>NW_026087522.1:0-1342500 GCF_022539395.1 Myiozetetes cayanensis | reverse complement strand
TACTGATGATTTTTTTTTTTTTTTTTTTTTTTTCCCTCTGCCTCATAACCTGAGAAGTGGAGCAGACATACAGGAAGTCTTACTTTTTATTTCACTCTGGTAGACTTGTAAAGCAGGCAGCTCTGGGGTACAGTGCAACAGGAGGCAAATGAAACTCGAATTTATTTTTTTATTGCATTGCTTGTAGCCCCCTTAATGCAGGCAGATACCTGCAGATTGGGGAAGGGGGGCAAACAGGGAAAGACCAGCACGTTCTGACAGTTCCTTCCCAGTAGATGTGCATTCCTGGTGCTCAGTGCATCACTCCCAACACTTCTCCCCACCCTGCTCCTTCTAATCTGCCGTATTTAAGGCGCTGGGGAATGCAATTTGTTTTTTCTCCCCCAGTTGTTACTTTGGAAACTGCTCTGTAACACGCTCCTCCGAGCCTACATATTCTTTCAAGGCCTAATTAATTCATTTGCAGAGTGTGGGCTTCTCTCCCTGCTCCTTCTGCAAAGGTGCTAAGTCCTGCAATCAGAGAGGAAAGAACCTGAACAGATTTGTTTTCACATTTCTGCGTTTTAAAGGCTGATTGATTGAATTCGGTGCTGGGAAAAAGAGACACCTTGTAGGATGACAGCAGTTCTTGGGTCAGGATCGAGCTGAGGGGAGCCCTCCTCGTGCCTGGCTGTCCCTCCCAGCCCCAGCAAGGAAAACCTGGAGCTGTTGGAGATCTGCTGTGCCTGCCCTTTGCCACAACCCCCCTGGTTTGCTCAGGGAAAGGGTCTTATTTTCCACCCCAACGTGGAAACAGAGGGAAGGCTGTGGAGTGCATCCATCCCCAGTAATTAATGACCTGATGCCAGGCTGGGGTTTGTGTTCCTGCCCAGGCACTTGGCACAGGGATGTGACACTTTGTGGCCTCCTTGGAGGGAGGGGACAGAGGTGAAGGGGAGCACTGACACCTGACTGCAGCTCCCATCCATCTTCAAGCTTCACACCTGAGCTCCTGCAGCCTCTCAGGGCAGTTTTGGCTTCAAAGCCAGGAGGAAGGAGGGTCCTAAATGGCTGTATGGAATCTCTGGGACATCTGCTTTTCTCTGGGACATCTGCTTTTCACGGAGTCCCAGAATCCCAGGATGGTTTGGGTTGGAAGGGACCTCAAAGCTCATCCCACCCCACCCCCTGCCACGGGCAGGGACACCTTCCACTCATCCAGGTTGCTCCAGCCTGGCCTGGGGCACTTCCAGGGATGGATAATTCACAACCTCTCTTTTCTGGGATCTGAATTTTGGTTCTGTGGGCTAGGAAGACTCCAAGGATTTCATCTGCTGAGGGAGATGGGTTTGCCATGGTGTCCGTGAGATGGAGCTTCCTGCTCGGCTCCATATCCTTGAACACTCCTTCCTTTGGGAACAGCAGTTATTTTTAAACTCATAAACACTGCCATACCTGAGCCACAGAGCTGCTGGTGGGGGCTTTGTGGTGGGCTCAGGGCTGAAGATGTTTATTCTCTGCACAAGCTGGATGTGCTGAACCCTAAAGCACTTTGTTGCTCTCTGTGAGCTGCGTGGCATCCGAAATAAACCTATTTAAACGTGCTGAAGGGCACCTAATCAAACAAATCAGAGGGCAAAACGCCTGGGAGTGCTTCATATGGACATGGGCAGCTCGAGTTTGACTGTATACACTCATTTTACCCTTGTCATGATGCCTCTGTACATGTTAAAGTGCATAATTTAGGGTGCCTTTCTGGGGCTGTTCAGTAGCACTAGAAAAAGAGCCCACATTGCCAGGGAGATCTTCCTGACCAGGCAATTTTTAAAGCTCAAGGCTTAAAAAACAAACAAACAAACAAACAAATAAATAAAAGAGAAAAGGCTGTTATTAACAATAATTTATGGTGGAAAAATATTTACACAGACAAAAATCTTTCACTCGGAAATATTTAGGGCCAGGAATAAACCCAGCTCTTGTCCTGTAGCTCTCATCTATTATTCATTCTTGCTGTTTGGCTCTTTTCATGTAGAGATCTCGAAGCATTTTGCAAATGAAGATGTAAATTGTTCTCCTTGCTTTATGCAGGAATGGCTTGGAGAGAGAAGCCACTGCAGTGCAGGAGCAGCAGAGACCTGGAATTAGAGCCTGGTCTCCACCATCCTAGTCCAGTGCTTCATAAACTGGATTGTGGAGATGCTGCTTTCATTAAGGGTGGAAAATACGATGGGGTTAATCAGGGAATAGCAAGGTGGAGAGGTTGGTGGCAGGGAAAGGGGGGACAGAGGCTCCTGACTTCTTTTAATACCTTTATAATTGAACAACAAACATCCAACTGACTTTGCAGATGGGAGGACTCACTTGGCTTGCTGGCAAATCACCTGCTGGGGGCTCTGCGTGCAGGTGATGCTTCTGCTCCTGAATATCTGCAACTCACCCCTCCAGGTGATGACGACACAGCTGAAATTTCTGAGGTTAAAAATAAAAAAAAAGTAACTCTGGGTCTGGCAGGATGTTTGGTTCCATTCCAGGCATAAAGTAACAAATTGCCTTTAATGGCAGCATCACCAGGAAAAGGCCTGCCTGGCTTTTTCATGTCACTTCCAAGTGCCTTGTTGATATTTTTAGGGATTTTTATGAGGCAGCTTGTGATGCAGCAGCACCAGCCACGCCAGGTTCTTGGAGGGGAGGGGGGGGGGCTCAGCTCTCCTAAGAACTTGTACACTCGTGGTTTTAATGTCTTTTACTTCAAAGCAAGGAGCTGATGTGATCTTTCATCATCTCAGCTGTTGTTTACCGGCTCCCTGCAGACGCTGTTTGAACTGACAAACCCCACATTTCCTGGCTGGAGCGAAGGAATTCCCTCGGTGGCTGCAATCCCTCCGCTTGGAGGCTCGGGAGCCCTGGCTGAACGATGCCACTAACAAGAAAGGGATAAACCATTTTAAAAGTTCAGTATCACCTTTCAGTCAGATAATAACTGGCCAATTTACTTTGGCTCGGCTCCTTATTTACTGCTCGGAGGGAAAACCACCAGCAAAGCCCAGAGCTGGATTTGGGGTCAATTTACTCGGTGTCACCAATTTACTCGAGTTCCTGGTGCAGGGGCTTCTCTTTGACACTGATCTGTGCATGACCAGTGCTTTGTTGCCTGGCAGTCCTTTTAAACCAGCTGAAATCCAGAAAACTGCAGGTGAGGAAAGAGCTGCCAGGTCACCTGTTCTGAGAGGATCAGAGCAGGCTCTTTAGTGCCTGTGGTCCAAGTGTGGGAGTGCCTGTGATGGAGGAAATATCAGCAGTTGTAGACAGGTTCTTTTATATTTTTTTCCCCTCCTCTACCTCCTCTTTTTTTTAATTCCTTTCCCCCAGCCCATCAGCAGTGTGGTCCTGCTGCTTTTATCCCTTTTTATATGTATATACATACATTTTTTTGTTTGTTTTTACATATACAAATGCCCCTTTTTTTTTGGGTGCTGGCAGGTTCCAATCCATACCTCCTGTTGGAAGACTCTTGTCTCCAGTGCAGTTTTGGTGAACAAAACTTGAATTGTCCTGGAAGAGAAACTGAGCTGATTTTCAAAGCCATCAGTGCACCTAAGCAAAATAAACATTCTGTAGGGCAACTTCCATGTTATTTCTGTGTTGACTTTCTGGGTTTTTTTGGGTTTTTGTGGGTTTTTCCCAGCCAAACAGCCACCTCTCAGAGCAAAAGGCAAAACCACCGTGTTGGGGTCTACTCTGCTCTTAACATTTCCTGAATAGCAGAATTCTGAAATGAAAAGGGATATTTTTTTTTCTAAGAAGCACATGTGGGAAAATGATGGAGAGCCTCGTTTCATACAGATCCAAGAATAATTTTCCCCCTGTTCAGGATGCTCAGATATTTAGTCTGCATCAGGGGCCTGGGACCTTTATCAGTCAAAGAGCCACTTTGTCATTAAATGGAGCCTGGGAGTAGCACTGAGATTAAACTCCATGAAGGATCTGTGAAATAAGGGTCTGATTCTCAGCTGCACTGAGGCTCCTTTGTGCACCTACAGCGCCAAAAAAAAGGCCCCCAAGACTTGATTTTTGCATCAGATCTTTCATAAAATCTATTCACCCAAAGTGCTTTAGGGTTAAAATTAATTCAGTTAATGAGTTAAATAACTGCCAAGGGAGAGAGAAATTAAGAGTCATGGGCAAGGGGGAAAAGAGATGCTTCCAGCTGAGTTTCCAAGAGAGTGTGAATGAGTTGAAGGGGAAAAGAGATGCTAAGGAGATGCACTGATGGGCAGGAGCTGCAGAGGAGAAAGCTCCAACGCCCTGAGGGTCAAATTAGATGAAGGCAGGAGGAAGGGCCTCTTTCTGCAGAAGAATTGCTGCCAGTGGAGGTTGATTTAACACTCAGCACAGGCTGCTGAAGGTTTTCACTCCGTGGAGCCAGTTGCTGTAAAGTCTGCCCGGGCTGTACAAACATTCATTTTTTATTGTTCAGATCACGGGATCATCCAGGTTGGAAAAGCCCTCCCAGGTCATGGAGTCCACCCTGTGCCCCATCCCCACCCTGTCCCCCAGCCCAGAGCACTGAGTGCCACATCCTTGGACACCTCCAGGGGTGGAGACTCCCTGGGCAGCCCCTTCCAGTGCCTGACCACCCTTTCCAGCAAGAAATTCCTCCTGAATTCGGACCAGACGGAGCTGCAGCTTGTGGAGGAATTGCCTCCTGCATCTGCATTCCTCTCTGTCTTTTGCCAGCCTTCAATTAATATTTGTTGGACTCCTGGATCTCAACCTCTCAGTGGTCCAGACAACAAGGACCACTTGAACAGATGTTTTTCAAGTGAGCCATTCTTTCCCACTTTTTAATAGGACGTCTGACTTCACGTGAGGCAGGACTTGAGTGGGTCTGAGCCTGAGAGCAACTGTGCTGCACCAGGCTTTAAACAACTCACAGCTCGGAGCAGGGCTGGGCTGATGACATTCCTCAGACTTTAAGAAGCCTCTGAGGCCCACAAACAGGAGTTTTTACGTTTAATAGTTTGGATAGGAACAGCCTCGATTCATTTCCCTCGGTTTTATATCGCTGCTCTATCGCGGCGTGATTACAGGAGGGGCCTTGGAAGCTCGGAGAGCAGTAAATGCAGACCTGGCTTTGCTCAGCAGAACTTGTTCAGGGCTTTACAAGAAATTTTCAGACAAGCTCATCTGACAAAAGGTGGTTTAAAAAAAAAAAAAAAACACCAACAAAAAAACCAACCCACTAAACCCCCAAAAGCCCAAGTGCCTTATTTGAGGAATGTAAATAAAACACGTCCTGGATATTCTCTTAAGTGGGCTATGGGCTGATGTAAGAGGGAATTTGCAGTCCCTCCCTTCACCTGGGGGTGGCTTCCGTGGAAAACACAAGGAGGATTCTCCTGGGACACATTTCTTCAGAAGTCCCACTTAGAAATTTGGGGGAGGGATTCCCAGGACAGACACCCACAAGGGTTCTCCTGCAGGCCCTGGAGCTTGAAAAGGCTCCCATTTCTATAAATCCTGCCCTGAACCCAGAGGCAAGGTTTGGGTTGAGCTTGTTGAGTTGGTGCCAGGTCTAACACTAGAATGGGGTGCCTGTTTTGAGGGAAAAGAGCAATTAAGATAATTTTTCTAGATTATATATACATATATATATATATATTCAGTGCCCATGGACTCATCTCTCCCATATGGTCTTGTTTCTTCTTCTCACAAGTCTGGTCTCTGTGGCCCAGGGATGAACACAGAAAACTCTTTAAAAAAACGGGGTCTGCCTCCAGTCTGTTGTTTTTGGATCCTGTGCATCCCTCTGTTTGATTTGGACATCCCTAGAATCACAAAGTGGAGGTCTGAGGGAGTTTCTCTGCAAGCCTCATTTTCCTCTCATCTGTGAACCAGGATAGATAATTCCTGCCTTGCGGGCATGTAAATTTTAATAGTTTAGTCCCCAGTTCAGCAAAGCACCCGAGCACATTCTGTTGGAGTAAATGGGATTTTCAGTCTGTGATTACATTTTTTTGGTGAACCAGGGCCACAGTGAAACACTTGGAGATCACTGGAATGAGAGGTGTTACAGAACTGTGATGTCATTATCAGTGTAAAATAAACCACGGTGATATTTTTCCTCCAGGTAACAAATGGGGTTTGGTGATTCCAAACATACAACCTGGATTTGACAAATAACCCGAGATGCTTGGGAATAATGGCTTTTCCTGGCTATTTTTTGGTCTGGTTTTGGTTATTTAAAACGCAGTAACTCAGTGGTTTTCTGGGCTTGGGGAATTCAGCTCCATCTTCTTCCTGGCAGCGGTTGAATCCACGACCACGAGGTCCGTGTGAGGCTGTCAGGGAACGGGAGTTGGTTTAGGATTGGGGGTCCTCAAGCTGGAGGAGCACCTGGAGGAGGTGCAGCAGGGCAGCTCTTTGCTGAGCAGATGTGGTGCCCACAGCCTGGAACAGCAGACACAAGGAGCAAGGAGCAGCAGGAGGAGGGAGAACACCAGAGCTGCCGGGGAAAGGCAGGAGGAGGCTGGAAGGGAGAGCTCAGCAGCTTGTTTACATCACCTCCCAGGGCTGATTGCAGCTTATCACACACACAGCCCAGAGCTCAGTGTCTAGACAATCCCCTAATTGTCTCCCCTCCTAAGCAGCAGCTCTGGTGACATTCCAGACCTTGACCCCTGCCCTGTCCAGCGCCAAAGGAGTGCCGTGAGGAATCGGGTAACACTGGGTATTAAAGATTGCTGGAAAAGGCCAGGGGGTCAACCTACTGTGGAGTTGGAGCAACAGGGCTGGATAAAACTGCCTCTCCTTCCTCTGAAAGCCAGGCTCAGTGTCTGAGTGGTGTGTGCACCCAGAAACACAGGGATGAGGCTGGGCTGGAACGCTTGGAGCTGTGCTGGGAAGGAGGAATGTGCAATTCCAGGGTGGCTGGGGCATTCCCTCCTCCCTTTCACAAAGAGCTTGGGCAATCCTCAGTCAAGAAATGGGCTTTAAATATTCTACATGTCAGTATATTCCTGGACACTGTGGCTTGGGATGTCTGGGAAGAGCCTGCCAGGCCTGGAGCAGCTGTGTTAGAGCACCTTAAATAACAGCAGTGGCTGTTCCTGGAGACAGGAATCAGAGCACCAGCCACTGCTGCAAACCCCAAAGAACCTGCTGAGGGGAAAAACCACCAAAGTTTGTGACTGCACAAGGCAAATTCCAGCCTTTCAGAGCACTCTCTGTGCTCCAAGCCCTCGTCTCTGAAAAAAGGAACTCTGGGCATAACTTCTCCAAAATGAGAATCCTCCTGGCTGCTGCTGTCGAAACCTCTCCTTCTGCACAGCCCAGCCCAAGGATCTGCCACTGGAAACGTGGGGTTTGGCACGCTGGAAGATGAGACTCTGAGCTTGTGAACTGAAGGTCCAGCTCAGGGAGATAATTAAGCACATTGATATTTTTAGTAGACCTCTCATTAGAGATGTCCTGAAATACAGCCTCCAGTCAGGCTGGCAATCTGTTGTCCAACAACAGCTGCCCTTGTCACCTGAGTTTGATTCACTATGAACTACTCCAGTTGAGCCTTTCCCTTTAAACAACGAGGAACCAGGCTTGGAAATGCATAAAAATTCTTAGTGGACTCTCCAGGCGCTGTAAACCGAGGTAAACCATTAAAAATCCGTGGAGCTCTGCCAGTTTGCATCCGTTCAAGACCTGACTTGCTATTCCCAGGCACGGGGAAGGTGTTACTGCGTAAATGACTGCAAAAAAAAGAAATTATTGCTGAAAGCTTTTCTGCTCAGAGGCAGATCAGGTATCTGGTCCAGGGAGGGCCCATCCACTGCTGCAGAAGGAAATAAAAGGAGAGCAAATTGTGAGGTGTTAACTGATATTTTTAGAGGTTTTATAATGACAGGTCACATTCCCAAGGACTGTAAAGTGGCAGTTCCAACAGGAATTATTCAGGAGGGGCAGGGAGATCCAGCGAGCAATTACAGCTTAACACCAGTTGTGGGAGGAATATTAGGAACCCTTTGATGGGGTTTGGGGAGCGAACAGCTTGAGGAGTGTAATTTGATTAGAGATGGCCGATGTGGGGGTTTGATGTGGGTTTGAATAACTTAGGATTCTTCCCAGGTATTGCTGTCACGGGAGAGGGGGGAGCTGGGTTGGATGTTGTGCTGCATTTTGGGATGGAAAGGGCAGAGCTGCTCTTGGTTCTCCAGGAGCTGTGCTGCTCAAACCGCTGAGAAGTGTTTGAAAAGGGGGAGTGATGGATTCTCTCTGCCAGGTTCTGTTTGAGGAAGCGAAATTTTAGTGTTCTGCTTGCTGGAAGTCTTAAAAGGCCCATCACACAGGGGAAGAGTGGAGATTGGGCAAACCCTGTCACCTCAGGGAAGTTACTCCAGGGAAGAGTCTCTTTTTTGGGTGTTTAACTGCAGTTCAGGTGCTTTCTGGATCAGGGGAGTACAACTCTGTCAGTGCCCAGGCACACAAAAATCCTCTGCTCTGTGAGTCAGGTTGAAAATGTTCTTTCTGTTGCCTCTTTTTCGTTGCAGGTGCAGCTCTGGGGATGTCTCTGGTGGGTTCTCTCTTGCCTGGTCCCTGAGCCTGTGGATCTGCCCAGGTCTCTCTGCTCTGCATTTTGTCCCCTCTCAAACCTGCTGTGGAACAGGCAGGGGCTGGGACAGTCTCCTGTCAGGGAGCACAGGGAGACCAATGGATTAAAAAGCCCTAATATTAATAATAATAATGCAGTGCAAAGCATCAATAGGAAAGAGAAAACCCAAATTCAGTGGGTGATCATTTCACTGTTCCTCTTTTTCGGTGAGGAATTAAAAAACATCCTGGCTTGCTCCTGGGGAGCACAGCATATTCTCTCTGTGGGGACTGGGAATGTTGATCCTTGGGTTTTTCCCAGACATTCTGATGCAGGCAAAATTATTTCCACCCCATAAACAGCCCAATGGGGATGCCCAGAGTCTCTGAAGGGCCTGGAATGGTGGAGGTCGTAAGAAAACCAGGAGTGAACATGTGAGGGTCAGATGGCACAGATTCCATCTTCTACCCCCAAAATGCTTCTCCAGCTCTCTGAGGCCAGTGATTGCCTTCTGGTTTTTGGGATTACCCCAGTCCATGACTGCCTTCCCTGGGTGCTGCTCCAGGACAAATAAAAAACTGCCCCAGTCCTGGAAGGAAATGGTTGGGAAATGAAGGGTGACCGTGTCTTTCTGTTCTCGTAAACCCCAAAATGTTTACTCATTGTATTTAAATAGGGCTGGATCAGCGTGGATGAAAGTGAAACAAGATATAAGCCTGCAATGACATGCATAAATACATAATTAAGTATATTTCCTTTCCATATGGAGAGGATTAGTTCCCTTGCCTCAGCAGGGAGTTGCTTTATTTGGTGTCTGCTCTGGTGTCCCTTTCTTTCTGACAGCTCACAGAGGCAACTGGGAGGGAATTCACTCGCTGGCTAATGAATCTTGGAATAAAGACTTCGAGGGCATGTGCAAAAGAATAAGTGATTACCTCAGAAAACAGAAGTTTAGGGACCTGAAGGGCTGTCCTGTATCTTGACTTCTTTTTTTTTTTGACCTTAAGTGGGCCCTATGGGATGATAGTGCCCACCTTCCCAAGACTTATTGCTTAGTCATAAATCCAGGCAGAGGGAGAAAGAGAGAGAGAGAGAGAGAGAGAGAGAGAGTGTCTGGTAAATGCTGAAGTGTCAGCAAAAGCTCCTGAGCTCAGGTTTCATAACTTGAGAAATATTTTATCACCCTTGTGAGCCAAACCTGGGAGAAATCGATAGAACTGGAGAGTTGCCTGTATTGATCTGAAAGGCTGAGTTGCACTGAAATATTCATGGCACTGTGTGTGTGTGTGTGTGTCAGTGTGTGGTTCAGGGCCCAAAATGTGGGGGGAAACATTCCCATTTTTCATTTTAATAACATTAAGGCTGTGCAAAGCACACACTTGAAAAGGAGGGAATTTGTTTGTCTTATAACCAGGTTCCTGACAGTCAGAGAGAAATGCCCTCATTATTATTATTATTATTATTATTATTATTATTATTATTATTTCCTAAGTGACAAACTGCCCAGGAGATCTGATAAAATTAGCACCCCCTCCTCTGGGGGGGGGGGGAATCTTTGTTTGCAGAGCCAATTTGGCCACCGTGGCTTTGATCTTCACTTTCAGGATTTGAGCAGGCATGTTTAGTATCACTCATTGCACAGGAGATTTGGGATTGGAGTTTCTTCAACAATCATCTCCAAAGCACTGCATTAGAAAGGGAATTGTCTGCCAGTGGGCTCAGAATCTCAGTACCCTTGATACTAATTTGATGTGATGCATTTCACCAGATGTGTCTACCTGAACCATGGTTTATGCCCAGGAGGTTTGTGCTACTGTGGAGTATTAAACTTGGCTCTTCCCCTTCCTCCCTCCCTCCCTTTTTCTTCCAGGAGCAGCTGAATGAAAAGCATCCATAATTTTCAATCTGCATAGAGTAGGGTACTGATATTTGGAAGGAGGAGTGCCAGGCAGGATTGATGCAAAGAGAACAGAATAATGAGGGGGGGAAAAAAAGCCAACAAATCTCCAAAAAAATGTCAAGAAACTGATGCTTACATATAGGTTAATGGATTAATTTATTCACTCAAACCCTAAGACCTGCCTTTTTACTTTTAATTTTTCTAGAATTTTGGGTTTAAAGGGAAAGGTTGAGAAGGAGAAAAGGTGCAAATTGTTCTTTAAGGAAAAATATTGGCTCTACAGGCTGCCAGTGAGCTGAAAACACTATGATGGGACTAGACATCTGCATAATCTTTATGATAAAAGACTTATGGTGCAGGTTATCCAGGGTCTGAGTGTGGTTATGGAGCCCAAATCTTAACTAGAAGGAAAAATAAGGGCACTTAGAACTGACCTCTTTCTTAACTCTCCACCACGTGTAAATTCACCTGTGGTTCTGTGGAATAAACCCAAGCACCCCAGAGGGGCTCTGCCTCCAAACCAAGCAGGAGAGCAGGCTCTGGGCAGCTGGGATTTGCTGGTGTTGCCAAGGACACGGGGAGCAGCTCCTTCCCTGGGGTGTTTGTCCCCAGGGAGCGGCCTGTGAAGTTCCCTGGTGCTGGCTGGGGCTCTGATTCATCACAGTTGCTTCCCTTAATCCCCTTAAAATCAGATAATCTGAGCTGTTGCTGCTGCGTGGGGGCTTCCTAGGAAAGGGAACCTCCCACTGCTGCTTGAACCACACCGTGACACTTCAGGTGTGATGCCAGAGCTGGCCCAGGGTTTCATTTAGGGCCTCATTTGGTTGCCTGAATCTTATTTTTATCCATGTGACTGCTGCAAAGCTTCCCTATAGCGAGTGAAAAGCAGGAGGGTGGTGGGGAAAAAAAAAGGCATCCTTGGCATTCTTTATTTATTTCCATTCCTCAATGGCGAAGCCAACTGAATGTTTAAGCAAGTGACATCAAAGATGTGATTTCTCTGAAGCTAAAAAGCCTGTTAATCACAGTTTTAAAGTGTTCTTTAATTAGCCTGTAATAAAATGACAGGAGGAGGGGAAAATTGTGTACTTTCCCAGCTCCTCGTGCTTGTTTGTGTTGCAAATCTCTCCGGAAATCCTCCTTGATCCCCTCCTGCTCCTGCTGCTGCGTTCCATCCTACCACAGCAGCCCTGGCTGTGTTAGCTGTGTCCTGGGCAGGGAAAAAAGTGTGCTGGGACCAAAACTACTCCTTCCAGTCTTCACCTGTCAGGGTTTCACCCTCAGAAGTGGCCTCTTGGTATGAGCACTGAGACAAGGAGACAGGCAGGAGACACCAAAGTGGGTCTGGTTTACACTTTGAGGGCTGTGAGGTGTCAAGAAAAGAGCTCTGAGGAATAGGACGAGGTAAATCTTTGTTAAAAACCTCTCTGTAAACCCATCAATTTTATAAATTAAAAGGAGAGTGAAAAATCACATCGAGGTGGGCACCTTCCTCCTGCCCCCTTGGGAAAGGTGCTCTGGGTCGTGGTGGGAGGGAAAACCTCGGGAACATGAAGTAAATTCCAAAGGACAGCAAAGTCAAAAGACCAAAAACCCAACTCAACAAACCTTTGCAAGTCCTCAAAACCCTCTGCAAGTTTTTAACACTCGAGATGATTCATAAAACCGGGGGTGGGGGGGCATCATTTGCCAGCACAGACTGCACAGCTGGGAGCCCTGTCTCCTTGAGCAGGATTGATGACTCCTCCTCTCCCTGGAAGGAGGAATGACTGGGAGCTGGAACTGGAGAGCGGCTCAATCCCACTTTCCACGTGCAGTCTGGTGTGTTTTGGGTTTGAATTCGCTGCTGTTGCCAAACTCAGCCGAGTGGGTACGTTCTGGGTTGATCTGTTTTCAAACCCAGACAGTTGTTAATGAAACAGTTGCTGTTTTGTTGACAGAACATTAATTACTTGATCTTAGGACTTGGTAATTGCACGGGCCCCCTCTGTATACAGCACTAATTACATTAGCAATTATATGGCATTTTAAAGACAAAGAAATGACTGCAGCAGTTGCAGTGTCACAGGGACCCTGCTGGTAAATTCCAATCAAGTTCCTGCAACGGCAGTGAGGTGTTGGGAGAAGTCCTTCTCCATCCCAATCCTGCAGGAACACCACTTCCCTATGGAATATTGCTCCAGCCACCAAAACCAGAGTCTTGAGAAAAGGTGCCCAACATCAGGAACTATTGGTGTATATAATTCCTAACCAGTTCTACCCTGAATTCATTAAACCCCCATCCACTATTAAGTTTGAAGCTGCCACTGGTTTTAATGGTGGCAAGATTGCAGCAAACACCTCATTATAGAGGCAGTCACTAATTGCTGTTCAAGGCTGAGTAGCAACAACCCCCTGTGTCCACTCTGCACTGAGTTTGACCACCCAGAAACGAGCTGGATGAAGTTTCCCCCAAGTGCACAAAGTACAAACCTGGCTAAACCAACAAGAAAACAACACGTTCCATCCACATCCCCCCGCAGAAAAGGACCTGGAGAAGGGCAGGTTGGAGTCTCCTCATCCCCAGCTCTTTGTTGTTGCTGTAACTTTGCACAAACCCAAGGCAGGACAGCTCAGATTTCCCCTTTCCCACCCCTCCCTTCCCCTCAACCTTCTAATATTGCCTCCATGGGACAGATTTTGGTGCTTTCCTCTCTGGGAGGGGGAAGTTTTGGGTTTCCCTTTGCTCTGATCCCCCCTGGGTGCTCTGTCAGCACCCTCTGCCACTGCCACCAGCTGCTGGTTAATCCAGTCCTGCACGTGGAGTTAATGAGACATTCCTACTTAACTCACCCTCTGCACATTTAAAGCCTCAGATCTTTGCACCTCGGCAGCTGGAGGTTGTCACAGAGATAAATTCACTGAGATAAATATTTTAACTGCCCTGGCAATTCCCCCCCACCCCTCCCCGAGTGAGGGGCTTTTGTTTCACTGCTTGTTAAAGCGAAAATCAGATTTGTTTTTACTAAGAGAGACACCTAGAAAAGACCTGTAAAGGAGAATAATAATAATAAAAAAAGACAACCTGCAGAATCACTCACAGGAGAGCTCCCATTATCCCTGCTCCTTTGGTGTTCCTGATCCTGTACAAACCATCAGCCACCCAGCTGCCCTGCCTTTGGGAAAGGGGCACTTCCAACATCCCATGGCATTAAATTCTTCCCTCAGAGGGGGGCTCAGCAACCAGATCTTCGTGTCAAACCTGGCGAGCCAAGGACTGCACAAGGCTGAAGGTTTCAGGGCTTTAGCTGGTCTTAATGTGGACCAAAAAAAAGCATTTTCCCCCCTGGATTTTAAGAGTGGAGGAAGACTGATAATGGAACAGGTTCCCCCACAACAGTGTACCTGATCTGAGGGATTTTGGGGGTGTTTTAATAGAGATTCTCTTGCTGTGCAGATAACCTTGCATAGCCCAGGCTGCTTGGGGTTGGAGAGAGCTGTTTGTAGGGGGTTATTTTTATTTTTTTTCCCCATAAAATCTCATGTATCCCCTTTGGAAGTGGCTCAGACCCCAGGACAGCTCTGAAGGCAGACACCAGTAACACCCCACGAGCCCATGCTGAACCTGTACATCAGCAAGTCCTTCAAAGAGGCAGCAAAGCAGGGGTGGGAGCAGCAGATCTGCAGCTTTCATCTGCACAACGACCCTCCTGGCTGGACAGAACAGTAGGTCACTGTTGTTGAAGGCTGAGAATCCCTTTGACAGGAACTGGTGGTTTTATCACTAAAATCAACACTTAATGCACTGCTGGGATTTCTGGAGGGTAGGGAGGGAAAGACTGAATCAGATTTTTCAGTAGAATGGGCCCCTGTTCAAGAGGAGATGAAGGATATTTCACCAGGACAGTGGACAACTTGGGTTTCACTGCTGGCATGAAGGTCATCCACTAATTGCACCTCCTCCTGGAAGGACTAATTGATGCAGATCACCCAAAAAATCCCTGTTTTCCCCTCAGCTTTGGGCCTGGTGTTTGCAGATGCTTTCACTGACATCTGGCAGTGGTTTCAACACTGACTCATATTCTGAATTTTCACTGGAGAAAACGGAATATTCCTGGTTTAGAGGCTCAACCACCGTTTCCCAAGCACTTTTCAGTGCTCTGGTTTATACATCCCTGTGACTGAAGTGTTCACTGCACAGGAGGGAAGAAAACACACTTTATTTTGGGGTTTTTTTTTGAGCCAGTGTGACTCTGCAGCCTGATTTTGTTGCTTGCTCAGGGTTGTGCACAAAGGCAATGCCTGAAACAGGACCGAGGAGCCCAAATTTAGTCCAGGATCAGTCAATCCCAGGTTTGTTTTTTGATTTTGGGCTTTGGCCAGTTGTCACAAAAACATGACCTTGTTCCATGACCAATATAATCCAAAGCAGGCCCTACCAGGTTATGTGTGGATGTTTTACAGCCAAGCATGAAAGCTTGGGTTTAAAACCCTCCCACACATAGAATTATAATTTTGGGGTGTTATTGTTGCCCTGAGTGACCCATGAAGATGAGAAAGAACACTGAACAAGCTGAAATTAAGATAATTCCCCCCCCTTGGTTTACAGTACAAAAATTTTATTTTTTTTTTTCCGTTAGGATAATTTAAAGTTTCAAACTGAAGTAGACATATTCATTTTACAAACAAGATATTCTTCCATAAGTAGGACCATTAAAAACAGTAAACAAAACAACAACAACAAAAAAAACCCCAAAACAAATAATAATAATAATAAAAAAAAAAAAGCCATCTTTACAAAAGCTCTGTGCATAGCAACTTCATACTGTGGATAACTGACAAAGCAAAGGAACCAAAACAAAAATAAACCAAAAACCCAACCAGCCAACCCCAAACCAACCCCAAAACTATACAGGAGGGAGAAACGAGGCCTTAATTTACAGAAGGTTTTTAAAAAACCATGCATATTGGAAGTGTGCAAAGAAATGGGGGAGAGTAAGATGCTATACCAAGATAAATAAGGAAATAAAAAATGTACTCTTCCAGAGTTCTGGTAAAATTTGCAGTTACCTTTTGCAGCACTTTCACCTTTCTAAGGGCAGAGAGGAAGAAGAACTAAGAGAGGATTTGCTCATCACACTGGGAAAATAAACCAGTCCTTACACATCAGTTTTGACATGATTTTTTTGTTGTCCTGTGGGTTGGGTGTTTTTGCCACTGCCCAAGTCCTTTTGTGGATTTATTTACGCTCATTTTTCTCTGGGAAGCTCCCGGTCACTCCTCCCCTCATCTCAAGCACCACGATTTCCACGCCTGAGCCAAACCCATGCCCTAAATCATTCTTATCTTTAATTATTTTCATTTTTGGGGGGCTCAAATCAAACCAGGATTCATCATTTTCCCAATCTTCTTCCTGCAAGGCCTTGGAGCAGCTTTTTAGGGAGGTTTTCCTTTTCCCTTGGCCCCGTGGCAACTTGAGCAACTGGACAGAGCTCATAAAACCAACTGAAGTGTGAAAGGAATGTGGAATGTTTAAGGAACTTTCCTTGGTTTGGTTTTTGGTTTTTTTTCTGTATTTTTTATTGCCAGCCTGTAAATTTTTCCCCTGAATCTTCCCAAGCCTTCAGTGATGTGGTGGATCTTTGTCACCTGCCTGTGCTGACTAAGCAATAATAAAAAATTATAATAAAACAATTATCTCCATTTTTTATTTTATTTTTTTTTTTAATTGGAAATCTTTCTGACTGAGATTTCGCAGTGAAAATCTTATTTGTTAAAATAAATTTAAAAAAAAAAAACCTGTGAGGGGATTTAAAGTAGCAGGGGGGCCTGGAAATCTCCGTTGATCTGGAATGTTTGTTGGAATTAGAGGTTTGAGTCTATTTGATGATAAATTTTAGAAGAAGCCTGTGCAGAGAAGGGCAGGGGGGGAAAAAAAATCCACCATTGTAATGCTTTGGAGCTGTTTGGGGTGGAAGGAATATGATAAAAATGAGCCTGGTCCAAGGTCATTTTTCTAATCTAGGGCTCAATGTAGTTTTCACTGAAATTCATGGAAGTGAGTTTATTTATTAAACTCAAAGCCTTTCCAGAGGGACAGCTCTCCATGTGGCTGTGAATTGTGGGTTTTTAGTGGGGTCTCCGCAGTGTAACTGATTTTTAATTTTTTTTTTCCCTTCCACTAAAAATGGCTTTCCAACAATCCAGTTCTTTCGAGTGGTTTTAGTCAGATAACCAGTGATTTATTGTTCTCACCTCCCAGTTTCAGGAGAGGAGATGCAAAGGAGAACTAAACTTTTTTTTTTCTTTTTTTTTCTTTTTTTTTTTTTTTAAACCCTAAAACGCAGAAAAACCCAAAGCAGTCGATTACCTCTATGAACTCCAACATATAACTGGAAAATACTTACCATTTTGAATGACTCAGGATAAAAGTGCATAAACCATTCAAATACATACTCACCCTTTATAAATGCACCCTTAATATGAAGTATAACTGAGCTTAAGGTGTCCTAACTACATGGAAAAAAACCCCAGACAACCCCTTTCCCTCCTAATTCGTACATTGAATCTAGAAAATAATCTCAGGAGCTCGTGAAAAATCACTCCCTAAGTGCCACTCACCCACCAGTTGGGTCTTTGAGACTTAGCAGTTCATCTTAGTACCTGAATATTTTAATTAAGACCAAAAAAAAACAACACAGGGCGGGGGGAGAAAGATGAGGAGGTGGAAATTCATACATGAGTTAACCACAATTAACCTGTAAAAGTCTGTGGAGGGGTTTTTTTTGTTAATCAGAAAGAATCCTGTACATCCTCACACGTGAACTCAGTAAGAGGGGGGGAGCAAAAGCGAGGAGCAATTGCAGCAGTAAGAATATATCTCAAAACTTGTCACTACATTTTTGCATCGTCCTTCTTCATTGTACAGCTGGAGGAAAAAAAAAAAAAAACCAAAAAAATCCAAAAAAGGGTTTAATTTCTACCTCTACGTACAATAAGTTACAAGTTTATTTATTTAAATAATTGTAAAACATCTTACATTTTTTTTTTTAATTTTTTTTTTTTAAAGAGGTTAAACTATAAGCAAATACACACATACACCAAAGTTCCATCACTCGTGTCGGTTTTGTCCTAGAAATTCTTTCATGCTGGTACCCTGTTTTGTTGAATTGTGGTTTTTTTTTTTTCTGCATAAACTAAATCGATATCTGAAAGGCTCCATAGAAAATAGAAACTTCAGCTTTTTTACCCCTACAAAGTAAAACAAATTGTATCCAAAATATCAAGCTTGAATCATTTTTTTTTTGCCAATTTCTTTTTTTTTTTCCCTTTTTTTTTTTTCCTTTTTTTTTTTTTTTTCCCTTGGGATATTTTACAAATCTTAGGAAGGTCTCGTGTCTTCTTCCAGGAAAGACTTTGCATTTCTGATTCCCTTCTGCCAGCTCTTGTTCGTCCTGGCTCTGGCTGATTCTTCGTTCCCAATGTTTGAGGAGTTGATGTGGTTGTGTCAGAAACATGAAACAGGTAAAAGATGCAGATTTCTATCTTGTCCAATCCATAAAAAATGTTCCTTTTGTTTGTTTGTTTTTTTCTTTTTTTCCTGGGCCTGGCTTTTCCCCCAAAAAAAGAGCTTGTAGTGCTATTTTTTTTTTTCCTTTTTAGTGGTCCATCACAATAAGTAGTTTTGTGCTGTAAAAGAAAAATGGGAAGAAAAAAAAAACAAAAACCAAAAAAAAAAAAAGAGGAAGAAAGGGAAGAAGGAGAAGAGCAAAGCTGCCCCTTCCTTTACATCGGGGGAACGACAAGACCAGTCATGGCTGCAAAAGAAAACGGACAAAGATGAAATTGGGGCGAAATGCTGGGGAACAAAAGCTCTTTGAGCCCTTCACCCTGCTGGGGGCAGCCAGGAAGGGCCTGAGCTGAGCTTAAACGTGACATTTGGTGCCTTGGGATGGTTTTGGGCTGAAGGGAGGACAGAGGTGGGGAGAGCTGACTGTGAGGGAAGTCACCAAGAGGAAGGAATTCCTGACCCTGGGAGGGTGGGGAGGGGCTGGGATGGAATTCCCAGAGAAGATGTGGATCCCTGGGAGTGTCCAAGACCAGCTTGGAGCCACCTGGGCTGGTGGAAGGTGTCCCTGCCCATGGCAGGGGTGGCACTGGATGGGTTTTAAGGTCCCTTCCAACCCAAAGCATTCCATGATTCTCCAGCAGTCCTGGACTCAAACCAGTGATGGCAACAGCAGAACTGCACTCAGGGGTGTGTTGTCACCCCTGGGGTCTGGAGATCCCTAATTTCCCTCCCTTCCTTCCTTTCCTCCTGGGCCAGCAGAAATCCCTTTTCCCCCTCTCCTCTCTTTTGCACCCTCAGCTGGAATTTTTTGCCATTCCAGGCTGCGAGAGCACCCTGGAAGCTGTTGGGATGAACCTGCCAGAGCAAGACTTTAATACAACACAGAGAAGCCAAACTGTGTCCCTGCCACCTCAGCCCCTGCTGCCACAAAGAACCAGTCAGGAGCTGAGGAATATTGCCTGGAATTCTCCCCTGGCTTCCCCCAGCTCATCTCAAGGCTTTGCTCTGTGCTTTTCCCTCTCTCTCTTTCCACCCCACCTCCCCCCACCCCGCTGGGGCTGCACTGTCAAAAGCCTATTCCCAGCCTGGATGGCTTTTTATTGAATGTTTGGGAGGTTTGGATTAAGGTCTTACACTGCAAGCAAAGCTGTAATTATTTTTGCCTGTATTACTATATATTGAATCGATGTAACTTTTCAATAAAGGTGGTTCAATGCAGGACACTCCCTGATGAGTTGGGAATATAGAAACCACAGGCATTATCCCAGAGGGTCTTTCTTTTTTTTTTTTCTTTTTTTTTTTTTTTTTTTTTTTTCTTCTCTCCTCTTGGAGGGAAATGGAAAAAGAATTAGAGATGAGCCTTATTGTATTAACCTTGACAGCTTGCAATTATCAGCTGAAACACTTGATTAAAATTGTCACAAGGTTGGAGAATTTTTTTATAAATAAATAATCAAACACGGGTAGTACCCAGATGCTGTGGTGATGGGCACCTTTAATGGGTGTAATTAATAATGATCATAAGCCTGGTGGGCACAAGTAGCCTTTCAAAATGCTGCCTTGGAGTGGGAAATGACTCTCTGCAAATTCCAACAGGCGTTTGGTGACGACTGGGAAGGGGCTTAGTGCTGAATCATGGAATTCTGGAATGCTTTGAGTAGGAAGGGACCTTAAAAGCACCCAGTCCCACCCCCTGCCATGGGCAGGGACACCTTCCACCAGCCCAGGTTGCTCCAGCCTGGCCTTGGACACTTCCAGGGATCCAGGGGCAGTCACAGCTTCTCTGGGAATTCCATCCCAGCCCCTCCCCACCCTCCCAGGGAGGAATTTTTCCCAAGTAAAAAGGCAGATTTTTGTTTTCTCTCCTTAAAAATGAAGCTCTTGTCTAGCCTGTGAGATGGGAAGAGCTACTCAAATTAGCATCCCAACAGATGAAAAATAATTAGTTAATTAAAACTGTGTTTAGTTAAAAGAGATATTTCAAACTTCTTGCAAACACTTCAGGTTTGATTTGTTTCTAAGCAGTCTGTGCCACTTCCATCTCAGGAAAATGCTCTTGATCCTTCCAAGGCATCAAATGTAATCAGATGATAAATACATATTTTTCATGTATATTGACATAACTTATATATAATTTGCAGGCCTAAATCCCTGCCTGGGCTCTGGAATCATTCTGGTTCAGGCACGTTGCTGACAAGGTGGAAATGGTCCTGTCATTTTTTTTTACCTGCTTAGAGTCTCTGCTGGGAGTTATTTTGAAATGCTGTGCCTGAAGTGTTGACTGGAACACCCAAATCCCAGCCCTTATGAGGTTTTCAGAGCATCTCCTTTTCCCATTACCTGTTTTCCCAGCTTTTTAATGGAAAGGGGGGCTGGAATCCCCAGTGCTGCTGACACTTCATCCAGACAAGATACTAATAATTAGTTCCTTCAGCATAAACACCTGGATTTATTTAGGGAATAGTGCAAATGGAGGCTGTTCCTTAGGGCCTCCAATACCTTTGGGATTGGCCAGGATGCTGGTGGTTCGTGGAACATCTGCCCTTCTGGGGTTTGCCAGCGATTCCTTGGAAATCTGAGCTTGCATTTTAAATGTGCTGAGCCAAAGGGAATCTGCTGCAGCAGGTTCCAATTTTCCTGCTTTTCCCACCCCGGTGAGGTGAGTGGGGTTTTATTCCTGTGTCCCATCGCTTCTAAGCATCACCAAATTCTCCAAAAGTACAAACCCTCTCCCTGTAAACTGCTGGAAAAATGGGTGTGTTGATTTGAGGATGAAGCTTCTGTTCAGACTGGTTTTAATCCAGGCTTAAACACTGCTGTGGTTACCACACCTGGAAGTTATATTCTGGATTTTTATTAGGGATTGTAAGTAGAATGGCATGCTCTGAGGGGCTGGTGTTAATTAATAGATATCATAATAATAATAATAATAACAAGAATAACAACTGTGGCTATAACTACTAATTATAAATATAGAATTAGATCACACATAGTAGTGTTTCAAATATTCTCTTTGCTGCAGTGAGCAGGATGGAGGCTGAATCCTCAGCAAAACCTGCCTTTGAACAAAAGATGTAGCCCAAACATTACATTAAAGCTGAAAACAAATACCCATGGGGACATTTTCCACGTATTATGGGTGGGGAAATGGAGAGGTGATGCCAAAACCCTTCCCTGGCGGGCTTTGGGAAGGGGCCTGCATTTATTTACTGTTTGCCCTGTGCTTTTGCTTTTCCACATCCAGCTCTATCTGCTGATGCCCAGGTTTGCCAGAGCAGCAAACAAATAATGAATTACATGCCCAGCACAGCTATTCCTGGTTTGCAGCACTGGGAGGGGGATGGCAGAAATGATCAATCTCCCATTGCCTCAGCACAGTAAGTCCATTCAAGAAGCCTCTCTGGGAGCCTCCCGTTGACTTTTTGGCCACATGTGTCTGTCAGCACTGTGGGAACGTTAATTTGGAGATCAGGCTGTGTGTACCTGGAGCCTTTCCAAGGCATGTGCTCCCCAGCTTGCATCCATTTCAATATTTCCCTTGGAATCTGCATCCAGGGCTGGAAGAGCTGAGGAGTTCCAAGGACCTGGCGTAACAAACCCTGGGCAGATGTGTTTGTGAAGGGACCACCGCTCCTTAAATTGGTGTATTTATGTTTGTGTTGATGTACGAGTAGAAATCCCACAAAAACAGAGGGACGTGGTCAATAAATTCTGGAGCTACTTATCTAAACTCGTTTCTAAATAGTGTCAGTAAATATCCACAACTGTCGGGCCAGCAAAACTTTCTATACCTGGAGTTTAAAAAATGGCCCCAAATCTTTCTTTTCCTCTTCCTTAAACAGCGAAAAGGAAATTATATTCCCTGTCAACACAATACCTGTGGATTTACATGGGCAGATCAATGGATTTACCCATTAAATGGGGAGAAGATGGTCTTGGAGAAACATGGAATTCTCATGGAACACGGGGCAGGGGAAGAAGCTGGCACAGAATTCCCTAAGCTGGCCTTTAAGGGTGGAATTGTTTTGGTTCAGCACACTTCAAATTTCCTCATGACATAAAATAATCGCAGCTTCTGCGAGTCCCCGTGGCCCAGCTAAGGGTTTGTATCCACCCTCCCCAAGCCCCAGCAGGTGTGGTTTGTAGGGCTCATTTACAATTACCCCTGGCTGGGCTCCATTCCCAGAGCTCTGCTATCTCCACTGAGGGCTGAAGGAGCCAGGTGACTTCTCAGGCCCTATAAAGGCTTTTTTTTTATGGACACTTGGAGGGTATTTATGTGCCACAGCCTTCCCCCCGCTCCCTCAGCCCGTTAAAAGCAAGAATTGAGCACAGGTTTCCCCCCGTTCTTATCTCTCTGCCCACATTTGTTTCGCAGATCCCCTTTAAAAGGGCTGTAAATGATCACCTTTAAAAGGGCTGTAAATGGGCTGTTGGGGCTCAATTCCCGGGCTGAGCCCAAAACCTTGCAGCAGGTTTGGGGTCGGGGCCGTTTTGCTGGGTATTAACTGGTGTTTAACAAGTCCCCGCAGCCCGGGGAGAAGAAATTCCTCCCAAAAGAGCTGCTGTTCCACTGTGTTCTCGTGGAAGGTGTCCCTGCCCGTGGCAGGGGGTTGCAACGGGATGGTTTTCAGGTCCTCCCCAACCCAACCCAGCCTGTGACTGAAGTGCACTTTAAAACCAAACAGGAAAACCTGGATTATTGCTTTAATCCAGTCCACTGGGCAGGTTCTCACTGCTGAGCCCTGTGGCGTTCAGATGGTGGCTGTGCTTACCTAGGCTGGGGGGTTTAATGTCAATTAAGGAAACATTTCTTACCTCTGAACCCATTTCCATTGCCACTGGAGCAGGCAGGGGAAGGAGACCCTTGGGGTCTGATGACAGGAGCAAAGGCACTCTTCTGTTTGACAGCAGGAAAGACGGAGGAGGAGAATGGAAGGATGGAAGAAGTGCTGGAGGAGCCAACTGTGGGACTCGAGGACATCACTGCAAATTTAAATAAAAACAAATAAAAAAAAAAGGTGTTTTTTTCATCAGAAAAGCTGAAAATGTAGCTCTTCAAGAAGGTCTCGTTCTCACAGTGACTAATTTAATTAAAGTCTAAAGCACAGAGGGTTTTAGATTAAACAGTTCAGGAAAGAGTGCTTAAATCTTTTAAAATGAAGGGTGAGGAGACCGGAATATTGTAGGTCATCAAAGGAGAGAGAGTCTGTAATCCATAATCTATAATCCATAATGACATATAATATAATAGATAATAATGCACTCTCATATGCAATGTGCAATCCTGTATAATATGAATTACAGAAGGATTTAAAAAGGGAGGAAAAAAAAGAAATAATATTGACTATTCCTCTAATTCTCTCGAAAAATACAAATAATTTTCATCAGCACTAAAACCCCCCGAGCCCCAAATCAACCCCTCCTCCCTTTTTGGATGGATTAAAGGGAATTAAGGGGGAGCCAAGGTGGGCTCCGAGGCCGTACATCCGTAGGGGGATCCCGTGGGAGAGCCGTTGATGAAGCCCGGCGAGCCCGGCACGCCCAGGTTGGCCATGGGCACGTTGCTGTAGCCGTTCATGCTGTTGCTGGAGGTGCTGTAGTTGGACTGTTGGGGGGTGGAGCTGGAGGAGTAACCCCGGGGAGATGCTGCTGGTGTTGCGGATGTAACCTGCAAAAAAACGTCCACATTTCAGAACCTGTGTCAGGAAATCCGGCTTGAAAGTTAAATTCGACTTATATAAACCTGGGTTGACCAAAACGTTTCAGCGAATACCAATTTAATTTATTCTAAACCCCTGGACAATATTTTGTGTTTATCTCTTTTTTGTGAGTTAGAATGCATGTATATTTAAGATCTATATTTTTATATATATATATGTGGGATGTTCTACACATATATTTATATATTTACATATATACATATGTATGTATTTCTATATTTTTACATTTATATAAATAAATATTTTATGTATATTTTATATATATGGGTATCAAAAATACCCCAAAATTTTTTCAACCATAGTTAAGCTGGTTGTGAAATATTCTCAATAATTGTTTCATTGTCTGATTAATGAAATGGTTATCAAGTCTGGTTACCAAATGTACTCTGGTTATCAAATATACTCTGCTTATCAAATATACTCAAAAATTGGTCCATCCATAATTAATGTGGTTATCAAACATACCCAATATCTGTTTCAGCCATAGTTAACCTGGTTATCAGAAATACTCAATAATTGGTTCAACCATAATTAATCTGGTTATCAGAAATACTCAATAATTGGTTCAACCATAATTAATCTGGTTATCAGAAATACTCAATAATTGGTTCAACCATAGTTAATCTGGTTATCAGATATTCTCAATAATTGTTTCACTGTCTGATTAATGAGATGGTTGCCAAGTCTGGTTATCAAACATATTCTAGCTATCAAAAATACTCAAAAACTGTTTCAGCCAGAGTTAATCTGGTTATCAAAAATACTCGGTAACTGTGCCAGCCAGAGTTACTGTGGTTATCAAACACACTCAGTAATTGTTTCATCATCTGGTTGGTGAAATGGTTATGAAGTCTGGTTATCAAATGCCGTCTGGTTATCAAACGCACTCAGTAATTGTTTCATCATCTGGTTGGTGAAGAAATGGTTATCAAATCTGGTTATCCAATGCCCTCTGGTTATCAAACCCACTCAGTGACTGGTCCAGCCATAGCTGACGTGGTGAGTGGAAGGTCCCAGAGCATCATCCCAAGGGGCAGCACCCCCCGAGGGGCGGAGGAGCCGGCTGGGAATGTGTGACCGGGATTTCTGGGGTGCAAACCCCCCGTTCCCCCCGCAGGGCTCACCTTGGTTGTTGCCCTGGGTGGACTCGGAGATGCTGACCCCCAGCTGGCTGCCGTAGGAGTTGATGCCCATCATGCTGCTGTGGGCAGGGGAGCTGGACAGGGCCGGGATCTGGGCGGGGTTCCTGGGAACGCTGTACAGGGCCTCGGCGATGTCGGCCGCTCTCTTCAGGATGATGTCCTGCGGGAGGGGACAGACAGTCAGGAACGGCCTGCCGGGAATTCCAAGGGGTTTTTTTTTTAGGGGCTCCACCCACGTCCCACTCCCCTGACCTGGTTGTTGTGGGGTGTCCCATACAGGGCCTCCACCAGGTCAGCAGCTCGTTTCAGCAGCATCTCCTGGGGGAGGAGCAGAAAAGAGACATTTTTAACAGGAAAAAAAACCCCAGTGTTTTGTGTGTGGCCACTCTGGAAACAGGGTGCCTTCCAGAGGAACTATTTACCAAGTATCTGAAAAGTGGAAGCCCTTCCAGTGTCTCCCAGCAGACAGCCCAAACCATCGGTCCCTTCACCCTGGCAGTGGGTGTGGAGAGCCCAGGGCTCCATCCTGACCCGGAGCTCTCCAGAGTCCTGAACCTGCTGTGCCTCACCAGCCTCAGAAAGGGAGGCACATTTCGGATGTGCCCGTTCCCTGCTGGATTCCCGTTTATTCTTTTGCATAGATATGTAAATATGTGCCTATAATTCAATATATTCCTTTGCACAGGCACATAAATACATGCCTGTAATTCAGAATATTCTTTAACCAGGGACACATCATTTAGGCTCAGAGGATTTGCCACTCTGGATGAAAGCAGAGGACAATGACCATGAACTGGGAAAATATCTCCAGTGGACTCTCATTTTAGCAGCAAAGGTTCACAGGCAGTGTTGGAGCTCCAGCAGAGAAAAACTGTGTGGGTGCCACACAATCACCTTCTTGTTTGGACTTACAATTAAGTTGGGAATTATTTTCAGATGTGATTGTCATTTGAGACATAATTTTGTGAAAAAAAAAAAACAAAACATATTAGTGAAATGCTGAAAAATATTTTACCTTAGCTAGTCTTTCAGGGTCACCAGGATGTCTTGGGATGACCTTCTGCAGTCTCTGGAAGCCGTAATCTATGGTGGGTTCATTTAAAGCTGGAAGGAAAACATAACCCCCCATCAGATTATATGAATATATAGTTTTAATTTTTAATATTTATTATATAATTAATTTAATATTTAATACATGTATAAAATATATCTAATATGGAGATATATATTTATTTTTAGATAATTTTATATATATCAAAATACATATATCTTTATATCTATAGACATGTATATATACCTTTGAGAGAGATATATATATTTGAGATACATATATCTTTATATATATATATATATGCACTTTTGAGATATATTTCTTTGATATATGTTTATCTTTGAGACATATGTATCTTTATATATATATAATATATATATATTTGTATATATATATATATAAAAATGTATTTATATGGCTCTATCTCAATAAGGGAACAACCGTTTACAGCCCCAAAGTAGGGCACAGCCATTCATTAGGCACATCCAGCTCTCCAGTTGTGCAAACACCGCCACTTCCCTGGAATGATGCGAATCTCTGGTGGATAAACCAGGAGGTTTTGACCCAGATCTTTACTCAGCAAGAGCTGACAGCTCCAGAAAAGCTGCACGTGCTTTAAGGGTGAAATTGGGTTTGGAATTGCGAAATAAGGATCTCATTTCTGGTTGTGCAGAAGGAGACTCCCATTTTTTTTTTAATTTAAATGACTGGTGGCTCTTATTGAAGCTTCCAAAATATCCTCAGCTCCTTCCAGGAGAAGCATCTCGGGCACCAGGAGGATGAAACTATCGAGTGAGACAGACAGTTCCACTGATCCAGGCTCGCTGCTGATCTGTGCCTGTCTTTGGTAGAGCCACATGAAGGTAAAAGGTCATATTCCCCACTGAGATACATTTTATATTTACTTTTTTATCAAATAATTATGGCGTGGCATGAAGTTTAAATATTACGGGAGATAATCGAGTGGGAATTGAGTAGAGAAAACCCAGACCTGAGAATTTAGTCTTGGCTATACTTAGAATGTCTTTGCTCTCCACTGGGAGCCATTCTGGTTTGCTTAAGGAGTTTAATAATACACATTTCAACTGCCACAGAATCTACATCCCATTTGGGAAGAGAGGTTTTTTTGGGGAGGGGGGTGGGTTATTTTGCCAATAATCCTGAGAATTAGAGGGCAGTTCTCCCAAGAGCCTGTACATCATCATGTGCCATTTCTCTCCTTGATTACCCATCTAGCAATTTGAGTTATGTATCTTCAGCTAAGCAGAAGAAATGTGAAACATATAGGAATCCAAACATATATATATATATATATATGTACATAGTTCACTAAAAATAGCTAATGGGAATAGGCAAAATGCTAATTCAGGAAGAAGAAATTGGCCATTGTTCAACCAGCATTTTTTCCAATGGATTGACGTGGAGATTTTCATCCTGATGGATAAACAGAAGCGAGTCGTTTCCCAACAATGCTGAATTGTTCTAAGGACTCAGCCACTCTGAATCAATGTGTATATTATGTCTTTCAGCACAAAGCTCTCCTGTGCAGCTCCCAACAAAATTGCCTGCTCCTAGTTTTACTCATTAACGAAACAAAAATATCTCTGTCGTGAAATCCTGCTAAAGAGCAACATTTACAGGAGTAAATGACACCTTGCTACAGAATCCACCAGCAAGTTTAAACAGCTCCCCCCCACAATGCCACTTCCACTGAGGAAAGAGCCACTGGGTCAGGAGTGATTTCTCAGTGGGTTAGACAGAAACGTGCCAAAATTATATCCAAGTGCTTTTGGGTTCCTGGATTCAGGGACCATGAAGGGGTCTGACACACAAGCAGGCTCTTCATTATGCCATGGAAATCAGACATCTGAAATGAACCCCCCCCAAAAAAAAAAACCTGATTCAGGCACAGCAAAAATCCCTTTGGCAACCCCCAAATCCAGCGCTTCGGGCTCCAGGGGTTCTCTTGAACTTCCCAGAACACGGTTTAGAAAATTGGGCATGACACAATGTGATGTCTGCAAAAAACACAGCAGCCACCTAGTGAATAAACTGAATTATCAGTGAGCCCCTAAACCTCAGGCTGGAATTACTGGTTTAACAGCAGGTTTGTTGAGGTCAGCACTAAGGGAAAGGTCAAAACGTGCCCCGGACTGACTTTATTTAGGTGAGGCTCAAATGGATTACGGACACTGCTCCCTCTTTTATGTCGTTCCCTCCCCTCCAGAACCCGAGATTTCATTTGAAATACATGGTGACTCACTGGAACTGGAGGAAAAATAAACCCTCACAGCTGAGCAACTGCTGCCATGACACCTGTCTGGATCTGCAAAAACCTGCTCAGCAGCTCAGCCCGGCTCGGCTCAGCAGGGACCGGCTCCGACACCCGACGATAGCAGTGCTGACATTTAAAGTATTAATTATTTCCCCACACATCAAAGCACATAAGACTGCTGAAGGAAAGATGATGTTATGAAGATCTGCACAATTTACCTTGAGTGACAGCTCGTTCTGATGTTGCCTTGGGAGATGCGCTCCTCTCCCCCTCTCCAGTTGATGGGAAAGGGCCACGCTCAGGCACCTCAGCAAAGCTCTGCAGCTTCACTCCACAGAGCAGAGCAGTGGGAACAAACCATGGACACCTCCAGGAATATCCTGAACCCACAGGGAGGGCAGAGTTTGCAGGGGGTTGCCCAGCCTTAAAGAGGGTGACAGAGAAAAGGCACCTGTGGCCTTGGATCTTGAATCATGGAATCATGGAATGGTTTGGGTTGGAAGGGACCTTAAGGATCATCCCATTCCATGCCCTGCCATGGGCAGGGACGCCTTCTACTAGCCCAGGTTGCTCCAACCTGCCCTTGGACACTTCCAGGGATGAGGCAGCTACAGCTTCTCTGGGCAACCTGTGCCAGGGCCTCCCCACCCTCCTATATCTACCCCAAATTTCCCCTGGCTCAGCTTGAACCCATCACTCCATGTCCCATCACTCCAGTCCCTGATGAAGAATCCCTCTCTGGCTTCCCTGCAGGCCCTTTGAGACCTTGGAAGTCTCTTATCCCTGTGTCTCTCACAGGTTAAAGCAGTGGCAGGAGCACCTGTTTTCTGTCCCCTCAGCTGCATTCCAGACAAGGGAGCTCTCCCTTCCAACCTGCAGAGCTCTCTGCATCCCTGGAAGCGCTGTTTCCCACAAGACCTCCTCAAATCCACCGACAAGCTTTAGCAATCCAGTAGCTTCCTCTCCTTGGAGCCTGGCACAGGGTGTGATGCAACACAACCCCGAGCCCAGCCTTTCCCACGGATGATTTTATATTGCATCGCTCTGACAAGGGAACCCCTGGAGGATTTCTGCTCAAGCAAGGAAAATTATGTTCCAAATCTCCCTGATATACACGTTTCCAGGTTAGCATCCCTGTGACAAGGTAAATGCAAGAGCTGTGATCAAACCTGAGATATGAAAGCCTGCAAGACATGCCCTCAGCTGGCGTAAACTGATGTGTTATTAAAGCCAGGGGAACTATAATGGAACTACTTACAGCAGCAGAGAATTTGAATTTGTGTAGTATTAAAAGCAGAATATGAGGCTACTGCAAGAGAAAAAAAAAAAAAAAAAGTCTTATTGTTATAGGAACAGCTGATGGGAGAAAAGGAATTCAGAACATCCAGAGGGGTGCGTGCAACCTGTGTTCTCACCAGCTCAAGGTGCACACAGGGACTGACAGTTTAGCTGTGGGGGTTTCAAAATGCACTCTTTATCTCTCATTTCAAGCGTTTTATCTCTCACTCTAAGCGTGTACTGAAGCACTGAGGCTGGTTCAGCAGCTGCCATTACCACCTCAGGAGCCATTTCTGCAGGTTTTCGCTGCTCTCCCCAGCACATCATTCCCCGTCTGCAGGATCCCCTTGGCTTCACTTGCACACCACGTTTTCCACCTGGGAACCCCGTGGAAAAGTCCAGACATCCCATCCTGGCGATGAGAGGAGCTTGATGGCTGAGCTGCAGCCCCCTGAATGATAACCCTTAGGAGTGGAAATGCTGACAGACCCGGAACGGCAGCGGTGCCAGCACAGCACACTTTGCAGGAGCCCCTTATAAATACACATTATGAGCTCCCATAACAGCTCCACTGTGGCATTTTCATTTACCCTTGAAATGTGTGTCTAATTTTTATATTCATCTTTCCAACAGTTTGTCATTTTCCTCCTCGAACTATCTTCTGGTGACTCTTTAAAGTAAAAGGAGAGCTCGAGTATAACTGGGTCCAACATAAATATTTGATTGTACATTAAATACAATTGTATATTAAATGTTGGGGGCAAAGGTACAATACTGAGATCGTTCTTGTTTCCATCTTTCAGGAGAGTATTGTGTTCTGGCAGTTGAAGGACAGGGCTAGAACCTGTGAGATCTCTTTCCCTGTCCATCTTTCCTGCATGACCACGGGCAAGGGGTTAATCTTCATCCTTCTGTGGCAGCATCTCTTGTATAAAAGAGGAGCACATGTAACTGATTGCCCATTTCTGATGCCCTGATAAGCCTTCTGAGGTCTGGTTTTGTATGAATAATTATTCTTCTTCTACCTTTGAAGTACTCAGATCCACCCACTCTCTATTTCTCATATGACTTGACCCTTTGTGCTTTTCATCAGAGGTTCCACCTCAGCACTTGGTAGCTGTGAAGGACTCCACACAACATGACCCTGATAATACTGGGGCTGTTTGTTCTTGCTGCTGTTCCTACTTCTGGCAGAATTACATCTTCCCCTGCTTTTAGTTCGCAGGATTTCACACTTTTCAGTCTCCTGGGCTTGATGTTCAGTGTCTGCATTTCTGAGGGTCTTGCCAAGTGCAAGCTGAAGGTATTTAGAGGAGAAATTCTCATTTACAGAGGCAGCTACACCAGTTATTAACACTTAAAGTATCAAGAAAATAATAAACTTCAATTATCATGGAAAAAAAAAAATCAACAACCAGATTTTTGTTATGATGCCCAAGTCTACCTTCCTAAGAATTATAAAATCTGTTGAGCTTTCCTATTCAGTATTTTGTATGTATTTATTTGCTACATTCTACCCAACAGATAGCTGCCCTCCTGTGCTCAGACTGAGTATATTTTGCTATTTATATCTGTGCACTCTGTGGGCAGTGCCATTTAAACAACCTGGTTTCCTGAGGCTGACCTGCTGGTAACTTCTCTGCTGTCTGATAATGTGGCTGAGCTCTTCACCCTTTCTCCCAGTGAGGGATTAATTGAGATTTCATACTAAAACATGCTGGAACTGCACCTTTGATGCTCCACAACCTTTCTGATAAAATCTGACAGAAACATAGATTCAGATAATCAGCCAGGTTGGAAAAGACCTCTGAGATCATCAAATCCAACCCTTGATCCAACCCCGCCGTGGTTCCCAGCCCATGGCACTGATGCCACATCCAGTCTCACCTGAAACACGTCCCTGGACAGAGAATCCACCACTTCCCTGGGCAGCCCATTCCAAGGGCTGATCACTCTCTGCAAAGGATTTCTTCCTCATATCCAACCCAAACCTCCCCTGGCACAGCTTAAACCAAGCCCTCTTGTCTTACTGATGGTTGCCCGGGAGAAGAGACCAACCCCAACCCGGCTCCCCCTCCTGTCAGGGAGTTGCAGAGAGTGAGAAGGTCCCCCCTGAGCCTCCTCCTGTCCAGGCTGAGCCCCCCCAGCTCCCTCAGCTGCTCCTCCCAGCACTTGTGCTCCAGCCCCTTCCCCAGCCTCGTTGCCCTTCTCTGGACACGCTGCAGCCCCTCAACATCCTCCCCAAACCGAGGGCCCAGAGCTGGGCACGGCACTCGAGGGGTGGCCTCCCCAGCACTGAGAACATCCCTTCCCTGGAGCTGTTGGCCACGCTGTTCCTGATCCAGGCCAGGATCCATCAGCCTTGGAGGCAGAAGGGCCCTGCCTGCCTGGACATGCCTTCAAACCCCACCACGTTTGTCCACAGGACTGCAGAAGTTCCCAAAAAACACGGTGAAAGGAGGGAGGAGGAGGGGAAGAGAAGCCACCCTGTTATTTTCCCAGCTTTAGAAGCTGTTTTTTGTTGCTGTTAGCAGCACCAACCTGGGGGAATTGCTTAGCCAGGTGAGGCTCTACCTACGAGCCGTGCTTCTCGTTCTGCCGCCGTGGGAGAGCTGCAGGTTCCGGGAGAGACAGATTGGGAAGGTGTCTGTCCAACCCTCGCTCCAGCAGCTCCACTGAGGTGTTCCACAGCATATGGCAGGAGCACCCACTCACTCCTGAGAGGCTGGGAACGCACATCCCTGTGCCAGGGACAGCAGGGAAACAGGCAGAGAGTATTTAACTTTCTTTTCTGCTGATTCCTGTGTGCATCTTCACGTCCTTTTTTTTTGAGTGGAAGGTCTCTAATTGACACGTCAAAGAGCTGCACTGGCCTGACTCACACCCCTCCTGCATGGTACAAATCAGTCTTGCACCTAAAACAGCTTTACAACAATAATACTTTTTTTTTTTTCATAGAGGAACACACATTTTTATGACCCATTTCTCTATTCTAACCCTCTTTCAGCACACGGCTGGTCCTCAGGAACCCTCCTGTTGTTGAAGACACCGAGGGCAGGGCCTCAAGGAGCAGAAAAAGAAGAATTTTACATTTAAATCTGTAACAAACCCTGACAAATTAATAGCATCTCTTCCTCTAAAGCACCTGCAAGGTGTTGAAACATAAAGGTATTTGCACACAGGTTTGATTTGTCCTAATCAATTTGAATCGACTCAAAATCAGTTCCAGTCAATGGATATAATTTCAGTACTTTTGATTAACTGTGGATTAGGCCTCTGCCATAACAAAAATAATCCTTTGCCACTTAAACTTATGTTTCCTTAATTATAAGTGTAATTGTAGGCTTAATTCTTGCTGCAGGTTTCTAGGTGTGGCATTTGTACGAATAAATACATAAATACACTAATTTAGGTACATAAAATAGCATAAAACACTAACAGGATCTTCACATATCATTGACTCTTTCCAAAATCCTGCCTGAACTGTCAGATTTTCATTCAAATTTTTCCACTTTTGGGGAAAATTCTAACTAATTCATTCAACGGGTGGCAAAGTTTTTTTTTTGCTGCACACTCGGTATCCTACAGGCAGACCCACACCGTGGCAGCACGAGCTTTAATCTGGAAAAATCACCTCCAAACCACCCGGGGGCCTTCAGAGAGCAAGGGGAGAAATAGGTAAATTCATAAATAAATAAATAAATAAATAAATAAATAAATAAATAAATAAATAAATAAATAACTGAGCCGAGAGTTGTCGATGCCAACCACCAAAAAAAAAAGCATGGGAGCACACCTACCTGTGTAAATAAACCTGCCTGGTGCCCCTTTGCAGAACTGTTTGGACTTGTAGGATAATGTCACTTCAACCACGCCGGGAATGTGGCGGGGAGGCGTCTGGACCCGGATGGCGTGAGGGGTGATGAGCTGGAATGGTGACAGGAGAGGCACAGTCACGTGTCTGTGGCACCCACCGACCTCGTGAGTGAATGATAGGACAACAAAGAGTAATAAAAAGGTTTGGGTTGGATGGGACCGTTAAAGATCATCCACCTCCACCACCTCCTGCTGGCCCAGGTTGCTCCAACCTGCCCTTGGACACTTCCAGGGATGGGGCAGCCACAGCTTCTCTGGGCAACCTTTGCCAGGGCCTCCCCACCCTCATCCTAAAAAAAAATGTCTTCCTGATATCCCTCTCTCCTTTTAAAACCATTACCCCTTGTTCTACCATCACAAGCCTTGGTTAAAAGTCTTTCTTCCTGTGCAGGAGACACCAAGTGACACATCTGGTCTAGTTCCTTGCCTTCAGGAGTAAGAAGACACATTTTAGGATGAATTCTCATCAGGAAATTTGTACTATTAAGCCCATTGCTGGCTTATTCCTGGACCCAGAGGGAATTCTTTCCCCAAACTCTAACCCCTTCTCTATTTCTCTCCCTATGCCTGTCTCCAGATGCCTGGAATTGTTCAGTCCCATCCTGGGTCTCATTGACACCTCAGTAAGACCACACGTTCCCCAAACTCCCTCCACACAGGTTACCATGACCTGCTCCACCCACCACAATTCCTGTGCCACCACTGGAACAGGGACCACCACTGTTCCTCCTCAGGGAAGGGGTTTTTTTATTACCCACCTCACTCCACACCAGCATGGTCCCGAACACCACCTGCAGCCCATCGAAGAAGTTGTCCCCGATGATGATGACCATCGCTCCCCCCGTGGTCCACCCCTCGCTGGGGCTGATGGCTTTGATGCAGGGGGTGGCTGAACAGGACAGAAAGGACATCAGAGCATCACGTTATGAGGGTTTTTTTGGGGGGTTTTCCTGTTCACCCAACAGCTCTGAGGCCGTTTGGAACACTGGGTGTAAGTCCTTGGAGCAGAAGGGTGAAATCCTGGGAGTGTAATCCTTCACCCATGAAGGCTGCTTCACCCTTCCACAACTCCCAGCAAATAAATAAATAAATAAATAAATGAATAAATAAAAGCATGTTTTCTGCCTTGCAAGTGTTAATTACTTGCCTATTCATTACTGGCACTTAACATGGTGTCATTAAAGCCTAATAGGCCAACTGTAGTGGGTAGAAAAATGAAATGCTTAAATGATTGTGCAGAGGCTGTTTAAGAAAAGAAAAACAAAACCAAAAACAAAACCCAAACAACCCAACACCCACTCATTATTAGCATGTGATCCCACAAAAACAAACCCTGTGGAAAAAAAAAAAAAAAAAGACAGAGTCAAGTTTGTTAAATTTATCAATGGGTGAAAAAAGATATGGGAATATCAAATGTCTCCTCCAATTCCTATCAGGAGACAATTTCTAATAATTTTCTTGATTTTATAGAGGAGATTTTTTTTTTTTTTTCCCTTCTCTCTTCCATATGTTCAAGGCCTCTGGACTATACATCCCATCAGGAACCCAATATGGTTTCCAGGCCATAACCAAAGTCAATCCATCACTCCATTCCCAATGTTGACAGGGTCAGAGGTGGAGGGGAACTTTGGCAGCGCTCCAAAAACATGAGACTCCTTTGAACAGCCAGTCAATCACATCCAATCAGTCAAGGAAAAACTGGATGGCTTCCTAGGCTAGGAATCCTGGGATTTTCCTTCTACCATTTCACTGCCCGCTGGGGGAGAATTAACACCACTCCGAATTCTTTACTGATTCAATCATTTTCTTCCAGTTCATTAATTCTTCTTTCAGGTTGATACAGGGCACAGTTAAGAAGTGGGGCAGCAAAACATTATAATGAAATAATATCCTTGCTTGTCTTTTCTACTAACATCACCAGCTCCTCTCACTTTCCCTGGCTGCAGGGGAGGGAGAAGCAGACACAGGATAGCATTTTCCAGTCCTTCTGAGCGTGAGGGAGGTGGAATGTGTTGGGAATGAAAGTACAGGGAGAGGGAGAGGAGGGGGGCCTTTTTATACATATATATATATATATTTTTGGGTTTTTTTGAGGCTTAGCAGATACAAGGATTTGTAATTGCTGTAATACACTCCCCAACCCATCCCGTGGCAGGCCATGAGCCTGGCTTAGCCAAACAAACTGCCATCAATTAGTGTCAGCTCCCTCTGTGCATCGTGCAGAGTTTGTTTAAGGGAACCAGTGACACTTTTCCACACACATCTCGCGCTGCAGCCACTCTGTTTAACTAAGATGTCATGTTGCCTAATTTGCCTGAAATCAAATCTACCCCAGCTGAATGAGAAGGCTGAAATTTAGATGGTGTTTTCTGCGGTTTTTCATCTTTGCAGCACATACTAATTAATAAATTGGAAGGGGGGAGGTGGGGGGGGGGAGCCAGTCTCTTAGATGTGGAGAGGAGCGCGTTTTGCATGCAGTAGACACTGTTTTTCCTGCCTCTTCCCTCTCTAAACCCCCTGAGGGTCTGCAGCTCCCCCTTGGCTCCCCTTCCCTCCTCAAAACAAACAGAAACTGAAGAACGGGGAAGATGTTTCTTGCATCCATCCCTGCTCTGCTCTCCACACAAAAAAGGTCCCCACCTTCCGAGGGGTCGAGTCTCCTCGCTCTCCGCCCGTGCTTGGAGTTGTTGTGAACAAACATGTTGTCAGACACTGCCAGCACGTGCCCATCGACGTTCACCGTCGTCGACAGCACGACCTGGATGTTTGGAAAGGCAAGGAAAAGGAGGCAGGTAAACAATTTGCTTCCCCAGCACTAATTATTCAGTTTAGCTAAAAGCCAGCTCGCTTTGCGAAACGGCACCAACGTCCTGCAGGGTTCTGCTCCCCTGGCAGGAAGGGGAGGAAATATTTCCAGCCTTCATTCTGTGCATTAATTCCATTTAACACAGCATCCTAAGGGCCACATAAAGGCCTCGCTGTATAATGAACCAGCTCCTGCAGATGGCCCTAAATTCGGTTGCTGAGGTGCATTGTAGCATTGCTGATGGCAAAGGGGGCTGTGCACACCAGGCACGGGGCAGGCTCAGAGCAGCTCAGCAGCGTGCCCTGGGATCCTCGTGCGGGCTCACAGCCATCTGCTTGCTGCACGCTCATGCAAATGGACCTGCATCTGCCTGGAGACGGGGCTCCACTCCCTGCAGCTCCAGGAACACCAGCTAAAAAATCTGCTGCTGACATACGAGTGCCTCCTGAAAATCACCGGGGCCCGAGGACTCCAAATCAAGCAGCAGTTTTTTAAACCTCGGCCCCCATGACTGGGCTCCAGTAGTGTTTGAATTCTTAGAGGAAGGAACTGTACATGCTAATTAATCCCACTTCAGTTTTTACAATATCCAAAGCTCTAAATCCCCCATCAGTCCAGAAATATATACACCCTTAAACCACAAACTTTTAGGAAATATGAACAAACTGAGGTTTAGCTCCTGGAAGGAGATGCAGCTTATTGAAACATTCGAGTTTCGACCATCAGTTGGTGTAAATCAGCTTAAAAAACGCTGTGAATCAGCCTAGTGCCACTGACACACCTACAGAAAAGCCAGAGCTGTGGAGAATCAAACCCTGGATGTGCTCATGGATTTTCAGAGACAGCTGTCACAGTCCAGGTAAAGGGAATGTCAGGCTCCAATTGTTGATAAAACTACTCAGCATACAGAGGAGAAACCTTGCCCTCCCCGGGACTGGGCGAGCTTGACGAATACTTTCTTTCTCGAGACGACTTTAATTCATTCCAAAAGGCTCTTGTCATGCTGTACTCTTAACACTTCTCAAGCATTCTTGTCACAAAATGTGTTGCTTTTGTGTGCCAACTGATTTCCTCATTGCACATTAGGGTGGAGTGTGTCTCCATCCAAAGGGAACGCTTCCCGCATGACATCGCTGAGCCCACTCAGATGCACTTCATTATTTTCCCTTAAACAATGGAAATAAATTTTAATCTCTCACTGGCCAGCGCAGAGCACACTGTGGCAACAGGGGAATAGCCCTGAATTATTCCAGTGTCTGAAATATTTACGACAAGTGTTTAAATTGTAACCAAATGTAAATAAAAAGCGATCATGTCTATACAGTTACGCTGTGTAATATACACGTATCTGAACTCACCCACTCGAGGGTCTGTGTGATGGATACACACCCACACACTCTCAGGATGGGAGATTGGGAATGTAGGAAGACTTTGAGAATATAGGAAGACATATAGAATAGAATTATAGAACATCCTGAGTTGGGAGGGACCCCCAAGGATCGTCCATCCAACTCCTGGCCCTGCACAGACACCCCAAAATCCCACCAGATCCCTGAGAGCGTTGTCCAAACCCTCCTGGAGCTCTGGCAGCTTTGGGGCCATGAACAAACCCTTGGGAGCCTGTTCAGTGCCCAACCACCCTCTAGGGGAAGAACCTTTCCCTACTATCCCTCCTAAACCAGCCCAGTCGTTCCCTCAGGTCCTTTCCCTGCTCACAGAGAGCAGAGATCGGTGTTTGAATGATCATTTGAGCGTAAATGTTGTGCAAAACACAAGACCCACATTTTGGTAAGAGATGTACAGCTCCCCACAGCCTGAACAGTCCAGAACAAGAGTGCTGAGCAACCTTTAGTCCCCGAGCCAGCAGCAATGGAAGATGCACTTCCAGACCTCTCTCCACACGTGGTTCCTTTTCTATTCACCTCTCCCACTCCTCACAGGAGGGTCAGAGCCACTTGGCACTCGGTGAATGAACACAGGGTGAGATGCCAAGCTCAGGCCTGAACCCAAAGTTTTGGATCTTAACTCGCAGCAATCTCCAAGGTACTGCTGAAATCCAGCAGAGACCTTTGTCGTTGCCACGACACCTCCACCCAACTCATCAGCAGGGATGGGGAGTGAGAGCTGTGGGACTGTGGGCACAAAAAGGACTGAACTTCTTCTTCACTTTGCTCCAGCCATTCCTTCTTGCCTGACGGAGATCACGATACAATTGTTTCATGCTGAAGATTAAAAAACAATGTTTTGTGGACAGAAGGAAGAGGAATGTGCATTCCACCATGGTCCCAAACTCCCAGGCCCTTCCCTCTCACAAGCCAACTGCTTTCCCCCAGTGAGTATTTCCTGGGTCATGAAGGGTGACCCCTTCCATCTGGAATCAATCAGTCAACTCCTGACAACTTCCTGAAACACCTCACTCCATTTCCTGTTCTCTCCCCCTTCCCTCTTTCCCCCTGGTTTGCTTCACTCTTCAAAACTGCAGGCCACAGCAGCTTAATGTTAGAGGGTCAGACACAGTTAGACTCCAAAACACTACACAAGAACACCTTTGACCTTCAAAAATCTTTACATCTTAGCTAAACAAATCAAGGTCAACGTTTCTTACCATTACCTTGTTAACCATTTCTGTGCATTTTTGCCAAGGCCCTTCTGAGCGCGTATTTATCGATAACACTTGTTCTCCCGACGTCGTAAAACACTCCAAGCCTCTTGTTTTAAGGTCCCTGCCTTTAGTGCCGATGAAAGGTGATGTGCAAACTTCCCTGGGGGTTTAAATTCTCGCTTCTGCCCGCAGCAGATCGCTGGCAAGTGGCTTTGGTGTGTTTTCCTTTTCCTGATCTGGTGGCACCACTGCCTGTGTATGAATATTTGGTGTCTCTGCCTATTCAGCTGATGGTCTTTTTCCCTAAAATCAGTGGTTGATGGAGAAGTTAACCCTAAGGGAACGATCTGAGAACAACAAAATACGTCAGGTAAGGCCATGGATTCTGGTCATTGCAGCCAAATTTGGACACAGACAGCACAGAGACCGAAGATTTTGTGCCACCTGGATCAAACAGCTCTGCTGGAGTCTCAGAGGACAACCAAGCAAGAAGCAGAGAGGGCAATGTGCTGTCCCTTCATCCTTCCAAACACAGGTCCCATCTCCAGGAGCACCAGGGGACTTGCAGGGCTCTGTTTTCAGCACCCTCAAGTTCTCTCTGTCACCCTGCAGGGTCTCTCTCTCAGCTGTGACACCCAAAGCAGTGATTCCCCAGCCAGTCCTGGGCTGGGTCTCCCCGTTTTTGTGCCTCCCAGGTGGGTTTGTGTGAGGCAGAACCCACGAGGAGGGTTCACCCACCGTGCCAGGCAGACAAACTGCCCTCAGCACGTTGAACTCTGAGCTGAGCTGCCCCTCCTTCACCTCCCTGCCCAGCTCCAAGGGTTGGATTCCCTCGCAAACCTTCACTTGGACACTGCAAATTTCCCTCCCCCACCCACACACCGTGCCAGTGTTTCTATATTCTGATGTTTGCTCCTCTTCAAATCCCAGATATGCAAATAAATACACATCCCCCTGTATTTTAAAGCTGTATCAGCCACAGACACCTATTTAGACATATGGTGCAAACATTCCAGGCATACAGGCATTTACTTACATGTAACATATCTCATCACTGTGTAAATGATCTCTCTCAGAAAAATTCCTGTTACCATTCCAAGTGTGGAAAAAATTCTTTATGACATTGTACATCTGGAAACAATATTACATTCCTGATGCACTTTCCCTTAGAACTCCCTAGTCACAGCACCATGTTATTTTAACTTTTAAAAAAAAATAAAATAAAATAAAATAACTACTATGAGGATTAAAAAAATTATCATTATTATTATTATTATTATTATTTTCCAGCTGAGTGGAAGGAAAGATGTCAGGCCTCATCCTGCTGCCTGCACTTGGACAGGGGCTGCCATTGATGTCAACAGGCATTTTTTGGTGGAGGGAGTAATTCAGGAGTAGAGCCTGGATATGATGTGTTTGCTTCATAGTTGGATTAGGAATAGGATAAACAATGGGGAAAATGCCAGCAGAGCCTCTCTCTGCTCAAAACTTCCATTGGATTCTTTGGGAAACCCTCCCCGAGCCCCCCGAGCCTGCTGCCCACAGAGCAAACTGTGCACGTGGCCCTCCCTGCAGGATGGGGTCTCCAAAATTCCTGAAGGACCATTCCTGCAGCTCTTCCAAGGGCATTTCTATCCTCTTTCCCTGCAGTTGCACCGGGATATTGGACCCAACAAGGAATCAGTGGGGTTTAGTGGCACAGATTCACCCTCCTTTGTACTGGCAGGATGGGACCCAGCCGATCCCATCTGTCGATTGCTTTTGGTGGATGAGGCACAGCTCTGGGAACTCGCTGTCCCAGTGGCTGTTTGGGCTGCACATCTGAGCACATTTGGCTCCTTGAGCTCTTCTTCTCCTGCAGTTGAGCCAGTCCTTCCCTTCCTCAGACAGAATCTGAAATATCAGCACCTTTTGTTGGGTCAAGTCACCACCTGATGCAGAAATCTGCCACCCAGCCCAGGCTCTGCTGACACCAGCTGTGTGAATTTTGGTATCTACACCTGGGAAATCAGTCTCCCATGATGATTAGCCCACCTCTAACAGCTCAGTGATCCCTATCCATACCCAAATTTTAGGTCTCTGGCACAATCCTTCACCCTCCGTCCAAAGGAGATTTTGATTCAGACCAGCTCTGTTTTATCCTTGCTGCCCCTTTTTTTTTGTTTCTCACAGCCCACATTCCTTTCTCCCAGTCTCACCCCACCCCTCTCTCATCATTTTCCACCCCCCTGGATGACACAGAGCCCTCAGTGCTTTGTGGCAGAGCAGAGCTGGGTGAATTCCCAGCCCCAGCCAGCTTCGCTCACGTGCCTGATGATGAACTGATCCAACCACTCGGAGGTCAGGAAGGAAACCTCCCCAGGGATACACCTTGTTATTTTTCCTTTCTCTTCTCCCCCCCCTAGAGCATCCAGAGAAGGGGAAGGAGGGGGGATACCTGCCAGGAAACATTCCATGTCATGTTTTGTGCTGAAAACAGAGGGCAATTACTGCCCTTTCTCTTTCTGTCCCTGCACAAGCACTTTGGTTCAGAGCTGACCAGCGTCAATGCTGATGTTCTGCCACCTCAGACCAGGGTGTGTTTAATCCCAGTGCTGCTGGAGGAGGCAGAATTCCCACTCACCAGGTCTCAGCTGAAGTGCCTCGTCTTAATTCCACAGAATTCCTGGCCCCCATCACCCACTGATGTCGTTACCATGGAGTGTCATTGGAGGAATCCTCGTTAAATGGAGGATTCATCAGTTTATATTTCTTTTTTTTTTTCTTTTTTTAAATTCCTTTCCTGGGAGAATCCCTCCCTGAGAATAGAGCACTGAGTGAGTTTACCTGTGTAAACTCCAACCTGCAGAGTAGCTGAGCTCAAATAGTCAGAGCTAGGTTAGAATAGGTGATTTTAGGCTGCTTTTTGTCCCTGTTTTTCCACTGAGGGGGGTTTTGTTTGGAAATATTCTGATTGGTAAATGACAATATTTGCTTCAGCTGAATTCACAAGGATGTATTACTCGATCTCTGTGGGTTTTGGGACACCCATACCATGAAAATAACCATGGAAATAGTTCTAGAAATATTCCCTTTCCCTTCTTTACCCACTGACAATGAAGCAGTAAACAATTCACAATAAAATTATGTTACTACAGGGGGAAAAAACCCCCACTAAAATAATGATCACACATTCCTTCACTTCTGAGGTAAAACATGCTCCTCAACAGTAGAAAAATATTTGTATTTGGTTAAAAAAAGAAATGAAAGGTAAGAGGTTTTCATTGTATCTTTGAAGCCCTACTTAATATCAAAGCAAAATTTCAAGTAGTTAACGTGATCACAAAGCAGCTGGTGTTGCTCTCCAAACTGAAGAATTATATATATAAAAAAAAAACCTCTTCAGGCATCTGGAGCTGTATTAAATTTACAATGCAGTGTTAATGTAACCTTTCCTCCCCTTTTTCTCCCCACTCCCCCCCTTTTTTTCTTTTTTTTTTCTCCTAAATGACTGTGATAGGAGTGAAATCTAACATTTAATTTAGCTGAATGTGTTGTAACCATGCCATAAAATATTGAGATCTCGTAATGGATCTAGAAGTGAGGCCTGGGCTGGGCTCACAGACCGGATCCCAGGGCCTTGGAAAATTGGGGATGAGCCAAACCAAGCCCAAACTGTGCAGCTTCACACCCATCTCTAATCAGAAGCATTAACTTGACACTTTTCCAGCCATGAGTAAGAATTCTTCCGTGCTGGAAGAGCTCAATAGGATGCATTGTACAGCACTTATTTCCATGTCTCTTATTCATATTTGGGTCTCAACAACAAAGCCTGAGTTTTGGGCTTTCACTCGACCTCCAAAGAGAAAAAAAAAGAAAAAAAGAGGGGGTTTGGGAAGACCTTTTCATCTCCAGGTTTGAGTAGTCACATAAATGAGAACTTTGAAGTAAGGATTCTCTCTGCTGTTTGGTTTAATAATCATTTAAAAAAAAAATACATCTTGGTGTGTCTGATGAGCACAACTCCATTGAAAATGAAAATATTTGGTTCTGCAGAGGAACACAGGCAGGAATAAAAGCATCCTCAGGTGAGCATCACTGCAAGAATCTGTTTGCAGAAGGGAAGTGAAGTGCCTGGAAAAGTCTGGAGAAGGAGGGCCTTGATGACAACAGCTGTACAAATAATTTACTGGGGAAAAAAACAGGGGAGGTTTTAGACATGGCCCAAGACTGAAACAGAGTGAATGAAATCATAACATGAATCAAGCACCTACTGCCCTGTGCTTTCTTTACTCTCTCACATGTTCCTGTGCTGGTCGGGGAACAACCATCCTTTCAAACCTAATAAACAATTCTGCACCTCCATGGCTTTGCCTGATGTAAATCTTAACAATTAAAATGAAAATTGGTGTGCAAACAGGCCCCTAATCCTTTAAAAGAACCTTTTTTTTCTGACTTTCAGGGTTGATGACAGGCCACGCTCGGCGAGCGGCAGGCAAAATAAAAAAAAAAAGAAAAGCATTTGCCAAAATTTAAAACCTGTAAACACAACAATTAAAAAATAATCAATTAAAAAAAAAAAAAAAAAGAGGGTCCAGAAGATGCTGGAGCATTCAAGAACACTCTTAACTTTGGGTATATTCAGGGAAGTCATCCTGCTCTCCTTAGGAACAAGGAGGCAGACAGAAAACAGGCTGTCTTTGCTTATTGTCTTTCCTGCTCATCACGGCTAATTTCCCTTGGAACACAGAGCTCTGCTATTCCCAAAGTGTCAAATTTTAGCAATCAAACCACTTTTTTTTGTGTGTGTGTGTCTTTTTTTATCCACACTGACCTCTGCAGAAAACAAAGCCCATCAAGCCCCGTGTCCAGCTCTGAAGGGGCCTGAATGAAGATCCTGCTCTCGCTCAAAAACCTCAAGAATTTTGCAATTTGGCTCAGGGGGTTCGTTTTTATAACCCTGAAAAAATACCCAGTCCTGTCAACAACCTTGGTTTTGATGGAAAGGAAACCAAAGGGGGTGGTTTTGCCTGAGCTCCATCAATTTGGGGGTCTGAGGTGACTCCTGGGGGCTGGGAGGGCGTCAGGAGTCGGAGTTATCCCTGAAAACCAGAACCACTTGGCTGGGCTTTTCCCACCTTGGCTCGTTCTAAGGCAGCAAACCCAGATGAGGAGCCTGTCCCAGCTCCTTTTCCTCCCCACCAAGGCGCTGATTTGGGTGGGGAAATCAAAAGTAAGGCCAAACTCCTGCAGTTCAGCACCTGAGAGAAATGTGGGATTTAAACTGAGAGGGGGGGTTTGGGGAGTAACCAGCACGAGCTGGAAATCAGAGCTGAATTCCTCCAGTGGCCAGGTGTGTTTGGACCCAGAATTCCCATTCTGGCTGTTAGAACCAATATTCTGTGTTATATGGCAGTGCCTCCAGTCCCCAGGGGCTGATCAGGAGACCCTTGTGCACGATTTTTTACAGCCCCCCCAAAAAAAGAGCCTGTATTTAGGTTTCATTCCATTCCACAATCAGCTCTAAGAGCCAACAAGATCTGTTTACACGCTGTAAAATGGGTTTTCCTTTGCTCTCCAGACTTTTTTTTTTTTTTTTAGCATTCTTGGCAGATGAAAACTAATTGGTGGGTTTTTTTCTTTCTGGAAACTGCCACTTGAAATAAAAAATCAGTATAAATTTCCTAACAATGAGCACCTCTTTTTTTTTTTTTTCCTCCTGTCTTATCATCTCTAAAAAGACACAGAATGAAGAAGTCACTGCAGCCTCTTTAAACTACAAGTGAAAAAAATTAAGTTGGTCAGGAATTTTTCTTTAAATTTCTTCCTGCTACAAACCACAAAAAAATATTAACAGCTCTTTTTTTTTTTTTTTTTGCCTACATTTCTTTAAATTTTTGAGTTCTTGTTTTTGCAGGATTCCTCTTAAAAGTCAAATTCTTTTTTTTTTTCCAATAAAAATTTACCTCCTGCGAATTTTTTCGTCGCTGGTAAAAGTTCAAAATAAAATATACAGATCACTTGTCTAGGAAAACATGTTTTGGTGGGAAGTTTTGAGCAACTCTGTCAACTCCTGGGGAGCTTTAACTTCATTTGTAAATGAGGAAGCTGATGCAAGTGAAGCAACGAAACGTGAATTGCCAGACCTACCGATGTCACCTTCCCTTGTCGAGCCCTGTGGGTCTACAAGGAAACCACACACCCCTCAGTGAGATAAAATCCAATTTGCAGCAGGGATGTGACACGGGGAAAACACAAAAATGATGGGAACAAGCAGCGTTTACAAGGGTTAGTCCTGGTTTCCATCAGCAAAGGACACGTGGATTTTCCAACATCCTCCTGCTTTTGACCACGAAGTTTTGCCAAGATGGGCAATTAATATTATATTTAGATATATATATATACTAAATGAAAAGGGGGATGGCTTTATATATATAAGAAAAGAAAGGAAAATGGCTCAGCGAAGGTCCCACAGTAAAATTTGGGGCCCAGATTTGCATCCTCACTCTCCTTGCACCACTTTTCTCAGCCTGACAGCACAGCCAGGGAGGACCAGGCTGCACCACTGCCTTTACATTTTCATGAGGGCTAAGCTACAGGTGAAAAGACTTATTTATTAAACCTGAGAGCTCGGGCTCTGAAGGCTCTGTGTGTGTGTGTTTGTGTTTGTGCCTCTCCCTCCTCCCCACGGCCACACTTCACCTCCTCCTGTGTTTTTATGAGCTGGAATTCACAATACATCAGCCACGGGGATGATGAAACCAGTGGCAGATTTCACTGCAAAGCAGCTGGGTCATCGTCCCACGGGGCTTGTTGCTTTGCTGTGTGAGATCTTAAAGTGACCATCGCTATTTTGGCTCCTTTTGGGTTTTGTGGTGTGTTTTTGTGTTTTGGTTTTTTTTTTAAAAAAAAGAAGCTGAAAGGGAGGGGATGAGAGTGTTAACAGGTTGAAATATTAAAAAAAAAAAAAGGTGGAAAGAGGTAGGGAGTGGAGGGAAATGAGGAGGTTGCTTGTGTAGCACGTAGAGAGCTACTTTGAAAAAATTCGGAGGTTTCTGAGTATCACAAACACGATCCCTGCTGTGGGCAGCTGTATGTGAGAGAGCTTTTGCCCGAGGGTGTCAAATCAAATATCCACCGCTGGTTGGTACAGTACATCACTTCCCCCTTGGGGATTCTGGGTGGAGAAAGAGGGGGGGGATAAAATAAAATATAAATAAATAAATAAATAAATAAATAAATAAATAAATAGAGGGAAAAGGTTTAAACACAACAAATGGAGAAAAACTTGAACGCTGCCTGCTATGGGTTATCATGTGCTGTCATCATATTTATTATGAGCAGTGTAGGAGGGAGGAGAGGGGGGTAAAGGAGAGGAGGAAAAGGAGCAGACAGGTTAATGCTGAGCCTTGTAAGACTTACCTGGAACCGCCTCATGTCTCTTGGGTTTCCTGCTGTTTTCAAGCAATTCTGATTGCACTTGAGAAAAAATTTTAAGAAGAATCTGGAAAGATAAAGAACCACATCACTTCTGTTGCCCACAAGGAAAGCCGCTGTTGTAATCTGGTTTAAAGTACATATGAGAGGGATTTACGCAGCGATTTACACGATGGGGTGTCTTATAGGGCGGTAAGAGCTTGTCAAAAGAGAAATCAAACAAATAAACCCAAATCTGAACGGACAGAAGTTTAAAAAAAAATAAAATAAAAAATCAGGTAAAGTGCAAACAACGTGCCTGAGATCCACCCTGGCGTGAGTGAGTGAACACAACTCCAATTTACACCCCACTGCAGGTTTGACCACACAGTTTTAGTCCCTTCCTTTATCTCTGCCTGGCATATGAGGTCTTTCTTGTGCTGTCTGAAGGGATTTTCCATGAAACAATGCAGAGGGATAATGGTGTTGTGGGGCTGACAAAAACCAACAGGGCAACTCTGCAGCAGATAAACCTCGAAACGACTTCGGGTGCATTTAAAACCAGAAACAGGAGAGGAATCTGAGGAGATTTCCTCACAATGATATTTTTGTTGTTGTTGTTGTTGTGAAGATTCCAGTGACTAAAGCAGAGAAGCAGTAAAATATCCAGATTATAATCTCCCCAAGATTTGGAGGGAGGGTAAGGAGAACACAACCCCGAGTGATACATGACAGCTCACGCTGTCCGAGCAGATAAAATCATTAACACCGGACAAACTTCTCGTGCCAATTATTTTGTGCCCTGTCACCCCCACACCCTTTTTTTTTTTTTTTTTTTTAAATGTGTTTTAATGCTCTGGAGAGTTCAGCTCGTCAAGTTGAACCTTCAGCATTTTGGGGTGACTTACCCAACACTATACAGAAGAGATTTTAGAGTTTGGAAACATTAATCTGTAAGATTTTTCCACCAAATTTTATGTCAAATCCGGGGAGGAGAGGATTCACCCCTTTATTTGATTGCTCTGACTAAATTTGTGAATCTCCTAAATAAAGAAACCACACAAAAATCCGTAGTTTTTGGATCAAAAGCAAACTGAGTCCGTCTTCAAAATTTAAACACAAGCAAGAAATTTTTTGGCACCCTCTGCCACAAGTGAAAACATTCCCCGTAATTCTTTTCATCCTTGTTTATTGGGCAAAATACGTTTAACCACAACAATTGTAATTACAAAAATAAATCAAAGATGGCTTTGGGGGGGGGGGGGAGAAATAAGAAAGAAAGAAATAGTTGAAGAATTGATTTCGAATACAAAGAACAAGTTATTTATTTATTTCTCTTGCCGAGCGCTTTCCTTAAAAAAAAAAAAAAAAAAAAAATCGGCTTTTGCAGTAAGTTAAAGTCCCAGGTGAGCCAGGCCTATTTCCCTTTCTGTTACTATGACAACGATTTTTTACCGCAGTCCCTAAGTCCCTTCAGAACTCACACATTCATGCCTTGAATTAGAACTTTAAAGGAGAAAGATGGATATTTCCCGGGCTCACCAACGGCACCCACCGAAACAGTCCTGCCACGAGACAATGAGGCAGAAAAATCCACCCTCCCTCCTCAGTGCCACCTGCCCTGCCCTCCCCCCCACCTTGCACCGGGGGTTTTTCTGCTCCATCTGCCCCAAAAATGCGAAGAAACAGCCAAGGGTTGGACCCGTCCCTGTGTTGGTGGAACAAACAAAACCCTCACGGAGACTGAACCCGCGAAAAACAGACCCAGGAAACCTCCTGTAGAAGCTGCCACAAATGTAATTGTAAATTAAAATGGTCCCTTTTTCCCCCTCACCAATGCACTGGGTATTTAAAGAGTGTTTCTGTTCTCTGCGGAGCGCATTTTGAGGGTTGTTGTTGTTTTCTCCTCCTTCCCAGTTTAAGGAGCTTTTTGGGTTTTTTTTTTTTCCATGGCTTAGTGGGGGGGTCCTGCTGGCATCTCCCTTCACCTGGGCAGGTTCAGCAGGAAAGAGGTGTCAGTGCTCAGCAATCAGGGGGTAAATCCGTATTTCAAACTAAAAATCCTGCAGAACTCCGTTCCTCAGGAGCAGCTCCGAGGGAATTACATTCCCTCAAATAAGTCCTACTGACTCCTCAGGTTGAAACCTGTGACATCCCCCCCCCCCAATTTTATTTGAATGATTTGGGACCTCTTTTCTGGGAATGATTCGGTGAGTGAGATTTTATCCACGGGAATGTTCCTCTCCGAAGGAAAAATCCTCGGCACGCCGGCACACGCTCCGAGACTCACGGGAGGGTTGGAGGCAGAAATGCTGCTCACAAACTACTCCTTTTTATCTCCCCCCACACCTCTTCTTCTCACAGATATCAGAAAATTATTTGCAGATAGATAAAGGTGTCCCTGAGATGGAAGGGAAAATTGCAAAGTGGAACCGAAGTGTACAATAAAGTAACTTTTTACAGGGAAATCAACGAGCTGCTGGGCTGGGTATCCTGCAGGAAAACCGCAAACAAAAATCCACAGGTTCTCACTTGCAGGCAAAAAAATAAAACAAATCAATCAGGAAAATGGGTAGTTTCTTTTTTTTTAATTTTTTTTTTTTGTGTGTATGTGTAATGCTTTGCATCCCACTCCTCGAGATGAGAGGAACGATCAGCTAAAAATGACTAAAGGGACTAAAAATGAAGAAGACGAGCAAAGAAAGGTGCCTGGGAGAGAACTCGCCATGTCAGCCGGGCTGAGTTTTGGGAAGAGCAAAGATCCAGCTCAAAAATCCAGTTTGTGTGACACAAACCCCCCCAAAGGGCAGGTACAGAGGGGGTAAAGCTCTAAATGTAACCCCTGAAAGGCAGGTACAGAGAGTCAAAAACTCTGAATGTACATTTAACGATATCCATGAGCAAACTCTGCAGCACAGAGAACTAAAATGGTGTTTTTGTGCTAAATGCCCCCAGAAAAATTAAGGTTTAGATCCTCATCGAGCATAAACTAACGATGTGCGTGTGAAAATGAAGGTGGATTTTGAATTAAATCTGGGCTGATTCCGACCAAGGGGTGAATTGTTCATTAAAAACACCCAGAGCAGGAAACTCTCCCTGTGCTGCTGCATCGCTGACTGCTCTGCCACAAACACATCTGGGATGTTTATCCAACGGGAATTTGGGGATCCCACCTGGGATAACTTGCCTGACTCTCTGGGATTGCTGAGCAGCTCAACTCCTGAAAATTTTACCCGTTTAGGACACCACAAAACTGCCTCATCTCCCTCCTGGAGGTGCTGGCTTTGACTTAGGGCTTAAACATTGTGGCAGAATTCATATTTATTGCTAAGGCACCAGGATGGTTTTCCCTCCCATCAGCCCAAATTCAGATTTAATTTCAGTTAGATGCACACACAAGAATTTTTTTTATCTTTTCTCCAGTTCAACCACATCTCTCTTTTTCTCCTCTCAGGGCTCCTCCAGCCAAATTTTAGCTGCAACTGGGCATCTGCATGAAGTATTTGGTAGGTTGTTATATATACATATATATATTTTTTTTTAAGTGGTTGCATCTGGGAAAGGCATTAATATTTATTGCAGCATTAGAATAAAAATGACTTGGGGGGAGCAAAGAGGAGGGAAAGTTTAGCACTAAATGAAGCTGATTTAGGGGTAACAGGAGAATTGCAGAAAGGCTTTATTAATTTTTTTAATGAGAACCTTTAGCCAGTTTTTGGCCTTAACCTATATACATATATATACATTTTTTTAAAAAAAATTATTGAAAGAAAAAAGGAATTATAAAAAATTAGGTTATTGTGGTGTTTCTCAGCCAGCCTTTGGTCTTGCTAAGGCCAGCTTTAGGTCTGAGTTTAGCAGGTAACTCTGACTCCAGCCAAGCAGAGGGAGTGTGGCCCTTCCTCCCATAGATCAGCATTTCAGGGTGCTGGGGGGAAACAAACTCTTTTGATCAACCACCACTAAAAACCCTGGCCTTGCTGCAGAAAACCTGCTTGGCTTAATGCAGAAACATAAAATTAATAAGAAGCAATGCAGAATCAAGAGGTGCAACGTTGGTTGTATCTTGTGAACAGCCTCTGGGTGCACCTCCAAAATACCCCTTTGTAAAGCAGATACTGAGATAGTTCTGCCTTGTTTGGGTTACTGTGGAATTTGGTTTCGTGGCCTCAGTCGTTTTTTTGGCACGAGAACGTGCCTATCATCTAAATAATTATGATTATGTTCATCAGCAAATCCTGGGATGCCAAAATCCGATGAAAATATAAAGGCACGGTGCCATTCTGCTTAAATAACTCAGTGCTTCCAAAAAAAAGTCACAAAGGGAGCAAAGAAAAAAAAAAACAAACAGAAGTTGTTATTATGAGCATCTCTGCCCCAGTTAAACAATATTAAGTTTGAATGTACTATGAACTGCAAAACTACTATTATTACAGTGAGGGCCTGACTCCAACTCCATCAGAGCAGGGAAATTGTGGATCAGGGTGTCCCATCCTCCCCTCAACTCCCCCATGTGTGTCTTGGCATTGCAAACTCTGAGATAAGTGTGACAAGTAACTCTACCCAATGCCCCAACGTGACAAAGTAGGAGGCTTTACTTCAAATTTCCTCCTTTCAAAGGGACTAGGTCAGATTTGAAGGTCACTGTTCCAAATCAATTAATTGCATTTATTTGATGTCGTCCTCCTGATTTTAATGACTATCACAGCAGAAGACTTCTTTATAATCTGAATATTTATCTCTGGAGTAATTTCGGTCTATTATGTCAGTGTGTGTTATTAGGGAGCTGATGAGAAAATTTCCCCCTCTTTTCCAGCAGTTATAGTCAGTGTGGGATCAGGGACTGCACAAAGGCACTTTAAATGAACATACACCTTATACTGTGTGAGAAATGAGTGAGGTTATTACAATGAGCCAGAGTATTTATATGATACTCCACAAACAGCAGCTAATTAATCTTCCCAAAACTCCTGTGCATAAAGTGTGAACCCAGTTTAACAAACGTGAAAAACCAACATATGTAGGTCAAGAGACTTTTAGTTCTGAGTTTGCCAGAGATTTACTGGTGGAGGAGGAGGAGGAGGGAGCAGGAGCCAGATGAGATGAGACGAGATGAGATGAGATGAGATGCCAAGCCTAGACCAGGAGAAGAGGAGTTGGGGGTTCATCTGTGACAGTTACACCAAAAAAAAGGGCAGATTAACATTATACCTGTTATTCCTCACCCCAACAACCTCCCCATTTCTGATGGGATGAACTAGAAACACTTTCTCAACCCTTTTACTTTAGTTCAAAGTAACTTCTCCAGCCTGCTTGGACTGTTCTCCAGCTCCTCACTTCTGCTTGCAGTCACTCACTGCAGTTTAGATTTGCAGTTTAAAGTCTAAAAGTTCTGATGTGGGAACACTACTTTAAAAATCAACCTTAAGGATATAAAGGGTGGCAGAACCCACCTTAAAACTGCTCCTAGTTGTGATTTATTTGCCACAGTAATAGGTCCTAATCACACTAGGGTAACACTTCATATAATGTGTTAAAGGAGACACAAGATGAAAGTATCCTGTATTTCAGATGGATCAAGAAAGAACATTGCACCAGGAGTCCACAGCACTGCCTGGACTTGAGTCATGCCCAACTCCCAGCCTTGTGCCTCAACCACAGAACAATTCCACCTCAAACATCCCCTTTCTCCTCAGCCTGGAACACCACATTTCTCTCTGCCCTCTGTCTGGTGGCTTTATTTTTTTAAAAAAAAGAAAATAACCTTAATTTTCAAACTAATAGCAACTGAATGCAAGCCTGCAATGTGTCCCCCGTGTCAGTAAACTCTACATTTATATCCTGCACATTTTCCACCTCGTGCACCATCGTGTTCCCCTCGCTGTGAGCAGCGCCGGGCACACCCACCCCAAAACTGCAGCTCACACTCCTCGGGTAAATAAACGCTTCTTCTGTCTTGCAAAGTGCTCCCATTTGGAAGAAACAAGGGCTGGGGGGAGAGGGAAGTGCAAGGGCAGGCAGACAGTCGTGTCTCGGGGCTGGATGCAGTTGTTTTGGCCACATTTGCCAGGGCGAGAGGGGAGAAGGAAAAAAAAAAAATCTCCAAGGAAAACCTCCTTGTTTGTGCACTCTGATGAAAACCTGACACCATTAATGAAAATAATAATTGAACTCTATGGGCTCGAATTGAAAATGAAACACAACACTAACAAGCGTGTTTGTAATTGCAATTGTTCTCCCCAAAAAAAAAAAAGTCTTTGGAGGACTCTTTGCAACCCGAGCGGTTTTTCCCTGATCCTTTGGGTTTTCCTCCTTCCTCCCACACCAAAACTTTCCAGTAACCTGCAAGACAATGGCTAAAAGCTTATTTCTACTGTGAGGTCCAGGTTATTCGTGCCATTTGGCACGGGCCCAGATGCCAGAGCACAATCAGGAGTGTCAATAGGCAGGGAGGTGACACAGAGCAGAGGATTGGGCTGATGGGCTGTTGAAAGGGCAGCTCAGATGATATTCCCTGGTTCATTCCTGGGATCTGTGGGATCCAACTGTGCACGGCCACGTTTGTAAATTGGTCCTGGAGAAAAGGTACACAAAGGGCAGGAGGGAAGAAAGGCTTTTGTGCAGCTCAGTGATGGGGGAAGTGGAGGCAGAGAGAAATTCAGTGGCCGACCTCGTGGCAATGGATTCGAGTTGTTCTCCCAGCCAGCAGCCACCTCCCCACTCCTGCAAGTCCACGTTTGGGATTTTACTGGGTCTTTTCTAACAGTGACCACAGATTTCATAAAGCTGGATTTTGGAGCTGTGGCCAAATTGTCCCTCCTCACTCTTCTGTCAGCCGGGGTTTGGTCACACAGACACGGGCCTGAGGATGCCCTGCAGTCCTGGGGAAATCCAGTCACCCTTTGGTGTCCCTTCACCCTCAGAGCCCTGCACAGGGGCAAATTTAACTCAATACCTGCTTTGCCAACCCTACAGATCCCAGAAAGGCTAGTTGTTGGTTAGTTGTTAGAGAAGCACAGACTCTGATCCCCACTCTCCCAGCAAAACCCACGATTCCTCTCCCCGTGGACCCCTCCATCCTCTCAGCCCGTGGCTCCCCAAGCCCCCCCGGTGTCTGGAGCCACGCAAGGCTGAGCAGTGAGCACCAATTCACCCCACTGGCCTCTTTGCTGCTGCTGGCTCTGCTGGTTTTTACTGTCGCTGCCAGATGGCCACGGCCAGCCCGGGAAAACTCCCGAGCCCTGCAGTCGATGCACAACTCGGCGACAACTTCCAGGAGATCACCAAGTTGCGCTGATGGGGAACGGGAGAGAGGGAGCCGAGGTTAGGCACCTATTTTACACCTGCCAGAGTGGATATCGCTCAGCTGAAAGCTCTGCTGGGGAGGGGCGAGAGCTCTGCCTGTCCCTAAACTGGGTTGGTGGAGAATAAACACACTCATTCATTTGCTAAAGAGGCGAATTTACATCCCGGGGCCAGGCGCGTTTTGCCTCCTCCCTGCTCCGGGGTCTGTGCAGTCGGTGGATCTGCACCTATTGTACTTGTGGGTCTCGTCACAGATGACCTTGAATGGGAGCACTGGTGTAACGTTATATTCCTATGACAGATTTATGGATTGGCAGATAGGGGTGCATTCCTTCCCTAAGACAGGACAGCATCCAATGTTTGTTAGCATCATTAAACTAAAACTGACTTTTCACCTGCTCCCATACCATATGCAGCTGCAAATTTTTAAATTAAACTATGAAGCCATGCATAAATTTACATATATTACGGACTAGCCTCTCCATTTAACATGCAAATGTACTCCAATGTTTCAGAACACCTTCTGTCGCTAATTAATTTGCTGAATTATAATTAGACTAATCCTGCATAATTAATAAGCACAGATTTTTTTTTAATTTCTAAGCAGCTTGATGAGATCATTCACTTCCTTCTATAAACTGCTAAGTAACTGTTAAAAAAAATCTGGGAAGAACATATGTGAAAAGGTATGTTTGATGTCGCATACAAATCTAAACGAGCGGGCGAGCCTCGGGAAAGTCAGGATTAATAGAGGGGTGAGCTGGAGGCTCACACAGGCTGTCAGTGCCACCTTGCAGGGGCAGAGAGAGAGGTTTTCCGTGTTTGGTTGGTGCCTTTTGGGCCTTCCAGGATCACAGGCTGGGGCGGGGCAGGCTGGCAGGGCTGTGAGGGTGGCGGTGGGAGATGCTCTGGTGTCGCCCCACGGGTTGTCTGTCAAACCCTTTGGTGGCGTTTGGAGCTGCTCTCATTTCAGCTGCCAAAGCCAACTGAGATGGTTCTAGTGCCACAATTAAGTGCCATTAGCCCAGGGTTGGCTCTCTGATGATTAAAATGGAGGGTGTCCCTTTGATGCTGGAGAGGACAGAGCGTGCCAGCACGTGCTGGGTGGGACTGGGGAGCCTGTGCCCGCTGCTCAAAGAGCCCCTGTGCACAAAGCAGCCAGAGCCTGAGAGCTGAGACACCTATCCCTGAGATAATCCTGCAGAGGAAGAGGGAGGGAGCATCCAAAACATGACAGGATATTCTGCAAACGAGTGTTGTATTTACAAACGCTCTCAGGCAGTCCCTGCAACCCCCTCTGCTCTCTTCACTTCTGCACTTTGGGATGCAGCTTTTCAGCTCTCTTGCTACGCCCTTGGTTTGTCTCCACCTCACCTCCTGCTCAAATTCAGCACCACCAACCCCACAGGCTGTTTGCTCCCACTGTGAATAGGCAAAATCTGCAGCAAGACCCATTTCAACCTCAATGAAGGAAGCAAGAAAAGAATTCACTCCTGTGCCAGGAGATTGCTGAACCACTTCAAGCCTTCGAGTGTGGCTTGTCTACCACAAAAAAATGCTTGTAACACCCTTATCAGACACTTCTGCCTCAAGCCTTTGTTGTGTTTTTTGTTATTTTGGACAAGGGCCCTTCTTCAGATAAATATAGTATTTAAATTGACTCGGGTTCTGCATAAATAAACAAGATAAAGCTTAAACAGGACAAGTTTTTGGCCCTGAGTGACAACCAAGCCTCTTTCTGGTGTTTCCTACTGGATGGTCAATGGGTAATGACTCCTTTCTTAAAATAAAAATCAAACCCAACAACTTTCTGGCCCAAGGAAGACTGGAAATCATCCTGCTGTGCTTTGGCTCATCATGTGCTTGTGGATGGCACGTGTTGACCAGGATCTCTCTTTAGGATAAAAAACATCACCTTGAGATTAAAGGTACAGAAGAATTGTACACTTGGAACCATGTCCAGTCCCAAAGCACAGCAGTCTCGTGAGAACACAGAATTAAAGGAACTCTGGACATGGAATGGCTCTAAAAATTTTGAGTTATATACTTATATATATATTATATATATATAAAAATATGTTGTTTTCCTGATAGACACATCACCAGGTGACAAGGCAAGGTGCAGAGGAACAGAATGAACAGAAAACCTCTTTCTGCCTCCTCCATCTCCATTTCTTAGTTACTCTATCCCAGCTCAGCAAACAGAAAAGATGTCATGAGTTAAAAAAAAAAATAAATAAATAAAAAAGAAAATTAAAAAAATCAGGATTAGGTCTGGATTTTTTTTTTCCCTCCACGTTTCTGCACTTTTTCTTTGTTTTTTTTCTTTCCAAACCGTGGATGAATTGGCCCAAAGATATACAGGTCACGTGGCTGAGGCAGAAATAGAATCCATATCTCCAGAGCCACAGCGCTGGGTACACGAGCAAGTCCCTGAAATTCTGCAAAGCTATTCTAGTTTTGTCAGAGAAGAAGATCTTTTTTTGCAGCCCCAACCCCAAATGTCAGCACCCACGTCTCTCAGATTCCTGATGCCCAGGGCTTCCCACAGTTCCCCAGCCCTTTGGCCGTGGAATCTGCCCCAGCTGAAATGATTTTGCAGGGTTTGATTTGTTGTTTCAACTGCTGAAAAAAGCTTGTGTGGGTGTGCCTGTGTAGGGAATTTTGCCTTAAAGAGAAAATATTCTGAGCTCTGAAACCCACCTTTTCCCACCTTTTCCCATATATCCTCAACAATCCACTGATTTTCCAAGGAGTTCCTATTTTACACAGGCAATGCACCATCCTGTATTCACAAGGAACATGATAATTTCTAATGTGCAGTAAATAAATTAATAAATTTAAAGCAAATATTTTGCAGCAAACGTTTCATTCATCCCCCTGTTCTGGCCTCCACATTTAATTAACCTTTTCAGTCCCCTTTGATGTAGCACAAACGTGCCAGAGGCCAAAAAAGCATCAGTATTTTGGGGTGTGAACAGTGTTAATTTGCAGGGGGTGAGACATCAGTGAAGAAACACCCCACAGTTGATTTTTTTTTTTAATATATTTTTTTTCCAGGATTTTAATATGGGGCTGTAGGGAAAGAGCAGAGGGTTGTGGGCAGCACCAGGACATTTAAAAACAGGTTTCATGCAAGAAACTCGGTGTGACTTGGCCAAATCTCAGCTCAAAACAACCCAAATATTCTTTTTTTTTTGCATCACCAAAGCCACGCTCCTTTAGAAAGTCCCAGACCGGGCACCCAGAAACCAACAGCAGGTAAAATCCCAACATTTGGGCAGTCACTTTGCTGTGAACTCGGGGCTGCACGAGCTATTTGGCCTCTGGTAAGTCCTTTATGCTACAGGAGAAATTGCTTCTCTTGCCTCCACCCCTCTCCCTCACACGCAGGCACCCCGAGCTAACAGGAGAGGAAAATTGCTTCCTGACCTTTCCAGTGATCAATTTACACCCTGGAGCACGGGGTTGGTTTTGTGTGAGTGTGAGTATGTGTGTGACACCGATTCCCACCGATTCCCTGCCCTTCCCCTGGGCTGGGTGGCTGTTCAGGTGCTCAGAGCTGGCCTTGGTGGTGCCCTCCTTCCTCCAGGGCATCCCAAAACCTGCTGAGGGAGGGCCAGGAGCTGGATGGATGATCCTTGTGGACACTCCATGTCCTTGAGGGGAACCCCAGGAGGCTGAAAACTGTGAGAAGTTTGGGACTGATCAAACCTTCTACCCCCACCCAGCTTCTGACCACACAACTCAGGGCAGGGATGAGACAAATTCCCCCCGGAACCAACCCAGCCCAGGGGGGTCATTCCCACATGGGGCTGTTTGGGCTTGGGTTTAACCTCATTTAGGTAAGATTTCTGCAGGGCTCTGCTTTAGGGCCAGGCTAATGAGCTCGTGTGAGGGCTCCAGATGTTTCCAACCACCTTCTCCACTCACTTTAAACTCTAATATTCTTCCCCAGTTCGTGGAGATCAGAGGGACAGACTGAAGTCAAGGCTGAAGGAGTTCTTGCAAAAGCCAGAGATGAGACTCTGTCAAAAGCTCTGGCAGTGAGAAAGCTGGACCCAAACCCAGATTTAACTGACTCTGAAAGACTTCTCAGGGAGAAAATCCAGTGCATTCACTCTTGGAGATGTCCAACATATTTTCATGCACACACACACACGTTTTGTACACTCCAACCAGCAGGCACACACACCCCCACACCGAGCACAGGTTCACAGTTGGCTTTATTGCCTGGAAAATGCTCGTGTTTTGATGCTTTAAATAACAAGGTACCATTCCAGATGCATCATCACGATCCACTCTCTACTCAAGAAAGGTCTCTTGGCAGTTCCCAACCTCAGGACTTCCTCCCTCGTGTGCAGGGAATTTCAGACTCTGCTGCAGCCACAGCTCCTGCAGAAGAAGTTTCTGAGTGCCTGCAACATTTGCTGAGTGTTTTCTTGGTTTGTTTAACCCAGATGTTTACGTTTTAAATAATTGAGGGGCTGCCCTGGTAAATAGACATCAAGGAAGGCTAATGGGAGTCTCACTGTCGTTAGAGAGAGCTTGTCTGATGAGACACCGGATCAGGAGTCAGTCCCTGCAGTGTCAGGACGGGTTAGAGCAAGGAAAGAGAGCGGCTTGTTGGAAAACATCACCCCCCAAAGCCACTGGAGAGGCTGCTGAGCAAGACTGGGTACAAACTGCCCAGGACTCACAAGGAAAAGTCAACCCTGAGCTCTGCCATCGTAAAAATCTTCTGTTTCTTCATGTGGTTTGATTTAGTTGCACACACACACACACACAAAAATTAAAAAAAGGGATTATTTCCACTTCTCCACTTTGCAGGCTCCACTCACCAAGCCCATTTCACAGCAAGGGTGGTTTCTGAAGCTCCCAAATGAAATGCTGCAGTTGTTGCTTAACTTTATGATATTGTTTTGACTTAAAGTTTCAAGACTCCCAGTGCAATTTCCAGTCTCTACTCAGATCACTGGGAATTTTCAGCTTGACCCTTGAGCTGTCCTGATTTTTGTCTCCATTGTTAAACTCTGGTTTTGTTGTAATTTGAACCTCCCCAAAATCAACCTTGACCTCACTGAAGTCAAGGCAGCTTAAGAGGAAGTAAGACTACGTTCAGGTTTGCAGTAGCTTTGTTAAGTCGATTTTTAAAAATCCCTTTTTAAACCCCATTGCTGTGACTGAGCATGGTGACAGCCTTGTGATCATGGACATTTCTGCTATTTCTTCAGCTGTTTTTTCCCTGATTCTTTCAAATCCTTGCAGCCATCTCTCAGCTCTGTGAACAAACCCCAAAAAATGGGCGAGTTGTGATGATTTGAAGCAGGTCAAGACTTGCTCCACGAAATCAGCTGCTGGAAATTCCCTCCCCACTCCAGGGCACAACTTGCTTTCCCCCAGCATGCACCAAGATCTTAATGACTCCACATCACGATGTAATCCCTTGTAAAGGCTTCTTTGGAGCTGTTGAGAAGTGTCTGCTGAAATATCCATGGAGCAGCTATTTTACAGGAGTTATGGTCCACTGGGCCCAAAATCCATCTTTTATAAGGAGCCAGCAGGAGAGGAGAAAGTGCTCCATAAAGGACCAGGAGATTTCCAAAGGTTTGGGTTTTTTTTTTGCTACCAGGCAAATCAGCCCTGCAAATTTCTTCGTGCATAGATGTATAATTACAGTTCAGATGAAGTCAGATAGCACCCAATAAATCCATCTGAGCTGGGTTTGCAGTGACTGCCACCACTTACTTCTTAAAAGATCCATATATGCAATTGTGCATCATTGTTTTACTGGGACAATTGCAGTAACATTTTATGTGTGAGATCTCGCAGCCAAAAATTAAGTTTAACAGAGGAATTTAAGGTTAAGTGGCTTTACACAGTTCACAGCCATTAATTCCAGCAGAATATGTTTTCTTGGGGACCCAGAATAAAAACCTTACATCTCTTTTTAGAGGATTAGCTGAAGGACTTGCACATCTTAATATAAGTGCTACGAGGATGTGCCACAGTTTTTGAAGCTCTTGGGGTTTAAATCTGCTAATCACACTCATAAGGAAGCATCAAACCACAGAATGTCAAGGCAGAAACTCTGATCTCTGCCAGGACACTTGAAGATTTTTAGAGGATTAATCAGTTCCTCTAATATTAGATCTTTCCTTCATCTATTCCTCCTTTCTCCCTCCAAAAGAATAAAAAAAATTAGTCAACAGTTTCAGCCTAAATTCTAGTTTTGCAATAATTCAGCGAATGCCAACATAATTTTTTCTTGCTTAATTAGACTCCCAATTTGGAGGACAGCTTAGGAAAACATTCACTGTAATTCTTGAAACGAGGCATTAGAAACCATTTAATCTGTCCTACATAATTACTTAGCACTTATCCATTAGCGAGTAAAATATTAGGGGGAGGAAAAGCATCTTTTTTTACACACAACAGAGGGTTTCTTTCTAATAAAAAATAAAAGCCTGTTGGTTTTCTTTCCTTGCCGACTGAGCTCGTATTCCTGAGCACCTGAGCAAAAACAATCGGCAGCTTATTGTGCTTGGCAGTGTTTGTGCCCGAGCGTAGAAAAGGACAAAACTTCGAGAAAGCAGCCAAATTGTTTTCCCAAAAGGGCTTTTCCCTCCCCGTTCCCTGCCACGGTTTGGTTTGGTTTGGTTTGGTTTGGTTTGGTTTGCCCCCTGACTGCGAACACCAGGGCTGGTAAATCCCCCCCTCCCCGGGACTCGTGAATCTTTTTTACTAAGAGAGCATCCAAAACCTTTAAAGAGGGATCAGGGCCTCGCTGTCCCAGCTGTTATTAAAAAGAAAGAAAGAAAAATAGAGCAGGAGACAGAGCACTGCCTTTCCCGAGCCTCTAAGGATCTGACAACGAGGGGAAATCGGTTCCAAAACCCGCTTAAGATCCGACAGGAGTTTTGTTTTTCGAGTGACTGTTCCCATCTCGCAGCATTTACAGCTCATTTGTTGGGGTCCGCAGCTGAAATCGGAGGTGGGAGGTGAAGCTGACCTTAAGGTGTGATAGAAAACCATAACTCTGCCGTTTAACAAACCCTCCCTCTTTCTCAGAAGGGGAACTCCCTGCTTGGGCCAAACTTTGGGCTGAAAGTCGCAAACTCTTCCCGTCGCAGCCTGGGTGTGAATCTGCCCGTCTGATGAGCATCCCCAGTGGTTGTTGCCATCGTTTTTGTCGGAGCTGTTCACAAGAACAAGCCCAGCTCTGACAAACACCACCGTCCCAGCTCCGTTTCCAGCGGTGCTATTGGAAGTTGGCAGGAATTCTTTGGTGATTAGGACTTAATATTCTACTGTAGCTCAAGTTGCATGAGCTCTGCAGTCTGCAGACCCCACTGCACAGGCCCTGCTGATGTATGATCACCCCAAACTTTGCTCTGTGGTGCATCTCCCCCCCCCATTAACCACAGGGAAATAACAGCTCTGCCCATAAAACAGCAGCAGTCAGAAGGAATCAGAATGATATTGATGATTCAGAGATCTTGTAGCAGGAATCTGTTTGACAAAGCTGGAGGCCAAGGGTTTGTAAACACCCTGAAAGTCGTCACAGCACAGTTCAACACCCCCTGGATGGTCCAGCTGCCCTCAGTTCTTAAAGAGTGTCCTGTTTTTATCTTGCCATGTGCTTTCTTGAGGCCAAAGAGATACTGCCCACTAATACCCACTCAGCCTTGCCCTCTTTGGAACAGCTGAAGTTCTCAGCAGGCAGCAAATGACCCCACAATGTGGGAAGTCTGGGGCAAAAGGAACTTGAAGGGAGAGAAGTAACAACCATCACATTCACTAGAGATAAAGAATTGCCATCCAAAGGGTGAGATGTGCCATTCTGCAGAACAGTCCCAGTGATGGAACACCACTGGATGCATGTGGGAGCATTTTTTGGGGGGTTTTAGGTCATATGACAGAAGACTTTACACACATGTGAGTGAGGAAGAGGTGGTTGCTCACACAGGCACTGAGCTTACAACTGGTCATCAGGAGCATCATGAGCTCAGAACTTCCCTTTAATTTACAGTTTCAGCTCAGGATCTAAGGAAGTTGGGTTTAAAATCTCCAGAAAATGAGTCCTCAACATCCTCAACACTTCTCCTGTCCCTCTGAGCTCAGCACAGGCTGGGCAAGGTCTGCACAAGTGCCCCGTGGTTCTGAGTCAAGTGCCCACTTTGAGACAGGTTCAGATGAGCCTCATTTCTTTCCAAGTGCTGGTCACCAGCCTCTTCAGTGTCTTAAATTTAAGATCCAGTATTTCCAGACACCTTTACCTCGTATTTTTGAGGCTGTTACCAAAAAAATGTTCATTTTATTACTCGAAGACACTGAATTTGGGGGGGGTCCGTACGCAGAGGCTTGGAGGAGGAAGAGGCATAAATCATTTCAAATTGCTACTGTAATAAATGTAGACAAACGAATAAAATTTGTCACCAGCCTAATATCACCATCAATGTTTTGTCTAGCTACATTCCTTCCAATTTGAAAACAGTTCAATACCCCTTTTACCTTCAAGTAGCGGCACTTAATAAACAGTGATGGATGCTTTTTATTCCCTTTTTCCCCCTCCCTCCCGTTCCAGGCTTTCCTATGCCTTTTACAAGGGGGTTGTTTAGCTTGGGGGAGATGTAGATCCTCCATCTTTCTTGCATTGACATGCATCCCTCAAGGAATGACGACCATATTTAATTCATAACCCCCGTTGGCTACACAAACATACAACTTCCCATCAATTAGGCAACACAGAGATGCTGTTAAAAATCAATGAGCTTATTATTAAATATATTTTCCTTTCATGTAACAATAATAGTTATTGCTGCTCCATTGTTGGAGCTGTAATATCAGCTGCTTAAGCAGCTCTAAAAAAAAAAAAAAAAAAAAGGGGCTGGGGGGGTGCTGATTGCTTTTTGATCAGCTGGTGAAATATCAGAGAGTATCACAACAACATTGCCCTGCAGGATAAAGGTGATAAAAAAGTGACCAAACAGCTGCTTCTGGAATAAAATCAGCCAGCCTGGAGTGGAGCACAGCAGTTCCTGAATATTCCCCTGATTTTCAGAGCACAGTGCACAGAGATTTCCGTGGCAGAACATCCATCACCCCCCATCAGAGCACGGGGTGGACTCGTATTTGTGTTTCCGCCACAGTGTGTTCATCAGGAATTATTGGGATATTTTGACACATGCCACTACTGAGGGGGCTCCCTGCCTACAACAGAGATGTAAAGTCTGTGCCAGCTCATGCAAAGGTTAAAAAAAAAAGAAAAATCCACACACACAGGCACACACACACACAAAAACCCCACAGTGCACAGATTTTGGCAAGTGCATCGTACGCTGTCTGGCCACAGCTGATCTGAAGCGAGTCCCCTGTAATTATGGGAGAAGGTGGAACAGGTTTCCTGCTAATTGGAAAATTCTGCAAATGGCACCACTGAAGTAAATTGACAGTCGTTAGAATATTAGCAAAATGAGGGAACTGATTAGGAAGAAGCTCAGATGTGGACTCCTGGTTTGCTGGTTTGTTTTGGTTTGTTTTTTTAAGTAGTGCCTGAATCTACCAACAAATTGATAATAAAAGCTGAACTTAATAATAACAGCTGTTATTTGACCTGGATGCAAATATATTTGTGCAAGTATGCACACATACAGCTAGAAATACTATACACTGACACATTTACCCATGTATTAAGTGCAGAAACACATTATTCCTGTCACTCCTCTCCCATCAAGGCAAATACACAGAGTGTTTGCTAACTTCTAAAAAAGAAAAAAAAAAAAAACAATTTTCCCAGAATATTTACACCCAACAGGGGAGGAAAAGCTGCACTTTAGACCATTTTGAAGAAGAACATTCTAATGAAACCCTAATCACTCCGTGCTTCAAACAAACCCTTGCAAGAGCCTTGTTTGCATCCTCAAACCTTTAAGTGGTTTGTTCCGAGGGGAAAGCTGATTTCTATTGTAAATGTGCTCCTGATTGAGTGCTGTGCAGAATTCCAGGAGCAACTCCTCTTTGTGCTTCAGCTGGAACTGTGCAGGAAGCACCGAGTGGGATTTGGCCACGACTTTGGCCCGTCCATCAACGCCCCGGGATTTGTGTTCCTGATTTTTCACTACCAGGGAAAAAGAGATGTGAGGGGTGTGGGGGGGGAAATGAGACCTTCTGATTAGAGACACTCCCACAAATACAATCAAATCCACCTCCCTGGAGCCTCCCATTTCTTCTCCTACAATCTCAGTTTTAAAATAATCTCCAAGGGTTTGATCCCACCACAGTCACTGCGGTGGGAGCTCCACCTCTCATGATAAAAATGTCTTGTTCTGGCACTGGATGATCCCTCTGGTCACTGAGGCCTCTCATTTCGAGGAGTCCCAAAGTGGTTTGGGTTGGAAGGACCTTGAAGAACATCTCATTCCCCCTCCCCAGCCCACCAAGGGTAGGGACACTTTTCCTGTCAGCTCCAGCAGCACAAAAAGATGCTCAGTGGGCCGCTGGCTTTGAGGGAGGGAGATTCTTTAAAAGGAAAACCATCAAGGAACAAGGGAAAAAAAAGAAAAATCAAGCTCAGATATTTAATCCCCTTCTCAGAGACAACTCCAAAAGATGGTAAGAAAACTTAGCCGGAGATTCTTAAAATAAATTTCTGTAAAATCCAGTAAATTTCGGTTAAAATGAGATGTTATCAGCAGATTAGCAATATTTTTCAAACACTCTGGTGGAACTGTAGGATAAATACACAACTGACTGTGAAATCCCACAGACAAGCCAATAAAACTTCACGTTCTCCTTTCAATAAGACCTTTCCTCGTAACAACTACCACAGAAATTTTTATTAATCTACACCAATGCAGACTATGCATTTCTGCTACGAATCTGAGATTACTTTATTCATCCCAGTGATGCCATAAACCTAATAAAAACTCCAGCCTGGATGATTAGATCCCACTAAGAACTAAAATAACTGCAGAGTGTTCTCCCTGCCTAACACAGACTAACCCCGAATTGATTTTAAGTATCACATTTTCAGACTTCAGAGATTTCTCTCTAATGCAGCCCTTCTTCCTGTTACTTACATATTTATGACTTTTTATTTCCTGCTGTGTAATTTTCATTGTAGGTTTGGTGTCCCTTATCGTGCTTTTGGGTGGATGTTCTCGTACCTGTTATATTATCCAATAACAGAAATATTTATGCCTGACATCCAAGTTTACCTAAACCAATAAAAATGCAGGCAGAACTTGAACAAAGAAGGAGGGTTTATGGGCCAGATCTGTGGTTAATTTAAATAAGGGTGTGTTTAGGCACAAGCTGTACCTCCAGCACGAGCCCCGATGGCTTTGGGGAGCAATTCCAGGACAATTTTAGCCTTTCCAGTTCCACAGGACTTTTTTTTCTCCCCCTGCCTATTTTTGCCTGTTCTGCTGAGCAGAGAACGCGCTGTCTGCATTTCAAGCACCCACCTTTCTTTCCACAGATTCATTTACACAAACCAGGGGAGTCAGAAGAACGCCAAGCCCCAGTCCCTCCCCGGGTGACAAGAACACCCAGCCAATTCCCAGCCCTCCTGCTCCTTTGGCCACGTCTCCAGCTTGATATCCTGCCCCAAAGGCAACTCAAATCAATGGGCTGATTCTCATCAGCTGCTAGGGATTTTTGGATGGTGCCAAAATTCAGCGGAATATTTTCCACAGGGGGCAGATCCGCGTGCCCGGGGAGCAAATCCACGTGGAGCAGACGGGGTTCCCGTCTCAAAATATCGACACAGAGGATGGGAATAAAAAGGAATTCTGGTTCAGGATGTCCTGTCCCTGCTTCCAGCACCCCTCCCAGAAGGAATTCTCCCTAACTCAGGGGACACAAAGATCCCTAAGCCATAAGTCAGTCCTAAAGAGTAGGTGGGCTCGGACAGCTTTTGGAGGAGCAGCCAAGCTCCACTTCACCCAAACTAGGTTTTTCTCTCCTGCTTTTCCAGGTTTTTTTGTTGGATTTTGTTTTGGTTTGGTTTTTTTTTCAAGTTTTTCCCTTCACTCTCCAATTTTTGGGGTGCTCCAATTGCCTAGTTTTCATTCATCCCGACAATTCCTCTCCAGGAAAACAAAACAACTGAAGGGAGGAGAGGCGGGAGAAAGGACAGGGAGGAGGAGAAGGAGAAGGAGGAGGAGAAATCACTCCCCAAAATGAAAATAAATAAATAAATAAATAAATAAATAAATAAATAAATAAATAAATAAAATAAGGTCCAACCCAGGCAGTTTGTGCCAAATACAGTTGAAGATGGTTGGGGAGAGAGATGGTGGAGAGGACAAGGCAAAAAAAAAATAATAATAAAAAATAAACCCCAGTCACTTTCAATCAAGTGTCACACCTTTAAATAGTGGTTAAATCTTTGCATTATGCAGCTCATCCCTTTTACAACACGGGGGGTTCCCGTAGAGAATTCCCTGTTTACACTGGGAATTCCTCCAGGAGAGCATCAATAAAGCTGAACAGATGTCAGGGTGGGATGCCAGCGGCGGTCGCTGTTGTCAGGGGTGCTGGGGAGGGACCGGGGGAGGATGGGGAGGAGGGGGGGGACACACACAATGAGAGGCGGCATCTGCTGCACAAAGACCCCGCGTGTGGGTCAGGCTTTGCCAGGGTGGGGACATCCCACCCTCTCCTTTGTCTGGGCACTTTGCCTCCCTTGTTCGTGGATGACAGGGGTTGACACATGTCACCCAACCCTATCAGAGAGGCGATTTGTTTTGGCTCCTGCATCTGCACCGGCGTTTTTGACCTCCCCTGCTCGGAATACATTGAGAGAGGGAAGGGGAGGGGGAGGAAAGACCTGGAGGGAAGGGGAAAAAAAATATCCACAACCTCAAAAGTCCTCCCTGAGACACGATTTCCATCCCCACTTGGTGCCCAAATTGGGGTGGAGATGCCCCGGTTTGAATTAAAGGGCTTGAGAGAAGAAATTCAAGCAACAGGAAAACCCGGTATTTAAATCATCACTTAAAGGTGGGTCCAAGCGTTTGAAAATGGGATTCAAACGCCTGAATCAGTTTTTGGTTTATAATGAAATGTTTCTTAAAGGTGAGTCCACGCACTTCAAAATTTGATTGAAGTACCTGAATGAAATTTCAGTTTATAATGAAATGTTTGTTAAAGATGAGTCCACCCATTTGAAAATTTGAGCCAAAAAAAGAGGTGAAATTTAACCAACAGAAAAACCTAGAATTAAAAATACCTCTTAAAGGTAGGTCCGAGCACTTGAAAATTTGATTCAAATGCCTCTTTCGAAAAATGAGGTGACATTTAATCAACAGGAAAACCCAAAGTTTAAAGTACCTCTTAAAAGGAATTTTAAAAGCATTTAAAAAGTTGATTCAAATGACCTGAATGAAATTTTGGGTTATAATGAAATGTTTCTTAAAGGTAAGTGCACCCATTTGAAAATTTGATTCAAAAAAGAGGGGAAATTTAATCAACAGGGAAACCCAAAATTTAAAGCACCTCTTAAAGGTAGGTCCGAGCACTTGAAAATTTGATTCAAGTACCTGAATCAAATTTTGGTTTAAATTGAAATGTTTCTTGAAGGCAAGACCACACAGTTGAAAATTTGATTCAAATGTCTGAATCAAATATTGGGTTTTAGTAAGTGTACAAAAAAAAAAAAAAAAAAAAGAAGGTTATATATAAAGAAAAAAAATTAACAAACAGGAAGAAATGACAATATTTACAAGCTGAGGTCTATTTTGACTGCAAATTTAATCACAGCCTCAAGTAGAAACTTGGAATAATGCTCCACACCAAAGCTTATGCAGGATTTGAACCTCAGCATGACTTTGTATTCAGATCTTCTATGACAAGAAAATAGAAAGTTAAATAATAGTGTACAAGTAAAAGATAATAGATAAATAAGGAGAGATAAAGGAGAAAGCAGGAGGTGGTTGTTTGCAGAGTTGGGGGCCATTCACTCAAAAACGGTAAATTGGGTATATTTGAAGATCCAGAATGGAATGTTGACAAAGTACTTACTCTTGAGAAATAATAAGCAGGAAATAAGGACAATTTGGATAACTTTTCCCCTTCATGAAGGACTTGTTGTGGCACCACCCTTCCCCTCAATTAATATTTTAAAGACATTTGGAAGTGATCCCTGCTCAAAACTCAAAGCTGCCCAAAAGAATGGCTTTAAAACCTGCAACTTCCCTCAAAACAAGAACTATAATTCATAACTAAAAGTGCCTTGGGTTTAAGGAGTGCAGGATGGGGATAAATAAAGATAAATATAAATATAAATATACACAACTGATGGCCATGAGGAACAGCCCGACAGTGACTGCTGGATAGGTGAGGGTTTAAATTAAACTAAATAGTTTAAGCCCAGCCTTTCACACCCCCTTTTGTCTCCTCCCAATATCCTGGCTGAGAAGAGCAGGATTTACAGCAAACAGCGTCTCAAATTACCGGGAAAGGGAAGCCTGAGCTTCCATCCAAAGGGATTTCGGGGCTGGACCTTTGCAAGGAGCAGAGTCAAACCTTTGAACTTTCTGCTCTCTGAATTTCTTCATCGTTTTCAGAAGTTCCAAAAAATAATAATTAAAAAAACCCAACCAAAAAAAAGAAACTCGTGCAAGCAGAGTTTAGAATTTCTCTCTAATTAAATGCTTGCAAAACAAACAAACAAACAAAAGAGATCCCATTTTTTTTATCTTCAGAGGTTCAGTGTTTGGGGGGAGTTGTTGGGTTTTTACCCCCATTTGACAATTAGAAATTATTTTTGGCTGCTCTGTAGCCAGCAAAGGTTAATTGGCCTTGCTGCTGTAAAATACTGAATTCTGATCACTTGATTAATGAGGTGTCAGAAGCCACAAGTAACCAACACTTTTTTGAAGGAAAAACACTGGAATAAAATGCACTTTTAAAGATTTTATGTTTCTCCCACTTCTCTTCCCACCAGCTGTTTCAAAGGCAGTCTTGAGTTCTCAGCGTGGTCAAAACCATGGAATATATATTAAAAAAAAAATAACCAATACTCCAAATAAAGTTACAAAACCATGGAATATATATATAAAAAATAATAACCAATACTCCAAACAAGGTTAGAGAACCCACACATATTGGGGGGGGGAGGGGGTGTAAACCCCTTAAATATGAATGTGAAATGAGATTTTTTGGGGGGCAATGCCCAGCCTTACAGGAGCTGGGAGCCACTTCAATTCACCAATAACAACGTGGAATGCATATATTTGGATGAATCCTGGGTTAAATAATAATAATAATAATAATAATAATAATAATAATAATAATGATAATAATGATAATGGTGAGAAGCAGAAGCAGAAGAAGAAGAAGTAGAAGAAGAAGCAGAAGAAGAAGTAGAAGAAGAAGAAGAAGAAGGAGAAGAAGAAGAAGAAGAAGAAGAAGTAGAAGAAGAAGCAGAAGGAGAAGAAGGAGAAGAAGAAGAAAAAGAAGAAGAAAAAGAAGAAAAAGAAGAAGGAGAAGAAGAAGAAGAAGAAGAAGAAGAAGAAGAAGAAGAAGAAGAAAAAGAAGAAAAAGAAAAAGAAGAAGAAAAAGAAGAAGAAGAAGAAGAATCTTCCTTTGGGGAACTTAAAAAGGCAATTTTAAGGAACAGAACTTTCACATATGTTTATGTCTGCACTGAAAAAAAAACCCAGCCCGTGGTAAATCGTGTTCTGCTCTCTCAGGAGCAAAGTGCCCCCTGTGTGGCCGCGGTGGGGACTCACTTTTGTTCCCCAGAAAGCCCTGCCCGGGATGTTTTTACGCGCGTCCTTCGGGCGCGTCACAAGCAGTCCGGCGTGCGGGGCCGCCCGACCAGTGGCGTGCATTAAATAGCCGTGTAGTTCCATTAAACAGCGGGGAGTTCACACTTCGCAACCACTCGGCGTTCTAAAGCAGATGTGGGCTGTCTGCCCGCCCGCCGGGAATGCGGGAGGAGCAGCTCCGGAGGAGCTGGGTGGGAATTTCACCTCCGGATGATTGGAAGGAGCTCGCTTCTCTCTTTCCCCCCCTCCCTTCCCGGCACATGAACCCCCTCCTCCTGGAAGCTCCGGATGGGGCGAGGAGGAAGGATGGAAACAAATATAGATTAATAAATAAATAAATCAACATATAAATAAATAAATAATCAGCACAAATCCATCCCCGGGCCCTACAAGTTTGGGACCGCGCTGGGAGCGAGAGGGGAGGGATGGGAGGGGAGGAGAAGGAGCCGTTCGGAATTCGGAGGACTTTGTGCCTCGGAATATTTTTTTGAGTGGGGTGGGCTGGCAAGAGTGCCCAGGGATTTACTGACAGGAGAATTTTTGACAGTTGATGGACAGATGAATTCCGTCATGGAAGCGTTAGTCGAAAGCGGCAAGGCCAGATGGAAACTCACAGCTTGTCTTTAATATTAATTTTCTCCCCCCACACCCCCTCCTCTTTTTTTTTTTTTTTTTTTTTTTTTTCCCTTTTGCAGGAGATCAGAATTCCCTAATTCCCTAAAATGTTTCAATGCATCTTGAGGTATTATTTTTCCAATGCCTTTACCCACCTACTCTTAATCAGAAGTGCTCCTTTGTGTTAATGTTATTTTTTTTCCCCTCTCCTCTCTTCTTATTCCCCTGCCCCCCCAGGAGTCAAAAGAAATCAAGGAGAAAGGAAAAAAAATAAATCAGTAATAGCTCCATGGTTGTTAAAGAGTCTGTGCTGGGCTAAAATACACATAGATGCCTCATATCTTACCCCTGTACAGGATTTTAAAGGCACAGATGAATCTGGTTTACTTAGTGAGATTTAACTAAAAAAAAAAACCAAATAAATACCTGAAAGAAGTGAAAATTAGGAAGGAAAGCCCTAGTGACATCATGTATTTTTTAAGAGAGGAAAAAGCCACAGGAGTGGGAGTGCAACTGTGTGTCGCCCTCCAGAGAAAATTTTTCAGCAGTTGCAGAGAAAGAAGTGTCTTGATTAAAAAAAGAAATCAGATACAATAGAGAATCAAATATCAGCCAACCAAAAAAAAAAAAAAATTCTGGATTTTTCTTCCATATTTGTTCACAAGCTCGACTGTCAGAACATCTCTCTTAAAATCAAAATCGACTCCCAACACCCTAGAGTGGCCCTTCAAAAAATAGAATATTTTAACAGCTTCATTTCCCTAATATATACTTGTGAAACTGATGTAAATAGACAATGATGGTTATACTGAAAAAAAAAAAATTTATGCCACCATCCTGCTTTTCAGAAGTCCTATATTCAGTTGGGAATAAACCATATGGTTCTATCATAATTTAGCATGTAGGATCCTATGGATATTTACTCAGTAGAATTCCAAGAGGGAAGAGATAAATATTTTTTTCCAGCCCCTACTCCAGCGAAGGAAATCACATAATTTAAAGGCACGTACACAGAAGTGTCAAAAGACTCGCAGAAAGGATTTCTCTCTTCAGAAACCTCCCAGAACTCATGGTTAACATTCCTAACAAAAGGCTGCTCATTCCAGCTCTGAGATCTCAGTGAGCCAGTTCAGAGATATTCTCTGTAACAGTGTTGCTCCAATTTAGCTGCATATTAACAGGCTCCAAGATGATTATTTCACATTGAAATTAGAACATATGCACATCTTGTATATTTGTTTTCCTCTCAATCTCGGTTATGTGCAAACATTTGCCATGCAGGATGATTGACGTGCAGCACGATGCCCTTTTGTAATTGCAGTAATTAAACATTTGGCCAAACTGCTGGAATCAGGGGGGTGGGATGGAGCTTGGAGTTTGGGGGGCAAGAACAAAATCCCACTTTGCTGCTGTGGGTAGAGTCGTTTCCAGAGGTCTGCTGGAAGCAGGACATCCAACCTGCAAGTGTTCCATCCTGCACCTGATAATCTTTGCATTTTTGCTGGGCTGAGACCCCTCCTCAGAAGAACATTCCCAATCCCTCCACTCCAGCAGAGTTCTGCCCCTCCTGACTCCAAACTCAAACCCTCACCAGCTCGTGCTGCGGGTTTGAGGGGACAAAACAAGCCAGAAAAGCAAACACAACAATCTCAGCTGGATCCCGCCCAAGGAGTAGCTCAGACTGCAATCTCACATCCCAACGCCCATGACTGTGGATCTGGAAACCCATCCAAACCTTGTGGCTCAGACACATCCTTATTCACAGCTGCAGTTCTCGCATAGTTTCGACACAAAAACAGCCCCATTAGCCACCCCCGCAGGTCAGGAAGTCCTCTCAACCTTACTGGCAAAGCTGGTCCTGTTTCTGAGTCTGGAAATGCACCATCTTCCTTCATCCCCCCTGTGAATCCCCTCAGGTTACACCAACTGGAAGATTTGAAGGTTTTTTGTGTGTACCTCAAAGGAGAGATGGTGGATTTTGACCTCCCCCATCATTAATAGAATGCAGAGAACCTTAATTAGAGATGAGTCCCACTGTGTCCCAACACAATGTGGGCAACAACCTCGCAGATATATTAAATCAGGAAGCTGGGGTATCCCTGGAAAACTGGGTATTCCCCCAGAAAATGAGTGATTCAGAGTTAAATGGCAATCACATCCCTCACTGTCCTTCAACAAGGGACACCTCAGACTGACAAACTGCCCAACAAGGCTAAACCAGGTCATTTGAGGAGCCGGAGTTTTAAAACTGAAGCCCGGTTTTGTCACAGTCAGGATTGCACATGTTCTTGGATAAGAGAGCAGGATCTCAGCTGTGGAAACATTCCTGGTTCCGGAGGATGATATAACCTTTCAGTCACTGATGCAGATACCACTCAGCATTCCCAGCTCACCCCGAATTAACAGGCTGCTTCTTGACAAACCACTGCTGGGCAGCAGAGGGTTTGTGTAATAGTGAAGTGGGTGATTAAGAAAAGGTGCCTGACTCCTCTTTGCTGCAGGGATACAGCCTGTGAAAGAGGGAATGAACCTGGAATTATTCCCCTGGAGCGTGGCTGTGAGGTGGGGAACACAACCCGACCGACCGATGGTGCAGGGGGCACAGAGAGGCACAAGAACCGATGAGCACTGGGAGATGGCCAAGGAGGGGATTCCCAGGAGAGGTGCAGCAAAGAATCTTCCCTAAATAGGCCATCTGAGCACGTAAGGACCAGCAAGAGGGCCAGCACTTTGCAGGGGTTCCATCTCGGGGTAAGACAGGCGGGCACCGACAGCTCCCGGAGCGTGCCAGGGAACAGCCCCTCTCGGAATCACAGCGACAACACCTCGCACAGCAAAGGCAAGAGAAGAACAAAATCAGTGTGAAAAGGGCTCTGAGGTCAAGCCTTTACAGTGGCACAAGTTGTCATGGGCAATGTGAGCATATCTTTTGTTTCAGGGAAGTGACTCACTCCTGCTCTGTGTCCTTTGCCATGGCAGAACAGAACCAGTGAGGACCAGGAACGGCCCCATCCCAGTCTCACGCCTCTCTTTCCTGCCAGCATGAATCAGAAGGTGGATTTTTCCAAGCCTGCTCAATCTTCAAAGAATATTTCTATTTCCTTCGTGTTTCACTTCTCAATAAATTGCTGTTTCTCTTCACTCTCAGTCCCCTTCCTTTGACCTGCACTCAGGGTGTGGACACGGCACTCAGAGATGGAAAGGCCGGATGGAATCACGGAATCACAGAATATCCTGAGCTGGGAGGGCCCCACGAGCATCATCAAAGCCCAACTCCAACAGGACATCCCCAAGAATCCCACCACGTGCCATGTGGATGGACAGGCCTGCCCAGCATTAACTTTGATATTCAGGGGGTGGATTTCTGGTGGAGGTGGGGAGGGTTTGGTGCTCTCCTGAGGGTTTATTCCTCCCATTACCACCACGTGAGCAGCTCCTGCCTGCCTGATTGCTGTCCTCCACCCCAGAGCTGGCTGCACCTCAGTGGCCTCGTGGCTCTCTTGCAAGACACTTTTGGGATGGTATGTGCCAAATGCTGCAGTCTGTGCATTGTTATATGTGGTCATGTATTATCAGCAACAGGAATGTGCCTTTAGATGCAGCCTTTGAGAAACAGCCACTAAAAAAAATAAAGATGTTTGCCCAGGGAAGCTGTGGCTGCCCCATGCCTGGAAGTGTCCAAGGCCAGGCTGGAGCAACCTGGGATAGTGGAGGTGTCCTTGCCCATGGCAGGGGGTGGGACAGGACAGGTTTTAAGGTCCCTTCCAATCCAAAGCATTCCATAATTCCATGATGATTCACTCCCTTCCCAGGCTGCTACTGAAGAGCTTCAGCATCACCCTTCCTTAGCTAGAGGAGCTAAACCTTGGAGCAGAGCTCTTTTTTTTTATTCTGCCCTCTCAGTGAGTAGGGAGGAGGTGAAGAGTCCAGGCCCTGATGTGGTGACAGTGCTGTCCAGATGTGAATCTCAGCCCTGCACATCTGTTCAGCATTTACAGGGGGTTTGTACTGGTAGTTTTACAGCTGTTTAGGCCTGTAAGTAGCATCGATACTTAAAAGACTCCATACAGGCAAGAGTGAGGGGAGAGGGGAAAGAGATAGGAAGCAGAAACAGAGAAATAGAAGGCAGCAAGTGGCCAGATGCTGCTTAAAAAGCAGGGATGACAGTCCTTTAATTCTGTGCCCCTTAAAAAACCCATCTGATTTTGCAGGTTTGTTTTTTTCAGCAATACCCTGAAGCATAAAGGGAATGTTGTGCAACCACTACCCACAGTCGAGAGCAAAACAACAGCTGTGAAAAAGCACTACAGATTCCTTCTAGAGCTCGAAAGACAATGAAGACTTTCTGGAATCAAGGCATTTCATACTTGAGAAAAATATCAAATGAGGCTTAGATGCCAAAATATCCCCTATTTTCTGTCTGAGTGAAAAGAAAACCCAGAGTCAGATGGTCAGGTCCTAACCTGCAGCAATTAGAGGTAAAACAGCAAACAAACCTGCAGTGGCTTAGTTAACACTAATATTTGTTTTCTTGTAAGTAATATGGAAGTTTGATTTGTTATTGTTGGGTTTAGGCTGATTAAGGTCTTCCCTCCTTTAAAAAAGCCACAGTCAGGTGAGATCTGGGCTCTTATGAAGCCTCAGCTTAAAAGTCCCTGCTAGAATAGTTTGCACAGAGCACAGAGGTCTAGTAAAGAGCTCAGGGACACTCAAATTGTCCCCACTTTGGCTTCAGTTCCCCTCATCCAGGCCTTTGGGGCTGACAGCACCTGCCAGAGTTTTCATTATTATCATTAGTACAACCCAGCCACAGGTATTTAATGATCTGTCCAAAAAAATCTGGGCAGGCTGGGCTGATTTCACTGAGTACCAACAAGATACCAGGTGTTTTAGGCAGAAAACTGTCCAGTGGTTACCTGAAAACACAGATAACCAGAAAGCACAAGGACTGGCACATCACATCATGTTATATATTGTATTATTTTTACAGTACCATTGAGCCATTTAACCTCATAGCTGGTCTCTGACCTGAGCCAGCATCAGGCACCATTACACCCAGCTGTTAATCAGCAGCACTTAGTCACAAGATAATACATCATAAAGCCATGGAGAAGTTGGATTTAGCCCTGAAATTGAAGCTTTAATATCTCATCACAGCTTTTCTTTTCATTATCAGCATAACTTTGATGACCTGCATCTTCAAGGTTGCTGGTGGAAGGCCTTGGGGGAGGGAACAGATTTAAATCCCTATAAATAGTTCTTTTGTTAGATCCCTGCTTTGTCCATTAAACTTCCTGTCATCTTTGCCAAGTTTTTAAACCTCTCCGTGTCTCGTTTTCCACTCAGCCTCTCCATGTCTTGTTTTCCTCACCTGTGCTGTGCACCAGCAACACACCAAGTTGTCATTTTGAGCTTTACACTCAGCTTGAAAGCCAAATAAGCAGTCCCTTGTGAAGGGCTGCCCACCTTTCCACGGGGGAAGGTCCAGCACATCACCCACGGGGTTCTTTGCAGCTGCCCCGGGCAGGTCCCAGGGCAGGGAAAACAATTTTCCTGGAAAGGCTCTTAAAAAAAAAGTCAACAGGGCACAGAACAGATTGAGTTACAAGATGAGGGTCTAAACACCACGAGCCCATGAAACCACAGAATAATTTGGGCAGGCAGTCTCTCAAAGGCTGCCATTCATTTCCAGGAGCTGTTTGCAGGGAGCTGCGGCCTCGTGCAGCTCTGCACGTCATTTATTGATATTAACTGGGAGGGAGACACTAAATGCTGGCTCCTCCTGCTCAGCAAAGTGACAGGGGTCAGTGGAGAATCAGGCCCCTGCAGAAACCCACCCTGACATTTCTAACCCACGTGTTTGAACGTGCAGGTTCGAGGCACGAGGTGTCAATTCAAAGTAATTATTTTTGTGGGATCTCCAGGGTGAAGCAGCTCCACTGCTACCAGGGCACTGCTGAATCCCTGGACTGTTTGCTCCCTGAGCTCCAGCACTGAAGGAGCTGGTTCAACAGTTGAAGCCCAGATTTACAAAGCCCAGATCCCAGCCTAAGCTCTGCTGCAGGCTGGGTGATTATTTGGCGAGTTGTTGAGACTGTTTCTTATTTTATGAGCTCGAATCAATAGGAGACAAATGGCTGAGTGCCTTCAAAGCTCCCAGCTTTGGGTTTGCTGAGTGTAGAGCAGGAGTGACAGGGCTTCCCCCTGTCACTGAGGGGGGATCTGAAGCCAGATCTGCACAGAAGTGCTCAGGAGCCACTGGAATGGGGGCCATAAAAGGGCTTTGGGGGGAGGAATACGACAGCATCACTCATCAGAAACGGAAACAAAACTGCAGTTAGGCTGCCCAGCTGCAGGGGAAAATGGGTTCACAGTCACAGCAGTTTAAGCAAATCAGCCCACTTTGTAATTAGGAAGAACATACCCACCGTCAATGGCCACAGTGTGGGCTTGTTTAAGTAATACGTGGTAAATTTCGATTGTGCTGCCACATGCCTGGAGTTAGGCACAAATACTCCACTGCAGAGAGGTGGAAAGGGACAAAAAAACAACTGAGAAAATGATAACACCAATAAAAAGCTGCCCAGAAGACTTCACATCCCAGCCTCTTCAGAAAGAGGTCCAGAGCACAAAGCCTGCAGTCCCGGCAATGACATCAGCTCCCCTTCCTGAGGAGACTCTGTCAGATGATAAATGAGCAGGTCCCCAAGCCCACCTCACACCTAGATGTGGAACCATGTGGGATCTGAAGGAATGTGGGGCCAAAACACACGAGGGGCAAGAATGAGCTGAGTGCCAGAAAAATCTCCCTGCAGAACAGAACAGCCCAGCTGAGCCCAGACCTGCCGTTCTCTGAGGAGCACAGAGAAAAATGCTTTCAAAAAAACCATTAAACATGAATGCACCTACTTTCAGCATTATTTCCCCTGTTTTATTTTTTTTTTTCTTCTTCTTCTTTTTTTTTTTTCCTTTTCTTTATTTGCCTCTCCCCATCAGCTCCCCCCCCCCTCCACTCCCACTCTCTACATCTGTACTTTATTCAATGAACACATCTGCATTCTTTCTCTCTGTTTTTGGCCAGAAACTCTATCCAACCTTTATCACTGACACCTCTCTGCAGTTTCAAATTCCAACCTTGTGCCAAATCCCCATTTCCTGCTGCTTAATTTCCATTCATTTACTCTTGTTTTTGCTTCTTCTGCCATTCCCAGCATGGACCAGCTCCAACCCAGCTTCTTCTAATTTTTTAAGGAAGGCTCCCTATTGAGTGCTATTGGAACTTGATCTGCTGCTCCAAGCCAATGGCTGGCTATTGTTTATACTACCTAACAACAGTTGCCAATATTACTGCTTTTTTCCTTTTCTTTACTTCACTCTCTAAGTGTATATCCTAAGACCCCAGAGATCTCCTCTCCACATATGGTGACCCATTAGGTCTGGTTTTATTATTACTTCTGCAGAATCTGAAGTAGCCTCTTTATATATATGTTAAAAAAAAAAAAATAAAAATCATTGGGAATGAAAAAAAAAAACCAAGAAAGTCTGTGGTGTCTTGTTTACACAGGGCTCTTGATCTGGCTCTGCTCCTACATGTGGAATAAACTGGTATTAGGATTGTGGTCTTTAAAGAAAAATCATCCTCTCAGTGGTTGGTGCAGGTGGAACCCAAAAGCTTGGCAAGTTCCTGCACTCTTGGCAGAGGATTCCAGTTCTAAGTCACACAGAACTATCCTGGTGGGTTTGCAAAGTGTCTCTCACCCCTTCTCACACAGAAATAATCAATGTTAATAAATGGGAAGCGGAGTCTCAGAGCTCTCACTCACCCTGAGCAGGTGCCATCTCCCAACAGGTGACAGAGGATCAGGCAAAGGACCAAGACACTGAGGTAAAGTAACCCTAAACATGAAAGGATGTTTCCCTCAAGCTGCAGATTGAAAGGCCTGGATGTCTCCCTTTCTTCCATGCCCACCAGGTCTTCTAGAGCAGCTTCTCCTTGGCTCTTCCTTCCTCCAGCTCAGCTTATTCCAGCAATCCCTCCATGTTTTCTTGGACTCCCACCTCAAAGTACCCTCACAGAGTTCTCCACCTCTCCTTAAGTGTTCTCTTCCACTCTTGTGGGGGTGAACACTCCATAAACACTTCAATTTAAGGACCTCTTAAACTAAAATTAATAAATACTCCTGCCATCCCCACCTGCAGCACCCATGCCTCTGTCCCCTCTCCAAAATAACTCCTCCTCATCGACCTCCTTGGGAGAGAAAGAACTCAAGCAACAGTTTGTTCAAAATACAACCTCACACAGACCAAAATTTCAGGCCCAGAGTGTTCAAGAGGAGCTGAAACGTGCCCCAGTGCCATTCCCAGTCCCTGCACTGGTGTTGTAGCTCAGATTTCCAAAGGGACTTTGGCTCCTCCTGAGGATTTATGGCACAGATGTGCTGTGCTCTCTGCTGAGCTGCGTCCCCTTCTCGTTTATTTGTTCGTTCTATCCAAAGCAGCAACAGTAAATTTTCAAAGCAGCATGATTTTTTTTCCCAGTTCTGGCCCTGTCTGCACGTTCTGCAGCAGTGTTGTGGGCAGACACACTGCAGCTCACAGCTCTTCCACGTGCCCAAGAGCAAGAGTTGTCTGACCAAGGCCACCTGCCAGAGTCAAGCTGTAACAATGAGGAAAATAAAGTGAAGTTTTAACTCTCAGACAGGCAAGATTTGGAAAAAAAAAAGCTTTCTAGATGTATCTCTGAGCTGAAGAGTCAGACAGGAGACCAAGGGCAGTGTGGCTTTCGTGAACCAGAGTAACACCATGGGGCTGGTCGGAGCTCTCCTGTTCATCTCTGCTCTAATCCTGCCACTTCCTCTCCAAGGTCAACACATGTTCCCGTCTCTGTTTGGCCTGGGAGCTCATCAGAGCAAATACTCTTTTCCTAAATTCCTGAAAGCAGAGTTCTTCATCCATCTGGGTGTGCCAAAGAGACTAGAACTGATTTTAGCGCTTCGAGCCCCACGTTCCAGAGCAGCTCAGCCAAGTGAGAGGCTCCCACTGACATCAGCTTTCCTCTCAGAAGGAGCAAAACCAGCAAAAGTGCATCCTTTGCCCGTGGTAATTAAGGCACAGGCAGCTGTGAAGATCCCAGCAAAGGTAGTACAGTTTTGTCTGAATGAGTTTTAACAGGCCTAAAATAAAGCTCCATCTCCTCCCGTGTCATCCTGACCTGCTAACGAGTGTGAGCATCACAGACCAGCTTTCTCCCCACTCAGTTCATCCTGCCACTTGAAACCCTTGCATCTGTCTCCCATTTATTTTTATGAAGATATTCCTCTCAGTTTAGAACATTCCTCTAACATGAGGGGTTTTCTCTAAATCCCTCCTTAATATTTCTTGACACTTCATTTGTTGCACAGCACGGCCTGGTCCTGCCCCAACCCCACCCCAGCAGCAGCTGAGATTGGGGGGGGCCTGCACAGATATCCTTTCACTGCCTTCTTTTATTGATTATTAACATTTTAATGGCACAGAAAGCAGGTGGAGCCCATACCTGCCATCAAACTGTATCAGCAGCAACAGTGGTGACTCCAGTGTGTTCACACATCCACGTGGCTGATGGTGAAGTGATTTACTGCTGATCAAGATCACTGTGCAAACTCATGTCTACTGCAACAACCAGCAATCTCTTGGGTTTTTTTGGTTTCTTTTTGTTTGTTTCTTTCTTTGTTTGTTTTTATAAATAGGCTTTTATATCAGTTTTTTCCTCATCAGGAGGAAATTCCTCCTGGAATTCTGGTCGTTCCTGCTGACCCAGAAGTAGGTGATACACATTTAGTCTCAAACACTTTGTTCTTCTAATCTTTGTTATGGTCCACAGGGCTTAGAAAAGGCTAAAAATGTCAAAGTCGTGATTAATAGCCTTTTTAAAGGAAGAGAATTCACGTATGAGGCTTCAGTGTGCAAAACAAAAATCAAAAAGGTATTTAGAGTTTGTTACATTTTCACAGGAAGCAGAAGGTATCGAAAGTACAAAAGTATTTTATCATCACTTCTTAAAAAAGGGGTTTGATCTTAGAACAAAATTCTGTTTTTAAGCTCAAAACCCACACAAACTCCAAAAAAAAATCAAATAAAATTCCAGCCTAAGCCAGCTCGAAATTTCCTATTTTTAGTATTTCCCTCTGTCGAAAAATGTTTCATTCGCGATCCCTGCAGTATTTTAAGCAATAAACTGCTGTCAATTAACGACACAGCTCTGTTCAAAACCCTCAGCTCTGCTTTCTGCAGCAGCCACGCACCAAAAAAATCCGAGGGCTTTGCTGTCAGAGAGGGGACAGAGTGAGGAGGACGAGATTTGCACCAGAGAACCCGCAGCAGATTTAGCAAATTACTCAGAACTCCCCCACCCTTTGCTGGGAACCCTCTCCCCCCTTTCCCGGGACCTCGCACAGATGACACACGAGCACCACCAGCACAGCAGGTAGCGAGATTTCTGGCCAGGATTTCGAGAGTTTAAAGTGTAAATATCATCAGAACTGCTGCGGGGAAGGCACAACCCAAAATCCTGAGTGTAAGCAGCCCTAATAAACCCCGACAAACAGATGCCACATCCTTCGCTGCTGACTCGTGTGTCGGTACAAATTCCATTTTGTAACAAACCCCTGAGTTGTGACATCATTTCAAAAGTATTTTGGTGTTTCTTCCCCCCCCCCCATCCCCTTCCCAGCTCCTGCAGCAAGTCTGCTGCTCTCTTGGTAGCTCTTGCACCCCTGGCAGCCTGTAAATCTTGCTGAGGATAAAAAATAGGGGTATCAGCACGAGGCACACATTCCCCCCCCTTTCCATTTAAGCCCTTCTGAAAGCTCCAAAAGGAAACAGCTTTCAGCTCACTACAGAGCACAACTGCAACACAGGATATTTTTCCAGCTCACTGATATTTCATAAATACCATTTGTTGTCATGTGGTTAAATTAAAAACTCAGGATATCAAACATCAAACAGTATGTTAATGTCAAGTATGCTTGAATAAATACTAAAGAGTTCAACTGACTGAAATATGTGGACTACGAGCTAATTAAGAAAGAAGCAGGTGTGAAAAAAACCTAATTTAAGCAATTTTTTTTTTTTTATAATTAATAATGTTTACTTGTAGTTCCCCTTATAATAAGGCTCCAGTTTAACCTCCAGAGAATTCAGAGCTGTAATCCAGCATTTTAAAAATAATAATTGAACACGGCGTTTTTAACAGGAGATCAGTTTTCAGACCTGGATAATCTGCCTGGCAGATACTCAGAGAGGGTTTTGGGGTTTAAAATAACGGTGCAGCTCTGTGTCAATTGGATCAGCCACCAAATGATTCCAAGCAAATCCCCCAAACAACCCTGGTTCAGGGTCTGTCCTGCCAATACCTGCAGGGATTACAGCAGGAACAAGGAGGGAAAGGCTGGGTGTGATGGATGGAAAACCCCTCCACTTAGCAAAACAAACAAGGGCAGGCAGGTAATTTGGGGGCTGGGTTTTCTGGAGGGTCCTGAAACTTCTCAGGAGGAGCAGTGTCTCTGTGACATTATAGTCTAGTTTTACATAGGCCAAATACAAAAATAAAATATTATAAAATAAAATTTAAAAAACCCAAACCCCAACATTATGATTTTTATTTGAACTCTTCTGGCAGCCTCCACCCAGCCAATCAACTAATCCAGGGCTGTGCTTAATGCAGAATTTCTGTCCAAGAAGGCAAATGGAAGTACAGGAGGAGAAAATGGCTACAGATGTAAAAACAGACCTGGAATATTTCATTGACATGACATATCTACTGCATTTAATTAAAAGAAGAATGTATGGGAACAATGCATCCTACTCAATTCGGGCCGGGGGAACAAAATAGGGCTGGATTAGATAGGACAACTCCAACCCCCCGGGAGATTCCCAGATTTAATGGGAGCGCCACATGTTTGATATGTAGGGAAGCAAGTGGGTGTTCCTGGACCCCATCCACTATTCATCATAATACCACAGCCTTGTTCATTCCCAGTGAGGAGGCTTAAAACCATGAAACCATATGTGGAATATTAAAAACCAGTTAAAGTTTGAAGCGAGCATCGTGGAGCCGCTCCAAGGGCCCTCGGAGTGCTCCTTTTCCTGGTGATCCCGGGGAGGGCAGGGCAGGAAATCACACGTGTGTGTAAACACACCCACACAGCCCCTTCCTATCTGTGGTGTTCAGAGCAGTCAGGGGCTCCTCACTAATCCTGTGGTGAGCTCGTTATCAATAATTGATGCCCCTCTAATACCTACAGCGTCAATGCTTTCATTCATAATTAAACGTCAGAAACTCCACTTCTGCTTTTCCCCTCCTACTATCTCGGTGTTTAAACTTTTTTTTTTTCTTTTTTTTTTTTTTTTTTTTAAATCTCCCCTCCTATTTTTCCCCGACACGGAATTGTTTCTCAGGCACAGTCAATAACTTTACTATATTCTCATTGCCTCTGAATTAATCATGGCTCTGCACTAACCACATGGAATTTAATTTCCCATAAGAGAAATGTTTACTTTGGTTTACTTTGTTGGAACTCGGCGTACTTATACAGTCTATAAAGATTTACTGTAACATATTTTGTTAAGCAACATTAAAGCCTGTGCTGACAGATCTTGTCTTGCATTACTTCACTGACATTCAGGTCTTTAATGGTGGGTGTTTTTTTTATTTCTATCCACCACTGAGGCAGCAGGTCCAGCTTAGATATGGCTTTTTCAAGAGCAGGAATCTTGGGGCCATGTTCTGTCTCAGGTTTATCCACAGCAAACCACTCCTGAACTTTGATTGCAGTCGTTGCAGCCATCAGGATGAATGAACAGGAGACAAGAACTTTGCTGTTTAGTTCCTTGTCGTGCGTTAATTTGAGTCTGAATTTATTGCACACGAGACGTAGAGGAAATTAAAAGTAAAGATAACGGCAGATAAAGCAGTCCAGGGGCAGGAAAAATTGAGGGCTGTAGTCTCATGCTGCAGCAAGATTAGATAGTGGGAAGAAATTCCTCCCTGGGAGGGTGGGGAGGGGCTGGGAGGGAATTCCCAGAGGAGCTGTGGCTGCCCCTGGATCCCTGGAAGTGTCCAAGGCCAGGTTGGAGCATCCTGGGCTGGTGGAAGGAGTCCCTGCCCATGGAAGAGGGTGGGACTGGATGGGCTTTAAGGTCCCTTCCAACCCAAACCAATCAATGGGTCAAGTCATTCCTCCAAGCAGCTCTTTCCCTTTTCTCCCTTTTTGATTGATTTGACCCATTTACACTGAATTATCTCCCTGTGCAGCTCCTGCAGGAGGAGTTTCCCTGTGGAGCTGCCAGCACCCAAAACCACTGCAGCTCCCAGCAACACAGAGCACAAACCTCTGTCCTCCAGGGCTCAACCTAAATATTCCCAGCTTCTATGCTCCAAGTGCCACTGAAATCCACGGGAATTGTGACAGCTCAGTGCCAGTGAAAGCTGAATTTGAGATCTCAGAAGCAGAAAATTCCCATAAATGCCCCCAGCATCCACATCAGGCAGCCCCGCTGCATTCAAACACCCCTTTTTTATTTGCTGTACCACTGAGCAAATTTGGTGAGGGAATTTAGGGAATTCTATCTAGAGGCAACAGGTTTTGGCAAAAGCTTCAGCACAGTATCTGGTGGTAACTGTGAGCTGCTCATCCTGATCTTCCCTTCCTCCACAGTTTAATATTTTTAGTTCCCATTCTAACTGTGAGATGGACTTTTACCCCAGATCCAGAAAAGGCAGTGGGAGAAGGGGGAAAAAAAAATTAAAAATAAGGAGCTAATAAAAAAAAACCAAACAAAAATAGAGTCAAGATTGTATTAATTGTGGTGAAATCAGACCTGTCAGTGCTGGGATGTGAATTCAGTTCACATGCATCCATGTGCAGACACATTCTGGGGGTGGGAGTTGGCAGCCGGGTGGAGGAGAAAGGAAAAAGTGATTTTGAAATGTATTTATTAAATCACTGCTGAGAACAGAGTGGGGAAGAGAGGAGCCTGGGAATCTGCTGCTGAGGCTTAACCAGGAGAGGAACAAAGAGCCTTTGCACTGTAGGAAAGCAACTTTAAAAAAAAAAAAAAGAGGAAGAAATCCCCCCAAATTTTCCACACCTGTCCCCTTACCTGCAGCTCCCGGGGAAAACAGGGAGCTCCAACCCTTGTCCTCACACTTAGGGCATGAAAATGAAAAATGACACTGAAATTTGGGCTGTACAAGGAAAAATTTCTTCAAAAATCAGAGCTGGTGCAATATTTCTTTCAGCTGCTTGCTTAAATAAAGCACAGCCTTGAGTGGGACTTGTCATTAAAGGTGCCTTCTCTCTCAGATTGTTCCCATGTTTGGGAAAGACAGTATTGTATTAAATATTACATAATATATATGACAGTCTGTATAATAAATATTAAATTTTAATTCATTTTCTGTCTCCTTCTCCAACCTCAGTTTTCTCCGTAAAAAAAAATTCCAGAACAGGAAAAACAAAAGGAAAAATAATTGTTCAGTGACTACTTTAAAAAGCTGCGAGTAACCAAACCACAGCACTTAAAAAAATAAATAAATAAAATAAAATCCAAAGCGTTAATGAATAAGAAATAAGCTTCTTAAACACATGCAGAGTTTGCTGCTACTTGAGAATTTTCCCATAGAAAGCCACTTTTCCCTGCACGCTTTCGAATCCAAACATCCAAGCCCAAGACTCAGGAGCCTGGATATTAAAAAAAAAAAATAAAAAAAATAACAAAAAACAAATTGCAATCCCTATTCCCCCCATCTGCCCCGGCCTTCTGGGAGCAGGAGCCTCTCAGAGCCCCACAGAAGCAGGTGGAGGAGTATTTTAAGCAACAGAAAAAGCAGTTTAATTAAGCTCTCCTCAGACTTGCAAACCGGGAGAGTCACTTTTCTCCCACCACAAACAAAGTCACTTCTCCCCCCCATCCCAGTTTCCCACCTCTCTGGGAAGGACAGGGGGTTTGGGAACACTTTTATTCCTGGAGAAGGTGGGGTTTTTTTTTTGGGGGGAGGGATTTTTTAGCCTGTCTGGCTTGGAAAATCCCAAGCCCCCTGATCAGAGGGAGGATCCTGCTGTGCTCTGCATCTGCAAACTCTGGAGGGACCCCAGTCCCCCCTGACACAGCCAGCACTGCAGCCTCGTTAGTGCTGCAGTGGAAAAAAAACCATTAATCCTCAGAAAAAAACAACCCCCATTGGTCCATCTCCCTTCAGGATTCACCGAAATATTCATGTTTTTAGTTCGAAGGGCTGGGATCTTGTCCCCTGTGTTAGGGAAGCTGAGGTGCACAAGGAAAAGACTTGGCTTCTCTAACCCCAAAATTAATTTATTTATCTTTAAATCCTTCTATATTCTACACTCAGATATCCCAGAGCCTCAAAAATTACCTACAATAAGACACACCTGAACCCAGAACTGCCTCCTATGTCCTGTTGTCCTAAAGGCTGCTCTTCCCTTTCTTTATTCCCTTCTTTATTGATTGTTTTTGCTTTCTGGGTTTGTTTTGGTTTGGTTTTGTTTTGTTTTGGTTTTGGTTTTTGCTATTCTGGAATTTTTACATGTAGAAAGTTGAGGTTCAAGAAGAAGACAGAAAAAGGAATTAAAAATTTAATATAATGCCATCTTTTTTCACTCGTGCCCAAACAGAGGAAAAATTTGGAGAGAGAAGTCACCCTAAATGAGAAGTTTTATCAGGTATTATTTTTATTTAACTGCTGGAAGTTCCAGCACAAATATAATTAGGAATTCTCTTCACCACAGACACATCAGCATGAAGTTCCAGTGGTGCAAAAACCGCTCCACGCCCACAATTAATTCAACTTCTGGTCTCTCCAAGGGCTTCAGGTTTACCAATATTTCTGGGCAGCCTCAAAATGTTGGTAAATATTTTTATTTAGCTTCAAAAGACGAGCCTAAAGTACTTCAGCTCAGCTGTGATGGTGCTCATGATGATGATCCATGCTGGTTTGCATGGAGATTGGAGCACTTGTCCCACTTGCTGGAGGTTCATGAACCAAAAAAAACCCTCCTCTTGTCTTTGTTGGTGCCTCTAAAGCAGCAGATATTCACCCTTCCTGCTGCTGAGGTCTGCTGCAATATTTACAGGTTTCTGACTCACTGACTTTAATTACACATCTGGATTTTCAAATTATATTTGCAAAGTCAAGCACAGACAGGCCATTTTCCTGCCTCAACCTCCCCCTTTATTTTTTTTCCTCTGGGGGAGTAGTGGTAAAAAAATCAGCATTTTTCACCTTCCCTTTGTTTCAAGGAGCTGAAAAATAACTTTGGCCTTCAATATTGCTCGAGCCAAGTCTTTTTTTTTTCTCTCTCTCTCCTCTCAATTTTTCATAATATTTCTGCCTCAACAAAATCTGAATAAAGTTAAACAAACAAAAAAGTTTTTGACTAAGGTTAAGTGCCTGGCTTAGGCTGACAAAGCCCAGGAAATTGAAAGTTAAGGCTGATAGTAACAAATTCTGGCTTTTATGAAAAAAAAAAAAAGGAAAGGTAAAGACAAAATGGTCTGAGCTATAAATAATTCCTGCCAGAACTTTTCATCCTTAGGCTCAAGCCCACTTGGACACAGATGGAGGTGCAAGCACACACACACACATATAACCCTCCCCACCTTATTTCACTGTTGGTTTAGGTGTTTAATTCTTACCAGCTCCATAAAATCACATCATTGGCACTGATGGTGTGTCCTGGGTGAGGGTGTGAACAAAGCACTTCTGGAGAGGGTTCATTATTGACCCAGGAGGCCACAGAAGCACCCCTGGAGGTGTTTGGCCTCTCAGGTAAATAAAGATTTAACCTGCAGGAGTGAAGGATTCAAACACCTTTTTTTAAGGCTCCTTTGATAAAATACTGAATATATGCAATGACATTTTTATAATGCCCAATTTTTCTCTGTGCTGGGGCCTCCTGACATTGCTTTGATGATGCTGAAGTGGCTGAAAAACAGAAGCAGTTTTGATTTAAACTTTCCCAAAGGTCTAAAGTGATCAGGGTAAAGAAAGAAGCCCTTTGCCTTTCCTGTATTCCTTAAAAAGGTGTTACTCCTTGGGAATCCTTTGGTGTTTTTAAGTAGCAGGCCTGAATCCTTCCTGTTTCAAGAGCAAAAGAGCAGAATTTTGCGTGTGCATTGCATATTTTATGGGTTTTTTTTTTTAACTCTGTTAGTTCATTAAGAATTTTTATGGCACATCTAAATGATTACACCTCGTTAAGAGCAGCATCTTAAAAAAAAACACTCTAGAAAACAGGAGAGACTTCACACCCAGTGGGCTGAGAGGGCAGGTGTGTCCAGAGATTAAAAAAATTATGATTAGATTAAAAAAAAACCAACAAACCCACTGACCTCAAGCCCTGAAGAGGCACATTATAGAAAAAAAACTTTAAATCAAATACACCCTCCTGTCCTCAGAAGGGGAAAGGGGGGGAGGAAAAGAAATTAAATCTTGGCTCGCTCACTGAAATCTTAAACTGTTGACTAAACTTTCTGCGAGTTGTCTGCTCACCATACACATCTCTGGATACTGGGGGGGGGAAGAAAAAAAAAATAAATCTGGAAATGCTTATAAAAATCTGAAATTGCAACATCAATCCCCCACCATCAGCCTGCAATCAGCTCTGGTATTGTCCAGCCCCAGCCCGGGCTCTGCTACACCGGGAATTCAGAGCAGCAAGTGGATGATCCACAACCTTCCATGTGTCCAAATGAGAAAAAAAAACCAAAAAACACAAAAAACTGTTGCCAAGGAAACACCCAAATATCAAAATTGAAATATAGCTGGGCCCTTAATGAGCCCGAAAGGAGCTGTAGGAAGTTTACTCAAGTTCAGCAGAGAATTTTGGCTAAAATGTGGGGAAGGCGTTATTAAAAGAGATCCCAGCTCGGTGGTGGAGGTGGGAGAAGAAACACAATACAGTTTTGCAATGGAACTGCATTTAAAATCCCCTGTTATGGTTTTTTTTTTTTTTTTCTTCTCTTGGGACAATTGCAAACACCCGAAAACACAATAAAAATGTGATGGGGAGGGGAGGGGGAAAGGAAAACATCAATTTGGGGACAAAACAAACAAAAAGGAGGCGAATTTGTAACGTTAGCACAACGATGCAACCTTAAAAAAGAAAAAAAAAAGAAAAAAAAGGTACAGTTTTCCAAGAACTGCATTTTTCTGACATCTTGTGCATATTGAGGTCCATGGAGACTTCACATTTTCCACACTCAGCACTTTGAGGGTCAGGGAGGTCAAGGTACCAGAATTCCCGGTGGATCGCTGATAGTTCATCCAGAACAATCAAGCTACTGGCTGTGCCTCCCCCCTCGTTACCAGGGCTGACACCGGGGGAGAGAAATGGCCACTGCCACGAGCAGTGGGAAAGCCAGAGGCAGAAGATTAATTTGAGATAGTCTGTTGCTTTCGTGGCTTAATTCTTTGAAGTCATAAACACACAGCCCCCACCAAAAAAAAAAGAAAAAACAAATAAAAGTTTCCTGCTGAAAGAAACTCCAGCCCCGAGTGCTCCTCTGCAGGCTGAGCAAGGGCAGAATTTCCAGGTTTCTTAGAGGTTTCTGTGGTGTAAAATGAGGAACTCTGGGACAAGAAGTGCCTTTTCTTTGGATCATCCTGAAAGCACCTGGAACAAAGGCTCTGATGGGTGGAAAAATCCAAGGGGTGCTGGATAATAAACCCAACTTTATTATTCCTGTTCACTCTCTTAGTTCTGGCTACCAACTAACAGTGTTTGCTGGGTGAATCAGGCAGGGAAATGATTTGCTGGGGGGAAAAAAAAGAATTGAATATTTAAGCAAATAGGTAAAAGACTGATTTCCCTCCTTTTCTTTTTTCCATGTGGGATTGTTTGCATACCTTAACTAAACTCCAGATCAGAGTCACTGCCTCCATCCTCTAACACGTGTATTTGTGTGCTCATCCAATATGTTCACTTGCTAATTAAATCATGTGTTTTAAATATTCCATCTGACTCTGCCTCTGTCTGAACTTTAAACTTGCAGTGCAAAACGACTGAGAGGAGGCACCCGAAGCACAGCAGGTTCTTGTGTTGATCCAAATGGCAGTTTTCAAAATATCTCGACGGTTTTGGCCCCAAAATAATTTCCAAAAGAATTAAAAAGGATCCCAGTGCCTCACATCGATGCTGTTTTTCAAAACAAGGAATTAGGCACCAGATAAAATCAACGTGCATTTAAAAAATACCAGCAAGCCATGGAGTTGGGTTTAAATAATAATGGTTTCTCAGGAATGTTTTGCAGAGTTTACCCAGCTAAGTTAAAATTTAAAGCCAAAAAAAAAAAAAAATGAATTGATGTTACTGGCTTAAATCTTTACAGGACTCTTAAATAATGTTTAAACCAATAGTCAACTAAAAAACAGACAGCTATGCACACATATATAAATAATACTTATTATGAGTCATTTCTCATTCAAATGAATAAACTCCTCAGAAGATAAAACACATTGCATCGTAAAAATAAATTGATTTTTTTTCTTCTTTTTTTAAATAGGATGTGGTTAAAATGGTTAAATCATTATTGAACACAGCTCCTCAAAACCACATGGAGTTTTTTTTCCATGTTATTTCCCCACTTCAGAATCAAAAATCGGGATAATTTGGCCAATTTGGCAACTTCCCACCGGTAGGCTGCTATTAAAGCCCAGCCAAGTGCTAAGCTTTCTGACTTCCAGAAAGGTTTGTGGGCCCCAGTAGGTGCTGAATGGCCATTTGACATCTTTGGAAGCTTCATAATATTCTGGGCATCAGACCTGGGAAAATGCCACAAAGTGGGAGTGAGCTGCAAAAACACAGCCCAAGCACAGTTATTATTTGGATGTGATTCCATGGAGTTTCTTCCATTTATTAAACAGAAGTTTACAGGGGGAAAAAAAAAAAAATATTCAGGTTCACCCAGGAAGGGTCTTTGCTAAAAATTTAAAGCCTGGGGGTTTTTATTATTATTATTATTATTATTACAGTTCTAAGGGGAGAAAAGAAAGAGAAAGGAAGAAAAACCCCAAAACTGATTGTTGCTTTCTCTGCAGCTACTGTAAATATTTTATGAATGGATACCTCAGAGCAAAGCACCCAGAGAAAAAAAAATCTCTGTAATTATTTGTCTAACACGCCGAGGAAGGATTTGGGCTTTGCCACAAGTCCTTAACGCAAAGAACTTGTCAACATCAGCTTGTTGAGACATTAAGAGGATTTCTTGAGGTGCCACCTTTTAAACTCAGTATTAAGCACAGCTTCCAGTAAATTCACCCCGTGGTAAGCAATTCCAGATGAGTTCTAGTGACAGGCTTCAGTCTCAAGGTACTTATTCATTGCACATTAAAATCTCATGTTCCCAGGCCTGGGTTGTTTTCTGACTGATATCCAATTAGGGAATAGAGAAAAGAGGCATTTCCAAAGCTGGGGCTGAACAAAATAACCCAGAGCAGTAACTCACTGATAACCACCAGCAGCACTCACAGTGCTTTCTGTTTACTAACAAGAAGGTAAACTGGAAAGAAATTAGATCCCAAACACCAACAGCTCCTCCAAAATGATTGCCCAGCAGAGCAGGGGCAGCGTTTCAGCCACACAAGTGCCTTTAAAACAAACCAGGGGAAATATCTGTACATACAAACAGAAAGCTGATTGTTCAACTTGATGGACAATCAACTTCCAGGCCATTTCAGATCTGTGCATGGAACACCCTGAGCACTGGGTGCCAGAAACCCAGATAATTACCAGCTGTAGGAAAAGCACCACAACAAACATTTCATAGACAGGAGAACCCAGGCTTGAAGCGACCTGAGGAACCCCAAGTCAAAGCAGGTCGCTTAAACATTGGATTTTTAACTTCAGGTGATGATTGTTCTTCTTTTCCTCTTCCACACCAGAAAAAAAAATAAAGGGTCCAGCCAGGACAAGCACCAACCTCTGACAACCAGCAGAACCCCATGTCAATGAATACAACACAGGTGGTGCTTTCTTGCCTTCCCACCAGTATTTTCATCACCAAAGGAGCAAAAGGGTCACTTGTCACAGGCAGGTGGGCTGGTGGCCCCACAGTCATCACAGGTGACTGCCACTGGTCCCTTGTCACACCCATGGAAAGCAGGGGGAAGAGCTGCACACCCACAACTCCTGTCCCTCCCCTGGAAGGGAGCACTGACAGACAGACAGACAGACAGACAGACTCAGGCAGCTCTACCTGCAGCTCCCCAGGAGCCAGGGCTGCTGCAGGAGCTGGGAAATGGAGTGTGCAGAGCAGGAATCCCTCCCAGCAGCAGCAGGCAGCCTCTCCTTTTACGACTGCTAAATGCCTGGCTTTTTCCCCAAGCAATTTACGGTGCAGCCACATGTCAAGGTGGCTGTTGGGAACCAAGATGCTCCAAGTTACTCAAAATAGATCAGGGACTCTACTGACAGATGCCTGTGGTACTTGCCTGGCTAATTTGCTTTTATTGTGGTGAACGAGGCTTCTGTTAAACGTTTGCTGCCTCCTGTGTGTTTATTATGATGGGGAGGTTCATACAGGGGTTTGTAGAACTGTCTGCTGTGTGATGGTGGGGGTTTTATCAACGTTTGTATTCTTTCATCATGATGGGAATGTATGTTTTTAATGGCCTGCTGCACCTTAATTGCATGGGGTGCTTTATTTAAGGGGTCCTAACAGCCCCCTTTTAACACATCTGTGTGAAGGCTTTTACATTCTGCTTTTAAACCGAGCAGGAAAGTTTGGTGCCCCTATCCCTCCTAGCACTAAAAGCTTCCTGCATCCATAGGCTGTTCCCAACAAGACCTCCATGCAAAGCAGCTCCTGGCAAATATTTGCAGAGCCCTGGCAGGAGTTTCAGCCTGGCTGGCAAAATGCTGCTCAAACACTGCCTGTCCAGAGGGCTTCCTGTGCAAACTCCTGAGCGAACACGTTCAAGAGGAAAAGGAGGAGGACAAAGTCAGCCAGCAGAGCATCAAGAGGGCAAAGTGGCTGGTCAGAAAAGATGATGTTAAAAAGGTTGTTTTGAAAGAAGAGATCTTTTCTGAGTTCCCCCAAAAGGGTTTGAAGAAGTTCGGAACAGGAAAAAAAAAACACGAGTCGTGAAGAGTGTAGGATTGGACAACAGCAGGGAGGAGGGAAGAAATAGGGCTTGGTGTAGGGAAAAAGGTTGATGAAGTGAAGAAAAACTTCACAGGGGTCATATAAATCCATGAAGAGTTTGCAGAGTAACCAGGGTGCAGAGTAAAGCTGTGATGGTGGGGATGGGTCCGAGGTGACAGGAAGGTGTATGAGATGACCAAGCCTCAAACTGGAGAGGAAAGAGATCTGCTCTAAAGAGGGATTTACAGAGAGAGGCAGCAGCAGGAAAGAGGCAAAACAAAACAAAATAAACAAGCAAGAACCCCTACAAACAAATGAAAAATAAACAAAAAGAAAAAATAAAGGAGAGAAGCTGAAGCTGATGTCAAAGGAAGGAACACAAATTTTGTCAGCAAAGAAACAAGATGCTTTAAGGTGATGGAGCCCTGAAACTTCTTGGAATAGAATGTGATCTCATGGTCACAATAAAAGTTGAATTTACCTCACAAGGCCACTGCTACAGGGGCACAAACATGGAACTGAGTGTTGGCCAGGGAGTGTGAGTGACAGACAGGACAAAAAAGGGATATCTGAGGGCTGGGTTAGAGAAGGGAAATATTGAAATAAATTGAAATTATGGAACACCAGTCTGAGAACAGAAAATGAGCTCTAAAATAAAGTTCAACTGACCTTGCAGAAAGCAAGACTGTACAGAAAGGAGCTGCTGGGGAGCACAGCATCCCCCAGGCCTGGTGACACAGCACCTGACAGGTGGAATCAAAGAGCAGCCAGTCTAATCCACCACGTTTTACACCCTGGTGAGAGGCAGAGAAAGTATCCTAATCCTTATTAAACAGATGGGAAAATCTAAGGCAAGCATCCAGACCTCTTGTTTGGTTGGTTTTTTTCTTTTTTTAACTCCTCTGAAGTCCCCAAGCAGAGCAGACCCCTCATCTATTCCCTGGTGCCCTTTCCTTCATCCCACTGCTCCACAGTGCACACCCCTTGGAGCCAGGCAGGACACTGAGAGCCCTGATTTCCAGTTTCCTCATCCATCAGTTCAGCAATAATACCCCAAAAAACACAGGCAGTGGTTTATTTTCCATGACTGCCCACAAGAACAAAGTTAAATGTGTCAGAAGTGTCTCCAGGATCAAGGCTAAGTTGGTGATTGCCCCTGTTTTCAAAACTGTGGTTTTGTGAGTCAATCAATAGGAAAAGACAAGGCATTACAGGTGTTGGGTTTATTACCTGCCCCAGCCAAAGTAAAAAGCCTGCAATGGTCTCAAAATCTCAATTTTCTGGTGGCTTTTGGAGGTACCTGAGTGATCACAGCAAAGCCTGCATCCCCTTGCACTGGGAAGGGGGGCTCAACCCCATGAAAAGCTTTTGCAAGATCATTTGGCATCATCTCAGAGCCTTCCCAGCTCACAGAGGTCGAGTTTTATTCTCATTAAAGGAGGAAGCAAGAGGATGAGGTGTCTGGGGACAGATCCAGATGAGAACATTCAAATAGGACTCTCAAGCACCAAATCCCACCTCAGAGGCAGAATGTGAGTGGAACAGAACACTAATTAAACCAGAATGACCAGCCAGCTCCAGAGAGCTGAGGGTTGATTTTTAATTTTTATTTGACCTAACATTTGAGTTCTCCCATGAAGAGTTCTGTGTAACACGAAGTGCTCAGCCCCAATAAAACCACACAGCAACGAGTTCTTCCCCCCCAAAAATCACTACCTGAGCACCTGTGCTACCATTTCCCCTCCTTTCACTGGTCCTAGCTGGCTTTTCTTACTGCTGAGAGCTTGGGCACATTTGCCCTGTTTGACCCTTGACTGATTTTCCCTTATAAAAATTAAGCATCACCAGTTCCCCTTTATTACAGCATGGCCCATACATCACCCTAAGCAAAAGAAATCTCTAATTAAATACTAAACCAAAACCACCAGAGAAAGGACACAGAATCAGATTTACTTATTTGAATTACATATATATATTATTTAAAAAAGGAACATTAAAAAAAAAAAAAAAAAACCACCACAAGACCCCTTCTGTGATTAAAAGTCACACTGCTGAACATTTCACCTGCAAAAAAAAAAAAAAAAAAAAAAAAAGAAGGCAGGGGTGTGCATTTGTTCGTGTGGATGATGGGAGGAAGAAAAATTTACAAGTGAGTAATGTGCATTCATCCACTGTAATAAAAACAAACCCTTCATTTCCTCCCCTGCACTGAAATACAGTCAGACACTCCCAGTCCCAGGAGTGCCACCCCCATGGACCACCAAACTAAAGCTGAACAAAGGAGGCTCATTTAGTCCATATTCAAGGCAAATATCCTGTTTACTGAGCATTTTGATTTTTGGGGGAGGACAGCAGCTGAAAAATCTGGGATTCCTGAAGTTGTGGGGTGGGAGGTGTTACTTTCCTGGCTCCTTTTCTTGCTTTGCAGGCAAGAACGGGGAAAGGGAAGAGAAGGAAAATTCAGGGGAGTTTATCCCAGCAAAAACACAATCAGAGGTGGGGGGGGGTGGGGGTGTTCAAAACGTCGCTAAAAAAAAAAAAGAAAAAAATATTAACATTTCACAAGTTCCCCCTGTGGCCTCCCTTGCTCCTCCTCCCCCATCAAAAATTCATAAAGGGAATCAGCATTCTTTACCCAATGGGTCCCTGAGGTGCCATAGACCTTGTTGGAGAGAAAGGCTATAAATACCGAATTATCCACCTCAGGGGAGGGCAGGGCTGAGGATTCAGCTCCAAAGCTGCAGCTCCAGAGTCCCCCAGGAGCTCCCTCCCAGCTCCAGGTCCGGCGGGGCAGGGAAATGGGTCAAGTGTGTCACTTGTGGGATCACCGACCTCTGACACCTCTAAGGATGCCCAGAGTCCTCCCCCTGCAGGTCCTGCTGCCCCTCCATGCACCACAAACTTCCCCAAGTCTCTCCAAGTGGAAGGGTAAATGGTTGAGCCACTTCACAGATGCTCCTGGTCCACTAAACACTGATTTTCAGGCCTCTTCGCTCACCTCCAAACCACCCCAAGGGCACCCACAGAGTCCCCTGTGGTGATTTTTGGTTCCAGGTAAAATGCAAGCTCCTCGTTATTGAACTCTACAAGGCTCAACAAAACTAACAGCTAATTTCTTTTCTTTTCTAAGTATTTCCCCTTCAGGTAATAAATAAAGGTAACAGGTGTCAGACAGTTAAAAAGCTAAACAAGCTCTTTTAAAAATAAATTAAAAGAAAAACCAAACAAACCACCAAAAATTAGTAGAAGTGCTGCAAATGTTTGCTGCTGAGGTGCAGGAGGTCAGAGGAGCTGAAGATCTGGCTTCTCCCCACATATTCCTCATCTTGGGCTTAGGTTGGTGGGAGCCAAAGCCACCCATCCCCAGGAGCAGAAAAGAGAAAGAAAACCACACTCTAATCCTCTGCTGAAGTTCACCCCAACACATCTTTTTATTTCTATTTATTTATTTCTATTTATTTCTTTTCTATCACCTTATTAAAATGCATCAGCGCTTTTTATTTCAGCTGCCCAGATTTTAAAGGAATTCTAGGGGAAGGAATACCTTCCAGCAGAGCAAAGCAGGAGTTATTTGCCTCCTGTAAGGTCATGGCACAGATGTTATTCAAGAACACCATCAGGAATTGCAGTAGAAAAAAAATGTGATCACCCAGTTCCTAAACTGGCATCTGGCTCAGGACATCAGGGTCAATAATTCCTCCTCCAAAGGAAACCATCGTGGTATTGTTAATGCCACAGTCTATTTGCAGCATAAAATAAAAATTAAATTAAAAATTAAAAACCAAAATAGGCTTTAAGATGCTGATTCTCTAAAAAGATACGGGAAAAATTCCAATTTACTTGAAATTACTGGGAAAGGACCTTAAAACTCATCCTTTCCCACCCCCTGTCACTGGCAGGGACACCTTTCACTAGCCCAGGTTGCTCCAACCTGGCCTTGGACACTTCCAGGGATGGGGTATAAATATATGCAGACATATATTTTTATAAATTATGGAAAATCTGAGCTTGTTTTTCTTTAGCAACTTCTGCACTTCAGCTCTTCTCCCTTGAACAGGTTTGTCCCTCAGGTGAGAACATTTCTGAGCCCCAAACCCAGGTCATTCTTTGCTGCAGGAAGCAAACTCACCTTTCTGTAGGGTCAGACTTGACAAACCCCCCTTCCCCAAGAAAGATAAATCACAATTTGTAATTGCAATCATTTAAAAAAAAATCCATTTAAAACACCACAAAACAGACTCAGCTCGAAAGGGTTTCTCCTGCACCCCCAACTTGGACAGGCTCCCTCGTTATATTCCACTGCAAACTCTCTGCCAGGCCATCTCATATAAAAGTCTAAATCCCACTTATCCATGCTCTCAGGGGAAGCCAGGTTCCTGTGGATAAGCAGGGTTGGAGATGCTGGGAACTCTGAGCCTCCCAGCACGGAAAAGGCCGCGCTCCAGGTCCCCACCCCTGAGGCACAACCAAGACAAGACCGAAAGGCTTTGCTGACTGGCCAAAATCTGAAGGGATTGTGCTCCAAACAAGTGAAAATCTGTGGCTGTTGTGCATACACACAGACACTCACCCTCTTAACCCTTTTGCTCCCAGCATTAGTGAAGTGGAGGAGGAAAATCAGGGTGGGTTTTTCCGCAGATTTTTCCGAGTTTCTGGCTGCTGGTCCTGGTTTGTTCTGGGTTTGGGCACGAGGGAGGCCAGAGCCAGACAGGTAAACTGTCTCACACCTGGGCTGCCCCCCCTGACCCCTTGCCATTCTGGGACTGACACAATATGCCACTTGGTTCCCTGTCAGTGCATTTCTGACCATCAGCTGATGGTTCTCGTGTCACCTCTGTGCCCTCACAGGGGAGAGGAGAAGGGGGATGTGGCGGAGTCCCCATCCCCTGGAGGGTGACAGGTTGGACTCAGTGGTCTTGGAGGGCTTTTCTGAGGGCTGTGTTTTGGGTGCCTTGACTCTCTGTGTTGCAAAAAGAAGCCACACTGAGCGGTTCTGTTGAAAATGTCACTCTACACCTTTTATTTTGCTGAGTCAAAGCCGCTCGGAGCGTCGGAACCACACTCGTTTGCCTGCAGCTTGAAAAGCTCTCCCCACTCTGCTCAGCACCACATTTCAAGATCACTGTCATTTATGTAAACTAATCTTTTTCCATGGACAATTCATAACTGCCCTGTTTTCCTCCCTTTTGCTTATAACGCTCCCCACGTTGCGTTTGGGAGTGTCATTAAATGCCCTTTTATTGCTCCCCGGTTGGAGGTACCTGAGTACTTGAAGCAGGGCTTCAAGATTTACAGCCTATTTGAAACTCAGATAATGATGTTTAATTTGTTATTGGCTGTGTAAAGGTTAACAGAGAAATAACTCAAACTATTAGCAAAGGAATAACGCGTTCCGACAGGGCCATTAAGAGCCGGATGAAAAGATGGATCTCGTTTCCAGAGGAGCTGATGAGCCACGCTCACAACCCCTGGAGCACAAGGGTAGCACACCAGTTCACCCTCTGCAGGCTCTGGGTGTCACTCAGTTGGTTTTCATCCCAAAACTCGCACGGGGAACACGCTTGATAATCAAATTCTCCCGAAGCTACCTGTGAGGTTTGAAGGAACGTTCCGCCCTCAGCTGCTTTTCAGGGTCACCTCTCTCAGAGCAGATGGTGAAAGCAGCCAAGCTTGGCTTAAACCCAGCTTCAGCTGCGTGTGGAGCTACATCTCTGTCCATAACTTGAGTAAGATGCAGGAACACTTGTTGTCCAGAGGAGCTGTGGCTGCCCCTGGATCCCTGGAAGCGTCCAAGGCCAGGTTGGAGCAGCCTGGGATGCTGGAAGGTGTCCCTGCCCAAGGCACTGGATTATCTCTCAGGTCCCTTCCCAGCAAACCATTCCAGGATTCTATGCTTCACTCCACCAGCTCTGCAGTGGGAAAGAGGCACCATCTGAACTAAAGTGCTGTGAATAAACACAAATCAAAGCCCTAAGTGAGCAGATTTCAAACTGATTTTACAGCACTGCTGAAACTACACCCCAAGGCCTTGCTTTTAAAACTTCACTGCTGTGGACTCCACCGATCACACACTTTTCCTGGGGAGGGAGGGCTTAGTTTTTCCAATTTTATTGCACTCTTACAGTCAATCAATCACCCTCGTGCAGATAAGTCCCTCTTTTTCTCATCCTTCTTCAGGCTGTTGGGCAATGGCCGGAAACACTGCTTTTGGAAGAGCTGGGGAGAGGTTATTGGACGTGGGCCCAGCAGCTTTTTTGGAAAAACAGAGTAAAAAAATATGCAGAATTCATGGAAGAAAGACAAGCAGATGCTGCTTGAAAAGCCGGTTGTATTCTTATGTCAACAAATTAGTGCACGAGCAGCCAAAAAGCCCACACAGAGGTAACACAACAAATGTGTCCTCAAGACACTCAAAGGAAACACAAACTCTCCCTGCAGGACCTACACTAAGACTGGCTTTGCAGTTTATTCCCATAAACTTTGGAGCAAGGCTGGGCACAAAGTAAAGGCAGGCCTGCTCAAGCTCTGCAGCTGAGCTCTGCTTTTTTTCGTTGTTGTTGTTTTTGAAGGGTCCTTTCCCTCGGAAACAATTCCAAACCGTCTTCCACGGGGCTGAAAAACACGGATGGGAGGGAGGAAGCGTGGATTCTGCAACTCTGGCTTGAGCAACACCCATTTTCTTTCCTTAAACACCCAACACTGCAGCCAAGTGGGAGCTCAGTCTTCCCAACCAGACCTCCAGCTGGTATCAAATGGAATGTGACTTCAACAGCTTTAAGACAAGGGGCTGACTTTGTCGTCTTTTTAACACCCCTTTCTTCATTCTTTCTACCTGCAGGCCCTTCCTCCACGTCTTTTCTGGTGCATCCACCCAAATTTTACACTTCTTGGCTCTGAACTTGCAAAAGCTCTCTGTGTGTGTGTGTTCGTGTGGACTTTCCCTGCAGGATTTTAGCACAAATTCTAAGCAGTCTTATTAAATTCAGTGGAACCTTCCCATCCTACCCTTCCCCCACATTTTTTTTTTGTTTTTTTGCTTTTTTGCTTTTTTTCCTTCCTCCTAACTCTTACCACATGTTGAAAAGGCCAGACATGAGTCAGAGCAAGCTCCTTGAGCAGGAGGGAGGGGGAGAGAGGAGGTGAGCAGAGGGGAGGGTTCCTTTCCCAGCCAAGGGAGGGGGCATTTCCCAAATTTCCCAGCCTGCCCCTTCCACACACACACAGTGAGATCTCCCAGCACCATCAAAGACTGTCCCACCGAGCAGCTGAAAATTGAAGACCGCTGAGAAATTCATAAAAGCAGCATGAAAATCGTGGTGCTCCTCCTCTTACTGGCCAGTAAACTCCTAGAGGGGCAGCATCAGTGGCCATCAGCTGGGCACAGGGTCTGCCTGTTCTCCTGGAGACTGAGGATGAGATCAACCTCATGAACTTTAAATTTTTATATGGAAATAAGGTGAGCTCTAAGGCTCACAGCTCTGGATTGGCTCATCTGCTCTCTCCCACTGCATTTGTTCCTCCAATCTGCTGCTAAAAGGGACTTTTTCTGCAGCTCTGCCACAGATTGATCATGAATGTTGCCACCTCAGACACGTTTGACCCTTCAAATCCTATGATGAGCCCTTCTAGGAAACCCTGCAATGCCTGATTTAGAGGCATGGGTTGGTATCAGAGCTCAGCAAGTTGTGAGCTACACCCTTCCTGAAATAAAACCCTCTTTTCTCAACATCACATCCCTACAGAATATTTATAAACCTTGACAAACATAAATTCTGTAACAGTGACTGGGAACAAATTCCACGAGCCAGCTATACCTCAAAATAATCCTATTTCTTCCTTTGCCTCCAACCTTTCCATCCCATTGAATATTCTCTCTGCTTCACTTCCACGTTCCAGTTCCATGCCAGGTATTGGTTTACATTCCCTAATGTTACCTTTTTATTCACTCCCACTTTTAGAGTTTCTCCAGGATCAAACTAGCTCACTGTACCATAGGAGTCTCATCAGAGCTTTCAGGCCAGGCAGCATCTTTATCCAACACTTTATCCATTGAACTGTTCCAGCTCCCAAAACCATTCCTCACATTAATTTTGTTGCTAAGCCATCAATCCTTAATGACAACAAATTCCCATTCCCTTCCCATCAGAGCCACCGAGGCAAAGGGGCAGCTGGGAGGGCCATGGATGAGTGTGCAAGTGATGATTTTTGGATCATGGAGAGCCATCCAGCTGGCACTGGGCACTGCAGCAGTGTGAGAATCCCCAGGAAATGGGATCACCCAGGGGGATTCCCTGCAAAAACCTCTCCACATCATTATCTGCAAGAGCTTCTGCACCCACCAGGGCTCGCTGATGGAGCTGGGGACCACCCAGAGCACACAGGGCAGGCCCAAAAGTTGGACTCTCGTGGCCACACAGCCCTGATTCCAAGCCCTTCCAAATCCAGGAGTGCTGGAAAACCTGATCCTTCTGCCTGGAACCCACAGAGACATCTCTGCAGTGCATTTAGTGCTGCTCCCAGCTCAGCCTCCACCCCAGCAGGATTTCTGGGCTCTGTCCTAACAGAACCAAACCCCAGGTAATCCCTCTGGGATATAAGGAGAACCCCCAGACAGGGCTGAATTAAAAGACAAACTGCCAATTCCTTGATTAAAGAGCAGGGGGTTTCAGCATCCAGCAGCAGCTCTATTACTGCTGTGTTTCCTCCCCTAAGGCTGCACAGGAACAGCACACGAGATTTTTTGCTGTTTCTGGGATATTGGTGTTAAAAAAAAAAAAAAAAAGAAAAAGAAAAAAAAGAAATATATTGATGAACTACTTTGTCATTGTTAACAGCATTGCTGACAAACTCACAGCAGGCCCACTGAGAGGAAGACAGCAGCGTGTCTACTGAGTGCCTGTTGTAGCTGAGACATGTGCTCTGAATTAGGCAAGGTGTGTAAATTATGACAGGCAGAGCTCTTTGGAGAGTGCCCAGGTCTGAGGGAATTCTGGTGCACTTTTGTTGCTGCTGCTGCTGCGTTTTCCACCCCCCTCCTCCCCAGTTCTGGTCTCAAAAGAAACCTTGCTCCTTGGAGAGAGCATTAACAGGCTGCAGCTCCTCAAGTGTCGTTTGACAGGGATAAAAATTGAAATGCTAAAAAAGAAAGCCCGGGTTCCTTCTCCTCGCTCTGCCTTCGTTATTTTATTCTCTCCAACTGTGGCTGAACCTCAGGAGGAGAAAAAGCCACAGGAGGCTCAGGGGGAGATGGGGGAGGAGGAGGAGGAGGAAAGATGAGGCACAGACTAAAAACACGGTTTCCTTCAGACAGAATCAGGCATGAAAATGCCACCCATCTGGGAAGGCCAAGCCTGGAGCACAGGATGTTCCCAGATGGATCCCAGAAACCTCCAGTCCCCAGGAATGCCCCCACCAAGGCAGGAACGCTCAATGTTGTTGTTGTTTGAGGGAAATTAAACTACACCACGCTCAGTTTTGGATAAATAACACTGAAAAAGATCCCCAAAGTTGTTCTCCTGTCCCCAGGCCTGTGCTCAGAGAACGACATTGCCCAAATTTCCCATCACAAAGCATTATGAAGCCCTTTCAAGATGAGATTATTGACCAGTCAGCCTCATCACAGAGTCTCATATTCTACATCCTTACATTCCAAACACGCAGATCAAAGTCCCAATCGCAGATTAACTTGGGCCCTGGTTGTTTTACACTTTCAGCAGCAAAAAAAAATCCATTAACCTGATTCAAAAGTTGTAAAGAAGGGGGTTCTTTTTAAGAAAGTTGCCCTGAAATTAGCACACAACCATCAAGTCTTGCAGTGCAACTGTTCATCTTCTTCTGGGCATTTATTGGCTGAAAAAGTGTGGGCTTTTTCCCCCTACAGTAATTGAAAAATACACTCCCAAGTTTCAAGAGCTTCTTGCTAAGAGGGGAAAACTTTGACACTGTTAATTTTTAGGGTTTTTATGCAAACACAAAGCACCAAACAACTTCCAGCCATCTCTAGTGACCATCATCCCCCAGCTGAGTGGAAGTTTCCTTCTGTCAGGAAGCAGAAAGATGCTGAGCTGTTTACTGCAACCAAAAGGGATTCAGTGAAAGATTTAACCATCAAAACCCACCACTTCCTCTTTAACCTCATCCTCTGGCTCTGGAAATGTTGTCCCTGTGTTGTTCCCTCCCTGCAGTGTGTGGGAGGACGGGCTGGGACTCGGAGCAATCCCGGCCATTCCAGTCCCATCCTGCTGCAGGGCTCAGGAACGTCCCCATTTTGACATAATTAGTGGTTTATTGCAGGGAAAATGAACCAAATGAAACTTTATCAGCTGTTTAATTAATAGCCAGCGTGCCAGTGCTCTCTGCCAGCTCTCACTGCTCTGGACTCGGCCGTTCCTGCTGGGAATGAGCTCCAGTGCCAACTGGGGCCTCCAGAGCAGGACACGGGAGCTCCCGGCTCTGCCAGGCGTGGAGGAGCAAAGAGAAGCCCAAAATCGAGGAGTTGTTGTGATGTATGGATGATGGGAATGATTTCTGGGGTCAGCTCTGGATTTCTGGAGTCACCACCCACAACACTGGACTCAAACCCCACTCCCTTCAGGACCTGAGAAAGAGCAAATAAGGAGCCAGAGGGACAGCAAGGGCAGCCCCATCTCCTGTTTGGTGAGGAGCAGCCACCCTGTTCTCCTGTTCTCCTACTCAGCTTGACACTCTGTTCCATTTTTTTAAAACTTATTTACAGTGACGTTACTCTGGTAAAAGAAATTCCGACATCAGTTGCCCTGGAGCCATATTTGGACTATTTCCCATGTAGAGATGTACCAGCTGGACAAATTTTAGGCCGAGATCCAAAGCTGGGAGAGTTTTTTGATCAAACAAAAATAAGACTCCTGTTAGATCAGTTCTGGGGTTCTCTCCATGCAGGATTTTTCATCTGTGCTCAAAAGGCACGAAAAGCATCACTGAGTTTCCAACACTATCACCTTCTGTCTATTTATCTATAGGTGTATGTTTATAGATAAACATAAATATATTTATACATCTATTGTATAAATATATAGATAAATGTATTTGATTATAAAATATGTACATAAATATATATATATTTAGCTCTAGCTTCCCCTCCAGTTTCCAGCTTTCCTCTCTATATTCCAAGCCTAAACACTGCAGGTGTCACTGTCTGGGAATGGTGGGCAGATTGAGTCATTTCTCCTTTGGAAGGGAACTCCAGAGCCCCGAGGTCTGACAGCAGACACTGCTGGAGCCCCTGGTGTGAACCAGCCCTGAAATCCATCCCCAGCTTCCCAGCGTTGGGTGATGACATTTTAGAGTGGGAGGTCACAGTGCACTCACATCCTTCCTCCTAAAACCATATCCTGCCCCCCACCCCCGCCCCAGCAGATGGGCTGCAGGGTTCCTACCTGCTCTCCAGAGCAGCTTGCAAGCCCCAAATAAGATCACACAGCACATTTCCAGACTTTCTTTCCTGCTCACTCCAGCTCTAAGCCATGACACCACTGCTCTGGTTTAACCATCTCAGATGTCATGTGGTAACAAGGCAGGCTGAGAAGGGTCTGTTTAGGAGTGCCTGAATTGGCCTGAAGAGCTGCAAGTCACATTTTTCATAAATTAGGGTTGGAATTAAAAATATTTCCTTCTTTTTTTTTTTTTTAATTTTTTTTTCTACACTTTTCCCCCTCCTACTTATGGAGGCTGAAAACAGTCAAATCTGACCATTGGTACTGAAGCAGAGACATTAAATGTCTTGGTTCAGATGTTAAACACAACTGGAGCTGCTGGCTCATGCCTTTGTGGTTATTCCATGTCTTTCTCCTGCATTTGCATCACCAGGGCTGCCTCATCTTTTCAGAGAGCAGGGACACATCCTCCAGCAGGGATTTTCCCGATGGAGTGGGGGTGTAACATTCCCCCACACCTTCCTGAGGGGTGAGTGTTCCAGTGAGAAGGCCAAGCCCCAGTTCTGAGAAGGGGCAAAGAATTTTTGGCAATCCCACCCAAATTCCTTGTGAGACAGAGATCACCACGGGGCCAGGGGGGAGGATCAGCAGGACAAGAGGTTCTTCAGCTGTGCCAGGGGAGGTTTAGGTTAGATATTACCACCTAAATACCCATCTAGATACCCACCTAAAGATACTACCCACCTAAATACCCATCTAGATACCCACCTAAAGATATTACCCACCTAAATACCCATCTAGATACCCATCTACAGATATTACCCACCTAAATACCCATCTAGATACCCACCTAAAGATATTACCCACATAAATACCCATCTAGATACCCATCTAAAGATACTACCCACCTAAATACCCATCTAGATACCCACCTAAAGATATTACCCACCTAAATACCCACCTAAAGATATTACCCACCTAAATACCCATCTAGATACCCATCTAAAGATACTACCCACCTAAATACCCATCTAGATACCCACCTAAAGATATTACCCACCTAAATACCCACCTAAAGATATTACCCACCTAAATACCCACCTAAAGATATTACCCACCTAAATACCCATCTAGATATCCATCTAAAGATATTACCCACCTAAATACCCATCTAGATACCCACCTAAATATATTAGGAAGAAATTCTTTGCAGAGAAGGCAATCAGACCTTGGAATGGGCTGCCCAGGGAGGGAGGGAGGGGGTGGATTCTCCGTCCCTGGAGGTGTTTCAGGTGAGACTGGATGTGGCATCAGTGCCATGGGCAGGGTCGGATCGAGGGTTGGACTTGATGATCTCGGAGATCTTTTCCAACCCAGCTGATTCTGTGATTCTGTGACTCTATGATTCTATGATTCTGTGATTCTCTGATGATTCTGTGATTCTCTGATTCTATCCAAACAGGAATAACACCGAGATGGGAAAGCTGGCCCCCGAGAAAACGAGCTCGCCCAACTCGCAGGGATGCGACACCATCATCGCGGAGCCACAACTCTCTAAACAACCCCCCGACTCGACGAACTCTGGGAGGAAAAGCAAAGCTGGGAGTGTTTGCAGTGGGTGCAGGCAGCAATCCGAGCTAAAGACAGCTCCCTAGTGGCTGCGGAGCCCGCAGGAAAGCTCCGGCACAGCCCCCAGCGCTGACAGCTCCGATTCATTTCCCGGGCAGGAAATTCAGCACCCCGAGGTGTTAAAATGCAGCCGGACCCCCCCCTCCCCGAGTGGGTTTTGTCCCCTGACCCCCCTCCTCGAACGACACGCGGTAGAGAATAAATCAATTTGGGCACCTGCTCCCGGCTGCAAAAGCTGGCTGGGCTCCCCCTCCCCACCCCAGTCCCCTCTGATACATCCCCCAAAAAATGACACAGCAGCACCTCGAGGAGGGGACCCCCCCAGCTGCTCCCAGTCCAGCTTTAGTGCCTCCAAAAACCCCAAATATTCGGCGCGACCCGTGACCTCACAAATCTATTTCTTTCCGAACAGCAGCCAAATCCTTTTGTACCTGACTGGCTTGTGATCACTGAACTCATCCAAAGAGATTTACGGGAGGAACTGAGGAGTCAAACACCCTGCTATTCCCCAACCTGCAGGATTTCTGTCTTATTTTAAACTTTGGCTTCAACTATTATTATTATTATTATTATTATTATTATTATTATTATTGATATTATTTTTATTATTGTTATTATTGCTGTTGTTGTTGTTTCTCCAAAATTTGCTTTTAAAGAATAACAAAATAAAAAGAAATAATAATAAAAAAAAAAGACCTCTTTGCAGAGTTTTGCATCGTTTGCATGTTAATAAGGTGTTGACAAATCTGGGGTTGAAAAAGCAGCTCAAACTCGTCCCTGCTGCTTCTCACACACAAATGTTTAGAGGAACATCCAGAGAAACTTCGTTTCTATTAACACAACCACAAAAGCCCTGAGAGATCCCCCAAACCTAGAGGAAATTCAATACAGCTGGCAGCGTAGCCAGTGCTGATTACATACACAAATCTTGCCTGCTTGCACATCACACTCCTATTTTTAGATTTTTTAGGAAACAAAGAGCCCTTATTAATGGCTATCTTCTTGTTTGGGGAGAAGGGAGGGGAATAATTCTGTTTATATTTCTCCATCAGCCTGCTGGCTTGCACACAAAGCACTGAGGCAATTACACTGGCTGGAGCACTGGATGAGAGACTCAGCAAACATCATTAATATGATTATTCATTTACTTAATTCAGCCCTTTCTTCTCCCATTCCCAGAGACAGCACAGCGAGGGCCCAGCGTGTCCCTGCCCTCCCCTGGTGAGTGCAACTCCCACCTGCCCTCAGGGGAGCAGCACACCGAGTTCCAGCAGGGAATACATCAATAAAATACAGCAAGAGACCCTTGAGCAGGGCCACACCAGGGTGACCTAACCCAGGTGGAAAAGACTCAACTTCCATAAGTTGGATTCCGTTGACAAAGCAGCCCAAAAGTGAGGGATTCACAGAGAAATGCACCGAGAGCACGTTCTGAACACTGAGGGTAAAACTTTCTCCTTGGGCACCGATCCTTCAAACCAACTTCGTTCTCCCTACTGAAAAGAGGTTTAGAACAGAATTCTCAAATTCAAAAGCAACAGGCTAGAAATGGCTTCCTTTTCAGAAGTTCTTAAGAGCCAGCAATGTCTGCAACATCAACTGCTGCCTCAGAGCTGATTTCTCCAAGCCAGCTCTCAGGTTTGGATTTTAATTTGGATTTTAATTCCTTTTATAAACTCTTAGGTAGCACAGAAGATCTCAGTCTAAGCAGTGATGGGGGAGCTAAAGCTTAAATTTTTAACATCCAAGACCTTGGGGGTAAGCAGGCCACGAAGGTTCATTCCTTTTCTTTTCCTCTCTTCTCCTCTGTAGCTCAGGTGTGTTTAGGAGGTAACTTCTACCAGAACAGTCTGATACAACGTTCAGAGCAATAAATGGGAATGCTCTTGATTTTTAGGTCAGATTCTGCTCCCACAGGCTGAGGAGAGGGCTGAACAAGGCTGGGTCTGTGCACTGGTAAAGGGAATTAATTGCATTATATTGGTGTTATGCTTTGCCTTCTTGACATCCAACCCTTCCTCCCACCCCATAAAACAGCCCCTCACTTCTTCCCTGTTGCCCAAATTTCCCAAGGTGTTCCAACCCCCTGTTCAGATACCCACCTAAAGCATCCAGGAGATTAAAAATACAGAGTGGGGAGAGATGAAGCTCACCACAATAAACAATATTAAATTAAACAAGGCTGAGTCCATTGTGTGCCTGCAACCACTAGAACCGCTCGTACCAACCCAACAATCGAGCTCTGTGCCTCTCTCCAGCTTTTCCAGGCTGGGGAATTGGAGTGGGCTGATTCCTCCTCTGGGGTCCCAGCAGCCCTCCCTGCCAAGGCCTGCAGAGCATCATTAAGGGATGTTGCAGGAAGGCTCAGAACAACAGCCAGGAACAGGAGCAATTCACCAGCCGCCAAGTGTGGTGGGGGTTTGTTTTCCTCCACCTCTTCACTTCACCCAGCGAGTTGTGATCTTCCTACAGTCCCATCCTTCCCTGCAATCTTGCCAAGGGCATTGCTGCCTCCTGATAATACCAGGCTTTGTATGCACCTACAGGATTAAGAGAGATGTAGGGGGAATTTGGGGGCTGGAGGGAGAGAATTTCAAACTAAACCTGCAGAAAAAAAGGAGTCCACATGGAGCTGTAAGAGAAAAATCTTCTCCCCTCTGATGTTGTTGGATCTCACCTCCTCCTGTCCCACTTCCCTTCACACACATCACTCTCCTTTCTGCCAGCACTGTATATTGAGGGGGGGGGAATCACTTCCATCATCACTTATTGTTGGAGTTCAGTCATTTTGGGAAGCTCCACCGTGCCAGCACATTGGCTGCGAGACCATTTTTGACCCCAAGAGCCTGCAACCCAAACCAATCCCCGAAGAGCAAGACCTTCCTTCTGTGAAATTTAAATTAAAAGGTGTTAGGAATAGCCATTTCACTCCCATAGTCTTCACCAATTAAGCCAAGTTTTCAGTATGCTCGGCTTGCCCTCTAATTTGGATTTTTCACCCACCCTTGTGCTAACCCCTCAAAACCCTGAGTTTTTAAAAATTACAACCACCGCTGCAATTTTCTCAGCTTAACACAGAACAAGGGCACAATGCCCCCTCCTGAACGGTGCTGCACAGCCTGACCCTTCCTCATAATCCCCTGTAAATTCACCCAAAAAGTCATGAACTACATAATATTGGTTCTTACAGACTGACATATTTCCCTGATCTTTCACGAGCCACTTGGGGAAACAGTTTTCGCCTGATCTGAATGAAGAAGAAAAACAGTGATCCTAATCAACCGTTTACCCTCAGTGGCTTCCCTAAACAAATCTGGGAAAGAGCTTAAAGGCTTGGGAATATCCTCGACCCTGCTTGATGCACTGTAATAACCCTACCTAATTATACTGATATAAAAACTAATTGGAAAGATAGCAAATGTCAGGGTAAGATGCAAATTGTAGGGTGTTAATTGCTGAACAGGTGCTGGAATAGAATTAAATGAGCATCTTGATTAGGAGAGTGGAAAAAACAAATGTGGACCCCCGAAATCAAGTTGGCCACGTGAATTATTTAGCAGCCTCCTCGTACCAGCCAAAGGTCGTGTTGATGTGACCTCTGCTTTGTGATGGGTGGGCTGGCAAAACAATGGTGAACTCCAGGAGAAAACAGGGCTTGGGAGGGACAGGGGAACTGTGCAATTTCTGTGGGACATTTTCCACGGGAGAAGGGAGGAGGAGTTTCCCTTGGCGAGCCTCTAGGTGGGAAACGAGCTCAGAGGGGCAGCTTTCCATGTGGATCATTGGATTTACACACACAGGTGACCCCACCTGGCCCTTGCAAGCCCAGGAACGAGGCTGCTGCCACTGACAGCAAATATTTGGGAATACGAAACAAAAAAGGGAGCTGGGAGGCAGTTTTTGTGTTTGCACAGGGGAGGAACTTCACCCACAGCCAGGAGCTCTTCGGTGGCACCGCCCTGGCAGTAAATTTTTTTCACACAGACCCTCCAAAAGCCGTCTCACGTTTCAGTTGCCACTCACTGACCAGCAAACAGATCAGCTCAAGTAACGTCAATTAGAACCAGCAGCCTGGAAATGGGAGAGCCCCATCGTTAGCAGGGGTGATTTGGGGCAGATGAGTAGAATAATTCTCATGGAGGATTTAATCCAGCTCCCAGTTATCCCTAATTTTTATCGTCTGAGATTACTTTTCCTTGGTGATAACATTAGAGGGTTGCAAGAGCACGCTGGGGGTAGAACAAGGTTTTATAAAGAAAAACTTCTTGTCCTTAAAGACAGTTTCAACAAGTCACAAAATCTACTGAAATGTTTTGCCATTTATGAGAAAATTATGAGGAGTTCTGGAAGCCAATTTTTTAAAAGCTGCTGAAAGTATTTAAATGGTTATTCAGTTTTATGAAATTACTTTATGATATATCAGAGCGGTTCAAACAACTGTGGGACGGGGAGGAAGGAGAATTTTTTTCCACTGAGTCCCAGTGAATAAACAAACACATTTCCATGGAGGGCAGCAATCACTGGGAGGTGCAGGCTGAAATTACTGTATTGCTTTAGGAGCTCACAAAACTCACTCAGGGGCCACCAAATGCCAGGATTAAAGAAATAACTCTAAATTAAATCCTTTTTTGACATATACAGTCCAAGCCCTTCATTATATTATGATATCCACAAGTGTTCCAGGAGAGGATCTAAACTGTCTCAGCTGCACAACAATTCCCATTAATCAAGGAGTTGGAGCCCATGCTGCTCTACACCTGGCTTTGATCTGCATAAATTGAGGGGGTTTATTTGTCACCAGCTTTCCCCTTGCTGAAATTGTGCTTTTAAAAGCAGCAAAACAACCATCCAATGTACTGAGTGAAGGAAAAGATTGAACTTCCCATATCTTTGTATGTAACAAAGATGAATTTTGCCTGTTAAAAAAAAAAAAAAAAAAGGTGCAGAAAAATACCCAAAAGGGGACAGAGTCACATTGGCCATCCCAGAAATGGTTATAATCTCTGCTTCTGCACACATACTTTATATATCTATATATCTATCTATCTATAATATATAATTTTATATATATAATGTATATAATATGTTTACATAATATCTTTATATTTTATGTATACATTTGTATATGTTTATATAAAATAAATAATAAATTTAATAAATTTCTATCAATACATTAAAATAATTTTTCTGCTATATAGATAATTATATATTTAATTCTCTATATAACTGCTATATAAATATATATATTTAATATATATTTTAGGCAATTATTGGGCAGGGTTACAGTCCTGCTTGTGTTGTTTGGTTAAAGAGAAAGGACTGACAGTGACACTTTTTGAAGGGCACTGAAGTAAAGCTGGAAAATGAGAGAACCAGATGTCCCTGAAGGAATGCTGGGAAATGCTTGAGATAAAGAGAAAGGGGGGAAAGAGAAAGGAAAAAAAAAAAAAGGAAAAAAACCCACCTTTAACCAAAACATCCCAGAGGATATATTTTTTTTTGAGGTTCTGTGTCAACAAGTGACACCGACACAACACTGGATACTTTTTCTCCCTCCCTTTTAGCAGAGGAATTTTGACTGAGCAGATACTTTGTCAGCATCAAGGAGAAGGGTTTTTACTGGCAGGGCTTCAACTGTAAAAGTCCTCCTTCCTTTTCTTCCAGGTACTAAGCACCCCTGTTCCTGAGGAGAGGGGGGACTTGGAAAACATCTCTATTCAAGACTCAGAATCCAACTTACAAGCTGAGGACCCAGGGAAATTCCCAGCAGCCACAAACTCAAGGACCACTTCAAGCTGTCCACAGGAAAAACTTGAGATCCATGGCATTAACATTTAGATCAGGGGTGGAAAGGAGACACCTCTCAGCTTTATCATCCAAATCTGAGTTTTTAGTTTTAGGTTCATGTGAACATGAGAATCCCAAGCTTCATCTTTTCTAAAAAAATTTGAAGCTTCAAGAACTGCAGTTTCTTACAGAGACTTAATAAATGTGAAAGGAACCAGAAGCCCAGATATCAAACCTTTGCAGTTTCACTTTTTTTTTAAATGGAATAATTACATCCACGCTCCTCATAATATCCAGTGCTAATTGCTTTGCTGAACGGGGATCCATCTGAAATAACTTTTTATCAACGTTGCAGAAGAAAACCTGAACACACCTCCGAAAAAAAAATAATTTAAATCCATTTTGTATTGGCACCAGCACTCTGGGCTTAAAGGGTCATTTCTTTATGCCATGATTTGGTGAGTTCACTGTGCCCTGCCTTTAAACACCTCTTTAATTACCTTTCCTCTTTTCAAACTCTCAAGGATCTTCCTCCAAGGTTCGGTTTGGAAAAGGAGCACAGTGCAAAGGTACCTGGTGCTGCTGTGGTTTCCCAGCCTGGCCCTGGGGTGCAGAGCAAGGCAATTCTTTTTTTTTTTCCCTTTCCTGACCCAAATCTCCTGCACAGAACTGCAGAGATCAAGGCGAGGACCCGGTGGGAAAAGAAGGGAGTGGAAAACTTTTCCCCTGGAATGAAAAACCACAGAGAGAGGCAACACCTGCAATAATCAGGCTGAAAAGCAGCTCAGAGGCAGAGAGGGTGGGGGGCACGAGAAATGTGCAACATCATCTCCACTGGTGGCACATCCCACGGAGAAAATCCACTGGTTCTTTGAGGGAAGCTCTGGGAACACAAGGGAAGGACTGACAGGGGAGCAGCTTCCTACAGGCTGCACCCAAAATTCATCCATGCTCTTGGTTTATTATTTCTTTTGGTAATATATATATATATATAAAACCACTTCCAGAATACCTGAACACAACCTTGCTCCTGCTGCAGTTAAGTGAAGATTTGACAGGGATTTGGGCCAGATAAACACCCAAACCCACAGCGTGTTGTGTCACGGGATGTTCTGAGTCAGAAGGGACCCCCGGGGATCATCGAGCCCAACTCTCAGGTGAACAGCCCATTCAGGGGACTGAACCCATATAAACAGTGGTTGTTCTCTGCTGTGATAAATAAAATAAATCAATTCCAATTCAGCATCAGAAATGCCATCGTGTGGGGAAAAAAAAGTGTCCGCCAACTCCTGCCAGTGGCAGCCACCGGGAGCTCCTGAGAGGGGCAAGTGATTCCAAGCCAGCACAGAACAATCAGTTGCCACTTCATTTTATTTCATTTTCTTGAAACAGCCTCTGCAGGAAGGCACAAACCCACGCAGGGAAGAGCCTTTTGCCTAATGGGCTCCCAGTCCCTGAGACTCAGAGAAGCTGAGTGCTTAAAAACAACTCAGGAGCCACAGTAAAAGATAGAAAATTATTGCTTCCTGTCATGGCCAAATATTAAACACAGCACACACCTAATGGCTCTATCACTCCCCAGGGAAGGAGCTTTATGAACAATAAAATCCCAGCAGACTTGCACTGTTTGGACTTAGAAGCCTCATTATGGGCTCACTGATCCAACACAATTTACAAGCTCCGTGGACTCCACTTGAAGGGAAAGCCACCAAATGGGGAGCTGTAAGTGGGAAGCCCACGGAGAAATCAGCGTTTCTGTGTGAAGGGAATTAGCAGGGGAGGTGGGGAGAAAAGGAAAAAAATAAAATGAAGGGGAAAGAAGGCAAAAGAAAGGTGGGTTGGGTGGCAGCAGCGTGTTAGAGATCCAAATCAGGGAGAAAAAGGGGAATATGAATTACAGCTGCAGAGAGGAAATGCAGTTCCAGGACGTGCTTGGATTCCACTCCTCACTGTGTCACAAGCTCTGCCTCCTACATCATCTTGGGCAGCCCATGCAAACCCTTAATATCTTTAAAATTACATCTCCAGCTGACTTTAGGAAGCTTCAGATATCCATTATGTATTTCCCATCCCAGCCTTGCCTTCCTTTTATAAGGACTTTGGGTGATGTTGCAAGCAGGACAAATGATTTCATACCCTTTCTGGAAGCAGGAAACACTGATTGGGAGGATCTGAAAGCAGGGGACATGTGAATTGGGAGGAATCCTTCAGAGGTGAAGCTCCAGCTTCAGAGAGGCTGAAATCCCGGGATGTTTCCAGGCTAGAAAAATCTATGAGACCCCACCTCCCCAAGAAACAGATGGTGAGAGAAACACCCATGGAAGGGATGGACAGAACCAAAAGGTTCAAAAGGAAAGCGAGAGGCAGCAACAAAAAGAGGATGGGGCAGATGAAGTGACAAGTCCATAAAATCAGGTCTAGACAGAGGCCGAGAGGAATGCAAAAGTGATAAGGAAGAGCATCCCAGGTCATAAATACACACAGGATGCTTTGATTAGGATGCAAATACTCTGGAATATTGGCAGTTTCGCTGGTGAGGGCAGATGGATCCAGGCAGATCCATTTCCAAAGAGTCGTGGAGGTCCCGTGTCACACAGGGCTGCTCTGCACGCCCAGAATTCCTTCTGGGCTGTTTGCACAGAGACTTTCTCCTCAGCCTCTATTCCCAGAGGTGCTTCAGTTCATGGGAAACTCGTATCCCATTCCCCTTTCCACCACTCCCAAAGCCATTGATTGCAGTGGCTCCTCAGGCTGCTCTCCCTGTCCTGGCTCTGCAGCCCCTCAACCTCCTCACCCTCTGAGCACAACCTGCAGCCACTTCTCCTCCTTGCAGGGACAAAGTTTAAAAGGGAACCAGAGATTTTCCTCTACTGTTGTTTGAACTCTGCTCAGATCTTTGCCTTGCTCAGGCAGGATTTACCCAGCCAGCACCATCAGTGTTTTTATCTCAACTACAGCAACAGCTAATCTAACAAGGTTGGAATTCATCCATGCTTGTGTCCAAACTGCTCTCAAGCATCATGCAGGCTTATCTGATTTATGCAGAATTGCTAAAATCCTTTGGGTCTTGTCTTCTTCGGGCTTATTTTCTTAAGGCTTCCAGGCAGTAGTAGAAAATAGTCAGATTATATTCCTTTAAATTGTATAATATGTCCTTGCTTAGACTTCACCGTGTTTCCCTTGCAGTTCTCCAACCAGAACACTGTGCTGGCTGTTCCAGTTACAGATTTAGTGGGGCTAAAGGGATCAGTGTGGGTTGAGAGTCCCACCAATTACATTTTTCTTTTTCCCTACGACACATCCCAAAAAAAGCATCTCTCGGGTGAGGTGCCCAGGATGGAAGGGCTGCACAGTCACAGTGACAGCACATTGGTCTGGTTCCACAGAACAACAGTGGAAAAGCAGGTCCCAGTTCTGATTAATTCCCTAATAAATCTGTGCAATCCCCACTGTAACAGCAATGGTTTTCCACATCTCCCCTGTATTCCCACACATCAGTTCTCAGCACTTTGGGTTACCAGAGAAAGGCAGGTACACACATGGTTTAGAGTTAAACAGAGATTCTGCCAATGGCTAGAAAAATGCAGGGAGCAGAACCCAGGACTTCCAGAGACCAAACCAGCCCATTTTCCTTTTTCTAGCGCACTCAAAAAAGGTGTTTAAGCTCCTTTTGACTCGCCAGCTTGCTGGAAAATCTGTTGTCTGTCGACACAAAATGAAAAACACCAAGTGACACAAGCTAGTCTCCAGTTTAGTCCATTTACAAGCTCTAAGTGTTTGTACACATCAAAAATTTCAAGATGTTTTGGACAGCAAACTAGTAAAGAATTTTCTTTTTGCCTTAAAGAGGGGAGAGGAGGGGGAAAAAAAAAAAGAAGCAAACAAACAAATTAGGCACGAAGAGAAGCACTTGTCAAACGGCTGGGATGGTGCACTTTGAGTTACTGACTCCCCACAAACATCCAGTCTACTAAAAAATTCATAAAGGGACAGATGGCACAACAGCAGCTCTTTGCAGGAGAGCAGGGTTTAGCAGGGAACAAAGGACTTGGACTCCCCAGGACAAGAGGAGGGATCATTGGAGGTTTTTGGGGGCTTGGAAGGGGGGACTGGAGCACACAGGGAGCTGAGTCGATTGTGGCTCCTGGTTTCACCCCCAGAGCAGCAACAGATTGGAGGTATTTCTTGCAGCTTGGCAGGCTCAGGAGGAGCAGGGAGAGCAGAGCAGGGCAAGGACAATCAGACCCTGCCACGGGGGTTAAATCCTCCTGGCAGCACAGATAGGAAAAATCACAACAAGAGCTCCTGTGAAAGGGCCTGAAACCACTTTTCACAGGCAGGTAATTTCTAATGCTTGGCATGAAGGGGGAAACTGAGGCAGGGATTTGTGTGACTTCCATCCATGGTGCCCTGATTCTGCAGGCAGGGATGGACCCCCACGGCCCAGGAATGTAATCCGGGCTCTTTCTGCTCCTTCACAGGGATGCTGACAAGCTGCCAGCTGTGCTCGTGGCTTGGAGTGTTATTATTTTTAAATAATAATCATAAAACCCCCTAAATTCTGGCAGCAAGTGCCAGCTGAGGGATGCTGCAGTCCCCCACCCAGTGAAACCAGTGTGCCCAGTGCTCAGCTGGTGCCAGGCAGTGAATCCCCTCCGACCCCACCCACCCGCCCCACCATAAATAAATAAGTAAAATGTGGTAACAAAACATGTTAAATAAGTAAATCACAGTAAATAAATAGGTAAAATGTGGTAGCAGCACACATTAAACTCCTTACAGGACAGTCAGGAAGAGTTTAGGATAAAAGTAGGAGGGATTGGACTTGGGGTCTCAGGTTGTGAAAGCATCTGTGCTAAATGTTCCAAAGATTATTTCTCTCTATTAGAGAAGGGGGGGAAAAGGCAAAAAAAAAAAAGGTAAATAAACTGTTCAGCCAAAAAAGGCACCCAATTCTCCCCAGGACCTTGGAGGCTTCAATTAGATCACAGTCTCAGTAAACTCATTAAAGCACCAAGAGTAACAAGCACACAGAAGGACCTTCCCTAAAGACCTGAAATCTTCAGGAAACACAAAGAAAATAAAAATCAGAAGATGGTTCCCATTTGATGAATGGGGAATTTCTATCCAAAGCCACACAGATCACCTAAAATGAGAGAGAAAAGCTGCAGCAAAATGAGGAATTAAGCTAATTTGCAGCATCGGCGACCTCTTAACCCGAACACCAAGTTCCTTGTTATTTGCACAACTGGGGTGGGAAAGGCAACAAACCAAATGATGATAACCTAGGCTTGAGAAAATGCAGTTTTCATCTGGAAGTATCATCTTTAAGAGAAGGAGCTTCCATCCTTCTATTCCCTTCAAATCCCTCTCCACGCTTTCAGTGAAGGAAACATCAGCACGCCGAGTTCACGCTCGCATTTCCAGGAACTACAAGGAACTTCAACTTGAGCCGTGAGGGGGAGTGGGGAAAAAAAAAATAACATTTACATTTCTGAAGTCTCTTAAACCTCCCAGTTCCAGTGCTTTCAGTCCTGGGCTCCAGGGGAGCTCCGTGTGGCTGGGTTTTAATGTCTGTAAGGGCAGGAGATGAGCTGTGTCATCGCTGTGAAAGCAGATTCTGGTCAGATTTACCTTGCAATTCCGACTCAGAACGCCACAAGAACCTAAATACTCCAGTGTGCCCTACAGATCTTTGTCTGTGGGAGAAGGCACACGCCAAATATCCCTGAGGAAGCTCCTCTTTCTGCAGAAACGTCCTCGTTTCCAAGAGCGAGTGGAAAAATAACTCGCAAGGCCCTTCGGATCTAAATCCAGTCCCCGGAGCAAAGGTCGCTGCAGAAATGTTTTATTCAGCATAAGAACTTTTTTTGGAATTCTTTCAAGGGGAAGGAAAAAAAAAAAAAACAAAACCCAACAACAACAACATGGCTGACATTTCTTTCCCACTGAACTGTTCCTTCCTTTCCAGACAGGGATCCAAGTCCCCTGGATTTGGTGAGCACCAAGGAGCTGTGTCTGCCCCCAGCAGTGAACAGGTAACCCAACACAACAATCTCAGAACTGGTCATTTTACATTTACCCATCGTTTCAAGCAGAGGAAAACCACCTTCATTCCAGTTATTACTTATAGGAAACCTGCAGTTTGTTTTAAAATAAACTAAAAAAAAAACACACCATGAAAGAAATAACGGACTGGAAATCTTATTTAGTGACCCACACGATCTCTGGGGGTGCAAATTGCATCTCAGAAATGCAATTCCATCAGCTACCAAGTCCTTAAGCATAGAAGTTTTCCTTTAAAGAAGCCATATAAAGCCCCCTCCCCCAATTAAATAAAAGCAGTGCTGTTTAACTGGGTGAAGAGAAGGAGATGCACAGGAAAAACTGCACACAAGAAGGAGTCACTTGCTCGATGCTGCACTATGGGATAGTGGTAAAAAAAAAGGAAAATATTCAGCTTTTATTCACCACACTGTTCACTAAGCCATGTCACCAGCAGAGAGCAGGGCAGATTGGGAGCCACTGCCTTCCTCTGTGGCCTCAGTCTGATTGAGTGACTGCCTTTAAAGCCAAATGGAGCAGTTTTATCAGGCTGCCTCCCCTCTTCACCTCATCTGCCCTGACTGAGCTGCAGATTGCACTTGCAATCGAGGCACACACACAGAGGGGTGAAAGGGGAGAACCAACACACACAAAAATAAAGTGGCATTTAGGACCTGGTCAGGAAACTGCCCCCCACACCCCCACAAACAGCCCAGCTCCAGCTCTGACCCCCGAGCTCAACCTGTAAATACAGAATTGAAAGGGAAAGCCATGGGGGCAAAGGGAGTGGAAGAAGAACCCCATCACAGCAGAGTTCCAAAATGATTTTGATTTTACCAGGATGGAAAAAATCAAGGGAACCATTGCAGATCTTTATTCAAACCAGCTTGACCCTTGTGAACGCCAAAGAAAACTCACAAGCAATACCACGACAAATAATGCTTATTAGGCTGGAGATGGAGCACACCAGACACAGACAGACATAAAAACTGAATCCACAATCAATCCACTCCAGCAGCAACTCTCCACTGGCCCCCCTCTACCAGCTGCTTCAGGGAGAAGCAACTCTTTCAGCAGTTACTGCAGAATAATCTGGGGGGAAACATTTCCTCCTGGCTCTTCCTTATTTACTGTTCTCCTTCTGGAGCCCCTGCTTGTTGTGCTCCTTTTTTTCAAACAGCTCTGCCTATCCTGATTTTTCCTGTTTGAAACCTTTCTGAAGCTCCACATCTCAGAGCCAGTGACTTCCACGGGCGAGTTTTCTTACACCAAACACGACTTTTAATGCACCAGGTCGGGATTTAGCAAAGTGCTGCTCCCCCCCTGTTGATGTCACTGGATAAACTGGCAAGATAACCTAAATCTGAGTAATATTTGAAGCAGCTGTTCTATTTAAAATTGTCCACAATCCCCAGACTGCCAGTTTTAATCCCCCCACCTTGATGTGTTGCACCTTTTGCCCTCGCCCCTTCCTTCCTGCCCACCTTTCTACAGAAATATTGTTCTTTCCTTAAGGAACATCACTGAAGCTGCCAGGCTGCTCCAGGCTTTACCTGCCCTCAGTGATCCAAGTTGGATCACATTCCTGGAGAGCAGAAAGTATTCCAGAGGCACACACGGAATATTTGGCCCCCGTAAAAACGACACACGTGGAACTGGATTTAAATAAAAATAAACATCGGCTTTGTCAAATGGCAGACAGTGACAGGCAACCAGAAAGAACCTCAGAGTGGGAACAGCAATCCTGGGATGTTTTTTTTTGGGAGAACAGGAGGGTTCATCTCCTACCTGTCGATGATCACAGGGTCGGACGGAGTCTCGTTTCTGTTGCCACAACTTTTCTTCTCACAGCACCGACTGCAGGGGGAAAGAAAACTAAAATTAAAGACATACTGCCAAGACCTTAAGGTGAAGCACGTATTTATACACTTTTTATAACAATAATATTAATTAATTTAAAAAATAATATAAAAATCGAGAGACAATTTATTTTTATTTTAATTTATATACCCATTGGCATGGGTGGTGCCCCTTGCACATACAGCAGCTGAGTAGCAAAAGTTTAATAGACTTTAAAAACAGTCCTTGCTCTGAAAACAAACAAAAACTCACAATTTTAATGATTTGTGGCAACACAAAAAGCTGTTTGAAGATTGAAGCTGTTTTCATGCTCAAGGAGGGTGTTCCAACCAAAGCCAGCACGGGAAGGGGAGGATGGAGGCACCCAAAACTTTGAGAAGACTCTTTTAGAAGCCCAATATCCCTCAAAAGTCACCAAAAGATCAGGTTCTGCCTTAGGTTACACAAATGTCCTTCCCAGTGATGTTTCACTCTGCAGAGATTGTTCAAATTTACACATATGAAATGGAGGAATTGTTTAGGGGTTTGAACAGGGCTGTAAGAGGTGCTGAATATATCCACAGAATTCTCAGTGCAGACTGAATCCCAGAGTTTTCCAACCAGGGAGCAATTCCAAGCAGAGGAATTAAAAATAAAATTTTAAAAAATAATAATAATAATTTAAATAAAATACTTAAACTCACTGAAGGCAGGATGAAATATAAAGGTGGCTTTTTCTTGGTATGCCCAATATTCAACTATAAACACCTAAAACAAGCAGTTAGCCAAAAAAAACCTCTCTCTGATGTGAAAAATTCCAAGTGCCTGCATTTCCTCCTGCAGTTCCAGCGTGTGCCAGGAAGTTCCCAGGTTGGAACTGCCCAGCAAGATGAGCTGGAAGTGGCAGATCTATTTGAATAGATCAGCTCTAAGTGTTTCAACATTCCTACATTCCCTCTGCCTCAAACCTGCACTTATTCATTGATGCCAGTCCTTTTAAAATAAAAGGAGACACTAAATATTTAAAAATCCCTGGGGCAGCCCCTGGAGCTGCTGTAAATTGTTAGGGCTCCATCGACTTCAGTGCAGCTCTGGAAATTCATACCAGCTCAGAATATCCCAGCCCCTCCTTCTCCCAACTTTATTTTAAGGGCATCTTCCATGTATTTCCCTGCTCTAATAATTGTTTATAAAGGATGGGGTATTTTTGGACCCAAAGCCAGGATGTGAGATGTTTTCTGAAGAAGAAAATAAGAACAACCCACCCCCAAAAAAAGCAGAAAACCCTCTCAGAATAACATCAATTTGGCATGTCCAGTAGAAGGAGACATCGAAAATAACACTGGGAATAAATGCCTTGCTGGTTTATGTGTCCCTATAATAAAGCAACCAGAGGAACTCAATTTTTTAAACATTTCTGTCGTGTTTCCTTCGTTTTTTTACAGCTGAAGCAGCAGTTGCTTCCCCTCCCTGCCATAAGATTAAATAAAATACCCTTTACTTGTGTAACTCTTGCAGGTGGCTGTTAAAATAATTCTGATTGCACTGCGCCCCAGTAACGTTCAAGAATCCACCAGCAGTACCTGAACCATTCCTTGGCAGAGGGTTTTAGGATGGATTGTGTGAGATTGGACATGTCTGGGTTCTGCAATAAGTGCATCTTCGTTTATTTTGATTTTCATGATTACTGCAGTTCTGAACTTTACACTTGTAATATTTAAATGCTTTCTTTCTAAAACTGTGTCTTGCAGCTAAAGTCCTCCAAATATTCTACCAACACCCACATTCTTATCACTTTTGGGTAGGAGATTCTTCTCAGAGCGACGGGGTTTGTTCCCTTTGCCTGTAACACTTTCAGAGCCCAAATACATAGGAAAAAAAAAATTGAATTAGGGAGAAGAGTCGCTTGCAGTGAATGATCAGGAAACCACAGCGAGACTGAGGATGTTCCAGCCCAACATTTCAGCAGAAGAGCCTCTCAGATCTTTAAATCCCCATTTCCAAGTGTTTCACCTCAGTATCCACCACCAGCATTGCCACTGGGTTTGTTCCACGAGTGCTGCCTGTGACACAATTGACTCCTTCCAATTCCAGTCCGTGCCAAAAACCCCAAACTCTGGTGGTCCAGGGTCAAACCTCCACTATTCCCTTCGAGCAAATTATTGGTGTGACTTCCCCAATATTTCCCTGTCTGCTACAACGTTGGCCTTTAGAGATGCTCACTTGCTTAAGATGAGCATCAAATCTGAAGACTTCTGTTTTCTGCACCTTTTATTGTTATACTTTCTCCTCTAATTAGAACTATGTGATGAAAACAATGGTTGATGTTACCAAACCAAAGCCAAACTTACACCCTCCCGCCCGCCTAAAACGGCTTTATAAATAAATAAATAAATAAATAAATAAATAAATAAATAAATTCAGCCTCCCGACACCAAAATTAAATAATAAATAAATAAATAAATAAATAAATAAATATCTGTCTCTAATTTCAAACTCAAATAAGCTCGCAGCATGGTGGCCTTTGTTTTGTTTTCTTCTCCCCAACTCCTCCCTGCAATTGCATAACAAAAGTGTCTAAATTCACACCATCTGGCCGATAAAGACACGGGCCCCAGCGGCCGCCTGGCCCAGCTGATTAGAGCTCCCGTCTAGTCTGAGCCTTGTGGCGAAAGTCACAGCTGTGGGGCTCGCTCCCACTCAATACAACTCTGTTATTAGCCAGCTGTAGGCCTGAGACTACTTCTGTTCAAATTATAATACCTTTTAACCCTCTGAGCATTGAGGGCATAGGGGGTTGCTGGCAGCAGCATAACAAGTACTTTCCTCGCGGTGGATAATTGGGAGAAAGAGAAGAAGAAGGAGAAGAGAAGGGGGGGGTTTGGTTGGAGGGGGTGGAAATAAAGTTATTCCAGCAGAGGAGAGTGTTTACCTTGATTTCCAACCTGGGGGGGGGTTGTGTTATTCCACACAAACCCACCTAATAGGGGCAGTGATGAGAACACTGCCAATGTTCCCAAAATAGGAACATTTCAGAGGGGTAGATAAAGAAATAAATAGAGCTGATTATTGGGAGCTGAGGGGTGAAGTTTACAGGGGGGGGGGGGTGACAGATTGGTGCAGCCATATCAATATTTAGACAACTTTCCTGCTAAGATGCATCTGTCACTGACTGAGGGGGGAAAACGCTGAGTTTTGGGTGCGTTTGTCTCTACAAAGCAAAAAATATCTCTGCCTGTGGTTATAAAAATCCATCCCCCCCAAAAAAAAACCCTAACTTCAACCAGTGGAAGAAGAGCAGAAAGACAGACAGACCCTTCTTGTTTTTCCTTTAAAAAGCAGGAGGCATCAACTTGGACAGCAGGGTGGGTACAGGGCATTAAATTTTTATCTACTGCTCCTAATGCGAACTAAACCGGGGGGGGCCCTTAAAAAATTGATGCCGCCACTTAAGAGCGACGCACGACGAGGGAGGTTTGATTGTCGTGCTTAAAAGAAATGAAAATAAAACGTCAAGTTTAACAGGAGCTGGGGGTGTTATTCGAAGCGATGCCTCGTTCAGGGCACGCCGGAGGAGAACGCGGGGCGTCGGAAATCAAATGTCTTGATGAGGTTACAAGAATTCCTTTGATTTCCCGCTCTGATCTGTGTTTTAACGCGGCAAGGACGTCCCTGGGTTTGCAATTCTTCCCTGGATAATCTGGCAGGCAGGAGAGTTCAGCCTAATGGGGCTAACAGGTTAGATTTGTAGCTTTAAACTGATCACAGATTGTGTGTTTCCAGGCATCAGGTATCTCAAACAGAGCTTTTGATGCCATAAAGGCAAGGACAGGAGGCAGGAGAAGAGCCAGATGGATTTTAATTCCAACAAGTCCGGTTGGGTGAGAAGATGCTGAAATATTTTAAGCTAGAACTGCATTTTGGGGAAGAGATGAAGTGGGGTTGGTCACTGCTATTTTATTATCACAAGCCACGGTCTAATTGCACAATGCAGGTTTTTCTTCTCTAACGCCCACCTAGTTAGAGTGAAGACGTTGAACTGCATGGATTTATATAAATATGTATATTTAAATACATATAAAAGTTCTAGGTGTGCCAGAAAGTAACTTGTAGACCTCTGATCTTTGTTGCTACATCTACAGGTCCTTGCAAAGCCCATCCTCTGTATCAATCATGTGGGATATACATTGTGTTTGGGTGTAAATATGGAAATGTTGGTCAAAAGCTCATTATTTTTTTTTAATCAATGAGAGCTAAGCACAAGAGATAAATAATATGCATAAACTTGATTCTTACTACATAAAGTAACGGAATTGTTGAAATAATTAAATACCGAAACTGAGACTTCCCCTTGACAAAAGTTCTGCCCAAAGAAGCTGCTCTTAACTTGAAAAGTAAATAAATAAATAAATAAATTGAATAGCAAACTGCACCATTAAAAGAAGCAACATTCAGTCTGAAAACTTAAACCCTCTCCCACCAATACAAGAAATCCCAAGCCGTGTTTAATAAAGGCCAAGACTGGGGTTTGCCTCTCGTTTCATGAAGGAACATTCTATGCACAATTTAACATGCTTTAATATAAGAACCCTGGCTGTTTGCATTGTTATATGTGTTGAAAAAAATTTCATTACACGAGGGCAGGAAAAGTAATAAGTTACCATGGAAGCACGATGTACATGCGTGGGGTACATGTAACTTCAGACTTACACAGATGTTATTAAAGACATCCTCGTTTTTACCCTCTAATTTATAATTCTACATGCTAAAATTGGGTGTGTTTTCATTAAAAAGTGGAAGCCCCCTAAATGTTGTTGACATGTGTAAATAGGAAGGGTTTGTGTTTTGGTTCGAGGGGTTTCTCTGTTGGTCGGGGCAAAATTAAAGAGCATTGATGATGTTCAGTTTAACTGAGAAAATTAAGATAGTTCACCAAAGAAAATGTCACCAAACTGCCTTGTAGTTTCCAGGTAAAAATATGGAAGTTAAACTGCTCATTCTCATCAGGTGAGAAGGAATTTTGGAAGAAATCAGCATCTAAAAGTCTCCATTTAAAGAGCACATGCAAAGGCCTGGTTTAAACAAAACCAGCACAGCTGTGGTTGCTAAATCTCCTGCAGGGGGAAAAAAAAAAAAACACAACCAAAAAAAGACATAAAAAAAGGCAAAACCCACCCCAAATATCTGTTTTGAGCTCAAATCAAGTATTACCCACTTGTAAAAAGAAAGCCTTCCTACACAAAGAACTTCCCTGAGTCAACAGAAAAGCAAGTAAATGAGAAAAATTAAACTCTTCCTACCTACAGCTTCATCAGAAAGGCCTTTTTGGTGTCTAAGGAAGCAAATCAAATCATCTTACCTGCACATGACCTCATGGGTGAGCAGCACTCTGCACATCTCGGGGTTCTTGTTCTGTCCTTCATAAGTTATGGGCTACAAAAAATAAGGAGAAGGGGGTAAGCCAGGAACATTATTTATCATAATATTCAGGTGTGAGGGGAAGGGGTTTTTACCACTGCCCAGGCAAATAAATACCTTCTCCCAAAGCCTTTATGGGCAGGGAAAAGAGCTTTACACAAATATTGAGGCAAAGGGGATAAAACCTACAGTCCGTGGAGGGGGGAGGTGGAAGAGACTGAAGAGCATCACTTTTCAATTAACCTCAAAACCAGGTGTGTAACAGAGATGAACAAGAGGGAAAAATGAAGCAGAGGAATGAAAGCAGGCAGGGAGATGTTGGATGAGGAGGGACAGGATAAGAGGGCACATCCCTGCTCTGCTCACCTGCTTGGTGACCGAATCGATGAGCCTGACATAGAGATCCTGCTCGGTCCTGACTCCTGCAGCGAGGGAGAGGAGGAACAAACAGCGTCGTTACAGGCGCCCTTCCCTCAGCAGCAGCACAAAACCATCTCATTTTAATATTAAACCTCCACACTTCACCTTTTATCTTCATTAAACGCCCTCAGCCAGCCCGGCTGGTTTGGTTTCCTGAGCCCAGGTAAACTCCAGGGCCCATCCCAGCACCGAAGGGGCCTCATGGAAGGGGATTTCTGGGGGTTTTAGGAATCAATCCCAACCCCTACAGCCTTTTTAGCCTTTTTTACCCCCGTGCAGCCTCCAGGAGGGGTCGGGAAGGGGACTCACCGTTGCTGTAGAGGAGCTGCAGTTTGTAGTGAGTGCCGTTGTTCGTCTTCTCGTTGCCTTGTTCCTGAGAGAAGGGGGGAATGAAAGAAAAAAAACCCTTCCAGAACTTACACTTGGCACATTTAAAATGCAGAATCGGATAATCGTGATGGAAGTGACAACAAAGTTCATTAAAATTCCAGGAGGTGAATCCCACTGATTGGGGTGTATTAACCTTCCGAGTGACCCAGGACAAACTACAAAATACTGCTGACATCTTTTCCTGTAGGAGTTCAAGAACTTCTCTCCCTCTCTTACTTGCCATTATGCTCTCAACTTTTTCAATGCACGGAGAAGAATTTGTGCATTTCAAATATAAAGCAGTGGGAAAGCTCAGTGAGTTTGGGTTTTAAGGTGTTCATTACTTTACAATAGTGTTATTTGAAGTCATTATTGGTATTTGTTTCCTGAGGGTTGTGTTACAGGGATGTTTCTTGCTTGTATGGGGGTTTTTTTACAGCAATTTCCTATGAGATAGTTAGTTATGATTCATAATTTTTAAAAAATCCTGTCCATGGCTAAGAAAAGAATTGGGAAAAAAAAATGCAAAGTGGTCAGGACACGGATTTAAAATCCAAAATCAAATGCTTTTCAAGTCCTGCCAGTTATCCTGGAGTCTTAAGAAATACATATAATCAAACTCAACAGATAACACGACATTTTACAGGTGAGATTCCACTTCTATTCAGGTACTAATAAAGATCTAATAGGTACGAAAAAAAGGGTGCATTTATCCCCTATGAATTTTATTTTATTTTTAGTGAGTGCATGAAATTCCCACTGCGTTCCTGATACAACAGTGGCTCCCGAGCTTTTTTTAACTACGGCAGCACAAAGAGGGCAACAGCTCCAGGAAAGCACCTGAACCCCAAGCTGGTTGTGTTTTGTCAGGGGGGACAACAGGTATTACAAGTTCTCAGCTCAGTGGGGAAGGGAAGGGGTTGGGGGGGAAAGATCAAATTTGGAGAGGAGAAGAGGAAGGAGAAAAGGTAACGAGCCTTACTTTATCATTTTCTACAAAGTCCACAAAAGCTGTCCTCTCTATTTCCACGGGCTGCCCCTGTCTGTCGTAGAGAGCCAGAACAAAGTGAAAGAAATTGGATTTCCTCAAGTTGGAGGGTGGCTGCTTTTCAAAGTGGGCTCTGGACAAAGCTACTCCGCTGTGGAGGAAACACACGGGATGGGGTGAGGGGAGAGGGGGGGAGAGACAAAGACATTACCAGGTTGTGCAGCAGAAACAGCAAAACAACAGAAAAGGCAGGACGCGCTCGTTCCGTCCCCGGGCGGGACGGGGCTGTCACTGAAATGCGAGTCCGGCTTTCCCCGCTCTCTGTACCCGAGGACAGCAATCATTTACAGCCCCTCAGCGTTAAATAACTTATTGCTAAAACGCATGGAGCGTTTTCCTTCCTCCTCTACCTATTCTCTCGCCTGTCACGCTGGCGGCTGGAATGCAGCGGGGTGGGAAGTGGCTGGAACTGTGTCGGAGAGTCTGGAAGTGCTCCCTGCGCATCCCCAGTCCCTTTTCCTGCAGGCAGAACTAAGCGACCTTAAAAAATCTTTCCTACAGGCACCCTGTCAACTCGAGGACACGCACATTTTGGATAGGAACAACTAGTTTCGAGCAGAGCAGCCACTTTCCTCAGCAGCGAAGTTTGCCTTCAGCCACTGACTGACTTGAACCGGTTCCCGGGACTTCAGTTTCTGATTTAAACGGAAAGAATTTAGAGTCGGGTTAATCAGCCCTTGCCCAAATCTTGTCCCTGAGTGCAGCAAAAGCAGTGATGTTTTCCCACGCGTTTCCCGGCTTGGAGAGATTCAAATGCTTTCGCTTACCCGCAACATCCCTCACCGCAGCTTTATTTTGTCACGAAACTAATTGTAGCTCCCTCTCCCTAAAGCCGGCTCCCACTTACTGCAGAGAAAATAGGTGCACATGAGCACCTCTTAATAGAAAAATAGTTACTTAATAGAAAAACTAAACGTCTGACAGCCTAGTTAGGAGTCAGAACATCTCTGTTTTTCAGTCCCCAAAACAGCTCCGCTGCCCTGACAAAAGTATTTTGACTCTTTCGGAGAACTGCAGATGTTTCCCCGTGTTTTCCTTGCCAAATAGGGACAGTGTGAACTCACCACATCCGCCACAACCGCACCTAGTTTGGGGCTTCCTCTCATTCTGCGTGGAAAAACTCGCATTTCTTGGCTATTTTTTTTTTTTTTACGAATCTCTGCAGAAAAAGCCGGCGATGCCACCGGGCAGCACCACCTCGGGCTGCACCTCCAGCGCTCCCGTGAATTGGAGGCTTCTCAGGAGCCGTTCCCTTTTACTTTCGGTTTCCTCGAGAATAAACCTCTTCCCCCTCGGTCGTATTTATTGAAGGGTCTATCGACATTCATAAAACTCTGCTAACTCCTCCCATGGCGCTGGGAAAACCTCGCTCCCGGATCAGGCCGTGGGTGGGGGCACGGATGGACTATTTCTAAAACGTCCCTGTTTCAGCTGAAGTCCCATCTGCTGTTTCGTGCCCTTCACCTTGTCTGTCTCCCTACTAAATAAAACCCGACTTGTTCCCGGGGTTCCCAATTTAGCCTTCCCCGACGCTCCTACTTTTTTTTCTTTTCTTTTTTTTTTTTTTTTTCCCCCATTTTAACTTATTTTTTTAAGGCTATTCAGAGACCGGGGGGGAAAATAAAATATTTAGAAGGGTTTCGCCGTCTTACCCCTAACGGAAAGAGACTGAAATAACTGTCCTGGGAAGAGAAAATAAAAGAGGGGAGCGGCGGGGGTGGTGGTGGGGAGATAACCCACCCAAACAAGTAAAGAACAAACAGTTTCGGGGTGTTCGGGGGTATTTGGGCTCAGCAGAGACCTCTCGGACACTCGGGCAGGTGCTGCGGGCAGAGGGATGCCCGCGGGGCTCTGGGGTGTCTGTGCCCTCCTCTGCTCACCCAGCCCCTGCTCTGCCTGCCCGGCTTGGTCCATCACCCGCCTTGAACCCACGGGTGAAGATTTCGGCAAAGGCCACGGCGAATTAAGTCGAACAAGATGGGCAGGGGTGGGTTGCGGGGAAGATTTACATTTTGGTTAATTCTAACTTGGTCCCCTCCTGTCTGGCTGCGTGACCCGGGGAGCGGGATGGAGTGTCCTGTATCAGTGGGCACAACCAACCAACCCACCCACCCCCAGCATCTTCCTTGCGCGGAAAATGAAGGAAGGATCCCATCTCGCTGTCATCTGAGCCCCGCACCGGGTTTTAGGACTCCTGATGCTCTCCGGTTTTTTGGAGCGCTTCTCCCTCGCTCTACAGCTACCACCTTCAATTTTCACTGACTAGAGGAGAATGGGAGCGGGACAGAAAGGGGGAAAGTAAATTTAATATCAAATGCAAACAACAAGGAGCAAAGAAAAGGCTTGTAAAAAAAAAAAAAGAAATAAAACGCAGGGGGAAAGTGGGGGAGAAATAGTCACGGTTACCTTTGTGCTGCTACGTTTGCATCCACAACCCCAACGTTTCTGACCCAGGACCTGACGGAATCCATCTCAGAACCTAGAGATTTATCTTTCAGAATTGGTACTCTTCCCAAAGTATCTTGAATCCCAAACATTTAAAAAGTCTATTCCAACTAGCAACAGTTTCCTTTCGGGAGATAAGGGAGAAGGGAAGAAAAAAAAAAAAAAAAGAAATACAAAAACGACGCAGCCTTTGAGTCTGACACACACAAATCCCAGGAAAAAAAATGAAGTTCAGCTTTGAAACCAACTTCTTCTGCTTTTTCAACGCTAGGTGTTTTTAACGCCTTCAGACGGGGGAAGAAAGTTTTTCCTCTCGCCGAGCAAAAGTTGCGCCGGTTCAGCCTCGCCTTGGTACCACCATCCTTCTTGGCGCGCGGGGAGGAAGGAGCAAACCGCATCCACCAAACCGAGCGCCGCTAACGAGGATCACCTGTTTCTCGGCAGACGCGGGGAGAGAGGATTGATCGCCGCCTAATCCGGGAAAAGGGAGAGAGGGGAGGAAAAAAAAAAAAAAAAAACCAAGGAAAACACAAAGCAGGAGGGGGGGATAAAGGGGCGGAAAGGCAGAGAGGGAAGGGAAGGAGCAGCTCGTGGTTCCCCCCGCGCCATCAACGGGTTACACGGAGGGAGCGGGAGCGCGCCCGGAGGGCGGGGCCGACCGCCCCAAAAAGGCCTTATAATTTGCATCCCGCGTCGTGATTGGTGAGAAGGGATGTTTAGCCACACCCAGCCGTGTCTAGCCACGCCCCGCCCCGCGTGGAGGAGCCCGCGATGGGGGGGGAATGTCGCGATAGGGGAGCGGGATATCGGGATGGAGGGGGGGGATGATCGCGGCAGCCCCGAGCAGGACGCACGAACTGGGCTAAAGCAGCGGGGAGCGGAGCGGGAGGAGCGCGCCCGGTGCCCGGCACCGCGGAGTCCATGGGCTGGGAACGGCGGGGATGCGGCGATGAGGGGGAAAATCGGGATGGGGTACCGGGATCGGGGATTGGGATAGGGGAGCGGGATGGCCCCGCAGCACCGCGCAGAACGGTCCTGACACTGAACTGGGCTAAAAGCAGCAGGGCAGGAGCGCCACCGGCACCGCGGAACCTGAGCTGGGGACGGCGGGTTTGTCGCGATGGGGTGTCAGGGTGGGCTGTCGCGATGGCCCGGCAGCACCTGCCACTGAACCCATAAACCGGGCTGAAAGCAGCGGGGCCGGAGCGGGAGGAGCATCCCCCGTGTCCGCCGTGGCACCGCCGAGCCCGGACAGGACAGCCGGGGGTTTATCGTGATGGGTTGTGGGGCTGGGTTATCGTGACAGGTTACAGTGCTGCGTTATCGTGACCGGTTACAGTGCTGGGTTATCGTGATGGGATACAGGGCTGGGTTATCGTGCTAGCCCCGCACAGAACGCCCAAACTGGGCTGAAAGCAGCGGGGCCGCAGCGGGAGAAGCAATCGCGGCGCCCGCCCCGGGCAGGGGAAAGCGCGGGTCTATCGTGATGATTTATCGTGATGATTAGACATCAGTGATGGCCCGACAGGCACACAGCGAACGGCGCTGCCCCGGAACGCGCAGACTGCGCCTCCAAAGCTGCGCTCGCTGCAGCTCTGCCCGCGCTGCGCTGCCAAAGCCGCCGCACGGGGTTAGTTGGCTGCTTGGCTTTCGGGCGCGGGATTTAAACATAAAAAGTGCTCGGAGGGGGCGAAATGGGCCCGCGGGGGTGGTGGGGGGGGTTGTAGGAAGGGGCTGCCTGCAGGGCAAGAGCCAGCCCGGCACTGCGAGGCAGCCGGCGGATCCCGAAGTTACACCGCGCGAGCTGTCAGACATCGCCTTAAAACTTTTTATAACATCCCGTGAAGGCAAAATTTCCCATTAAAGGAAACTGGAGCTCGCCCCAGCCCAGCCCGCTGTGACCCCGGACTATACCTAAGCCTGCGTTTATTTTAATTTTTTTTTTTTGAAACCGCTCTGCCTTGGCGATATTTTCCTCCCGGCCCTTTTGTATTCTGATCCGTGTATAGATCTGCCTCTGAAATCTATATAACACCAACGCGAAAACAGATTTCAAGACAATGAATGCAAATCTGTGCTCAGAGACCATCTGCCAGATGAGGGAATCAGATGTTCGGTAGTTAAAGGGACAGCGCAAGGATTTCCTTGACTCATTATGTGTAGCTCCTCTCTTTAACCTGCTTTGTTGGGGTTTTGGTGGGTTTTTTTGGTCTTTTTTTTTTTTTTTTTTTTTTTTTACGGGATAGAACTATAATTTCCATTTCAGAATAAATCCGGACTCCTTCCATCCACGTTCGCCCGCGTTTCAAAAAGCCGCCTCTTAAATACTACGTTATTCTCATGGAGTTTCACACAGTTCTCTCCAAAAAGAATCGCAAATTAAAATCTTCCCATAAAACTTTCATAGAAATGTATCCTTAATTCAGGCACGATTGAGGGCAAAGCCGGGACTCCGATTTATCCTGTCTACACAAGTGACAGACATGGTATTGGATGAACTAATACATCTCACCCAATCTTTGCGCAGGGAAATTTGCCATGCTAACCCACCTCCCCAAATTGATAAATATGCAGGAAGTGATTTTGCCAGGTTAGCAAAAGGCGAGCCTGGCGTTATTTTAGCGCTGGAGAGCAGCAACCAGCAGTTTGACGGTGCTACAGAGGGGAGGCCGGTCTTTCCAGATACGATCTCAGCATCTCGGAGATGCCATTTCTCAGTCCTAAAAAGCCCAATCCAACCAAACGGGGTAAGATCTATTAAAAAAAAATAAATAAATAAATAAAACAGTGAGAAAACCACAGCGTGTGAGATAAATACACAGCGATGGGAGGGCATATTGTGGTGATTTTTTTAACCATTTCGCCATAGGCGTGGATACGTTTCCTCGAATGAAAGCCCCTTCTTTGTCCTAAGATCGTTTTTGGCGATGCCACTCCGACAGTTCCTGCGTTTATTCTTAAACCCGGAGCAGGGACGGGGAAGGGAGGGGGGCCGGAATTCCCACTCGGTGTAACCTTGGCCGAGGAGATTCCCAAGGAGAGAACGTTCCCTGAGAAGCGAAGCCTCTCGCTCCTGGGGATAAAGCCGAGCCTGTCCCTGCAAGGTCGGGTCGAACCCAGACGCTCGCTCAGCCCCAGCCCGGTGGCTCCAGACCCCCGGGACGGTGCCAGCGCCGCGAACAAAGGGGGCTCGTGTGCCGTGGCCCCGGGGGACCCCCGCTTTTAGGGATTCATGGAGGGTCAGAGGGCAGGGCGCGGGTCAGAGGGGATGCGCTCCCCTCGCCCCAAACAGCTGCCACCAGAAATCTGCACACAAAAATGCAGGGATTCGTCCCCTCCCGGCCCTGGGATGCCCTCCCCACCATCCCGGGGGGCTTTGGGAGCAGCGTGGGGGTTGCACCGCGACCCCGGACCCGCCGTCTCAGCGCTCCGGGGAGAGGAAGCGATTTCGGGGACATAATTTGCTTCCCCCCTCCCTCCCCGCCTCCCCAACTAAGTTTCTCGCCTTTAAGACACGCTGCAGAAGGACAGGAGTCCTTAAACACTTCTGAAATTACGGGCTCCTGCCCTAGATGCCGCATTTCGAGCCCAAATCGTGTTTAAACCGAGTGAAAAGCCCGTCTCTCCGACTCCTCAGCTGTAAATTCGCCCGGTAAAAGAAGCGTTTGTACCGGCACAAGCGCCGATAAATCGGGGTTTGCGCTTTGGAGGTCCCCGCGGTTCGGCTCAGGGAGTGGGATGCAGGTAAAAGGCACCGCGGAACTCCGGGAGGGATGAGATGGGGGGGGAAAAAAAAAACCTTCCATCCCCGGCGAGGACACCCCGGTAAAGAGGAGGGATCCTCCAGCAGCGCATCTTCCCTGCCGTAAATACAATCAGAGGCACAAACGGCAGCCGAAGGTTTGGGGAAGGGGTTCTCGGAGCCGGGAGCGGATCCGACCCCGCGGTTCTCCCCGGTGGGAGCGGCGGGGGCGGCCGCGGAGCCCCTTCCCGGGGTGGGGACGGTGCCACACCGGGCACCCCTCACACCCCTCGGGCTCCCCGCAACTTTCTGTGAGTGGCTCCGAGCGATTTTCTTCCTCTCGACTAAAAATAAAAAAAAATAATAATAAAATATTAGAAACCCCACAAAGCAACCGGTTCGGTGAGCGCTGATCGTTTCCTTCTGGAGGGAGAGCTGTTCCCCTCCAGACTGCCGGGGTCAAAATGACAGGTGAGGCAGTTTTTGACGTGGTAAGGGGATGCTCGTCTTTGTTAGCGGGTTTTTAGCGGCGTCTTTTCCCCGCACCAGAGTCAACTTTCACTCCTCGGCACAGCTCAGCAACTCCCAGCAGGAAGAAATGTATTTAGGAGATAATACTTAAGGCATTTTAAAGCATAACCTTAAACCACTGCTGTCTCCTCTCACGTTTAAGGAGAAAAGTGTCAGTGGGAAAGTTAAACTGCGCCTAAAGACGACACTCAGAAGGCAGAATTTAATTCTTGTTCCATTTAATTTGTGAGAATTCACCAGCCTTCAGGTGTCTCAAGGGAACGGATTGTAGGTTAAAATTATCAGCGTCGGAATGGAGAAGGATAACTAATCTTCGCCCCATTCATCCACTAATCTCGCTGGAAGGTTCATTTTTCCAGCACACCTATACCAGAAAAAAGAAATGTGCCCTTTAGAAACGTTATTTTAAGCTGGTAGCAGCTTCGAGTCTTAAGTCACCCGTGTTCGAGCACACATCAATCACATTTGGGCACTATAACGGTACCTGACCAACAAAGAAATCCCCGAAAATAACTTTCAGGAGCTCAAGACGAGCATCAACAAAAGATTTACTTGCACGGGATACCCCGAAACAGGAACGGGGCTGCAAGAAACAGGAACAGGCTGAGCCCTGAACTGAGGAATGAGGAGCGAGTGGAGGGCACTCCGAGCTCCACAGACAGAGCTGGATTAGGAGTCTGCTCTGCCTGATGCAAGACTACTCTGGATTTACAAGGCTCTCGATTTAACTGCAGTAAGAACGTACAGGACTTAAGGAGGAGGGGGGGGAAAAAAAAAGCTCCTTTAAAACGCTTTTAATAGAAGAGGCTTAGAGCAGTTCAGGTGCACACAGCTAAATCCTGAGAGCAAATCGAGTTTTTTGGCTGTGAATGGAAACTGCAGAACAAGGACTAAAGCGCTGGAGTGCTTTTGGTGATGGTTATTTTGAGCCTGGTTTTAGACAATCAACCCACAGGTTCTCTCAGAAAAGAACTCCTCACCTGGTAGCTGGAAAAAGTTGAATGGTATAAAATATTTGAAACCCCCAAGTATAAAATAATTGATCCTCATCACAGACCCCCCTACACCCCTCCCATTCCATCAGCAAATAAACAGAAACCCGGGTTTACAGCTGTAAAATCGTGAACTCTACCTGATCTCTGCCTCTTTCTCTCCCCCTGCCCTCTGGCACCACAAAGACACTTTTTACTGGAGGCAGCTCATCAGCCCTCCCGAGCAGAGAGCAAAGCAAGGCTTTCAGACTTACAAATGCACAAGCAAACGTTTAATAACTTCTTCTCCACCCCACCTTTCCCAAAAGGGAGGAAATATTGTATCCATCAGATCCCCTTTTGAGTCTCCTGTTCGTTCCAATAAGTAGGCGCTTTTTTCTCTAGAACAGAACAACACATCTGCAAAGGTTTTATATCCAACCTTTTTTTTTTCTTTTTCTTTTTTTTCCCCTCTTTAAAAGATATTTTTTTACTGCCTTTTGCCTAGCACAGCTTTTGGAACACGTCAGCAAATAATATTTTACCGTGGGGAGAGTATGTTCCATTTTATTTTATAATGCAGATTCGAGAAGCTGGAGCACTGGAGTTTGTTTTTTTAACCACATGGAGGTTTGAAGCAACAAGCACATTCAGGAAAAACACTTGAAGAGGGTGTATATTTGTGCTGGGATCCTCTCTCTCACTTTGCACTTTATGGAAAGCAATCAAAGCCAACTTTTCAATGTGTCTTTGTGTATAAACTGTCCAGAATATTCACCAGGAAGGGGTTTTAGGTTATCCCAGCCTTTCTAGGTCCAGGTATGTACTTAAGATCCCACTCCAGCTGTCAAATAGGGTCTCCACAAGCAGCTGGATATCAAAATTAAATTAATTCATTAATGTCTGAGCCAAATAAAAGTGGTGATACAAACGTTGTTACTCTGGCACTTAACCTGCTTTAGTCACTCAAGTGGTCTTACAAGAATTCCTTGACAATACAGACATGCTTAACCTCACGCTCAAACATCTGCACAGTCAGGGCCTAATTTTTATTTCTTGACTCCACTGAATGCAGCTCTGCCTTAAACAGGTGTCTCACTTTAATTACATGAATAGTCACTCTGAAGTGATGCCACAGGGACACTCTGCCTGCTCAAAAAGTCGGCAAGCCTTGTGGGATAAACCCCTGATTTTTTAAAGGGTTTAAAAACATAAGAGTGGCAAACACCTGCTAATTTCTGCAGTTCTCCCCTGCAGAAATTTGGATGCTCTTAAGTGGCAGGGATATAAAACTACTTTAATGCCAACCAGCATTGTAGCAGGAATATGCAAGCTGTGTTTAATTCCAGATCTGCCAGTTTTGCCCAATGCATAGAAAAGGAAGGGGGGCCACATTAGGATTGGGAAAATATCTTGGTGATGTTCCACAACCACAACACCGATGATTGCAAAGTTTCCTGTGTCTTCTTTTAAAGCACTTGGTAACAGAAACACAACACCCAAGAAATCTAATCTAATCTGACTATTTCTACCTTCTTCCAGTAAGGTAAGAAAGATGCAGCAGAAAGCTCAGGGTGTTACAATCAGAGCTTTACAGCCTTGGAGAGACAGCTCAGCTCTTCTCTGAAGTACATTAAATAAAGAAACTTCTGGTTTATGCCCCATAACTACTAAAAATGTCAAATACAAAAGCTCAGAATTCAAGTCACCAGGATCTGGGTTAGTCTAAACATTGTCTTCCAGGAGGCAAGAAATCTGCCCAGGGTTTTATGCCTATTTAACCTACTATTTAATTACAGGTTACCATTGGAACTGTTTCTTTCATCACTGATTTTAAGTATTTATAGGCAGGCTAAAGAGCAATGGCTTTGGAAGTTACTCACAACTAAATGATTCTGATACTTAAAAGGATTTGATCAGCCTGGGTAAAGCATCACATTTCCAACAGTTGGGTAGGGAAATGTAATATATTTTACTGAATAAGCTGATCTTGCTCATGTGTTTCAAGAGAAAGCTCTGCCTGCTAGAAGGACACAGCTACAGAAATGTTTTCAGATGAAAGCTTGGAGCTTGTTCTTACTGGGACTGATCTCGCTGCAGATTATGAATGGAAGAAAGGGAATGATATGCCATATGCTTCAACATATTCCAGCCTTCAGATGCTCCCAACACATGCTCCTGAAAACAACAGAGGGTGTTTTCCTTCCCTAAAGCCAAAGGAAGGCACGTGGACCACAAAGCTGTGGCTGCTCAGGGTGATGCTCTGAGAGCCCCTGAACTGTTTTGTTGTCATTGCTGTCCTGCGGGCTCGGGATCAGCAAAGGTCATTTTTGGTCCTCAGCATCACCCTGATGCAAGTGGATGTCAGAAAAGGGGTGAGTGAGCATTGCTGTGGGTGGACTGAGCAATTTGCTCTCCACTTCCACTCATATCTCACACTGGAGACCAAAACACCAAAGGATGGTGCTTTCAACTTCGTGCTTTTGTGCCAGCCTAATACCTGAGGTCTAATCCTCATGAAATAAAGCTCCTCACCATCCAAATTACAGAAGGAACAATGAGGGGAGAGAAGGTAAAGCAGAGGCACAGACAGAGAGGCCAGGAGGAGAAAATATAACCTCAGAAAGCTTAAAAATACACAGTGCAGCTAGTGAGCAGCTGCAGGACAGCCACTCACCACCCATTGACCTTCCCCTTCACTACAGCCCTGTCTGCTCAAAGAATTCTCCAAATCCTCACAGGACAGGACAGGGGAGAGGAGAACATCAACCCACAGGAGCAACAGCATCCTCAAACACCTTAAATGCCTTAAACCTGGAAACTCCCTGCTGCTGCTTCAGGGGCTTGTGCCCAAGATTTGAGACCTTGAGCTGCAAGAGTTGAGCTACAAGGTCAGAGCTGTGAGATCTGGGGTTGGAGATGCGAGATCTGAGGTTGGAGCTGCGAGATCTGAGGTTGGAGATGCGAGATCTGGGGTTGGAGATGCAAGATCTGAGGTTGGAGATGCAAAATCTGGGGTTGGAGCTGCGAGATCTGAGGTTGGAGCTGCGAGATGTGAGGTTGGAGATGAGAGATCTGGGGTTGGAGCTGCAAGATCTGAGGTTGGAGCTCAGATCCAAACCAGGCTGGTTGATGGCATCTTATTTTTTTTCCCCACGTAGAATATGAATAATGTTAATGGTGACAGAGCCTACAGGCAATAAAAAGGCCTTTGCAGGTATCAAACAGCTCCAAACTTTGCTTTGGCTCTCTGCCAGCTGCCACAGCCAGCCAGCACTTCCTACTGCAGCACCAGTGACCATTAAGTAATTACATGGCTTTACTGGTTCCCAGTGAGAAAACACATGGAAAATCTATTATTTTTTGATTTTTTAAAATTGTTTTTTAAGCACCTAAAAACCAGAAAGAAAGGAATTTCTTTTCACAGACACACGCCCTTGCTTTAAAGATATATTTTTAATGGATAAGGGAAAATCTTATTATTCACTTATTCAGCTGCCAAGGCTCCAAACAAGAACATAGGTTGGGAAGCCAGACAATGAAAAAAAAAAATCTCTACTTTTATTATTATCATCCCTTGTCCAAAGAGCACGTGAAGGCTCAAACCAAGAGTCCAGGGCTGAGCTGTTCACAGCATTTTCTAAAGGATTGCTGAAGAGAACCTTACTGTGGGAAGAAATAATAAAAAAAGATGAAATAAGAAAGAAACCAGAATTTTTGGAGGGGGGAATTAGAATTGCACAGGGTGTAGCTTAAGTAGATTTGGCCAAGTGGTGAGGACCTGCATTCTGAAGCAAAAAAACCCCCACATTCCACCATTTCCACTGCTATTCCCACTTTTTAAGCAGCACTCAACACCACCAATTAGACAAAGCACTTTGTATAGACCAACGAGTCACCTCAAGAAACATTTCCAGTTTCACATCACCAGATCACAAGAATCAAGTTTCCTTCACTGAAGGAAGTTTCCTTCATTCCCTTCAACGAAGAGCCCACTTTGGAAGAGTGTTTTTGGAAGAATTACCCCAGTTAATTTCTTCCTGTTTTCCCTTCACTTTTCACTTCCTGATTATTTTTTCCCTGGTTTTTGCAGGCCACTCTGAGCTTGTGTTCCTACAATTACAATCCAAATGGGGTGTTCCTTCACTGTTCACACACAAGTTGACAACACCCATTTCAGTGAACCCCCAGGTTTAACACACTTACCCAACCCCCCACAGGTTTTTCTTACAGGTCAAACACTTTGAGACTGAAGGCATCAAGAAGCCCTAAAAAATGGGTTGTTTGATGCCATTTTCATTGTGGCTTTTGCCCTTTTTAAAGCAAACACCGAGACCTGTTCCTCAGCACCCACAAAAGCTGCTGTGTCGTTCCTGTTCAGTAAAAAGGGGGAGCACACGGAAGATCATCTGCAGGGATGGGATTGGATCCGAGAAGCTCCCGGATTCTGGGACAACCTTCTCCATGAACATGTGAAAATATGATCCCAAGGCTCAATTATTGGCCACGTTTGCCACGTACCTTGCAAAATAACAACGTTCAAGAAGTGAAACCATCGACAGCCAAGGCACAAACATCTGGTTTAGGGAACAACCTTTGCCTTTCCACCAAGGATTGGTTAAATGAGCCAAGTCCAGTCACTTGTGTGGACAATTTTATCTAAAAGCTGGGGTCACTGCACTCACACACTCACAGGAACATATGTGCATTTATAACAAATTTATATGTTCTGCTCAGCAGTTGGAAAGTTTCCACTTCCACGCCTTTTTTGTAAAATGGGAAATACAATTTACAAGTCTTTAATAGTTAGCAGGACTGCTGCTTTACACCTGGCCTTATTATTTGGTGAGATAGGAGCTGAATATTTGGTCACCTGACGTGTTTTAACACCTGCACTGATTTCCTGGCCCTGGTGTCTTGGGTACATTTGTTGTTCATAGAAGTAGAACAGCTGAGAATCAGGGGGCTGGTGGGCTCTGGAAGCTTCACCCTCAGTTTGAGCAGCACTGAAGTTGTACTTGGACATCTGATCACTGACTTCACAACACGCTCCAGCTCCTTGTCATAGTAAAACCCAAAGCACAGAGCAAAATTTCCCACGTGCTGTACAGTCTGGCCCAGAAAGTCCAAGCATCCTGCTCAGGGTCTGTGTGTAAGTCAGGAAATAACAGGTTAGAGGAAATAAAAAGGATATATCTGTAGGTGAAATGTAAAAGCAGCAGGTAATAGAAAAGGAGATGCTCTTGCTCACCATTCGGTTGACCAAAGCCAAACATAAAAGATTTAAGATGCAGTCTATGATTTAATCCATCTGACACAGAACAAAGCAGGTCAGTTCTGACTCACACTTTCCTCCCAGCCTCCTATGAAGCTCGGTTTTGGATCAAGAGAATTCCTAGAAGAGGAATATTATTATAGTGGAGGTGTGAGGGCTCACTGATGTTTGAAGTCCACGGGAGCAGGAACTGGGCTCGGCACCACCTCAGTCTGAGCTGCCCACTGGTGCTGCCTCCACTGAGCCCCCAGCACCCAAATCACCTCTGCAAGTTCATTAAACACAAGCAAATAAAAGATATTTTTTTGTTCTGTACCTCTTGGGTTTGCAAAGATGATGAGATTTCTTTAAATACTCCAGAAAAGAGAGGAGGATGCTGAGTTGGGTGCTACCTGCACACACCGTGCCTGGAAAGGCTGCACCCTAAAGAGAAGAAGAAGAGAAGATGGGATGATGTATTCCCAATTTACCCATCAGAAACAGAGGCCCATGAAATTCAAGCCACTTGCCTGAAGTCAGGCAGGAAAAGAAGAACTCAGCCCTATCTCCCAGCTTTGCAGAGCTGTTTTCCAAAGCACAACTGCACTTTGTAGGGCTGGTAAATGTTATTCAAGCAGCTTAACGACCAGGGTTGGGGGAAGCAGGAGAGGAAAAGTGGCCTAAGAGAGAAAATAAAAGTCCCTCCCACCAAGAAAAGTATTTTACACCCATGATTAATTATGCTGGAGAGTAAAATACTTAAACTGTGATTTCCTTTCCCAAAACAAAGCTGGCACAAAAGACAAACCCGCAGCTCAAACATTAAAAAAAAAAAAAAAAAAAGGATAAAAAATTGAAATCTGGCTATTTCATGCACTGTTTACCTGGGCAATGCCACCACCTTGTGGTCTGCACAGTCACACACCACTCCAGTGTCGATGAGTGAATAAACCCAGAGCTGTTTGCTGCTCTCTGTTGAGAGAGCTCTGCTCACACTTCACTCCTGAGCAGCCCCAACAGCTCTGCCTGGTATGCACTGATGGAATTTATTGCTGCACGATTATTTGGTCACTAAAACTCACTATTCTGGCACTGTTTTAGGTCCTGGCACTGCTGGTGGGAGGATGGAACATTTCCTGATATGTCCTCTGTAACTATGGGATTACTTTAGCACTACTGGCAGAGTCGGATAAATAGCACCCCAAAAGTTAATCCTCCACAAACTGAAAATATGGCAACTCCCAGCCTGTTTTCTTCCCCTCATAGAACCCTGGGGCCACCACCTGTAAGTCAGCCATCACCTGGGAGGACAGGGAGCACTTGGATTGCTGCTGGCCTTGGATATAAAACCAAAACCAACCAACCAACCAAAAACAAAATAAAAAACAAATTCCCCCCCCCTCAAAAAAAAACCCCAACCAAACAACAAACAACCAAAACCAACTAACTAAAAACCAGTAAAAAACCAAAACATAAACCCCAAACCAAAGCCATCAACAAACAAAAATATTTCTATTTTAAGGAAAGAAAAGGAGAACAAACCCAAACCAAACCAGCAGAAACACCCCCAGCAAAGACCACACACAAATTTACTGTCTGCCTGGGCAGTTCTAGTGGCGACCTCCCCGATGAATTCAAGGCACATCTTTTGGCTGTAAGATTTTGGACGTGCTGCCCATCTCAAGTATGAAATTATCCACCATTTGGTAGATTTTTCATGACAGTAACTTCCTCTGAAGTGTGCCATAGAAATACAAAAACGGTTTTGATATCTCCTGCTGGTAGAATCGAGACATCCTGAAACAACCGCCTTGCCTGTTTAACCAGTTAAATCAATAATTAAGTGTTAATTCTGCAGTTCCACTGCCCAGCTCAGCTCACACCTGCCCCATGGGGCATGGACATCAGGGAGTTTGACATCAAACTCACTCCAAACCCACTGAAAGCCACTGCCTTTCCTCTTTTTTGCCTTCACCTGCTGCTTTCCTGGCTCTGTGAAGCAGCTTCAGAGCTCTGCCAGTGGAGGCTCAGAGCCCACACCCCACGGGGAAGGACCACTGGAGTGTTTTATCCCCAGAATCAGCCATTTGACAACTGTTCTCATCTTCACCAAGGCAGATCAAGAGGAAGCAGGGTTCCTGCACTGGAAACATCAGCTTGGGGAGTGATTAAGAGCAGTTATGGAGTCGTTGCTGTCACTTTTGTCACCCAGATAAGCTCTAGGGTCCAATTTCTGCAGGCATTTGAGCACCCCGTTCCCTCGGGTTCCTTTTGAAAGCTTTAGTCCATAAAGTCTTCCCCCAAATCCCACTTTTTGCTGCATCCACACGCTGTATTTAAATCTCTTCATCCAAATCACAAACACTGCAGCCTCTTCACAGCATTCACGGTGCACTTAACACAACAGGATCCTCATCACCAGTAGGCATTTGTGCAGTTATGGAGGGAAAAAAAATAACCTTATGGTATGAATTCAATTTATAAGGATTATAAACACCTGACAGAACAAGTAGTCAGAAGAAAGGGGTTTATCAAATGCACCACTGATTTTTGCTGTGTGCTTTCATTTTAGTCTAATATTTTAGTATTTCTATGTGCATTCAGAACTCTGGGGGAATAAAAAATATCATGTCTTGAGGTAGTAATAAACACAGGGATGTCCCATTTTATCTGAGGGAACTGAGTGCCAGATTTTATCTGTAATTTGTAATCCTGTGATTTTAAGATAGGTGTCTTCATAAACAGGCACTTTCTCTGCAATAAAAGCATCTTCCATTTATCATATATACTGGGGAAAAAAATAGAACTTAATCAGAAATCGTGATTATTTATGAACTCTCTCTGCAGGCCTCGGTGTTTTACCTCAGGATACTGGAGGAGTTTCACTGATTATTTCACCATTCCACCAGTTACAGTAAGTCCAGCTGAACTGGAAATCCAAGACCAGCACAAAAAATGGCCAGGGAGGTTTTTATCACAAAAAAAGAGGGAGCAGATTAACCCCATCACAGCCCTTCCCAGAGCACAAACAGCAGCACTGGGGCAGGATCACAGAGGCAGCAGAGGAAAAAAAAACAACACTTTAAACACCACAAAAAGAAAAAAGGAAAAAAAAAAAAAGGAAGCTGGAAGTGCTGCCCAGCTCTTTCTGGTGTTTTCACAGCACTTAAAATGCTATTTTACATCGGGGGCCCTTGAGGTGCCACTGTCAAGCGAAAATATTGTCTTAAGGACGAATTTCCGGAAGCAATTTCAATTTCAAACCTAATTTATTTTGGAAGGAAGCGAATTTGAGCCTCCTCGTGTCTAAATTAACAAAGGTCCAGTGGAAAAAAAAAGAAAGGAAAAAAAAAAAGAGGGGGGTTTATCAGCAGATCAGAGGCGGGCGTTCAAATCCTGTTTTCACAGCTGCAAACGCATCGGGCAGATCGCAAAGGTCGGGGAAGGTTTGGGAAGCTTCCATAGGTGGCAGCATTACTGCAGGATTTTAGGGAGAAAGCCACAGGAGCAGGACGGTGCTTCAGCCTCGACAGGAACCTCCCTGGTGGGAAAAACCTTCTAGGAAATAATTACTTCGTTCCGCAGTCGCTCAGCCCTGGCTGCCACACCAACCCAGAGGATGGGTTTAAAAAATCCAGTGGAAAGGCTGGAATTCCACCCAAACAAGGCTGGGTTGCTAATGTACAGATTTTAACAGGCCTGTAATTAATTAGCAGTAAAGTCAGGCTTTACTTCCAGAGGCAGATTTGGGGGGGGTGTCCCCTCAGCAGAGTCTCACTTACAACACAACATTTAATCACCCCACAATCCACAGAGCAGCAGAAACCTCGAAAAGCTGATTTCCCTCAGCTACCCAACTGCTTCATCAGCTTCATATGTGCCTGTGATTCAGAATTCCTGCTTCCCCTTTCTCATCTTTATTTTAGGACACTGGTAAAAACGTGTCCCAAAGGAAGCTGCCTGTTATCTCAGCGCTGCTGTGCCTTTGCTTCCCTCTCCTGGCTGATTTCATCCTGAAAAATGAGGAGAAAGCTGCAAAGGAGAAAGCAAGGGTGAAGAGATTCCCTGTTTTACAAGCTGAGCTGGATCAGCATCTGAAAAGTTGGAAGAGAAACGATCCAGAGGTTGTGAAGTGCCACCTCAAAGCTCCCTCCTGACCCCGCTGAGTGTCCCCACGCCAAATTCCAGCCTCAGGACCATCAGGGACAAACACCCTGAGCTCCTCTGGAGAGCTTGGAAGTGTTCCTGGATTCAGCATTCACCAAAATGCCACCTCTGTGAACATACAGATGGGACAGACCTGACCAAGTCCGTCCAGGATTTTATTTTTGAAAGGACTCAAATCTCAAAGTTGGTGGTTTGTTGGGGTTTTTTTCCATTTCAATTTTCAATTGAAGCATTTTGAGAATCTTGACAGGCTCTTACCTCAAAAAAATCACAACAAAACTTTAACATTGACTGGAAATCTCACATTAATTCTCATTTTGGCAATGAGTGTTTCATAGTTTTTACTACACAGGTCTGAAAGTTAGTTATAACTCCTCTAGGCTTCCCTCCTGTTTCACAGCACTTTAACAAACAGCTGCCATTCCTACTAAAAAATAGGGCATTTTTCCTTCAGATATTCATAAAACATTTTAAAAATCTGATTTTTTGTTGTTGTTGTTGTTGTTTTTTTCACGACTCTCCATCTTCCTCCCAGTGAAGCTCTTCTCCTTAATCTCCTCCTCACTTACACTGAAATTCCCTCTTTAAAAAACGGACCCAGCTGCAAACGCTGCTGGCATTGAGTGAAGGGCTCATGTGGCCAAAAATAACAGAGCAAGTGTCCATCCTGTCCAGAGCCATCCCTGTCCTCGTGCTTGGCACTGCCCTGGAAATCAGACACCCCCTCAGCTGGGAGACACAACCCCAGCCCCTCGTGTGCCTTTAAAGGGACAATGACTTGGGATTCCTCCGCTTGTTAGGTGGTTTTTAAAGAGTTTTTCTATCGCTGTGTTGTTTTTCAGAGAGTTGTTTTCATTGCTCTCAGCCAAGTTCCACGAAGGGGAGTTTCCTGGTTTTATAGAGAATCGTGGAAGCATGGAATGGTTTGGGTTGGAAGGGAACTCAAAGCTCATCCCTTTCCACCCCTTTCCCAAGGCAGGGACACCTTCCACTCTCCCAGGTTGCTCCAACCTGGCCTTGGACACTCCCAGGGATGGAGCAGCCACAGCTTCTCTGTGAATTCCATCCCACCCCCTCACCACCCTCACAGGGAGGAATTTCTTCCCAATATCCCATCTAACCCTTCCCTCCTTATGATGTTTTCCATTTTGTTTTCTTTCACAATTTTTCTGACATCACGTGGAAACTCACCCACAGAGCCAAAAGGCTTTCAGGTCTTAATTAGTAAAGTATAATTCCAGTCATTCATGGAGAAAAAAATAATAGGTTTCTTAAAAGTTGGGTGCAGTAAGATGACCAAAATGCATAAACCTGCCTAGAGAAGCCCTTGTTGTTCTTACTTTTAGAAAAAAAGGAAGGAAGCAATGAGATGACTTGCTTATCTCGCACAACAAATGTGAAATGGAACAGGGAACAAAATCCAGATCCCCTCAGTTCCTTGTCAATCTTCTAGTGAAGAACTCACCCTTGATTTTTATAAAGAAGAGCTATAGGATCAGCCTCTTTTTGATCCATGCTGGAAGATTTTCACTGAACAGAAATCTGGCCCTGGGGTGGCTGCACTTCAGCTCGACGTGAAGCAGATCTTACAGTTGATACAACTCGTACAGCAAAAAGGGGCATTTCCAGCTTAAAACCATTATAAAATCATTAGGATTGCAGATGACTGGGGAACAAAGCTTGTTTCCAAGAGCAGTTAACTTTTTTTAACTTCCCACTCGGCTCTGGGACGATCCCTGACGTGATGCAAGTGCAAACACCCGCCTGGATTATCCCGAGGATGTGCATCAGGACAAAGCGAGGAACAACAACACTCAACGGTGCACGTAGCTGTACCCTCTCTAGGAGCCCTAGAAACATCAGAGGCTGGGAAAACAAAGGTCTGCTGGTTTATTACTGCTGTCAACACAAGTCCTAGGTGGGTTGGAATGCTCCTCGTGGAGCTCTTGGTTTGAGTTGTCTCCCGGCCAAACCCACATTTCTGAGCGCAGGGAGTAGCACTGGATAAACATCATCCTGCTTCAGGCAGAGCTATGGATGTCAGGCCCTGTGGATGGTGTTTTCCAACCCACTGTTCATTGCTTCCCCAGCCTCCCCCTCAAGAGAGTGTCACATCAGTTCCAGAGGAGCTTGGTGATGAATCCACAATTAACGCATTTCGGGACTCACTCACGGCCACGGGGTAAATAAACCCCTTATTCCCCAGGGGTCCCATTTCATCTGGAGCACTGGGCACCACGCAATCCAAACATGACACCAGCACCAGCAGCTTCCTGGTGGCTCAGGAGGAAGGAGTGGGCAGGCTCTGGGAGCTGCACATTTGGATGAAACCAGTGCTACACCCGAGGCTGCTGCAACAGCTCTGCTGGTGCTGGCACTGCCCAGGGAAACCAGGGGGAACAGCCAGCAGAGGAAGAATCTATTTCAAGCTGCTGCAAAAGGAGCACTGCAGCTTCATTTTGTGTGCTGGCTGGTCTGTTTTCTTGTGGCAGAGCCAAAGTCCAGTTGTCTCGTTCCTGTTCTGAAGGGACAATAGAGATACAGTGCTTTAAGCAAACATTTAGCTCCAGCTAATACATGAAGCCCTCTCAGCAAAAACATGGCCCAAAAAATGAGGGAAAACAGGAAAGTGAGAGTGTGTATGTAGGTGGCTTGAGGAATGAAAGGCTCTTTTTGAGCAAGGAAGCAGAGACAGGGTGTTAGGGCTGGGGTGCCTCATGGCTTGCTGCCTCCTCTCAGGGCAGAGAGAGGCTTTTTAGGTGTGCTTTCAACTGAAGTTGTGATGAGTGTGGTAAAATACCCTGGTATGCAGGGGGTATTAGATGATAGGTTTTTAAAATGACCTGATTTGTGGAGGGTCCAGGTAAAACAGAGTTCTGATTGCAACAAGTGCTTTGTTGTGTCATCGTTCTGCTGAGGATCCCTAAAGGACCTGCCTGTCTCCAGGGTTGGGTAACAGCAGGCAGAGAATATTCTCTAAGTATTACATTTTATTTTTATGCTGGGAAGGGAAGTTTTCCAAGCTCTGAAATGCACTTTTTTTCTACAGTGTAGTGAAAAGCTGAGGCCTTTCAAAACCCTTTTGTTGCTGCTTGGCAAAGTACAGAGAAAGAGACTCAGCTTTTGCTGCTGATGGCCAGCAACGAGTTTAATTAGGGCACTGGTTTGCAATGTGACAGGCTAAGTTCAAGATCTTGGGCAGAATCAAGCAGAACAAGAACTTAAATTGAGCCTCTTGCAGGGAACACTTGCTAGGAAAAAAATCAAATTAAACCACTGTACCTTGCCTTCTTATCTTAGATCATTTCATGGGGATCACAGCCTTTCTTTACCTAAAATGCTACAATTAGCTTCATCTCCAGGTATGGTATGATAGAATTGCCATCAATGGGTTTGATTAAAACTTATTATTGAGCTCCCAGTATTGACAAGAGCTGCTCAAACACACTCTGAGAAACCAAACACCACTTTGCTGAGCCCTAAATGTTTCATTTGAAGCCCTGCAGGGCTGCAGCTCCCTGGACTTCCCCATTTTGCCTGGAACTGATTCATTGCTCCTGCAGCTTTTCTTCTGGTGTCTTCTTGGAAGCTCAACTGATAAACTTGTTGGGTTCCCAGAGCTCCTGCAGAGTTCCAGGGGAACTTCCAGTTGGTGGGAAATATTTCTACTTGCTGCCCAGTTTGGACTGAAACCAAGTTTTGGAAAGGTGAACCAGAAATGCTTTTGCTTTTTGGGCAGAGGGTAATTTTCTGGCACTGAATATTTATGTGGGTCCTGTTGTGGCTCAGATTTGCTCCGGATTTTCAAAGGGTGGCTCTCATTTGCCATCCAAATCCTTATCACTCCTTGCAGTCGTGATAAAATATGGACTGTGACAAACTGGATTATTCTGACCTTGTGGGTTTGTCCATCAGGGCTGTTCAGCCTTGGGTTCAATGTCACCAAGTAGAGGAGGGTCTGTCCAAAAAGCAGGAACGAGGAGCTTGGTAAGCAGGAAAACTGGGAAAGTCTGGTCTCACATTTGCCTCACAGTTGGATTCTCCACTGCCTAGGAGGATGCAAACTTTGATTAAGATGCTTCCCACAGATAAATCACTTTATAACACCACTCTTCCAGTGTGGATTCTCTGGAGTGTAACAAGCCCAAACTCTCTGTGCAGCCCCTGTCAGAGCAGGCAAAAATTCAATCCCATTTTCTCGACGCTGCAAGCTGTTGAATATTCCTGGAACATCCATTACTACAGACCTTAATTGGAATTGATCCTCGAGCCAAAAGCTCCTGTGAGGGAGTGGACAGATAGAGAGCATGAACACATCAGCCTCATCTTTAAGCAGTGGGGATGAGAGAAGATTGCTTTTTATTTCAGTAACCATAAAGGAGAAACAAGGAAACTGCAGAAATGTGGCTTTTATATCCAGGGGGCTGGCTCAGTGCTGGGAATAGCACTTGGAGCCCCGTGCAAACTCTTCATCTGCTGTTAAGCAAAGTGAAAGGAGTCAAATGAAGCACTTTTTAATAATTAAACCTTGCACTGGTGGCTCAGATGGACTCATTTCTCTCTGCTGGGCAGATGTTATGTGACTAATTATTGCAGTGCCTGTTAGACACTGTCAGCTGGATCTTGTGTCCTTGTGTGACCACGCTCTGAATTCCACCTGGTTTGGCCTGATGGCTCCTTTCAAAGATCCCAGGATGTTTAGCTCTGGAATTCTGCATGCTTGTGTTTGCCCAAGAGCAGGTTCATGTAGTTTAAATGAATTCATAATCGAGTATCAGTAAAGGAATTTTTTACTTTTCTATTCCTCCATCCCTCTTGGAGTCTCTTACAAAGTAACTTTTGGTTTAAAAAATAAAGGTTTTTTCCCTTTTCCCCCCAGGGTAGAAGTACTCAGGTCACTTTACTGATGGGCAGAGGAAGCAAGAAACAGGATCATGTCAAAACCAGTATGTGCAGGGAGATCCTCAAAGGGAAATTTGTTCTGTTGCAGGGAGTGAGGTGCAAGGATGATAAAGGCACAGAAAGGGAAAGGAGGGAAGGTCAATAGGAGAGTAATTCAGGATTGTCTAGGAATTTTCAACAGTCTCTGGCTGGCCAGTGAAATATCACTATTAAACAACTTGCCCTTTTCCTGTTTCTCTGCACGAGCTGTGTGTGCTCAGCAGCTCTGCAACAATTTGTAAGCACCAGGTAAGGAAAAGTGAGGCACCTGAGTGCAGGCACATTCTGGGAGTCTGGACCTTTGCCTCCCCACGCTGCTGTCAGCCACACCACATCACTGCAGGTTGGCCCTGATTAAAGCAAGGTGACAAGCCTGCGAGTCTGGTTCGTCCCTCACGCAGTCATTTATTACCTCCCTGCCGAGAATCCACCCCAGAAAAATGAGAATCCCTGCCCTGATCCCTGCAGGGCTGTCCCACCCCCCGGTCACTGTGCTCCTGCAGCGTTCCCAGCACCACCATCTGCTGCCTCCAGGGCTCTGCACACCAGACAGGGCTCAACATTTGCCTGTGGAGTGGGGGATCCCAGGTCACAAGGGACAACAACCAGAGAGTGTGGTTTCTAACAAGGGCCTGACACAGAGTCTCTTCTCCTGAGGAACATTCCTCAGTCAGATCCTCTCACACACCTTCACCCCAGATGTGCTCCCTGCACCCCAAGGGAAAACAGGGTAAGAAATCTGATGACAGGAGGTTTAATGCAGCTGTGATGTGCACTGAGGATGGCAGAGCAGACAGCCTGACCACAGTTCCCACCTGACTGAGGCTGCATTTCCTTCTATCCCTGGTAAAGCATCTGCTTGGCCTCGTTGGGAGTGAGACAAACAAACCCCCAACCTGTGTTGGAGCAGGGTAAGGAACTCCCCCAGACCAGAACACAAGTTGATTTCAAGCCTGTGCACCACAAACTGATTTTAATATGATATAAATGTTCCAACTGACAGACCACTCCTATGAGCTGGTTGGGGGCTCCCATCCCCAGTTTATTTCCAGTTAAAAACCCAGGGACAGAATTCATTTGCCCAGGGTCTCTGAGGGAATCAACAACCCAGCAAGGATTAGAACTGAGGATTTCCTGTCCGATCTGCAAACCACACCTCTCTCCTGTTTACAATGTGAACCTATTCCTAAGCAGAAAAGCCATGTGAATGGAACAATTCACTCTGCTATTTCGGCCTCCCTTCCTTCCCTTCTCAGTTCACTCCTGGCATTACCCCCAGGTCCTTGCAAACCTGGTACCAGGAGAACTGGGGGACAAAGCAAAGCCAGCAAAAAGCGTTGCAGAGCAAACATTTCGGGTGCAAACACTTGGATAATGTTTGCTAAATCCACTTTAAAAACACTTGAAAAATACCCTCAAAACACGGTGCTCTTGCTGATGGAAAACGAAACCAAAAGGTAAATAAACTCCTCCATCAAGGAGTAAGTTAATGAATGACTAAAGCCAATCATGCTACTTACCTGCACATGGCATTTTCTGCCTGACTTGAGCAATACTACAGTGATAGTGTTACTACTCACAGTAAATTACTAGTTCAGCTTAAGAATCAGGAGAGTTTTAAAGAGATAGTATCTTTAGGCTCTGTGCATTTGCTTTCCTTTTTTGTTGTTGTTGTTTTTATTTTAGAAGTCACACTTTCACCTTTCCCTCTGGAATCAAAAGCTAAAAACTCCTGGAAAAAACATCAGCTGAACTTCTCCTGTCTTTCTGTGATTCCAGGGCTCAGGACATCAGTGTGCTCACACCCTTTAAACACCATGAGAGGCTGATTGAACGTACCAGGCTTGTCTAGAGCTTAGGGCCAGGAATGCCCGAGTTCAAAGACTCCAGTGGCATTTCATTCTAAATGATGTATTTAATCACAATCCCTGTTTTTCAAGGAGGGTTTCTCCTGGCAAAGTGGGATCACTGATGTGATAAGTTCATACTCCCTGCTAGCCCCACACAGAGCTACCAATTAACTCCTTTGCTGCAAAATGCTGCTAAAATTACAGGCTTCTTCAAAGAACAAAGCCACGATTCCAAAGAGCTGATCCTGCTCCTTTTAGATCAGTTGGCTCTTCATGGGTGTTTTAGTAACAACAGCTCCAGTGATACACCAAGATAACTACAGGGCTCGAGCTAAACTCATATTTATGTCTAACCTTTCGAAATGCACCTGTGCAGGCGTAATTCTTCCAGCTCCCAGTGAAGGAGAATAGCTCGTTAACTTAATTAATGCATAAAAGCACTTTGCCTGGGTAAGAATCTAAAATAGAAGATGCTAAACCCCACTGTTAAAAATAACAGGGAAATCCTATGGACAGCGCAGTGTTTTTAACACACTTGCTCTCTCAGCTTCCTGCTTTTGTCAAGCAAAAAGGTTTCATAAAAACCTCTGAGAACTCAACAGCTTTCAAAGTATTCTCAGAGCGTGGATTTTATTGGTTTTGGGGTAGCTTGGTTTTGTCACTGGGGCAAAGAAGTCGTGCTTTCGAGCTGAGGAATCTGTTTCTCTGCAGGCTGGTGGAAAGTGGGGCTGGAGAGGACTAAAGCATCTCTCACCCTTAGGCAGGGAGCAGCTCTACTTAGACTATTCCCAGGAGGTGGGTATTGAAGCTGTGCCTGAAAGTGCCTCGTAGTGGATGTGCTGCAGCTTTTTCAGATTTTTCAGTTCAGTGTTTAATCATTTTTGGTGCAATAAAACTGCTTCTTGAGCTCCTCCTATTGTCTTCGTGGCACTTAACCTGGGATGGCTCTTCTCATTTTGTTGCCTTTTTTTTTTGTTGTTGTTGTTGTTGGTTTGTTTTTCCTACTGCAAGTACCCTCCAGATTTCCCAGTTGTGTCCAAATTATCCTGAGGTGGAAGATTCACAGTGCCAGGTTATCCTGGACTGTGCACTTTGTAGCCACTACATTTCAGGAAGGGTTAAACCTCTGCTTTGTGAACCTCCTATCTTCTCTCCTATCACTGCAGTTTTAGTTTCAACAGGATTATTAAATTTCCCATACCAGTTCTCTTATTTTTGCTTGGGCTCATCCTTTCATAGAAGTAACTAAACTTTGTAAAAGATCAGGTGTGTGAATCCTCTACAGATTGCACCTAAATAATCCACTGAACCAATACATTGCAAATGGTGGCTTCAATCACTGTCATTTAGACCTGCTCTAAACAAATCAAATTTGAAGCTGGTTTTAAACCTGCCTTGCAAACTACTGCTTTAAAGAGCACACCAAATTCTTTCCAAGACTAATTAGCTCTTCTGTTTTCTTGCACAAGGCCAAAGTTAAGAAAAAAAAGCCTTAATAATTTATGGGAAAAAAAAAAAAAAAGGCTGAGGCTTCCCTTTGTAATAGCAGAGCTTTAATCCAGTGAACTTTACACTTTTGAGATGACACAAGCTGCTTGTTTACCAGAATTAATGAACTTCCCTTGCACAGGTTTGCTCAGTGATGGGTAGTTTGGGGCACTCAGTTCCAGAACCATTGGATGGGACTTTTTTTAGGCTGTTTTCTTTGGGAAATGGCTCTCTGGAAATTACTGGCCCCTGTAAAGCGAACTAAAAGTTGTGTGTCATCCTCTTCTGCTTTTTGTCATTGATAATACTTCAGCTAAAGTGCCCAGTGAGTGATCAGGGAGGATGATTTCTCATGCCACGTGTCCCTGCCCATGGCAGCAGAATTGAAGGATCTTTAAGGTCTCTTCCAACCCAAACCACTCCATGAGCTCCCCAACAGTACAGATGCTGAGAACTGCAAGAGACTTTAATTTTAATTTTTCCCTTTCCAAAAAAAAAAAAAATAAATAAACAAACCCCAGTGACTTTGGAACAGGGCACAATAAATATCTTTATAGTGCTCAAGTTTAGGATAGTGAGGCAGGAACTGGAGATGTTTAAACCTTTGTTTAAACCTTGGCTTTGGCTGAAAATCTCTGGCCACTGGCAGCTGGGGCTTTGCAGGTGGAACCTGGTTTGATAATGGCTGTTTATGTGAAATTAAGAGTGGGGGAACAGGGGGTGAATATTAACAAACATTTCCTAGGAGTTAGGGCTGTTCTTCTGTGAAATGCTGTGCTAAAAGGCAGTGGAAAGCTCTCACTGAGACACTTGAAGCTGGACAGAATGAAGAGACTGCTGCAGGGAATTACAGTGCCCTGATGTTAACCTGCATGTGACCTCAGATGGCTCAGCTATTACTAAATTCCAGTGATAATTTTGGTGATAATTGCTCCCTTTATTTCTAAACTGAATTGTTATAATTCATTATAGTCTTGTCTAACAGGTCAAATTACTGGGAAACTAAAGCAGATACAAAATGAGTTGCTGATAAAGTTCTTCTTTGCAGCCTTAGTTGTTTGATCAGTCCTTTGACATTAATGTATATTTTTATTGGCTGCCATTCATGTTTTAGATTTTGATTTTCAGGCTTTTCTAACTTCCACAGCTCATGATTTAGGCTGCTGTGAACTGACCCCTCTGCATGTAGTCCGTGTAGTCCACTGACAAATTTCACAACAAATACAGCCAGAAATGCATTTTTGTGGGTCCTGGTTCCTGTAAGTCCCTCCCATTTCCTGGAGGTCTTTAGTCTGAGCTGAAGGGGTTTGTGTGTAGAGTAAGAATTAGTAATTACAGCATGATTGGAGGAGGTAAATGCTCATTCAAGCTTTGTGCTGTTGGTGGTTGTGTATAAATTTAACATAATGCAGTCACTGTCTCCCCAGAGCACCTGAGCAAATGCTCAAACTCCAGTGAAATCAAAGTATGTGCTGACAAACTTTGAATTAGAGCTGCAAAACACACTCTGCCTAATTTACACCAACCATTCATACCAGTGTGAATACCTGTGTTGTCTGAATTAACAAGCAGGTGAACACCCAAGCCAAGGTTGTGGTTCCCAAGATGTCTTACTAATTACCATGGCTGTGATTTAATGTTATTTATTTATTAGACTCCATTATATTCCGTAGCTCAGTTAGTTCACAACAAAAACCTGAAATGTTGGGAGTCATGATCCATCGTCCTGGCACCATGATATTAAATCTTTCCTGAGAGGGATTTTAATTTAATTATAAGGTATGTACTAAAGCTTCATTAATTTATATTACAGAGCTAATTGCAGGCCTCTGCCTTTTTTATTTTCTTTTAGCAACAAAAGTTCTTGAACCAGTGCTCATTCTGCTATGAGGGCAAATTCTGCAGGAATTGTACAGAAGGCAATGGGTGAACTGGACTAAATGTGCAAACTTTCCTGCTAAACAGTTGCAGGAGAACTCTGTTTAGGTTGAAAAGAACGTTTTTAAGGAATTCTAAAAGGAAGAATGCCAGCTTTAATTCTGATTTTGTCATCAACTAAACACGGCCACAGATTTGTAGAACTGAGTGAGTTTGAGCTCTGGGGAACACGGCCCTGGGTGTTCAGGGCCTTAGTGCTGTAGTGATTCAAACCCAGTTTGTTTTCATTGTGACTGTTTTCAAACTTGCAGTATGTTTGTTTTTCAGATTTTTTGGATGGCTCTCAAAACAAAATACTTGTTTCCAGAGATTCCCAAACTTAGGTGAGTCACAGTCCTCCAGAACGCCCCATGTATGTTGAGTGCTCTTTCAAACATTATTGTTGTTTCCAAGTTTGACTTCATTTGTGTGTGCAATTTTTTTTTTAATCAGAGATGTAGAGACAAATCAGCATTTGTCCAAAGCAACCTGTAATTTGGGCCAGTTGTGGGGTTCTGGTGGGAGCCTGGCAGTGTGTTTGTGTTTCTGGCAGTGCCCAGTTCCCACAGCTCTGTGTTTTGTGCTGGGTTTGACCAGCAATTCAATGGTCTCCCCTTTCATAAAAGCAGCCTCTTAGGTGTTTTGAGCTGGAAATGCAAAATCGGTGTACGTGAGGGCTTGGGAGGCTTGTTCCGAGGAGTCTGTGGCAGCGCTGGGTTTGCAGGATGAGCTCATGAATCTCCAAGTGAAAATCTGGATTAGCAAGCTCTACCCAGCCCGAGAAGAAAGAAAACGTTTGCACAAACATCTGTGCAGGGAAACTGATGACTTTCACAAGATCTTAAATAGATTGTACTGACTCAATTATCCGAGTCCTGGAGTTAAGTACAGCTGAGGCTGTAACCGGGACCCGGCGAGCTAAAAAGGAGCCTCCATCCTTCCCGAGCCAGCGGGAGCTGTGCCAAGCTGGGCTCGGCTGGAAGCCTTTCTTTGTGGATCTTGCTGGCTGTCAGTGTGAAAGGTGGATGGAGGCTAAAAATGGCTCAGGAGCACGGCTGGTGTATGCAGGGAATAGCAATGAGAACAGGGTGAAATCAGAGCCTCGGACGCCGTGGAAAGCATCCAAGGGGGGTGGAAAATGTGCAGCAAACAGGTCCTATGGCTGCTGCTGCACGAGGAGAGAGCGAGGAAGGGGGAAAAATCCCAAAAGCAAAGGACAAGCGAGGGGGAGATGCTCTGAAGGACATGAAGGGGAGATACTTGAGTGATAAGATATATTGGGAAAAGGTTTTCCATCCAGAGGATGGTTGAGCACTTAACAGGTTCCCAGGGGAATTGGTCACGGGCCCCAAAGCTACCAAAGCTGAAGGAGTGTTTGGACAGCACTCTCAGGGACAGGGTGGGATTGTTGGGGTGTCTGTGCAGGGCCAGGAGTTCCGCTGGATGATCCTTGTGGGTCCCTTCCAGCTCAGGATATTCCGTAATCCTGGAGGTCAGGGAGTGCTTGGACAGTGTTCCCAGGTGTTGAGATTCGGTGACCGAGGGGACTCTTTGCGTTGCCCTGTACAGGGGGCCAGGAGTTGAGAAGGACCCACAAGCATCATCCAGCCCCAAGGTGGGTTATTCCGTGATCCCGGTGGGTCCCTTCGAAGCCGGGGTACTCCACGAAGGGCGGCGCGCCTGTGGGCAGAGGGCTCCTCGGAGGGCAGCGGCTCCCGGGGGCAGCGTCTCCCGGCCATGTGGGCGCGGAGGGGCGGCCCGGCCGCCACGAGGAGAGGGGCGGGCGAGGGGAACCATGACAAGAGGGGCGGGCGATGGGGTGGCCATGAGGAGAGGGGCGGGCGGGGGGAACCATGACAAGAGGGGCGGGCGATGGGGTGGCCATGAGGAGAGGGGCGGGCGATGGGGGGACCATGGCGGCGCCGCCCTCCCTCCCTCCTGAGGGCGGCCCGGTTCCCGCCCTGCGCTGACGTCACCCGCAGCTCGGCCGGCGCCATTTTGGACGCTCCTCGCCGGGGGCCGGGCAGGGCCGCTCCCAGCCCCGCCACCGCGCGCGCCGCCGCCGCCGCCTCCTCCTCCTCCACTACCGCCTCCTCCTCCTCCTCCGCCTCCATCCGCCGCCATCGCCGCCCGCCGCCGCCGCCCGCCCCGCGCCGCCTGCCCCGCCGGCACCGCCCGCGCCGCCCGGCCCCGCCGCCGCCGCTATCGCCAGCACAACATGGCAGGTAAGGGCAGCCCGGCCCCCCATGGCTCGGGGGGGCTCGCCCCGCTGCCTCCCTCCCCTCCCGCTCCTGCCCGCCGCCTTCCTGCTGCTTTCTCTTTTTTTTTAATTATTTTTTTAAAGATAATTCTCCCTTCTGGGAATTCGTGCTTTTTGCACCCACCCCTCCCGTCTCGAGGTGGTGGTGGTGGGGGGGGTGGGAAAGGCGCGGAAGGTGGGAGCGGTGTGGGTTTTTGGTTTTTTTTTTTTTTTGGAGTTGAGGAGCTCGCGGGCAGGGTGGGTCTGTGCCCGTGGACTCACCGGAATGGTTTGGGTTGGAAGGGACCTGAGAGCTCCTCCAGTTCCCTGCCCTGGGCAGGGACACCTTCCACCAGACCAGGTCGGTCCAGCCCGGCCCTGGACACTTCCAGGGATGGGGCTTCTCTGGGCAACCTGTGCCAGGGCCTGCCTGCCCTCCCAGGGCAGAATTCCCCCCCCGTATCCCACCCAACCCTGCCCCCTTTCCCTCTGAAGCCGTTCCCCCGTGCCCTGTCGCTACATGCTCTTGTAAGTAGTTTTCCCCTCCAGGCTTTTGGGGCTGCTGTTGGGGTTTATTCCCCAGTTTTCGGGGCTGTGCTGCTGTGCACGGGGAGCTTCCAGGCGCAGGCGGTGGCCAGGGGACAGTCGCACCCTCTGAGCATCTGCAAACGCGACTAAAATTGGGTACAGGGTGTAATTAAGTAACACAGGTCTCCTGTGGTGTCTTTTTTTTTCTTTTTTCCTCGTTCCTTCCCGTTCTCCCTCCCCATTTTGCATCCCGAAGTGCTGTTGGTGGCCTTAGAAGCGTGGATGCAGAGGGTATTTCCCCCCTCTTTACTTTTCCTCGCGATTCCTTCGTTTGGAAATGTATTCATCCCCCTCCTCTGCACATGAATTGTCTTTTCAGCGCTTGGCATGTGGAGGAGCAGAGCATGGGAGGCTCTGGGAGGTTTTGTGCCTTGCCTTTTTTCCCCCCCTACACCATATGCACATGCTCCACCCTCTTCTTGCTGTTTTAGTCGGGGAGGGAGGGGGGGCAAGTGCCAACTTGGTTCAAGTAAATTGTATGGAAAAGAGAATTTCAGCCTGAAGTAGCAGGAGCAGTGATTTTTTTTTTTCCCCTTCCAAGCTGTCCCCTTTAAGTGCTTCCATGGTGCCAGCTGCTGAATGACAAATGAAGAGGTTGGAGGGGGGGGAAGAGGAAAGAAAATGGGTTGTGGGATTTTTTGGGGAATTGTAGAGCAGGAAAAAAAAAAAAAAAGGTATTTTGCCATTTCCTGCATAAATGGGTGCTGTTACTTGCCTTCACCTTGTCGGGTTATGCATCTATAATCCTTCAGGGAAGAATTTAAGGCAAGCAAAAAATGCAGAGTGCACCCCTCTATTCCAGCACTTGTCATTCTGAGAGACTCGGTCTTTTCTGGAAAGATTATTTTTGGGCTTCTGATTTCCTTCTCTTTGACTGTTTTGTTTTTGGTTTTTTTCCTCCTGCTCTCTGAACTTAGGAAGAAGTCTCTCCTGTATTCTTTGTTATCCCCAAAGCCCTCCCAGAGCTCTGGATTAATGTGGAAATGCCATCTGTTGCTCAGCCGGTTCGAGTTGTGTGTGCAGGAAAAGTTCCATTTTGACAGTGTCTTTGGGGTGGGGGAAGGAGAAAAAAAAAAAAAAAGGCAGGAAAAAAAAAAAAAAGCCGAGCGAGACAAGCCCATTTCTGTCTCTTCCTGTATGTCCTCAGCCCTGCAGTGATTTGCTCGGAACGAAATGCAAAAGAAATGGGTGGTGATTTTGGTGTGTGTTTTGGTGGCAGGGTTCAAATGAATCACTGCCTTCCGCCGAGGCAGTAATGTTCCTGAAGTTTTCTCTCCGATCCGTTTTCTATGGTAGTAGAACTCGTTCCCATCCCATTGCTTGTTTGCTTTTCTGCTCGGATTTGCTGCCTTTTTTATTATTATTTTTTTATTATTGTTATTATTTTCCCAGGCTGGTAATTGCTTTGGTTACCTCTGCGAAGAGACTCTAAAAAATGTGGTAAAATTCTTTTTCTTTAGCCTTTAGCGTGTAGGTTTGGTGAGAGGAGGAAGCGAATCGTGTGCTTGGCTTTCGTGTCGAAGGGGGAGGTTGGAATTTTCCGAAAATGTACAGCTCTGATAGTTTATATTTACAGTCGTTTGGTTTATATTTAAAGTTGTTTATGTGTGTGTGTGTGTGTGTGTTTAGAGGGTTCTGCTAAAGTAGGAAGAAGGTTCCTATGAAATCCGTGCTGTTTAAATTCAGAGCTGGTTGGTTTTTGGTGGTGAGAGGAGCTTTCCCCCTGCCTGTGCTCCCCTGTTTTCCACAAACCCTGGCGTTGAAGGCTGACAAAAACAATCTCCGAAGGGAAAAGGTGGGGAGGGTGGCTGTGATTGTGCTGCCCGGGCTCTGCCGAGGAAGTGGGCGTGCTCAGGCTCCCAAATGTGCTCTCTGCAACCATTGTGTGCGCTGGGGGGACTCAGCTTTTGAATTGTTCCTTTCTCTTTTTTTTTCTTTCTTTAGGAGCTGGAGGAGGAAATGACATTCAGTGGTGTTTTTCTCAGGTGAAAGGCGCTGTAGATGATGATGTAGCAGAAGGTAAGAGCCACGTTTTCTGCTCTTTTCTGACTTTTTAACCGCTTGAGGGGGGAGATGTGGATGCAATCAGTGAATATTCGGCTGGAGCAAAGCAAACAGACCCTTAATCTGCATTCCCATACCCACAGTCAGGATTAAACTGTGGTTTGAGAGCCCTGTCCTGGACACTTGTAAAAAAGTTCAGGCTTCCTAACTATTTTTGCTGGAATTGTTTTCCAAGATTGTTAAGATTTTTCTGCCACTCAGCTCTTGGTTTGTGTGGGTTTTTTTTTCCTAATCTGCAAAATGGGGAATGTGATACTTGCATTCCACAGGGAGGTGTCGTGAGAATTAATTAATAATTGTTCTCTTTGAAGATCTAAGTACTAGATAGAGTAATTTTCCCAATCTTTCCAGCCCCTATTAACCAGGAGAGGAACAAATGTGAATATTCTTGTGTGCTTGCCTATTGCAGAAAGAGCGGGTTTGTGTTTGAAACGATAGTGGAGATTGTCTAAAACTTTTCTGAGCTGGCAGTGACAAGTGTCATCTTCCACTAAGATGGCTGCCTCTGATTGTCCCTGCAAAAACTCTGCTGGTTATTTGCTTTTCCTTGGATTTGGGATCGTTGGAGGAGTGGTCCTTTCCTCTGTGCTGGAGAGCAAAACCTCCTCTGTGATCTTCTTCTGGAGGGAAGTGCCTCTGACTTCTGAATTTCTGTGGCCACAAAAGCCTTGTTTGCACGAGGCAGCCTGTAAGATCAGGAGTTAAAATGTTTCTTTTGCAAGCAGTTGGCCTTGTCACTTATGTAATTCCTGGTTGTTTTTTTTTTTTTTTTCTTTTTTTACATATCTTGAATGCTCTGACTTACAAGTGAGATTAATGTTATATTTAGAAAAGCAGTAACTACAGTTTCCATTATTTCCCCATTTGACATGTGGTTCAAATTAGCTTCCAAAGGCCAAAAAAAAAAATAAGACCAGTATAAACATGAGTGACTTGTTTTTATTTATTAGCTGCAGCATGTGGCAAACAATGCACTGTCAAAGGCTGCTGTCGTTTGCAAGATGAAAGATGGCTTTTGGAAACAAGAGTTGTTTTGGTAACAACTCCAAATTTAATTTCAAATCCTTCAGGAAGCAGTTTTTAAAGCTTGAACTCAAAACTGCTCTTAAATGTGGTGTAATTTTTTTTCTTGTCAGACCTTAAATTCTGTAACCTTTGCTTTATTTACATATCAAACTAAATCCTTAATTAAATACAAATATTGAAGAAGTTGTGGTTGCGTGGCAGGCGCTTGCAAACAACTCTTTGTTAAGACAGACATGTTGACATGCATGTAATAATAATGAACTTCTGCAGAGAAAAGAGGCTTTCACAGGGCTCTGGAAATGCAGAAGTGAGGAAACGACAGCCTGTCCTGAACTTCCTGAACTGCTTGGAAGGGTTGCACTTGTTGTTACGAAAGGTGCCTCCTGGCAGGTCGGGAGCTGCGCTGGGACTGCTGCAGTCACAGGGGTGGGGTTCAGGGAGGCCTGGGAAGGAATTCAGGAGCTTGGTTTGCAAAGCCTGGGGAGAATGCCCAGCTTTGATTTTAGGGACCAGGGAGCCTTCTGAGTTCGGGACCCAAAGAGCAGTTTTGTTTTGTTTTGTTGTCATCACACCTGGCTTAGGGTGAGCCTGAAGATACAAACCTTAATATGCTGCAAGACCTTCTAAAACTGAACTGCCTGGAGAGAGGTCCCAAGTATTATTGTATCATTGGTGTTATGCTTGCCTGTGATTAATTTGTTGACATTCTCTCCTCTTCCTGTGGGTTTGGCTCCCGCAATCCACGCTGGAAGTTGTTGGAAGCAGCTCTTTTGAGTTGTTCTGCTTCACAGAGTCTGTTGGAAGGGCCCATCACGCATCAAGCTGGTTGCATTTTTAACTTTTATTGGCTGTATTTCTGGCTTTAAGGTTCACTTCTGTGACACAGGGCCATGGGTGTTCTTGCACAAATGAGAGCAGCAGCTTCTGGTCCTTGAGTTGATGGTGGGTCCAAGGGCAGACTGAGGACCTCTTTTCCCTCCCTGCCTTTCCATCTGCTTTCTTGTGGCATCCCTGGGGTGAAAGCTGAAGGAAATGTGGCTGTCTCAAACTCTGATGAGTGTTTAACCACTGTGGTCTGCCAGTGAACAGGTCTGCACTCCAGCCATGTCTGTGGTAAGGAGGGTACCAATCTGTATATGATAGTACCAGGGTGTGTAGTTCTGGGGTTTTCAGTGGCTTTGGAGCTCAAGATTTTAAACCCCCAAAATGCTGCAACTTCACTGAAAACAAACCTGAGCTGCAACTGCCCTGGAAACCAACCCCAAAGAAATGGGAGTTTCACTTTCTCTTCCCTTCCCTTCCCTTTGGTAAATCAGTGTTGCAATATTTACGCTTAAATTAAACTAAAAGCAGAGTTAACCAGGAAAACTGCAGCATTTCATGGCACCAGTCAGTGGTGTTGTCTATTAAAACAGGCCAATGGGGAAGAACATTTTGGAGAGTAACACTTTTAATCCAGTAACAGTGGCAGCAACTGTAAAAAGCTTGTCAAGAATGCTGCTGTTTAAGTCCTGGTGTGTTGTTTAAGGTCAGCTCTGACCTGCAGCCTCCACATCACATGTATAACCTGTAATTCCGTGGATACTTAGGCCAGAGTGGCTGGCTGTTGTTACAAAGTCAATATTTGATGGCTTTGGTGGCTGAAACATGAACTCTGATACCGAGTTTTTAATTTTCCGGCTCTCCCAGCGCTGGGTGATGGATGGATGTGACAGGGAAGGGAGAGGAGGAGAAATTGTAACTAAAGCTTGGGGAAAGGTGGCCATGGAGCTGTGTCTGGGGCCTGCCTGGGTCACTGCTGTGGCACAGCTTTTCTGAGCAGGACCATGAACGTGAGGAGCAGAACTGGCCTCTCTTCCCTTGGTATGTGTGGAATTTATCCTTGGCTCTTAGCTGTGGCCTGGCCCTGTCAGGTCACACTTAAGCACAGAAAGCAGGTTATAAATTGAAATTTCAGTGCCAGCTCCTTATAAGTGGGGTATTTAATTTTGAGTGGTGGCAGGAGTTTGCCTTTTTGTGATTTAACAGCCCACTGTATGAGGGCAAAGGTTGGAGTTGGTGCTGCCTCTGTTTCTGAAATCGTTTTCCTCCCTTTTTAATTTCATATTTGTCTTGCTGAAGCCCAATCCTACAACGTATCTGTGTTCAGCTTGTTCCATGTACTCAGGAGAATCCAGAGCCAGGACACTGGACCAGGCAGGACTTCTCCAGTGGAGACCACTGAGTGATTGCTGGTGATGAGTTCAACAACCAGTTCATCAGAAGTGTCTCTAAAGCACAGATTTCTTTCTTCTGTGCCATCACAGTTTCAGTGCAAGGAAGACTTAATTGTCCAGAAGTACTTGGTTGTCTTCTTAGTGCACAGTAGCAACTGCAGTTGGGAACAACTAAAGGTTGTGAGTTTAAACTGTCTCCAAACTAGACACTTGCCTAATGGAGTGAGTTTGTACTTCAGAACAAATTAAGGCAGATTTGTTTAATTGCTTGGCAGAAGGAAGAGAGTGAAGCTGCTGTATCTGAGTGTTCTTTCAGGTGTAATTCAGAGATATGTAAAAGTCTGATAGTCCAGGTCCAAGGCTGGGAGCTGGGAACTTACATCCTAAGCTTTAAACCTGAGTAATTACTGGTCATCTTTCACAAGCTGTTTAACTATTTTGTGCCCAGAATGTCTCTGAAAGAAGAACCTGAGTATTTGCTGTGGGGTGCTGATTACTGCCTTAATTTTGAAGTCTGATGCTTAACCATTCTGTGCTGCTTTGTTAATAACCTGTGACTTGCTTCATGGTCCCTCTTTTTGAGCCAAAACAGGCCAAATCCCTTGTTCAGGAATGCTTTCAGTGTTTGGTTCTAGGTGTGTTCCATCTCTCAAGTGCAGTTTGATAATTTATATTTGACAGACTTCAAAATTGCAGAGCAGGACTGGGAACTGCTGTTGCTTCAGCACTGGTAGTTTGTCTTCAGTGCATGAGAAGTGTTATCTCTGAGTAAGGAAAACTGAAGCCAGGAATGAGGAGTGCTGTAAAAAAAGGCAATTTACCACAATCTGGGCTTTTTTTAATGGGGATTGATGGAATGGCAATTCTCAGAAAAGAAGTGACAGCGTGAGGTTGTGATAATATTGCTGAGGAAAGATTGGGATGTAGTTGTGGGAGGGAAGCTAATTTGGGGTTTTGAGGGCTGTGGTGACGCTCTGTAACATCAGGTACAAGGAGCAAGGACTTACTAGTAATTTGTAGATGAATAAAAAGATGAATAAAAAGACCCCTGGTTATAGTCCTGTATTCCTGAGTCTACTTCTGTATTTTAGCTCTTTTATCTCCAGCTGTTTGTAGAATGGCTGTCTGTATCTAGAGAGAGAAATGGGCTACTGTGTTCTAGGAACTGCTGCTCTGGATGGACTAGAGTGCGCTTTTAGAGTGGGAAGTCCCCCAAAACAAAGAGCATTTAGCAAACAGATAAATAGTCCGTGGCTGTTCAGCTCCCCACGAGTGATTCAGTCCTCTCTCTGGAATGGCTTTGGGAGTTGGGGCACTTCAGCTTGTCAGTCAAGCTGCCCAGTGCTGTTCTGGTTGTTCTGCGAGGCTTTGCTGCTCTTGGAATCTGTGTCTTAAACTTAAAATGAGTTGGAAAGAGGGGTTTGTGTTGTAAACACGAAGTGTTTCATTGATCAGCCTGTCCTCAGGAGCAGTCCTGCCGGGTTACGGCTCTGGAGCAGCTTTGGGACCCTTTCTACCCTTTCCTTTTAAAGGTGCAACGTAAACAGTGCTGGCTGGGGTATTCCCACCCTAGGAATGGCTTTCTGTGGTAGCTGGAGCTTCTCAGAACGGGTGTTGGGAGGGCTGAAATGAAGCCCAAACTCACTCACAGTGCTGAGGGAAGAGTTAAGAGCTGGCTGTTCCTGCCTGTACTGTCTGCCTGCCTTTTTTTTTTTCCTCCCCCTTCTTTCTGTTCTCTCCTGACTTGCCTATTTAGGCCACAGCTACATGTTTGGCAGCATTTCTGCTTAAAGAGGCGCTCCTTCCCACCCTGCTGGCACGGGGTGCTCACGTCACTGCACAGTGAACTTGTTGGGGAAGCTGATCCAGCTGAAAAATTCGTAAAATCGGCCTTTTCGACGGGATTATTTTCAGGCTGAGCTGAACCCTGGTGTGATTCTCGAGAGCTTTGCGTGTGCCTTCACCAGCAGAGCGTGGAGGGTGAGCAAGTGGCTCCAAGGGACACGAGGAGCTCTGCAAGAGGGTTGGTGTCTTTATAGGACTTGCTGTCCAGTCAGCACAAGCCCCCGATCTCTGCGTGCTGTGCTGCTCCCAATGGTAAAATCAGCTGCTGAAAAGGACTTTAAACCTTTGCTGCTCAAGATAGCATACTGTTCAAAGTATGCTATCTGAAGGCCAGCAATAAAATACTGTTACAGTAACAGCATTATTCTAAGTGACAGATTTTTTTAGTACTCGTGGAGAGGTTTTCTGCTGTGGCCACGCAGGCAGAAATGAGGTTTGCTTAGTGTTTGGTAGCTCTGTTAGTAAAACCAGCTTGCTAATGTCAGCCCAGTGGAGTTTCTTTGAAGTTGCTGTAGAAAATAATGCCACTTAAATGGGAGATGGATTATTACTGATTGCTTGACTGTAAAGCACTTTAAAAGCTAATCTGACAAATGATAATCTTCTCTTATCGGTGTCTTATCAGCCTTAATATGATTTGAAAAATGGATCCCTTGTTTGGGGTTTGGTCTTCACCTAAACTGATGTGTATTGTCTTGCATTAAACGCTGTAGAATTAGGCTGCCTTTGTTTTTAGCTGCTGTTTAAGTGTGCAGGCAATTAAATCTGCTGTGAGCTGTGCCTCTTGCAGCAAAAACACCAATTACTGGTGGTACCACGGTAAAGCTCCGGTTTGTTCTTTCATCTGTGGGCAACACTGGGCTCCCAGAGTAACTGCATTATATAAGATGTTTTAATATCTGCCTCGAGGGTGTTTTGCAGGCATTTTTTCATGTTTTCAGTGCTCTGTAGTATGCAGTGCCATGACTGTCTGCAGTGTTTCTGGTGTGGAGTGAAAAGTTTAGCAGAACAAGTCAGTGCTCAGCCATCACGTGAAACTGGGCTTTGCACTTTTAAAGAAGTGACTGAAAGGAATGAAAAGCCTTGGCTTAGGTACATGTTTAGGTTGTGAATGTGAACAGAGACAGCAGTTACCGTGTCCCAATGAAATGGAAAGCAGATAAATGCAGGAAGTATTTATTGATCCAAACCAATTTGGAATAATCCCTTTCAAGAAGGTCTTGCAGTCAAAATAACCATGTCAGGACAGTTTTCTGGGTTTCAAGCTTGAGTGGAACATATTTAATTACAGCTTTGTTAGGTTGCTGTGGCTCAGTTGTGTTCTCCCAACGTGCCCCAGCTAAATACTGCTTTTGTAGGGTCAGTGTGTCAGTCAGCTGGGAATAGAAAAGGCCATGGTCATTCTTGGATGCCTTGGAAAATGGGGGAAAGCCTAAAAACGAGTCTTATCTTCAGAGATAAAGTATTGATACCTTGGTAATGATTCGATACCCCGTGTGTGTTCACTTGCTGATGGTTTTTGCAGCAGGATTTCCTGGGGTGGATGTTCTGGTTCTCACTTTCTGGCTCCTTAGGCCTGCTTTGGGCCATTGCTCTGGGCAGTGTGGTGGTACCTCAGGGTGCTCTTGCCTCTTTCTCTGTAGTGACTGGAAGCTTTTGGGGTCATTCATTTGCCTTCAAAACGAAGCACCCCCATCAGGTGCTGCTGTGAGGGGAGTTGATATTCCTGAGCACAATTATTTGAGGCTTCTGTGCACGACTAATCCAGTGACAGCAGCAGAAGTGGCTGGAAGCTGCTCCCTTCCCTCTCCTGAGTTATCACTCTTTTGTGGAGCACTGGAGGAGAAGTTATTCCTTTGGTCAGCCATTCTTTCTCCCAGTGTGTTTTCCTCTCAGTGATCCCCCAGTGATAACACCGGGAAGAAAAGCAGCATATTTAGGTCACACGTGAAAGCCCCGAGGCGGCTCTGCTCGCGTCTAATTCGGGAAGGAAATTTTAGGGTCGGGGGAAAAAAAGGGGTTTAAAAAGAGTTGTGTTGTGAGGAAGATCGGTTTCCCCAGCTCTACAGAAATGCATTTGGTGTGGAAATGTTTCTCTTTGCGTTTTTCAACTGCAGTCCTTAAATTAATGCCCTGGGAATAACGTGATCTCCAAACACACACACACGCTTGGCACGGTGGTTTTGAGAACGTGAGAAAAGATAATTGCATATATTCAGGAACAGTTAAGGTAATTGAGACTTCATATTATAGTTGCTTATTTAAATACAGGGTGATTTCTAATATATTCTTGCCTGTTGAATCCCAGTAACTTCCTACCAAGTTAAAAAGATTTAAATTTCATTGTCCCAGGGGATGGTGGGGGAAATGGACTGATGGAAAACTAGAAATGGAGATGACTGGAAGGAACCATCCAGAGTTGTTTCCCCTGGAAGGCCACCAAGTCATTTTAACTCTCCCTGCTTTATTTGCCCTGTCAGGGACCAGTGTGCCTGTTTCCTAAGGTGTAATTCCAAAGCTTCTGATAGTTTTTTAAGGATCTTTGAGATCCTTGCAGGGCAGTAATACTACTTAATACTCTCTATCTTGTTTTCAGCTGTTATACAACTCTTCCAAAATCCAAAGAAAAGGCCCTAATCTATAAATAGAGGTGGTGAGAGATTTAAAATAAGCCACTTAAAAATAAAAGTTGGTATTTTTCTCAGATCAGTAGACTATATATATATATATATATAATTTTAAGAGGTGTCTGCCTTAGAGTTGTCAAGCTTCCATTTTGCATCATTCAGAGAAGTGAGTGTCAGGAATCTCAAAGTCCAGGCCAGAAATTAACATTGGCCTCTTTAATAATGATTTTTTTTTTTTTTTTTAAAGAAGCTGAGGCACGTATGCCTGGGCCAGAATAGAAACACAGGAAAACACATGCCAAGTGGGATACAAAAAAGAAGAAAAGGCAATTGGTAAAGGGAAGATTTTTCTTTAGGGCTCCGAGAGCCACTAAAGATGCATCAAGTATTAAAATGAACTGCTGAGTGAGTGAGTGACCATAGTGAGGGGACTAATCAGAGATTTTTCTTCTACACTCACTTAATAGAACTGTGTATTTATCTCTGCTGGAAACTTCAGTTGTACTTGTGACCTTCACGGGCGCTGTGCTGCCGGCAAGCTGCCCAAAATTCAGCTGGTGAGCGTCCCTCCCTCCCTTCTCCCTTCCCTCCTCCCCGCCTTCATGGCAGGGCAGAGCCATTTCTCTTTGCATTTCCCTTGCTGAGGAGGAGGCACTTCCCACATTGGCCCAGGTACAACGTCCTCCTGCATTCTGCACACGGAGATTTAAAGGCTGGAAATGTTTGGCCTGAGTTTTTTGGAGGCTGAAATAAAAGCTTTGCTCAGGGAATGTGGGAGAAGAGGCTCAAACAGCAGGGTAGCTTCTAGGGCTTGGTTTGGTTTTCTGTTTAAATCTGCAACACAAATGCACTCCAAGTCACAGAATGCTAATTATGAAAATCATTATTATTTTTTGGTAATCCTAGTGCTGATTTTTAACTTGCAGGGTATGTTTTGGAATGGCTTCAGCGAGAAGAGCAAATCAAATGAAGCTATTCCAGGGCTCTGCAGCTTTCTCAGTGACAAGAAAGGCATTGCCTGGAGGCTTCTGTTCTGTACATGCAAAACAATGGCCCAGTATGTTATTTCCAAATATATTGTTATTTGCAAACAGAACACCAACCCCTGGCTGCTCTGTGCCGTGCAGCCTATTGAAATTCTGGCCGTGATTCCAGCTGAGATTTTTCCATAAATAGCTCTGTACTACTGGGGAACACAAACAAACCCTGAGAAGACCCGAGGTGAGGTCTGCTGAGGGGCTGTGCAGCCTGTGATTAGTGTGGACTTGGGGTAGAGACGTTCTGGATGTGAGGAATGTTTTCTGTAGGGTGACGTGGGGGCTGCCAGCAGGAACTGAGAAGTAAATGATTACCAATCACATTAGCTGCAAGGGCTCGTGAATCACCTGTATTGAGCACAGCACAAAAAGGAGTACAAGCAGAAGCAGGTAGGTTTTCTTTTTACTTCTGTGCCTTGCCTGGATCACAGGGCTGCTTTTTCTGCTGGGCCTGTTGCTCACAAACATTTTTGAACAAAGCAGAAATCCCCTTTTAAAGGCAGTCAAAGAGCACAAAAATAACTTTGGCATTTGTGAAATCACTACTCTGAGTGGAGACTCTCCAGTGTCCTCAGCCCCTGGTTATCCCAGGCAGTGTGTTTGTCAGCTGTCCCAGCAGGGCACTGGCTCTGTGCTGGGAGCTGGATATAGCTTGGAGTCACACTCGTGGAATTGGGTTGGAAGGGACATTAAGGATCATCCAGTGCCACCCCCTGCCATGGACACCTTCCACTAGCCCAGGTGGAAGATGGCCTTGGACTCCTCCAGGGATCCAGGGGCAGCCACAGCTCCTCTGGGAATTCCATCCCAGCCTCTCCCCACCCTCCCAGGGAAGAATTCCCCCCCAGTCTCCCGTCTCTCCCTGCCCTCTGGCAGTGGGATCCATTCCCTGTGTCCTGTCCCTCCATCCCTTGTCCCAAGCTCCCTCTCCATCCTTCTTGGTGGGAACAGCTCAACTGCTGATACTTCTCCTTTTTAAGTCCAATGGTGTTCTCAACTTGTTGAGATTTTTTTATTTTATTTTATTTCCAGAACATTCTTTTTCATTCCTTGTAGGCACATTGAGAGCAGCTCCCTAAGAAAATGGAAGTATAAATAAAAGCAGCCAAGCAATCCAGCAAAGCACTTCTGCTGCCGAGGGGTAATGAGCCTGGGTTTGGAAAACAGATCCATTGCTCACATATTTATCCCAGGGAGAAGAAATAAAGCTTTAAAGCTTGAACAAAACCGAGTCAAATTCTTTTAATGTGTTTTGGGAAAGCCTCATCCTCCCTGTAACTTGCATTTTTCAAAGCCTGGCTTAGGAGAATTACGGAGCACTCGTGTAGCGTTAGGGATAAATCTGGAGGAGCCTGCTGAGGGTGTGCTGGGACTTAGCTCTGGGGGGTGCAGGTTTTCCAGGGAGCAGTGGCTGCAGATGGAGTTTGTGGTCTCCTGAATCTTTTTAGGATGTCCTTTATCTCCAGGTCAGCAGGAACATTTTCAAGGGCTTCAGCGTGGCAGTGCTGCTCTGCCCAAACAGACATTTAATTTCTCTTGTTAGCAACATCAGGTTTATTCTGGAAAATCAGTAAACCTGGATTTTTACCCTCAGCAGAGCTAAAATTGAGTTGTTACTCTCTTGGAAACTAAATATGCAAAATCAGTTTTGCTGTAGCTTTATTAATGACAGGCTGTAAATTAAAGCTCTGCAAGCAGAAAATATATTGGAACAAGTCACGTAGCAGAGTATTAAAAACCAGACAAACGCTGTGTGTGAGGAGAGATGATCAAATCTGTTATTTATAAGCCTTTTTGCCTCAATTCTCCTCGTATTGCTCAACAGGTCCCTCAGTTTTGTGAGTGACAGAACCTTCAGATACCTGAGGGCATCTCAGATGAAGCAATTGTGGCCATGAGGTTCCTGCTGGAGTTAATTTTGTCCCCCTGTAATTAGATATGTATGATCTGTATGCAGTTGTACAAAGGACAGAAATGATGAGTAACCCCCCAACTAAATCCTGCACGATACAAATATAACTGAACCATTCGGGCATCTTTGTCCCAGAAACCAGGGGAGGTTTTGCTGGCTGAACAGTGTGTGTGAAAGAAAGGAAAAGGAGGATCATAGGATGGATCTTTCTGAAAAAAAAAAAAAAGAGAGCTGTGGATTGTGTACCTACTGCTTAGGGCAATTACTGGGTTTAAAGGGATAATGTGTGGCTGAAATGGGAAAATTCCAAGAGGAGGAAAATCTTTTTCTTGTGTCATTTATACAAATTATCTCCCTGTCTGCAGTAACACTTAATACTCAGTGTCAGGGTTCTACACTTTTAATACAGCCAGTCCCCCTTCAAACAAACCCCAGACTTCATACTCTTACTTTTTAGCTGAGATTTCGCTGGGGGATACAAGGAATTTGCTTTTAGGTAGGGTTTTATTGCTGCAGCACCAAAGAACACTGTGTGTGTGTTCATCTTCTGCAGTGATTTAAGGCAGGTTTGGTCCTGGAACTGTTAAAATCTTTGTTAATGTCCAGAATTCCGTGGCTCTTGAGGGAAGTCTGAGCTTCTGGGCTGCTCTGTTTGCCTCTAAACAGGGACACTTAATTTTCCAGTTAAAGTGGGACTGATGTGATGGGAATGGGATACAATCAGACCTAGGCCAGGTATCCAGAATGTCAGATGGCTCTTTATTTAACACATGATCCCTGGAAAGCAAATAATTTAAGACTTAGAATGCATTTAGGTTTTATGCACTTCACGTTTCTGTCCTTTTTTGTTCCTCTTCCCCACCCAAAGCATCCTTCCTCAGGGGTTGCTAGGGCTGCATTGCCTGTGCAGGTGATGTTATCCAGCCTCGGGGTAACCACTGCTCCCAGGCTTTTTTTGGTAATCCTAAACCCTGAGTGAAGAGGAGTTCTCACCCTGATTGAAAGGGAATTGATGCAACACTGTGTGTGACACATCCTCAGTAGGAGGCCACTCTTCTTTTCCTCTTCCCCACCTGAAAATAGATTCAAGCTTCAGAGGCTGGAATCTCTCAGCAGCTGAATTTTGTGATGTTCAGAAAAAAAACCCCATGGTGGCTTTCACATCCAGCAGCTGGCTGGCATTAAAAAATGCTGGATTTGCTGTTGGTTGCTTTATTTTTTTGTTTAAAAGCAGAACAATTCTGGTTGGAGGGAGGAAAGCCTGTGGGGAAAAAAAAATCATTATTCTCTAATATTGCAGCAGCTTCAAAGAACAGGCTCGAGGAGGAGTTGTGATTTTACCTGCTCATTCCTAGCTGTGGATAAATGTTGTGGTTCCCCAACTGTGGGAGGTTCACCCTCCTTTCTGAGGTTATTCAAGCTGGGCACCAGGGCTGGATTTCTGCCACTCAGGCCTCTTATGTTTATGATATTAATAAACTGGTGTCAAATGTCCTGGGAACGGGTGATGCAGGTTGAAAGACCTTTGTTTCAACCAACAATAGACCTGAATTAGTGTGACTAGGAAAAGCAAATAGGCACTTCCTGTCGTATTTTAAGGAATATTTGGGGTTGGGAAGCATGTGTATTAAGAGATGTGAACTAAATGCTCATCATTTGCTGTTTGTCCCTGGTAAAACCCCTCCCTGCATGTTTGTGCATCTCTATTAGTCTTCCTAAACATGTTTGCAGTTGGAGGCATTTCCAGGCTGATCCAGTGTGTTACATTTTTTACATCACCTGATGCTGGAGCCAAGTTAAGCTTGACTGGTTAAATAAGCAGTGCCTGGGTGTGGGCAGCCCAGTCAGCAGGAGTTTCTTGGGGTGTTTGTACCTGCTCTGTTGTAAGTGTATTTATTTTCCTGCTTCTCTGAACGTGCTCAGACTTCCTGCACCGTCCTCTGTTCTCCCAGCTAGATCATGTCCAGCTTTAGGGCAAGGCAGGTACTGGGAACTCTGGTTTGCAGCTTCTTGAGAACTAAATTCATTCCATTTATTGTCTTTCACCTGGTGGAAGAAGAGAAATTGCCTGCTGGTTTCCTGTGCATGTGTTCTGAAAGGAACTGCAGTAATGTCTTGTCTTAAGGTTTAAAAATAGAAAGTAATTAATCAGGGTGAGGAGGGTTAATGGTTTCTATCCAGAAACCAAACAGCTTTGCATTTGTTTGTGTAGAGAGAACATTCTTCTGTCTGCTGTTGTTATGAGTTTAACAAGAGGGGATTTTTCACTGTAATTTTGGAAACACTTATTAATGACTTACTCGGGGTTAAAAACCCCAAAACTATATCATTGTCCCGTCAGATGAAGTGGTTTCAAGGGGCCAGCTCAGGGCTGTTCCCATCTAACCCAGCCTGGCCCTGTGGGGTTTTTCTGTAGGTTTACAATGAAGTTGGTATAAAAGGAGTTACAGGATGCAGAGCCAGGCATGGTGAGCAGGAATAAACCCTGCAGTGGGGTCCAGCCCTGAGGTCACAGTAACTGTGGTACAGATATTGCAGGGTGGATCAGAGTCAAATCAGTTTAAGATGTGCAAGTTCCTTCTCCAAGCTCCTACTGCTTTTCAGTGTGAATGCTTTCTCTGCACAGAGCAGTTTTCTGTCTCTCCCAGTGGTGGGAAGCACAGAGCAGTTCACATCAGTGCCTGACATCTGTTTGCAGAGGGCTCGGACTCGCTGCTCTTTGTCATCTGTGTTTTCCTCTGCCACCACAGGTGTCTCACAGTGCTGTGTGCTGGAGCCTGAGCTTCCTACTATAGAGGAGGCAGGAAGCCAGTGGTCTGTGGTTTAAATCCATTTCCTTTCTGTTCAGCAGAGCCCAATTGTGACCTTGTTTAGGGAACTGTTGTGAGTGGGAGCTGGTGGAGCCCGACTATAGGGACAGAAATGCTCATTGGCTTTCTGGTTGTGGGCTCAGCATCCCTTCTGCAAATCCAGCTGTGCTGGCTGCAGATGTGCTTGCTCCTGAGCATTGTTCCTTGCTTCCCCCAGCAGATGTGCTCATCTAATGCCTTCAGTTCAGCCCTGGTGAACTCTGGTAGCTGAGCAAAACCCAAATTTGCTTGACAGAACTGAAGTGTGTTGGGGATCACTCCCAGGAGTCTGAGGTGGTGGCAGTGTCAAAAGAGTGTTCCTTCTAGTGATTTCTGCTACTCCTGAGCATTGCTGTTCTTGCACACTTATTTATTGGTTCAGAAATGGACCGTGGGGGAAAATCATGATGAATTTGGTGGTGGGAACATGACCTGAGTGGAGATGAGTGGAGCAGTTGCCCAGTGAGGCACAGCAGTTGTTTGCCAAACAGGAGTCACAGTGTTCAGTGTGCTGCTCCCTGTACAATTAGATTGCAATATTGAACACAGATTGTGCTTTCTATGAATTGTTTATGTGTTACATACATGTTCTGTGTGTCTGTTTTATATGTTTGTATGCTCTCTGTTTAAATGAGGAAATTGCTTTGATAACACACTTAACTTGAGATCCTGTAAAGATTTCTGGGTGCTGGAGGAGCTGCTGTTCCACACGAGAGGCTTTCACAGATGGAGATTCTGTTCCCTGCTTTACCATTACCTCATAAAATACTTTGTATTTGTTACTATCCCCACCTCCAAAGGTTTTGAGAGTCACTTCTGTGCTAATCCTGTTCTCTGCAGTTCCACCTTTTCTCGCTGTGGCTTTGCAGGCAGGAGCAGCTTTGCTGCGCAGGGCAGGTGGATTTGGGGTTGGATCCTGCTCTGAGCATTGAGCCCAGTAAAGCTATTTAGGAGCATTACCAGCCTTATTACATAAAACTGATGGCAGCAAGGGTTTAAGGCTGGTGTTGCTGTGTTAGTGCAGTGGGAGGGGATGGAAGTTTGCTCTTGTTTTCCAGGAAGTCACGAGGCTTTAACAAAAAGTGATTTGCATGAATTTGCAGACCCGCTAAATAACATTGTTTTGAACTTTAGTATTAAGTTGCATTACCTCTAAACCATCTAAGAATGTGTTGTAAATGCGTCTGTAAGTTCTAAGCCATCCTAATACTCGTAAATCCTATGGAGTAGTTGTCTTGGAGTGCTGGTTCTTTCCCCTGGCTCCAGTTCCTCCTTCCACGACAAAAAAGTGACTGAATTCCAGCTCCTGCTTCTGAAGGGCTGTTGATAACAGGGTGTTCTTGCTGTCATTGCAAACACATGGATGTGACAGCACAAAGAGTGATCTCAGAAGGATGTGGCACTTGAGGATGCTCTGAGCCTTGCTTGGCCATGGAGGAGGAGAGCCCTGCTTACCTGGGAGCAAGGAAGGCAGAGGGCATGTTAACGTGGCTTAGGAAGTGACAGGAAAAGCTTAATTTAGAACTGTCCAACTTTTATTTTAGGGAGCTAAATAAAAAGTTAAAAATAAAAGGTGTAATCATAATAATGATGATAATAATGATAAGTAAATCACTGGTGGTTTCAAGTCCAAAGTGGAAATAGAACTTGTCCAGTGATATCTTTTCTCAAAGATTGGAAATAGAGGGAAAGCAGGAGGGGTTTGGGCCTGCTTGGCAGTGTTTCTGTTTGGTTATTTGGGTGAGTAGTTGATGCAGTGAATGGCAGGTGTGAAGTACCACGTGTATTCCGTGTGTGGATAGGGATGGAACCAGGGCTGGGAGAGTCCCAACCCTGGAGTGCATCTTCACCAAACAGCCCCAGCTGCTTCCACACGAGCTACACGAGGAGTTTATCGTGACTGGGTGTTTTCTTTTCCACTTGCAGCATCCCGGGGCCTGGAGCTCTTGGAATGAGCATGCAGGCCAGGGAACAGTCTGTCAATCTTCCTCCATCTCCACAGATCTCCCAGAGTGGCAGAGGCCAGCAGGGCCAGCCTCATTCCTGGCTGCTGGAGCTGCAGCCTGTGCTCCCCTGTGTTTGTGCTCTGCCCCTGGCAGGGCCAGCAGCTCTGAGCACACACTTGGCCAGCACACAAATTCCCCTCCCTGGGAAGGAGGGCAGCTCTGCAGCACAATTCCAGGGCTGGGACCTGGGAGAGAACAAGTAGCCAGCTGGCTCTGGCAAAGCCTCAGAGCACAGGAGGGAGGATTTTTGCCCCAGGGGTAAAAGAACCCCTTTCTTTCTTCTGTATTTCCATGTATTTCTTCCCATCCCCACATTTGTGAGGGAATCAATGTATTTTTAATGCCCTGCCTGGTAGAGAAGAAATCTATTTAAAGGCCTTCTGGAACGACTCTTGAGCAGTGGATTGAACAGTAGGAATGCCTTATCCCAGCTGCCTTTGGAATTGTTGCCTAGTCACTTCGGAGAGGCGGAATGAATGCGGGGAATCGCTCTTGCAAGTGAATGAAGAGAAGGGAAATGAAGTCAACAGTAAAACCGGTCATGGTAACTTTGAAGCACACAATCCTTGTGTTCCCTTCCCCCTCTCCACATACATAAATTAGGGATGAGGCTGGAATGCAGAGGGTGCTTTCTTTTGTGCCATCAGCACTGAGCAGTGACTGCCATTTGGCTCTCCTGCCCTTCCCCTGGAGTGTGCACTGGTGGTACCCTGGGCTGGGAGCTCCTCTCTGCACCAGACATGTGTGGTCACTCTTCCTTTATCTCATTTGAACAGCCTTCCTGTTCACTTGGAGATTAACACTTCACTGCCTACCTACAGAGATTAATACACAACATATATCAGGGCTCCTGATAAATGTAGTAAATCCAGATCCCAAACAATGGGGGTGCTGGTGGGATGACTCAGTGCATTGTGTAGCTGCTTGAAATATTTGAAGCCTTGGAAGAGCTTTTGTTTTCTCTCCAGCGTTTCTCATTGTATTTTTTTTCCCCAACGATTGAGGATGTGGCTCCAAAACAAAATCACTACTGGAAACAAGAAAGTCCAGTCAAAAGTCACAATTTTCTGTCATTTAGCTGGGCCTTGACCTGGAGTTTTTGGAAGCTGCATCTTTTCAGTAGCCTGAAGCAGGGAGGTTTTGCTTCACCCTGGATTGGGAAGGACCAAACAATCCACAAGTGATTTCCAGGCACTTAAGGTGTGGAATTCTCCTGGAGAGATCTCTCGTTGTCTGTGGAGACAATCTAGGAAGAATGGCTCAGCTATGCTCAGCAACTGTGCCTTGAATTCATCCATTCCTGTGCTGCTTCCTCAGCTTGAGGCCTTTGGAGCTTCCTTGGATTTTAACAGTAATCCTAAGAGTAGGTTTCTTAACGTTTCCCGATGGATACAGTTTCTGAAGTGCCCTTGGAATGATCACTCGGTTTTTAGTTGGATCAAAAGAGCTGCTTCTACCCTTAAAGCTGGGAAACTGAGGAAGTGGGCTCTGCATCAGGCCAGAAAATTGTGTTTTCAGGACACAATTACCACCCTAACAAAGTAACTTCTCTACATTATGGATGAGATTGGAGTTGCTCCTTTGGAAAATTCCAGAAACGGTATTTTAAACCACTGTGAAAGTGTATAAACAATGAAAGAAGTTACCAAAATGCTTTTTAAATACCTCAATTCCTTGTTCAGTCCTTGGAAACATCAGGAGTCTGCTCCACTTGTGTAAACACGGCTGATTTACTTGCTCTCTGCTTAGGCAGCAGATCAACATGAGTCCCAAAACTTGCACAGAAACCTTTTAGGTCTGGTGGAATAAAGACTCTCTTTGTTCCTGCCATGATTGACTCGCTGCTGGAGAGTAGGTGACATGTTTTGCCTACCAAGCATGTTTCATAAGCAGAGTTTATATAAAGTTCACGGTACATTAAAATAGATAGCCTCTTCTCTGCTAATAAAATCCCTTTTATTCTATTATTGGCAACAAATTGAATACAGGATTGCTTTTCAGGTTTGTGATGGGCCTTCTGGAAACGAAGTCATTGGATTAGAGTATTGTTTGGATTGATGGAGCTGCTTTCTCCCCTCCTTCCATGGAACAAAACCTGGGGATCAGGGGCTTGGCTTGGCTGTAGGGTTGCATTTCCTTGAGGTCAGGGTGCCAGTGGAGCGCTGGGGATCTGCCTCTCCCTTAAATATCCCTCCCTTGCTCACCAGCAGTGCCTTGATGTCCTGCTCTGCCCTTGGCCGAGGTGTGGCAGTGTGGTATTCCAAAGGGGCAATTCCTGGGTTTGGATGGACCACTGGTGGTTGTGCTCTCCAGTGCTGATTTTCTGTGTGAGAGCAGCATCTCAGCCCTGCTTTGGGGATGCTCTCACAGAAATCCTGTGTTCTGCCACTTCCTCTGGACATTTTGGGTTGTCCTTGGAAAGGGAACAGTCCAAGATTACTCACCTGGCATTTATTGATTTATCTTTAGTTTAAAAACTAATTAATAGTTTTCCATCGCAGTTGCTGCTAAGGAATATATTTTGTTTATAATTTAAAACTGATCTGCAGGGTGACCATTGTGAGTTGCCTTGTTTGTCTCCAGTTAACTGATAACTTCCTTCAGGTCTCTTCCCATCAGTGATGTGGTTTGCACAGTCAAGATGACTATCAGTTTGATACCAGGGATTGCTATTCTTCTCTGTGTATATTCACTGTTTAATTTTAGCACTTACAAAAATACTTGTGGTCATGGAAACCTTCCTCATCCAGAAGAAATACTTAAAGTTTTTTAAGAGACTGATGAGTTTATTTCCTGATTTGCTGTAGCTGCTTGTTCCTTGCATTCCTCAAACACTGATGCCTGAACTTCTCTACCCTGGTACCTCTTGCCCTTAAGTTGTCAAATGTGTACAAAATTCTAAAATTAAAATCAAGGTATGGATATTCTTTTACACTTATCACAGTTTTCTGGGTCACTCGGTAATGAGAAGAATTCTGAACTTGTGGGGTTTTCTCTCTGTTTTTCTGCAGCTGATATAATTTCTACAGTAGAATTTAACCATTCTGGAGAGTTGTTAGCAACAGGAGACAAGGGAGGGAGAGTTGTCATCTTCCAGCAGGAGCAGGAGGTGAGTCTGTCTAATTACACCATATTAAATGTTCTGTTCTTACCCATTCCCCTTTTGAAAGAAAAGGAGCGTGTTTTTATAAAAAACTTTACACAAAGTGCCTGTCTGTGTTAGAAATGATGAAAATAATGACATTGAGGAGTAAAGAAATTAATGAGAACTTTGTGACTGATAGAAATTATCTGATGCACTCCTAATGTGGTCCAAAGGATGTTTAAAGTGCAGACCAGAAAGTGGGGGAGGGCAGGAAAAGGCCTGGAGGGAGTGAAGTTGGTTCTTACAGTGACTCTGCCTGGCTGGGAGGATGATTTCAGATTTCACTGGAGCTGGGGAAATTAAAAGTTGCCCTCAAGCAAGCGAGTGGCTGTGCCCTCAGATGTCCTTTTCCATTCTGATATCAGTCAGGTAAAATCACACAACCATAACACAAAGGGATCTTCTCACTTTACCCTCGTCCCTTCGGTCTTTGGGCTGTTAGATTGCAATACTGAACACAGACTGTGGGAGTTGTTTTGGTTAGAATGTATTGCAGGGAGAGGATAATCCAGGATATTTCTGGGAGATGTCACCTCCCTGCCCACAAACATCAGGCTGTTGCTTTTCCATCAACGTTCTGTTCAGTTCCGAGTCCGAAAATCCCAGACCGCAGGAATTCCCAGAGCAAGTTGTTGTTCTGTGCTGGCACGTGGGGAACGCCCCTTGCCGGTGGCAGTAAATCCCCTGGGTCAGTGCTGACATCTAGTGGGGGCTGCCCTGCCTCTGCCCAGCTCCAACTCCAAAGGCATTTGGTGGCTTTCCCTTGTTTTCCTTCTATTTTTTGTTTTAAATTATTTTTCTGTTCCTGAGTTTTAGCTTGATTCCTTTCGTGTAACTTAACATTCCCTGTTCAGGTGAGCCTTGTTTGAGGGACTCCTTGGTTTTTGGTGCATCACCCCTGGCTCACATCCTTCTGAGCTGGGATCCAGCTGTAGGAAGAACCACCTGGCTTGGCAGATTAAGTTTCCCAGCACTGTTTTTGGCATGATTTGACTGCTGGGCTTTTAGGGAGTGGACAGTGGGATTGCCTGGAGTTAGTTCTGCCATACACACAACTGCCTGGAGCTGGTTTCTTATGTGAAAGTACCTAAACTATGAGTATTTAATCTGGATTTGTGTGCCCCCTCTCTGTGCTGCTGCATTCCTGAGCTTGGCAGGCCACACCTGCAACACTAACACAGCAGAGAGCTGCACAAACCTGTGGGACTTCACCCACTGCCAAAGTGGTGCCACCTCCGGGCTGGAATGTGGCAGGCAGTGACATCAGAGCAGCAGGAAATGAGTGTGGATCTCACAGAAACCCAGCAGGAATCTGCGTGGGCAGCCTGTCAATTACCTGAATTGGATTTTAACATCAGGCACTCTGGGCCAACACCTCTCCTTGGCTTGGTTTATTTTTTGCTTTGAGCACCATGAGATGGTTGAGATCTGGCTTTTCTCCCCAGGATGGATGTCATGGATTATCTGCTCCTGTAGAGTTTTACTAGAATACACACACAGACTGTTCAAGCTTCAATCATTATGGCAAGCATGGAATTGAAGGAAAGTTGCCTGAATTTCCTAAGGCATTTCCTACAGCACAATGGATTTCCTTTCCCTGCAGCGACCCAGCTTCACTTGTTACTTCTAACTGAGGCTTGGAACAAAGTCCCTTCCGTTCTCCAGGGTGGGAAAGCCTGGAAGGGAGAGGTGTGGTACAGAATTCCAGTGCCAAATTTGATTTCTAAGCATTTTGTCCACTTTTTCTCTCCACCCCCCAACCCCACCCCAGCTTATTTTGAAGTGTAAGAATTCCTGACAGTCTCAGTGTGAGGGGATGATGCAGCAGCAGATGCAAGGAATGTGACAAATGTGGGCCAGCCAGGGCTGGATCAGGTGTGTTTTGGTGAGGTCCTGAGGGATGAAAGGAGCAGAGGACATGAGGCACAGAGGAAGGAAGGAGCAAAGTCCCCAGTCAAGAAGATATATCACAGCAAAGGCATCTGATGGTGCAATCCCTGAAGTGGGTGGGACAGGAAGAAATCAGGGAATTCAGCTTGAAACCATTTCAGGTGCACGTGGGGGGAGCGCTGGGGCAGAACTGGCTCCAGTTTTGTGTCACCCATGGCAGGGAACTGAAGGTTCAGTCCCTGCAGTGCATCTAAAACAGCTTTTGGAGAGGAAATCCTGCAAATCTGGGTGGTTTTCAGTTTTCCAAACATTTCCACCCTGCAGGGGTGACTCCAGTGTCAGAGATGTATTCAGCAGAGGTGTTAAGGTTTGTTTTTTTTTTTCCCTTCTAGAATGAGGAAGAAAAAAAGCTTCTTAAGCAGTTTAGAAGCTCTCAGGGAACGTGGGGATTATAAACCAGAATAGTGGAGCTGCTGGGACAAATTTAGAGGTGGCATGTGGGATTTCCATGGTGTGCCTGGAAAGCTGAACGTACTCACTGAGTAGATTTGCCATATGTGTGTCTGGGTAGTAGGGGAAGGAATATTCCCCTTAAAAAAGCAAAGCAAAGGTGGAAAAATTAAAAATTAAGAATAATGTTTAGGGAAAATAAGTTTTATATTCAGCTTCTTGGAATTAATAAATCCACTTGTACCCCAGCAGCCTTGCAAAGCATATTCTGCTCACTGCATATGTAACCTGATCATTTAATTCTCTTTTTAGAACAAAACCCAGTCTCACAGTAGGGGAGAATACAATGTTTACAGTACCTTTCAAAGCCATGAACCAGAGTTTGACTACTTGAAAAGCTTAGAAATTGAAGAGAAGATCAACAAAATTAGGTGGTTACCCCAGAAAAATGCTGCTCAGTTTTTATTGTCTACAAATGGTAAGTTGTGACTTTACTTGCCGTGGTCCTGTGTTAATGCTGTTAGGATTTGGTCTAACCCTCTCCACTTGCAAAAGGCTGGAGTCAAGCTGGGTTTAAATGCAAGTATGTGGGAATGTGGCTCTTCTGGCTTCCCTGGGCACAGGGTGGTGGATTTGGGATTTGGGATTTGGTTGCTTTATAGCCCAGGGGCTTCACCCAGCACCGCTCACACCTGTGTATGTGAGTCCCTGTGCCAGAGCTTACAGTATTCACAACAATCCCTGTCCTAACTGAAACTTGCTCTAACTTCTTTTATAAAAAGAATAAGCTGTGGAGGAGGTTTTTTAAATGCTTTTTATCTTGCCTTGTTTTCCCCAAGCAGCATTTTTGTCTTTTTTGGTGCTCGTGGGCGGCCTTGTCTTGTTCGAAGGCATCAGCAGTGACAACTGGTGTCTCTGCCACAGCTCCCATTTTAAAACTGTGGCTCTTTTCCTTTTTAGATAAAACAATAAAGTTATGGAAAATCAGTGAAAGGGACAAAAGACCGGAGGGTTATAATTTAAAGGAGGAAGATGGACGGTATAGGGATCCTACTACAGTTACAACACTACGGGTGAGTCGTTCTGTCTGCACCAGCCACGTCCAGGTCATTCCTCTCTCCCTCCCCCAGCACCGACCAGGGAGGAACTGCCCCCTCAGATCCTTAATTTTCCTGTGATACCTCCCCCCAGAAATATTTACTTCTGAGGTGCTTTTGAGCTATTTCAGCCAGCTGGGTGTGTTGAAGGACAGTGATTTCCAGCGCTGACGTTCGTGGTGCGTTCACCCCTCCAACCTGCCTTGCTGTGTGTGTTGCAGGTGCCAGTGTTCAGGCCCATGGACCTCATGGTGGAAGCCAGTCCCCGGAGGATATTTGCCAACGCTCACACGTATCACATCAATTCCATCTCCATCAATAGCGATTATGAAACGTATTTGTCCGCGGACGACCTGCGGATCAACCTGTGGCACCTAGAAATCACAGACAGGAGTTTCAGTATCCTTTGGCCACTGTTTTGGTGGGATGGGAACAAGGAAAGCTGTTGGGTTTTTATTTCCTTGCCTGAGAAGTGTTTTGTGTAGCATGTTTTTCTCCTTGTTATTTCTCCTTGGTAATTGTGAGGGCTTCTGGAGAGCACAAGGAAATCAGGGAGTGGTTTGGCTTGGAAGGGGCCTTAAAGATTGTTTAATTCCTGCCATGGGCAGGGACACCTTCCACTAGCCCAGGTTGCTCCAACCTGGCCTTGGACACTTCCAGGGATCCAGGGGCAGCCACAGCTTCTCTGGGCAACCTTTGCTGTGTTTTTTATAATGATAACCTAATGGTGGAATTAGAATTTCAGCAAAATTAAGTTCTGTATGAAAAAACTTGGGGTGCTAATCCCTAGCATAGAACTGATTACTGCTGCAGCGGAGCAGAAACGAAGGAGGTTTTGCTATTAGAAGAATTAACTTCAGACTGATGGAGAATGTGATGTTACCATTTTGCTTGCCAGGCGTGTCGATGTTAACTTTCACCTGGTTTGCGACTGGGTCCCTCATTTCAAGTCGATAAATCCCCAATCCCTTGTGCAGAGCAGAGCAGATTCCTTATCAGGGTGCTGCAGACATCGTAGATATCAAGCCTGCCAACATGGAGGAGCTCACAGAGGTGATCACGGCCGCCGAGTTCCACCCCAACAGCTGCAGCACCTTCGTGTACAGCAGCAGTAAAGGCACCATCCGCCTCTGTGACATGAGGGCATCGGCTCTCTGTGACAGGCACTCAAAGTGTGAGTTGTCCTCCCTCTTTAGTGCCTCATGTGCGGTGGGACTTCTTGCTGTTGGCTCAAACCAAGATTTTAAACCCTGCAGGGTTGTGTGTGTGTGTGTGTGTTTTTATTGGATTTCTGCAGTATAAAAAAAAAATCTAAATAAATCTTAAATTTAGATTCGTATTTGGCCAAAGGAGTGAATAAAATGAGTAGCAGCTTCAGCTGGGGAGGCTGTGTAGACACTGCAGACTTCAGAGGCAAACACCATTTGCTCTGTAGTTGATGCTGGAAATCTTGCACAAGTGAGTGAAGATTTCACATATTAGCAAGTAATGCACTTGTTTAGAACCTGACCTTGATATGTGAAATGAATTTCAGAGTATGACAACTATATTATAAGGGTTTCTCCCTCCAAGCTATTTTATACAACACAGAGTAGCTCAGCGTGGAAAGCTTGTTGAGAAAACCTTCATCTAATTTGGGTGTATCTTGAATTGAAGAGACACAGATTTACTCTAGAAATGCCTGTCTCATTTTTTGCACAGTGTTTGAAGAACCAGAAGATCCTAGCAACAGATCGTTCTTCTCTGAAATCATCTCTTCCATATCTGATGTCAAATTTAGCCATAGTGGTCGATATATGATGACTAGAGATTATCTGTCAGTGAAGATCTGGGATTTAAATATGGAAAACAGACCTGTGGAAACGTACCAGGTATTGGGTGAAGATCAGGGAGGAAACCTGAAATTAAAATTAAAATTAAAAATGGAAATTAACACCTTGAAAGAGGCTGAGCCTTGCTGGTGGTCTTGGGGTGGCAAAGTCCCATTCTTGTCTGTAGGTCCAGGCAGAGCATCCATGAGGTTTGGGGGTCCCACACTCCTGCTGAGGGATCAGGGTTCTTGCAGGGCGATTGCAGAGCCCAAACCCACGTTTGGGGCTGACAAAGCCTCCCCCTCACCCAGTGGGAATGTGGAAGGGGCATCTCCAGCCATGGGGTCTTCAGTTGACTTTATTTCCTGGAGAAACCGGGAGGTGAAACATTTCCTTGGCAGAGAATGAGCTGCCCCTGCGAAGCGCTGGGCTGTTTGATTTGGGAGAAGGAGCTCTGGTGAGCAGCCCCAGGCACTTCCTTGCTCTTGGAAGGGACTCTGGGCAGTTAATCTTGCAGGTGTGTCAGTGAGAAGTGGCTCAGGTTGTGTCCCCCCTCCCTTCCAGGTGCACGAATACCTCAGGAGTAAACTCTGCTCGCTGTATGAGAACGATTGCATCTTCGACAAGTTCGAGTGCTGCTGGAACGGCTTGGACAGGCAAGTGCAGTTCTTCTCCCTGTGGCACTTGAGGGCTTTCCAGGTTATTCTTAAATCAGGCAACTGGAAGCATGACCTCAAATAGCTGGTTTTATTCGTGGACTGGCCTGGACAACATTTTAGTCCTCCAGCAGATTTTTAACTCTGTAAGAATCTGCCCCAGACCTGGTAGGGGATCCAGGTGTGTTTCCCCTCTAAGCTGCCTTGTCAAAATGATATAATATGGATTTATATGTAATGTAAACTATTTTTAATTATATATAGTTATAGATATTTTAATCGAATTTTTAAAATGATATATAAGATATTGTATATATAGAATAATATTAAAATCAATATAAAGTATACAATCTCTAATAAAAATTATATATGGCATCTATAAGATATACAGAATAATATATGAAAATAAATATATAAAATCTATATAATAAATTATATATTAAACATTCCCTGTGGCTGGAGCAGGTGTGGGTGAGGCTGTGCCTCCTTTCCACTTGGGTAACAAGGTGTGATCCGAGTGGGGTGATAAAAGCAGGAATTTCTCTATATAAAATATATAAAATAATTAATTATATAATATATAATATATAGTATAATATGTAGTATAATATATAATAAAACAATATATAGGTATATAATGTAAGATAATTATACAATTATATCTAATTGCAATATATTTGTTACGTATTATATGATATGTAGAATAATAGTAGATGAAATAAATGTAAGATATATCTATTAAATTATATACTAAACATGCCCTGTGGCTGGAGCAGGTGTGGGCCAGGCTGTGTGTGTGACCCTCAGACTTGCTAAAAACAGAATTCCCACTGACTGTCTCCCATTCTTCCCCCTCTCCCCGCGCAGCATTGTCATGACAGGCTCCTACAACAACTTCTTCAGGATGTTCGACAGGAACACGAAGCGGGACATCACCTTGGAGGCCTCCCGGGAGAACAACAAGCCCCGCACGGTGCTGAAGCCGCGCAAGGTCTGCGCCAGCGGCAAGAGGAAGAAGGACGAGATCAGCGTCGACAGCTTGGACTTCAACAAGAAGATCCTGCACACGGCCTGGCACCCCAAGGAGAACATCATCGCCGTAGCCACCACAAACAACTTGTATATATTTCAAGACAAGATGAATTAGGGTCGGCATTCCTAAACTGAAGAGTCACTTCCTGCATAGTTGAAATAGTTGAATTCTAGCATTTGTACCTGTAAGGAAAAGCGAGTGAGGTCCATTATGGCACCCCTTTCCAGTGTTTAAAAACGTGCCATATGACAACACACTTTTATAGCTCCATGGAGAAGGCTCTGTGGCTCTGTTGTCTCCATGCCTGCTAGCCATTTAGGTGAGGATAGGGCACTTTTTAATTTAAATGACTACTTGCACCATCTTGCCTAATGGACTAGACTGGACTGTCTCAACATCGGTTTACTCCACTTTTTATGCCTTCCATTGTGGTGACGTCAGACACAGGGAAAGCCTTCAATCATGCTATGGGATTTAATTGTGTAACCTCATTACTGTATCATTCGTGGCCCCCTTTTTTTATTAAATACAGCTCATTCTTGCTGTGGCTTGTAGCATTCCTCCTCCTTCTGGCCTCCTGGACTCCCCCTTCCCCCTCGTCCCCCTCCACCTCGCCTTGGTGGTGGTGTATAGAAAAAAAAAAACAAAACAAAATAAAGCACATAAAATGGGTCCGTTTGGGGTCAGTGGTAAAGGGGGTCTGTGTTGCAACAAATGTTTTAATAAACAGTTGACTGTAATCACTCCTTGCCATGTCTGGCACCAAAAAAAAAAAAAAAAAAGAAAATAAGGAAAAAAAAAAACAAAACTACTGAATAAAAGTGACAAAGAATGGAGAATCTGTTTTCTTTTTTTTTTTTTTTTTTTTAATCTACCTCTTTATACAAATACTCTGTGTTTTACCTTAGATGCATGAAAATAAAATGATGTTTTTTGTAATGATTTTAACCAGTATTAATTCTTTCTCCTGGGAATGAAGAGAGGGGAGGGATTTCACAGGTACCTGAGCGACCAGAACACCAGCCCGTGTGTTGTGAGCACTTCCATCTCAGCACCACCAACCGCTGGCTGTCAGGTGTTTGATCTGAGCACTCACCTCCTATTCCAGCGTCCTCCAAGGCTCTTTTTTTTTATTTTTTTTTTTTAATTTTTAAAATTTTGCTTAAATCAGAAGGGGAATAGAACCTGCAGGTTTTCCAGTCCGTGTGTTACGGGACCGAATGTCTTCACGTGTCGTCTCGTCCTGGTTCCTTTGATGCCTTGTTTTGGGACAAAGTACCTTGAATGCCTTGTCGAGAGCTGTCAGAGCTCGTGTGTGCCAGTGGGATTCATAGGTAATGACTGCCCTGCCTTCTGCTGCTCCACTTGGCTGTGTTTCGTTGCTGTCACCGAGTGGAAATGTGGTTTTGACCTTGTGCAAGTGTCGCTTCTGGCTCGGCCAACTCCCAGAAATGTTCACTGGCGTGTGGATGGAGAAGCTGCATGAAATCAGTGTTGGTAGTGGGGGGAGAGAGTGGAACTCCTCAGCACATAAGGCTTATCCAAAGATGAACTAGATGTCGATGCTTTATCAGGCTCATGAGGTGTTTTTTTTTAAAAAGAGAATTTTTGCTCGTTGTGCTTTTAGGTTTTACTCATTCCTCCTGGAAATATTCAGTGAAGTAGTGAACTTACCTTGACTGGGAGAATTTTCACTTTTCAGTTACCTATAATTGAATTATTTCTGTGGCTTAGGTAGAGGTAGTTATTAAAATGCCTTTATGATTTGGTCAACTGAGATACTGTTTCTGCTGTAAAATTCTGGCTGGGTTAGAAGTTGTTAACAAGACTACTCTCGCAATCACTCTTTTAAATTTCTCTCAAGTCCTTGTGCAGTGGTTTGAAAATGTAAAAACTCTGCTATTTATTAATCTGGTTCTCTTAAATACAGTATTTGTCTTGTACCATGCATGCCTGACCAAGAGCCTTTGTAAGGGTTTTACCTTTCTCCTCACCTCTTAGCCTTGTACAAACAACTGAACTGCCCCAGGGACAGCAGCTGTTTCCCAGAGGGGGAATAAACTCGTGGGCCCTGCTGCATGTGACTAATTTTACTCCAACCAGACTTACTAATAGCTGAGGAACCAACCTGTTGAGTAACGTTAATCATGTGTACAGGTGTTTACAGGCTCAGGGCCAAGGTTTATCCCTTATCTGAGCGGGAGGGTGAAGAGGTGAGGAGATGCTTTTGCATCAGAGCTGATAAAATTCACCTGTGTGGTGAAGGGTTGTGGGTTTAAGGCTGCTGGTTTGGGAAGGTGAGAGTCGTGGCACTAAGGCTGCTGTGCTGTCCCACGTCCCAAAGGATGCACTGAGATGGTTCCTAGCACAGATCCAGAGGTGTGGGGACATGCAGATGGTGCAGAGTGACCAGGGGCATTCACCTAGAGCAATACTCCAGTACAGCGCTCCTCTGGGACCTCAGCTGGCCTGCTGGGATGGTTTAAGGCTTAGCCTGGGACAGGGCTTTGGGATTGTTGGTAGGGTGTCATCTGAGGTTTGATTTCTCCTCCCCAAGCCCAGCTCCCACCTGTGGTGTCACAATACCCAGCTCGAGATTTCTCTAAGCACACTGTCCACTGATACATGCTGTAAATCGTCTATTTTATTAATAAAAGTCTGCAGAGAATACACTTTGTCAGGATGCTTTTTATCCCCTTCCCTGCCCCTCTCCTCTCCATGAGGTGTTTCTGAAGGGCTGGGCCCTTCCCTGTGCCTGTGGAACGGTGCCCCCTGTTCCTGTCCCAGGCAGGAGGGTCTGGGGTCACTGCCCTCAGCTGTATTTGTCATTCATTCCCTGCTGGAAAATGCCTGGAAAACACTGGATATGCAGCAGCACCTGCTTTCCTCCTGCTCTGCCGAGGCAGGACTGCAGCATTTATTATTTAAATTCCATTTCTTTTATTACCAGCCTAAAGGGCTCAAGCCCAGCTAATGCTGTCCAGCAGAAACCTGTAGTTCTGCCCCTCTTGGGGAAGGGCTGCAGGATGATGGAATACTGATGTTTTTCCAGGATTATTTTTATTGTCATCTTGGGTTTGGGTACAGCAGAGCTGGGGAATCATTTCCTGTGTGCTGCTCTTCAGCTCTTCCCCTCGGGCTGCTTTTACTGAATAAAAGGTGCCTCTTTTTGCCCTTTCCCGTGGAATTGTGGAGGGAAGGATTGGTGTAGTGGGTCGAGGTGGGAAAGAGGCTGCCGTGTGATGATTGTGGCTGGCTGGAGCTGTTGATGTTTGCTAAGGGCAAACACATTCTTTAACCCGGTGTGGAAAGGTTTGGGTTTGTAAAAACGAGCCGTGGCTGGAATAAAAAACAGTGTTTGATTCTGCTGGGATCCAGCTGAGAGAATAAAACCTGTGAATTCTCCACATAATGAATGTCACCCTTACATTTTAATAATCTCAACCTTTGCAAGCAGGAAAAAACAACACCGGCTGGTTTGTTTTTCTGATGGTTTTCTGTGCCGGGGAATCTCCACTAGGAGGCAAAACGTTACCAAAAAGAGGTGGAGGCTTGAAAAACGCGAGGTGTGGCCGCTGTCCCTTGAAGTCGCCTCCGGAATCGACGCTGCCATAAAATGTCAAATCCCGGAAAACATCGAACCCAAGAAAAGCGTTTCCAGGGCGCGTTTGTCGCGGCAGGGAGAGCCCAGCCCAGGTGGGCAGGGCAAAGAGCCCTCGGTGCCGCTGGGCTGTGACAGGTTGGCATTCAGGAGTGCTAAATTAAGGAAATAAACGTAATAATGGTGTGATTATAATGGTTTGGGTTGGGAAGGGACCTTAAGGATTATCCAGGGACAATTCCCACTATCCCAGGTTGTTCCAACCTGGCCTTGGCCACTTCCAGGGATGGGGCAGCCAGAGCTTCTCCAACCATTTAGAACACCCTGGAACCGTGGGATAAAACAGTGGGATTAGCTTAGCTCAGTTAAATAAACTGCCTTAATACTTGTTTCATTTCAATCAACTTAAATGCTTTTATTTTTCTTTTTTTTCTGGAAGAAAAACCTTTTTATTGCGCTCAAGTACAAAAAGCCCTTCCCAGGAATTTATGGCCATTGTTTCTCCTCTATCGACGTGTGGTTTTCTGTCCCTCCAACCCTGCCATTGTCGCAGCATTTTCCATCCAAGGATTCAAATTACTTTACAAACATTAATTACATCATTTAAACGCCTCAAGGAACCACTGTGGAGTGGTTCAAGCAGAGGGCTGAGAAGTCCAGGCCTTGTGAATGCTATTTCTGGCTCCGCAGTGACTCACTCTATAATCTTGATCAATTTATTTCTGACTCACCAATTTTAATAGTCCCACTTGACTGATAAATATTCATGCCACAAGTGTTGTGGCAAACGCTTCCTGAACGGGGGAGGTGACAAACACTCCTGTTAGCCTGTGATTTTAGGCCTGCCAAGTGGGATTGGGTTACCTGGGCAGGGTTTTTCTATTTAAAAATCACAAGTAGCTCATTGTTCGGGCTCCAATCTCGGATGTATCTGTGGCCCTTCCACCTGTAAGCTCGTTTTATTAAATGGCTTCAATTAGTGCTTTCTTTTTGCTACATGTGGCTAATCCTCTCCCAGTGACATCCCAGAGACATCCAGATTTTCCACAGGGTATTTTGTTGTCACTCAAGGCATGCAGTCAAATCAGTGGTGTTAAAAAAGGTGGATTTTAAATGTCCAACATTAGCAGAAATAAAGATAAAAAACCATTTGAAATGGGTATTCTAGTACAGGATGAGTGTGACACTTGGGCATACAGGCTTTTTCTCTAGGCTGAAATAGTTCTGGCACAGAAATAAAGTGATTTGTTTGCATTTCTTAGCGAAAAATGGAGTTGTATCTGCGTGGCTTCAGTCTGACAGCGTCGCTGTTACTGAACTCCTGCTGCGGGTACTGTAATGTTAAAAAACACAACTTATATTGTTGTGGCTGCTGATGGGAGGAGTTTATGGTATAAAAATATATATGTGTTTGAGATGGGACTTAAGTTGCACCAAAAAGACCCTAGGCCTCCAAAATAAACCTTAAAGTCGAGGTGACGTCAAGGTGTGAAAGGAAATAACTCGTTATTAAATAAGTTACTCCCGCCGGCTCTCTGTCGTCAGGAGAACGCAGGGCCGGGAGGGACGAGGAGCGGGAACTGCCTCAAAGCTGAGCCGGGGGGAGGCTCAGGCTGGGTTTCTGTGGAAACTCCTCGCTGGGAAGGGTCGGTTAAACACTGGAAGCGCCCGGGGAGGTGGCGGGGCGGCGAGGGGAACGCTTTTACCCAACAAATAACTCTTTTATCGGCGCTGTTCCCCCCGCTCCCCTCACGCCGCCCCTCAGCGCCCGCCCTGCGCACGCGCGGGACGTGCGCGGCCGCGGGTCGCGCCATGGAGGGCGGGCGGGCGGGGAGCGGCGCCCGCGCAGGCGCGGCCGGGGCGTTGTGGGCGGGGCGGGGCGGGAGAGCGGCCGGGCCCCGGAACGGGAGAGCCCCGGGCTTTGGTGCTTCTTGTTGTTGTTGTTGTCGTTGTCGTCGCCGCCGCGGCCCCCACAGCGGCCCCTCCGCTCGCCCCTCGCCGACATGTCCAGCCCTCAGGAGCCTCCGCAGCAGCAGCACCAGCACCACAACAACAACAACCCGCCGGCCGAGGCGACGCAGGGCGAGCCGGGGCTCAACAGTGAGTGCGGGGCGGGAAATGGCGCCGGGGAGGGGAAGGCGCGGGGGGAAAACCCCGAGGGGCCGCGACCCCCGCGCGCCGCCATTGGCGGAGGCCGCGCCGCGCGAGCCGCCGGGGGCCAATGGGCGGCGGCGGAGCGGGTATAAAAGCGGCGGCGGCGGCGGGCGGGGGGTCCCTGAGGGGAGCGCGGGGGGCTCTGAGGGGTCCCCGGAGGGCTCTGAGGGATCCCCGGAGCCGTCCCCGACTCTTGGCCTGCGGGGCCGCCGGATGCGCGGCCCGGCAAAGCGGAGGGGCCTCGCGGTTCTTACTGGGGCGGTTAAAGCGGGTTTGAGGGAGGGGCGGCCCGACCGACCCCTCACGGCGGGCTGTGAGGGGGAGCGAGACCCCCCTCTCGTACCCCGAGCGAGCCCCGCGGAGTTTACCCGAGCAGCGAAGATGGGGATACAGCGGGGTAAGGGGGAGGAGCGCGGCTGTGGGAATGAGTTTATTCAGTGGCTGAGTCAATAGCACTGACGTGAGCTGTTCCCCTCTATATCCGGCGTCTCTGTCAGCTGCTCTGCTGCATCCTTTTGTTCCCGGGATAACTCCAGCGAGGCACATCATGTAGGCTTCTGCCACTTGCTTGGCGGATGCTTTCCTTCTTTTTAAACGGCTCTTTCCGTGTGTCCTTCCGTCTGGTTATAAAGAATACTGCACTCGAAGGGGTGAATAAATAGCATTAATGATTAACTGTTACCTCCGTGGTTTACAGTGGAGTTAAGCTGACCGCGAAATGCGCGGGGTTTGGTTGATTTTCCCGTAACTCAGGGGGCGATTGTGCGAAGGGGGAATAAAAGTGTGCCCGTTTCGTAACGCTGCCATTGTGCTGTGGCATCTCCTGAGAACCGGGGCAGCTCGGACGGTGTTCCCCGAGCCAAACAGGGTAATTCTGGCAAAATTATTCAGGCCTGTTATGCCCGGATAACAATCTCTCTCTGTCAAAGGCGCGACGTGCTTGAGGAATTGCCGCGTTCGAGGCTTCTGTGATTTAATGTTTCCTTTCTGCTGGTGTGGGACACGTTAATCTGCTGGGAGGTGGGAGCAGCAAGAGCTCTGTAAGCCGGGGCTGGATCTGCCCACGGAGATCTCGCTGCTGGATCAGCCTGGGAGGCTCCCCCAGCTCAGCGATTTGCTGGAGGGGTGGGCACAAGGAAAGGTTTGAAAAGGTTGGACGGTCTGTGCCCCCCACACCAGCCCCACGCGGGCTCAGTGCTGCTTTCAGATGTGCAGCCACTGCACAGTGCTCTGGTGGCAGTGCTCTCTGCCATTATCTCAGCTCTTCAGTGACCCTTTTCAGGCTAATGAGCTCAGACACCTATTCATTTTGTGCTCCCCCTGTCATTTGTGCGTGTTTGGGGCCTTTTATCCAGAGATCCCTTAGCACTCGGAGGGCAGGAGGGCTGGGAATAAAACTGGTAACCTGTGCTTTGTTGGGTTCACAGAGGGAGGGGAAAAACCTGCTTGTTCTTGGAGTTCTAGATGCTTCCTGTATTTTAATTATTATAAAACTCTGTTACATATTGACAAGAAGAAGAAATGCTATCATAGGCAAGAGCTCATCTATCTCTGTCATGGAAAATCTGTTTAATAATTACCATTATGGGAGTCTGGTTGGCTTTCTTTTTCTTTCCCTCTTTTTTTTTGTTTCTTTGTTTTTTCTTCATGTTCTACTTCACTGTAAAAGTGATATTTGTAAGTTTGTTCAGGTTGACCATGCATCAGACTTCTTGTGAGCTTTTGGAATTCTTTTATATGTCTGAAATGTATACAGGAATATAATTGCTGATACATCCACCACACCCACCCAAGTGAAATCACAGAGGGATAAACACAGTGAGACCCTTTTGCCCCAGCACGTTTAGCTCCTGTTGTTTAAACAGGTCACCAGTTAGAGAAGAAACATGGAATTAAGTCAGTTCATAGTGAAATGATTAGCCATGGAGCATAGACAAAATTCGGAGAAAAATACCATTCATATAAAAGTTGTTTGGTTTTTGTTTTTTTTTAATACATTCCTGCCTATCCTTTTAAAGGAACAGGGATTTGTGTCCCTCTCCTGAGCCTTTGAGGCTGCTGGGGCTCTCTGGCTCCCTCTCCCAGAGCAGTTGAGTGCCAGTGGAAGTAGGAGCGTGTTTGAGCCCGATGGCAGATTGGCCTTCCTTGAATGGATTTTGAGTCATTCCCAGTGAGGTCAGCTGGGAACGTGCTGCTCCTCATGTGGGCTCCTCCTGCTCCCTGGCACTCTTTACTCACTGGGTAATTTGGGTTTGCTTCCTGCCATGGGGTGCTTTAGATAAAGGCAGGGGGGGAGAAATCCCGAAAGGGTTGATTTGGGCAGGATCTGAGGGGCTGTGGGGGGTCTGAACAGCAGCAGTGACCACTTTCTGATCATCTTCCTTTGCCCTCTGTTTTCTCACGTTATTTATCCTCACTGCTCACTTTTAATCCTAGATGGTTTTCCAGACCCTGAGCATTTTAATTCTCCCAGTGGGTGCTCCCTGCCCCAAAATGTTTGTGGGGAGCACAGAGCTTTTTTGACCTGACTTCTGACCAGCCTGCTTTTCTGCAGGTGTGCAGGTGTTTTTCTTGCTGTGGAGGTGCAAATCAACCTTCCTGATTCTAGGTTGGCCTTTTTATTTTGAAATTTAGACACCAGCCTTCATCATGAATGTGGAATAACAAGGTCTCTGGGTGATGCTGACTGGGCAAAGCTGCCTCTTCCCAGTTAACACTTGATTATCTGAAAAGCCCAGAGCTTGACTGTGCACTCCCAAAATTCCCTGTTTGTGGATACAGCCTGGGGAAACCAGGCTGTGAACCACCAGGACTGCTCAGAGCATGGTCAGCAGTGTAATGGCATCATGCATAAGTCAAAGATCAGTGTTAAAATTGTAACTTGTACAAATAATGATTAAAAAGTTGTTTGAGTTGTTGTATCTTTAGGCTTGTTTTTTTCTTGATGGTTTTTACCTCAGTAATGAAGATTTCCAAACTTTAAAAAATTAAATGCTCAACCAAATACAAAAAAGTCCCCCAACTCTGAAAGCATCTGCCTTTAGGTGGCATAAATTGAATTACATAGGAGTTGTGATGACTTAATATACATGTATGAAATCATTATTTGACTGATGAGGGAAATAATGTTCTTTTGAATGGATATAATAGAATGCTCTGGTCATCCACCATACACTCTTGCTCCTTGTTGAATCTCACGTGGATGCTCCATAGGTATAGCTAAAATAAAAGGGGAAAACCAGTAAATCTGAGCTTTTAGGTTATCTAGCTTTCCCTGGCTCAGGAAAATAAAAAGAAAGGGGCAGGTGGAAGAGGCTGCAGTGGTGGCTTGGAATTTATTAACAGTTATGACGTGTGGGAGTGGTGGATTTCTGATGCTCCTCAATTCTTATTAGCAGTGAAGTATTTTAATGTCATGTTGCTGTGCTTGTCCTTCAGCTGGGTGAGGAAATAACCCCTTCCTTGGGATTCCCATGGTTGGAATGGGGGAGTGGAGTTAATGTGATGGTGGAACAGGACATGTTTGGGCCAGGGCAAAGCAAACTGACTCGAGGCCTGAGAGTGGCAGTGATGAACATAAAAAAACAGGGGTTGATTCAGGGCCTTGGGGAGCAGAGGAAGGAGAATGTAAAGCTGCACATGGGGATGAAAATTTAGTGACAGAACAGGGGAGTGGGCTGACTTAATGGAGTGATATGTAGATAACTGCAGCTCCAAAAACCATGGCTGATGAAGGTATTAACAACTGAGGAGAGAGGGCACATTTTGTTGACCAGCTCCAGCGGTTGGAAGCACCCAAACAGCCCATTGGGGTGTGTTTGTTGATGAGAGAGGAAGAGACCTGTCCCTCTTGTGTCTGGCACGTGCTGATGAGCTCCGTGAGGGCAGCGTGTGTTATCTGAGCTCAGCATGGCCCTGCTTCCCTCTGGCAGGGGGGTGATAAAGCCGAGATGGGTTTGGTTCACGAGGTGACCTTTGGGTGCCCCGCAGGTTCCTGGGTGGAGCTGCAGATGAACGGCAACGGCAACAGCACCGACAACGGCAACGGCAAGAACGGGGGCCTGGAGCACGTCCCTTCCTCCTCCTCCATCCACAATGGGGACATGGAGAAGATCCTGCTGGATGCCCAGCACGAGTCAGGACAGAGCAGCTCAAGAGGTAGTTCCCACTGTGACAGGTAAAGGAGTGTTTGCTGCTCTGCCAGCAGTTCCTTATCCCTTTGGTCCCGTGGCCGTGAAGCTTTTTCTCAGGGGGATGTTGGTTGTGCTCCAGCATTCCAAGGAATTTATGGTAACTGTGGTATTCCCACATCCACAAAAAGAGGTATAATTCACAGTGTGCCCTAAAAGGACGAAGGGATTTGCAGCTTTTCTGTGGATGTTGGAATTTTGGGCAGTGCTTGCTTTCCTTCGGTCTGTTGAGAAAGGTAGGATTGTAAAGATCAAAAAACCTGCAAAGGTGTGTGGGGGATGTTGGAAGACTTTCTAATGCTGGTGTTTGGGGGGTGAAGGGTGGTCTGTAACTCAGCACTGAGCAGAGGTGCATGTGGGAATGACTCAGCTGGCATTTATCTACATAATGATTCTTCAGTTGGCAAAGTGATGGTTCTTTAGTTGGCAAAATGACATAACGAAATCAATTTTTCTCCAGCCCTTCACCTCAAGATGATGGACAGATAACTTTTGATGTGGAAATGCACACAAGTAAAGACAGTAGTTCTCAGGTATTCTCTTCATTAACTTCTAAAACGTGTTCACTTTTCAATGTATGTTTGTAAGTTGTAGATGTTCGAGGTAGACTCGAGGGGTAGAGCAAGGCCTTTGTGATGTGAAAAGACTTATATTTGGTGTTATTTCAAATCTGACTTAGAGATGAGTAGCTTTGGAGTGAGGGGGAGAACAAGGCTCCATCTGTGCAGCTGAGAAATGCTTTTTCCCAGCAGTCCTGTTACTGTGTAACACCGGCTGTCACACCTGGGCTTAAATGTTGATAGTTGTGCCCAAGACTGGAGGGTGTTCAGTGATTGCTGTGCACTCCCTCACATGACAGTGAGTAATCTCCACCCCACAACTGAGAGCAGACCAATGCCCAACTCTTAGTCTGATCGTGTCACAGAATTTGCTGTCTTCAGCAGTACAAATAAAAAGCATTCCTGGAAGAGTGAAACCTTGCATTTAATTCTGTCAAAGAGCTGGGACTGGTGCAGTTCTGCCCTGAGAGCCAGAACGAGCCGAAGGAAGGTGTTGGTGAGCTCTGCATCTCACTTGTGACTGTCCTAGTTGGGCACTCCTGCTTTTGCTGTGCTTCCCACTTAATGTTGTAAGTGGTTTATCTTCTTTTAATAAGAGTCACTCAGCCAATTGTTTTCATACTAAGGAGGAGTTTGTGCCAAAGTCTGTCTTAATTTATTGTTTTTCCCTACGTGGTAACATTTGCATCTAATGATTTAAAAGTTTGGATCATGTAATTATAGTGAGTGCTTGCCTTCTCCTACTGCATTCAGCACCAGCTGCTAGTTGCAAGTGATATAAATTCCAAATTACTAATAGCACCGTTTAAAAAGTCAAAATACTGGTTTTGAAACCTTTTTATTGGACTTTCTGTGCTTCAGGCATGTTCTGTGAGCTTGAAATGGAATGCCATCCACCCAATGTTTTTTTCCATGTATAAATAATTTGGTTTTTTGCATAGTTCTGCTTTATTTAGGGGTAAAATAATCCTTTTTTTGTTGTTGTTGTTGTTAAACAAAGAGCTTGCAATGATGTGGAAATCCTGGATGTAGCAATAAAAATTTGTGGTTTACTGACTCTGTGTTAGCAAAACAAAATCTCTTCTCTACAATCAGCAGTCCAGGAACACTTGGTGGTTTATCAGGTGCCACCATTTGGTTCTTATCATTTTACCACTGTTATTGTCACTCTCAGTTCAACACCCCGAGGAGGAGCTAATTGAGTGTTAAAAGGCTTGTCCCTTGTGTGTTTTCAGTCCGAAGAAGAAGCAGCAGAAGGAGAGAAAGAATTGGAAGTTTTGAAGAAAAGTGCAGACTGGGTGTCAGACTGGTCAAGTAGGCCTGAAAACATTCCTCCCAAGTGAGTTAAACTCTGCTTTTCTTAATGAATATTAATACTTTCTAATTAATAGAGGAAGGAGAGGAGTTACTCTGGCTTTCCAGACATGTTCACTTTAGGGAAAGATCGATTTCTCTTTGGAGAAGGTGCAAAAAAATCAAAACAATGGAGTGTGAAAATCTTAATAGCAACGGAATTATTTGAAAGTAACATAAATCCACAGCAAGCTGATTACAGGGTTTCTTGACAAAATTGCAGTTATTGGGAGAGCTGGGTGCTTGGAGCTGGGATTCATGGGATTTAGTTTTGGCTTTTTGAGTGGAAGAGTGCTGAGCAAGTCTCCTAAATTCTCTGTCCCTTTTTCTCTTTCTATGTAAAATATGTAATGTTCATCCACGGAAGGGGAAACCTTGAGATCCTTGAGTGCAAAGCTCTTTTATTAAAATAGAGACTTCTGTATCTCTGTTGGGAACAAAAAATGAGGCTCTTGCTAACAAATCACATCCTGAAATTCCCTCTCTCGGACCTACCTCTCTCTTCAGCTCCTGCTCCCTTTGTGTCTATACTGTCTGTGTAAGTGGTCTCTCCACAATCCCTCCTATAATTCTCTTTGATTCCTTGCTCTCTGTAAGGGATCTTTGATCTCTAGCTCTTTGTACTTTAAAAACAAAAAAAAAAAAACCAAAAAAAAAACCCCATAAAAATGTTCCTACAAAGATCTGTGCAAAAAAATATATAAGAAAATAAAAAGAATTTTGTTGAATTTCTCTCCCCCCCCCCCCTTCTTCCAGGGAATTCCATTTCAGACATCCCAAACGTTCAGTGTCTCTAAGTATGAGAAAAAGTGGAGCAATGAAAAAAGGTGGCATTTTCTCCGCAGAGTTTCTTAAGGTTTTCATTCCATCTCTCTTCATATCTCATGTTTTGGCTCTGGGATTAGGGTAAGTATCGAGCTAATTCTCCCTTCAACTTTTGCCTGTGGCTTTGCTTTTGGTCAGGTCCTGCTGGAAAGGGCTTTTTCTAGGGCAGATTGTTGCCCCTCACTCGAGGTAGTATAAAGTTATGTTAGTAAATGATAACATAATATATTATTGATAATATGTTATATTATACACCATGTATAAATATATAAATGCATACATTTATTGAAGTATTATATTGATAATCTAGGATAATATAATGTATAAATATAAAAATAAAATATATATAAATACATTATATTGTTGACGATCTATTATAATATACAACATATAAATATATACAAATAAAATATTTATTTGTATTATATTTATATTATTATATTTATATATTATTATATAAATATAAATATTTATATTTATAATATTGAATATGTAATTGCATATTTCTGTATTGCATATAAATATATAAAATATATAAATATATAAAAGATATAATATATAATAATATGTGTAAATATATAAAGTGTCTAAATACAGAAATACATACCTGTACAATATAAACTAATTAAATTTAAATTTTCTTTCGCTTCAGCCTTAAAAATACAAACCTAAATAATCACCAAACCCAGCAAATCAGTAAAAAATCCCCATCCCAGGGATCATTCCCGGGATCAAAACCACTCCCTGTGTTTTTTCTCTTGCAGCATCTACATCGGGAAGCGCCTGACCAGCCCCTCCGCCAGCACCTACTGAGGCCCCGCTGGCTCCTCGAGCCCGCCGAGCCCACCCCGAGCATGCCCTGCCCCGCCCTCCCCTCCCCGGGCCTGGCTGTGGGGTGGGACTCTCGAGGTGTTTGGCTGTCCCCTGTCCCCCCCGTGCCCCCCTGGCCTGCAGGGCCCGCTCGGCGAGCGGGGAAGTTCCCGACGTGTCTCCCGTTGTTGCAAGGGCTTCTCTCTCCGCGCCAAATCGCCACCAGCAAGTTCCCCTCCTCTCCTGACTCCTGGGAGCGTTGGTGATGGCACAGCCTCTCTGCGAGGAAGTTGGCTGATTGAGGTGGCAAAGAGTTGTTCCCAGCTGGTTGTGGAATAAAAAAAAAAACACAAAAAAACTTAAGAAATCACTGGCAATAAAACCCCGGTTCACTCTGGCCCCTTGTATTGGCTCACGGGCACCCTTTGATTCGCAGGAGGCAAAAGAGACTGCGTCAATTTGCGAGTAGGACAGCTAAATCCATCGGCATATTTTAATATTAGGTGATTGTTGTAATCTCGTCTTTTCTATGGAGTCGGCTCCTTGTTCCTCGTAGGAAAAAAAAACCTGTCTGATACCTAGAAAAAAAATATTAGGAAAAAAAAAAGGAAAAAAAAAAATTGCGTTGTTTGCATGTGAAGAAGACTTTATTTTTTTTTTTTTTTTTTTTCCGTTTCCTTAACCTGTTTTCTTAAGGGGAAATTTTAAATGTGGAATTTTCCTTTGAAAAGTAGTTTCGAATTAAGGCAAAAACCCAACAGCTGTAGGTGTAGTTATGTGTTAAAGGAAATGACTCTTGTTTGTTGTGGAACCATTTACAACCCAGATGAAATGGCAGTTCCAGCGAGAAAACGTTTGATTTCTCGTTTTTTGCTTTCTCACGAAGGGGGACAATCCTGCAAGGTTGCATGAAAGGTTCAGAAGTCGGGGAGCTCTGGAATGTCTTCTGCAGATGAATTTTTTTCCGATATCTCCTCTCGTTGTTTACTGTACAATCTCCTTTTTGGGGATACTTGGAAACCTGAAAGTCACTCGTGGTGTCTCATCTTAGGTAGACCCTCACTGATGTCGTTGAACTTTTATCTTAGGGAACATGATTAAGCCTTGTCCTCCTTGGGTGACACTTCTTTTCAAAATGTGAAGCTTTAGTACCAAATTGTTACAAAGCATCGGGACACTCGTGTCCTTAAACAGATTTTATTGGAGTTCAGGACATGTAGCATGACTCTGGAGGATAGAATACTTCTCTTTTTATATATATATATATGAATATATCAAAAAAAAAAAAAAATATGATATAGACTTTAATACTAAGTATTTAGGGAACCAATGCTAATTTTAAGACTAGCAAAAAAATGAAATGAAAAACTTTAGTTGGCTGATTTGTAGAAGATTAAAGAAATCTAGTCAGCCAGTTTGGAGAGAACAGCTACCTTTAATTGTTTGCTTGCATCAGACTTTATAATAAGTTGATTCTTTGATAGAGCAGTGATTGCTTGAACCAGTTGATGCGTAGAAGCTAAAGCCCAGCTGAGATGTGGTTTACAAAAAAAAAAACTTAGTTAGCTCCCAGGAAGTAAAAAAAGTGAAGTATGAACCCACTGCTAAAGTGTATTTCTCTTTATTCTCTATTTCTGAATGCTGTCAGACAATGCTTTGGGGGTGACAGGGCAGCCTAACAACAAATTCTCTGGAATAATCTGCTTTTTTTGGTTTGTTTTTTTTTTTCCTTTTAGTGGCACTTGAGTTGCCTCCAAGTGTGTATTTGTTCCAGGCTGGAGATTGGGTTTCACCCAGAGGTGGGGGAGGGAAGGGGGGAAGTGTTTTAGAGAGCACCAAGCACTTCGTTTTTACAGCCCTAAAAACCAGGGGAGGGCAGAAAGGCTGAAACCCTTTCAGTTCTAACACAGCACCTTGTTTTGTACGGAAATTGGAGTAGTGGGAAAACCAGATTTTTACTAAGCAGGGAGTACTTTTTAAAGAGAAAAAAAAAAAAAACAACACCATTTGTGAATTAATTCTTCAGGCTGTCTGCTAAATAACATTGCAAGCTTGTGGCTGGAGTATCAACCCCAAAAAAGAAGTATAAATTGTGCAAACTAGAGCTGAGGTCACTGTAACACTCGCTGGGACACACTGCAGTATTTACTGACAAATAAATAAGCTCTGGAGGAAAGGCCCCAACTTGGGAGTTTTACAACGAACAGCAACAGATCGTTGTTGCATCGTTTGAAGAAAAAAAAAAGGGGGGGTTCAACTCCCCACAGTTGGAAGTTTTGTTAAGATAAATGTTGTTTTAAAAAAAAAAAAAAAAGAAAAAAAGAAAAAAAAAAAGAAGCTTTATACCTGTTTACAGTTTTGGAAAAAACTTTAAAAACAAAAAAAAGCTACAAAAAAAACCACACCGAGTTCGGCTTCGTTTTTTTCTTACCTGGCCTCGACTATTTGTAAATAGGATCAAGAAACAAAACAAAACAAACCGCATAAACTCGCACACACACGAGAAGCTCAGCAGGCTGACCTAACTGCAGCAAGTGGCATCTCTACTTAACCGTTTCCACAAGTGAAAAGCTGAAGATTGTTAGCCATTCTTTTTTTCTTTTTGTTGTTGTTGTTGTTTTTTAATTGAGATATTGGAGTTAACTGAGCCAAAGTGATTATGCATTCTTCATAAATTAGTTAGCACTTTGTAACATTATCTACAGTTTACATGTATAAGTTGTAGCTTATTATGAACATTTTGTGCCATTAAAAAGCTCTCACAAAAAAAAAAAAACGCTTGTCTGAAATCGCTTCGTGCTGCACCTCCCTGGGTTTTTCTTTCTCTTCTTTTCCCTTGTTGGTTTTTTTTTACAGGATAGTTTTGTATCATGTTTTATGTTCCAAAAAGCTGCTGTTTAGAGACTGGGAATCTTTTTTTTTTTTTTGGAAAGATTGCTTGGGTTTGTTTGGTTTTTTATTATTATTATTATTTTTAGTGACCTGAAGCACTTCATAAAAATATTCCCCTTGCCCAGGAAAAGTCTGGAAACAAAAATATTCCAGTGGCAAATGAAATGTAAAGTGGGATTGGTGAGATTCTGTGTAACTGGTGGACTCTGTTGTACCCCTTGTATTTCTCTTCTGTTCCCCTCATTCTGTTAAATTTGCAGATTAAAGAGTAAGGGACACAAACCCTGATTGTTCATCTGGCTCCATGTTCTTGGTTCAAGGGGTTGTTTACCTGGAGGATCACGAGGAGACTTCTTCATTCCTGGTAGGAAATTTCCCCATTCTGATCCTGTTGCTGCCCAGTTGAATTACTCTCTCATATTTTTTTAATGTTTACATCCAGAACTTTGTGAAAATGGCATTTTTTTGGTATTATTTTTTCATAGGAATAAGATAAAATTATAAACCCTACTTTCAGAAAGTTTCAACGTCTGGGACTTAGGCATGAATTTTGAGTAGGGCTTGTGGGGGGTGCTGAGCAGGTTCTTCCTTTGCAGCCAACTGAGATAAACCCATTTATTTAGTGGGTTTGCAGGGACAAAAATCCATTCTGTGCTTCAAAGCCTAATTAACAATAAATACAAGATAATACTGCATAAGGCAGCAGTTTCCCTGCACTGAGATTGTTATTATTATTATTATAAATCACGTTTTGATGGAGTTGAGGACTCTTCAAGTTTCTTTTCATTCCAGTACAGGAGTGTTCAAGTAAAGGCTGAAGAAAAGGGATTTATTTGTGTGTTTAATTTAGAGCAGCTCAGTTGATCATCTGTTGTAGGTGGGTAGATGAGCTCTGTGGTGTCTCTGCAACCAGCACCAAGAAGTTTTATTTCCCCTTAAATTCTGGGAAAGTTCCTTTTCTGCCTGGACTGGGGGGAAATCTCCAGGTGCAGGGTGTTAAAGTTCACTATTCCCGTGTTACTGATGGGATGTTGTGTCCTGCTTACACTCTGGTTTTAAGCTTGACTGCAAGGAAAAAAATCAGAATTTGAATTGTTTCACTGTCAAAGCATTATTTATACATTTGTGTTGAGCACACAGGTGAGAAGTCTCTCTAAAAATGAAGAGTGTTTGTGGGATCTTTGCCTGGTACTTACCCAAAACAAACCACGAGGATTCCTCAGCCGGGCCCTGCAGTTCAACCAGCACTTTAAAAACAACGCTGAAACTTTAAAGTCCTCCTGAAAAACCTCCTGCAGCCCAAATGATGCACATGGGAAGGGGAAAGCCAAAGGGGTTCCCCTTCCCTGTGGTTGAGCTCGGCTCGCTCAGCCAGGCTTAGTCCCGACATTAGGGGGAGAGCGAGGGGAGCTTTGCCATCAGGGACACCAAACATGACTTAACTCCTTGAGCTGCTGCCAGGAAGCTGAGAGGATGGGAAGAGGCATTTTCTATTTTAAAGAACTATTTCTATTTTAAAGAACTGTTTCCTAACACTTCCCTGCTAAGACTGGGGAGTTGGTGTGGAGAGGCTTCTGTAGCGGTGCAGTTTTGCTTGACTGGCTCGTTGTTGCCCAAGGAGAAATCAGTGAGTTTTAAGGCCAGAAAATACCTTTTTTTGGTGTATATAACAAAAAAGAACAGTCCTACAGCTTAAAGTGCTCTTAATGGCTTGGAGCTGAAGGAGAGTAGAGTAACATGGGACACTGGGAAGGAATTCCTTCTTGTGAGGGTGGGGAGGGGCTGGGATGGAATTCCCAGAGCAGCTCTGGCTGTCCCATCCCTGGAAGTGTCCAAGGCCAGCTTGGAGCAACCTGGGCTAGTGGAAGGTGTCCCTGCTGAGGGCCTGAGGGTGCTCTGTGGGCAGTGTTCCCTCCCAGTGGTGCTGGATGACACCCAGGTTCTTGGAGCTCGGTTTCCATCCCCCAGCAGGGAGGTCTGAAGGAGCCTCTGCCCCTGTGGGCTGGGCAGGAACGGGGTGTTCCTGCTCCTGGGCTTATCCAGTCAGCTCCAGTTGCAGGAAATCTTTGTGAAAATACAGATACTTTTTTGTAAATGCTGATAAGGTGGGAACAAAAAGTTCCTGTCAAGAGCCAGGAAGAGCAAGATGGACCCGGAGGTGGATTTTTCAGCTTTATCTTAGCAAAGTCAGAATTAAAGCCTTGTAGTGTGTGAGAGTTACACAGAGCTCAGATATTCTTGTGATGAAGGTGAAATAAAAATCCCTATAAATTACTTTGATAGCTTCAGCTCCCAAACAGCTTCTTGTGTCTCCTCCTAGACAGGAGCTGCAGGGGCTGGATGTGGTGGGAACATAGAAGGCACTTGAAAGTCCTGATTTGTAGCACTGCAGTTTGCCCTGGTCTGATGTTGGGCTTGGTTTCTCTGTGCTGAGAGTTAGTTAATTCCCAGTTATCCAGGGAAAAGCAGAACACGGAATCACAGCATCGTGGAATCACTGAGGTTGGAAAAGCCCTCCCAGACCATCAGGTCCAACCTGTGGCTGATCCTCCCCAGAGCCCTGAGTGCCACATCCAGCTGTTCCTTGGACACCTCCAGGGGTGAAGACTTCATTCCCTCCCAGGGCAGCCCCTTCCAATGTTTAACAACACTTTCCATGAAGGAATTCCTCCTGATGTCCAACCTGGACCTCCCCTTGAGGCTGTTGAGCCCTGGCTTTCAGTGCCCTGCTGTCCTTTCACAGGGCTGGCTGGGCTGCTGTTAAACGTGTTTGGGACAGAAACAACAAAGCCTGTGGGCTACAGCGGCACAACAAGGGGTTAAAACCATCGGTGAAAATCGAGGAACAGGAACAGGGATCTCCAGCAGCAGCAGGAAGCTCTTGAGGGAATCAGAGCCAAAAGTCTGACAGGCAGGCACACGGGCTGGGGCTGGGCAGGGTGGTCCTGCCTGGGCTGTGATCTGTGATCTGTGCTGTGTGTGTGATGTGAGTGTGGATGGGGCTGCAGTGGGAAGGGGGGACGGAGGAGGAGTGGCAAGATAAGCACGGGCAGAAGAGGGGGTCCTTTCCCACACGGAGCAGGTTCCTATAGGCTTCCCTGCTCTAGGTGAGCGCCAGGGCCCTCCCCAATTGGCTGGTGCTGCGGTGGTACCATGTGTGATGTCACCCTGGCAGCTCCACACGAGACTGGGGTGGGAGCCTTTTATGTGAGATTGGGGTGGGAGCCTTTTATTTCCCGGCACAAACGTGTTGGAGGGAGGGAGAGAGAGAGAGAGAGAGAGATGCTGAAGGTGCTGTTCCACTTCCTCCTCTGAGAGTCACCCATAAATCAGCAGTGTCCTCTCAGCACTGCAGTGGGAGCCGAGTTAATGGGAAATTAGTGGGGAGGGGATTGGATTTCAGTGCTTCTGCACAGCTTCCTGAGGAGCTGCCAGGAATCCTGAGACACGAGGAAGGGAAATTCACTGAAATTACCGGGAGCATTCAGGAATAAATGGTGGGATGAGTGGAAAAAAAAATTTAAAAAGAAGGGAAAAAGGCACAACAGAAGGGATTTTCTTCCCAGCCCCTGTCTCTTGGAATCCTCTGACTGGGGGTTGGTGACAGTGGATGCTGCAAACGTGTCTCTTCTGCCCCAGAGCACTTGTATGTTGTTCTTGCTGTGCACACCTAGTTGAGCATCTAATCTGCATGTATAATTGACATACCCACTGCAAGCCAAGCCACACAGGCTGGACAACTTCACCCTTTGCACCTTTTTTTCCTACCAGCTTATTTTGCTGTCTAACCCCTTCTGCTGGATTTGATTTTTTTTTTTTTTAAATATGTTTGGTTTACTTGGAGTTCGTTCTTCGAGTGTTAAGGATTTTAATTTCAAATTGGGCCAGAAATAGGAATTGTGGGTTTGTTTTCTAGGATGAGCACTTAAAGCAGCAGCTGCCTTTGTGCCACTGAGTTAACAGTGGCCGTAGGAAAGTCTTTGTGACTCAGTGCTCATCTGCAAAATGGAAATATTAACCAGCCATGGAAGGTGTTAATGACGTCAGTTCAAAGCAAAGGATTTCTGTGATACTTTTGTTTCATGATCTCAGATACCAAAGGTGTTTTTTTTTCCAGCTTCTCAGCCAGTGGAGATACTCTGAGTGCCAGCCCGTGCTGATGGTGCTCTCTGACCTGTGCTGCTCTGATTAGGTTTGGATTATATGCTGTGTCTGTCTTAGTTTGTGAGGCCCATTTAATGACCCAGGGAGCAATTACTGAATTGATATTCCCGTGGCAGAGATTCAAATTTGTGTGGAGCTCCACGGTTTGGGGCTGGCTGCTCTTGTGGGCCACATCTCAGTGAAACAACGAGCTTTAATCTTAAATTCCTGAGCTGGATGGGTCAGCATGCTGAGTCAGCGGGAGCACTTTTGATCTCTTGTTTTTTTGGATAGATGAAATGCAATTTGAATAATTCATATAGAGCACAGCACAGCTCTGTGTTTGTCCAGTGGGATCAGGCAGTGGGAATCCTGTGTGAAACCACGAGGGGCAGGATCTGAAAATCTGGGAATTCATAAGGTGGAGCCTGAGTGGAGAGCAGTGGGTCTGTGATTATTAGTGTGTATTTGAGTTATTTATTAGTGTGTATTAGGGGTTATTCATTAGTGTGGACCACACTGGGACTGTGTCAGATTCTACTGTGTGGGATTCTGGAATTCTGGAGCCTGTGGACACCTTGCAGGTGATTCCAAGTGGGATGAGCGATGCTGTCATGCTGGGACACACAATCTGCTCCCCTCTGTTTTTATCAGCAAGGAAATGGGAGAGGCACAACCCAGTGCCTTCCCAACCTTCCCCAGGCACAACCCAGTGCCTTCCCAACCTTCCCCAGGCACAACCCAGTGCCTTCCCAGCCCTCCCAGCCCTCCCTGATGAAAACCTCGCTGGTGAGCCTGGAATGCTTTTATCCCCTGCACTGGGGCAGCGAGCCAGAAACCTAATGGTGATCTCCAGGGCTTGGGCAGAGCCATTAAAACATTGGTTGAGTCAAATCTGTGTCTCTCTGAATGGCCCTGAGAGCAAAGAGCGAGGTGTGTGCTGCCCATCTGTAGCACCAGGCTCAGACAGGGAAACAAGGAGCAGGGTTCAGCCTGAAGATGCTCCTGTAAAACATTTATTGGCAGCAGCCTGCACTGCCTGATGTTTTCCTCATTAGTCCCATTTATTCTATCTGTGTGTGTTTTTTCCCCCTCTAAACACAGCAGGGTGGGATGACACAGAGTTTTATAAGGCAGTTGCTACATAAGTTGAATATGAAGCTTCCAGCAGCTGCAGCTGGAGTTCCTTGCAGAGTGCTGGTAGATGGATAATTTTGGATTATTCTGAGGAGAAAGAAAAGGCCAGCTGAGCTGGGATTCAGGAATCCCTTAATGTGTTTGTCTTGCAAAAGGGAATCTTCTCTTGTCTCCCTGTGTTTATCCTCCCACCTCCCTCACTCCAAGCACCTGCATTGTTCCAAGAGGGATGTGGAGTTCCCTGGATTTAAATGAGTAGCTTTTCCTCTGTGTGCTTTCCCAGGTTCTTTCAAGCAGCATCTCTTCTGTGTCAGTCAATGCCCTGAGCTTGCTGTGGGCTGTTCTTTCACAAAACACCTCTGGATGATCAGAAAGGCAGTTTTTTCCAAGAACTTATAGGGGAAAAATATAGATATATTCCTCTAGATTGGAAGCTGTTATGCCCTAGGTGGAAATCTGCAGGTGAGGCCCTTCTTTAGTGGCTTCTTGCTACCAATTTCAGGGTCTCTGTTGACAAACTGTAGCATCATGGAGTGGTTTGGGTTGGAAGGGACCTTAAAACCCATCCAATTCCACCCCTTCCACCAGCCCAGGTTGCTCCAGGCTGAGCAACCCCCAATTCCCTCAGCCTTCCCTCCCAGCAGAGCTGCTCCATCCTTCTAACGAGAGGATGAGTAAACAAACAAATATATTAAAAAAAAGCAATCCCTGCTTCCTTCCCGGCCCCACATCTCTGCTCCCTTGCCATGGAGCATCTCCCTGCTCCCAGTGCCAGGAAATGGGATGCCCATCTTGCTGTGGGCAGGCCCCCCTGTGAGCCATCCCAAGACTGGGAATCTTAATTGCTGAGCCCTTTTGACACCCTGGCTGTGAACTCTGAATGGTTTTTCCCGTCGGGATGGGCACCTGGCCGCTGGGTTTCCATTTTCCCCCATCCCGTTTCCCATGGGGAGCTGCTGGTGGCAGTGCTGGGGAGCTCTGGGCTGCTCCCAGCTGTTAATTAGAACTCACCGAGGGCCTGGCAGGAGTCTCCCTGCCCTGCAGGGCTGTCAGACCCGGTGTTTCCGAAGTGTCCCCGGGCTCCACCCCGTCTGGAATGCGGGGCTCGCTCTGCTCCTGTCCCCTCGCTCAGCCCTGTGGATGGATTTATCCCTGCTTATGTGTTCATTCAGGGGTGAAGGGTGGTTTTGCTCCAGCTCTGAATCCAGTGGAATTACCGGGAGCCGCAGGTTTCAGCTCCCATCTCCTGCCGAGGGCTCAGCCAGGGGAAGGAGGGCAGAGCACAATGACTCACAGTCTGCGTGAATCGCTCTGGCAGGGCCTGACCCCGATGTATTCAGATGTATCCGGGCATGGCTGAGCCAAGTGGAACGGTCTGGAGTTCTGTGATCATCTCGGCTGAGGGTGGTTTTTTTTTTTTTTTCGGTAGAACGCTAATATTTTAGAGTCCCTTCTATTCCTTTACTCTCTCCCAGGTTTACTCCCCCCCTGCCTTCCAGCTTTTAAAGGTCAGATGGTTGTGCAAGGTTGGGCTGTTTTATCAAATTTTAAGGTCAGATGGTCACGCAGGGGCTGTTTCATCTCCAGATAAAACCTCCCTAATTTCTGCACCCAGGCAAATAAATGCACCCAGACCTGTTCCCTGTGGAGCTCAGTAGAGCTTTGGAAACACCTTACAAGGAGTGCAGAGGTGATTTTACAAAGTTGCTCAGGATTCCTCCTTTTTTTTTTTCTCCACTGGAATGAAACAACATTTGTCACTAAGGTGGAAGAAATCCTTCTTTTCCTGCCAGGTGGGCTCCTGCAGGAGCACCAGTTTTTTTTGTCAGTTCTGAGATAAAGGAAGATCGTTTCCTCCTCGTTTCTGGGGTGTAAATAGCAAAGGGTGGCCATTTACAGCAGTTCCTCTTTCAGGATGACTTCCAAACGTTCTGCTGCTGTGATGCCACTGAAGAGGGGAGGCTGGAGTTAAAGAGGGAACGTGGAGTTAAAGTGGGTTGAAGGAGGAGGAGAGACTTGGCATCTGCCAAGGTCAGCAGAGCAGCAGGAGAGTCTGGAGAAAGAGCCAAGTGGAAGGAGCAGAACCCCCTGGAGCTCTGCCAGGAATGGCACTTGGTAGGAATTGAGGGAAGTGGCAGCTTTAGGGGTTGGGGTTGGAGCAGCCTGGTCCAGTGGAAGGTGTCCCTGCCCGTGGCAGAGGGGGTGGAATGAAATGATTTGAGGTCCCTCCCAACCCACACCACTGCTCTGTCCGTGGTCCATCCCATCCCAGTCCCCACCTGGGAGCAGCTTGGCAGGTGGTCCACCCAGCATGGCCAGCAGCCACCTCATCCCACCAGGCCTGCAGCTCTCCTGGGGAAAGGAGGTCCCTCTTTGTGCCTGGAACAGCCTCAGATCGTGGGGCTGAGGGTGGGGGAAGGGCTGAGCCCGGTGTGATAAGGACGATCGGTGAGCCGGGCCCTCTTGGCTAATTGATTAATTGCTCCCATTTTATTAAGCAGTGCATTAAGTAGGGTTCAGTGCACTAAAAACTCATTAACTGGGGCAATCAGGGACAGGCACAACAGAGCAATGTGATGTTCAGGGGGGTTGTGAAACGCCCTCAACTCACACACAGAGCCCCTTTGAAGTCCCTGGGTCAGCCCATCCCGGGAGAGCAGCAGGGCTAAACTGCTCCACCTGGGAGCAGGGGGGCTGCCAGGAGCCTTGGAGTGACCTGGGCTGGAGGAAGGTGTCCCTGCCCATGGCAGGGGGTGGGAATGGATGAGCTTTAAAGCCCCTTCCAACCCAAACCACTCCAGGATGCAGCAAAAGGGCACAAATCCACAGTCCAGGCCTGGAATGAGGTGCTGCCAAACTGATTTGGGGTTGCAGATTCTGGGCAATGAGTGACACCAGAGGGAAACAAGAAATCCACACAGTCCCACATCCTCCCAGCCCTTTTTTGGTGCACCACAGACACAAAATGGGAGCTGGAGCTCAAATCCTCTTGGCCAGTCTTTGTGTCATCAGCAGTTGGGTTGGCAGACCTGGGATATTCTGGGGAGAGTGGGACCACTTCTGTCACCTGCTGGAGCTCCTGAGGGAACTGCAGGGTGTTTCAGAGTGCAGGGTGGCTCAGGGAGCTCCTCCCTGCAGTGGAGAACCATTGGCTTAATGCAGTGCTGGAAGGTAATGGTGCTGTGAGGGTGATGGATGCAGCACAGGGACAAGGGGGAGAAAATGATGTCTATTTACAGGCCTCTCATCAGGACACATGAACCAGGGAGTGGAGCATTTCCTCAGCCTGAGTGTGAGAGCTGCTGACAGCCTGCACCAGGGCCCGTGGTGGGGTGAGGAGGGGCAGGAAAGACGGACACAGCAATCAAAATCCACTGGCAAATCGGCCCTTTCCCCCCTTCCAGTCGGGCCTGACAAATGGTTTGATTTACGTGGCTTCAAGGGGTTTGATTTACATGATTTCAAGTGGTTTGATTTACACAACTTCCCCACATTAAACCCCAGCGTGGGGACCCATCCCAGGGTCACCTTGGCTGGAATGTGTTTTCCCTGAGAGGCTCCTGGTGGGTTCTGCTTTTGGTTCAAGTCTGCTGGGTGCCTGCAACGTGGTGGGGTGTGCAAGAAACCTCCCTGGAAGGGGATCACAGCGCAATTAAAATTCCTTGTCCCCTTTTCCTCTCTCCTTCCTGGCACTCCCGTGAGAGGAGGGGATTGTTTCTGCCTGGAAGATCCAATTAACACTGGAAGAGCTGCAGTTCCACACAGGTGGAGCAGGAGAGCTGCCCCATCTCTTACTTAGTTCACATCCTTAAGTGATTTTTTTTTCACTAGATGTGACAATTAGAAATATCATAAACATAGATGGGAGTGATTTTTGGGAGAGTCACATTCACAGCACTGAGAATGTTGGGTGTTCTCTCCAAAAATGGGATTAACCAAATCTCCACTGAAGAATGCTGAGACCTTTCTCAGTACATGTGAACATTTCAGTGGGCTCTGATTCAATCCTCCCAGACAGTGCTGAAAAATTAAATCAGATGTTATTTTTAGCTGTGTAATAGGGGATGGAGAAAATAGCTAATTTTTTTTTTTTTAGGAACTGGAAGTGTTGTTTCCCTTGGGTTTGGCTTCGTTTTAATTCTTTAGTTTTATCCACTGGCACGTCAAAGTTTTTCTGTTCATCAGAAGCAGCCCCAGATGAATCTCTGAGTGTAAAAGTTGGTCTGTGCTGTGTGGGTGAGTGCTCAGCCCCCTTTCTGTGGGCACATGTGCCAAACTCCCCCCACCCCTTTTGCCTGGCACCTGGGTAGCCTCCAGATCTGACAATCCATTAATTTATTTAATGTATTTAATGCATTTCATTAATTAATTTTTAAAATCTTATTTATTCTTCTAAGTCCAGCTATCTGAGAGAAAAAAAAAAAAAAACTGAGCGGTGGGAAAAGCAGGACAAATCCAAGGAAAAGGCAGCTTTGGGCAGAGCTTGCAGAGGCCCAGGCTTGGTGATGGGTAACCAAGGCAACAAGGCCTCTCCTGAAAGGAGAGTTTGCTGCAGCCCCCCCAGTTTGTGCAGGGAACTGGGCAGGATTAAAAATTCGGGAAGACGAGGTGAGATGGGTGAGGCAAACAAAGGCATGGGTGGTGCTGCATCCCGGTGTGAATGCAGGCCCAGGAGAAACGAAAATAGGGATTGAAAAAGGGGATTGCAAGGGCAATTTTGGGGGGGTAAAAGTGGTCCCAGCGAGCTCTGCTTTTACTCTGTAATTCAGCAGCACAGCTCAGACTGCAGTGCTGGAAAAGGAGGGGGCAAATGCAGCTCAAAGCCTGCCCTGAATGGGGAAATTCCTCTGGGTCTGGTTTTAATGGCTCGATTTGACATGGGGATAAAGGGGAGTGTCTTAAACCACTTTTGTGCTCCCATCATCTGCTAAACGACCCGGGGTTAACAGGTATCAGGGCCGCTTTCATTTCCATTCACCCTGGGCTGTTCTTTGCCTGGTGGGCTCTTCACTTCATATCCCCTTCAGCATCTCTCGTGGCCCATCCTGAGGTTGTGATTTTAGGTTTTTAGGGATGGTGTAGGGGGTGGGATCATGTTGGGATGCATCTGAACCACCCCTCGTCTGGGGGAGCTCTCTTTACATCTGCTCCCTGTCCCCAGCCAGTCCTTCTGCTCCAGCGTTCCCCAGGGCTCTCCCACCTTTGTGCCGGGACAATCGGATCCGCCAGGGGATGAGCTCGGCTTTGCCTCAGCCCATATGGGATCCCCGGGGCCGAACCATCGACCCTGCCATCGATTTCCCACCGCCCGGGGGGGGTTTGAGCCCAGCCCTGCAGGGATCTCCGATGCTGAACACCCCGAGATGCACAATCCCACCCACCAGCAGGGCTTTCCCGTGTGGGGAGCGGCCAGATCTGCTCCAGAGCTGATAAACTGCCCGAATTAAGGCGTTAGGGGAGCCACAGGAGCGTTCACTGCCCGGTGCTTCTGCCACACGAAGCGAGCGCAGCCTTTTGTTGCCTCGGCACCTGGGGAAGGGAAGGGTGGGTGGTTGTGCTTTGTCTGCAGCTGGGCCTCCTTTCCGCGTTGTTTCAGCTAAAATTCAGCGATCTACAGCGAGGATTCCTTGGAGGGGGGGTGTGTGTGTGTGTTCTGGTGGGTGTCAGCCCCAGCCCTGCCGTCTGGCCGGGCTCTCCTGCCCTCCCGAGCGCCGCGTTCTGCTCCCATTGCTATAGTAACTTTCTGCCTCCTGATTTTGTTATGAATGGCAGCGGGGAAGGCTCCGTGCGGGCTCCAGCTGATGCCCTGCTGTTCCAAACATCCTCACGGCTCGCTTTCCTTGTTAACCCTTGAGTAGACGGTGGTTTTTTTCCTCTTTTTCTTAGCCGGGGGTTCCTTTGTCAGCCTGAGCTTTCCTCCCTTTTGTCTCGGCGCTCTCAGCAACTGAGCCATGTGTGCTCTGCACACAAAGAGGGGGAAACCGGGAGCGCATTCCTGGTGTCCCCACACAGGAACCAAACCAGCTTCCCAACCTAACTATTCCTGGAGCTGGTGACCATTTCCATTCCCAGTGGTTTGGGCCGTTTCCTCCCAGCAGCCTGAGATTTATCCTCAGTTAGAGCATCTTTTCTCCCAGACCTGAACGTTTATCCCCCCTCCAGGTGCCAGTGAAACATTTTTCATGGTTTGCCTTGACTTGAATTTTGCTTGGGCACCTGCTTTTATTAGCAAATATTAACACCTCTTTTTCTCGAGCCTGATTTTTTGAGGTGCTGATTAATTAGTGCAGGGTGCAGCGGGCTGCTCGAGTCACTTCATCCCGTTATTGTGCCTTTTTTTGTTCTCTGATCCCCACACATCTGAAATCACTCTCTACTCATTAAGGAATCAAGGAAACTCTCAGCTGCAGGTAATTAATATTTCTGGCACTTCTTGGGCACAGGTGGAGGCAGCGATGGTGCCAGGGGTCACCAGGGGAGCCGGTTATGAAGCCAAGCAGGGAACCGGAGTTTTCATTCCCCAAAACAGGTGATGTTGAGGCTTCTCTTGCCAGGCTTTGGTGTGTGCAGGGTGGAACAGAACAAGCTGCTAAAGGGGACTGGTTTGCTTGTGAAGACTCACTCAAGTATGTGCTTCACATACCTGCCAAAGCAGCCTCGAGATTCCAGTCCCCCTGCCCGGCTCTGCCGAGCAAACAGGAAATATTTCTGTGCATATTTCCCCCTGTAATGTGAGTTTCTTGGCTTCTGTTGGACAAAGAAAATGGGCAGTAATTGGAGGGAGACTGTTTGTTTGTTTTATCTCTGGATGATTGGAAAAAAACACAGATTAAAAGCTAATTAGGCTCTAATGGACCTGGGGAGGATTCTGCTTGTTGAAGGGCTCAGACTTGGGAGTGTGGAGCATTGAAATCCTGTAGAGGAGGAATATTCTTTATCCACATGTATGTGTTGAATATAAACCTATCTCTTAAGTCAAAATGGATTTGAGCCCTTTGTCAAAATGCTCGAGAGAGATTTTTTTAAAGGGTTAAAATATTCACAGCGATCTTAAACAAGTGCAGTTCTTCATTCTGAAGTCAGAACATCTTTCTATGCAAATATTTCCTTTGATCCTACAAAAAGTACAACTCAACTTTAAAAAAAAAAAAAACAAAAACCAACCAAACCAACCCTTGCTCAGCCCCCAGATGAGAAGTTTCCTGCCGGATGGAAGCCTGAAATTTTACATTTTGATTCACTGGAGTTTTATTTAACAAATTGTTCCGCCCTTGACCTCGGATGATTAAAAGAGAATCCCAGCACACCAGGGCAGGACAGGCTGTTTTGCAGAGGATGTCACAGCACCTCACCCCGTGGTCCTGTTGGTGATACCCTGGGATTTCACAACAAGAGGCTTTTGGGATGATTTCAGGCAAGTGTTTCTGTGCATAAAGCACGTGTTGGAGGGAAATGCAACTTGCACTCTTTTGGAGGCACCAGCACCAAGTTTAGGGGGCGTTAAAGCAGCATCTGGGATGTTTCCATCCGTCCTGTGACCCCTCCCAAGTGCTCTGGGTTTGCCAGGAGCACCTTCTGCAAGGCCACAGGGGGGAAAGGCAGAGGCCAGGCAGGAGTTAATTCTCTGCCTGATCGGGGAGGAACCCAGATTTATGAAATAAAAGCTTGTAATGCAGTTTAATGAGATTAGATTTATTTAATAAGTGCAACATGAGGACGCTGGTTCGTGTCAGCAGCAACTGCAAGGCTTGAAGGGGCTCTGCAGCACAAAGAGGGCTGGGCTTTCACTGCTGCCATTGGGTTTAGTCCTTTCCTTGCTGCTGCTCTTAGTCCTGCCCAGAAATGAGGGCTGAAAAGCTGTGAGGGCAGGAGGATCCCCAAACAGGGCACACAGGCAGGAGTCTTGCCGTGATCAGGAGCTGCTGCTGCGCTTTGGGCAGGGGGATTTGAATTTCTATGCCTCATTTCCCCCGTGTCCAGCGAGGCTAATAATGCTGCCTTTGTCTGTCCTGACTGTTGAAAACGTAAATGAGATGAGATTTTCAGAAGTGACAAATGGTTTTGGGTGTGTGAGAGTGCCCAGCTGAAGGCTCTTCAGCAGGGCCTGAGCTCTCCTGCTGGGGCTGCTGAGGTTGGCAAGCTGTGTCAGCAGAGAGCAAAAACCAGCCCAGGGCACGTTTCTGCTTGGAGGTTTTTTCTCAGCTTGATGTTAAAAATCAGCAGCACCGAGGTGGCTCAGCAGTTTGTGTTGGCTCCCCCCGGACAGCACAGGCAGGGGGAGAAAACCTGGTGAGAATGAGAGAGGAGAGGGAAAAACAAGAGAAAAAGGGTAAAAATGAGAGAAAAAGGGTAAAAACGAGAGGAAAGGGGTGGAAACAAGAGGGAAAATGGGTGAAAACAAGAGGGGAAAGTGGGTGAAAACAAGAGGGAAAATGGGTGAAAACAAGGGAGAAAAGAGTTAAGGAGAAGAGGGAAAAGGGATAAGAACAGGAGAGAAAAGATAAAAACAAGAGAGAGAAGGGGTAAAAGCAACAAAGGGGTAAAAACAAGAGGGGAAAAAGGTAAAAACAAGAGAAAAAAGGGGTAAAAATGAGGAAAAAAGGGGTAAAAACAAGAGAGCAAAGGGGTAAAAACAAGAGGGAAAAGGGTGAAAACGAGGGAAAAGAGGTAAGAATAAGAGGGAAAAGGGGTGAAAACAAGAGGAAAAAAAGGGGTAAAAACAAGAGGAGAAGGGGTAAAAACAAAAGAGCAAAGGGGTGAAAACAAGAGGGAAAAGGGGTGAAAACAAGAGGGGAAAGGGGTGAAAACAAGAGGGAAAAGGGTAAAAACAAGAGGGAAAAGGGGTTAAAGAATGAGAAAGATAATGGAAGTTTTTCTTGCTTTCCAAATCGTGGGCTTTGATGACTTGGTTTGATTTTTGCCTCCAAATTCCCAGAGTGAAGTTTTTGGTTTAAACTCTTTGTCCTTCCCATCCTTCCTTCTGCCATGGAAGCAAATCCCAGTTCCCTTGCAACAGTGGCCACCAGGGAATTCTTGAGACCCTTGGGAAAAGGTTGCTGCTTTTCTGTGTTAATAATATTACACAGCTCATGGCCTGCTGCCATAGTGATTTGGAGCACATGTGAAGCTTTAGTTCTACCTGGTTTCACTTGAAAGTGTTGCACTGGTTGGAAACCTGGTTTTTATAGTTTTATTCCCTGTTTTTCCAGGTGGAAACGGTACCTGCTTGGCCACCATGTCCTTTGGATTTCCAGTGCAGCAATTCCCTCTGCTGTACCACTGCCTCTGGCTGGCACTTTTATTGCAGAGGAAAGCACGAAAATGTGTTTATCAGTGGCCTCAAGAGGTTTTTTCTCTCTCTTTGGGTTCCCCAAATGGGTCACTGTAAATGCAAATGCACTGTAAATGCCAGCAGTGTGTTCAGAGCTGGTTGGAAATGCCTACCTGTGCAGACAGGTTTAAAATAGGCTCTAAAGCCAGCACCAAACACGGGGTGGAGGAAGCTGCTTAGTGCAGCTTAAGGGTAAGATGCTTTTGTGCTATGAACTGGCAGAGGTTTCAGCCACTGACGCTGATGAACAGAACCATCAACACGAGCAACACCACCTGCACTCACCTGGGCGTTCCCCTTCCTCACCTGGAGCCTGGGGGTCCCTCCCTCCCTTTTCTTTTCACTTGTGGAGCTCGGAAATCTGCAGGGAGGAGTTTGGAGTCTCTGATGAGGAGGGATGGGGATGAATTTCTGAACATGTGGTGAATATTCTCCTGATCCAAGTGGGGATTAAATCGCTGCCTCTGGGGGCACAAACCCGGCTCCAGCACCCAGGGAAGCCTTTTCTGAGCTCATCACCCTGTGCTGAGGGTAAATATGTCCCAGGATGTTATTATACTGTGTTTAAGGGGTTCCAGCTCAATAAATGAGAGGCAGTTTCCCCTCGTGGGAAGTGCTGTAAGGATTGCCAGGAGGGAGCAGGGGCAGGAAGGGAAGGTGAGGCTGGACATCATCTTTGATACGTGTTGGCAGATTAATCCAAGTAGTATTTGTTTATCCCAAGTCTGGGCTGTTCTCAGCTCGAGTTTAGTGCTGACTTCTATTTTTAGTGCTGCTGTGTCCTGTCTCAGAGGAACCCAGAGAGCTGCAGCGCTCCAAGAGTGACTCATCCACAGGCCACACGCTCTGCTTTCTGACCCTTGCTGCTGTTTTTGTCATCATTATTTAGGAGCAGGGCTCAGGAGGTGTGGGATCCACGTGGATCCCAGCTCTGGAGTGCCTGCAATGGGACATGGAGAGCGGTGAGGAGCTCCCAGTGGCAGGGCATAAACTCAAATTCACTCATTTTTTTGGCCAGAGCTCCCCTGGCTTGGAAGGTCTTTTTTTTTTTTGAAGCCGTGTTGCAATAGTGAAAGATTGGGAAAAATGTCCTTCTGGGAGAAATGCTGGCACGGTTGGAGGTAATTCCAGCCCATAAATCAAGAGCTATTTCCTGTGGAGCCCCCAGGTCCAACACGGATGTTGGTGGTGGTGAGCCAGGAGCTGTCACATCGAGAGAGGTGTTGAGAGGAAATGGGAATATTTAATGATGCCTTTTTGTGGTTAGATGGCTGAGCCCTCTTAATGACGCTGTCTGGAAGAACAGATCAGCCCTCAGCTGAAATCCAGCTTTTCCAGGGCTTCAAAAAATCACTTAATGGGCCTCGAGGAAACCAGCAGTTTTGCTGGGGAGTTTTGTCTTAAATCCTGAATGGTTCAGTGAGATTCCTATTCCTCCTGTCCATGATTATCACCCTGGGAATAGCTGAGAAAAAAAATCTGATTTCAGGGCAGGCTGGTACCTTTCACATGCTGAATTAGGAAGGAGAGATTTTTTTTTGATGGGGCTCTCCCGCTCCCCCTGGAATTCCACGGGAATCGTGAGCCTGATTCCCAGTTGTGCCTTTGGAAAATCCCCTTTGTAATTGACTCAATATTTGCACTCCTGGCTGTGGGCACAGTGGGCACAATGTGGCTTTCAAACCATCTGTTTTCCTGCACCAAAAGCTGCTGGCACCAAACCTTGGCTGGCAGAAATTTGCCAGGGCTGGTTCACGTTGGCCGAGGACAAAACCATAAAGGAAAAAAAGTGAGGCACAGGATAAATAGGAATAATAATAATAATAATAAAAAAAAGGACCCTGGAAATAAATGAGCTTTGTCCCCGGGTTTGAATGGACTTTTTTTTTACTCGTTTATCAAAGGACTTTCTTCTGGCCTTTAATGTTTCTGAAATAATGTGTCTCGTCTTTGAGTGGCCAAGAAAAGCTGTCAGCCCCTCCAGCAATTATCATATCCCAGAGGGAACTTGGTTAATGATTTCTCTGTAGACAACTTGGCCTTTCAGTTATTTTTTTTTTTTTTTTTTGTGCTCTGCCAGAACAATTGCAACCCAGTGAAGCATTTTAGGCTTGGGTTTGGTTCTTAATATTGCAGGAATATTCTGGAAGCGCAGTTATTCACTGCCACCTCCTGATGCTGAGCCTGCACCTTAGGAAATTAAAATTACAGGGAGCAGCAGTAGGTAAAGCAACAGCCAGAGAGAGGGAAGGTGGCTGAAATTCAGACCAGTGCAGTGGCCCATGCAACAGGTTGGTGTTTTTAAGGGCTGTCTAATGTTGTGGACAGCACAGGCTTGCCCTGAGCATCCCTGAAATTTGGTTCTTGATTTGTATTCGAGCTTTGTTCAGCTTCTCCTTGAAAATCACGGAGTGGTTTGGGTTGGAAGGGACCTTAAAGCTCAGCTCCTTCCACCCCCTGCCAGGGGCAGGGACACCTCCCACTAGCACAGGTTGCTCCAACGTGGCTTTGGACACTTCCAGGGGTAGGAAAGCCACAGCTTGTGGAAAACTGGAGACCCTGTAACTGATACCGCAAGAACTAATTAATACTCATTACAGGGTCAGAATATAGAGCTGCTGCAGGGACACTAAATGTGTGACTCCAGCTGCCCTGATTCATTTCTCAGGTGGTGTTCAGGTAACTCCAGTGTTTCTCCACCTTTGTAGGACCAAGAATGAGCTGTTTTCTGAGGAACTTACATATTGATCCTGGGTTTATGAAATTCAGTTGAGGGTCAGTGTAGTTTTCAAAGTGGTTTGTGTGGTTCTCAGTGAAAAACAGACACCCTATGGGATTATTAAACACCCAGATTATCAGATCCCAGGGATTTTTCAGCAAAATGTGGTTATTTCCATGCTTAGACCAACTTGCTGGTTTAATATGTTACCAGTTGTGCTGTGGAGCTGCAAACTCAAACTGAAATATAACTTGCATCCCCCTACACTCTTTTTATGGCCACAAAGTTGATGGGAATCTGATCTATCTGATTCTTTTGGGGTGCTGGAAGTTCCTGAGGGGTGACAAATCACCTTTGCTTTGACACATGAGGGCAGCCAGAGACTCAGCAGATCAGCCTGTGAGGGGTCTTTTGACAGACTTCCCCTGAGCAGGACTGGAAATACAACCCCCAAATAACTGAAGGCAGTGCTGAGAGTGTCCTCAAGTGCCTGTGGGGAGGGGAAACACCTGGACATGGATGTTCAGAGTGTGCTTGAGGGGTCGTTGTGAAAGAGTCAGCTCTGCCTGGCAGGAAAGCTCAGCTTTTGGGAGTGACCTTTCCCAGCTCTGCCTGTTTGGAGGTTCAGCTCTGCCTGCAGGGTTTGTTCTTGTCTGGGTCCCCTCCCAGCCCCCATCTCCCTGGCAGGTCATTCCCTCCCCATCCCTCCCCAGCCCGTGGCCATCTGAGCATCTCCAGGGCTGTGCCAGGAGATGAATGAGCTGCGTTTCAGGCCATCCCAAAGTGCAGAACGTGTCAGCACAATCACTTCCAGGCTTTGCTCTGGCTGGAGCCTCTGTCAGCACTCGCTGCAGCTCCTGATCAGCCGTGCCATGGCAATTAATATTTATAAACCCTTAATAATACAGCACTTGTGTGTACCTGGGAGACCATCTGCTGGCCTCCAATCCCCCACCAAGCACCTGAGATCAGCGTGGCTGCAGCCCCTGGACGGTCCCAGAAGGGGAAGGAGGTGGGGCTGATGATTCCTCCCTCCTTCATTAGTTACCAGAGCACATCACCCTCATCCTTCAGGGCCAAGCTGCAGGCTTATTCCTTTCCTTTTAGTCTGGAGTCTTTTATCACTCTGCTGTGCATTTATTACAGGGCTTCACTTAGTTGTGACCTTGGCTTGTGGTGGTTTTCTGTGTTTTGGTACAAAGGCCTTGCTTTGGGTGTGGTTTGCAGGGACAGAAGGCTCCCAGATTATTACTCTTTAAATGTATCTTCATTTATTGCTCTAAGTGTTTTGGGGGTGGGTTTTTTGGTTGGTTTTTGGTTGTTTTTTTTTTTAATCTTGCAGAGGTGCTTAGTGGCCATTTGGACACAGATGCCTCTCAATTAACAATTAATGTATGCATGTGCAAAGATGCAGATCAATGAATAATGCATAGTAATAACCAGCTTGGCCGTGGGCTTTGGGCTGCAGGAATATTGCATATGGATTAGCCCAAAGGCCCCAGATCACACGTGAATAACGTGTATCAGGTGGGGGCAGCCCCGCTAAGCCCTTTGCGTGCTGCACCTCTTACCTTTGTGAGGAAAATGTCCCTGCTCCCACATCCCGAGGGTCTCAGGGGGTCCGGTGGGCTCTGCCCAAAGCAGCCCCTCGGGAGTGACCCCAGCCCTCCCCCCGCCTGGAGCGGCTCATTTAGGGACAAACCCCAGGGAAGAGGTAAAAGGGGATCCCAGACAGGCGGAGCTGGGCTGGCTTTGGAGCCCGGCAGGGAAGGGGCTCCGACCCCCCCCGGGCAGGGCGCGGGTGGTGCTGAAGGGACAGCGCCCGTGGCCGGGTCGGGACAGCCGGGGGGCCGCATCTCCGGTTTACCCCCATCTCCCCCCTGCCTCCCATCTCCCATCTCCCCCATCTCCCCTCTGCCCCCATCTCCCCTCTGCCTCCCATCTCCCCTCTCCCCCATCTCCCCTCTGCCTCCCATCTCCCCTCTGCCCCCCATCTCCCCTCTGCCTCCCATCTCCCCTCTGCCTCCCATCTCACCTCTCCCCCATCTCCCCTCGCTCCCCATCTCCCCTCTGCCTCCCATCTCCTCCCTGCCTCCCATCTCCCTTCTCCCGCATCTCACCTCTGCCACCCATCTCCCCTCTCCCCCATCTCCCCTTTGCCCCATCTTCCCTCTCCCCCCATCTCCCTTCTCCCCCATCTCCCCTTTGCCCCCATCTCTCCTCTGCCCCCCATCTCTCCTCTGCCCGCATCTCCCCTCGCTCCCCATCTCCCCTCTCCCCCATCTCCCCTCTCCCCCGCGCCCAGGGCAGGGTCACCGTCACTGTCACTGTCACCACGGGCAGGGGCGCAGGGGCTGCTCTGTCTCCTCCTCTGCAAACCTGCCCTCCGCCTCTGGCTGCCTCCCCTGCTCCCCCGCAGGGACAGGCGGGGGGCTCCCGGCACTGCAGAGCCTTAATTGACTCGCAAGGTCACTAATTTCGGCTCCGGGAGGTAAGCCCCGCTCGCCCGGCTCCTTTCCCTCTGTCCCCCGGTTCCCACACCCCTCTCCCATCTGTCTCTCTCTCTCTCTCTCATCCCCTCTCCAGTGCCATCAATCAGCCCTTTCCCCCCCGCCCCGTGAGGAGGGTCCGCACCGGCGATGCCCCGGTGGAGCTGAGTCAGCACCGCGCCGCTCCATCCCCACCGACCCCAGCCCGGCTGCTCCCGCCCTCCGGCTCCGCCGCGCTGGGAAAAGTGAGGAACAATGGGATGGATCGCCACCATGGCGGGGCTGGGGAGGCAGGGCACAGGGGGTGGGAGGGAGGAGGGTGGGTGGAGTGCCCACTGCCCATCACCTCCCTGGCCCACGGGCCGCACGCCGGGGAAGGGAGGGGGAGCAGGTGGGGTGGGTGGGTGGGTGTGAGGGGGGCTGCTGCTCCAACCTGATCGAGTCCATTTGCCAATTCACCGCTCGCATCACTTCCGGAGCAGTCCCCAGTTTCTGCTGCAGAGTGAGCATTTTTTTTTTTTTTTTACTATTATTTTTTTATTTTTTTTTTCCCCCCCCTCTCTCTCCTTTTCCCTCCCTCCCCATCTGGATGCTGGGAACTTGAAACCTCCTCCCTTGATTGCAGCAGGATCTGCCCCATCCTTTTCCCCTCAACTTTGCGCTGCATCAAAGAGCCACAGGCTGGACGGTGGCTGCGATGGGGGCAGGGGACCCGCGGGGCACAGCCCTTTGCAGCTGATGCTGCCGTGTCTTTAGGACCCAGAGCCATCGCTTTCCCATCTCTTCCTCCTTTTTTTCCCCCCCACCTCTCCTCTCCCCGCGTGTGTGTGCTCTTGTGTGTGTGTGTGTGAAGGACCCTCCTGGTGACTGCTGTCGTTGTTCCCCCCCGGCAGGGAGACCACCCGAGCCATGGCTGAGAGGAAGCAGAACGGGCGGCAGGGCGAGGAAGAAGAGGTGCCAGCCTTCTTCAAAAACCTGGGCTCGGGCAGCCCCAAGCCCCGGCAGAAATTCTGTGGCATGTTCTGCCCGGTGGAAGGCTCCCTGGAGAACAAGACCATCGACTTCGACTCGCTCTCGGTGGGCCGGGGATGCAACAAAGTGGTGGCCAAGCAGAAGGACGTTGCCCACCTGGGTCCGGATGCTCAGTCCGTGTATTCCAGGCAGAGCGGGAAGGGAGGGGAACCATCTGTTGATTTCGGGAGAAAGGTGGAGATCAGGAGTGCCACGGGGAAGGAGGCGCTGCAGAACCTGAACGACAAGGTGGGTGCATATATTTATATACGCGTGTGTGTGTGTGTGAGGTGAACTCGAGCACAGGCTGCAGAGGGGAGGGATCCTTTCCCACCCAGCTTTTCCGTCCCCTGCATCCATGTGGCAGCCTTGTGGGAAGCAGCGTCTCTCCCGGAGCCTTCTCTCCAGACCTCTCTGCAGGTCTGTGTGTCTGTGCACGGGGAGGGGGCAGAAGAAGAAAGGGGCTCCCCCACCCACAAACACCCTTCCCTTCCCCTCCCCGCCCTGTGTTTGGGGAGAGACCCCGACTTTTCTGCTCCTTGGGCAGATCCCCCCCCCTCCCCGGCACAAGGGCAGGGAAATGCCCCACCCAGGCGGCGAACGCAGCTCACAAACGCGATTGTTGAGGGAAAAAAGAGCATCAATGAGCCTCCACCTACAGGGGATGAAATCCCTGCAGGATTCTTCCAGGGGGAAACTCCTACCCCTCCTCCCAGGCACCGGAGTGACCCCTGGGAGCTGCTTTTCAGCACCGGTTTTAAGCAGGGCCTCTGGCTACGGTGGGAATTTTTGACTCGGGAGGATCTGGGACTTTCACAGGAATGGGGCGTTTCTCCTAAAAAAAACCCACCGAGCTCCTCCCAGGTTTTTAAGACTCCTGAAGGTAATTTTCTCGCTCTCTGCCAGGGTGTCATAAAGCCCATCCCCTTCCTGAGGCAAACCCCCACTGAACCCAGAGGTCTGGCTGATCGTGCCCGCTTGGTTTTCATCAATAAATAGATTTAAACGAGCTTTATTCAGAGCTGAGCCGTGGAACACTCCTCTGACAATGCTGCCTCCTCTGCAGAGGCTGGAAGAGCAGGAATGAATGAAGCAAAAGCCACCAGCAGACTGATGAACTCCTGGCTCTGGGCAGGAGTTTCTCCCAGTGGGGTTTAGAGCAGTTCTTTCTCCTGGAAACTGTTCCTTAGGGATGTGCCTCCTGATTTTTAATCCTGGTGTGGGTTGCATGGACAGGGCAGAAATCTGCCTGGAATTCAGAGTGTGGGCTTGTTCATCACTTTCCCCCACTTGCAGAAAAGTATTGCTGGAGGTCATATTATAAAAATAAGAAACAGGGGCTCATCCTGCCTAAATCAGCCCCTGCTGCAGTGACCCCAGGGCTCCATCCACCCCATTTCCACCCGTGGGCTGCTCTCCTGAGCTCACAGAGGCAGGCCCAGCTTTGCACAGGTCCTTAATTAGCAGGTGGATGTGCCCCACGCTGCTCCAAGCCTGATTTTCCAAACCCAGACAAAAGTTTGCCACTCCAGATGCCCGAGGTTTGCTTTGACCAGGTTGGAGTGCCTACTGATGGAGTAGCTTTCCATGATTAATTAGTCTCCTTGGACTAATCAAGGTGCATCTCAAGGATAAAGGGCCTTTTCATGTTGAGGAGTCAAAGGTTCTGCAATTCAGGACACTTTAAGGACTAATTTTGGACAATTTGATGTCCTGTGGGACGGGCAGAAGCACAAGCAGGTGACACATTAATTCTGAAAAGATCAATTATCTTCTGATTAAATGGTACCAGCATAATAAAAACTTCAATTACAATATTGTGAAAAATCAGAACCCACACAGGACATTAATGACATTTTTTTTTTTAAAGTGTGTTTTTTGGTTCTATTTTTAAAGATTGTCATATAAATGTTGAGTGAGTGTATGAAATAGTGGGATGGTGCAAAAAACATTTGAGCTGTTTCTCAGCAGCTTTACAAAACACTGGTGCCAGGGGATGGTGTTGTGAGGGGTTGTGTATGTTTGGGTGAGTGCAGTGTGTTGTGAATAATGACATGCTATGGATTGGCACTTCTGTTGCAGGAATGTTTTAGCTTTGTTTTTCCAGCTGACTGCACCCAAAGCTTGAATCAATGGTTTAAATCCTCAGCAGGTAAAATTGGCTTTGTGGCTTTAAACCAGAGTCATCCTCTCTGTCACTTAGAGAGAGATCTTGTCTTAATCTCCACTGGAATAATTAACAAAGCAAGGATGGACAAGCTATTTTTTTTTCTTTCTGAGGTCTTAACTGTCAAGAGGATAAAAAAGGGAATGTAATTATTCCACATTAAACAGCAATATATTGTCCTGCAGGCCAAGATAAGGGTAATCCAATCTCCTGGTGCCTGTCCTGACCAGGCCATTCTGTAGGCATCTATCATGTGCTGCCTCTGGGTCATTGCTGCCTCATCATTCAGGGTTCAGACCATCTCTGGGGGCACCAGGAAGACTTAGGCTCACTTTGAGCAGCGTTTGCAGCTCAGCCCCTGGAGACAGCGTGACCCATTCAACAGGTCTGCAGCTCAGAGCTGAGCCAAGCTCTGCTGCTTCCATCTGCCAGGCCTTGGAGAGTTCCCTGTGCTTCTGTTTCCCATCTGAACTGCATCATCTTCCCTGGTCCCACTGCTGCTGGCTGGTTCTGGAGCTGCTGGAACCCCCCCTTGTTTACTCCAGTGATTCAGGTGGCTCCCCTGAGCACCTTTACATCCCTTTTTTGCATTCCCTGTTCACTGGCCCTTGGGAAGAGGAGAGAACTGTGTGTAAACTGCTGGTCTAAACCGACAAAGCCTATTGTAATAAGTGACAATAATGAACAAACAAGGGAGTAGGAAAATATTTTTATTTTAGGGTTGACAGGAGGGGCCTCGCTTGCAAAACACTGTCATGAAGCTTGTGACATGACTGGACTTCTTCCTAAAACCTCAAAGCTCTCAGGATCACGGCTGTTCGTTCCTGGAGAGAAATAATGAATAACAGGATGTTGTTGAGAGCTCAAATAATCACAGACTCTGCAACATTAATGGAACTGTTGTGCAAAACAAAGGAGCTGTTCCAGACAGCTGGAGATGCAGTTCTGAGTTCAGTTTGCTACAATGCCTGCAATTTTTCTAGCCTTGTTTCCACAACCATTGCTTGCAAAATAATCCTACAGGAGCATGACTTGCATGTTCTTCCAGTGGGTTTGTCTGACTGTGGCAAAAAGCCAAAACATTGATGGGCACCGATGCCAAAAGTCCTCTCAACTTCCTACATCCCTCTCAGAGCCCCCAGTCTGCTGTTCCACACGTCCAGTGGGGGTCTTGTGGGGTGGTTTTATATCCAGAATTTACCCAACACCCCCCCTTTGATGCAGGAATGAGCGGTTTGGAGCTGGTGCAGGTTTTATCTCGCAGTTTCCCCTGCTTGTGCCACCCTCCTGGCGGTGCCTTGGCCATCCTTTGACATGAACCATCTGCTTTCAGCAGGTGCTGAGCCAGAAACCAACCCCCTTTGTGCTTCTGAGGGATTATTAAATGTCCTGTCCTGTGGTCACCTCCCAGAGGGCAGGGACGAATCCCAGGGTGGGGAACAGAGGAGAGAATTTCGATTTATCACTGAGTAATGATTGTCCTGCACTTCAGAGGTGGGCAAAGCTGGCTGGAACAAGAGGGAAAAGCGATTCCTGAGAGCCTGATGCTTTGCCCTGCAGGTTTTTGGGCAAGGAAAAGGGATCATAATCACAGAATGGCAGAACAGCCAGGGTGGGAAGGGACCTCTTGCAGACCATCTAGCCCTAAATAATGGCAAGAAACAGTGCAAATCCCTGAAAACAGGCATTTCTTAGCCCCTCCCCGTGGTTCCCAGGGGCCTGGGGATGCCAGGGAGGGGAAAGGGCGAGGCTGTGGCACCGATCCTGAACATCCCATGCCTTTGTTCCAGAAATTCCCCCTTTATAGTGCAGGGCACAACAGGCTGAGAGTGGTTTGGAGAGGACAGCACATTTTTTGCTGTGAATTGGACAACCCCTGACAGAGCAAGCCCTGTCTAGAACCCTGAAGAGGGCTGGCTGGTTCCTGATTGCATGACATGATGGTTAAATCCACTGGGGAGCAGCAGCTGGGGTTTGTTTCAGGCCAATTCCATTTGATGCACCTGAAAGGCTCAGGACAAAACACCCCATGACAGCAGCAGCCTCTTTAAAAGGTTCTTTCTGAACCTCCCAAAGGTTTCCTGGGACAGCAGATGAAACGAAATCAATTGGAAGGTTAATTTTAATTTGCAGATCGAATGCACATTTTTATCGACCTGTTTGTGTGGCCAGAAAGTGAATCTCCCCCTTGTAACCTAAAATAGTCTGGGTTCAAAACCAATTGAGCTGTTCCTCTGAGAAGCTGGATGATTTTTACCTCCTCATAGTAGCAGGTTTCATGGTCATTTCCATATGATGACACTTGATTTTTTGTCATCCAAGAGAACGAAACAAAAGATGCTCATTGGCAGGTATAATCCCTCCCCTTGTAATTTAATTTACAGTGATTAATAATGGACAGTTCTCTCATCATGGTTTTGGGAAGGACAGGTGTAACTCCTCCTGCCATGGATCAGCCTGGATTTTATGCTCCCAACACTTCCTGAGGTGCAGGGGGTTGCTGGATCCGTGGGAAATTCCTTTCAAGTCATTGAGAAATCAGAGTGGGGAGAACCCTGACAGAAGATTGGGGTGAATTCCTGGGGGTGAACTCCTGAAAGCTCTTCTGGCCCAGTCCTGCTGCCTCTGATCACGGCACAGAGACCCTCACTGAGGTTGGGAGGGGGGATTCTCCAGCAGGGAATGGGATTATTTGTGTCTGACAAGCCTAAAGGGAAATCCAGAGGTGGAATTTCAGATCCTTCCAGGAATGCCTCAAATCCATCTCTCATCCCTCTTTCCACTGCACTTAAAAAAATATATATTTCCATTTGAAAGGTGCGTTTTTTTTTTTTAATTTCATGGCAAAATGTCCTTTTGGGTAAACCTTTAAGAATCCAGTAGGAGGAGAAGCGCTTGGGTGTTGCAGAAATTCTGCTGGGTTTGTTGCCATTACACTAAAATTCCACAGAGGAAGAAACTCTTTTAATAATTTTTTTTTCCCCCAACCATCCAGCAGCTCCACAGTGGGAATAAAAATGCTTTGCCAAGTAAGTGCTTTTATGGTGCTTCACAGAATCTGTGAGTTAGGATTCAGAGCTGATTGTAAATTGATTTCCACTGATGCCTGTGCTGATTTATTTCAGCACAGATTAGCACTGCACAGAGATTCTCGTATTCTTGTGCCATTTTCCCTCCAGACCTTTCCAGAAGACAAATTTGGACCAATTTTAACATGAAAGAAGTTGTTTTTTTGGGGTTTTTTTGCTGCAAGCCCCATCAGAACCAGCCAAAAAGAGCAGGATACACCTCAGTCATTCCAGACTCTGTTCCCAACTTGTTCTCATCCCAACATCACCCTTTAGCTCTTCTCCTTCCCTTAAGTGTGTTTATACAACAGGCATAAACACCTTTGCTCAGCAAGGCTAAAGAAGTCAGTTTTCTCCATTTATATTAATTTTTAAATGAGGTGTTTTGACAACCTTTTAGCTCTTTGCTAAAAGGGAGCAAAATTGGGCCATACTGGTGGAATGGAGCTGGAAGGACACCCCTGGGAGCTCAGTTTTGCCCTAAATCACGTGAATTTAAAAAAACCTGGTGCTGTGTGGGTGGTGACTGTTGAACAACCGTGTTTTTCAGCCCTTTAACCTCTTCCTTTATTTCATTCTGCAGTTCTGGAATAGAGTATGGAATAGATGAGTATGGAATACTCAGCCTCCAAGTTCTGCTGCTCTGCATTAAACCCATGTGCATAAGGAGCCTTTTTTTTTTTAAAAGAAAAAAAAAAAGCAGTTGAAATAGCTGTCTTTGAGCAGATGAAACGGGCTGTAGATGGATCAGTGTGCTGAGAACATCATCACCTTTCAAGGGTTTCTGTTTCTTCTCCCAGTGCTGCTGGTGCCCAGCTTTTAGCAGGGAGAAATTCAGCAGGATGGTTTCCTGGGCCGGTGTTCCTGGTTTTAATCACATTGGTGCTTTAACTGGCATTAAAGACAGAAAAGGAACAGTTGCACTGCCTAAATTTAGAGATCTGATGCAGATTCTCGCTTCCACGTTCTGGGCAAAAAACATGCTGAGCTTTCAAAACTTCTCCCAGCACGGATCAGAGGGGCAGGGAAACTCATTTAGTGTTGTCTATTCTAATCATTAAGTCCAAATAAAGCCCTACAGGCTAACAAATTAATCGTTTTGCCACTGTCATAAGGAGCCACTTTTTCATTTGCTGCTAATTGGATATTAACTGATTGGCATATCAAGCTCCTTAATGCTGCCTGGTGTCCCACCCTGTAGCCAGGAGAAGCTCCTTGACTCTTTTCCTTGTAGCTCCCTGCGAATGGAAGGGCTCAGAAGGTCCTGACAGGCATCTCTTTGAACAGATGCTGCCTTTATAATGATTTATTTGTAAAGGTTTCATTTCTTCCCGTGTTGGGGACGTAAAGATCGTTAACGTTTCGTGACAGGAGAGAAACTGGGTGTGATGTGAAATCCCCTCGTGGCTGAGGGAAGAAGGTAAGCCTTGGGTCATCAGCTGACTGTCACAGCCTTCAAGCAGCAATGGATCTGTGCTATTTATGGCTCCTCCAAAAGGTGTGTTGTGCCTTTTCCCCAGCACAGCTGCTGCCAGAGGAACGTTCCTGCTCCCAAATCCCAGCTTATCCCCGCACCAGGACAATGTTCACGCCGTTTAACGCATTTCTTTCCTTGAAGTAGCAGCTTATGGAGTTCAGGGCCTGAGAAATTTAAGGCTCCAAGTGTGACTGAAACATGGAACACGGAGTTGGCAGCACTGGAATAGTAAGGAATGGCCAGAGGGACCGGAGAGGACCCCCCCACAAACGCCTGGGTGTGTAGCTCTGAGCCCACATTTCCCTGGCACTAAAGCTCAGGTTAGTGACCTCAGGTGTGTGTGGGGTGGGGGGTGGATCTGGGATGGATTTTCTGGACAAGATGTGGGAAAAGGCAGACTGGGAAAGCGAAAGGCTGGGAGCAGCTTCAAACCTTGGGTTTCCCCCCACCCCCCACCCCGGTTTGCTGATCGGGAGCAGCTTCAAACCTTCATTTCTCCTCTAAAATTGGCTGATCGGGAGCGCCAGGAGGGGCAGGGTGGGGACAAAGAAGTCGGAAGGCGGTGCTTTCTCACACCGGCCACTCGCAGGGGTTGGATTTGGGTTTCCACATCCTCCTGGGTGGGGAGGTCGTTTCTTCTCCTCCCGAGGCTCTCACAGCCCCGGTGGGGGATAGATGGGGGTGTCCGTATCCCCCGGGACTTAGGGGTGGGTGGTGTAATTTCCACTCCTCCCGGCGGGGTTCACAGCCCTGGTGAGGGGTGGATTGGGGTGTCCGCATCTCCCGGGATGGGAGGGGTCGTTTCCTCTCCTCCCGGGGGTCTCGTAGCCCCGGCGGGGTCATTTGGGGGTGTCCGCATCCCCCAGGAATGCTGGGGTCACCTCCTCCCCTCCAGGGTGTCTCACAGTCCGGTCGGGGCTAGGTGATGGATGGGGGTATCCGCATCCCCCAGAATCTGGGGCAGTGTGTCATTTCCACTTCTCCCGGGGGTCTCGCATCCCCGTCGGGGGATGGATTGGGGGTGTCCGCATCCCTCGGGATGGGCGGGGGGGATCGTTCCGCTGCGCCCCGCCCTGCCCTCCCCGCCCGACGCGGCAGCTCCGCCACCCCGGAGCTCCCCCGCGGGGCGGCGGCTCGGTGTGGGGAGGACGGTATGTCCCGATTTATCCCGATTTGTCCCGATTTATCCCGGTTTATCCCGGCGCGTCCCTCTCCCTTTCCCGATCCACCCCAACCCCTCCCAGCCCCTCCCACCGCGCTCATTTGCATACCGGCGCGTCTTCCGCCCTCCCATTGGGCGGCGGGCGCCGCTCATTTGCATGGCGGCGGGCGCTCAGCCAATGGGCGCGGCGAGCCCGGGGCGGGGCGTGGCCAGCGCGGGGCTGGGCCGGGCTTGGCTGGGCCGGGCTCTGCCGGGGCTGGGTTGGGCTTGACCGGGCTGGGTTGGGCTTTGCCGGGCCTGGGTTGGGTTTTCCCGGGGCTGGGTTGGGTTTTTGCCGGGGCTGGGCCGGGCTCCGGGCGCAGGGAAGAAAGGCAGACGCGCAGGGCTGGCCGCTTCTCCCGTTCCTGCCATTGCGGAGAGCGCGGTTCGCCTCCCCCCCCTTCCCCCCGCCCCGGCCCCGCTCCCTTTCCCGGGATCGCAGCGATTTGGCCTCTTTAATTGGAGGTTTATTTTATTTTTTTTTTTAAACCTGGTTTGTTTTAATTTTTTTAAAATATATTTTTTTTTAATTACACCGGTGGAGGGGAGGTCTCGGAGCGGTTTGCTGAGCAGGGAGACAATAGCGGTGCAGCAGCCGCCGCGCTTCTCCCTTAGAAACAACAGCAGGCAGCAGCAAAAATAATTAGCGTGATTGCATAAACGCAGCCGGGGGTTGATTTTTTTTTTTTTTTCTCAAGATGTCTTATCAGGGGAAGAAAAATATCCCGCGGATCACGGTGAGTGGAATAGCGGCGGGGAAGGGGGAGGGGTGCGCGGGGATGGAGCCCTTTGTGTGCCGGAGCGATGCGGGGCTGGGGCAGGATAATGGGATCAGGGATAATGCGGCGCTTCCTGTGCTGCAGCGCCCTGGGGGCTCGGGGAGGGGGCCGGGGTCGGCACAGCCGGGGATGCTGAGCCCCGGCCGGGGGCGGGCTGGGCGGCATCGCCCCCGCGGGACCGCGGGGACCCCCAATCCACCCTCGGCGGGTGCCTGGGATGGGCTCTCCCGACCCCGGGGGGGCTCTGCCGGCCCTCGGGGTGTGCCCAGGGTGGGCACGGTGCCCTCTCTGTGTGCCCGGGGAGAGGTCCCAGCCCTCGGTATTCCAGGGTGGGCTCGGTGTTTGCCCTCGGAGGAGCCCCCCCCCCCAACCCTTGCTGTGTGCTCAGGGAGGGGTCCCTGCCCTGGGTGTGTGCCCAGGGTGGGCTCTCCCTGCCCCCGGGGGGCTCTCCCAGCCCTGGGTGCATTCCCGGGGTGGGCTCGGTGCCCCCGGTTTGTGCTCCATCCCCGCCCGCCCCATCCCGGCTCCGGGAGGTGGGGTGGGGGGGATCAACCCGAACCCCTCCATCCTCGCCCGGGGATGGTCCAGGATCGCCTTTTTCCCCCAAGAAGCTTCTGGCAAGGCGCAGGTCTCGGAGCGATCCTGGGGGAGCAGGGAAGGAGCCGTTATATAAAATCCCAACCCCTCCCTCGGTCTCCTTGTTGTGGGAGCCGATTTAGGGCAGGTATTGCAGATCCAAGGGTACCAACTTTTGGTTACGTAAGACATTCCCGTCTAACGGGCTGCTGGAGCCGCTGGTTGGTTTTGCTTTTTTTTTGTTTTGTTTTTTTTTTTCCCTTTGGACACGAGAGTTTCTCATCCTTGGCAGGCGCTCCTCGCCCAGCCCCATGGACACACCCATCCTCGTCCTCCTTCCTCATCCTCGGGGGCAGGAAAGGGAGCTCTGGAGCGGGGCTTTGACGTGTGGTATTTGGGCAGGAGCCGCCGGGTTGGACAATTACAGTGGTGAAAAAACGCGGAGGATGCAAAGAATTGCGATAAATGAAGCATCTTTTTTTTTTTTTTAAATTTATCTTTTTAATGATTTTCTTTTTTTGGGGGGGTAGGGAGGTGGTTTCCCCTCCCAAGATCCAACGGTAAAGAGTTTTAAAAAGCTGTTTAAAAGAGAGATGGGGGTTCCTGCCTGGACCCCTGTCAGGAACATGACGCATTTTTCTTCTGGCTGAGCGCTCTGATTTACGTTGTGTGCGCCCAACCCTCCTGCAAAGGGATGGGGAAAAAAAATCCCATTCTGCCCTGTGGTATAAACCTGGAATTACCAGCCGGGACTCAAAGCTTGGAGGAGGAGGATAATGGATGTGTGGCTGCCCTGGTTTCGCTGCATCCACAGGGTGAACAAGGCGGATTCAGTGGCAGAGCCTCACACAAAACTGCGTGTGCTTTTGTCTCCAGGGCGGTGGAGATGAGCAGGACGATTCACCCTCGTCTCAGACCCTCCAAATCCTCAGCAGCAGCCCTGGTGGTTAGCAGAAGCATCATTAAAATGCTCCAGGCTGCGTTTTTGTGGCCACTATCCGCATATATTTTTCCTTCTTCTTCCCTAACTGGTGCCCGGCGCGCTGGGACTCGGGCTGGGGGTGATATCCGAGGCCAAACTCCCGTCATTTTAGTGGCACAGGGAGCCTGCTCTGGAGGTGGCATCAGTACTGCAGTGCTTCTGGAAGTGGTAAACACGTAGGCTGGCCTGGTAAGGTGGGTTTTTCACTCCCCACGTTAATTCATCCAGGCTTATTGGCGTTGGCAGCAGCTCCTGAATTTACATCTGGAGGTTTCCTTTGTTTTTGGAGTCGGTGGCTTTACCCAGGGAAAGTCTCCTGTGTCAGCAGGAGGAGGAAGGAGATGGGGGAAAAAAAGAGGGAGAAGGACTTAGCATCTCATAGATGTTCAGCAGTTGTATAAAAGATGGATATAATGGTATAAATCAGTAGCTGATGCAAGATAGGGGCCCTGAGCACCACTGTCACTGTATTATATGTATTTTCTATAAGTTCAGGGCACCTCTGAGTTAAATTCCTGCTTCCCACCCCTTGTTAAAGTCAGCTTTCAGTTCCCCCAGCCTTTGGCTGTGCTGGGATCGCTTTGTTCTCTCCCAAGGGCGGTTTTTGGGAGGAGGAAGGAGAATCACAGTAAGTACAAGTGCAGATTCTGGGGGGCCCAGGTGTGGCTCGAACCAAACCCTGCATAACACACGTGTGCTTTGCCCTAAATATTCATCTGCTTTAAAAGTGCATCTGTGATGTGGGGACTGGAGGGAGCTCCCACCCTGAGCTCTGCAGTGTGTTTCCCTCTTGTTGATGGCTACTGCAAAAAAACAAACAAACAAACAAAGATACATTTGTTTTTGACCTAAAATCTGGCAGAGGCGAGCTGTACCCCGTGCTGTGATAAAATCACGTTGCCTGCTAGCTGCCTCGTTGTAATAACCTTCCTCTTCCTGCCAAAGCATCTTCTAATTTGAGGGAATCTTGTAAGTCCTACCGACAAACTCCGTGTGCTGATCCCGCGCTCGCCTCCATCTGCTCGTGCAGGGGAGCTCTGGAAGGGCTCAGTGAGGATCCACTGCGTGGAGACATCACTAAATTGGACCAAGGGAGGCTGTTTGTGTTGTGTAACCCCTGGCAACAGACTTTTGGGCCATTTCCCTGACAGCAGTCGGCTCCTCACGTTGCGCCAAGCAGTGACTCGGCTGTGTGGGTGCACACATAGGAAACTGTGCATCAAAAAATAGAGATGTGGCTCCTCCACACCCCTTCCCAGGATTATTTAATGCTGCTGCTGCTGCTGCACGTGGTGGTGCCAAGCTGCAGGTAGGAGTGGAGCTGCCAATAAACCCCCCTCCTTTGCCGTTCTGATGGATTTGGTTTTTTTTGATCACTGGTGTGATGAAAGGACATTTTATCTTTCCAGCGGTCGGCTCGTGGTTTGACGTGCACTGGTGAATAATGCAGGGCTTGATGCCTTTACCTCCCCTTTCATCTCTGGAGTGACACTGCAGACTTGTCAGCCTTCTTTCTTGCCCTGAATAATTGTGTCTTGTGCTGTGTCTCCTTCTGTTGCAGAGCGATCGTCTCCTGATCAAAGGCGGTAAAATAGTTAATGACGACCAGTCTTTTTATGCAGACATTTACATGGAGGATGGGTTGATAAAGTAAGTGAATCTCGACGTTGTGTTGTGGTTGGGGATGTGCAGAAATGCACTGCAGAGAGCAAGGAATGGCTTGGTCTCACTGAGCTCTATTAAATTGCAGTGGGGGGGAGGAAAAAAAAAAAGAGTATTTCACGTGCATCCTGGTGTTTAATGAAGGGACTTTAAAAACAAGGTGTTGAATTAAATAAACAACAGGGCCCAAACCCCCCCTGGCTCAGAGGAGGCACTTACATGTGCTTAATTTCAGCCATGTGAGCAGCCCCATGCTGAGATGACACATGTGTTTGAAGTTATCTGTGTTGTAATGTTTGACTGAGTTATGACTTCAGATATTTTGAATCCAGAGTTCGGTGTCCTAACACACTTAATTCTGTTTTAGGATGGGAGGCTGGACTTAGGTGACCTCTGGAAGCCTCTTGCAGCGCTGAACTCTCTGGTTCTGTGATGCAGAGATCAATCCAACCCCCCTCAAAGCTAAAAAAAAACCCGAGCCTGTGGTTGAAGAGGTTCAGGCCTCTCTCTGTGTTTTCAGTCCTGAGAACATGCCTTTCTGGCACGTTAAATACATTACAGATTTCTTTGGAAAATCACTCCTAAGGGGGAAAAAAAAAAAAAGGCAAAAAAAAAAAAAAGACAAGGCAGAGGTTACAAACAAGGAATTTTCCTGTGCTGCATAAACAGCCAGCACATGTGCTTTGTTAATCAAGGTTAAAAGTTAAAGGAGCCAGCCAGGGACAGCTAATTAATTGCAGTGTGTCACCCACTACTGCACTTGCAGAAGTGAGCCTGTGAGGAGCTGGGCTGGAGGCACCTCTGAGGGTCTCGCCAGGCCTTTGGTAACCAACATCTGCCTGGATTTGTGTTTGTGCAGGGGCTTGGGCATGAGAGGAAAGTAGATAATGCAGAAGCAAAAAGTCCTCCCAAAGCTGTGCTAGGATCTGAGTGGGTGTGGGAGAGCTGGAATCAAGTGTTGAGCTGCCACTTGGCCACCCCAGTCCAGCCCCAGTAAAGCTGGTTTGGGGGCAGTGATAATCCATGACCTGCACAGCCTCTTCCCCAGCTGCCAGGGGGCTCCTTTTCCTTCTTTTATTAAAAAATAATATAAATACACTTATAATGTATATATTTATATATTTATAATTGATATATATATACAAAACACATCACTTTAAACCAAAAATACAATATAAATATATAAACAAAAATATACAACAATTCCTTTATCGTTGCCCCCTGATGTCCTGAAGGAATTGCACACCCCACTCCCAGTTTTGCAGCTGCTCCAAGGGGAAGAATAAAATCCTCTCAGCCAACGTGCTGTGCTGATGCTGTGCCCTCATTTACGTGGAAAAAGAAAGCTGCAGCCAGGTTGAGTAGCCCGGGGGGTGTTTGTTTACACCTGCCTGGGCCTGACAGTGCTCTTGGGAACCTCTTTTTTTCTCCCCAGGCAAATAGGGGAGAACCTGATTGTGCCAGGGGGGGTGAAGACCATCGAAGCCCACGGCAGGATGGTGATTCCCGGAGGGATTGATGTCCACACCCGCTTCCAGATGCCCGAGCAGGGCATGACATCTGCTGATGACTTCTTCCAAGGGACCAAGGCAGCCCTGGCTGGAGGCACCACCATGATCAGTAAGTGGCTGGTTTTTTCTGTTCCAGCAAAGCTGGGCCTTTCCCTGTCCCAGAGAAGCTCAGGAGCTCTGTGGAAGCCACACATTTGGGACCGGGTGGTTCCTGTCTCCGTGATGTCTTGTGGAGAGATGCCCATCACACTGTTCCCACCCAGCAGCTCGATGCCAGTGTTGTTTCCTGTGTGTCTTTGAGAGCTGGGCCACTTGCTGAAGGCTTTTCACATGCCCACTGCAGCCTCACCACTGGGTTTTTGTTAGCGTGGTTCCTTCTCTGCTCATGTCCTCTTCTGGGGGAAGAGAGGGATTGGGAAGTGAAAATACCTCAAAATAGACAGACAGACAGACTGGCTGTTCTGCTGACAGCAGGATTAGGCACTCCTGGTGTTGCCCTCTGCCTCTGGAACGCCTCAGGAATGAGCTCCAGGCTCTCTGTCCCTGCTTGTGCTGCTTGGCCTGTCAGAGCCAGGGTCTTAAAACTCCATGAGCGAGTCATTGTTGGTCCTGTTGTCTGAGCTGGAGTACAAATAAACCCCTCTGCTGCAGTGTGAACTCTGCCATGGTGCCCTGGAGTCTGTTGCTGCACAGAGAATGAGGGATGAAGGTGTGAAGTGATGCAATATCTGAGCACCTTCCAGCCTTTCACGAGCTCTGAGGTGCTGCCGTGTCACAGGAGGGGAGTTGGGGCACAGAGGAATAAAGAACACGGTTCAGGACAGGTTTAGTGCCTATTGTCCAATCCAGGGATACAAAGAGATCTCAGGCACAGCCAGGGATCAGCCCAAGCCTCCTCAGTTCAAGCCCAGCTCTGTTTGGACTGGAACATCCTCCTCTCTTGGAGCTGTCGTTGATCCCCGGGCTGGGATCGACTGATGTGGAGGTTGGGAGTAGGAGCCAGTGGTCCAGACACAGCCTGGCCTGTGAACTTGGCCTAATGCTTCGAATAAATCACCTTAAAATTACCTGGAAAGTTATTTTTCGTGATGTTCTCAGCTCAGAGTGTGAGGTTTGTGCACAGAGGTAACCCCACACGGGAATGTGACGTGGGAATGGAGCTGGGGACTCATTGTGTGCACTGATATCCAGTTTTTCCTCAAGTCTTTGCTGTCAGTTTAAATGAACAGCACTGAAATGGTGTTCTCCTTTCAGAAAATTCAGCTTCAGTTCGTTGACTTTGTTCCACTGGTTGTTCCTTTGTTATTAATGCACCTGGTTCACACTTGAAGTACCATTTTGTTCTTCCTTGTTAAGCTGAATTAGATCAAAATAACTAAACGTGGCCTCACCTGAAGGCACCAAAACACAAAATACCTCTGAACAACAGAAAAAAAACACATCTTCCTAAAGCTTTGTGGCAAGGACACTGTTTGGGATGATGGCCAGGCGTGTCTGAAGGGTGGGAATCGGCCCCTGGAGCTGTGGAAATCAGGACAAATGATCCAGCCAGACTTCAAAGCTGTCAGCTCAGCTGTTTTCTCAGCGAAATTCCAGCCTTTACAGGAGTTTTTTTCCACACTGGAGCAGGGAGAGCTGCCCTCCTGAACGTGCTCTTGGTGGGTGGCCTTTCCCAGAGCAGGTGGGATGTGGTTGATGGCAGAGGTTTTTATTTTTTTTTTTTCCCTTTTATGATAAGTAGGGCAATATTTAGTGAGCTGGTTCATAATACTGGCGACAAATTACAGCCTGAAAATTGCACTCTCACAGTTGTATCATTGTATATTTTAAAGACTGGGGCTTCTCCAAAGAACCTGCTCCTCCCATGGACACGTGTCCCACTGTGTGCCTCTGTTCCTGGGCTTTTTCTGGGACAAAAAAAGGCCTTTTTGGATGTGAGATTTGTGGAAAAAAAACCACAAAACACTCCACATTTCTTCATTTGTGCTTTGAGCAAGCTTGGTATGATTTATTTACAAATACCTTTGCTCCCTCTGTTTATACACAGCCCTAATTCTGGGCAAGCAAACAGGTTGGTTGGCTTCATGCTTCAATTTATTTCACATTTTTCATGCAGGAGGGCGCTTTGAGGCTGTTTACTTCGCAGTCACTGTAGGGAAATATTTATTTTCCATAGGGTTTTCAGTGAAATTAAACCAAGAGAGAGCGCTGGGTATGTTTCCCACTGATGTGGGGGTGATGATCCCAGTTTTTTTTCTCCCCACAGCCCTCCCGAGGTTGCTTCACCGAGGAATTAGGGTTGATTTCTCTTCTGGCTTCCCCCGGGGCCATCTGAGCAGGAATTCCAGCTATGATCCTTCTGTCCCTGCCCTCCCCAGTGCCCAAGGCAAGGCTCCAGCTGACTTTGCTGGTGGAGGAGCAGACAGGGTTGCTTTTGCTGGGCTCAGATGACCTGTTGTGATAGGGCTGTTGCTCTGAGATGACAATTTTTTTGTTCCCCTCTGTCCCCACCTTAAAACAATATTAGTGTGGGCACGTCAGCTGAGGGGGAACGGCCCTGTGTGTTTTAGGATAGCATTGCTCTGGAAAAAAAAGACTTGGATTCTGGCCCTTTTCAAATGTCAGAATGCAGTGTTTGGGCATTAGGGATGAAAGGAGCATTCCAGAACGATCCACAGAAGGTTTTGAAGGAGGATGGGGGGTATTAGGGATGCTCCAACCTGTCAGGGTTGCTTCCCTGAGCTCCCCTGTATTCCATGGAAAAAGAAAACCCTTCCAGAGTTTTGTCTGAAGTTGCCCTTTACAAGAGATTCTTTCCCATCCACAGAGCCACAATTTTTGTGAGCTAAAAATGGCATTTTTTTATAGAATGATAGAACATCTCTGAGTTGGAAGGGACCCATGAAGGTCACTGAAATCCAGCTTTTAAGCCCCTGTTTTCCCACCTCAATGCCCCAGGATATAAAGCTGTCCCTGGAGCTGTTGGAGGAGGGAGACTCAGTGCCAGGACCGGGGTGGCCTCTCCAAGCCTGGTGATGCTTTGGTTGCTTATTGCCTGTGATGGGTAAAATCCCCCCCTCAAAACCAGTGGGAAAACTCCCTGTGATTTCAGCAGAGGCAGGGACTGCCTTCCCCTGCTCCCAGCCCTTGGGAAGGGATGAAGTTAAGCCCTGTATATTTACTGTCTCTCTCTGATCCTCGAGCCTGTTTAATATCCCAGTGAGAACTCCAGCTAGCCAGGCCAGCTCCCACACACATTTCAGCCCCTCCTCCCAGGCTCTGCCTCTTCCCTGGGTATCTGCTGTCCTTGGGTGAAATCTCTTGCTGACATTGCCCGTGTTGACTCAGTCAACCGCTGTTATAATCACAGAGGGAAATTACAGTGAGAGAAATTATAGCTTCTCCTGGCTTGGTGACTTGGAAGGCAGCTGCCTTTTGAACTTGTCTAGCAGTTATCCTAATAACATGGAGTTGGGCACTGGGGATATGAGCTTGTGTATCTTGGGGAGGTTCAGGAACCTCACATGGGCTGCCTTCAGCTTCCTAATTCCTTACCCTGCTATTTAAGGAGCTCGTGGGCAGCATGGCAGAGGTTTTCGAGCAGGTTTTGAGCTGCTCAGCTCGGTCCAGTTTGTCGTGAGGTGACACCAGGTCTCTCCCAGGTCACCCTGAGGGTCACCAGCTTGCTGGAAGGGAATGTTTCCAGCCTGGAACGCTTCCTTCACCTCTTGGTTTTTGATCTGGGACTTGAGGGAGTGGAGCTGCCCCAGAAGAGGTCGGACTATTGGAGTGTGTGAGCTTAAGAGTGGGGTTTAGAAAGGAATGCAGATAAACCAGTGAAGACCAGATCATATTCTACCTCACTCTGGGTGCTTTTATTTTACATCATCAGGGTTAATTTTATCCTGGTGGAGAGCAAGAGTCTAAATGGTGAGGGGAGGAGGAGGAGGAGGGGAGCAGAGGCACGGAAGGAGGTGACAGCAGTGGTCACGCAGGGACTTGTGGCTGAGCTGGAATTATAAAACCGAGCATTTTGCATCCAAAAGCAGCAACCACAGAGCTGCAGTGTCTCCCCAAGTCCCTGGCTGTGTGTACACAGCAGTGCATTGTTCCCCAGGCACCAGCCCCAGTTTTGTTTCTCTTTGCACCCAGAGATGAAAGGGGAACTGTGCGGCTGGACCAGCCCTGGCTCTGGGGCTCTTTGGCTTTCTGGCACTGCTTCTCCTGCAGCAAAGAAATGCTTAATTCTCTAGAAATGTGCTGAAAACGTCCACTTGCTTCTGTAAGAAAGGATTGGTGGAGGTTTCCTTGGCCTGTGTGATGAGGGTGATGGCACTGCCGGGGGTTCAGAGTCCCCGTGGCCCTTTCTTAGCCTCCCCTTGGTGCTTTTTATCCCCCCCCCAGCTGCAGCCTGGGCACTGATTCCCACTAAATCTCCTCGCTCCACCGACTCCCAGCTTCCTGCTGGTGTGTTTGTTGCTTTCATTCAGGGCAGGCTTAAAATCCTTAATGGGAGAGTGGGGCTGTCAGCAAGAGATGGGCAGTTCCCTGGTGCGAGCTCCTCTTTCCCGAGCCCTTAAACCCCCCTAAGTCCATTAGGCTCAGCCTGCACGGGCTGTGCAGCTCCTGTGCAGGCACAGCCTGCCCTGCTCCAGCCTCCCAGCAGGGCTGGATGGGCTCCTCTATTGTTCTGGTGGGATTTCCAAAGAGAAGGGGGGGATGCTCGCTGGGATCTGCCAAGCCCTTGATGTCCCTTGCCAGAGAGAGCACAGGAGGAAGCAGCTGTGCAGACCTCGGATGTGCTGTGTGTTGGTGTGGGTGAGCTGTGGGTTTTTCCACCCCCCCTCCTCCTCTTTGGGCTGCAGCTATTGTTTGTCATCCCTCAGAGCTGAGAGGACAGGCTGCTGTGAGGAACAGGAGCAGACAAGGGCTTGAGGAGCTGTGCCTGGGGTGATTGGTGTCTTCAGCCCTGGCTCTCGCACACTCAGGCTGGGCTGTCAGTGCTGAGAGGTGAAATCCCTGTGCCTGGTGCTGGGAGTCCTGTGCAACCACCCAGCACGGCTTCTTTGTGAGTCAGGTAGATTTTTTTTTTTCCCCCCTATTTTCCCCATCTTCTGCCTTGCCCGGGGCAGCTCTGGATCCTCCTCTTGCTCCTTTCCCTTGGCAATGCTGATGGTTGGTGGGGCCCACGCTGGTTTTTGGTTTGCCCTGTTCTGTCCACCCCATCCCTGCAGAGGAAGGAGGAGGGCATGGAGAACATTCCCCCACGTGCTTGGAGCCCTGGTTTGGTTGGGAGCACAGGAGGGTTGAGGAGGCAGCAGCACTGACAGCGCAGCCGCTTTCCTGCAGATGGGACTGACCTAGATTTTTCCACGCATCCAAAATAAAAAAAAAAAAAAAGGGATTTGGCTCTCACTCAGCAGAAATAACCAGTGTTGTCTGTTTATGCAATGGCACTTTAATGCCTTTTATTCCATATAACGCTGGGGATCAGGAGTGCTGCTTTCCCACTGCATGGAGATGATGAGTTCGTGTTCTTTCCTTTGAAGAGCTGCTTTTAAGTGCTTTTCTTAAAGAATCCTGGAATGGTTTGGGTGGGAAAGGAACTTAAAGCCCATCCAGTGCCACCCCCTGCCATGGGCAGGGACACTTTCCCTCTCCCAGGTTGCTCCAACCTGGCCTTGGACACTCCCAGGGATCCAGGGGCAGCCACAGCCCCATCTCTGTGTTGTGCCTTTTGCATTAATGGAAAAGGTCTGGGATATTTTGAAGGGTGCAGGTGGAAAAGGTGGGTCCTCCAGGTAAGGCTGTAGATGGGGGGGGAAAAAAAAAAAACCCTTAAAAAATAAAATATAGTTACCCACCTCCCTTAATATAACCCCACTAGCTGTCTGTGCTGGGTTTGCAGGGCATGTGTGTTAAACCTTGCTGGATAAACTGCCTTAATCACCTTCAAGTCGAGACAAGGTCTTAAAAGAAGCAGCAGGAAATGGTGCCTGGGGCTCTTTTCTTGGCCTGGTTTTTTTTTTCTGGGCAGGGATTTTATTTTGTTGTTTTTTTGCCTTCCTACTGGTGTCCAATTCCTTGGCTTCTTGTGCCTTCCCCTGAGCTTGACTCAGCAGAAACCACCCTGGGCAGGCAGGACCTTTTAACTCTCTCCTCTTTGTGTGGCAGGGGAAGGAAACAAGTGGTGCCTGAAAGAAGGGAAAGCTCCAACTCCCTGCAGGATTTCCCACTCGGGGTGGATTTGGGAGTGTTGTCTGTGGAGTGGAATTTGATGTCTTCCATCAGCAGAGTGGGTTTTTTTCCCCCCCTCTCCCCTTCAGCCCCTTCAGTCCACAGATCCCATCTGTTTCTTAGGAACTGGATATTTTTTTTTTTTTAATCTTTCTGGTGAGAGGCAGAAATGCTTCAGGAATACAAATGAGCTCCTCCTGTCTGGCACACTTTAAACCTTGCTTTATAAACTGCCAGCTGTGACCAGCTCGGGGCTGTGCCTGCAGCTTTTCCCAGCCCTGAGTGCCATGGAAAGCCCTGTGCATCCCCCAGGAATGCAGAGATGGGCACTTAGGAGTTATGGCTTCTGGGAAAACCCTTTTTTTTTTTAAATTTGGTACACTGCAGTTAGTGCTGGGACTGCCCCTGTGGCAGTGGGAGTGTCCTTTAATTCCTCCCTGCTGGCTGTCCACGAGGAGAGGTGGCTTTGTTGTAGCTTTAATTCAAATTAATGACCTGGTATTACAAGTAGAAAGTGATGATTTTGACGTAGAGCTGCCAGTTTGGGAAACACTGGATGCCACCAGGCAGTGAGGTGCTCCCTGTCCATCCCAGGGAGATGTTCCCAGTGCAGGTGCAGAGGAAAGTGCTTGTGGTTCTGAGTGAGAAAATAGGTTCACCACGCAAATATCCACTGGAAAAGGCCTTGGTGGGTTTTCAAAGCCCATCAGAAAGGTCCATGCTGTTGGAAGCTCCCCTTTCAGCCACTCCTTGGGCGAGTTTGCACCAGATTGCTTTGTTCCTGGAGCAGCTACGGGGATATTTTTGGAATCTGGGGGACTCTGGGTGTTTTTTACATATGAATGAAAATTCCCTGGCACAGCCTCCAGGCAGCAGGAGCTGCTGAAGGAGTTCCTTGAGAACCACTTTTTTTTTTTTCTTTGCAGGGGAGGGGGGAAGTCCTCAAAGTGCAGCACAGTGAGTGTGTGGTGCTTTGTGCCCCCAAATTTGGGTTTTTTCCCTGGCTCTGGGAAGATCCCAGACTGTTTGAGGGGCTGGGGGCTGTGTCACAGGGTTCTCTGTTTAAATATCCCAGTATTGCTTCAAAAACCTCATTCCAGAGTGGGTGCCAGTTGATGACAATTCCCAACAGGCTTTATTGCAGGGAGGATTTCTCAGGGTTAGTATCAGTGTCCAAAGAGAAGAGTTCAGCTCCTGGTGGGGTACAAAATACTCCTCAGACTGATGTGCAGGGACTTTCTGCACTGTGAAACCAGAAAGTTTTGTAGGTGGAGGAAAATTCAGATGTGCAGGTTGGGAGCTGAGTGATTCCCACCCAGGTGTCCTGCACGGATCCAGGGGCACTCCTGGCTGATCATGGAATGGTTTGGGTTGGAAAGGACCTGAAAATCATCCAGTGTCACCCCCTGCCATGAGCAGGGACACCTTCCACCAGCCCAGGTTGCTCCAAGCTGGCCTTGGACACTTGCAGGGATCCACAGCTTCTCTGGGAATTCCATCCCAGCCTCTCCCCACCCTCTCAGGGAGGAATTTCCTTCCAGTATCACGTTTGAGGCAGGAAATGAAGCCGAGGTGTAGAATGCAACAGCTGGCCCTAAAAGCTTAATAATGCAGCTTAAAATAAAAAAAAAACCACAACCCAAAGTCAGATCCTGTCTGTAGCAGTTTCCCAGGGTAATTTGTTGTGGAGATCTGGGGTTGGAAGAGCCACAGACTCTGGGCTGGCAGGGCAGGTGATGCCCATCCCCTCCAAGGGGGAGATTTGTGCCCCAAAAGTGGATCTGGGCTGTGCCAGACCTGGAGAAGGAGGTTCAGCAGCTGGGCAGGCACTGCCACAGGAGGGTCTGTTTAAACTAAGGGATAATCTAGTTAGGACCTCCTACAGGTTAATGATTCCAGAGCTCATTTGCAGCCTTAAAAAAAAAAAATTTTTTTTTTTTCAAAAGTTAATTGTCCGGAATCAGAACTCTTCACTTTTATTTTTTGGGAGGAGAAAAAAGATTTTCCAAATCCTGGAAACACGAAGCTCTCTCAGAACCATGACAAATTTCCACTGTGAAAACTGACATCCTGCAGTTGGGCTCCTCTTCATCTCCCAACGAGCCCCCCTGAGACAACTGTGGGCCACGAAACGAAGCTGAGAAGCCAAAACTTGGCCATAAATGATGCAAATTCCAGCTCCCTGGGTGGAGTGGAAAAAGCCTGACGGGCAGGATCCATCTCCACTGACCTGAGAGGGCCACGTGGTCCTTTGTCCTGTTGTTCCTGACCCAGCTCTTGCCCCTTGGATGGGCTGTTGTGGCTGTGTTTTGTCTCCACTTGGAAATCCATGGCTACAAACAAAAGGTTTTTCTCAATCCCAGTCCCTCAAGGTTTGCACACCAGTTCATATGGAAGCCTTTGATGTCCTGTGTGCTGTTTTTTTGGTTTTTTTTTTTCCATGTGGAGTGTGACTAAAAGAAAGGATAAATCTTGGAATCACTTAAATATCTCCTTTGAACTTGGCTCTCCTCCTCCTCCTCCTCTGCCATGGAGACCTCCTGAGGTACAAGCACAGCTTGGATGGACAATAAACCTGCACTGGGAAGAGATGGAGCCTTTTTATTTTATTTATTTTTTTTTTGATCTGACCTTAATACATCATCATTCCAGCTGCTGGAGAGGGTTATTAATTATTGCTCTTTGTGCTTGTGTCCAGCTGGCCTCAAGTTCTGAAATTTATTTTGGATGCAGTCAGCAGAAAGGACAAGTGGAATATCTGGGTGACATCAGTGAGGGAATAAGGGAACAACATTGCAGGCTGGGGGTGTAATCAGGGTGGCACAGATAAGTCTTGACTCCTCTGAGCCTGCTCCAGCTTCTGATTTCTGGGCATTGAGTCCAGAAAACTGGGCCTAAACTGACAGAAAACAGCGTGGGATGTCATTTAAGCTGCCTTTTCTCTTAGTTTGTGCAGGAGAAAACAGTCCTTGGGGAGTGGGATTAGCACTGGAAGTGCTGCTCTTACTCCTCAGAATAATCTCTTTATTCCAGTATCTTTTCTTGGGGGAGGGGGAAAAAAAAACCCTCCACAGTAAAATAATGTGGGAATAAATCCCCCCCACGAATAGGCAGAGCTAAATTCTGATTGCTGGAGCCAGGATGTTAAAAAAACAACAAAAAAAAAATCCTTTCTTTGGCTTCTAATTACTTTCCAGTGCAGCACTCCAGGTGGAACAGTTGGGATTCAGAGGGATCTTGTTGCTGTCCTTCCTTGCCATGGATCAAACCCAGGACCTGGAGCCTGGCTTAGAGGAGGGGTTGGGATGAAATAGGAATATGGGAGGTGTGAGACTCTTTTTGGTTACTTAATTTGGGATTTTTTGAGCTCAGAAGAAGAAGTGCCGAGGCCTCTTTCTGTCCTGAGTGGATGCTGAGGGTCTCTTTCTATCCTGAGCTGGAGGTTGGGTTTCAATACTTCTACCAGAATTTCTGTTGCTGGGAGGTTTGACTTGGAAACACCTTCTGTCATTGGACAGGACAGCTTTTGGTAGCTCAATTTCTTGGCACGTGAAAGGCTCCTGGTACCCAGGTAAAAGCAGAAGGGATTGGGAATTGGAAGTGTCTGGCTGAAATAAGCTCTGGGATTATGGGATAAATCTGCTGTGAAGCTTCTTGGGTCAGTCCAGGGCCTGTCTTGCAGCTCATGAATATTGATTTTTATTCCACTTTGCTCTGCTCCCAGTTCCCACCAGTGCCAGGAGCAGCTCCAGACTCTCCTGAGTGGGGCCCTGTGCAATTAGCAGGGCTGAGTTTAATTACAACCTCTCCACAAAATGCCTTGTGACACAGAGTGTACAGCTCCATAAACTCACCAGATTTCATCACATGCAGTTGCTGGGGGGGGATTAAGTGGCATTAAACAGGCAGATGTGTTTACAGTGATTCAAGTTTTTGGGGTAGGGGAGATCTGCCTGCTATCAAGTTCAGCTTCAGTGTTGAAGGATTTTCACCTTATAAACTCCTCTTAAACAATAGGGGCACGTTTAATGCCTGTAGGAGCAGGAAATAATGAGTAAAACTGCAGTTCAGGACAGCAACTGGAGCCCTGAGTACGTGCTTTTATTGCATACACAAGTTTTGGTAACATCTGACCCTGATTCACGTTTATACTGTCCACATCAAGTCGTTTTTTTTTCTCCTCCCTGGTGGTGGTGTTCATTAGCTGGGAGCCCCAGAAAATCCTCTTGCATGCTTTGGATGACACTTAATTAGATAGTTTAAAAAAAAAAACACAAAAAACACCCTTTCCAGGGGAAAGCTGGAAGCAAAGGCTATTAATAGAAGCTCCAGGAAGGGGTTGTTTGCAAGCCAAGGCCTGCTGAAATGAGGCAGGATGCAAAAAAAAAAGGGGGAAAAAATGCACATGCCACAATACCAGGAAGCTATAAAAGCCATTAATCCCCACCCATGAGCACATCCATCCAAAAAGGAGAGTTTTGTTTGCAGGGAGAGGCAAAGAGCTGCCTTCAGCTTCTCTCACTGAAGCAATAATTTCTCCTGGGCTTAGCAAGGGGTCAAAAATATAAAGGCCTAGCTCTAAAACTGCTCTTTTTTTTAAATTTTTTTTTGTTTTGAGAGATTCCAAGTGCCAGAAAGAGATTATATGGGATTTTTTTTTTTTTTTTTGTGGCTTTGCTCTCAGAGCATCCTGCAGGCTGGGGGTTAATTCCTCAGCCTTCTGTGCTGGATTCCCTGGAGCCCAACTCCAGATATCTCCCTGCTCCAGGAAGGATCCCAGCTTGGAAAAGTGGGGGTCAAGGTGTGAGGCAACATTTTACTGAGCCATTTGGAGCGGGCTGTGGAACACACGGGGTGGTTTTAAAGCTGAATGAAGGCCAAGGGGTGTTTAAAGCCAACATTTCGAATTTTAGGCTGCTCTTCGTGGAGTCAGGGGTTGGATTTGGTGTCTGTGTGGGTCCCTTTCAGCTTGGGATATTCCATGATTCTTTTAAATTCTGTGAAAAAGCAGGAGTGATCCGAGCTTCTTAATTACTGTGTGCCTGTAAATGGGATTATGTGGAATGTAATACAACTTATATGTCAATATATGATAATAATGTGATTAGTCAATGCTAATTTTCTTGAAGTAAATGCACTTTATAAAGTGATGCCATCACTGCCCCACCCCACTTAGATTTTTCCATCCTTCTGTTAAAACTGTCTTCCTTTATTTTCCCCCTGTTTTGGAGCCCTCCCTTTAAATCCACCCCCCTGATTTTCCCCTTTCCTTTCACACCCAGCCCCGGGGGTGGTGGGAATCTCTCTTCCCATCCCATGATCCCACCTTTTTGGATGCAGGGTGGCTGGCTGCCAGCTCTGGGGCAGGAGGTGATAACCCAGCAGTGGTTTGTGGTGGTGTCTCCCTCCAGCTCGTTGTCTGCCTTTAATCCTCATTAATCTGCTCAAGGAGGAGGGAAGGGATCAGGAGTGAGAGAGGCAGGCAGGAAAACAGCCCTGGATGGGTGGGTGGGAGCTGAAATCCCCGGGGAGTAAGAGCAGATGCACCTTGTGAGATGTGTGTGGTGACAGGAGAGCAAAGCCAGGCAGGGCAGGGGTAATTAGGAGAGGTAATTAAGGGTCTCTGATTAGGGCTGGAGCAATCCCAGGGTGTGGGTCCTGCAGGTGCTCAAATCCCCCTGCCCTCAGAGGATTGTCTGGGAGGAAGATAAACACACTACCCAGTCACTCTGGAATCCTGTCAGGGTTTTACCAAGGGAGAAGAAAAAAAAAAAATATCATTTGTAATATCTAACCCCCTTGTTCTTATTTTTATTCTAAAGCAGTTCCTCTGCTGATGTAACAGCCTGGTTCGCTCCTGAGCCACATTTTTTTGAGATTCTGCAGCTCAGAAGGTTGAAAAATAAACCTGCAGGATGTTTCCCTGCCCGTAGCTGAGAAACCACTAACCTTGGCTCTGCCATGGGACTTGCTGAGAGTGGAAGTCAAATAAAGAGAACTGGAGGATTAGGCTGAATTTCACTACAAGGCCCACAGACTGTTCCGTTCCTGCTTTGAAGGTTTCACCTTCACAGAAGGTTTTCTCAGTCCCAGTCCCTTGGGGTTTACAGGCCATTTTATATGGGAGCCTTTGATGTCCTGTGTGCTTTTTTTTTTTCCTCATGGGCTTCAAGTGTGGAGTGTGACTAAAAAAAAACCATAAATAAATCTTGGGATGGCTTAAATATCTCCTAATGATGAAGCGATGCTTAAATAATCTTTTCTTTTTCTCTCTCTCTTTTTTTCCTGGTTTTTGGAGCTGGCTTTGGGGTTTTTAAAATTGAGCTGGTAACTTCCTTTGCAGCCTCCAACACAGCAATAATCAACAAGAGGAAGCAAACATCTGGGCTGCGTGGGGAGGATAAAGGGGTGACAACAGCCCTGGTGTCACCGCAGCTCGTCCTGAGTGTGTCCCTGCTCCTGGGGCAGATCATTCCCAGGGGTCACCCTGGCAGTCTGGGGCTGTGGGAACGCAGCAGGATGGAGCTTTCATCTGCTGCTGGAGCTCAGGGGGCCTCCAAGGAAAAGCTGCCTTGTTTTATTCCCAGCTCTTGAGCTGTGCCTGAGGACTGGAAGGACTTTTCCCTGGGCTGGTCGGAGGCAGTTGCAGTGTCTTTTAACAGCAGGAGAAGAATCAACCTTGGCTTCTCTTCTTTCCAGGATTTAGGCTCGTTCTTGCTGGTTTGGTCTCCCAAAACCCCCAGCCCTTGCACGTAGGGGTGTGGGCTGTGACCTTGCAAAGGAGTTGGTGCCTTCTGTTGTAACAAGGGATGGAAAAACTTTGGCATTTGTGTCTGAGTTACCTCCAGGGATGCCACTGTGACTGTCCCCTGCTCTGCCCCTTCCCTGAGCCACTTTGGACTGGCTCAATCCCAGTTTTTGAGGGCTGTTTTCTTCCCTTGGCACACCCAGCTCTCCTCCTCGCTGTCCTCTTCCACGTGGCTGCGGTGGAGTGGTTGATCACTGATACTTGCCTGGCACAAAACTGCTGTGCAGACGAACTGTGCTGTGTTCTGATGGGGCTGGTGGGGTGGCTTGGCTGTCAGGGGGCTCAGGGGATGCTCTGACTTTGTCAGAGATCTGACAGAGCTCCCTTTCCCCTCTTCCCACTCCCTCCACAACCTCCCCATTAGTCCCAGTTGGGCAGTGCACGAATTGAGGTGGTGATGAAGCTCTGATCCCAGACACCAGAGTTATTCCTGGAGGCTCCAGAGTCGTTCCTAGGGACTCTGTGCTGGGCTGTGAAGACTCTGTGTTAACCCCTTGGTGCCTCCAGGCAGGATTTCCCAATGCCCACAAGCCATCCATCATCTTGGGGCTGACAGAGCTCTCTTGCCTGGAGTAGGGATGGGTTTATGACTGGGATGTGTTACAGCTGAAATGGTATTTGTTTTGTTTTGTTTTGTTTTGTTTTTTTTAACGAGGCAGTGGGCTGAGGAAGACAGTGCTTGTGTTAGGGCCATTTGTGCAGACCTGGGGTTTCTCTGCATCCCCACTGGTGAGGAAAAGGGAATGTTATTTTTCTCCTTGTTGTTCCTTCTACTTAAGCTAAAGATTAACTTTGGCAGAGCGACAAGGGGGCTTTGTGCTGGCCAAGAAACAGTTCAGCCTGGGAGTTGACAGAAGGTTTCTGACCACTGGGGAGGAGGAGATCATGCAGCAGGAATTGGAGGATTTTTTAAGAAGCAGGTCAGTTGATTGTCTGGTTATCTTTGGGTTGCTTTCTCCAGCGGTGGCCAAAAAGCACATCCTTGATGTGATGCCAGACAACAGGCAGATGTCAAAGCTGTGTCAAGGCATAGCATGGATTTCTCTGCTGGGCAGGGAGTGGACAGAGACCACCAGCCACTCCTGGAGCCCTGAGCTGATCAAAGCTGCGGCTGCACTGCCAGTGCATCAGTAAATATGAGCACATCGTGTCCTTCCCTTGGCTGGGGTGGTGCTTCCAGGGCCAACACAGACCTTTGGGGAAGGCAAAAATATCCTAACCTGTCACACAGCCTCCTCTGTAAAAGGAGAGGGTGGGCAGAGAGAGAGAAGGGACGATTTGGGGTCATCTCTTGGCTTTCTGCAGTGTTTGCTCAGCTCAGGCATCAGAGATGTCCTCACAACCCTGAAGGTCGTGGCTGTTCAGGAGAGCTGGGCTGGTTTTGCAGCAGGGTGAGAGCTCCTGGTGTAAATCCAGTTCTCAAGGCAGTGCAAAACCAGTAAATCTTGGCTGTTGTGTCTGTGTGGGGGTGAAGCAGAGCTTTGTTCTCCACTGAGAGCCAGTGGGACCCAGGGCTGTGTCTCTTCCCCCAGCTGTGATTTAGAGCTGCTGAGCTGATGGCAGCCCTGATACTCACCATGAAGTTAAAAATAAACCCCTCGAGTTTCTCTGCTGATAATTGAAGCATTCTTTTATTCTTTTTTTCGTGTGTTTTGATGTAGAATCGAGCCAGGTCCTCTCCTCCTCCCCAGCACTGCCCCCCAAAATCCCACAGGGCTTTTGCTGCTCTGGCAGCAGCAATGCAGGGTGGGAGATGCTGACTTTATTCTTTTATTTCACCGTGTCTGGTGAAGATCTTAGAGATCCCATGTGCTCAGATGAAAACCAGGAACTCCAAACCTTCAGATCCAAGTCTCTTGTGTCACCCTTTGAGGCTGCTCTGCAGCTGCAGCTGCCTGTGAGCCCGCTTGCTGCTTGACCTGGTGTGTTTGGGCTGGGGTGAGGAGCAATCTGAGCAGATTCAGGGGCAGCAGGACTTGTGTTGGTTCCAGGAGGTGTCTCTCCAGCCATGGCAAACTGCTGCTCCTGCTTCTTCCACTCCTCATGTGTCTCTGGGAGATTCTCCTGCTTGGGCTGGTGCAGCACCAGGCTGTAGTAGCAACTCTCCCCTTCAGCTGCTGCTCCATAACCCTCCTGGCTGCATCTCCTGCGTTAGAAACCACTTAGAAATCTCAAAGTCAAACAGTTTTAAGGGGAAGGGGGTGGATGTCTGGTTCTCATGCCAGCCTCTGCACAGCATGAGAATCTTAGGTACCCAGTGAAACCTCTCTGCCATCCATTTACCAGTGCTTTGGTTGTCTTTCCCAGTTGACCACGTGGTTCCCGAGCCAGGGACCAGTTTGCTGACAGCATTTGACCAGTGGAGAGAATGGGCAGACAGCAAATCCTGCTGTGACTACTCCCTGCACGTGGACATCACTGAGTGGCATAAAGGTGTCCAGGAGGAGATGGAAGCTCTGGTGAAAGATCATGGTAAGCTCAGCCTTTCCCCTCCTTGCTTTGTTTTGCTTGTGAAGGATTTTATTCTTATATCCCAATAAAGGTGTTTTCAGGCCCATTCTGGCTCCTTGTGAAGGTCTGGGCAGTTGGCATTGCAGGGCAGGGACTGATTTTCCAGAGGTGATTCTCCTTTGTCCAGTGGAGCCCCTTGGAGCTCATTAGTGCAGGGAGGTGATAATTGCAGCCTTTTAAACTGTTCTAAACAAGGGAAGTATCGGGCCCAGAAGGAACAATCCATCTCTGGCTGCTAAAAGGGAAAAGCAGAGTAAAATGACCTCACAGCTTTTCCCCCCTCTTTAATTTCCCAGCAGATTAAAGTCATTTATTTGCCTCACTGCTGCTTGCTGGGAGGGGGTTTGGGCTGCTGGAGGGGCTGTGTTTTGTAGCTTTACCTGTGCTCTCTTTTCTCCCAGGTGTGAACTCCTTCTTGGTGTACATGGCTTTCAAAGATCGCTTCCAGCTCAGTGACTCTCAGGTAGGAAGGCTTGGTGGTCGATGCTTCTGTCACTGCAAGCCCATAAAAGTCTTTAAATTCAGCATACTGGGACCTGGCATCCTCTTCTGCCTCCAGCCTTCACGTGTGTAACAGAACCTGAGATTTGCAACAGTACCCAGAGCTCTGGTTGGAAGATTATATTTTTAATTAAAAACCGAAGCCGGCCAGCAACAAACCCTGAAAGGCTTGGCTGGGGGAAGCAACAGCAAACCCCTCATTTTGAGAAGCCTGAGGTTTTATTCCAGCTCCTCTGGGGTGGAAGCAGTGGCAGTTTTATGAATTGCTGCTTTATGCCTCTGCACAGGGCAGGACAGTGAGACCTCTGGGTTAATTAATCTGTTTATCAGCTGAAACCGAGCCTGGTCCTGAGATGCTTTCTGGTGTTGGAGTGGCTGGGACCTTAAAAAGGAATTCCCCTCCTGTTTGCTGTTCTTGTGGGTACATTTGGGCACATTTGAGCTGTTGAGAGGGGCAGTTGATATTCCTGAAGCTGTGGGAGGAGAGGAATGCCGGGGAGTTGTTTGGAGCAGCGTGGGAGGTGCTGGAGTGTCACAGTTATCTCTGATGACTCTGGAAACATTTTAATGAGGGACCATTGACGGCGCCAGTTGTGGGTTACTCGACCTCAACCCCGTCCTGCCTTCCTCAAAGCTTCTCCTCCCCTCTTCCACTCTGCAAAACCCCCTGTTTGCTGCGGCTCAGCCTTTCTGGTGGGGAGTGTTTGGTGTGGGGATAAAAAAAAAAAAAATGTGTTGTTTTCTGCCTCCCAGATCTACGAGGTCCTGAGCGTGATCCGGGACATCGGCGCCACGGCCCAAGTGCACGCCGAGAACGGTGACATCATTGCTGAGGTATGGCCTGTTTATTCTGGGCATTATTCCCTCCAAAACGCTGGCAGGGCTTGAAATTCTCCTTCCTTCTTTGCAAAGGCTGTTAAAAGCGTGGCAAGGGGGGTGTGAGCAGAGCTGGGGCAGCAGATTTGAGAGCCCTCGTCGCTTTTGTGGCAGCTTTGGGTTTGTGGTGAATGGGACATCTCTGCCTCTTTTCCTAAAAGTGAAAAAAAAAAGCTGGGTGTGACCATCCCTATGTGTAATAAATAAACTGTTCTGCAGTAAATAAGAGGAGTGGGAAGGGATAAAACCTCCCACAGTACCCGGGATGCTGATGTTTGGGGTCTGTTCATCCTCCGAACAGCAGCAAAGAAGAAGTGTTAATAATCAGCTGGATTTGGCCTGATCTCCAGCTCGTTTTATACACTCTGCTTCAAGCATGCAGAGGATTTCTGTGTTGTCTGACTGGGAAAGAGCCCACCTGAGTCTCTGAGCTCACTTGTCTGCAGTTGCAGGATGATTTCTTTTCCCGAGGCATCGTTTTGCCACGTCCTGGAGATGGTTTTATAGACACAAATGAGCACTGAAAGTGGAGGGGCTGTGAACCCAGTGTGAAGCAAATCCAAATAAAAGGTTTCCTTGACCTCCTGTGAGCAAATCAGCAAGGGCTTTGGGAGCTCTGGTTATTGTCAGCAAGGGAAGTTGGACAGGACTCTGCTTGCCTTATGTGATTATCACCCAGCACAGATGCTTAGGATCTCACTTGTACCCCTTCCCAACAGCTGTGTGTGCTGCAAGAAAAACTGCCTGCTGCCTTAAATCTCTTTCCTGCTCTTTTTTTTCCTCCTCTAGGAGCAGCAAAGGATCCTGGAACTGGGAATCACAGGCCCTGAAGGGCATGTGTTGAGCAGACCTGAAGAGGTGAGGACTTGCCTGCCTTTGCATTTATTCCCCCCCCAATTGATAACATCTTTCCATTGCCATCAAGTGCTTCCTGCTGGGATGAAGGTGGCTGGAAACAGGATTTCATCCTGACTGTGAAGATTCTGCCACTGACTTTTCTAGATCCAGTCTCTTGGGCTTCTCTCTTGGTCCTTATTTTATCAGGCTTCCAGTGAATCAGCAGGATTTTTTAATGTGTGTCCAAACCCTGACATGGTCTGAGCCACTTGCACCTCTTCCATCTACTGTAATATTTGTTATTTTGATGAAATTTTACCAAGGGTAAAGGTATTTTTTTAATGCCTCAATCCCTCTTAAGTCTTTGAAATAAATCCCAAGGGCAAAGAAGAACCTTAAAACTTCACCTTTGAGGCTGGTTCCCATTGCATTCTTCCTTCCCAAACTTGCAGTGTCTGTGAGCTGGACACCTCAGCCTGGCATTCCTGCTTTGTGGAGCCCATCTGTTCCGGACAAGCCGTTCTTTTTTGTCCCTCCCGAGTTCCTGGGGGCTTTGCTGCCTGCCAGATGTGGCAGCTGGGAGCTGGGGTAGGGGTGAGATCATCCATCCACACGTGCCCCTCGTGCTCCTGCTCTTATTTGCTCCCCTTGCTCGGGACAAGCAGCATCCAGAGGCGTTTCAGTAGGAATATAAATCACTTTAGGGGGGGGGAGAAAAATGCTCGGCTTGGAGGGTGAATGAATCCTCACAGAATTCGTGTGGGATCTTGTGCTTCCTGAATTTGTGAGTGAACACTTGCACTGAGCTTTCCATTCACCCATCCCTGCCTTTTTATTTAGTTTTTAAAAAAAACTTTAATGTCCTTTTTTTTTGGCTTGCACCAGGAGAGTGGGAGCTGGGACACTGTGGGGCACCCCCTAAAGTTGTGTTGGCTTCAAAGGAAGGCTGCCCCCACCTTAAACAACCTGGACACCAAACCAGCCAAGTCATGTCTGGCTGCTTCAAAGCCCATCCTCTGTGGAGCAGGAGCTTTAAAGTGTGAGCTGTGTGTTCCCCTGGCTTGCTGATTGATGTGTGCAGAGCTGGGCTCTCCCCCAGCACAGCTGAAAGCTGCCCCAGCACACACACGTGGCTGCCCCAGATGAGGAGCAGGAAAGCCTCTCCCTGCTGTCCCTCAGTGCAGCTGAGCTCAGCTGGGCTCTGCCCAGGGCTGGGAAGCGTTTGATCCAAAATTCTCCTCCTTGGAAGTCATAGGAAGCAGGGCAGGAAACGATGTCATCTGGTTCCCTCCCTCCCTCCCTCCAACGTGGGAGTGACTCCATGCTTTTGAAAACATCCAACTCCCTGCAGACTGGCTGGTGATAGAGCCCAGATTCCAAGGGTGGCAGCACATCCCTAATTCCTCTTGACTTCAGCAGGAGTGGATGTTTGTCGTGTCCCTCTGGGGTGCTGTTGACACCAGAATTGGCTTCTCCCCCTCAGGGGGATGCAAAGCCCGTCCCGAGGACTGATGGTTGTCATCTGGCTGAGGAGCTGCTTAACTCAGACCTCCATCTGCACCAGACTAGCAGGAGTTGCCGAGCAAGTCTGAAATATTTGTGATTAAATCAAAACTCCCACTCCTTTCGGCGGGAATTACAGCGGAGTGAGGCATCCAGGGGTCTGGCCACGTGTTTTTCCATGCACATCTGAACTCCCAGCTCGACAGGAATTCCTGAATTAAGGCTTGGGTTTCGCTGCTGACTCAGGTTTAGGTCACCTCACTCACCTGGGCTGAGCCAGGGTGACAGTGCTCAGCACCTTGTTCCAGCCACCAGGCAGAGCCCACCATCCCAAGTCAGCCTCACCCATCACTCTCTGGAAAACTCTCCCCCCTCGCAGCTCAGTTCACTCTGTGATGACTTCCCCATCATTTTTTTTGTTTTTATTTGAGCCACAAAAACGCTGAGAGCACAGGCAGGCCAAGTGCTCCAGGAAATGTCTGTCTTTTTTTTCTTTTTTTAATTTTTTTTTTCCCTCCCCAATCCGAGAGGAATTGCTGTGCTAGGGCTTCTGATGCATCCTGATAATTGCAAACATTCCCCTTTGGACTAGTCCTTGGCTTATTGTTATGTGCCTGTCACCATAGCAGCTGGGCACAAGGCAGGAATTCACCAGCCTTGCTCTCTCTCTGTGCACAAAATATTCTCCTGCTGCTTTGCAGTTTGGTCCAAACCCTGGTGGGGTGTGTTTTTTTCTCGTGGGGGGGGGAAACTGAGGCACAGGAGTGGAAATGTGACTTCCAGAGCTGCTTTAATGGGGAGTTTGGTAACAGATGCCACAGCCTGGAAGCACTGGCCTGCCTTGAGTCCCCTCCTTGTCTCTCCAAAGGGACAACTGTGCTTTTCTTGGCTCTGCTCTCAGCCCCTGAGTGCTCCTGGCTGTGACACCCCGAGTCAAACACTCCTGGAACAAACACCCTCCCTCACAGCCTTTTTTCCATTTGCCTGGGGCAGCTGGGCCTGAAAATATCCCCTTGTGTTCCCCCCTCTTTGCCTGGGGGGGGTCAGTCCCAAACCCTGGCTGGGGCTGTGTAACCCTTTGGGCACCAGAGCCCACCAGGATGGCTCTGAGGTTGGGGGATTGTTCTGCTTTTAAGAGCTCCCAGCTGTTGCCCTGGTGGGTTTTTCTGAGCAGTTCTGGGGTTCTTTTTCCAGGTGGTTCTTTCCCTCCAAAGCACAGTGTTAGGAGCCAGCAGTCACACAGTCATGGAATGGTTTGGGATGGAAGGGGCCTTAAAACTCCCCCAGTGCCAACCCCTGCCATGGGCAGGGACACCTTCCACTAGCCCAGGTTGCTCCAAGCTGGCCTTGGACACTTCCAGGGATAGGGAACCCACAGCCACTCTGGGCAGCCTGTTCTGATGCTGGGACTGATGGTGATGATTTGTGGTGCTTGGGCTGCAATTAAGTCACTGCAGAGCAGATTTTCACAAGTGCTGAGCGTGTCCCAACCCCTCCAGAGTCCATGGGGGGTGCTGGGAGCCTCTTGCACTTGGCACTCAGGTGGTGGGTTGCTCTGGGTTTGTTTGCTCCTTTGTTTGTTTGGAAAATGTCTGTGGGATTGCAGGCTCTGCTCTCCGTGGCACTGTGAGCATCACCCTGCTGGTAAATGCCTCCTCTGGATCCTTTGATTAGGGGGTGTGTGATCCATGACAACCTGCAGGGTGATGCTGATCACCCCCAGGCTGCAGTCCCAGCCTGACCCCCAGTTTTTGCTGAGGTTCATCCCCGGGGCACCTGCAAGGAGGAGGAGCTGATTGGTGGGGTGGTTTTACACACTCCTGTCAGATCCCAAGCCAGGGGTTGTGGTGGAGGGTACAATTTGGGAGGCTCGTTTTGCAGACGTGGCTCCAGCAGGGGGTGTGGGGCAGCATCTCCCTGCTCTGGGGGCTGGGCCCTGAGTGGCTCTGTTGAGTCAACACTGAGTGGCTTATTTTTGTCTGGGTTAAAGAAAGGGCTTAATCACTCTGACCCGGAGCACCTGGAGTGTTGGTTTAGCTCAGACTCTGTCTGCTGGCAGAGAAACTCTGGAGCAGCCTGGGAGAAGAGGTTCTAATGAGAGGGGACTGCAGCTTGGTGTCGTTTAGTTGCTGTGGTTATGCTGTAAATTGGAATTTGCAGAGTTGGAGAGGTGGGAAGTGCCTCATCTTGGCCCTGCACACTGTGCTGTGACCCTCTGGGCTGCCCCTAACCTGCCTTTGTTCCTCAGGTGGAGGCAGAGGCTGTGAACAGGGCAATAACCATCGCCAACCAGACCAACTGCCCCCTCTACATCACCAAGGTGATGAGCAAAAGCGCCGCTGATGTCATTGCTCAAGCCAGGAAAAAGGGTAAGTTGTTTCCCTCTGAGCTCATGCACTTCAGCTCCCTGCCAGCATCAGCTCCATCTCCACAGGGAGGGTTTCTTTTTCCAGCGTTATCGTCCAGGCTCTGTTTTAAAAGGTCCCAAGCGACTGCTTCTGTCTCATCTCCCCCAGACAAGTATCCTGTCAGAGCCAGGAGCTGTTTCTTCTGTTCCTCCTGAGCCTCTCTCTGTTCACACTCATCCTCCCACGCTGAGCCTGCATGTTATCCAGAGCCATTCCATGCTGGCTCCGTTTAGTGGCTCCCCTTGGAGACTGCAACTTCCAGCTGCTGTGGCTTTTTCCTGGGTGCTTTCTGATCTTCCCAGGGCCAGAAGGGATTCCAGGAGCCCTGGCAGGGATGTTGGCTCACTAGCCCTGCTGGATTTAGCTGGAGTATCCCCGAATCCAGCTGCCCACTGTGCTCCTTGCTTGTGGGATGGATACTCCTCATGTGCTGGATCCCACAGCCTGACATCCAAACAGGAATTGGGATCAGTCAGGCTGGGAATTGCAGTCCCCTCGGATAACTCTGCCTCCAGGGTGCTGCAGGGCTGCAGTGGATGCTGCTGCCCTGTCTGACTGAGGTTTGGGAGGGAGCTGAGCTGCTCTGAGCAGGGCAGGAGCCCTGCTGCTCCTGGAGGAGGGAGGGTTACCCACAGTGAGTGCCTGTCTCCTGCTCTATCCTGTGACTAAACCCTTCATTTCTATTTAAAGCAGCTCTGGGTGGGTGAGTAAGCAGGAGGGATGATTTGCCCCCTTCTCTCCTCACAAGGATTTGATTTTATGCAGTCCAAATAAGCCTGGATGGATATACAAATGACATCACTTTCCATCTGGGTGTTTGGTGTGAGAAGAGCTGGTTTCCTACTGCAGCAAACGGATTTGTGTCTGTGCATTGGCTCAGGAGGATTTTGGTCCCATGACTCCTGTCAGATGAGTTCTGCTGGGGAGGACTGATTTCCAAGGCATCTCCTCCTGCTTGTGGCGTGGAAGCAGCTCGGGCTGTTTGGGATAAACCTCCCTCTCCCAGCTCCATCGGTGGGGATGGTGCTGAAGGAGGATGTGCTGACACAGCAAAGGGGGCTGAACGTTGGATCATCCCAGAAAACAACTGGATGTCGTCGTGCAGCTGAACCCTGTGAGCCAGGGGAGCATCCCTCCCCTTTTCCAGATAAAATACTGGAGGCACAGGCACCACAGAAGGGCAGCATCCCAAAAAAAACCCCACCTTCTTGGTGCTGTCCCCCGACCAGCCACAAGTAGAGTGGGGCATTGGGATGAGGGACCACACACTTGGGTCACAGGAAGCCATAAAACACAACCTGGCCTCGCTGAAGGTTGCCCTGCCCGTGAAAGGTGCTGGGATTCTCCCAGATGAATTGACCCACAGGACTCACTTCACTCAAAACTCCTGAGCTGCAACACACAGTTCTCGTTCAAACTGTGTTTTCTCCTTATAAGGAGAAATTGGGGTATAGATGGTGCACCATCCTCTGTTCCTTCATTTAAATAATTCAATTTAAATGCTGTGCAGTAGGCCAGGAGGGCCACACACACAAGCCTTGCCCTCCCAGGCAACAGAGGAAACATAACTGAAGACTGTCCAAGGCGAAAACAAACCAGAATTGATTTGCTGAATGGAAAAGAACGAATGTTATTTAAAGCCAGATGTTCCCAGTGGCCTTTGCATGGGAGGAGATTCCCTGCAGACTCTGCTGCTGGAAAATCTGGGAGCTCAAAACATCACTCCCTGCAGAACAATCCCCCCCAATGTCCTGGCCCACAACAGGCCTCCCGTTAATAGCCAGCGTGTGTTTGGCTTTATTCTGATTTCAGAACCCTATTTGTGGCCAGTGATGTCAGCAAAGCCTCTTCCTCTGCTGCTGGAAACCCTCTGACAAAGGCTGTTCTGCACCTCCCGTGTCAGTGGGGCCCTGGGAGCAGCATGAAGCCAGTTCATCATTTTGCCTCGGCTGATGGACTCCTTCCCAGCTAGTTCAAGACCTCACAGACATAACAGTAGCTCTGGCAGACACAGTGAAATAAATACATATTTATGCTTTCACTCTGCATGGAGAGGTGCAGGACCCCAGTTCTGGGCTTGCCAGCTTGGGCTGCCTTTGAAGTTGCAGCATCTTGGTGTGCAGATGGTGCATCCCAGAGGGTCCTGAGCTGCATTTGTGAACCAGGAACACCAATATTTCCCTCTGCACGCAGGAAACGTTCCTGGTAGGAGTTCTCTCCCTCCTGATCTGTGCACAGACCCTGCTCCAAGAAACCTGGCCTTGGTAGAAGGTCTTTTAGGCATAGGAGTTGACAAAGATATTGCAGGCTTATTTTTTTCATTCTTTTTCTTCCACATCTCTTGTAGATCAGACTGGATCTGCTCACACCCTTACAGTTCCCCTCAGCTTCTTTTCATAACGTTCTTGGTCCAGGATAAACAAATAAATGAATATAAACAGTAAAACGAGTCTTTACACTAACCCTTTCAAACAAAATTAATCAGTGCAGTCGTATAAAGGATTGTGCACATTTTGCTGCTCCAGACACTGATCAGGAGCAGTATCTTTATTATTATCTTTATTAATTACTTCCAACCCTGCAGCTTGTGGTGTGTCAAGGCACAGCTTGCCTGCCTCGTCCTTTCTCACAGGATGCTTTTTGCCTGGATCCAGGCTGGAGATGCCCCTCTCTTGGTGCTCACAGTGGGTTTGTGTGTGTCCCTGTCCTGCAGGCACTGTGGTGTATGGAGAGCCCATCACAGCCAGCCTGGGGACTGATGGATCCCATTACTGGAGCAAGAACTGGGCAAAGGCAGCAGCTTTTGTTACATCCCCACCACTGAGTCCTGACCCAACCACTCCTGATTTTCTCAACTCACTACTGTCCTGGTGAGTAGAGCTCGCTGTGTTCACACAGCTGTGAGACAAGAGGCTGGTAAAACAGCTGTTGTTGCCTTTAGGGGTAAACCTGTGACAACAAAATGCCTTAAAATACCTATTTTTATCCTTTCCAGTGGAGACCTCCAAGTGACCGGCAGTGCCCACTGCACCTTCAACACTGCTCAGAAAGCTGTTGGGAAGGACAACTTCACCCTGATCCCTGAGGGAACCAATGGCACTGAAGAGAGGATGTCCATCATCTGGGACAAGGCCGTGGTATGTCACACATGTCGCAGGTTCTGGGGTGGAAGAGCTGCAGGAGGTTGTTTTAACCTCCCCTAGAACACTCGTTACGGTCCTTCCACTTTTCCCCCCTGTTTTTTTCGGAGTGGTCCTCACCTTGCTCATGCAGTGGGCTCCTCTGCTCTTCCCCCAGGTGACTGGCAAGATGGATGAGAACCAGTTCGTGGCTGTGACCAGCACAAATGCAGCCAAAATCTTCAACCTGTACCCGCGGAAGGGCCGCATCGCCGTGGGCTCGGACGCCGACCTGGTTATCTGGGACCCCGACAGCGTCAAGACAATCTCTGCCAAGACTCACAACATAGTAAGGACATCTCCTGCACTGCCCTGCTGCTCCTTTCCTCCCCTCTTCCTCAGTGCCAGGCTGTGCTGCCAAAAAAACCAGAGCTCGTGACAGCTCAGGGCTTGTTCTGTCCGTGCCCAGAACTCTCTCTGTTGTGTTGAGCAGAGTGAGCCCAAATCTGAAATCATGTGAATACCCAGAGATTTCCCCCGGAGCAGAGAGCTTGTCAGCTCTTTCTCAGTGTGGGATGCTTGGATCTGAGCACACAGAAAGCTCTTTAAATCTTCTAAGCTATCAAAAGGCCTCTTAGGACAGTGTGTTGTTTATGACCTCCAGGCTCTCCAGCAGTGGGAAAGGGAATAAAACGGGAAATAAAAATCCTTTTTCAACTTGGGGTCAGTGAAGCTTTGTCAGCTCATGGACACCTTTGCTGGAGATCTGACCCAGATCCAGTGTCTGAGTGGATTTACACCGTGTGCTGCTGTGTGGGGTCAGGACTTTACAGGTCAGTTGGCACAGGGAGGTCCAAGGCAGCACCCAAACTCACCAGACCTTCCCCTTGGTTCTTCTGCAGCTTTGTGGTGGCACTTAGAGGCACAGTTTGCTGTGTCCACACCTCATACCTGACCCCTGGAGTGAAAAAGCTGTCCCAGCCTGTGGGAATCCGCAGAGCATTCCCAGTGCAAAGGGCTGGCTGGAGTCTCCCCGTGACATTGGAGCCCTGTCTCAGAGAAAGCAGCCACTGTTTGCATTTGTTGACAACTTGTTTCCCTGCTGGCCATGAACCTATGGAATGTTTCCCTGGAAAAAACCTCCTTGTTCTGTTTTTTCCCCGTGAATGCTTTCATTCACTCTGGAGCTATAAAGGAGCAACGTTTTCTTCCACACTTGGATCCCTGAGCACATTCACAAAGAAACTTTTTCTTTTTTTTTTTTTTTAGAAAGGTTTGGTTCACTTCCCTGTGACTGAACTCACTGTCAGAATTGGTCACAGATGGCCTGGCTTCATCCTGCCTCTGCTTGGAGGCTTCTGACAGGAATTCCAGGAGTCTGGTCACTTCAGTCACCTCGGAGGTGCTTCCAGACTCCTTCCAGTCTGGAGAGGAATGACTTAGAGAGGAGGCAGCCCAGGCAGTCACTGCTTTTAGGTGCCAGATTTAGTGCTCTGAGCCTGGTTTTGTCCTTATGAATGGCTGGGAGAGTAGCTGGGTGGGTGGAGTGTTTGCAAATCATTGCTCTTTCATAGCTGTTGTCTTTAGGAAATGACCCCGAGCTCTTTACATTTCCTAGCACAGAACTCAGAGCCTTTCTCTTCTGTGGGCATGTGGATTTCTTCCTAGAAAGGGTGTTTAAACTTTTAAGGGGCTTAAGGAGGTGTCCAGGGAACGACTGGATGTGGCACTCAGTGCTTTGGGCTGGCTGACAGGGTGGGGGCTGGTCCCAGGTTGGACTTGGAGATCTTTTCCAACCTCTTGTGATTCTGTATTTTTTGGTATCTCACGCTGCACAAATGCCTTGTGTTAGAAGAGAAAGTGATACAAGTGATGCCTTTGGGAGTCCAGGAGTCCTGGGTTGGTCAAGTCTGGAACAAAAGACCCCTTTGAGAGCAGGCACAGGGTGCTGTGGCACAGGGAGCCCCAGTAATTATGCGGCCTCGCATGATTGTTACTTTTTTAAATGTTCAGGCGAGTTACAGATATTTCCCAAGAATTCACACTGCTCTTGCCACTCTCTGGCAAGGAAACATTGGGAGCTAGAGAGGGAGATGGTGTTGTTCTTGGAACCAGCCTCATCCATAAGCTCCTGACCAAGCCTCCTCCTCTGCCACCACAAGTTTTTTCGGGCTGGACCCGCTTCAGGGTCGGTTTAACCGCTGTCCTGGCTCGTTGTACAGCTGCAGTCAAGCCTGTCCACACTTATAACACACTTCCAGGGCAAACTCCATCATTAAGTCAGTTAAAAAAGACCTGGATCTGACTCAGATGGTCACTGGAGTAACAGCCCCCAAATAACGTGGTTGCATCTCTCATCCCAGGAGGCTCCACGGGTGCGACATTTGCAGCGATTCCTTTCCAAACTTGCCTCTTTTTCCTTGGTGTGATGTTTCCAATCCTGTTAATTGAGGATGAGCAATCCCATTAGGAGTAAAACAAGATTGTCCTGGCCCCTGACCCGTCAACCAAAACTTGGGTTTGCAAATACAGATTTTCAGAATGATCCTTATTTTAGATATGAGGCTCAGGCAGAGCTTCCTGTGGCTCCCAAATCCCCCCAAGTTCACCAGGAGAGAGGTGCTTAAAATGTGTTTGAACAGAGAGGTTTTTCCTCTTGCCCCGTGGCTGCCATAGGGTTTTCCACAGGATATTGGGAAGGAATTCTTCCCTGTGAGGGTGGGGAGGGGCTGGGATGGAATTCCCAGAGGAGCTGTGGCTGTGCCATCCCTGGGAGTGCCCAGGGCCAGGTTGGAGCGACCTGGGCCAGCGGAAAGTGGATGATCTTTAAGGTCCCTTCCGTGAGTCTTGTTCCAAAGGAAATTGCCTTAATAAATCCTGAGCAATTCCAGGCCGGTTGAGGGCGGATTAAACCCCGTAAATGACGTTTCCTGACACGCTGTCCCCCGTGTGTGTTGCAGTCCCTGGAGTACAACATCTTCGAGGGCATGGAGTGCCGCGGCTCCCCCCTGGTGGTGATCAGCCAGGGCAAGATCGTGCTGGAGGATGGCAACCTGCACGTCACCGAGGGCTCGGGGAGGTACATCCCCAGGAAACCCTTCCCAGACTTCGTTTACAAGCGCATCAAAGCCCGCAGCAGGGTGAGTGAGTGCAGGGGCTGGGCCTCGTGGGGAGCTGGTGCTGTCCCCTGGCTCCTGCAGCAGGGAGTGCTCCCCGTATTTTTAATAATTTTTTAATATTTTAATAATATTTTTATTTTATTTTTAATTATTTTTCTATATTTTATTATTTATTGGTAAATAATATTTTTTATTTTAATAATGTTTCTATTTTAACAATTTTTATTTTACTAATATTTTCTCTGTAATAATATTTTCTCTGTAATAATATTTTAACATTTATTTTAAATTATATAAATTTTTTTATCATTGTTAATATTTTTATATTTAATATTTTAATACGATTCTACTCTTATTTTTAATAATATAATCTATGTCCAATACTATTTTATTAATATTCCATAACACGTGAATAACTATATTTTATTATATAATTTATACTACTTTTATTTTATTTTATTTTAATAATATTTTAATAATACTTAAATATTTTAGTAATGACATATATTACTTTTTATTTGTTTTATTTTTATATTATTTTCACAATATTTTAATATTTTCGAATAGTTCAATAATGATTTATATAGGTTCGCTTTTATTTTATGCCTTTATTTTACCAATATATTAATTATATTTTATATTTCAATAATAATGTTATAAGTGTTTATTTCTTTTATATTTTTGTATTATTTAATCTTGTAAAATATTTTAACAATATTTTAGGTAGTAGTATTTCATTTAGAATAAAACATTAATAAATATAAATACATACTATTAAATATATTAAATATAATAATTATATTTAAGATAATAATGTTAGTATTATTTTAATATTATTTTTCTTTAATTCTTCTCTGTCTTGGGACACCCAGACAGACTCTGTGTCCAGGAAACCCCCAGTCTGGACATGTAAATAACCCGCCCCAGAGGTACCAAGGGAAGTTCTCAGTAGCATTTACACATCAAACCCCGCAGCAGCCATCCAGAATTGTCATTTATTGTTCTGGAGACGCGCTGCTGTCACCTGTGCCATCAGCTGCTCTTGTCTGGTGACTGGTGAGTCACAGGCACAGCCTCCTGGCTGCTTAAAAGGGACACTTTTCGATGTTGAAGAGGCTCAGGGTGTGGGAAAGGGATCCTGGGAAGCACATTCCAACACAAGGGTGACCTCTCAATCCAATTGGGCAGCATCTCAGCTGGAATAATTGCATTTAAGCCAAGCTCCAGCTCACAGGCTGGGGCTGGGAAGCCAGCCTGGCTGCCCTGGGGTGCTCCTGCCCTCTTTGCTTTTTGGGGAGGAGCAGCAAGTTGAATTTGGGAGTTGTCAGGAGGCTTTAATAGCACGGCAGGTGGGTTGGGATCGTTCAAAGGGCAGCACCCGCAGGGCAGGGGACAGGCTGGGCGTCTCTGTGGGCTGGAGCCACAACAGTCCAGAGCCACATGTTAATTTACAGGATTAGAGGAGTCCTGACCGAAATGCTTACATTTTTGGAGTCATAAAAATCTGGGGGTGTTTTAAATTAATTAAGCTTAGCATTAGTTAATAGGATTTTTGTCCTGCACGAGCTTACCTAGAGTCAGGTGCAGCACTTTATACCCTGTCCCACACCATGGATCTCCCAACAGTGGGGTTTTTGGGAGAGCAAAGCACTGGGTCCATATTCCCAAGGAGCCTTGGGGGGCTCATGGACTGAGACCCCTCAGCTTACTGTGTCAAGCTGCAGAAACACTGCTTGTAACTTGTAGGAAATTAGGGCAAGTTAATCTTGTTTGCTGCAAAACTGGTGGGTTTGGATAGTCTGCACATCCGTGTTTTACATGGATATAGATATAAAATAGATAAAAATATAAAGTAGGTTTAGATATAAAATAGGTACAGATGTAAAATAGGTATAGATTTAAAATAGGTATAGGTGTAAAATGGATATAGATGTAAAATAGATATATTAAATAGGTTTACATATTAAATAGGCATAGATTTAAAATAGGTATAGGTGTAAAATAGATATAGATGTAAAATAGATATATTAAATAGGTTTAGATATTAAATAGGTATAGATTTAAAATAGGTATAGGTGTAAAATAGATATAGATGTAAAATAGATACAGATGTAAAATAGATACAGATGTAAAATGTAGATATAAAATAGATATAGATGTAAAATGTAGATATAGAGTAGGTATAGATATAAAATAGATACAGACATAGATATAAAATAGGTGTAGATATAGATGTGAAATAGATACAGATATAAAATAGATGCAGATGTAAAATAGGTATGGCTACAAAATAGGTATAGATACAAAGTAGGTACAGAGGTAAAATAGATACAGATGTAAAATACAGATATAAAATAGATACAGATACAAAATAGACCCGGATATGGAGCAGCTCCCCGGGGATCAGAGCAGATGACGCGCGCTTTCCAATCCTCTTACCAAGCACCCGCCTTGCAATGTGTGTCACTGGCTTAGCAACATCTGGGCAGCTGTGGGGCTGGTTCTGGGGGCTGTGGGGCTGGTTCTGGGGGCTGTGGGGCTGCATTCTGAAGGCTCCTGTGCCCTGCTCTGTGTTTGCAGCTGGCTGAGCTGCGGGGTGTCCCCCGAGGCCTCTACGACGGCCCCGTGTGCGAAGTGTCGGTGACACCCAAGACCGTCACGCCGGCGTCCTCGGCCAAGACCTCCCCTGCCAAACAGCAGGCACCCCCCGTGAGGAACCTGCACCAGTCGGGGTTCAGCTTGTCTGGTATGGGATTTCGTGAGGCTGAGTGATTTTGTTGCTGTGAAATCAGGAAATTGCTGCTGATTTGTGCCCCCGCACCCTGAATTAATTCTGCTGAAGCGGGCAGGCAGTGGGGTGTGTTTAGCTGGGGGGTGGGAAGGGACCTTAAATCCCATCCAGTTCCAACCCCCTGCCATGGGCAGGGACACCTTCTACTAGCCCAGGTTGCTCCAAGCCCCGTCCAACCTGGCCTTGGACACTTCCAGGGATGGGGCAGCTTCTCTGGGAATTCCATCCCTGCCCTCATCACCCTCACAGGGAAGAATCCTTCCCAATATCCCATCTAACCCCGCCCTCTGTTAGTTTGAAGCCATTCCCCCTTGTCCTGTCACTGCAGGCCCTTGTGTTTAAGAGTGAGAATTTTCTATTTTTAAGAGGCTGGCAAGTTCTGGTTTTCAGATGGCACCAACTCCAGCAGAGCTTTGCCAGCTGGGACCAGCTGTGGATCCGGGATGGGGCAGCTTTGATTTCTCAGCTGCTGTTCCAGTGCAAGAAGGGCAAACTAGAAAAAGGGATAAGAAGGCTTCCCAAGGGAAAAGCATTTAGCCAACCCTTCCCTGTGCAGGGCTGGGTGGTTTAGGTGTTCAGGGCAGAGAGGTTATTAATGCAGAACAGCTTTCAGCAGATTCAAGGCACTGGGAGCCAGTCGGAGCTTCCCCTCCAAACACAGACCCGTGGAAAAGCCATCCAAGGTCATCAAGTCCAACCATAACCCAGCACCACCACTAACCCACCTCCCCAAGTGCCACATCCACTTGGTTTTGGAGCATTCCAAGGGTTTTTGACTCTCTCCCTCTCTCTCTCTCTCTCCCCCACCCCACAGGGGCACAGATCGACGACAACATCCCGCGCCGCACGACCCAGCGCATCGTGGCACCGCCGGGCGGACGTGCCAACATCACCAGCTTGGGCTAAGGACCCTCCCCTCCTGTGCCCACCAGGCAAACCAGGGGGGCCAGGGCACCTGGAGACCCTTCTTGATCCTTTTAGAGCCTGTGACAGTTACTGCGGGCAACCAGTGAGGGGGGGCTGAAGTAAAAGCGCCTCTTTCAGCCCCCTCAGATTTCCCTCCTCATCTTCACCGACCCCCTCTCACTTCCCCCCCCCACCCCCCACCCCTTACACATTTAAAGAAATAAACCCTGTTTTGGCACCTCTGACATGCAAGAGTAAATGTAAAGAGGGTATTTGAGATATGTGGCCTCTGTCCCATTCAGCATCTTTCTTTTAATAAAGGAAGGATAAAGTGAATTTCCCGGGAGCTGCCTTTAAGACACACACACACACAAAAGAAAAAAAAAAAGAATAAATAATAAATGTAAAAACGACCCTTTTTTAAAAAAAAAAAAAAAAATTCAAGCAGAAGAGTAGTTCAAGGGTTTTTAAACTGGATATTCTGTAGGGTTCTGTGTTCCTGCAGGATAGTTAGGCAAGCACGGAGGGACACGAATCCCAGCCTGCCCGTAGCTGTTCCCAGCACCACCTCTGAGGTCACTGGAGAGCTGTTGCTGCCAGGAGAGAGAGAAACAGGACCCAGCACTAGGAACTCACAGAGAACATCACCCCAGCCACTGGGTGAGCCACAATCCTTGGGGACTTCTGTTGGGTTCCTTTGTTTCCTTGATTCCTTTTTTCCTTCTGGGTTTTGCTGCCACTCCAGGTCCTCGAGGCAACTTCCTCTGGGTGTTTTATTTTTTTTTTTTTTTCTTTCTGTGCCGTTTGTGTGTGTGTGTGTGTGTTTGTTTTTTAACACGTTCGTGTCGTTTGTGTTTACGAAGCCTTATCTGAGAACTGGGAGTAACCTCCCTGTTCTTCCCGAACCTCATCCAAGCCACAGAACTCCCGCCAGTGTCACTGCCACCGCCACTGCCACCCTGGTCCTTCAGGTGTCCCTGGGTTGCATCATTCCAGCCGTTGCTTGCAGTAGGTCCATGAGCTCTGGTCTTCACCCCAAGCCTGCCAGGTCTTGAGCTGGTGCAAACAAGAGGAGCTGGACACCACCTGAGCTGCTGGGCTGGAGTATTTGGAGAGGTTTTTTTAGCAGTGAGTTTGTCTTTCCGTTGCTGGAGGTGGAGGGGGCTGTGGGCAAAGAGAAAGGGGCTGCTTGGAAAGGTTTCTGTAGCAGAAACCCCCCTCCCTGGCCATCAGTGAGAGGTTATTTAGAGCTTTGTGAGAGCTTATCCCATCCAAAGAGTGGCCAGGGGGTGTTGCCCGAGCATCTGTGGCAATTCCAGTCGGGGAGCAGAGGCCCAGCTGTTGGAACTGGGAGCCCCTGGAGCAGCAGCTGAGAATCTCCTGCACGTGGGCTGAGTGTCCCAGCCTCTCATTCCTGCAGGAATCTGTGCACATATCCGTGGGAAGGCCTGGCTGTTGCCCACCCTTTTCGGATTCCTCAGATTTGGGCGACCATCAGCGGTCCTCGAACGAAGGGAGGAGCCCCCAGCCTTTTGGGGCAGGCAAGGGGGGTCTGGGCCTTAAACCACCCCCTGGGACTGGAGAATTCTTGTTTTCAGGGCATGGAGAGTAAATCTGCACCGTTAGATCCCCGTTTTTCCTCAGCTGGAGGGCTGGGCAGTCCCAAGGACTTTGCTCTGAGCACAGGGAGCTTTGCCACCCCCGTTCCCTCCACTCTCTGCCTGCCCTGGCACTTGGCTGCATCTTCTGCTTTCTCTTCTCTTTGTGCTTTGCCACCTCCATTGTCTTTCCATAGTTTGAGTATTTTCTTAATAAATGGTGTTTACAGGTTCTTTTAGGAAGAAGAAAAGCTGTATGAGGGCTTTTTGAAACAAATAACCAAATTTGTTGTCGTGAAGTAGCAAAGCTGGGATTTGCAGAGCATCTGGAAGCTACTTAGGTACCCAAACCCTCCCAGCTGCAGCACCTGATTCCTTTAGACCCCTCTGAACACAAAAAGCTAAGAAAAACTTTGCCATATTCCTCCCTGCATTTTTGCATTTAGGTTCAACTCTTGGGTCTTTTTAGTTTTGCATAAAGAGTTTGCACTTTGTTTGTTGAGTAATCCGTGAACTTAATATATATTGCAGCTATTTCATTTTTTTTTTTTTGATAATTTTTTTTTTCTCTTTTTTTTTTTTTTGTCACCTGTATGTTAAAATCAAATTGGAACGAGTTGGGGAGAGAAAAAAAAAAAAAAAAGAAAAAGAATTGCAGTTTCAATTCTATAAAACACCTGCGGCTCTTCAGTATTCACTTAAGTCTTCCTTGTTTGTTGTTGTTTTTTTTTTTTCCTTCACTGACTCATGATGACTTTTTAAGTTTTAAATTCGTTCTCGAAAGAAAAAAAAAAAATCACAAAAAGAAAAAAAAAAAAAAGATTTTTGCAGGCTGTGTTAAGCATGTTTTTTCCTGTGAGAGCTCGTCCGCTTTGTGTCTGTTTAATGAATGTCATATGTAAATGCTTAAAAGAAAAACGAAAAAAAAAGATGATAATTAATTAATTAACGACTTAACCGCAGTGACTTGAAGCTCTAAAAAAAATAAAATCACACACACAGAAAAAAAAAAGGAAAAAAAAGAAAAAAAAAAAGGTAGGATTTAATACTTAGCTGGATTTAAACCCCCCTTGGATTTGTGATTGTGAACCATGAGTGGAGGAGCTGTAAGTGCTAAAGCTGATCATGTGTGTAGACCAAGAGAAGTACTGATATTTGACCATTGTCTCAATGGCAAAAACCCCCCACCCCAACCCCAAGTCTTGTGTTTTATTCCCTGAGAACTCCGTGTTATATTACCATGGGAACTCCTAATAAAGACAAAATGTTGTTGTTTCAGTAGGTGCCTCTGTGTCTCCAGGTTGGTGGGTGTTGGGTGTCTCCAGCACCTCCAAACTGAGCTTTGGATTTGGGGGGATGGAGCTCTGAATTTGGGGGTGATGGAGCTCTGACTTTGGGATGATGGAGCTCTGACTTTGGGGGTGATGGAGCTCTGACTTTGGGGGTGATGGAGCTCTGAATTTGGGATGATGGAGCTCTAAATTGGGGAGATGGAGCTCTGAGTTTGGGATGATGGAGTTCTGAATTTGGGATGATGGAGCTCTGAATTGGGTGATGGAGCTCTGAATTTGGGGGTGATGGAGCTCTGAATTTGGGATGGTGGAGCTCTGAATTTGGGATGATGGAGCTCTGACTTTGGGGGTGATGGAGCTCAGAATTTGGGGTGATGGAGCTGTGACTTTGGGGGGTGATGGAGCTCTGGATTTGGGGATGATGGAGCTCTGACTTTATAGGGGGATGGAGCTCTGAATTTGGGATGATGGAGCTCTGACTTTGGGGGTGATGGAGCTCTGACTTTGGGATGATGGAGCTCTGACTTGGGGTGATGGAGCTCTGAATTTGGGGTGATGGAGCTCTGACTTTGGGGGTGATGGAGCTCTGAATTTGGGATGATGGAGCTCTGAATTTGGGGTGAGACCTGCAGGAAGCAGAGCTGGGAAAAAAACACTTGTGGTCCTTTGGAAGATGTTGAAGAGGAATCATAAGGGCCACAGAGGAATTTCCTGGAGAGAAAATCCCCTGTGTCTCTGGGGCAGTTTGTTTAAAACAAACTTTATTTGGCAAAGCAGAGACACTTGCCTGAAAAGCCCCGGCTCTGCATGGCAGAGATCACTGATGGAATGTGGGCAGAAGCCCCTAAAACTGTTGGCACAACCCTCAGCCCTCCAGTGTGGGTCTGCTTGGACCCTCTGACAGCCAGGGAAGGGGTGGGGAAGCACGGCTGGAAATGGGAGCCACAGGCAGAGACTGGATGGGAAGGGTTGGAGCTGGTTGGGAAAAACACCAGTGGGACTTTGGGTGGTGGTTGGTTGGGTTTTACTGCAGAAACACCGGTGGAAGTTTGGGTGGTTCACCTGAATGGTCATCCTCTCATTAGGAGACCTCTAATTAATGAGAGGGTCCTGCTCTGGCACCAGTGGCTTGTAGTTATTTAGCTGCTGGCAGTTAAATAATCAGGTATTAGCAGATATGGAATTATCTGTGAGCACTGAGGGGCCAAGGCAGTGAGAAATCAGGGCAGTGGGACAGCCCTGCTCTGCTGCTGCACAGGAGCACAGGAATAGCTGTGTTTTGTCTGCCTGGTAATCCAGGTAATTCCCTGTGCTGGCAGCAGTAAGAGCCAGCTCCCAGCCCGGTGTGGTCAGTGCTGATTTGGTTCTCTGCCAGCCCCCTTGCCTGGGCTGGGTAAGACCTGGTGCAGATTTAATCTGCCCTTCACGTGGATGGAGAATTCCTGGTGAAAGGAGGAGGAAGGTGGTGAATGTGAGTTGGTGAGCTGGAACAGGAGCTGTCAGCTCCTGGGGAGAGCTGGGTTATCAGAGCAGGGGACAGGGGGACTTGATTCCTGTTGGAGCAATAATTGTCCCTGGCATTTCCCAAGCCAAGGCTGCTCCGACCCAGGGCTCATCCCTGTCTACATCTCAGGGAATGGGTTGGGTTGGAAGGGACCTTAAAATCACCCAGTGCCACCCCTGCCCTGGGAAGGGACACCTTCCACTCTCCCAGGTTGCTCCAACCTGGCCTTGGACACTTCCAGGGATGGGGCATCCTCTGGGAAATCCATTCCAGCCCCTCCCCACCCTCACAGGGAGGAATTTCTCAGCACTATCCCATCTCTCCCTGCCCTCTGGCACTGGGAAGCCATTCCCTGTGTCCTGTCCCTCCATCCCTTGTCCCCAGTCCCTCTCCAGCTCTCCTGAAGCCCCTTTAGGCCCTGGAAGGGGCTCTCAGGTCTCCCTGTATCCTTCCCTTCTCCAGGCTGGATACTCCCAGCCCTTTCAGCCTGTCCTCACTGGAGAAGCTCATCTATATCTATTCTATATCTCTATTCTATATCTATTCTATATCTATTTTATATCTATATTCTACATCCATATAAAATACATATGTTGGGTGATCCTGTGAGTTCCCAGCTGTGAGTTTGGAACAGGGTAAAGTGCTATACCTGACTCTAAGCAGCTTGTGCAGGACAAAAATCCTATTCATTAATGCTAAGCTTAATTAATTTAAACACCCCAAGATTTTTATGCCTCCAAAAAATTAAAACATTTAGTACTTTTTAGCTGCTACGGGTATGGAAGCTTCAGAATTTAATTCCCCCCCCTTTTTTTAGCCCAAAAAGTGCTGGTGGAGCTCAGTGCCATTAGGTGGCAGCAGGACATGCAGAAAAGGAAAGAAAAAGGTCCCTGGAGGCACATGGATCTTCTCGGGAACGGTGTAGGATGTAATAAATGTAGAACACGCACAGGGCTTGTGGTTCCTGTGGCAGAGAGATGACACACGCACTGTTATATGGAGATATTTCAGTGTTAAAAAGACATGAATCATCTGTGTTCTGCTCTAGGTCAAGCTTAACAAGACCCTTATCTCAAAATATGACACAGAACAAGCCATAAACCTTATCCATGGATTTATGACATCAGAAACTCCCCCAGACTTTCAATAAAGCCAGGGAGGGGCTTTGGACAAGGGTTGGGGACAATGGAGATGATTAATCCGTGGAATAAATTGCCCAGGAATTTTGGGCTGTTTGAGGCTTCCCAAGTCAGCACTGAAAGGCCCCCTGGAAAGCAGATGCCAAGGTTTGGTGGTTAATGGTTGAAAAAAAGAAAAAAAAACTTGTGGAAAGAACAATACACTCGGGCAGATGTGGTAAATCCACAGCTGGAGTGCCAGGGCTGCCAGGCAGTCACAGCTCCCAGGAGCCAACAAATAATTTCCTTTAATTAGGGAGCAGCCCACTGGCAAGGTGTGCAGTCCTGCAGGAAGAAAGAGGAATGGGAGGAGCAATAACAAAGAAGGAATGATCACAGAGAAGGATTCCTGCCCACTCAGCTTCATTTCACCTTCATTTGTGCAACAGCACCAGGCCCTAAAATAGGAGCAACACAGTCCTGACTGGGCTTTTCTTAACTGGGAGCTGGGGAGGTGACACAGGGCTGGGGGGTGATAATTAACAGCAGCTCATGTGACGTGTTAAACTGCCTCATTTACCAGCCCAGAAAAATCACACAGTGGTTTTTTTGGAAAATGATGAGCTTTGGTTTTCTATCACTCTAATTCCAAATATTCATCCCTGACCCAAAGACTTTTTTCTGCTCATTAAATCCACCGGGTGTTTGCTTCTCTCCTCCAAACTAACTCGTTGCCACAGGAGGGCACCAGATACCCGCGTTTAAATTGAATTTCCATTCCTTTTTTGAGGCTGTTTCTCCCTCCTGCTCACATCACTTCCTCCCCAAAGCACCCAGACCATGCCATTCGTACATCTGTTATGCTTTTAACACCAAAACCTGCCATATTTCACCTTGTCTTTCATTAGACAGATGCTGGTGCTCAGGCATCTGAAATAATATTTTTCTTTTTTTTTTTTTCTTTGCCCCAATCCAAATTGGCTGGAAGTCTAATAGGGAATCACCTGGGTTTCACTGCACGGGCACGTGGTGGGCTGTGCTTTGTCCTTCTTTCCTTCCTGGGCCATTCCACGGTGCTCTTTGGTCACAATAAAACTGGATTTCCCAGAGGACCAGCCCAGCTGGACCCTTCAATCCCCAAATTATCTGTGGATTGAGCAAAGCCCTGCAGAAACCCCTGTGGTTTTGCTCCCCTCTGCTCTCCTGCCCTCTCCAAAGCCTGGCTGGTGGCAGGATCAAGCTTTCCCAGGCTCTGGGCCAGCTCTGTAATGAGCTCCTATCCCACATTTTTGCTTTAATCCAGTTGCATTTTGTCCTTTCCTCCAAAAAAGCCTCAGTGCTGGGTGCAGGGGGGGGACCCTGTGCAGGCTGAGGGGGCTCCACTGTGACCAGGGCTTAGCAGTCCTTCCAAAGCCTCCTGAGATTTTATATTTTAGGAAGCACAGTGAAAAACCTCTCACAGCTCAGGGCAGGCACAGAAATGAAACCCCCCCCTCTGTCACAGGGGCTTGGAGGAACCAGCACGAATTTTCCATGCAAACCTCCCTCCTGTAATTGGATCCACATGTTGGGCTCAGGTGGAGACAGAACTGGGGCTGGAAGGTTTGTTGTGCTCATCTCCTGCCTCATCCCAGGGTAAATTCTGGGATTTACAGCTCCCAGCAGCCAAGGCCATCCTAGAAACCCACTCTGCCAAGCAGCCACAGCCTCCCCCTGTCCCAAAATCATGGAATGGTTTGGGTTGGAAGGGACCTTAAACATCATCTAATTCCACCCCCCTGCCACGGGCAGGGACACCTCCCACCATCCCAGCCTGCTCCAACCTGGCCTTGGACACTCCCAGGGATCCAGGGGCAGCCCCAGTTTCTTTGGGAATTCCACCCCAGCCCCTCCCCACCCTCCCAGTGTCCCTGATGCCATTCCTCACCCTTCCAGTGTGCCCAGGAGGAATTTGTTTGTTTGCAGTGGGCTGTTTTTGCTGCACCTGAGCTCAGGAATCTCTTCCCAAAATAACATCTGAAGGCCCAGGGATGAAGAAGCTGTTCCAGCCTGCCATGGGCAGGGCTCAGCACCCCACTGAGCACTTTGCTGCTGCCACTCCCTGGGGATTTTTGTGTGAAAACCCCAAAATGCCAGAGAAGCTCAAGTGGGTGAAGTTTATCTGAAAGGGGGAGGGAAGGGACCTCTTTTCCCTGAGCTGCCATTGATTTACAGTGATGAGAGTTTTAATCAAACCCTTGTACCTTTGAGCCATAAATGATCAGAGGGGAGCAGGGAGAGTCTTTTGAGGACTTACTGAGCTTTGGAGATGATTCACTCAATTTTGCTCATCCGGTTCCTCACCCTGAGCTGCTCTTGTGGGAACCTTGGGAAGGAACCTCTGCACAGACAAGGCTGGAGCTCTGCAGGGGGAGATTCCCACCATTAACAGGCACATGCCAGTGCTGCAGGGAGACTCCCAGTCTAATTCCAGAGCTGGTCCCCTTGGAATATGTCCCCAAAGATGCCCCATGGACTGTGTTCTGGTCCGTGAGATCAAACACAGACCTGAGCTGCACCCCCTGAAGAAGGTCCATGGCATGACAAGGTTCCTCTTCTCCCCAGGAATGATGGATTAGTTTTGTGAAGATCCTGGAGGGAGGGAATGTTTCTGGCTGAGGGTTTAAAGAAGGACAGACAGAAGGTCGGAGACAAGCGAAAAACACAAGCTGAGCAGCGACAATGGAGGGGAAAGTTCCTTCCCAGCATCCCAAAATAACTCTGTGGGACAGCCAGAAGTGCAGGGAGACTGTCTTTGTGACAGAGTGTTGTTTCAAGAGGCATAAAGCAGGCCAGAGTGGGGAGCAGGACACAGGTGGTGGCTGCTGTGCCCGTCATGTGCCACACAGCACCACGGAAAGGGCAATTTTGGCCACCCCTGCCTGAGCCAAGGCAACCAAAGTGTGGCTTAGAGAGTTGTCTGCTCCTGTGTGATCGTGGCCACTTATAAAACTGATTAACTGCATTAAAAATGTCACCCCAAAAGGTATTTATTGCCCTTTGTGGTGGAGGACAAGCCCAGCCAAGGATTTGCAGCCCCAGGGGGGGTGATTATGGGTGATGTTAAGGATGCATCTGGGTAAGAGCCTCTCCATCACCTCTCCCCCGTTGTAGCCATGGAAATGGCATCTCCTGATTTTTGGGAGGCTTCAGGGGCTGGAGTGAAGAAAGGGTGAGTGGGAAAAGAACCACACCTAGGATATTCTGGATTTGTGCTGCTGTGGCAGCAGAGGAGCACCCAGCCAAAACTGGGCTCTGGCATTGCCTGGAGCAAACACAGCCATGAACACAAAAAAACCACCCCAGATATGGGAGGTTTGGATTTTGAGATTTAAAGGCACAAATCATCCTTGGCAGGGGAAGAGAAGGAACTTCACGGGCTGGTCACCGAGCTCAGATCCTGGCTTAGGGCATCTCCTCCCTCCCACTCCAGCTCTGGCTGGACAATTGTGCTGGGGACCTTCAGCTATGACAAATCAACCCAAAATAATTCTGAACACTCTGTTTCCTCAGCCAGACGGTGCAGACAGAGACAGAGACACCCCTGTGAATAATGATGGATGTTTCTCCTGCTGAAATGATCACTTCCCTGCCTCCAGATCTCACTCATCCCCACAGCAGCTCCCAGAACATCCCCTGTTGCAGGGGACAACCTTGCCCAGGTAAGGGAGTCACATTCCTGCAGCCCCAGGGACCAGCAGGAGCAGCAGCTGATACAGAGGGAACCCTGGACTGGATCCAGAGGTGACATGAGCCAGGATCAGCATCACTTTGGTTCCCTTTGGTCTCCTGGGGCCTTTGGGATCTCCTGGAGATCAGCCTTTATTGAAGACTATTGTTCCTTGGGTGGTGCTGAGCCGTGTTGGGCAGCACCTCCAGGGCTGATAACAGAGAATTCATTGGTTTAATTTCACTGCTTTAGAAAATCCCCCCCCTTTGTGCAGATCAAAATCTGGAAACATCAGAGGGGAGAAAAATAGGAGAACAACCAGAAAAAATAAAGTTTATAGCCCTTTTTGCTCCTGTGGGGATAGTCCAGTGCAGACAGACACATCCTCACCTCCCAGCACAGTGAGCCTGCCTTTATTTTTTCTGGCTGGTCTGGGTGGTTTTTTTTTTTCCCTAATCCAGCTCCAAAGCAGTTTTTTCCTGATATTTTATTTCTCAGATGAGCAACAGCCACCAGAGGGCAAGAATCCTGCATCCTGAGCTGGAGACACCTCCCTGTGCATCCGTCCTGGATTGGAAACTCGCTGCTCCAAACCACTTAAATCAATGAGAGGACTCCCATCCATTTCAGTGATCTTTGGATTAGGTCCTAGAGTTCTTTTAGCTTTAAAAAAACACCCTCAACAAAGCCAGTGAGATGTTTTATATAAACTTAGAAACAAGGCTTTATAAACTGCAAAAAGCCCCTGGCATTTATATGCTTTGGGTTCTGCTGTCACTGGGCTGTTAAACGCTCCCTTTTATTTATAATAAATTTATTTTTTAAATACCCATGTTATGAACCAGCCACAGCAACAGAGGGGGTGCGATCCAAACCCCTGCAACTTTTGTTTTAAATCTTCTTTGAGGAGCTGTGTCAGCCCAGTGCTGTAAATGGGGCTGGCAGAGCTCATCAGTGCTCGTGTCCAAAGGCACTCTCAGGTCATAATTTAGTGGGACATGCTGGCATGTGCTTGGCTCCAGGCATGGAACCAGCTCCCTGACTGCAGGAGAGAAGGGATGGAGCCTGAGGTTTGAAATCCCAGAGGAAAAGCCACCCTCCTGATCGTGGAATCATGGAATGCTTTGGCTTGGAAGGGACCTTAAAGACCGTCCAGATCCAACCCCCCCCCCAGCTTGCACTAGAGCATGTTCCAAGCTCCATCCAGCCTGGCCTTGGACACTTCCAGGGATGGGGCAGCCACAGCTGCCCTGGGAAAATCCCAGTTACTCCTGGCACCATCCCAAAGCCCTGCAGGAGGGAGGGATGGACACAACCCTGGCCACGTCTCAACCTATATTTCCCAGAACTGTGAATATACAGAGCTCCTGGTTTCCACAGCTTAACCCCCTCACTGGCCCACCCTACAATCCAGGGCTCAACCACATTTTCCACTTTTCCCCCTGGGGAAATGGCCATTACAAATATTTGGCAGGGCTCGGGCAGCATCTCAAAAGCTTCCCCCAGAAGGACAGCAGGAACTGTGCACTGCCTTCCTCAGGAGAAGAGCTCTGGCCAAGGCAAAATGGACAAAAATCTATCAGTTTAATCCCTCAATAATATTTAGGAAGCCCTTCCACGCTCTCTGATGAGAGATGCTGTTGAAGTGCCCCAGCGTTGGCTGGAAGTTTTCCCTCCCACCTCCTGCACGGTTTCCAGGCAAATATCTCGTCCTTTTGAATAATATGGTGTGGAGTGAAGAGATAAACTGTAATTATGCCTTCCCTCAGCGTGGCTGGGAAGACAAACTGCCTCCCTCAGCTTTGCTGCTCATGGAAAAATTGGCCCTGGAACGAACGTGGGAAGATTAGAGCGACTCGGAAACACCTTCCCTCATTCCCTGGCTCTTCAAGGTGCTACAGCTGGGTGTAAAGACAGTGCAGGAAAGAGCCCTGGGCACCACCAAGGCCTTGTTTCCACGGGGAAAATCATCTCCAAGTTGTAGCAGAGGTGAGGAGGAGCCTGGGGGTGGAGGAGGAATCGCTGCTGGTTTATCAGGGAATCAGGAACGAGGGATGTGCCCAAACTGTAACACAGAGATCTCTGTCAAAGCCACTGCTGCAACGAGGGCATCCTGGGGGTCCAGCTGGCCCTCCCAGTGCCCAATCCCACTGGACAACATCCCTGGGGGGGTCACCAAAGGGAGAGGGTTGGAAACCCCCTGGTTACTCTGGCCACCCTCTGCTTCGTCTCGAGATTATTTCAGCCTTCAGCGCTGCCAGAACTTGCACCAGCACCAAACCCTCTTTGTTTGAGCCCCCAAACAGCTCAGGAACATCCCAGGAGACAACATCAGCACCCCTCCTGCTTTGGAAGTGCATTTTTTATACTCCCCCAGAACGGGAGAGTGAAAACTCCTATTTTGAGCAAAGCCCACGAGTTCCAGCCAGAGAGGAGGCAAAGTGCAGGTGCCACCGTCACAGCTCTGTGAGTGTGCCCTGGGGGAGAAATCAATCACCCCCTGGCCTTGTGGTGAGTGAAAGTATCCCCAGAGACAGCCACTCACGATGGGAAGATGTGGGAATGACCAGCCTGACATCCAGAGGGGAGAGAAAACCACCCAAGCGCTTCCTTTCTGGCTGGGAGGTGAGAGTTAATGAGCTGATGTGATAGAGATACAGGACATTTCACTGGACAACCTTCAGGGGGGAACTGTCAGCCTGAAATCACGAGGAGATCCTCCCAGCAAAGTGCCTTGCTTGTGCTGCCATCCTTCTCCAAAGGGGTTTTGATTCATTAGGAGTGAGGAGCTGTGGGGTGACACCCGGTGCTGTCGCTGCTTGCTGCAGCTCTCTCTGGAATAATCTGCGGTTTAGAGATAAAAAGGAAACCAAAATGCTGCTTCTCATTAGGAGAAAAAGCCTCAGACAGAGAAACATCTGCCAGGAAAACGATCCGTGCTTTGTGCTCTGGGAAAGCAGAAAAGCAGCTGCAGTTTTGTCGCTGTCAGAGGCGTTTGGGTTCCCAAAGTCTTTTATTTTAAACTGTGACTCTTCATTTAATTCCCTGATTTGTTCCAAGACCAGGCCCAAGAGTCTGAGGCTGAACTAGCTCAGTCTTTAGGCCCTCTTTTAGTCTCAACAAAAGCCTTTCAGAGATGGAGGATTTGTGATAGTGCTTCTCACTGATAAAAAAAAAATTCCTCCCATTTCTAGTTTTTGTTCCAGTCACTGACTTTTTTAAACGAACAGAAAGTTGAAAATAATCTCAGTTTCTTCAAAGAGATCTAAGTGGTCCCAAAGAGAATGGAAATCTCACGTGCTGCTTGTCCTGAGCTGTTCTCAAAGCTGGAAGGTGATGGATTATGTTGCCAATACAGATCCAAAAGAGGCAGATTCCTTTTCCTTTGGGTGTCTTAAATAATGAACTCTGATTTATTTATTTATTTTTTGGCATGTTAATTTTTTTTTCCTGTGGCTTGATTCTTCTGTCTTTGCATAACTCCAGCCTTGCCATTTACTGAGAAGTTCTCCCTTCTAAATTTAGATTAGACTCTCACTTGCTTTCATAAGAAGTGCTAACATCCCTTAGGTTAAGAATAATTAGATGTTAATTTTCAAAACCTGAAAGGAAATTATGCCTCTAATTCATCACTTAGAGTAACACAGCTGGGATAAAAGGCACATGTGGCCACATTAAACGAAGGTTTAGCCATTTTTTTTTTTTTCCCCAAACAAAAATTAACCTCAATACAAAGGAAGATGAGATGATTCTACTCAGATTAACTGCACCAATTAAGTGAACACACTTGAGAAGCAGAGGAAGGATGGAGGAAGGATCAGCAGAACAACCCCAGCTTTGTGTTGCTCTCCTGGCTCTCAGGATTAACCCCTTCCCAGCAGCTGAGCCTGTACCCCCTGACAAGTCTCTCCCCATCCCAATCTTCCCCAAAAAGGAGATTTCCCCTGGAATATTTTTTCCAGATTTTTTTTTTTTTTTTCTGGGATAAGCAAAACGAACCCCAGAAGAATTGAAGAACCTCAACTGTGCAAAACAAGGAGAAGAAGACACACCAGATGGCAAAGCTGGCCAGGCCGTGCCCAGGCAGCTCTGAGGATGCAGCAGGTGCTTATTGGTCCGTTTGCTCTTTGCCACCTGCCTTGACAGCCTCAGAATTGTGATTTTATTCATCATTTTCACCCAAACAAGTGTCCCCAGGGATGCTGACCACCGGGATCTGCAGTGCTCAGGCACGACCCCTCCTCAGGAGCCTTGCAGTATCCCAGATCCAGATGGAAATAGAGCTGGAAAGGAGATTTATGCTCAGATATTTCCTGGGGAAGGCAGGAAAAGGGAACAACAACCCCAGCAAGGCTCGTCATTTAACTGAGCTGCCCCTTTTTGGGGATGTGTCATTGCATTCAGAACCAGACAGCTGAATTCCCAACCAAATGCTCTTTGGATGGAGCAGCACAGTGAAAGGCAGAAAAAGTGCCTTAAAATAGCTGGGTAAGAGCCACATGGAACCTGCTTTTTTGGCAGAGGGAGGAGGCAATTTATGGGTCTGGACTCTGAGCTCGTAAATAAGTGCCTGTTCATGGGTTTGGCTGTTCAGATTCCCTGTGCACTCCATAAATTCCCATATAACTCTTCAGGCAGTGGATGGGAATGCACAGATTTTATTGGGGAGGGGGGATGTGAATTTACCCTGTTTGAACCTGCACTCTTGGGCCTCGTGGGGAAATTCCTCCTGGGCTGGTTATTCAAAGTTTTCCTCCAAATCCTCTTCAGCTTCACCACCCTGAGCCCAGACAAGGTGCTTGTTTTGCTGAACCCATTCTAAATAATATTTTCCTCATAGAAAGCAGTAGCAAGTCAAAGCAAAGAGGAATTTTAGTTTGTTGCCTCCATATTTTGATATTTGGTAGCAATCAAATGCCTTTTTGAACGGATGAATAGATAAATAATCAGGTTGTGTCTGAGTGGAGGAAAGACAGAACAGCAGAAACTTTCTAAGAGTGTAGAGGAATTTAAGGCAAGTGAAATAGGAATAAGAATAATAACAATATTAATCCTCACATAACCACATTAAGGTTGGAAGGGACCACCAGTGTCATCCCAACAGTAATAGCAGCAATGATGAATAATAATAATAATAATAATAATAATATTCTATATTCTTAGATTACATATTATATTATTGGTTTCTGTAAAATAAGGAGGGTTTTGGTGCCTTTTGCTGATGAAGGGGTTAATAAGCAAATTTATCTCGGGGATAAATCATAGAGAATCTGTGGCTTTATTCATTTTTTTCCCTGTTTTTTCACCCCCCTCCTCTCTTTTCTGCCAAAATACGTCAGGAAGAAAATGCGAAAGGAAAAGAAAACATGCCCAGAAAGCTTCTATCCATCACCACTGTGTTTTCTCCAGAACATAACACAGCACTTCACTTCCAACAAACTGGAAAAAAAAGGCTAAAAGATGTGCATTTGGGCACGAATATTCTGCATTTTCCTTGAAGTTCTCGTGGTGAAGGGGAGTGTGATGTTAATGCTGATCCAGAGGCTTCTTTCCCACCTTTTCATGCAGTTACTGAAAGTTAATTTAAGTTAAACTTTATGGAACCTTTAAGGGCATGTGGATAATGCAGTTTCTGGGGTGGAGAGGCTTAATTAAAAATTGATCCTAAAAGCACTTGCAGATACTTGATGTGCTTGCTGAAGAGTATTAAAGGTATTTTAATTACTGCAGTATCTCTATCTCTTGGAATGGTAAGAAAGCCCAGAGCAAATCTGGGATTTGCTGGTTGATCATGTATAAAACCAGGAATTGTTTTACATTATTACCTAAGCCTTGTTTGTAAGAGATTACTGCTGAAATTAATGGGCAGAACAGAGCTGAGGAAAACAGAAATGCTGCTTTTTTCTCTTGATTGTAAAGTTTTAGAGGCAATAAGGACCTTCTGAAGCCTCCTGCGAGTTATTTCACCCTGGATTATTTATGTTATTGTATATATTGTATTATTATTATATATGTTATTATTATATATTATTGCATCAATTGGACCAGGGACAATTTATTGATGAGGCTTTTGAGGGAAGAGAAGCTGCTGACAAACTCCCACACCACTAAGCTTGACTTAGCCCCATGTAATCTTAACTGAGCTGGATTTAATTTATAAAGCCAAGCAAAAAATTCACATTTTCCTACCGTGGATTAAAAAATAATTCTGCTTTTTCTTTGGTAAACCCTTGGGTCACGGAGGTTTTCTGACACTCTGAATTATTCCTTAGGGCTGGAACACGCTTGAAGATGTCTCACCTCTGTCTGTAAGTTCAGAAGGGAATTTTTTGGGGCAAGATCCGTGTCCTGGAAGGACCAAATCTGGGTCCTCTGTGGAAGCTCCCAGACCCTGCGGCAACAAAAAGTCCTTAAAGTCGTTAGGGGTAAATCCACCTTTTAAACCAGAGGAAGAACAGACCTGGGCTGATTTTTTGTTTATTTTCTTTTCTTTATTGTGTTTTTGTTTGGTTTGGTTTTGGTTTGGATTTTTTGGTGTGTTTTTCTTTTTTGTTTTGGTTTGGGGTTTTTTGTGTGGGTTTTTTTCTGGTTTTGTTTGTTTGGGTTTTTTTAATTTATTTTTGGGGGTTTTGTTTTGTTTTGTTTTGTTTTGTAATTTACAGTTTCCTTCCAAAGTTTCTCTGCGATTCAAATTGAAATTTCCAAGGCTTTCATTTCCACCTTCCAGCTTTGGAAACCTGTCTCTCCCTTTACAAATCACGGGAAATAATAACTCAGCCCCGTCCTTCCCAACGAGGATTTACATTCTTGGGTCGACAGGGATTGTTCTCCTGCTATTTGTTTATAAGGAATTCAGCAAAATGGGCTGGATTTCATCTGGGAAATGATGTTTTACTGTAAGCAAAGTGAAGGAGAGAGCACAGTAAAGGATCTGGAGCCCAAATGAACTCGGTAAAAATAATTTTTTTAAAGGGCTGAACTTTAATTTTTGCAGCAGAAATATAAGGTTAACGCCTTTATTCACCTCGTGCCTCGCTCCCACCGAGATCTGAAGTGCTGGGAGGGATCTCTACCTGAAAATTTGTTGGAAAGGAGAAGACACCTTTGTGCAAATATTTATCTGAATATTTTGCATCAACATCTTGGAGGTAAGAAACGAGCAATCAAACAGACTTGCAGCTCCCAAAAAAAAAATGCACGTTCCCCCCCTCAAATAATTTATTTGTTCACCTGGCAAGGTTTTATATACATTCACTTTTGTTCAAGGAAATGACCAGCATCAAACGTGTCAACACATGAGAAGCCTTTAAGACGTAGAAAATCCATTGACAACGGAATGCAACGCTTGGGAAAACGCAGGACCTGCTTCAGGAAACATCTTTAAAAAACCCCTGGCAGCCAAACTCCTACAACATGCAGGCAAAATGCTGCAAGACAGAGGGAAAAAGGAAACAGTTTTGCAACCAAACACCCCCCCTCCACCCCATAAAAAAAAAAAGCCCAAACCAGCCCAGTTTGCAATTCCCACAGGGAGAATGGAATATTCAGGATATCCAGCGGAGGGTTTGGACCATCAGCTGAGTGCAATGGATTTGGGAGTGGGAATCTGCTGGAATTCTGGGTGCATTTGTGTTTTCTTCTTCAGGCAAGGGGTTTAGGAAGGCCGAGTGTTTGCAGCTCAGAGGGGAAATTCAGATCAAGGCAAAGAAGAGGATTTTTATTTTTCACTGTTAACCCCTGGAGGGTTTTTTTCCCTCTGAAAAAGACCTTCTCCTCATTGTGATGAGAAAGGAGAGGCTCTTTCTCAGCCTCTGGGTTTGAGCTCAGGATTATCCTGAGACATCAACCTGCTTTAACTCGACCTTCGAGGGTGCTGTGGGACCAACAGGTGTGTTATTTCTCTTCAGTTCACTTCCCCTTAGCTCACATTGGCTGCTCTCTCCCTCCCTGTCAGCCTGAGAAACAGGCAGGGAGAAGACACAACGTTTCCCTCCAGTCCCTGAGACCAACCCTTCATCTCCCCCTGGGAAATAAGAGATTCATGCCATGACATTTATCAAGAGCTGCGTTTGGAGGCACCACGAGCTCCCTCTGGGGTGTCTTGTTTTATAACACTGTCATGGATTCAACAGCCTGTTTGGAAATCTCCTTCAAAAAGAGTTGCTTGTGCTTAGGGATTAAGCTCCTTTTTTTACAGATGGTGCACTGATAGGAAAAGCCAGGATTAGCCTGGCCAGGCAGTGCAACCTCCTCCCTGGAAGTCTCAGTATAATCAGGCAAGAAATAGAATTAATGTCGGAGGGATTCATTCATAAAAAGTGTTAGCTGGCTCTTGGGCTCCTTGGGAAACGGCTTGGGATGATGTCCCAGTGAGATTCCAAGGGCAGGAGGGGACGGGAAGGGGTTGGGGAGGCAGAGAGAGCAGATGCACAAACTGCTCTCACAGGAGTTTCGAGACACCTTCTCCTCCTGGCAGACCATGGCACTGTGGGGCAGGTCCCAAACGTGCCTCGAGCTCAGTGGAATCCTCTGAAGCCCAACTGGTTTTCCTGTCTGGCTCTGCTGGGGGAAGGGATCCTCCAGAAATAACCAGTGTCACCAGCCCGGCCCCTGGAGTCAGTTTTCGACATTGTCTGGCTTATCCAAACCATATTAAGGCAGGAAAGAGGACAAAGGTATCTCTGAGTAGGATGTGGAGTTAATTAATTCAGCATGGGACAGCTGGAATCTTCCTGGAGCGAATCACTGAGTCTCTCAGTGCCTCAGTAGCTTTGTTTTAAAACCAAGTTCCCAATAAAACCCCCATTTAAACGGGAGCATGGGCTGACAGGAGGCCAACAGGCACATCCAGAACGAAGCACTTGCACTTCAGTCAAGCAATAAGATCTTTTTTTAAGTGCCTTCAATCAGTATGAGATGCTGCAGCCTGTCAGTGCTGCCTCTCAGAAAATTGAAGGAGTCAGGCAGGGAAGTTCTGCGAGGAAACCTGAAATCCATTTGCTTACTCTGAGCAGAAAAAGCAAGCAGCTTAATCTTTTCTCCTTTCAATGCCACGGGTTTTAAGGGCTGGAGAAGGGAAACACTCTCTTGCACAATGAGCAATTTATCCCTGGACTCGGCAGAGCAAAATAAAAGATACAAAAACCAGAAGACATTTGTTTGGGTAGCGGGCAGAACTTGAGTATTTGGGATTTGAATAATGCTGCAAAGTACATGAAGCCTCGAGAACATGAGACAGTAAATCTGAATTAACTGTGGAAACTGGACTACTGAACTTCCCTGGCCCTGGGAGGAGGAGAGGGCTGTGGGAATTATCTTTGTGATGCTCCAGCTCCCAGCCCTTTGCAGCAGCCACTCTGCCCCTCTGCAGATGGAAATCCTGGCTGTCACTCACTCCCAACAGACAGGAGGGGTTGGGGGGGGGTGTCCCAACACTCCTCAAAGGTTTCACTCAGGGCCTCTTTCACCAGTGCCAAGTTCCCTTTAACTAACACAAATATACATGCCAAATTCTGCACTCTTTTTTTTTTCTCTTCTTCCTAGAGCTCCTTCTATGGTTTTTGAGACTTTTCAGTCCAAATATCCATCGAGATGACAAGTGCCAATGACCCTGCTCTCAACAAGGGAAGGGGGCAGATTTCCCTGCAGAAATTCTCTGGGTGAGCCAAACAAACGCTGTGTTTGTTTGTGCTGGCAGAGGTGGCAGCAGCAGAGGTGTGGCTGGGACCAGGCTGGCCTGATGCTGAGGGCTTTTCAGAGGCCTTTAGCATCTGTTTGACAGGAAAAAAGAAAAAAAAAAAGGATAAAGGTGAGACCAAGGTTTCATTATTCCAACCTCTGCCTCTCCCAGACAGGAGCATTGTGCTCCAAAGGTGGTTTATCCGTGTCCATCCCGCCACTGCCACCAGCACGGGGAGTTATTTATCTTCATCTTGCACATTCAGATTGTGTTGCTGCATCAGAACTGCTGTGGAATTAAATGAGTCCCTTTGTGTGCCAGCCTGTGTGCAGCTCCACGACCTTCCCCTGGCACCCTGAAACTCAATAAATCTGGAATTACTGGAGTGACTCCGGGCAAATCTCTCGGCTCCGAAGGAGAGGAGGCACAAAGGACCTCACTGGCCGTAAAACAAGTATTGGTTCTAAAATAAGATAGGGTTGGGCAGCCAGTGTGTGCAGGGGAGGCTTTAAATCTTGCCAGTCTGGCTCAATTTAATGGGTGGGCTTCAAAATGTTTCAGGTTCTGCCCGAATAAACGTCCCACGTATCCCAACCCCCTGGGACCACGGGGCTCACGTGACTCCCTTATGAGGTTTCCAGCTTTTTCCCTTCTGGCCTTGGCTTGAAGGACCATGAGAATATTTTCTTCCGTGGTTATTTCCACACTTCTCCTTTCTGATTCTAGACCTGAAACACCTTAATAGTGAGATGGGTTTCTTGTTCAGACTGAAAACGGGAGAGAGCAGCAGATTCGCCTTCTGGGAGGGCAGAAATAAGACCCAGAAATGCTCTTGACATTGGGCACTTCATACTGAGTGAGAGATGAATAAACAGGGATTCCTCAGCAACAACACCAAGGTGCCCTTTCAAGGCCCTCTCCTGGGAAAGTGAGCCTTATCTGAAGCCCTTTCCCTGGAGCTCACACTGAGCCACCAGCAAAGGAGCTGAATTCTTACTTGGCAGGCTCAGGAGTTATGTCAGGAGCTGCTCATTTCTAATATTGTACAGAGAATTCCTCCCACTATTTCTTCCAGATGCTGACCGCCTCTATTTATTTATTTATTTGGATTAGCTGTATGAAAATATAACATGCTTCCAAATGCTTTCTCTCCCAAACTCCCAAAGGATGGCCCCTTTCTCAGGGGGATGGACGTCCTTAAGCCACTGAACTCCCACTGCTCAGAACAGGGGTAAAGTTCCTGACTCCAGGAATCTCACAGAAAGCTTGGAGCACTGGGTTTTGAAGGAGTCAGAAGAGGAATGTAGCAAAACACTGGGCAGGGAGACAGCAAAAACTCTGCAGCTTTTCCAGTGACTTTGGCACTGATCTGGCTATCAAGCACCTGAGCAAGGAATTCCTGAGCCTTTCAGCAGGTTCCTGCTGGGCTCAGGGCAAGAAAAAACAACTGGATGAGTGAGAGGGGCCTCTTTGGGCCTTGGTTGATGGTGACTTACCTAGTTTGGGGTTTTGTCAGTCCAAGCAAACCAATGACACATGCAAATTCTCCTTGGGCTGGGGTTGGAGGTTTGGGAGGTTGGTTGCACAAAACAGGAGAGTTCTGGTTGGTCTCTGAGGCTCGGTGGGGCGCAGCCACGTGGACCAAGTTCCCCCTGGCAATGGAGTTTAAGGAAATCCACAATTGAGGTTTAGGGTTTGTTGGTTTTTTTTTTTGGTGGGGGCAGAGCCACAGAAGGGCTCTAAAGGTGGAGGTGTCAGATGCTGAAACCAGCAGTTCACTCTTTCTCCTCCGCTGCACCTAAACCAGAGCAGCAGGAACTTTGAGAGAGGAGAACACCGGGACGAAGCCTTTAGTGCCAGGGAAATCACTCGCAGACACCGGGCCCTCGGAAAAGACAACCTTGCTGCCTTCGAGGGGCTTTGTTCAGCACTCAAAGACCTCACTCCTCAGGAGGGTCTGCCCCTGGTTGGACCTTTCCAACACCTCCTTCCCAACAAAAACAGCGACACCCCACCAGACACCCCCAACCACCGCCACCACCACCACCGCCGACCCCCGGGAGTTTTTCCACGTTTTTTTTTAAACGTCCTCCCCTCCGTCGCTCACAGAGATGCTGTGGACCTTGATGGTGGGCACCCTGCAGCTGCCCTGGGCCAGGCTCCCTGAGGTGCCCGCGCAGCAGCACTCCTGGAGGAGCCCTTTGCTCCTGGCCTTGGCCACGGCGCTCCTCGCCGGCGCGGCGGGCGCGGCCGAGAAAACGCTCCACTCGCACACCCCGCCCGCCTTGGAGATCCTGTAGAACGTCTCCCCCGAGCCCACGGGGATCCTGAGCACCCCCTGGCCGCTCCCCACGGCCTGGTTGGCGGGGTGGTTGAGGTTGAAGCTCGGGGTTTGCTTCTTCTTAGCTGGTTGCTTGCCGGGGAGGCACTGAGCCTTCAGGACGTTCTGGAAAGCTTTCTTGAACTCCTGGCTGGAGCAGGGGTAGATGATGGGGTTGATGCAGCTGTTTAAATATCCCAGCCAGAATGTTATTTTAAAAAGGGTGTCCGGGGGTTTGATTGCAGGAAAGAAAGAGCCTAAAATGGAAAATACAACGCGGGGTTGTTAAGGCAAAGAGGCAGTGAGGAATCGCAGGTAACCAGAGAAACTAAAACACTGGGGGAAAATAAATAGGATTCTGTTCTGACTTGGAGGAAAAAAATAATTGCGAGTGGAAGCGCAATTCCTGCAGGAAGAAGTGATTCAGAATGTATGGTGTCAGACAATGGCATGGATTCTGTCAGATGTCAGTCAATGCAGCTGTTTTATTATTATTATTATTATTATTAATATCATTATTATTATTATTATATTCCCTTTTCCATCCAGCCTGGCTGATACCAGGGACGGAGGGAAATTGCCTCCTCTGGGACTCCTAATTCAAGATTAGTTCCCCCAAATGACAGCCATATCTAGGAGGTCATCACAAGGGCTCTCAAATGGCAAGAAAATCGCACCATTTCAGAAGTCAGAGCTGGAGAAAAGAGGGATTACTGGGCTGACTGCTAAAATGTTCAAGTGTTGGGCACTCATTTTCCCTGAAACCTTTAGGAAATCTAACTGTGCCCATTTTGGTGTCTCATTGAATGCATCTGAAATTCAGAAAAGTGAAAGGAAAGGTTTCTTCTTAGATCAGTGATATAGATCATATATATATATATATATAAAAATATATATTTATAATTTTTCTGATATATTACTTGCCAGGTTACCTCCCAAAGATGATTCAAAGAACAAGATCTTAGCTGTCTCCTTAGTAAGGAAAGTACAATGGGACTTCTTCTTCTATACAATTATGAGTTGTTTAAAACTAATTCAAAATCCTGGGAACATTTTTCCTGAGGCCAAACCTTTGGGTTTTTGTTTAACTACGACTTGAGCTCCTGATTTGAGTGGAAATTTTCACTTTAAATGACTTGAATGGGACGTCAGTAAATGCTGAAGCCACTTATTCAGGGAGAAATGTTCCTATAAAGCCACAGAGATGTATTTAAAACACCAAAGAGTCAACACTGCTGCTTATGGGGAATTGTTTGGAAATGTATTATTCACTGGAACATCACTGCAACAAGGTCCCCTAATTCTCTCATTTGGGACTTTGCTTTGCTTAGAAATAAAACCAACATTGTCTGAATGAGAACAGGAAAATGAAACTCTCTGCAATGCTGGGGTGAGAAATAAGTGAAAATAGCACTTTTGCAAAATGGATCCAGATATAATCTAGACCAGAGAGTTGTTTGCCATGTTGTCCAGGGCCACTGGAAGGGCCTCTGGGCTGTTCCCAAAGCTTTTCCCTCTGAGCTGGCTCAGGTGGAGCAGTGTCACTGTTAATTCCAATATCAACCAGGTTCTAAGGCCAGAAATGTTGTGCTGAAGAAAGCAAAGTCCACAACCTCAAATCTTTTCTCAGCAAATTAATGCTTCTGTCCTTCAGTGAGAAACAACTAAACAACATTCTCGAAGAACTTTCTGGCTGAAGTCACTGGCAGAGGCAAAATAACAAAACAATTTGGGCTTCTAAATCAGCCCAAATCAGGCTGAGCTTTTTTTTTTTTTTTTTTTTTTTTGGTTGTTCCCTCATTTAAATGCAGCATTTCTACCCCTTTTTCCTTTCTGTGCTGAGACAGAAGGTGAAACAAATGCGGGTTTAGGGAATCAGCTGTGTGAGGCTGAGTGTAAAGCTGGGTAAACAATAACAATTCCTGTTTGCTGCAACTCCTGGCTCGCTGTAAATGGAATGCAAGAGCCGTGCCAAAGGCTGTTAAAAATAGAAAATAGCCAGTGTCAGAGTCTGTCCCCTTGCTCTTTTTTTTTTGGGGGGGGGTGGGATCTGCATGCTAATTTATTAAGGTAACCTTTTTTGGTTCATCAGTGGGGAGACTTTGTTGCCTTGGAACAACACACAGGGAGAGAAAACGGAGCAGCCTGAACAGCACAGAGGCTTTGCTGTCCACAGATCCCATCCCACACTGCCTGCTGGAGAATCCTGGAATGGTTTGGGTTGGAATGGAGGTTAAAGATCACCCAGTTCCATCCCTGCTACCAGTTGCACCTGCTACCAGTTGGACACTTCCAGGGATCCAGAAGCAGCCACAGCTTCTCTGGGAACTCCATCCCAGCCCCTCCTCACCCTCCCAGGGAAGGATTCCTTCCCAATATCCCATCTAGATCTACCCTCTTTCAGCTCAAAACCATCCCCACCCTGTCCTTTCAGTGCATGGCCTTTGGAAAACCCCTCTCCAACCCTCCTGCAGGTCGTTTTTAACACTTTGGGGCCACAGAAACGATGTCCTTCTGCTGCAGACACCCAGCTACCTCTGTAGCTCAGAAACTCGCCCTAATCTTCCCTGCTGAGCATCTGAGAAAAGGGGGAAAATGTCGTGTCTTCCAATCCCTTGCTTGGTTTTCCTCACAGAATGTATTCCTTTCTTCCAAATACCTTTTAATATTCAGGGATGTTGCTGCTGAGATTAAAAAATCAGTGGCTGATGGATCTGGGAGGGAGCAGGAGGCCTTTTCAAACAGAGCTGCTCCAGTGGTGATGAAGTGGCTTGTTGAGTGTGCTGAGGAATTGGGATGGGCAGCAAGTTTTCTTCCTTAAAACCAATTCTCTACCCAATTCACAGCCCTTAATGCCTTCCTTTGTACACTGCCAGGGATTAAATGGTCAATAGTAGCAAAAATTATTAAGAGTTTAGAGGTTTCACCCTGCATTGTCTCCCTGTCTGTGCTGCAAAAGAAACCCCCAACTGGCCTTTTAACACATTTTGAATAAGTGATGCTGGAGTTCCTGCCTTGTTTTCAAAAGGTCGAGGACACCCAAGTGTCAGCAGCCCCATCCAATTGCTCCTTATCAGATTTAAGTCCAATCAAACGCCAAATCAGCCTCCTGAGATCCTTTGCCACCAAGTGTTTCATCCCTCACCCCTGGAAACTGTCAGGGCTGCTCTTCCTCCCCTCACCGTTTATCTGCCTGTTCGTCAACTCCAAGTTTCTTTCCACTCACCTCCTGGTGAGTAAGTGCCAATTCACTCCCAAAGATGTAATTTGGCTTTGTCATTTGTCACAGGCTTGCAGAGCTGCTTGATTATGGGTTGTTTAAAAAAAAAAAAGCAGCCCCTGATGTCGTGAGTGGTTTCTGTGACGGCCAGAAAAGAGGGGGTTTTTTGGAAGCTGCCAGGCTACAGAAACTTGTGTTATTTGTTTACCCTGTCAGCACCATGGGAATGAGATCCCACGTATTTTTGTGGCCCAGGAACCCTTAGTGGTGTTAAAATCCATCCCTGCTCCTAAATCTCGAGGGTCTGTTGAGGTTTTCTGCTTTTTTTCACCCCTCTTTTTAGGTTGTTTGGTTCAAATCTGGTGATGGAGGATGGGGGGGGGGTGATGCTGCATCAGGGCTGTACCCAGATTGGTTTGGGTTGGAAAGAGCCAAACCAGTTATTCCAGAGCCCTAAAGACCCACAGGATGAAGCCCTTCTATCCCAAAGGGAATTAACTCTGTCCCAGGGCCTCCCTGGATCTCTCACGGCAATCTGCTCTCCAAACATTGATAAATGTGCTGCTTTCCGTGTTCCCAAGCTCCGAGCTTTATTCCATAAGATTCTGTACAGCATCTCGGGTCAAAACACGAGCCACCCTCTGGAAAGTGTATTTTTATATATATATTTTTATATATATATATATATGTTGCTGCAGACATTCAGCAGCTGCACCCTGTGCACATGTGCTCTCCCAGCACGTCCCATTTGCCCCCACTGCTCCCTTGTGGAACAAAAAAATGGGATCAAAGATCAAACAGGACCTGATTCTGGATTCTGTGCAATCCAATCGGTTCCAGGGCCTGGAATATTGTGGCTGATTCAGGAGGAAAAGGAGAGGGGCTTTGTGCCCTGCTCTCCCTGCCCCACAAAAACCAGATGTAGAAGGAGCAGTGAGTCTGTTTTCCCTCCCCAAACCCTGAATTCAGCTCTCTGTGGCCTCAGGAGGACGCAGGTGAGAGGTGGAAAGGTCAGGCAGCAGGAATGGGGCAGGCTGGGAACACTGCTCTGATTATTTGGACTTTTTCAGCCCTAATTTATGCTCTGTCTCGTGTTGTGCCCTCTTACCACCGATGGTATTTCTGGCAAGCAATCTCAGCGAGCAACTATTTCCAGTTTCACTGTGGGCAGCTGCAGATTTAGAAAGCCGATAAAAACTCCATGGGAAGGTAAACTGGGGTTTTGTTACCCCTGTAAACCCAAATAATCCCATTGTTTTTACACACCCATTTAGTTGCCTCTCAAATTCCAGCTCCCATGCTGCTGCTGCTGCTGCAGTGGGATGGGTGCTGCTGCTCACATTTTTAAGATATTTGGGATTTGTCCCGAAGCCCTCGCTCCAGAAGTCATTCACTTGCAACAAATAATTAGTTTTCCTTTAAAAATACATATTAAAAAACCCCCAAAACTAAACTCAGAGAATGGTTTGGAAAGCTGAGTCTATCTCAGCCTGCCTCGTGTGCCTGTCAGTCGTGATTTTGGTGACTACAGGAGGAGGAACATTGTGAGATGAGAGGAGCACTGTGAGACAGGTAACACAGGCAGAGAGCCAGGGGCTGACTCATGGAACAGGGAACTCCACCCCCTCGCTCTTGTTTTCAGTGTAAATTGTTCTTGATATCAATTCCTCCCTGCTTTGCTGTGTTGTGAGTCAGTTTTGGACCCGAGGTCTCAGGGTTTGGAAGTGATGGAGGAATGTTGGCCACAGGGGTGTCAGCGAGACCTTGAGTTATCAGCCTAAGCCAACAAAGCCTTTCCAGCCTGGGATTATGGAAAATGACCAAAAACTTGGAAATTAGGAAAAAAAAACACCACCCCATGGAAGTATCTTGGCTGTTTATCTTCTGAAGTTCTCCCCTAATCAATGGCTTTAATCACACACACATTTGTGCTCAGTGACTTGAGGACTGTAAATATCCTTCCTCTCAGCTGGGTCGTTAATCCGGAGTGGGTTTTTTTCCCACTTTTATTTCTCTTTTTGTCTCTGCAGTACTCATTTGAGGAATCTGGGTTGGTGTGTGTTTCCACTCCGTGCCCCGAGAGGTCTCATCGTGTCAATGGCAGGGAGAGAAAAAGGCATTTTATTTTCCTGCTTTGTGTCATCCTTTCTGCCTCCACTTAAAAAAACCACCACAAAACAGTAATTAGACACCAGCTGCAGACAGGCCCATGGACAGGATTAGAGGATTCCCTTGACAGTGTTTGTGTCAGTTCACAAGACTAATTTACTGCTCTGCTACAAATACAAACACCCTCCAGTGCATCCTCTTTTCTTCTCTCTTCATCACGAGGATGATTGACAAATGCTAAAAACCTTCCTCTCCCTTGCCCAGCTTGGCTGATTTCTTTTCCCCTGTGATATCTTGGCTCAGACTTGCCCCTTTTTCCATTTTCCAGCTTCTGAAAGCAACATCTACTCAAGCCAGAGTTAAGGCACAGTTTGGCACAGAAAATGGATCACTGAGCTTGTTCCCTTCTGAGGATAAACCATCAATCCCAGCTTAGGACCATTTTTGCAGCACCCCAACTCTTGTTTGCCTTTTTTTTGCCACCTCAGAACAACCTCCAAGCACTGCCTGGAAAGAAACCTTTAGAAAAATTCCCACTGGAGGGTCCTCCAGCCCCAGCACAAGGTCTGTTCTGTCACACGTGACGTCATCCCAAGCGTCACTTCAAACCATCACTGGGGGCATTCACTGATTTCTGGGCTCTTCTAGCTCTGAGTCTTTGTATTTCCACCTGTCTGCATCCCTTTCTAGCAATCCAAGGGGAGCAAACAAGCAGAAATGGGAGGAACCTGCTGTGTTGCAGATTGTTATTGGCGGTGCCAGGGCCCAACAAGCCCAAGATGAGCCTGATCTGAGCCCGTCCCCACAAACCCTCTGGCCCAGGAGCTGCACATAAGCTCAGGCTTTTCTTTTCAGCAGACAAGCTCAGATTTGCTCCCTCCTGGCTCTGCTTTGTTGGTTTGTGTTTGCCTGGTGATTACTGGACCTGTCACTGATGCCACCTCTGCCTGGGGAATTAAAATCCGACTTCTGCAGGGAGCAATCAGCCTGTTTTGACAGCCTTGTTTATCAGAGAAGTTTACTGAGGGGTGAATTTATGCTCCAGCATGCAGAGAAAGAAAAAAAAAAAACAACCAAACCTCAGCCTCCCTCATTTCCATGAGGCAGGATTATCATCACTTGGTTTATTCCACAAACATCAAGCCAAGAGAGAAGAAGGTGTTTTGGGCTGACCCTTTGCCTGGAGTGAAACTCCATCCAAGGAGGTGAGGAAGCCAACCAAAGGTTGCAGCTGGCACCTTTTTTTTTTGTCCTTAAAGGCAGCAAATAGGTTTTGAAAGCCCCTGTTATAGGCTTTAAAAATAACCCAGCAACCCCACAAGGACAGGGGAAACGAAGCACCAGTTTCCTTACAAGGGATCAAAGCCACTCCACGAGCCCCAGGAAATTTCTTAAACCCAGAGCGGATTAATTAACAACAGGCTCTGTGTGGGCAACCAGCACTTGCAGATGAAAAGTGTGTTCAATGTGTCCCAGCAAAAAAAAAAACCCTTTTTGGGTATGTTTCAGTCGTCTTGGCAAGCAGCATTCCAACGTGCTGACATCCTGGACAGCACGAGCCAGGCCTCCTCCTAAGGAGGCATCTCCAGCTCTTACATCAGCACTTCCTGGTATTGACCAAGAGAACCAAAAAAAAAAGAAAATCTAAATTTTTGGGGGTTTTTCTCGCATTAGCAACAGGTTTTGGTGAAGCGACCTTGTAAAATCAGGTGATTCAAAGAGAATATTTATTTTTAGGGTTAAAAAAACAGAGGGGAAAAAAAAAAAGAAAAAGGGGAAATTAAAATCCCTTTTATATTCAGCTGTTTTTCTTTTTCTTAACTTTCCACCTTGTTCTGTTTCCAGCTAAAGCTTCCATTTTTCCCGCACAGCTTCAGCCTTTTCCATAAGGAAACTCCATAAGAAACTGAGCAAGTCAGATTTTCAGTTCCACGTTCCCAACCCAGTGTTTGGGTGGAGCTGTGGCAGAGCCAAGCTTGGATAGAGGTGTGAAATTAGTATTCTGCTTTGAAATCCTGAAGCTGCATCAAAGGTAACTGAGCAAGGTTTAATTAAAATTCTAATTACTTCTTTACATTGCAGCAAAGCAGAACAAATCCCCAGCTTTGCTCCCCTTTAGGAGGACAAACTGGGGAATAAATATTGGTATTCAGAGTGATGGTTTGGCCAGTGGGTTTCCAGAAGACACGAAAAACCAGACAAGTATGAAATGAGCTGGAAGGATCCTCACTGCTGCCTTCTGACTGGTCATATGATAAATTGGAGAAAACACTAATTTCATCTGGACTGTGGCAACTCAGAGTGTGATTTTCCTGGTAGAAAGCTCTTTTTTTTTTCCTTACAGTGGGAATTATCAGTGCTGTGCCCGCCAGATCTGGCCCCAAGTCTGTGAGCAGCTACTTTGAATTCATTTACATCTTGAAGTCACCTGAAGAACTGGCTGCAAACATAGATATAAACACACAACCTGCTAATAACACTGTTCCTAATGCAGAGCTGGCCAGAAATAACCTGCCCTGGTTCAAAAAGAGCATTTCCTAGATGGAAAAAGCCCTAAATTTCCCTGATTTGGGGAGTTTCGCTTCTCACCACCGGCGACGTTTCCCTTCGCACGAGACTCGTGTTGATTTACACTGGCAAGGCTTCGTGGTGGGGGATGCTTTGGGCTTTTTGACAGCTTTAGGAGTGGGAAATTGTTCCCTCAGATGTTTTCTGATCAGCCTTCTCCCAGCTGGTCGTGGGATACAACCTCCCTCCCTCCGGGGGAAACAAGAGGGCTTTGCTTTACTCACCCAGGGGCATCACCACAAAAAACGGGAGCCAGCAGAGAACGAAGCACCCCACGACGATGCCCAGGGTCTTGGCTGCCTTCTTCTCCCTGGAGAACTTGAGGAGCCTGACGGAGAAGTGGTGTTTGCTCTTGGGGTTGGGCGCGGGGCCGCCGGCGCCGGGCGCGTTGCGGCGGTGGATCCTCAGCGTCACCTCCTCCGAGCTCGACTTCTCCGTCTTCAGCCCGCAGGTCAGGCCTTTGTTCTCCCTCTTGGCCACCACGTAGACCCGGCAGTACATCACCAGGATGATGGCCAGGGGGAGGTAGAAGGAGCCCAGGGCTGAGAAGAGCACGTAGCCGGGCTCCTCGGTGATCTGGCAGATGGTCTCGTCCTCGGGGGCCGGCTCCTTCCAGCCGAAGAGGGGCCCGATGGAGATCACCAGGGACAGTGCCCAGACGCAGAGCAGCGCCAGCAGGCCCCTCCTCTCCGTCACGATGCTGGGGTACCTCAGGGGGTAGCTCACCCCGATGTAGCGGTCGATGGAGATGATGCAGAGGCTCATGATGGAAGCCGTGCAGCACAGCACGTCCACGGCCGCCCAGATGTTGCAGAAGATCCTCCCGAAGGCCCAGTAGCCCAAAATCTCCATGGTGGCCGAGAAGGGCAGCACGGTGGAAGTCAGCAGGAGGTCGGCCACGGCCAGGTTGATGATGTAGTAGTGGGTGACGCTCTGGAGGTGCCTGTGGCAGGCCACCGACAGGATAACCAGGATGTTGCCCAACACCCCAAAAACAATCAGCCCCCCCAGAATTAACCCCCAGCAAAATGGCCTTGGAAATGTTCACGGGCTCCGCGGAGTGGGTGCAGTTGGAGCAGTTGGAGGAGTTCCCAGGGAGGAAAGCCATGGTGGGTGGCTGGGAGTGTCCATGCGAGGCTGCTGTGCTGCACCCCCCCCTGCCAGGCAGAAACAGGGCTGAGATCAGTCCTCAGAAGGTCCTACAGGCACCATCTGCCTGGTTTCCTGGGAAAAAAAGACTTTTTAAGAACGTCTCAGAAGTGCAGCACCAGCAACAAGGAGAAAGATCCAGAAACATGCTAGAAAACCTACCTTTGTCCCTAAGTTTTCACCAGCACAGCACAGCTCATAACCACCATTTCCAAGTCCAATTGAACTCCTCTGGCATCTTTCTTGGGGTGCACAAGTGAGGCTACACAGAACTGAGGCTCTTCATCCTCCTTTCCAGGATTAAGCAGTGAGAATTCTTGGAGTTGCCAGTTAAAATCATTCCTATCTTCGGGGTGGGGGTGGTGGGTGGGGAGATTCAATATTTAAATAACAAAAATATTCCAAAGGCTCTCAAATTGAAGTTTCTCCCAGGAGGAGATCACTGATGCTTTTCATTTCCTTGTGTCAGTCCTGATTCTGCCTTAAAATTGGCTTGGAGGCCTGACTGGGTGGAGATTGATGCTGTGTCTGCTCAGCAGTTCCACTCGGGATGTCTGTCCCTACCCATCTTCAGGGGCTGGGCTGTCAGTCAGAGCTTCCCTGCCTGTGGAGCAGATGCCAGCTGAGGTCCTGGGCTGCGAATTAAAGCTCATTTACAGCAGTTTCTGGCTTGCTCTGCAGGGAAGAGTGAAGTTTGCCGTGTTCTCTGCTGCTCTTCACCCCCTGGAGAAGACAAAACCGGGGACAATGTGATTCCCAGAAGCTGCACTGGCTGCTGTGGTTCCCATATAAGAATAGAGCAGGAGGCTATTTTAGGGAGCCTTCCTCAGGCTGCCTCAGCCACTGGAACCAACCTTTTCCAGCCCAGTATTGTTCAAGCACAACCCAAAACTCCGAGTGGGTTTTCTTGCCTGAATTTTCCCTCCTTTATGGGGATGGGCATCAACCCTAATTATCAGTTCCTCTGCAGAGGCCAGTTCTAGGAGAGAAACCTGAAGGTTTCAGATTTAGATTTAGATTCAGATTTAGATTCAGATTTAGATTCAGATTTAGATTTAGAAGCCCAGAATTTACTCTGGGATTTCTTTGTTAAGCCACTCCTTTACCCCCTGATTTTGTAGGTTCAGCTGAGCCGCCCTTTTTGCAAATTCTGTGGGGGGGAAAAGCAGCTCCTGCCAAGCAGAAGATGTGGCAAGGAACAAGTTTCCTCGTGAGTGACACAACATTTCAGAGGGTCTGGAAGCCAAGCTCAGCCTCAGCTGACTAAATATGGAGAAAAGGTACATCAGCTGGAAAAGTGAGGATAAGCCTGGGAACCGGGACACGGGGGGCACGGAGGGAGAGCTCCAAGTGTGGGCTGCAAAGCCTTCCCCAACCTGCATGTGGGTGTAATATTCCCATCCCAAACACTGAATCAGAGGTGAAAAACCACCCCTGTAACATCCAGGAGGAGGGAAGGCTCTCGGAGTGTCCCGACATTGGGTTTTTCTGGATGAGTCCCTCAGACCACAAACACCGAGCAGCAACAATTGTCACATCTGGGAGCCTCAAAGCTGAACTTCCCTGCAGGCAAAAAGGCTTTCCAAGCTCTGAAGCCCCCGAAATTCCCAGTTCCCAGGCAGGGAGGGTGGGGGGAAGGGAAGATGGAGAGGTATTGCACTGTGGGAATTTGCCTTTAGTGAACCGAAATGAAATGGGATCTTTTTATTTCCTTTCCCGCCAGATGGAACAAGTGGAGGAATAATTCCAAGGAGGGAAAGGAGAGATTTTACTAAGCAAGCACATGCATGGAAAGTGGCTGTAACCTCGAGCATCTCTAACCATCACAACTGGTCATTAACAGGGTTGAAACTGTGGTCATTATAAGGTTGATAGTGGCCTAGAAAATTAAGAAATTATCAACTTCAATTTAAGCACAGGAAGAAAAACCCGCCAATAAGTCGAGGAGATGCAGCACAAAGGACTGACAGAGGTTTTCATGCTCAAACCCAGGGAATTCTCAGCCTGTGGAGAGGGATGTTGCTGGGAAGGGCAGACCCCAGGCTCCTGTGCCTGCCCCACACTCACCTCTTGAGTCTCTGGAAGGCAGCACAGCTCCTGTGAGCATCTGGGAAGCAGATTCTCAGCACAGCAGGCTCCTCTCTTCACGCAGGGATGGGACTCTGTGCCTGGAAATCCACTGCTCTCCTCCCTTCATTTCCCCACTGGTGTTTTGGCAGCTCGGTTGTGCTGATTCCCTGCATCCAGGGCTCGTGGGGGGCTTCACTCCGGGCTCCCTGGAGGGATCCCTGCCCAGTTCAGAGCTCAGCTCCACACTGGGAAGGAGCAGCAGGAACTTTACTGCTCTGCTGATGTAGCAGGCAGTGTCCTTGCCATTACCGTAATTCCCTGCCAGTCCCGTATTGCCCAGAAAGAAGGAGCACTCAAATCTGATCACAAGTGGGGCTTTAAATATTCTTTTTTTTTTTTTTTCCCATAAAAAGCTGCCAGTTCCTGCAGAGACCAGAAAGTGAAAGGCAGATTACAAGCTCCTGTTTATAGGCTAACAAGTAATTCTTGTTATATTCTTTATATTCTTTTTAAAAAATATATATATTTATATATTACACACACATATGCATATATTATACACACATAAATATAAATATAAAATCTAAATCCAAATCTAAATTAAATCTAAATCTAAATCTAAATCTAAATAAATATAAATATAAATATAAATATAAATATAAATATAAATATAAATATAAATATAAATATAAATATAAATATAAATATAAATATAAATATAAATATAAATATAAATATTCTTGGGCTGTAAAAAGAGAACTGCCTGCCAGACAAATGGAGCATGGAGGGAATAGCAAAGAGAGACACCCTGACCAGGGGTCCTGCATGGTGGGACAAAGCACAGGTAACTGGAGAGGGGGGTTTAGGGATGAAATGCCTCGAGCAGAATGTGCTGTTGAGGGGATGCTGATTTTTCACAGAGCTCTTAATTGCATTTTTGAAGTGAAAAAGAAGCGGCCCAAGTCCCTGATGGCGAACTGATGAATATAAAAATGATGTCCTGAAGTGGAGCTGAACACAAAGCGGGGTTTCACAGCCAAAGTCGCTGGGAAGCAGATGAGCCACGTGCCTGTCCTTGCACGACAGACTCTCCACCTCCTCCTGGGCAGCAACTCAGAGATTGAAAGTTTTTGGGTTTTTTTTGGATTCGAGTGTTTCATGAAGTGAGGCAAATTCAAGGGATGCTCAGATTCCCCCAGGAGAGCCCTGAAAGAGGTACCTGTGCTGTGCCACAACTCCAGGAGGGGTTAAATACTCTCGTTTTTTGAAGGCTGGTTGGAGGTTTGGAGCCACAAAGGGCTGCACCACGTCCTTCCCCGAGTGCCAGAGGGGGTTGGGAGAGACTAAACCTCGAATAACAAGGGAAATCTCGAGCTACCAAAGCCCCTTAAAAGGCGGTGATTCAGCAGGTTTATTTTAGATGCCTATCTTAGGATGAGGCAACTCTTATTTCAATCGATCCATTGGAAGATGAGTCTAAATGAGCCATGGCAGGGGAGGGAGCTGAGCCCCACCCTGGGTTTTGTTTCTGCTGGCACCTCTGACCTCGCAGAATCTGTGGCTTGTTCCAAGCTCTGAAATGCTCCATGGAAAACAAATTTGTATTCGTGGCCTGGGTGATTAACACTGCATGGGTTTTTTTTCCTTAAAATCCTCAGAGGAAAGTCAAATTATTGCAGTGAAGAGCTTGTAGACCTGGAGAGCACGGAGAGTCAGGTAGAGATAGGCAGGGCTGATGTCCCACCAAAGTTTTGTGAGGCAATCCCTGTATTTAGCTCTGCCAAGACAGGCTGGAGCTGTGTGTGTCCAGTTTACAGGTTTTGGGCTAATCAAAGTTCAGGAGAAAGCAGTGAGGGGGAGACCAGCCTAGAAAACAGGACCTGTGAGCCTGGGAAAGGGGGAGCTGCTTCCTCTCAAGCTTTGCATCCCTGAAAGTAGATAAATCCTGCCTAGAGAGGTTTGGAGTATCCATCATATTAAGCAAAGATCTGTCACCAAACCGGCCAGAATCTCATTGTTTGAGTGTCTGGTGCCATTGGATGAAGTCCCACCATTAACATGCCCAGCTCAGGGCCAGACCATGCACCAAAAAAAGAGACCAGGAGTGGAGAAACTTCTCTGAGCTGCTCCAGGCCTTGGAATTCTGAGTTATTTACTTGTTCAGAAAGGAGGGAGAAGCATTGTTTTGATAAATCATCCCTCAGATTTTAGCAAGGGTTTTTAGCTTCTGCTTGGCTGAGAAAGAAAAGCCACCCCAAAGGCAAGAGATATTAAATGCTGGCTATTAAACCAGGAGCTGGACTCATTCCACTGTCTTTTAAAGACTGGGACAGCCTGGAGCTTAAAACACATCTGAGTTGAAGATGAACTGCAAAATTCTCAGTGTTTTAAAAGGGGAAAAAACCCAACCCAGCTGCTCAGACAATGGAGACAGTTAATTTGTGTTGAGAGGAGGAACTTTGGAAGATGTTGCTGTGTGTGGTCTGAGGTTTGGAGAGCGGTTTGTGTTCAGTGCTGACGATTTCCTTTCCCTGAACAGCCTCATTTGCAAGGTGTTTTAAGTCTGGGAGTGACACTGATGGAAAGATCTATGTGTACTAGATAGATGAAATAAAGAATTATCCAATTCATTTAGAGAGCTCAGAGTGAGCACCCAAACGGTGGATTAAAAAAAAAAAAAAGTGGTGGGGCAGAAAAAAAAAAAAAAAAAGGGCTGAAATTTTCAAACAAGATAAATCTGCCTGGGATTTCACACTCAATTAAAAGATGTTCAAGTATTAGAGGTGTCTTAAATTTTCCATCTTGGGATTCAGAGGGACTTTATCACCACGTTGCTAAATCATTTGAGCACAGCCTAATGCTGGCTAGACAAGTTCCATGCTTTTGCATAAATCAAGGCAGATTCATTAAAACCGGGGGTGATTTCCTAATTCTGGACAGATGAAGATTTTGGCCACTGGATTTCTTGTGCAGCTGCAGGTCTGAAAGCTGCCTAATTACAGAGAGGAGCTGCTAAAGGTTCATTTTTTTGTGTGGAACTCACAAAGAATTTCCCGCTTTGATTTATTTTCTGGATGATCTGATAAAATCTGACCACATACAGAGGACGGGGCTATTTGGTAGCCTCAGGAAGATTGATTTTTACCTACTGCTGAAACAAATCCACCCAGGGATGAGAGCCTGCCTGGCTTTTCATCCCTCCTGCTTCTTTCTTGTTTACCTCCTGTGTCTTGCTGGGCCCTTTCCCATCCTGTTCCTGCTGCTTCCCTCAGGTGAGAGTTAATGCCACTTGTCTGTGCTTTTGCTTGACATGAATCTTTAATATGTAAAGCAGTTTGGGGGAATTGAAGGTGTGTCTGAATCACACCATGGAAATCCTTCATTCAGGCTTTTATGTGCTGCGAGAAGCCACCAGATCAAGTACCCTGAAACGCCTCCCCTCATCCCACTGAGTTGATTTTCCCCCCAGAGCATCTCCCTTTGTCTCCCTTTCTCCTTCCAACTTTTCCTGGTGAGGCAGGACCCCCCTCAGGGCCAGAGCTCTGACTCTGCACCCCGTGTGGCCCATCTTTGTGCAGCAGAGACCCCAGATCCCTGGGACAGAAATAAACCCAGCACCCTGCTTTATCTCCCCCACATCAGAGCTGCGTTTTGGGCTGGTCCTGCTCCTCAGCATTCACCCCTTGCTTTGCCACCCGGGGCAGGCAGTGCAGCAAACCCTTCTCCATGCTTTGGAGGAATCCCAGGGAAGGAATTCTGCCTTTATTCAGGAACATTCTCTCGCTGCAGCCACTGTGAGAACCCGGTGCCCTTTTCACTGGTGGATTGCCCAGGCTTAGGGCATCTTGCACGGCCACGTTAAACTTCTCCTGCCACGGGAGTCTGTGTATAATTCTCTCCTCCCCGCAGAGCCTCCACCTCCCCACTGTGCTCCGGCGGCAGCTTTTGTTTAGGTAATTTTCCAAGCAGCTCAAGCCATAATGATGCTGCAGTTGAAAAATGGAGCCTCCGGTCTGCAAGGAGCCCGTGGCACTTGAGGACTGTAAATGCAAAGCTCCTGTCGCCCCCACTGCCACTCTCCAGGCGGCCACTGCTGGGAAAAAAAGAAGTTGTTTCGGGAAAGGATGGGAAGGAACGTGCTTCGAGTGATGTATCAGTCTTTCCACAGGCACAGATTTACCCACCATTATTTGCTTATCTCTGCATCTTTTGTCTCAGATCCCCTCGGAATGGAAGGGGCCTGATGACAGCAGGAATCAGCAGCTTGGGGAAGGAACGTGGCAGTGGAAGAGTCCTCTTGGCTCTGTGTCCCAAGGGAGCAGCACCAGCCCGGGCAGGGATGAGATCCAGAGCACCCCCAAAGCCACGGGCAACAGCTGGAGCTCCAGAAATGTGTCTGCTGAGTTTATCGGGCCCTTTCCCTCGGGGGCAGGAGCTGCCATGCCAGGACAAAGCGGTGCTCCATCAACTTTAGGAGCCTGTCAGGCAGTGGGCAGCACAGGATGTTCCAGGGGATGAGACATTTGGAGCCCAAGTGCACAAATCTGCACAAGAAGCAGCCAATCAACGTCACACCTCTGCCAGGTCCTGCTGCTTTAACCTCTTCCAGGCCAGCCCGTGTTCCTGATGAAGATATTAAAGTGTTGCTGCAGCACCACCAGCAAAGAACTGGGCTTTCTTTTTTACCTCTCCTGATGGGTGTTCCTCTTAAGAACATCAAATCATCAAAAAGGGAGTTCACGGCTTCCATGCCCCACCAAAATCACTCCTTTAATTCGCCCTAATTGCCTTAAATTAATGCTGTCTGTGGCAGTGTATACAGTTTGTATCTTGATGGCATGCCAGTAGACATAGGTGCTTGAGAGACACCAGACAGATTTTTATTCCCTTAAAGCACCAGGCTGGAGCTTTCTCCCCAAGTACGTGAGCATTTTCATAATATGTTTTCTTCTGCCTCATTATTTTTTTTTTCCCCGGCTCTCTAATCGTTATTACTAAGATACACACACCAATAACTCCCTTCCTCCAAGCCTCTTGCTGCTGCATAACACAATTACCACAAATTAGCGTCTCATGAAAAACAAAGAGACAACAAAGAGCCCAACAAACCCAAACAAACCCTCCCAAACCGCCTGGCATTTTAAGAACTCCACTTAAACCGCCAGCAGCCGAGAATGGTGATGAGATTTGCAAAGCGAAAACGCTTTTTAAATGCAACAGGTTTTTTTTTTTAGGGCAAGGGGTTCTCCCTCTCTGCTGTGCTCAGGTGAGACCCCACCTGCAGCTCTGGGATTCCAACACGAGGATGTGGAGCTGATGGAACCAGCCCAGAGGAAGCCACAAGGATGTTCCAAAGGGTTAGAGCTCCTCTGGAGCCAGGCTGGGAGAGCTGGGGGTGCTCACCTGGAGAAGGGAAGGATCCAGGGAGACCTTGGAGCTCCTTTCAGGGGGTAAAGATGCTCCAGGAGAGCTGGAGAGGGACTGGGGACAAGGGATGGAGGGACTGGGGACAAGGGATGGAGGGACAGGACACAGGGAATGGCTTCCCACTGCCAGAGGGCAGGGAGAGATGGGATATTGAGAAGGAATTCTTCCCTGTGAGGATGATTCCCTTACATACTAATTAAAAGGATCAGACTATTCCCCTTGAGGGGATGGGTTCCTGTCTTTGGTGGCTGGGTAGTGGCATTCAGGTTCAGATCGTGATTTCTTTTGTCCCTCCTGGTGTCACACCCAGGGGGTGGAAGGAGCTCTGCTGCTCCCAGTGCTGCTCTTCATCCCCTTCAGATGCCTGGCAGTGGAGAGTCACCCTCAGGAGCTGTCTTTTGGGTTCTGTTCCAGCTTTTCCAGCTGGCATTTATGCTGCCTGTCAAAATTTATCGTTGCTGAAAACAGTCTCTTGGTGCTACACGGTTGTTATTGTTCAATAAATGCCTCCTGATTCCAGAGCCATGAGATGTCAGAAATTCCCTTGGCATCTTTTACCCTTCCCCCCCCGTGGCACATGGTGTTTTTAGATAGCTTTTTTTTTTTTTTTTTTAATAGAATGGTCACCAAATTTGGGTGCCGCTTTGGGCACGTGGCAAAGTGATTTGTGGAGAGGTTTTTTTGGGCTCTTCCTGAGCCTGATGTGTGGCTGTTTAATGTTTACACAGGGCTGGACTTTGATTTAGGTGCTCTTGATGCCTCTTGGAAAGAGGAGCAAAGCATCAAGTGTCTTTATACCTGCTGAGTTGCAGCAGTTTCCCTGGTTTATGTTGGTCACCAGGGAGGGACAATTCAAAAGCTCCTTTCTTGGAGCCTCAAAACTCGAACACTTATTTATTTATGTATTATTTTCCCGTTTCTGTGGCAGGAAGAAATCCAGCCACGCTGGGGAACATCCTCCTTTTGCTTCTATACCAGGCAAACCAAAGCACTTGTGCTGTAACACTTATTTTTTGGTGAGCTAAATGGATGTTTTCAACCAACAGCTTTCACTTCAGGTCAGTGTTCAGCTGGTTCCCAAGCTGGTTTTTTGCTTTCTCTCACTGAGCAAACAGTGGGTTCGTATTTTCATGCTGTGCAAAGGTTTCCTGGCACCCAAAATCTCTGTAGTGTTGAGCTCTTAAGGGCAGAGCAGTCTGGTTATCAGGGAAGTACCTTCTGCACTGAGCTGAGAGGTTAAAACACAGCCCAGATCCAAACATTTGTGTTGGAAGGGCTGTTTTCTAGGGAGATTTCCAGGTTTGACACATTAAAATAACAATAATGCCAGCAAGATCAATAGAATGGAATTTCAAACTGAAGAATGGTTATTTGAGGTCTCTGGAATGCAGGGTGCTGGGGGCACATCTGCTGTGTCACTGTTTCAATTATTTTAATTTTCTAAGTGTGCTGTGGACACAGAAATCAGTTCCTTTAGGCCAGAAAAGCGTGTGCTGTTCTTTGATCTGTGATTTTCCACCAGTGCTCCAGCACCAGGACAGGAGTGACCATCATCTCATCCTGACTGCACATTCACTACTCCCATTTTTTTACTCAAATGCTCTTGATTCATTGTCCTCCTTTGCAGAAATGGCAGAGCAAATGGAATAAAATCTGATTTATAAGCAGAGGTCCGACTTGAGGGGTTAAAGGTACAGGGGGCTGATGTTGCAACAGCCTTAATTTCAACTTACATTTGCAAAGAGCAAAAATCAGAGCCAGCAGTCAGCTCTCTGGTGCCTCACAGGAAAACAACACCTGCCACCAAAACACTGGGGGCAGCCCCAACCTGGCAATATTAGAGACTCCTCAATATGGAGCAAAAAATACTCCTTGGGTCTGTTCTTGTATTTATTTCTCCCCATATGCTGGGACATGTTTCACAAACATGACATTTGTTTGAGATCCAGATTTAAAAAAAAAAAAAAAAAAATAGTGTATATGGAAGAAAAGGATGAATCATGGAATGAGTCAGAGAATGGGTTGGGTTGGAAAGGAGAGACATCATTCCCTGTGTCCTGTCCCTCCATCCCTTGTCCCAGGTCACTCTCCAGCTCTCCTGGAGCCCCTTCATGTTCTGGAAGGGGGTAGTTTCTGTGGAATTGCCCCCTGAGGAAAATCAATCCCTTTCCCCCAAAGAGCAATCCTGGTGGCTCCATCCTCAAAATCATCACAGCTGCTGTTTTGTTGGCAAAAAAAACCCACAAAAAACCCAAATCCCAGATGGAGAAACAGCAGCACCATCTCCCAGCTCTGCTTGCAGCCATTATTCCCTTCGGTTTAATCTCTTATTTTGGTGATTTTATAAAGCAAGAGGCGGGAGTTCCGTGCTCTGGGAGATTGCATTTCATCTGCAGGAATGCTCCTTGCCTGCTTTGAAACAGTGTTTGGGTACTACAGCAAACATCTCCTCGGGTGGAAAACAGTCTGAGCAGGGAGTTCAGCGAAATTCTTCACGCTCTGCACTCAAGCAGGGCCTGGATCCATCCATTTACCTCCCATTCCTCTGGGTTTGGAATGCAGGTTTCACTGCAGGAAGCAGATTGAACCACGTCCCCGAGGCAGATAAGGGAGGAAAGCAACGCGTCCTTTCTCCATTTCCATGAATTTACCGCTGCTTTACAGATGCTCCCGGGCGTGTCTGGTGCTGGGAGCCGGGATCAGCCCGGCTCTAGCAGAGAACCAGGGGGTTGTGATCATCCCAACTTCGTGTTCTGCGTCCCCCACATCGGAATGTGCCCAGGACTCCGAGCAGGAAAGCACGTGGTGGTGGAGATGCTTATCAGGACCTCCTGCCTGAGCTGAGTTTGGCCAGGAGCCCCCCAAGGAAAAGGAAAACTTGGGACCAGGGAAATTCCTGCTGGCTGTGATTGATGCCTCGAAGCCAAAGGGGGTTGTGCTGACAGGGATGGGGAGAGGGGTCAGTGAAAAGCCTGTGGTTTAACCCTGGATGAATCCAAACTCCCTGGAAGGATGTTCTGGGAGCAAATGCAGAAATCTGGACAGCCTTGAAAATCCTGGGGGGAGAGGATGGGGCTGGAGTGCAAAGGAAGCTGCAATACACAATAAATAACTAAAGTTTCTGTGGACTTCTGCTTGTTCCTCTTGTTTAAACTTATGTTTTAAGAAGCTGCTGGTAAGGGGAAAGAGCTGGGAAAACCTAAAGCTTTTCAGCCTGCAGTGAATTGATGTAGTAGGAACGTTGTATCTGGGGTTTCTGCCTTGAGATAATTGGTTGGCAAAGCACACAAATGCAGCTTCAGCAAGATTGGACTCCTGTTCTCTGCAAAATAACTTGGCTGGTGGATCAGCCTGAGACTCAGGCCATGTCATGCCTCAAAATATTCGAAATAAAAGCCTTGTGCTTCTAGACTTGGGTCCAGCAATAAGCTTTAAAAACCTGAGTGGATTTTTCGGAGCTCTCCAGGGAAGGTCTGGCTGGGTCAGGGCTCAGCTCTTTCAATCTTTCTGGGACTGACTTGATATTTTCCCTCTGATGTGCTCCATGTGCCAGCCAGGGAGCTGTATTTTTGTGAATGGTGATGTTCTACCTGATTCAGACCCCAGTGCACAGTCAGTTATCCCAGGGAAAGGAAAACCTCCCTACCTGAGCCCCAGGTTGGGGAAATGGCCATTTAATGACCTGCACAAAGCCTGAGCTCTCAAAATAACAAACCCATGCCTTGTTAGCAAGAATTGTCCGTATTTTTAAGAGGAGGAGAGGAAAGAGTTATTTGCTTTGATGAAGAAAGGGTAAAAATACCTGGAAATAGAGGGAAAATGTTTATTTGTGTGTGTAATGTGTGTAAAAGTGGGCATGTGACACCAGAAATCAGATGGAGGAGACATTGTGCATGTTTGAAACCTGTAGGAATCTTGGTTTTGGATGTTCCCTGATCCACCTGAAAACAGAGTGGCCTTGGAGGGGCACAGAAGAGAACAACACCCACTGCTTTCTCTGTTTCTGATTTATTACATGCTTGGAAAAGCATTAACTGATCAACCATGGCTTGGTTCACAAAGGATATGAACTGATATCAGTGGCAAACAACCCCAGTGATTTTGTGTTTTCCTCACTAACAGGATGTCTGGAACGAGCAGCTTTGAAAGGGGCAGGATTGGGAACCTGCAGGTTCTAAAAAAACCTACAAAAAACCCCTAAAAAACCCTAAAAAAAACCCCTTCACTTTTGCCAGGACTGAAGGGACGTTCCTTTCAAATCATCTCTTGGGAAACTTCTTTTTTTCCTTCCTCAGCCCACCGTGCAGTGAAGTAAAAATCGCAGCTCTGAGGCAGAGAACGAGTTCTGTTGTGCACATCGTGATAATTCCTGCAGCTTTTGCCTTCCCTAAGTGTCAGGAATCAACAGTCTGTTCATATTCAGGTCCTAATTAATAGTAGGTCTTAAAATGGCTCTGTGGTGCTTTCATCCAGCCTGTTTAAGGTTGGCTCCAGATGCCCAGGAGGCAAATTGGCCCAAGTTTCAAACAATTTCTAATGGTATCTTCCTTTTTTTTTTTTTTCTAAGCAAAGAGAATCATTTTTCTTCCAAACTCCTTCCATCAATAGATATTGATCACTTAACCAGGCCAGACTAAAGGCTTTTGATTAAAATTTCACTTGGCAGTCTCTTGGATTGGATATTTTATCATCATCATGAACACTAAAGCCCCATAATATGAAGAAGGGAATGAAATGAGGAGCAGTAACCTGGTGGAAGAAGTGGAAAATTGTGTGTTAAATGCCAGAGACACACTCTCAGATGCTACTTTACATATTATACACTCAGTTAAAACAGAATCTCAGGGGCTAAAAAGATTCTATTTAATCTAAGCATTCTGAATAGCACCTGTAAATCTTCCTGGTTTACTTAAGATTTCCTGCTCTGCTCTTGTGGTAATTGGAATTCTCTCTGCCTTAGAAAACTGAGATTGTTTGGAACAGCAAATGACCTGTCCACTACAAAATCTTCTCTGATAAAGCTTTATTTAGTTGGGTTTTTTTACCAGAAAAACCTCCAACCACATGGGGAGAGAGAGCTGATATCAGGAATAAATGGCACTGCAGATGAGTCAGCTGCAGAGGAGGGGAAAAGGGAAAAAAAAACCCCACCACCTTTCAAGATTCAACAAAGAGGCAGAAGGCAGCACTCTGTGGAGTGGCAAAGCAGCAGTGATGATCAGAGATGGCATTTAGTGGTAAGGCAGCAGTGATGATCAGAGATGACAAAGCAAGGTATTTGTTATTTTTTTTTAAGTGTAAGAACCAGGAAAAAAAAAAATGAGCCTATTGCCAATGATCTGATAAAGCCCAGCTGGTTTAACCCTTTCTTCAACCTCTGTCAGCAAGGAACATTGAGCTGCATAGGGAGTTTGGTTGTGGGTTTCTCTAGAATAACCTCCTTTGGGAAGTCAGTGAGAAGGAGTTGCAGCCACCAGTGGTGCAGAGAGAATGAAGGAGTGGGACCAGCAGGGATAAGACAAGGTGGTTTCAAACCCACCAGATTTAGTGCTGATTGAAATGTCTCCCTGGGCAGTGGTAAGAGGCCAACAGCTGACTCAGAGTTTGTTGTTGAACAGGATTTCGGTGTCTAATTCTCATATCTGTGGGGAAAACATTGTTACAGGGCAAGAGGGCAAAGGATGCACAAGCCAGAATTTTTTTATTTATTTATTTGTTTATTTATTTCCACCTTCAGGTGAACTTTAAGCACAGCCCTGTCTGCAGAACGGCTGCAGCTGGGGGCAGGGTTGTTTTTGAGTCCCACTCCTCACAAAATCACCCTCGCTGAAACACAAACCCGCCCCTTCATTCCGGGGGTGCTCCCAAATTCCTGCAGGAGCCCGTGAGAGGAGCAGCAAGCAGAGGAGCACAGGCTGCCCAGATTTCTCCCTTCTTTCTCTGCCCATTTGGATTCTCAGCTGGCAGTGTCTTTATGAGAGCCCCAGCTCACAGACAGGGCTGGCTGCTCAGCCACCGTGAAATGATGTTTGGAAATTCGTGTCCATTAGCCGAGGCGGGGAAAAGGCTCCACTCCCCACCCTGTTTACTGTGCCAGCTAAAAGGGATTCCAGCACCAGGGAGATGGTTGGGAAAGGTTGGATCTTGTCTGGTTTTGCTAACTCTGCTGAGCTGGGTTTGCAGCATCGAGGCGGCTCCTTCTTTGTTGGCCTCATCTTCTTCCAGATAATTACTTGGATGTCTTGGTCTTGCCTGAAGCATCAGATAGAAGGGTATAGAATTTGTTAATGACTGGAATTCAATCTGGTTCTGATTCCTCAGCAGGAAAACTCGAGATACTGCAGGAAACAAACCCGTGGGTTGTTTTTTTTTATCATTCTTTCCAAACATTCCCACCAATATTTTCTGGGACAGCAGAAAGATGCAATTCCCCCAGTCCCATTCAAACTGAAGACACACCTGGGAGATGTTTTACCAAGACTGTCCTGGAATGGGTGAGGTTGGAAGGAGCACTGGGGGTCACCCAGTCCCACCTGGGTCACCCAGGGTTGTGTCCCCCCCAGGGGTGTCAGAGCCTGGGGTTTGGTGTCATCCTGGAGGTGTTCTCCCAGGGGAAGAGAAGCCTTTAGCAGATGAACTGACCTTTAAGGAAAGTTTTCTCTTTGTTCCTGAAGAAAATATAATGATATCCTCCTCCATTCCATTGCTACAAAGATGAACTTCTGGTTTCTTCTCAGTACTGATGGTTGCACTTGAATAATTGTCCTCTCTTGGTGTGTGTGTGTGTGGAGCCTTCTCTTTGGAAGGGAAAGCAGCATCAGTGAGGCAACTCTAACTAATTCTATTTTAGTAGTTATTTTCAATTTTAAGTGTAAAAACCCCTCTTCTTTTATTGGTAATTTACTTAATGGCAAGCTACGGGCAAACTCATTCACATCCGATGTAAATTAAGAGTTTGGTTTAATTTGCTGGGAAAGATTGATCTAAACGTGGCCTTTTAATGTAATTTAAAAATATGAGTGCCTTGATCCTGCAGTGGAAGGGCTGAAAGAAGCAGGGTTTGCACTGGCAGAGGTGAAGCACCTCATCCTGCCAGGCTTGAAGGACAGAGGCCAACGGAGATTCCCAATATCCCTTTCTTTGAGGGGCACTGCCTCTGGTCTCGATATTTTAGCAAGATGTGGGAAGTCCTCCTTGCTCTGCTGATGCTGAAACCTAAAATGGACAAGGAGAACAGAGACCTTAGTGAAGAAACTCCCATTATCTTTATTGTATTATTATATTATTAGAATTATATTCTATTATTCCAATCCTGGATTGTTTGCAATGGTAGGAGCTGCACCTTCTTTTTTTCTCTATTTTTTTAGATAATATTTCTCTGGTTTGTTTGTAAATGTGGGAAAAAGCACCGATTTAACCCCCTCAACCACTTCTCTCTGTGTTTCCACACAGCTCTCCAAGAATATGCAATTAAACCCTTCCAACCCTCCCAGGGCACAACATTTCTCCCTTTCCACAAATTATTTGGCAAGTCTCAATGTAAACATGTGAAGATGCTTTAATTGCCTTCTCTGAGGCTTCCTACAGCCTGTCCCATTCCAGAGAGATGCAGGAAGCCCATTTTTGAGAGCAGCAATAGAACCAATTAATTGGTGGTTTATTCCTGATGATCTCTGGGAGCTGCAGGGTCTGGAAAATGCGCTGAAAAAATCGCCCAGAAAACTGGCAGGGAAATTTTTCTTGTTATTTGGAAGAAATTGCCAGCTAGATGAGTATGAAGGCTTGAAAAAAAAAAAAAAAATCCATTAAAGGTTTAAAAATTAGTTGGTTATCTCAGTTCTACCTCTGCACTTTGGCATGAAGCGAAGAGATTTTTTACAGCATTTAAGAGCTGGGGCTTAAATGGAGGAAGGCTGAACTTGGAAATGAAATTGTTCATCTGCAGACTTAAATTAGACAAAGTTGAGGAACCATTCTAGTTGGAAAGGAAAAAAATGGAAGCAATTCCCTGCAAAAAAAATAAAAAATTCCAATTTTAGAGGCAGCCTGGGAGAGCTGGCAGGAATCTCTTCCAATAGCACTGGAAGAGTCCTGTGCTTATGGCAAAAGCAGCTTCAAGGCATCATAAAAGATAACCCCAGGGGCTCTTTCAGCCTCTCCTGTTTCCAAATCTACATCCCAGCACGAGCCACGAGTGGCTCTGAGTTGCAAACTCTGCTCCAGATCCCTCTCCCTTGGGTTTCTCTCCTGAGCAGAGGAACTTGGAACGAGGGAGATCCGTGGGGGTTGTAGGAGCTGAAAGGCTGGAGCAGAAGGAGCCACCTAGGAGGGATTTCTGGTACCCCCACCTTCCAGGAGGAAGAGGTTTGAGTGGATGTAAATGCCCTTTGTGGTTCTTTGGTGCCTCCAGTCCCTCTTCAGCGTTCAGTGTCCCGAAGGGTCGTGTCAGAAAGCTGCTGGGACACACTGAGAAGGTTTGAGCAGGTGGAAAAAGAAGGCAGTGGGTTCCTTCTCTGGCCACCTCCAGCCCCTTTCTGGGGAGGCCTGATCAGCTCTTTTTGGGTCTGACCCGCAACGTTCCCAACTGGAGAGAGAGCTTTTCCCTCCAGCTCTGGCCTCTGCCACGTGAGCTGCTCCAGGGTGAGCCCTGCTGGCCCTTCTGCTGCAGCTGCACCCGTGGCAATTCACTGATTCACTGCCTGCTGTGGGGTTTTGACCACGAGGCTGTTGTAGAAGCAGGACTGAACCCAGGCACCGGCGATGAAACCGAAAAAATAAACCCCGGTGTCAGGGTCCACTCCAGCCCGGGGGGTTGTGCAAACATTCTCATGGAAGTCAAAGCAGAAAGGGAACAAGCAAAACAAACCACCCAGCAGATTCAGGCCGTGGTCCCCTGCGATTCCACGAAGGGCAGAGAACCCAAAATATTTACTAATCTCTTTTTTTTGAAGCGCTCGATCAATCACGGCCGGCTGGGCCATTTCTCATGTGGAGGAAATCTCCTCTTTTCCCTCACCAGCAGGTATTTGATCTGCCTCGCCTGCACTCCGTGTCAGCGGCAGGGAGGCGTCTGTGATCCCCAGAAATTCCCAGGAGGAGCTGGTGACACAAACAGTGGGAGCCTGGGCAGCAGCAGGAGCAGGGGGGCAACGTGCTCTTCCCACGTCCTGCTGCTGCTCCCGATGACAAGTCCTTGGCATCACGGGACGCTGGCTGGAGCCAAGAGACCACGGGCAAACTTCTATTTTGGTGCTTGGAGGGTTTGGTTTTTATTTTATTTATTTTTTTATTTTTTTTTTTTAGTTTTTTAACAGTTTCGTGCTCCCTTCTCTGATACAGCAAAGCTGCCTTTGCAGTCAGACCCTGCCTCGCTGGCTTTCTAGAATTTTCTCAGCCAGACCAAAGGGCTTGCAAGGACATGAGCTGCTTTATTTACCATAAAACAAGAGGAAAAGTACATTTAACACCCCCTTCCCGGGGCTGTTTGGGAATCGAGGGAACTGTAGATTAATTCTGAGTCCTGCTGACTGTTTGACAGTAAAATCCTCAAGAATCAACTTCTTCAATAAATTACTGAAACGTGAAAATGATTTGCTACCCTCTCAGAGTGCCTTGGCATTGCAATATAAAATTTAATAGTAATTCCTTGCACTTTCTGTTCCCTGGATCAGAGGTGCTTTGTAAATAGAAAAGGACATTTATTTCTGAAGAGCTCAGCTCGATGGGTGCAAAGCACCCCGAGGGCTGCAGGACCCTGGGTGCACATTTCTCTTCCTTCTGTGGCAAAGATTTTCAGGTTCCCTTGTTCCTGGTGTCCAAGTTTTCCCCTCCCATATTTTCTGGTATCCTCTTAAAACTCTGTCCTAAACCAGGGGAAGGTCAGGATAAATAAACCCACAATTTCCTCATCCATCTCTCTTTCTGTTTGTGCTGCCTGTAGTGTGTGAAGAAGAGCTGTTGGCAGAGTTTTGAGGCTGCCCAAGTTTTATTTAGGATTCACAGGTCCTAAATAAAACCCTTCAGCAGTGGCAGGGTGAGTGTTTGAGTCAGGAACAGCTCAAAGGCCCCCGAGGAGCCAAACATTGGTATTTACACCTCAAAGTCTATCCAAATTCAGGATAGAGTTTGGAGAATTCAAGTTCTTTGGGGTTTTTTTGGGGGGATAAATTAGATTTATCCCAATTCATCCAAAAGTTTTTGAATTAATTCAATTTATCCGAATTCTTCCAAACTTACAAATTTATATCTAAAAATGGATAAATTAAATAATAAAAATAATTTCAAATAAGAAACTCTTTTACTGAGTGCTGCCTGAGTGTGTGGCATGTTCCACTCTTTATCTCTCCTTGTCAAGCTCAAAATGGGTGAAATAAAACTCCTTTCTGGCTGGTACTTTATGGAAACCCCTTAGATCTGAAACACAAAAGTCACCTGGTCCTGGCTTAGTGAGCTTAGCTCAGACTTGAACCTGAGCTCATGGAAGTGGCTAAAATAAATCAGAACTCCTTGGAATTGCTGGAAAGGCAACCTTGCTTAATGAAACAAAAGAAACACAGAGTTTAGCAGTAAAAAAACCTGCATTCACTGAAAGGGATTCAACTGATTTCAGGGGGAGCAGCAGTTGGCTCAAAATAGAACCTGATTAATTAACAATAATGATATTCTGGCAGCCTCCCCCAGAGCCACAGAGGAGCAGTCTGTGCAATTAGCATTGCAAAAGCATCATCAATATTTGGCTGCAGTTGCTCTATTAAATCAAAAGTCTATGGAGAGGTGATGGATGGAGAGAACCCTTCGTGCAGGAGGGGCCTGCCAGAAGTTTTTGGTTTCCTTTTGGTTCTAAGGAAGTTTTGCGTTCCTTTTTTTTTTTTCTTTTTTTTTTCAACAGCCTGCAAAGGGTTGGTCAATGGGACTGTGAACCACACACAGGTGGAAAGGAAATTATTACCAGGCTTCTTTATAATAGAAACCACTAGAAATCTCTTTAGGACAAGCTAATTAAGTGAGTATTTTGTGGTCCCCAGAGTGAACACGTTGATGTTGTTTCATTGATCGAGTAGAGATGGGCACTTCTACTCTGGATAAATCAGTGTCTCACCTTGCTGCCTTCAACCAGCTCCTCCCACACCCCAGAAAAGAGCAGCAGTTCCAAGGGAATGGCCAGGGAATTGTTCCCCAAATTCCAGGGTAGCTCCTGTGCCATCCTCCTGCCCCAGGCTGTGACCACTCGTTGCGTGGCTCATCCCTGCAGCAGGAATTTGGGAGGGATGGCTGATGCTGTTCCTCTGCACTGCTCAGAGAAAGCCCCATTTATTTCCCCTCTCCTTGGCACTGAGGGGGGATTGAAACACAGCCCTGCAGTTTGGCTCTTCATGAATAACTGGAAGAGAGGAGAATTTTTGTCTTTTGAATAACACTCGTGCTCATCTCTGAATTATAGTTTATTAACCATGTTTTATCACCCTCCCAGTGCATTGTAACTGCACTAGCAGGGAAGTGCCAACCACATTAGTTCCTGATTGATTGACATGTGATTTTCAGCTGGGTGATTAAATCAGGGGAAAATGAGAGAGTCCAACATACCCAAGACTGGCACCTTCAAAATGCTCCTGGAGTTCCCTTTAGCTCAGCATCACCTGCTGCCCACTGTGCCCCTCACTGCTATTTTACCTGATTTCAGTGCAATATTAATTCAATATTTTGCCTACAGCACATTTGACTTGTTCACTGCTAGGCCATGCCAAGACAAAATTCCTCTTCCACTCGGGGGAAGCAAAAAACCAATGGGTTAAGAAATTAAAGAAGTTTAATGTATCTGCCTGCAACATATAGGAGCAGTTTGTGGCAGCTGCAGGCAGGGAAAAAAAGCTTGAGCAATGGAAGGTGGTCTGAGCCACCACCACCAACTAATTACTGGTGACTGCAGTGTAAGTGATGGTGTTAATTATCCCCAGCATTAATTTTTGACCTCTGTTGTGTGACAGTTTGCAATAAACCCCCTTCTGACCTCGCTGTCTTGGACTGAAAGGGCTTTCAGAGACTGATTTTTCTGCTGCAGAAGGGTCTGTGTTCCCCCTGCCTCGGGACATCCACACTGGTACCCTCTGGGCTAAAGGATGTTGATGAATTGATTAAACCTTGCTGACAGTTCACCCAAAAAGCAGATTGAAGAGGAAAACATCGAGTCAGCCTTGGCACACGCAGAATATTTACAAATTATTCTGTTTATTCACACCCAGGAGCGATGGAGACTTCCTGGCAAATCCTGCTGGGATGGGAAGGATTTGATACCTGGCATTTACATGTGAGGACAAAGCCATTCTCTGAGCATTCACACCGATGTGCCCGGTGATAAATCTCGCCTCTGGACTCTAAAACGAGCAAGATCCTATTAGCAGTGGGAACTGAGTGTGATTGGATGGAGAATTGGAGATGTTCCAGCGCTGCTAATAATACTTTTTGCTTGGAGACAATAACAATGCAGTTCTGGTAATTTTATTTTATTTTATTTTTTTCTCTCTGCTTGGCACACACGGTGTGTGCTGCACGATAATGGCCACGAGTGTTTTTAGGAGAGCTTAATGCCCACACTTAGATTGCTGCAAAGCAGCTGTCGGAGTCAAACGCCTGACAAATCAGGTGGTTAATCAGCATGTGAATGCAGGAGGAGCTGTGTCTGCAGACCAGGCAGCGCTATTTTTAAAACCCCGGGGAGCTCTGCCACCAGATGGCCTCTCCTTTCCGAGCTATTCCTCAAAACAGGGTGGTTTTGGTGTGTTGTACAATATCCAGCAATTTTTAAATACCTTTCTGCCACTTCTCCTTGTGGCTCTGAGGATGCAGCTGAGCTGGGAATCCTCACCTTGCTCTCGTTTCAGGTGGTTTCAGCCTCGTGTTTTATTCTGTCAATGCCCACGGGTGGTTCCACAGGGATGTTTTGCACATCCAGCCGTGTTCTTGTCACTCCCATTCCATATTTTGGGGATTGTAGCAAAGCCACCTCATTTTTTTAGGTGAGGGTTAATCGAGACTGAGGAAGTTAAGCCCAAATCCTTAAGTCTGGATGGGTGCTTGGAGCAACCTGGTCTAGTGCAAGGTGGAACAGGATGATCTTTGACATCCCTTCCAACCCAAACCATTCTATAATTCGAAGTACTTGAAGATGCAGACTCTGATTTTAGGAGTTAAACACCTCCTCTGAAGTGGGAGTTCCTCAGTCTCCAAAATCACTGCTCAGCTGTCTCATGTTCCACCTTCACCCCACCATTATCTGCTAAAACTCACATTTACCACGACTTTACTATTAATGGGCAATCACATATAAACTTCCCCAGGGGTTCATCTCCAGCCTGAGCGAGAAAATAATATTTATTGCACTAAAAAAGCCCTGTCATGAATTTTGAAGCTTTTTATGACCACTAATTAAGCTTGAAAAGTGCACCCCAGCACTGCTGTTACCACTTCATGCCTGGCTAAACCCACACAGAAGTGAAGAGTTTGATATATTGGGGGAAAAAATGTGCCAGGAGGAGAAGAGAAGAGACAGAAACATTAATAAAACCAACAGAAAACCTCTTTTCCCCCTTGGATTTAGAATCAGAGTTTGCAGCAGGAGGTTCTGAGAGGGAAAAGCTGTGTGTGATGCATACAAAAAGTCTGCCAAAATGACAGGAGCTCCTGCCGAATTTCTCATTTCTATTACATTTTGTCAGGAAAACAGAAAGGCCAAATTGCCTCACTGTTTTATTGTGAAGAGGAAAACAAATAACTAGGTGGTGTTTCTCAGTAGGGCTGAATGGGAAGTGCAGTTAAATCTGTTTAAAGGGCAAACAGTTAAATCTGTTTATAAGGCAATGATTGGTCTGTGTTATGTTTTCCTCTTTCCTTGCATTTCCCTCTTCACATCCCATTTTCTGCTGATTTTGACCTGGGTTCTTTTCTGGGTGTTTTTAAAGGGAAAAGACACCCTATCCAGCAAATCAATCCCCCTTCCAATTAGCAATTTGTTAATTCCTTCAGAACATTATGCAGTGAGGGAGAGCTGCAGGGATAGGAATAATTGAATTTAGAGCTGTTTCCTCCTGATGATCATCAGAGCCCTACTCATCTGAGCTGCAGTTCTGGCAAATATTTGGGTATGGAGTAGACTTGGAGTGTTTGGAAGTCACAGACAAACACAAGTGTAAGTGGTTCCCACAAAGCCAGTTTAGGTACATGCAGACAGCACATTTTAGCCAAGACTGGGGTGGCTTCACATTAGGGGATTAAAAATAGAAGCACTTCTCTTTCAAACCTTTATTTACTCTTCACAGTGCAGGAAAGGAGCCCTGTTATCCATCAGTCATATGGCTCTCAACCTGCTGGAACAGCACATGGTGTGCACTATATATATATATTTATGTATATATATATTTACCCATTTAAACAGTCTGTACATTCATTTCTCGTTCTGACATGACAGATGTTGATGGAAGCACTGAAGGATTCGAGTGTCTCTGGGATTTGCCTGCTAAAGTAAACAGGAGCCAGGGCTGTAACCAGATCCCATTCTTGTGGTGGAGCAAAGCCACTCAGTTCGTTCTCAGCCCCGCTGAGAAGAAGCAGAAATGTTCCTGAATATTTCTGTGCAGGAAATAGGCTGGGCTTTCTTTAGTGTGGGAATGAAAACCTGGGATGAATGGGCCTGGTGGGGGACATTTGGCCTCGTTTTACCTGTCTTGGCTTTGGGAGACATCAGGAAGAGGAATTCACAATGAGATGCCCCATCCCTTCAAGTGTCCAAGGCCAGGCTGGGATAGTGGATGTTGTCCCTGCCCATGGATAAAAAATGCCCTTTTTTATGAACCATTCCATGATTGTAAGGATTCTGCAGACAAGAAATAAAATGGGTTTCTCTTTCTCCACTAAGACAGAGAAGAAGAGCAGAGTAAGAAGAAGAGCAGAGCAAGAAGATCAGCACAATCCTGCCCGAGCCATCTCTGCAAATCCCTTCACCAAGTGGCACTTGTGGCCCTTCCAGGCAGGACTGGGGCTCCACCACTGCGAAAACTCATGGGAAGATGTGAAAACTCATGGGAAGAGACCCTTCCACTCCAAAAAAAAACCATCCAGAGGTCAAGTGCAGGGAAGGAGGGGAGCAGTCCTGGCAGTTCCTTGCGTGGCACGAAGAGGGGAGGAGCAGAAATGTCCCAGCTCTTGGCTCGGGTGGTGCGGGCAGCTTTCAGCACACACGTCCCTTGAGTCCTTCTTGCTTCAAAATCACAGCAGGTCAAGTTGTAGCCAGGCTTTTTCCCCCTCACCAATGTTTCATTCCACTTGTTCTAAGTGTGTTTCCCTGCACACACCAGGGAGGGTTTATCTGCAAAGGGCGGAGAGGTTGGGAAACCGCGAGAAGTGAAAGCTTAAAATTCCTCTTGCTCTGGAAGGACAAGCACGGCCACAAACGGGGTCAAAAACACAGCCTGAGAGCACACAGAGGATTTAAGGCAGGTGGAGGAGAAAGTGTTCCTTTTAACAAAATAGTAGCACAATAATGAACATTTTCTGCTCCCACTTGGACATTCATTGCTGCCAACTGCACTTTGTTCTCCTGCATCAGGCAGAGGTCACACATCTTTCCTAAGGAGAATCAACAAGGGAAGCCAGACTGAGCACTGCAACCTTTATTAAATGACTCAGGGCAACAAATAAACAGCCAGGAAACCGTGGAACTTCAAAAATCCCCAAATTAAAAGTGCACACCTAGTGCAAGTCTGATTGGAGAAATCAGACCGAGAAAGGTCTGATTTATTTGGAAAGGACTGCGGAAACACCCAAAACATTTCCTTATGTTTTAACATAAACATAAATATAAATACAAACAATATAAATATAGGCAAAACGTAAATCAAATATAATTATAATTAGAAATTGAAAGTTGTCTTTTTTTTTTTTTTTTTTTGGGTGGATAATTAGGCATCTTCAGGAGATGAAATGTCATTTAAAGGGTGGTGTCTGGGCTCCCTCTCCTGGCTCTTCCTTTGCCGTGGAATGTTCCTGCTTTGCAGCTTTTCCTGACTCTTCCCACCTCTCTCCCTGTGCAGTTTAATCCCCCACCGGTGTAGAACTGGGTTTAAATATCCCAAATTAGCCAGGCCTGGGGGAAAACCACCCGAGCTTTGCCTCAGGCTGGACGTGACTGCTCCCAAACCCAGGGAATTCCTGCCATCTGCCCACCCACAGGGTTTTCTACCTCATAATTGGGGTTTTTTTGAAGGTTTTTGTTTGTTTCAAGCCTTTTGCTCTGTCCTATGGAAGAGCCATTGCTGACCCAGTGCCTCACTCACTCCCTGCACCCCCTGTTAATTTGCTCAGCACTTACTCCCAGAAGTCCATAAATGGGATTCCTCCCACCTTTTCCTTAACTAATTTATAACACAAACCTCCTGTTTTCTGCTGTTTTTACAAAGCCACCCTGGTTGCACCAGAAAACCTGTTAAATGCTCGGTGTTTCCTCTATTTTAGACCCCAAAACTTCCCCAAAAGCTCCAAGGCAGTGCCCGAACTGCCCTGGCATTTTTCCTCCTCACATTTAAATTAGAGGAGTCTCCATAAACATGAGGCATTCAGCCTGAAAATAAGGCACATTCCTGTTCCTCTCGCTTCCCTCCTCACCCTGAGCTAATTGGTGGATGTTTTACTGCCCTGAGGTTTTATTAATGAGCAACATTTCATTCAGAGCTAATTAAAATCTCCAGGCAGACTCCACTTGGCAATAGAGATGTCGAGTAGGAAGGGAACAGGTGAGCAGAAAGCCTAATAACCATCATTATTTTGTTGGGAAGGAGGAATAAGGGGCAATAAAACCCCCCACATTAGAGGCTCATAAATACAAAACACCGGGAGGAAGTTGCCAGATATGTTGAGTCACGAAATAATTCACTGGTGCTGCTTTAAAAGCCTCGTTTTAAAGGTGTTATTCAGCAAAAGGCACCGAGATCCTGCTCTCAGGACTCTGCTGCTCTGCTGGGGCAGGAGGATCAGAAGATTCAGGTGCTTCAAGTTCTATTTCAGGCACATAACATTATTGACATCTGTGCCAACACCTCACGAAATTGATGGTGTTTTTGACCAGTTTGTGAGGGTTTGTCTCAATGCCGCTGAATTTGCCTGCAAGAAAACTCAACAGGCTCAGTAATTAACTCTCCCCACGTTAATTGGCTCCCAATTAACCTGCCAGAAATACCACAGACGTCAGGGTCACGTTTAAAAATACCCACCCTGTTGCTTTAATCCATTGTGTAATCACAAGATTTTAGCTCTGTGCTCGTCGCAGCGAGACCCGAATCACCCCCAGTGATCAATCAATCAGCAATTAACATTTAACCAATCCATTAAAACATGCAGCCATTCCAAAGGTGACCCTGGAAATGCCCCTTTGGGGGAACGTGCTGCCGAAATTTCCACCCTTCTTCCAGGACGTGGTGAAACAAAAGCGGCGTCCCAGCTGTTCCCTGTGTTTCTGCAGATCACAGGCATCGTTCCATCGTGCTTGTTTGAGCGCTGATTTAATTTTAATTGGGCTCTTGGGCCTCGTTTTTCCCCCTCCTGGTAAGAAAAAAAATGTTGCTCCTTGTAGGGAGCTCGAGCACCTCCTCACAACCTGGCATTCCCTGCTCGAGCTCGTTAGGCTGAGGTTTTTTTAAGTTGGTTTAAATAAAATAATGGGGGTTCTCTCCTCAGAGCTGAGCAGGATGAAGCACTTGCTTTTAAAAGGGAAAATTAAATCATGGAAAATAATAATTTACCACACTGGCTCTGACAGGCAAAGACATCGATTTGCTGTTGTTGGGCTCGTGCTGTGATGGTGTTGGAAGCTGCCTTCTCCTCCCAGAGCAGCAAATGAGTTTTGATTTCTCTTCATTAAAGGCATCATTAATTCCTCCTCCTGGTTTCTGTTTGTTTTCCCTTCCATTCTGTCTCGTTCCTGTAAATTTAACTCAGGCAGTGCATCCATCACATTTGTGCAATTGGAAACAGGGAGTTTTCCAGGCATTCTCACTCCTGCCCCATCCTGGGACAGGGACAGGTCTGTTCTCTCAGGACTTTTCACTGGTGCTCCAAGAGCCTGAATAATTTGGAGCCTGAATTCAGCCTGAGCAGGGAGGCTGGGGGTGGTTTTTTCCACCTTCCAACAAATCAGGCCTTTCCCACTTTTATCTGGCCTTTGAGGCTTCCCTTTGGATTCCTTCCTTTTTTTTTTTTTTTTTCAGCAATGCAAACAACTGCAGCAGGGCAGGGCCTTGTTTTGGGAGAGCTCTTTGTTGTGATGGGATTTCCTGATGAAGGCATTTCTTTTATCTATTATAAAAAAACCCCAAACAAGCCAGCACACTTAGCTTTCTCTGGTGTCTTTTTGGCCTGTTCTGTAGCTTGCAGGACTCACAGTTTCTTCTGGAGTAAAAGCATGTTATGATTGAACAGGGCATTATTAAGATATGGTGAAATCATTAATGTTATGAAATTATTAATGTTAGTAGAAGGCACAATATTTATACATCATATTTGGGAAGCTGAAGGAGGAGAGGAAAAGGCTGATGAGGGGCAAACAGGGCACACATTGACAGGCAAAAATTGATGAATTACATCACTGTTTTATCCATGGGACTGAGACTCTCTCTCCTTAATCCCCTCAGCCTCCCTGATCACCAGAGACCAGAGTTAGATAAACTATCTCAGAGTTAGATAAACTATCTCAGGTAGCCTTTGACGTCCTCCCAGAAGCCAGAAAAGATCCATCACGCTTTCCTCGGGTGTCAAAAAGGTTTTGCTGCTGCAGATTGGGCAGGCTGGAGGTCACTCCAAATCACAGTATCGTTCACTTCATAAGCCCATTTTATCCTGTCAGCTGCTATTACGAGTTCAAGTTGTTTCTGAGGAGTCCACAGCATAGATCAACTCCTCGTCCTTCAGCCCCTCTGCACCCTGGGCTTTAAGCACTGATTGATTCATTAAATGTCTCCAAAGCCAAGCCATTCATCTTTTTTCACTGTGTTTTATTGTCTCTGTTCCCCCTGACTTCCAAACCTCCACGTTGTGCTCACTTGAATAATGTGTCAATAGACAGGCATTTTTACCCTATCTTTACCCTGTATTTTTATATATCTATTTACATACCTATTTTTAACCTAGAGGGTATTTTTACACATAAGAAAGAGGCACCTGCACCTGCTTTTACTGGTATTGGCTACACTGGGCTGTGTCTTGTGGGAATTCTGGTAGGTTTTTGCTTGGCAGTGCTCTACTGCACCCCCCACCCCATGCACACCCACACAATTTTCAGCCCAAAACACAATTTCAAGGTCCAAAGGATTGCTTTTTCGATTATTTTTTTCAGAGTTTTCTAAGTAAAACCCCTTATTTATATAACACAAACCTCCTAAAGTAGGGAGAACAGCATCACCTTTAAACCCCCAAAGCCCATATCTGGGAGACCAGCGAGTTAATTTGAGGTCCAAACCTCGAAAATTCCAAGGTTTATGATTTCAGAGCTCAAAGCCCAGAGGGCCCAGAGCATCATTTTCAAGAGCCTGGCCTGGGAGGTCCGTGGCACTGTGATGTCACACGGAGCCTGTGGGGACAGAAGGGGCTGGGGGGTGCTGGGATCTGCGCTCTGGAGGAGCCAATCCACAGGGTGAACACCTTTTGTCGCTGAGAGCATGGCTGTGGCCGCTCAGGATCAAACTGGCAACATGTGCCAGACCAAGATGGACTTCTGGGATGGGATGGATTCCATCTTCATGATGCCCAGCATCACCCCCACAGGTACAGGCTTTGGTGGCTCCAGATGGGCAGTGGCTCCCTTGCAGATTCCTTCCATGAGTTTGTCAATGTTTTAGACATTACCAGCGTTTCAGTCCACCCCAAACCCCACAGCCAGGGGGGCTGGAGGGCTGAGAACCAGCAGGAGCAGAGCATGACTTGGCTTTCCTTGGCTTTCCAGAGCGAAGGGCTGTCTGGAGTGCGGTGTCTGGATACGTCCAACAGCAGCTCCTGCAGCACAAGGTGGGACAGCACCCGCCTCATGAGCACCCAGGGAATCTGGGAGTCCCCATGGCCCTGGAGGGTGGCCTGCAGCTCCTCTTGCTCTCCTCAGAAAGCAGCAAACCCACATCAAAAGTCCCCATGGAGGGACAAAGGGGGTTTGTGCAGGGGTGGTGTCACCTCTGGGAGGGGGGGTTGTACCACAGGAGACCCTGGAGCTGCCTCTGCCTTCACCCCAGCACCGCTTTTTGGGGGAAGTGAAAAAGAGGCCTTGGCATCCCCTCCCCAGGGCTCTCCCCACTGTCCTGGCTCAGTGGGAGCTGGCAGGGTCTGGTCCAAGGTTCCATCCAGGAACCATTCCCAGCTCTTCCCTCTGACCAGCCCTCACCCTTTGGCCTTTCCCTCCTGCTGCAGGGGGTCCGAGTCCCCACCCTGGGCTCCTTTGACGTGGTCCACACGGAGATCCACGTGGGGGACAGGGCTGTGACCCTCCAAAGGCCAGTGTTCTACCTGGCCAGGAACCTCGGAGGAGCCTCCAATCTCATGGACAACAACACTGACCTGGCTGGTAAGGCAGGGGGTGAGCCCTGGCTGGTAAGGCAGGGAGTGAGCCCTGGCTGGCTGCAGGGCTGGGCTGAAGGAGGGGATCACGCTCCTTTCCTAAAAGCAGAGGGAGCAGGTCTGACCCTGGGGCGTTGTGGGTGATGATGGCTGCAACAAACAGCCCTTGGGAAATGCCTGTGGTGGATCCTACAGGAATTCCCCCACCCCTGTGCTGTGGTTTCCCAGGGGATAAGCAGCTGGAGCCTCTGAAATACGCCGAGGTGGCTGGGCAGGCCTCTGTGTCCAGGAGAAAAGCAGAGAGCTGCATCCTGGGCACCACATCCCTCCTGTACCACTGCCTGGCCAAGGGCGAGAGCGTCGCCTTCGTCCTCCGGGACGTGGGGGTGCTCCTCATCGAAGGCAGGAAGGCACACATGAGGTTCTACCCTGACTTCCTGGAGAAGATGACTGGGAAGAAGATCCAGGACAGGGCTACCTTCAAGGTGAGCCTTTTGTTTCCCTCCCTGCTGGTGGAGGGACCCCCGTGATGTGGCCAGCGGGTCTGACCACGGAGAGCCCTTGCTGCCCTGAGCTCCTCCTCTCCCCAGTGCCTTGGCCAGGCTGAGGGTGTCCTGGCATCCCCACGTTTCTCTGCTGCAGGTTTTCCAGCAGCTGGACCTGGTGGTGTCCCGTGAGGTGCCTGTTGCTTCCCTGGCTTTCACGAGCCGTGTCCTCGTCTTTCCCGAGTGAGTCCAGAATTCTGGAGGCTTCAGGCTCTGCCTGAGACAACCAGCAGCAGGACAAGAGGGCACAGCCTTGAGCTGCCCCAGGGGAGGTTCAGGTTGGACATGGGGAAGAAGTTCTTGCCAGAGAGAGTGATCAGCCACTGGAAGGGGCTGCCCAGGGAGGGGGTGGAGTCCCCATCCCTGGAGGTGTTTGAGCAGAGCCTGGATGTGGCATCAGTGCCATGGGCTGGGTGACAAGGTGGGGTTGGGTCACAGATTGGATTTGATGATTTCAGAGGTCTTTTCCAACCTGGCCCCTCTCACCCATGCCTGGCTGCCCATCACTCCTGAGAGCACACCTGAGGGGACAGAGCAAGGATTTTAGGCGACACTCTCGTGGGCTTTCCCATCATGGCCAGGAATCCTTTCCTGGGTGCTCCCATTTCCCAGGCCAGTCCTTAGGGATGGGGCACAGCTGACTTGGGAAAACAGCCCGTGCCAAAGTGCCCTGTGAGCAGCTGGTGGTGGTGCCGTGGCTCAGGCTTGTGCCTCCTCTTTGCCTCCAGGTTTGAACCGGCCAGTCTGCCCCTCTCACTGTTCAGGGACCGCCTCAGGGCCTTGAGACAAGTCCCTGGTGGGGACAGAGGGTGGCAAAAAGAGAGTTTGCCACCTGTCAGGCGAGGCATGGAAGGTAAAGCAGCTCCCAGCTTGTTTCCATAGCCAGGGCAGGTGGCTTCTGTGAGCTGATGGGAGAATCCCTCGGGGATGATTTTTGTCACGAGGATCTGACTTGTGCCAAAGCTTGGGGCCAGCCCAGCCCAGCCAATTCTCCTCAGGCTGGCTGAGCTCTGGGCAGGGGGGTGCCCTGGGTCCAGCAGGAGGAGGAGGGTGTGGATCCAAAGGCTCTGGGAAGCTCTCTCTCACTTTTGAGGGAGGCTCTGTCACCTCAGGGGTGTCACCCAGCTCCCCTGAGTGCAGTGCTGGCACTGGGGAGGGTGCCAGGCCTCTGGAGACATCCCAGCCGTGCTCTGCTGAGGAGATCTCTCCTTCCTGGTTCCAGGGAGATTTCCAGGACTGGCTGTGCCCGCTCGCTCCTCCGCTAAGGCGGGCAAGCAGCTCTGGGACGAGGGGGACACAGAGATGGAGGACAGCTCTGGGGTCAGGTGAGACTGGAGGCTCAGGGCTGCAGCCAGAGCCCCTTCCCCAGCACCAAACCCCCTGGGAGAGGCTGCTGGAGCCCCCCATGGCACAGGGCTGGCTCCTGTGGGCAGGATGTGGCCCCAGAGCCCTCCCAGTCTGGGTCAGCCCCCTCCTGTTGTGTCCTCCCAGGAAGCTGCCAGAGATCCCAGGGGCTGCTGCTGCTGGAAAAAAGCAGTTTGGGACTGAGCAAGCCAAGGGCAAACCTGCCCCCAAGGGCCAAGTATCAAAGCAGGACCAGGGAGAGGCAACAGCCACTCAGAAGGGCAGGGTAGGAGGAGAAGGAGAAGCAAAAGATTCCCTTGGAAGAGAAGGAAAAAAGAAAGTTCATTCTGGAAGAGGAGGAGCATCAAAAGACTCCCTTGGAAAAGAAGGAGCATCAAAAGATTCCCTTAGAAGAGAAGGAGAAAGAAAGTTCATTCTGGAAGAGGAGAAGCATCAAAAGATTCCCTTGGAAGAAAAGGAGCATCAAAAGATTCCCTTGGAAAAGAAGGAGCATCAAAAGATTCCTTTGGAAAAGAAGGAGCATCAGAAGATTCCCTTGGAAGAGAAGGAGAAAAGAAAGTTCCTCCTGGAAAAGGAGAAAAGAAAGCTCCTCCTGGAAAAGAAGGAGAAAAGAAAGTTCCTCCTGGAGGAAAAGGAGAAAAGAAAGCTCATCTTGGAAGAGGAGGAGCACCAAAAGATTACCTCGGTAAAGAAGGAGAAAAGAAAGTTTCTCCTGGAAGAAAAGGAGAAAAGAATGTTTCTTCTGGAAGAAAAGGAGGAGAAAAGAAAGTTTCTCCTGGAAGAAAAGGAAAAAAGCAAGTTCGTTTCAGAAGGGAAGGAGAAGTGAAAGACCCCTTAGATGCCCTCAGAAGAGAAGGAGAAAGGAAACTCCTTTCCAGGAGAGAAGAAGAAAAGAAAGTTGCTCTTGGGAGCGCCTCCCTGCCCTGGAGTGCCCAGGACTGGGAGCCTGAGGACCCCACCACCTCCATGGTGGTCCTGCAGACACTGGGACCTGAGGCACAGGGGCACAGTCCAAGGCCTGAGGCCTTCTGGTCAGTGCTGAAAGAGCCCCAGAAGAACATTTTGGCAGGTTACAAGTTTGAGCCCTCCCTTTATGTGTCCCCCCTGCCCCCAGAGGGGTCCACGGCTCCGAGGTCCCCCATGCTGGAGAAGAGGGAGGTGGTTGCCAGGGGGTTGTGGCCGTGGATGGAGTGACCAGGGCTGGGCTGAGCATTCCCAAACGAGACCAATCCCCAGCCCAAGTGCTGCTGGCAGGAGGGACACCACGCCAGGGAGGACAGGGAGGGTTTGGTTTGGTTTGAGACTTGGCAAAAAGCTAAATCAACTCTCATGTGCCAATTGGGCCTCATTCTGAGAGTCCAAAGCCTTCTGTGGAGAGTCCAGAGGCTCATTGTTGAGCCCAAACCCAGGTCAGGGATTGATCCTCATCTTTAGGATTCATATTCTGCAGTTTGGAGACCTCAGAGCTTCTTCTAAGCCTCCAGCAGTGTCTGCCCAGCAGCCTGGGAGGGGTCACTGGAGCCAGGGCAGGACATTTGAGGAGGCAGGTGACTGATATGGGACCAAACCCACCCAACTGTGAGGCTTTCCATGCTGAAAAACTTCTATTTGAAAGCATCCCAGGGGATATTTTATATTTGACACAAATAATGGAGCTGTGAGGCCACAGGATGACCTTTCTCTGATCCCAGGGGCCGTTGTGTCAGTCAGAGATGGATCTGAGTGAAACCTGGAGCTGATGATCAGGGAATTCATAATCCTTGCAAGAGACAAAGCTGCAGGTTAAATATTCCCCGTGACTGAATCACTGGGCTTGGACAGCCCGTGGGTTGTGGGGAATGAATGAACTGTAAGTTCCATTTTACTGACTGAAACCCCCACTGAAACCCACCTCAGAGGGTGTGAAGATGAGCACGTGGCAACCCCTCGGTAACGAAACAGCAAAGCCCCCAAAAGGGGAAGAGAGGGGAGAGAAGCCCCCAGACCTTAAAAATTCTGCCCCAAAATTTCTTTGTTATTTATTCTTTATTTTTATGAGCTTGTGCTAATAGATATAATTATTGGTTGTGTTAATAAACCTCTAAAAAGGGGATGAGAGCTCAGTGTTAAACATTTTTTGAACAAAACCTGAGTCAGTTTGAAGCAGCAGCTGGGCTGTGTTTGGAGGTTTTTATTAGAGGAGAACCCCACAAGCAAGAAAATTAAATACCACCCATTGCCCTATTGCAAACCCCATCCCTTGCACACCTGCAATTCCAATTTCTTCTCCTTCATTAAATGCCTCCAAAGTTAAATCACTTTAAGCACTGATTGACTCAATAAATGTCTCCAAAGTCAAGCCATGTATCTTTTTCACTGTAGTTTTTTTTTCTACTCACAACCCTCTATTCACAAATTATTATTATTATTTCACTGTATTTTGTTGTCTCTGTTCACAAACCCCTATTCACAAATCTATCCACAACCCCTGACTCACGAACCTCCAGCACAGCCCTGAGTTCTGTTCACTTGGAGAATCTGTGTAAATACAGGGTGTATTTTTACACACAAGAAAGAGGCACCTGCTTTTGTGCAGTATTTCAAAATGCAGTGTGTCTTCTGGGAATTCTAGTAGGGGTTTTTTTTTTGGCTTTTACAGTAGCATGTATTTGCAGTTGAGATGTTCACCCTGTTCTGTTATTCAGCCCTGGTTTTGTGAGGCTTCACATCTTTAACCCAGTTATATATATTTAGGTAGGTAATGTGTCAGAAAGGAGAATATTTATGAAGGCACACAATTTATGCTGGTAAAAATCAACAAAAATGCCCAAAGCTTTGAAAACTGGCTTTTCCTGCCACTGCCTACCCACCATCTCAGAGTCATGGAATGGTTTGGGTTGGAAGGGATGTTAAAGATCATCTTGTTCCACCCCCTTGTTCCACCTTCCACCAGCCCAGGTTGCTCCAGCCTGGCCTTGGACACTCCCAGGGATCCAGGGGCAGCCACAGCTTCTCTGACCAACCTGTGCCAGGGCCTTTCCACCCTCCCCATAAAACATTTCTGCCTTATGTCCCCTCTGGCAGTGGCAAACCCTCCACCCCTGGGCCTGGCACATTTTGGATGCCTCTTCTGGGCCTGGTCTATCAGAGCTGGGAGAAAAGGAAGAGATTCCAGAGAATGGAGCAGAGGGTGAGAATTCCTTCCCATCCAGAACTTCCAGCCAGACAATTCTGCTGCCCTCTCTTTATTTAGGACTTCCCACTGCTAAATTTCCACCTCCTCCCGGCTGCCCAGGGGTCGGAAACGGGCTCTCCACGACGCGAGGTGCCTGCGGAGAGAGGGAGCTGCTCAACCCCTGCCGTGGCCAGGGCTGGGGTGTGTGAGGGTGCAGAGCAGCTCTGGGCACCCCATGGCATGCACCCTGTGGGATGTGGGCACCCAGGAAAAGGGGCTCCAGCTCACAGCACAAACCTCAGCTAGAGTTTGGGTGGTGACCAACCGGGCACCCGGAGCCCCCACAGCTCGAGACACCCCACGGCTGACACGGCCACCCAGTACCTGCTTGGCAACCCCCTCCACCTCTGACTCACCCTTGCACATCCTTTGCCCAGGCAGGGACCACCAGGCACAGGAACAGAGCAGTGAGAAGCCCGGCCACAGCCACCAGGCAGTTGCTGAGAAGGACCTTCCTGGAGGTGTCAGCATCCACTGCTCCTCTGTTTGCCCTGCCAGCCACGCCCTTGGCGTTGGTCCTGCCCAGTCTCCTCTTGTCCATACCTGGAGGAACGACTGTGCACGTCAGTGTGTCCTGCCCACCTCTGGCCATCTCATGGCAGGGCTGGCATTGCTGGGAAATGTTCTTTCCTGCTTTGGTGGCATCTCTGAGTGAGGGAATATCCTGGGGTGGCAACGTTTCTGTGGTTCAGTAGGAGCCAAGGGAACTCCCAAAGGCCTTGCAAGTCTGTGCTCTCCACATCCTCCCTCTCCCTCCTCTCTCAGCCTTGCTTACACTCTGCAGTGGCCACAATCCAGCTCTCCCAGTGTCTGCCTTCGCTGCCTGTTCCTGGGGATCCTTCCCATCTGCCCACAACTTCTCCTGTGCTTTCCCACCTTCCCTCATCCCCAGAGGGTCTCAATGTGTGTCCCTGGCACAGCCACCCCCTCCTTTGGGTGGCTGAGGGACAACAATTACCTGTCACTCCTGTTGGCTGAGTGGCCCCCGGGTTTTCCACAGGGAATGGCACCTCCTGAAGGCCTCCCTGAGGTGCCTCCTCATCCCCAGGCTCGAGCTCCACAACTTTGGAGAGAAAGTTCAATTCCAAGTCACCGTTCCTGAGCGGGATCTGAGAGCCCAGCTTCCCAACTCCCCCCGCACCCACCATCAGGCATGTCCTTCAGAGCACCCAGCACTTCAGTCAGCGTTTCCTCCAGCTGCCAGTAAATGTCTCCAGACTCAGTTCCGTTCTTTGGACCTTCGTGGAAAGAGTCAAAGAATTTCTGCCCCAGCAAACCCTGGGCTGTGTCACTGGGAAAGCCCTCCCTGTGCCCACAGCTGACACCAGACCCCCGTGGGGAGCTCTTGTCACAGCCTGTGGCATCCCCTGTGCTGACTGAACCCCAGAACAGGGAGGGGAGAACCCCAGAACAGGGAGGGGATCACGGAGCAGGACAGGCAGGGCTGGATTCTCTCACCTGCAGGAGATGCCTCGCTCACAGTTGGGCTTTGAGCTGGCAGTTCCCAGAGGGAGAACGTGTCCATGTGACCTTCAGGAGAGTCAGATCCAGACACTGCACCTCCATTGCCTCCAGACACGTCTGTGAATAGAACAGAGGTGCTCAACTGGAATATTTCCATGTAGTTCCCCAGATCTGATGGCATGGTCTGTCCCTCCCTCTCTGGAGCTCTGTGCAGGCAGGTGCCTGAGCCACCATGACCCAAACCAAACAGTGCAGGAGCTGTCAGGAGAAAGGGCTTTCTGCAGCTCACACCAGCCCAAAACCCACCCCCAACCCTGCTGGCGTTGCAGTGACACTTGGAAGCAACTCAGGGATCCTGGGAGAGTTTGCTCTGGATATCCCACTGCCCTGGGGCCATCCCTGAGCCCGACCCATTCCCTCTCTGCTCTGCTGCGTGGCTGCCCCCAAAAATGATGGTTACATTTCATACCAACAGAAGATTGGGACCCAAATGCTCGCTCAGGGGACGTCCTGTGGGACCCAACAGCACCTATGGGACCTGTGGGGGCCCTGTGGTGGGTGCAAGCCCTTCCCTGCCCACCTACCTGCCCCCAGCAGCCCTGGCTCATCCACGTGGACCCTCGTGGTGATGTGGGCATACAGGGCCACCAGCATTGCCAGGGCTGCAAAGGCTGCCAGGGCTTTCAGCAGTGCCAGCAGAGCGCGGCTGCCGGGAGCCCGGCGCCCCTGCATCATCGCTGCTGATGCCACCAAAACCTGCAGAACCACTGCTGCACCCCTGTTGTGGTGCCCACAGAGCCTTCCCCAGGCTGCAAACCACGGCCTGGGGAGCCTTTGTGACCTCGTGGCCCATGGTGGGGGGGTTCTACCCCCAACAATCCGCCAGCGCCTCCGGGGGAGCCTCAAAGGTTCCACGGGCACGGGAACAGCCCGGCACTCCCCAGGGTGTCTGGGGAGATGAACAGGCTCCCCAGGGCAGTGGGCACAGCCCCGAGGCTGCCAGAGCTCCAGGAGGGTTGGGATGATCCTCTTGGGGATGGGTTTGTGCAGGGCTGAGGGTTGGACTAGATGGTCCTTGTGGGTCCCTCCCAGCTCAGCAGGTTCTGTCCCGTGGACCAAAAACCTCCTGGAGCTCCCTCAGAGGACTCCTGGGCTGGCACCTGGGAATTCCTCTGTCTCCAGAAGAGGTCAAGCTGCAGATGCTTGGGAGGAGTCCCTGGCATCTTCCAGGCCCGGAGTTTGCTCCCATTGCTGTGGAAATGCTGGTTATCCTGCCTGAAAAGGCTCTTGGAAAAGCTTCCCTGTCAGATTTAACACATTGGCTCACTACAACAGAGACCAGAGAAGGTGATTTTGCCTTAAATGTTATTAAAATATTAACATGCTATTAAATATTAACGTGTTTGCACAGCAGTGTCAGCCTACAGTTGTGCACAGCCCTGGAGGATTCCTTAACTGCTGCCTGCTTTTCCTAAGGAATATTCCAGCCTGGGTTAATGGCCTTTACTTTTGGCTTCTCCCAGTACGGATGCAGCTGGTGACTGGAATGCTCCCAGTCTGGTTTAGGGCTCTGTCAACACTGCAGATGTTTTGAGCAGTTTGGTGCTGAAACAAAGCCCCGGTCCCTCTGCTGGGCACTGCTCCTGTCTCAGCTGGTGGAAGGAGGGGGTGGAACCTCCTAAATTGAGGGTGTGGAAAGGAAGCTCCATCTCTTGGCAGCAGGGTCTGGTGAGAGCCACAGCTCGTGGTGTGACTCCAGTGGAAAGGTGGGGGTTTGATCCTGAGGAAATACTCATTATTCAATTTATGTTTGCTCTAATCTGACTTTCCTGTAGCGCTGCCCTCGACCCTCATCTCAGAACCTTCCTGAGTTCAGGATTGTTTTAGGGACAGCTGGGGGCAGCACAGCACCGAAGATCTGTCCTTCCTGCTCACATTTACCTGCCTTTGGTGGGTGTGGAAGGATTCAGTCATTATTCAGCGAGAAAAAGATGTAATTACTTTGATAAAATCCAGGTTGGTTTGCACGGACCTGCTCTCTGGGCAGCCTTGCCCTTCCTCTTGTCTCAAATAAGGCACAATATTACATCACCATCCTGGTCCTCAGTGAGTGTGTGGTGAGGGGCTTGTTCTTGGGGGATGCTCCTTGGCACTGGGTAAACATTTAAAAATCACGATAAAAATCCATTTTGTTTAATCAGTGCTTCAGTTATGCTGGGAATTATCCCGAGCCCAGTGCATTTGTTTCCACAGTGAGCAATTGCAAGTCAGGGTGAGGATGAAAAGTCTGATGTGATAACAGAGTAAGTCCCAGGACTCCAAATACAGTTTATTTTAGAGTGGAAATGCCAGGTAAGGACCCCTCCTCCAAAAACCCTCCCAAATGAAAAGCCCAAATTCATGTGCTGGGAATATAAAACCCCAGAAGACTTTCTTCCCAAATTATCAGCTTTGCTGCAGCGGGTGTTTGCTGTGGAGCACTTGACAAATTTGTGTAGCCTCAGAGGTTGATAATGGATGATCTAATCTCATGTTCATGGCAGGAAAATAAAAATCAGGGCTGCTGTAAGGTCGACAGCAAACCTTTCTGTTCTCGTGCTTGTCATTGCTCCGTGATGCCTTGGCAAATGTTAGAAAATAAATTCAGGTTTTGATCCCAGTTTAATAGGATTTGAATGTAATGTATCCGTCCTCTTGATCTTTGTTTGCATTTAAGGCAAGGTGATGGGAAGGAGAACAGGCTTGGAAAAATTATTGGGTTTAAAATGTTCCTTTTCTAGATAACATTTCTACCAAATGACACTTTTAGTGGGGGGGGGAGTAGAAGAGGTTTATACTCCACCATCATTAGCATTAGAAAAATACAGTATTTCCAACTCATTTGTGTTTGAGGGTTCAAGAACATTTTAAATGTCTGAAGTTTTGGAGAAGGCAGGGTGGAGAACATGTTTCTGTAGGGTTGCCAGGCAGTGTTTCCTAGACCAGATGATGATGGTGTTTTGCCTCTGCATTTCTCCAACCCCCTTTTTTCTGGGGCATCATTTTCACCAAAACCCCTCTGCAGAGGCCCAGGGGCTTGCAGAATTCCCTGCAAAGCAAAGGAGTTTCGTGCTTTGCTTTGGACTTTCAGGGCCAGTTTTAGGCTGGTGGAAGATTCCCAGCATGGTTTGGGTTGGGAGGCACCTTAAAATCATCCCATCCCACTCCCCCTGCCACGGGCAGGGACACCTTCCACCAGCCCAGGTTGCTCCAACCTGGCCTTGGACACTTCCAGGGATGGGGGAAAAGGCTTTTTTATTTGGCTTAATTAAAGAGTAAGGGTTTTAATTTGGCTTTAGCACTAGGTGGGGCTAAAGGACTAAAGAAGGAGTGAAAAAACACTGGCTGAGCCCTGGGGATGTGGGAAAAAAAACAACAGGAAAAGAGGAGACAATCGATGCTGTTGGAGCCCCTCCACTCCCAGCGTGGTGACAGAAAGCAGAGCGTGACTCTGCAGGTTGTCAGCACTCCTGGGAGGCCAGGGATGTGTTGGGGAGATGGTTGACACCTGGAACCCACGAGCAGGACACGCTGGGCAGCAGCTCTCAGGTGTATTTTGGTGTCTGACAACTCTTCTAGGAAGGAGCCTTCAAAAAGCAGCATCTCCTCAGCTTCCAAACCTTCAAGAATGGCCCCAGGAGACAGCTCAGGGCAAATTCCTGATTTCTCCCTGTGTGAGCTCATTTTTAAGGGACTCATTCCGGTGTTTTTCCTGGGGGATTTTTTTATTTATTGCTCCTGCTTATGGATGTAAGAGAAGAATGGCTTTTAAAATCCACAAGAAATCTTCCTTTCAGATTGTTCCTCCCCAGACTTTCCCCCAATGTCCCATCCAGGTAACAGATTTATTGGTTATCAGATAAAACAGGTAAACAACAATACTTTGTTCTCCAACACAATATCCCTTGACTGTCACAGTTAAGGATCTTAACTGTCCTTATCAATCCTCTGGCAAATTATCCTTATCCATCCTGTGGCAAAAGAGCAGCTTTTGCCTGTATTAATGGGAGTGTTTTTGTGGGCAAAGAGCTCAGCAGAACTGAGCAGCCAGCTGTTCTCTCGTTTGCCCTACAGAGTGGAGAAACATTTAATGAAATTGCTTATAGTTTAATGATTTGTATGACATAAACAATATTTTCCTTCTGTCAGTGCCGGGCCAATCTCGAATTGCTTGAGGATGTAAACATGAGAAAATACACCCAGACAATTTAAATTAAATGCCTAATGCACCTGGGGAGAGATTATCTGCTCTGCTCCTATCATTTCTTCTCTAAATCTACCAGCAGGGGTTCCTGTTTGTTGCTCGGTGCTTTTATTGCACAAATAATTTAGTGTCGAGTAAAGGGGGTGAGGGATTGGGGATATTTTGAGGGAAGCACCAAAGAAATCCAGAAACCCTTTTAAAACCCCCAGTTTCAGCAGAGAAGCAGAGAATATCCTGAGCTGGAAGGGCCCTCCAGGATCGTGGAAATGCTGGAATGAGCTCTGTGAGAAAAGGAACATGGACAACAAGCAGAGCTTGGGCAGCAAAGAGGAACTTGCTGCTTGGGGCAATAAAGAGTTTTTTAGGGCACAATTCTCATTTCCCTCAGGGTGGTTGGTGCTGAGCCAGCTCCAGCTTCTGTGTTCAGGATGTTGTGACTGATCTAAGGGGCATTTTTGGCATGTGGATTTTTCCTTCCCTCTTTTTTTCCATCTTGGTTGTTGGTGGGGGATGAGGGACTGCCTTTCACTTGTGGTTGTGCAAAGAACTCTGACCTTCACCTCTTTACCCTCCCAGAGAATTCCCTGTGAGGGCTGGGATAGAATTCCCAGAGAAGCTGTGGCTGCCCCTGGATCCCTGGAAGTGTCCAAGGCCAGGCTGGAGCAACCTGGGCTGGTGGAAGGTGGGGCAAAGAGGGGAACTAAATCCTACCAGAGAAATAAATGAAGGCCTTGTCCATGGAATCATGGATTGGTTTGGGTTGGAAGGGACCTCCTGTGATGTTCCTCCAACTTTTCCCTATCACCTGGAGCACAACATGTGTGGGAGAGAACTACAGGAGGGGCATCCCTGTTCCTTCCCCCACCAGCCACCAAAAATTCCTCTCAACCCCAATTTGCTGATGTTGTTCCCCCACTGATTTTTCTGTTCCATGATTTTTCTGTTTCCTTGGAAAGACCCAACATGAAGAAAACCTAAAAAAAAAAATCAGGCTGTCACTCTGCCACGCTCCTTTTAGGGAGGAATTGCTTGGAGCAGCAGGAATGATGCCTAATCCTGGGATTCTGGGAGCTGGGGGGGAGGTGATGTCACTGCAGTTTGTGCTCATGAATAAGGAATCTGACATTGTCGTTATGCAAATGTGACCCAACCAGCTCCAAACTAAACAACCCCCTTGTTTGGTGTGTCACTTCTTCACCAGGCTCCTTCCCCTGCTCTTGGATTTTTGGGATGGAGATGATTTGTTGGAGAGGTGGCAATGGGTTGTGGAGATAGGAGGAGGGGGAGGAGAATCTTGGGATGGGATTCATGGATTGAGCACCCCTGGGAATCAGGTGCCAGCTGATATTCCTTGGCTTCCATGGGAATGACTGAGAAATGATCAGCACTGGGGGACGTTCCCCATCATCAGGTTGTTGTGGAGCAAAGTAACAGGGAATTATGGAATGGTTTGGGCTGGGAAAGCCCTCTGAGTTATCCTGATTTTCTCTTTCTCTCTCTCCCAGGTGTAGTTAAAAAAATTGCAAAGTTCACCATAAAAGTCTCTCTCACTCCTTGTGCTGAGGGTGATAAACTTCACCCCCCATCTCATGTTGTTTTATCCCATAATTTGCACTGTGGGAAGGAGAAAGAAGCCTTTCCATAAGGCTCCAGTGTATAAATCTCAGTTTATTGTTTTTCTATCAGGGCAGAACACTCTCTCCACGCCAGGTGTCTTAAATTAATAGGCTACAGGTTGAAAAGAAGGAGGAAATTGCCAAAAATGTTCCCGCATTTGTTCTAGTCCTGAAAAAGAGCTGATTTAATTAATCTCCCTTCATCAGGGGCACAAAGCCTGGGTCTAATTGCGAGCTCAGAAGCATCAGTTGTCCAAGTGATTGGAGAGCAGTTAGAGATGAAAGGGAGGCAAACGAGGCAGTGATGAATGTGGCTTTGCTGGGAGCTCTGTCTCGCTGCCTCTCCCGCCCAAGCAGTTGGAGGGCGGCTGCAAAGTAATAAAAGAAAATTAAAACACATAAAACTTTGGTAAAGTAAGGGGGAGAGGCCCTGGTGAAACCAGAGAGAAGCAGAGGAGCTGAGAAGTGAGGAGGGGAACACCTGGGAAGGGGTTACTGCCCAACCCAAAGCCTGTCGGGGTCAACGGGATGGACGGAGCTGGAGGGTCTTACTTGGTCATGAGGGGTTGGGTTGGGCCTTGAGAGGTTCAGCTGGACCTTGAGAGGTTCAGTTGAGCCATGACAGGTTGAGTTGGGCCATGACAGGTTGAGTTGGGCCATGAGATGATGTCTTGGGCCATACAGTGCCGTGGAGGACGTGTCTGTGCCACTGCACTCTGGGAAAGCACGTCATGGGGTCATGGAATGATTTGGGTTGGAACCCCGCCCTCTGGCAGTGGGAAGCCATTCCCCCTTGTCCTGCCCTTCCATCCCTTGTCCCAGGTCCCTCCCCAGTTCTCCTGGAGCCCCTTTAGGCCCTGGAAGGGGCTCTCAGTTCTCCCTGGATCCTTCTCCAGGATAACCCCCCCAGCTCTCCCAGCCTGGCTCCAGAGGATCCTGGGTTGGTTTTGGTTCTTGCTGTTCCCCATTTGTCCCTCCTGGGCACACCCAGATTGGCTTTGTCCTGCTCTGTGCTGTTCATCTGAGCACAAATCCACCCTTTTCCAGGGCTCCTGGAAATCAAATCCCCAGGTTTTGGTAAATATGAGACAATTAACGCAGCAAACTCCGTGGGAGGGGAGGGGTGACAAGGTCGGGCTGGAACTGTGGGATCTCCCAGGGGGGACTCCTCTCCTGCCTTCCAAATTTAGCAGATTAGATGGAAAATAATGCCTCCCCCAGCACTGCCCTGAGGGGATTGGTGTCTCTCAGGAAACCATTCCCCAGGGCTCAGCCTGGGAGAAAACTGCTCCTTGGGAAGGGCAGGGGGAGGTTCTGCTGCGTTCCCGTTTTTCCTGGTGTCAAAAATCCCTTCCAGGTGTTGGTGCTGGCTGGTGTTGCCAGGATCCAGGTTGGGATTATTCCATACTGGCCCTGGCAATGCAGATGAACAGCAGATTGTGCCTTCAGCTCTGTGGGGTTTTCCAGGTTCTGCCGATTGACAATGGAAAGGGAAATTTGAGACTATTTAGAAGGGCCTGGAAAACAGAAAAAGGGATAGAGAGGAGGTTTGGGTGGGATATCAGGAAAAAAGTCTTCCCCAGGAGTGTGAGGAGGGCTGGCACAGATTGCCCAGAGAAGACCTGAGAGCCCCCTCCAGGGCCTAAAGGGCTCCAGGAGAGCTGGAGAGGGACTTGGGACGAGGGATGGAGAGACAGGACACAGGGAATGGCTTCCCACTGCCAGAGGGTGGGGAGAGATGGGAGATTGGGTAGGAATTCCTGCTTGGGAGGGTGAGGAGGGGCTGGGCTGGAATTCCCAGAGAAGCTGTGGCTGCCCCTGGATCCCTGGGAGTGTCCCTGGATTTGGAGCAACCTGGGCTGGTGGAAGGTGTCCCTGCCCATGGCAGGGCGTGGATTGGGATGGTCTGTGGGGTCCCTGCCATCCCTGTACTCATCTTCCCAAGGCACACAAGCCCCATCCTCGTGATGGCACCTCAGGGAATGGAACCCACAGCTCCTTCTTCTCCAAGGAAAAGGAAACACACCCAGCAAGTTGTTACAACGCTGCCTCCTTCGGCTTTGGCCGACTGTGACCCCAGACAGGAGTTATTTGGTTTCAAAGCCCCACATTTCTATAAAGGAAGCCCTTTAAAAAAAAAAAGAAAAACTTGGCAGAAAAAAAAAAAATCTGCATTAAAGATCTAATCCAGGCTCATCGTGGCTCCTTATCCCAGAAAGTTGTGATTGAAAAAAGGGGGAAGATAATGTGAGCTTTTGTCACTGATATCTGAGAAGACTTCAGGAAGCCAAGGCTTTCATGTGAATCGTGTAAAAAGGATTTTCTGCAAAACTCGGTGTCTGAGGGAGAAGGAAAGGAAAAAAAAAACCCTCTCAACTCCAGAAAGGGCATCGTGTTAAACAGATGTACAACGCTGCCTGCCAGGGCTGAACCCCTCAGGAGCTCCAGTTTTTAAGTTTGCTAAACCTTAAAAAGTTTTACCTTTATTTATCTCAGGGCTGGGTTGTTGTTTTTTTTCCTTCCCCTCCCTCCTCCCTTTTGAATCTGCTCTCGCCGTCGGAAAATCCTGCCTGGAGAGATTGCAAAGGCAATGATTTACAAAAAAACCTACAGAGGAGGAGCACAGCAGCTCTCCTGCATGAAAACCACCCTCCTGCAAGCGGGATTCAACCCTGGCCACGTGATGAAGTGAAAAAAAAAAAGAAAATTAAAGATGGGCTTTTGAGAGATGGGCTGGAAAAGTGAGATCCCTCCGGCTGGAAATGCGGGAGAGACTGGGCTAAATTAGCACTGAGCTGTTTGCATAATTTCCTCCTGACAAGCCCGGCTCCAGTGACATCTCCAGCACTCCCTGCTCCTGCAGTGAAGCTCTTAAAACACCAGATGCAAAGAGTAAATCTTCCTTTTCTCTTCTCTGGTAGCTGGGGCGAACTCCAAGGAGGCTTCGCCAAACTCCGTCCTGGAGTGGGGAGCAAACTTTTTTGCCTCCTGCAGCAAGTGTGAAAGGCTGCTCTGAACTTCCTGATTAGTATTATCCCTGATTAGGCTGCAGATAGTCCTCTGATTAAAGTGCTCTTGGCTATTTTGGAGCTTCATATAAATATTCATGACTTGCAAGAGATGAGAAAAGAGTAAACAGAAAACAAAGGCGAGGCTGGCAGCTCTCACCTGGAGAGCCATCCAGGGGGACCATCCAGGCCTGGGGTGGTGGAGGACATGGAGTGGTTGGAAGGGACCTTAAAGTACTGCCATTCCATCCCCCATTTCCCTACCAAAGCCCAAATTGTCACCCCTAAACCCAACCACGCTTCCAGTTCTTGGGTGTGTTTGGAAGGGATGCAGGTGGCACCCGAAACCAGTCCTCATTCAGCTCACAGGACTTTGGGATTTAGGCCCTAAAATCCTCCTGCCATGAGGAAATGCAGGTGAACCTTTCCCAGGGGAGTTGCTTTGTCCCATTCTGGCCAAGCTTCTCCCACCCCACCTTCCCCTTCCACACCACACTCCAAACCAAGACTCCCTGATATGATCTGAGCTGGTAATTCTGACTCCTTCCACCCTTCAAAGGCTTTTCAATATTACCCAAACCAGCTAAAAAGGGAAATGAAAAGCCAAACCATCTGTCAGTTCCCGCTACAATGGGAAAGAAATAACGGCATCAGCAAATTCAATCAAGAACATCCCACTTCTCTCCCCCTTTCCTGCCTTTTATTGCGTTTCCAGATGTTTCCATCTCGCCTCCTGTGCAATTCTGTCCCGTAAACGGCAGCACATTCTCACCTTTTGATCTAAAAGTGAAAATAAACCCCTCAGCAGTGAGGATTTTCGTGTTGGTTCAGCTCAGGGGAGGCTCTGGGCACAAACCTCCTCCTCTCTGACACCCAGAGAGCTCCTACCAAGTGTTTTCTCCCGAGGCTTTTCATCCCCAATGCCTTCCTCTCACCCAGACCTTTGTTCTCCCCAGGTTTTTATTTTGATCTCTGCTCTCCCTCTGAGGCTTTGCTGAAGATGAAGGGGAACTTTTTCAGCTGGAAGAGTGAAAAAAAACAAACCAGGTTTTCCACCCAACAGACAAACATAAAGGAGGTGCCTCCACGTTCCTGTGAATTTTGTGTGGAGATCAACATGAGTCCTGTGTGCAGGAGATGTGAGTCCTCTTTGGTCACTCAGGAGCAGAGTTTCCTCTTTAATTCAGAGGTCACACCGTGATGGTGGGAGATGGTCACAGCTGGTATCATTTATTGTCACTATTGGGGCATCACTGCCTCCTAAAGAGGTGTTTGATGTCCCCAAATGTCACGTTGTCACCCTGGCAGTGCCCAGGCACACACAGAGCTGAGGCTCCTGGGGAACCTGCTCCCTCTCCACCTCCCCTCTTACTGCTCATCTGCACTCGATAAACCCTGAAAATTCCGAATTATCTGAGGTGTATCTGGTGAAAGAAACAGGTCACTTGGTCTATCAGCTGCAGGACCTTGGGGAAAAACATGTGGAGAGCTGGTGTGTGCAGGGAGGAGCTGAGGGAACAGCCAGAGAGGCAGGAGTAACACTAATTACTGCTCTTCAGCTGCACGTGTTGGATGAGTTTGTCACAAGATTAACGAGGAACAGGGACAGGTTCCCATTCCCAGCGTGTTCTGCTGTAGATCACAGTGTCCAGCCCCAGAATATCCCCCCCCTACACACAGCTCCTCCTCTTCAAGGTATTTGCATCTTGGAAAGCAAAGAGATGTGCAGAGCAGGGGAAAAAAAAAATCGAGTCTTCTGGCAAGACACAGCCGGTTCATTCCATCAGTGGGGGCAATTTAATCATCTGCTGGCTCTTTCCTGCAGCAGGCACCTTCTCTGGGGCACTTGAGGAGTGCAATCCCATTAACTCTGTGAGTCTCTGCTCCTCTGATGGTGTTTAGTGGCTGTTCCATCTCCTCTCGAGAGCAGGGCTTGGTGCAGAGACAAAACAGAGCTCTGGGGTTGGAGAGATCTGAGAGGAAAAAAAGGTAAATCTGGAGAGGACGAGGGCAAACGTGGAGCAGGAAAGGAGGAGAGGAGACATTTGTTTGTGTAAAAATCTGCTGGGGTGGTGTTGGGTCAGGCAGGGCCAGGTGAGACACAGGGTCAGGCTAACATGGACTTTACAGCTCCAGGATTTCAGGGAATCCTGCAATGGGTTGGGTTGGGAGGGGCGTTAAGGATCACCCAGTGCCACCCCTGCCATGGGCAGGGAAATCCTCCACTACATCAGGTGGCTCCAAGCTGGCCTTGGACACTTCCAGGCCTGGGAATTCCATGCCAGCCCCTCCCCACCCTCACAGGGCAGAATTTCCTCCTTGTCTCTCATCTAAACCTCTTTTCTCACCATCAGCCCTTTGCTCTCCATGTTGATGTCACCATTTGCTCCTCAGCCACCAACAAACCTCCCCCCCAGCCCCACAGCTGTGAAAATCCAGGCTTATGATGGATTTACCCCCATTTTTAGGTGAGGTTCTCACCTGCAGGGTGAGAACAGGCCCCTTTAATCATCCCACAACCTCGTGTTTGCCACCACATCCTATTTACCTCTTTAAACAAGACCTACAAGTGGTTCTGATGCAACCAACAATTCAATACATTCAACAACAACAACAACAACAACAAAAATGTATCATCTTAATGACTCCCTCCCAGTGATAATTATGTATTTAAATAGTTTCTGTCAACCAAGAAATATTTTTCTCTTCTTCGAGGCATTCTTTTGTTTCTTCTGGGAAAGAAACCAACTCGTGGGCTGACATTTTCTTTGAGAAGCTGCACAACACGGGGATTATTTTCCAACTTGTCCGTAGCGGTGAAAAGAATCCTCATTTCTCCATTTCAAAAAAAAAAAAACCCACATAAAAAACCCCACAAAACAAAACAACAAAACCAAACCCAGGGAATAAAAAAAAAACCAAAAAACAAAAAACCAGCAGCACCACCAGATGGACAAGCCAGCGGGAGGATTTGCAGGAGCCACCTGAAATAAACTAAGCTGATAGAATTTGGCATTTCTATCAAAACACATCTTGAGCAAAAGCTCCTAAATTCAGCGTGACACACATTTATGGGGCTTTTTAGTGCTTTTTTTGCTTTTTTTTTTCCTTTTCCCTCCCTGTTGCTGCACCTGAGCAACGAGAGAGAGGAACAAACCCGAGTGGATGGTTTAGACACTAAAAACAGAAAGGTTTTGGGGGCCTCGTGGATGGGGTTGTGGGCCTGGCACACTTTTCCCATCCCAATAACAGCTGGATCCAGGTGTTGGGGGATGCTGATGCCTGGAAGAGCCAACCTGGGAGATCACCAAGGGTTCAGCTTCAAAGGCTGGCTCGTCCACGGGGAGCAACCAAGCCCGAGGCTCCAATTTTTGCCTGATGAGGCCCTTTCAAAGCCTCCCTCCAGAATGAAAAGGGAGGAATATAACATTGTTCCCCGGCAGTTCTGACAGAAAAGCTGCAATATCAGACTGTTTAAAACAAAAAAAGGGCGGTGTTAATTTTTTTTTCCCCCCTATTTTTCCCCCCATTCTGCAGTGAAAAGCACCTAATTTATAAATATAAGAAAACCCAACCGCCTGCTGATGATAATGACTCAGCCAATTTATCTCACAACCAAATGCCAATGTCACCCATTGAATAATCACGGTAAAATACTTCAAAGACAGAGGGGACAAGAAAAAAAAAAAAAAAAAACCAAAAAAAAAAGGAAAAGAGATGTACCTAAGCCTGGTCTAACTGTAGGGGTTGCTTACCAAAGGGATGGAAGGCAGAGGCTTAAGTGATTAAGTCAAATATTGCGCTCGTTCATTTGCAATTTGATTTTAACGACGGACAAGATGAGTGAAAACAAGAGCAGGAGCGTCTGCATCATAATATTAATAAAACATAATTAGCAGGATGATTAGCATAGGAGAAAGAAAAGCACCTTAATTCACCTTCCCCCCCTCCCTGCCAAGGGGGCTCTTGCTGTTGATGATTATTTTCAGAGGGCTGGTGTTTACAGAGGTTTGATTAGAGCGGGAGAATGCAAATTGAGAGGGGACTCACTGGCAACACAGTGAGGGTGTGCTGGAAGAAGCTTGGAAATCCCAGTCAAGCCATGGAATTGTGGAATGGTTTGGCTTGGAAGGGAACTCAAAGGTCGTAGGGCAGGGACACCTCCCACTAGACCAGGCTGCTCCAAATCCAGCCTGGCCTTGGACACTCCCAGGGATCCAGGGGCAGCCACAGCTTCTCTGGGAATTCCAGCCCAGCTCCTCCCCACCCTCCCAGGGAAGAATCCCTTCCCAATATCCCACCTAACCCTGCCCTCTGGCAGTGGGAAGCCATTCCCTATATCCTGTCCCTCCATCCCTTGTCCCCAGTCCCTCTCCAGCTCTTGGAGCCCCTTCAGGCCCTGGCAGGGGCTCTCAGGTCTCCCAGAGATCTTAGTGCTAAATAAGGGATCCAGGGACAACCTGTGCCAGTGTCCCACCACCCTCACAGGCAAAAATTCCATCCCAACATCCCATCCAAACCAGCACATGGAATCCCACACTGGTTTGGGTTGGAAGGGAATTTAAAGCCCACCCAGTGCCACCCCCTGCCACGGGCAGGGACACCTTCCACCAGCCCAGGTTGCTCCAAGCCCCATCCAAACTGGCCTTGGACACTTCCAGGGATGGAAAAAGACATGGATATGGGAATGGGAAGAGGCCAGGAATCCAGGTGAGATGTGGCCAAGCTGAACAGCACAAGGACAGCAGGGGCAAAGAGAATTTGTTTAGGACCGATCCTGGAATACAAACACAGGGAAGCATCTCCTGCTCTCCCTGTTCCCTCAAGGGAAAAACACATTTTTCCTGCTGCTCTTCCTCTACCACCAGTGCACAACTTGCCTTTGGAAACAGGCTTTAGTTTCCATTTAAAAGGCTGTTCCTAGCACAAAATGTTTCCTGGGCTTCCTGTAGCCACGGGAGGAGGGTCGGGGAGATGCTTTCAAGTCCAACAACAGACTGAGTGGAAAATGAAAGGGGATTTTTTTTTTTTTCCCTGGGAATCTGCTGGAGGGAAAGGGCTGAAAATCATGCTGAATTGTGCACCATGTGAAATAAAAAAAAAAAAACCAACAAACCCAACACCTGGCAGGATGAGGGGTTTGGAGAAGGGCGGTTCAGGTGCATTCAGACATCCAGGTTGCCCCTCTGCTCTGACACCCAATTCTTCGTTTCTGACATCCAAGGGCAGAAAAAGAAGACAAAAGAATTCTTCTTCAGCCTCAACCCGGCATCTTTTGTTACACTATAAAGGCAGAAAATCTGGGAAAATCATTTACTTGCTCTCCAACTGAGACTGGCAAACTGACAGCTCGGAGAGAAAGTCACTTGCACATTTTATTCGTGTAATATTTCTAAATTATATAAGCTCTGTTTGAGGCTCAACGTCGACTTTACCCCAGTCAAGGGAGAAATGCAGCTTTTTGAGACTGCTACCAATAACTTCAGCACTTGCTGCTGAGATGTAATGAAGAACACAAAATTCTTTGGTTTTATACCTGATCTGGAGCCCCCATTTCCCTGTCAAAGGGAAGCTTGAACTCGTTCATGCAGCAAAATCATTTACAGAGATTAACAGCCATATTTGACCTCAGACTAATGACCAAACTCAAGCCTTTCAAAATTAAAAATATGACCTTTCAGATGTGACCTGCAGCAATAAGGGTGAGCAACAATGTGGATGATTACCCTGTGATCCGTTCCAGCACGTGTTCCCTTCTCCCATCAAACACGTGGGCAAATTCCACCCATCCCTGCAACAAAACTGTGCCTTAATAAATAAGTCCACCCCCTCTTCTTCCATGATATTTTAAAATCCCTCTCCCACAGTTCTTACCACCTGCCTTGTACAGCTCTTTCCTATCAGCACAACTGATTTGTGCTTAATCACCCCCAGTGCCAAGGTGGATTTTCCTGCCTGGTTTGTGCAGCTTCCCCAAATCTCCGAGTTTTTATGTCCCTTCCCCACAGCACTTAAGAGCAGCAATTTTTTTTAACTTGGGCACTTCCAGGGATCCAGGGGCATCCAGGATTTCTTCCTTTATCCCATTTAAACTGGCATGTGGAGCGGTTTGGGTGGGAATGCACCCTCAGGCCCACCCAGTCCCACCCCAGCCCTCCCAGTCTCCCAGGTCGTTCCCAGCCCCATCCAACCCATCCTCGGGCACTCCAGGGCACACACATGAGTGTTTATGCCAGTCCAGATGATGCAGAGGGGCTTGTTGCCATCCCAGGAGGGCAGGAGGTGCCTCTCTGCGTGTCAGTGGTTTGATTGACGTGTTTTCTGACCTCCTGTGCCCATCAATCTGCCCCTCGTTTGGGTGTCAGAAGCTCATCTGGGATTTGTGCTGAGCTCCCTCCAGACATTTCACGGGGCTGGTACATCCTGGATTCCTTCCTTCCTCTCTCCCCTGGGTGCAGCAGGTTGAGGGAGGGGATTCTGCCCCTCTGCTCCACTTCCACCTGCACAGAATCCCCTTCCCCACTCGGGTGGGAGGTGTTCATGCCCATGGAAACGGGGTGGAATAAGATGGGCTTTGAGACCCCTTCCAACCCAAACCATCCCACAATTCCACCATCCAAATGGTGAGCCAGTGTCAGTGCTGGAGGTCCTGGCTGCCCCCACAGTGCCACCCCACAATTAACCAGAGAAACCAGATGGGAAATCCGAAGGCAGGAGCTGAAGCCCTGGCAGCTCCAAGGCTGCAGCTCCTCGTGTTCCCAGCTCAGGCAGGAGTTTCCCTCCAGCCCCAGAGGTGCTAAAGCACAGTGTCACCCCAGAGGGATGATAAATGAGCTCCCTGCTGCTGTGGCTGTGCCTGCAGTGGCTGTGTTAATGAGGAGCACGCCTCACTACACGTGTCTGATTTGTTTCCCTGCGTGTCTGAGGGCCTGGCACGGGTGGGTTTGGTGACCCCCCCACCCTCTCCTGCCGTGCTCCCACAGCCCTGCTCCTGCTTCCACTCGTTCTGGGATTTGGCAGCACCTGGTCACGCTCTCCTTAACCCTGGGAAAGCACCAATTATTTGTTTATATGAATTTATATGAATTTCTCTGCCTGTGAACCCTGTGGTAACACTTTGCTGTCCCCCCCACCACCACCAGCAGGGCACTAACAGAAGTTTCATCATTAACTCAAGGAATCATTTCCCATTTAATTAGCCCAACTAGATGCTTAATTGATTCGAGATGCACCATTTGAGGTCTGATGGATGATTCTGTTTGGAGGGGGCTGTGCAAGGCCAGGTTGGACAGGGCTTGGAGCAACCCGGGCTAGTGGAAGGTGGCACTGGATGGGTTTAAGGTCCCTTCCAACTCAAACCATTCCATGACTCTGTGATTCCCTGGCAGTGCTGGCACAGCAGGGCAGCAGAGCCTTCCCCTGAGTGATGAGGCAGCAGGAATGATGGATGGGTGTCTGCAGCTCCACCGAGAGCCAGGAATGACGGATGGGCCCGAAGAGGAAGACACGATTCCTTGATTAAACCAGAATTTAATTGATGGGCTTTGGAGATGCAGATGATGCCTCTGAGCTTGGGGTGGGTGGCTGGAGAGCTGGGAAATGCTGGCTCAGCACAAAGAGGGAAAAGGAAATGAAAAACTTGGATGTCACCGGTTTCAGATGGGGGGAGAGGGCTGGAGTCAGCAGCACTTTTTCCAAACACCCTGAGGGACCTTTCTGCTCACACAGAGAGACTGAACAAGGGCTCTTCAAGGATGCTCAGCTCGCTCCAGATTCCCAGAATTTACGGACTGGGAGGGCTCAGGGAGGGAGGGCAGGGAGGGGGAGACCAGCAGGAGAGCCCAGGGTGTCAGAGCAGGGGGACAGGTTCCCTAAGCCTCAAAAAGCTTCTCTGTATTCACACACAAAAACAGATTTAAAAAGAAACTGTGCACATTTACAGAATCCCAGAACCTGCTGAGCTGGGAGGGACCTACAAGGACCTACAGCCTGCCACCTTTCACTGTTCCCTCCAGAACTTACCCCAAACCAGCAGCTGGGACACTTTTTTCCCAGTCCTTTCCATGTCAGATCAGAACAACCCAGGGCCACCAAGCTCTTTTTGCCCATTTCATTTGCCTGTAGCAGTTGGAGGTCAGACCTGAGGTCTGAATCTCAGACCTCAGAATGGCTGAGGTTGGAAAAGATCTCCCAGACCACCCTGTGCCCCATCCCCAACTTGTCACCAGCCCAGAGCACTGAGTGCCATTCCTGGGACACCTCCAGGGGTGGGGACTCCAAACCTCCCTGGGCAGATCCTGCCAGTGTTTAACAACCCTTTTCAGGAAGAAATTCCTCCTGATGTCCAAGCTGAGCCTCCCCTGGCACAACTGGAGGCCAGTTCCCTCTCCTCCTGTCCCTGTTCCCTGGGAGCTCCCCCCTCCTGTCAGGGATTGCAGAGCCAGAAGGTCCCCCCTGAGCCTCCTTTTCTCCAGTCCAACCATCCCCAGTTTCCCATTCCAAACAAGCCCAGTCAGCTCCCAGCACTTGGCTGGGATGCTGGAGGCTCCAATTTTTAATCTGCCCCGACATCCCCTTTGGCCAAACACTTGGGCTCCTCAACACCCAGTCAGAAAACTGAGAATATTCTCTTTTTCTCCTCTGTTGAGATGAAATCCCTCTGACTGAGTGAGTCTCCTTGAGTTGGGACAGCAGCCTGGGAGCAGCCTCCTGATCTCTGACAAACCCTAAAACACAAATATTAAACCCAATCACCATTCCTCTCATTAATGTGCTGCAGCCAAGAAACTTTCCAGCGATTTTCCCCACAAGAAGGCCCAGGGGAGGGTTTTATAGCTCTCCTCATTTATCCCCAACGGCTGCAATTCTGGACTCATCAACAAACTCACCTCACAAAACGAGGATTTGAAAAAGTTTCACTTGAGTTCAGCTGCAATTTTGGCTCTGAGAAAGCTTAAATTTAGGTCTAATGTGGAGCCTCCAAAAGTTTTTGGAAACCTCAGTGGGGGGGAAATCCATTATGAACTCCAAATTAATCTCAACAATCTCACCTATTGATTTTTTTTTTTGCCTTTTATCAATTGAGCTCCTTGTTCCTGAATAACTCATTTACAGGGAACAGACTGAAGGAACAAAGCCCTGCACAGTTATAATTGACACCATTTCCTAGAACACCTTCATCAGAAATTATTGGGCTAATGATGATTTGCCAGGCACCAGGACAAGCTAAACAAACTCCAGGCTGCCATAAAGAGGGAGAAAAAGCTTAATTAACTTACATTTTAGCCATCACACTCCAGGTAGGAGCAACCTGGGCTAGTGGAAGGTGTCCCTGCCCACGGCAGGGGGTGGAATGGGATGATTTTAATGTCCCTTCCAACTCATTGAAAGGACTCTCAGCATTAGAGCATCGTTTTCTTTCATTTCCCCCCATTTCTTCCCCTCCTTTAGGCTCTCTTGGTGTTTTTTCTTTAATCAAATGGATTTCATGTCCCTGCCACAGAAGGGATTGACAGAGTGACAGCAGCAGCAAATAAAGGAAAGGGGTGAATTGCTAATGAGAAAGGATATTTCTGCATTTCTCAGAGCCAAGGGCAGAGGTGACCACAGAAACACCAGCCAGTGTCAAACACAGGTGATGTGGAGGGGGAAGGACCTGGCAGGGAATGACCAATCCAGGAAAGGGCTGGAATTGCCCCCAGCTCTCACCTGGGACTCCTGCTGGGGAGGTTTCCACCCCCAGCCCATCAGACCTTTGATCCAGATGAACGTGGGGTTGGGAGCAAGGAAATCAATTTTGGATGTGGCAGCAGGGAGAGGGGAGATGGAGCAGCTGCTCAGCCCTCTGAGGGAGATGAAGAGAGGGAGACCTTAAAGGTCATCTCATCCCACCCCCCTGCCATGGGCAGGGACACCTCCCACCAGCCCAGGTTGCTCCAGCCTGGCCTTGGACACTTCCAGGGATCCAGGGGCAGCCACAGCTTCTCTGGCAATTCCATCCCAGCCCCTCCCACCCTCAGAAGAATTCCTTCCCAATATCCCATCTCTCCCTGCCCTCTGGCAGTGGGAAGCCATTCCCTGTGTCCTGTCCCTCCATCCCTTGTCCCCAGTCCCTCCCCAGCTCTCCTGGAGCCCCTTTAGGCCCTGCAAGGGGCTCTCAGGTCTCCCTGGATCCTTCTTTTCTCCAGGATAACCCCCCAGCTCTCCCAGCCTGGCTCCAGAGGGGCTCCAGCCCTTGGAGCATCTCCTGCTCCTCCTCTGGACCTGCTCCAGCAGCTCCACCTCCCGATCCAGCAGCGGATGGACAAACCCAGAGTTAAAGCCCTGACCCCCCAGCCCACGTTTGGCTGCTCACAAATTCCCTGTTTTTCGTGTTTCTGCCACAGCTGCTCCTTGAAATGATCTCCAGCTCCCCAGCAAACCAAACAAACTGCACCGTGCATCATCCCCGGGCCCTGCTTCTCATTCTGCTGCTGCCACCACCTAATGAAGTGGATAAATGATTAATTAAGAGACAATATTTCTTTACAGAAGCTCGCTCTTGGGGGGGAGAAACACCAATCCCCTGATGCTGCTGTTCACTGGGCTGTTTCCCACTATTTTTAGCAAGTGGAGGAGAAGCTGGAGCAGCACGAGGGGGAAGTGGAGCCGTGTTTGCTCAGAGCAGGAACAATAAACAACCCTCCCAGCAAACCTCAGGGGGTGTTCAACACATCCCTGCCTGGCTCTGCAAGGAACTCCTCTGCCTCTTCTGAGAGCTCCAGGACAGGAATTCACTGCTAACTCCAGAAAAAATTACACACCTAAAGGGGAACAAAAGGGTCATTTTTTGGTTTTTCTTTTTTTTTTTTGGTCACAGCGCCCGAAGTGAAAAATAATCTGAATAATATAATGCTGAGCCTTTCCCTCAAAGAAAATCATTTCACAGCATTCCCATAACTTCATGCTCAGGAACATGGAGCAGGATATTAAATCCTTTAAATATTAATTCCCGAGAAAGCCCAGCCTGTTATTAAACTACGTCCAATTAACAGCTTTGAAAGACACATAAAAGTTGTAGTCACAAACTTTTTTCTCCACTTCCCACCTGTGGCTCTGAGAAATTACTCCCTAATTTCTCTTAATTAGGACATTCCTAATAGTGCCAGGCAAGAATTTTGGGAAGAGGCATTCAGTGCTTCCCATTCCCATTCAGGAAGGAGTGGCAGTGGTCAGGGCCATGTGCAGCCATTAAAAGCTCAAATAAAAAGTAACTGTTTTGGGTGGAAAAGCCCTGTGAGGTCATCAAGCCCAGCCACCACTGCCCCACGTTCTGGAGTGGCACATCCACAGGGCTGTAAAAAATCCCTCCAGGGGGATGTGAGGACTCCACCCTTGTGCCAGACCTTTTCCAGGGAGAAATTTCCAGGAGGAATTGTGTCCTGGGGGTGCCTGTGGGGTGAACTGTGCGAGGGCTGGCAGCGGATCGTGTGCTCTCTCACTTCACTGAGCAGCCTCTCGGTGCACACAGAAAGCTTTTCTGTGTTCCATTGTTGTTAACCAGCTGAGCCAAAGCAGTGTTGACATGGCAGAGACTCCCCCCCTCCCCGTGCCTGCTCCCACATCAGCTCATGCTTTATTGCTCAGGAGCTTCCCTCCCACCTCCAACGTGCCCGGGGAGAACATTAAAGAGATTAAAACAAGAGCTATTGTTTGATATTGGAATGAAAGGGCTCCAAACTCTCTGGCTGCTTATGCAACAGTAATTGCAGCCAGGAGAGCTGAGCCCCAAGTCCTCCAGCAGCTGCTTTGTCTCTTGAATTTGTCTCCATGAATTTGTCCCACAAACATTTTTAAGATCTCATTAGCGGTCATTAAATACGCCACGAGCAAGAGCAGTTTGGGGAGGAGGTTGGATGCAGGTTAAGGGAAGGTGTGGAGATCAAATTCAAATGGGCAGAAGGTGTGTAGTCCAGGGAGTTTGTGGATGAACAATCCCTGGAAGTGTCCCAGGCCAGGTTGGAGATGGGGTTTGGAGCAACCTGGGATAGTGGAAGGTGTCTGGGTGGAACAGGATGGTCCCTGAGGTCCTTTACAACCCAAAGCATTCCATGATTCCATGATAATTCCTCACAGAGGGTGACAGAGGTGCTCTTTGCCTGCTCTGTCCCTGCCCTGTGCATCCTGGACACTCAGAACAGAGACTCAGGAGCCTGAGCTGGGATTTGCACCCCAGTGGTCTCCTTGGGTGGGAGGGTTTTGCTCTGAACCCCAAACACACACCTGGGGGTGCCTGGTTGGGTGCTCTGCTCCTGACAGATGGCCAGAAAAGGTGCTTTTCCATGTCAATTGGTAAAAAAAAAGGGACATTCCAAAGGGGCAGGTTGGAAGAAACAGGGTGGGGAAGAGAAACCCAAGAGAGACATCCTGGAGCTGGACTTTCACAGACAGATTTCCAGGGGAAAGGGGTTGTTTTCATCACGTAATCACACACTGAGTGTTTTCAACCATGGCTGCTTTTCATCACCACTTCACCTCCATCTGCCTCTCCTCCCTTCCAACTGGTCCCTGGGACGTTACTGGCACAGGCAGCCCAGCAGGAATGAGCTGTGTCCCCTTCCTTGGGCTGAAGGAGATCTTGGAGGGGGGGCTGGAAACATCCCCAGCCAGGCCCATCCATCCACCTGAGCTACTTTGCTCTGGGCTGACTCCGAGACATCTTGAAAATTTAATGTGCTTTGGGGAGGAAATGTCAGGGTTGCACTGGAGACAGTGGCACTGCAAGCACCACCCCAAAGGATGCCTTTGTTTCCCCTCCTGTGGGAAGGGGAAGACAGATGATTGGTGTCAGGTGGTGGTTTTGATGCCCCAGTCCCACAACAGCTTTTGGTACAAGGAGAAGTCAATCGACCTGCCTGTTCCCTTTGGTGTGCTCTGGGTGTTACAAATGTTGTCTAAGGGGGAAAACCCTTTGACAAACGATGTGCTGGGAGATTTCTCCAGGCTTTGGGATTGATCTGAGAGGAGATTTCTCCAGGCTTCTGGGATTGATCTGAGAGGGGAGGAGATGTGGTTGCTGCCGGTGAAAGCAGAGCCTGCTGCAAAGGACAAGGCAACTGATGTCAGACTAAACCCTCTGCAGATGTGGGGAGAATCATCCTGAGGTGTGGGGAAGGCAAAGGGCAGAAGGGATCTGCCTAAACCAAACCATCCCTGCTGGGTGCCACTCACATTTGCCCCTTGGTCTGGATTTTGTGATGGTGAAACAGTGAAATGGTTTGAGCTGGAATGGACATGCTGTCTCTGGGCCATAAACCCGAGGCAGATGTCTTTTGGGCTCCACAATTCCGGGTTTTTATGGAGAACTAACGGTGCTCAGTGATGAGCCCGATATTTGTGCGCATCCAAATTGTTCTACCACTTTAGCAGCTGATGTAGCACATTAATTTTTATCTCCAGACCCAAGGTTTCTGTGCAGGGAGGAGGCAGGGGGAGGCTGCAGAACTGCAGAGCGACAGCAAACTTTCGGTCCCAGTGGGTGGATTGAACCCAGGGGGGCAGGGTTGGGTGGGGATACTGAGAAGGAATCCTTCCCTGTGAGGGTGTTGAGGTGCTGGGATGGAATTCCCAGAGGAGCTGTGGCTGCCCCTGGATCCCTGGGAGTGTCCAAGGCCAGCTTGGAGCAACCTGGGCTGGTGGAAGGTGTCCCTTCTATGGCAGGAGGTGGCACTGGATGATCCTTAATGTCCCTTCCAACCCAAATCATTCCAGAATTCTGAGATTTAAAGCCCTGGAGTTCACCTGCCCCCTCCTGACACAGAAAGGAGCTGACCCACCCAGCTCTGCCCTCTGTCTGCCACCACTTCAAGCCTTCGAGCGGCCTAAATTTATCCCGAGAGACATCCCTTGTTCAAAGAAACCCAAAAAGCCCCAAACCCTTCCCCCACCAGTGAGTCAGTGCCTCGTGCTGCAGCAGGGGCTCCAGGGAGACACAAACCATATGCTCCACATGGAAACATCCTCGGAGTGTTGGTGACACCAAAAACCTTGTCGCAGCTTCCCCCGACTCGCCTCCTGAGTCTGTAAGTTGGGGATTTTTAACGCAATTCCAACGAAAAGGAGCCTCCAGCAGCGACTTCTGGTGGTTGTGGGGCTGGATGAATTATTCCATCCTCGTCTCCTCTTTAGTTTGGATTGCTCTGGCAGGTCCTGGTTTCCAAACACGACTTGTCTCAGGTTAAGAACTCAAAGGAGAAGGCGGGGGAGGAAAAGCCAGAGGGGAAAAAGCCACATATCTTGTCACAAGCATTCCTTTGTGTCACAGTCAGCAGCTACTGCAAGTCATCCACAGCCAGAACCGAAGAATTATGAAGTTTATACAAAGTTTAAGCCCAGCTTTGGCATGACTCAAGTTAGACTGAAGTCAGAGGTCAAGCTCAGGTGCAGAAACCTCGACCTGGAGATACCCAGAGGCCTGAGTTGTTTTACTGGCACTGAGTTTTACTGGCACTGAGTTTTACTGGCACTGAGTTTTACTGGACACCACCACAGGTTTATGCTGGAGACCAGCTGATTGAATCCCCAAACGTAAAGCAAAGTGAAACTTGGCTCCAAAAACCTGTCCCTGTGTCCTGCCCATCTGTCACCTGGCTCCAGGCTGCCTCTGAGCAGCACTCTGCCGGGGCTGACGTGGCACTGGTCCCCCCCCAGCACATAAATAAATGATCCATGAATTAATAAATCACATTGACTAATCACGATAAAAGCGGCAGATCGGCCACGCTGGAAACTCGGAGACCTGGGAGAGGCTGGGAAGGGCATGGAGGATCTCAGAGCTCCTGAGCTCTCTGGAGCATCCCCAACACGCAGCACAAACAGCCCCAAGCCCCAGTTTTAAGCTCAGCTGGGGCTGCAAAGCCTCACCAATCTCCTCTGGGCTGTTCCGTCCCTCCCCTCCCCTCTCACTGAGAAGGAACAAACTCCCTTTAAGCCACGAGGGTGCTGGAATTCCATCAGGGAAGAGGCTGACAAATGTCCTCAGCCCTCGTGCAGCTCATCCAGAGCACCAATGGATTCCCATCATCCGTCCCCTGCTACTCCAGAGGCATAATAAGTGTCTAATCCCAAAGAAATGCTGCCCCTGGCAGCACCAAACCACTCTGACTCATAGGAATGATGGAGAAGGGCTCTCAGGGCGGGTTTTCCGTGCTCTGTCAATGAGACAACGCTCTCCAGAGCATCCTTTATCTCCCTGTCTGCTCCCAGTCCCATGGGAGGCCATTCCAGCCCTCGCTTCTCTGAGATCTTCCTGCTAATACAACTGGTTGCTGTCATCTCTCTCTACCTCAAAGTTGGCTTTTGTGGCATTTGGAACCTCCAGATTTATGGGCTGCCACCAGCTGACAGGAAAGGAGGATCCCAAGGGAAAGCAGGAATGCCACACTCATCCCAGGATATTTATTTCCCTGCAGTAACACCACAGGATCCAGGAGAGCTTTAAGAGCTCAGGTTCACCCTTTATTTAAGGAGAGATGTCCAGCCCTGACTGCTGTCCTGAGACCAGACCTAAATAATTCTGAGTTTTGCATCTGATTAAATTTGGTCTGGTTTTGACAGCCAGGACCTTCACTCTCACTCTGTGTTACACCCACTGCATCCCTGTCCACCCGTGGAGACCTGTGCTCCTTCTCCAACCCACTGATGGCACCTCCTGGTGGGTTTTCCTTCCTTATCCTATCAAGCAGCCCTTAGGAAGGACTATTCCTTCCTCTTCCTATTAAACAGCCCTTAGGAAGGACAATTTCCTTCCTTGTACTAATCAACCCGGGGGCCAAGATGGCGGGCGGGCAGGCGGCCACGCGTTCGGCGTGCTCCTGCAACTGGGTGGTGGGTGGTGAGGGACCCGCTCCTGCTCTCGCGGCTCGTCATGGCCCTGCATGCGTGGGAAAGGCTGCAGCACCGATCTGTGCAGTCGACCTCCTGGTGAAGCCGTCGGGAGCTGTGCTTCGACGTCGGAACGGCGGAGCGGTTGGCAGATGGCCGGCGGCCATGCGGGGCCGGGCCGCGGGACCGGGCCGCGCCGGGTCGGACCGGGCGGGTGCAGGGAGGGGGCCGGACGGTCCCGGGGGTTCCCCAGACCGTCGAGGGGGGGCGGGTAGATGGTCCCGTTCAGCGCGGGGGGGAAATCCCCTGGTCGAGCCGGGCCGGGTCAGGCTGGGCAGGAGCAGGGGGGAGGGTGGACGGACCTGGAGCTTCCCCGGGCCAACGTGGGGGGGCCGGCGGGGCGGCCTCATTTGGGGGCCGCGGACGGGCAGTGGAAAGGGGAGCTTGCAGTGGCACGCTGGGGGCTGAGGTTTGGGGTGGGTAGTGGGTTTATTCTGGAGGCTGGGGGTTTTGGCTGGGCAGGGGATGTGGAGGGTGCCCTAACCAAGGGTGTATGCGGGCACTTCTTACACGTGTGCCTGCCATTGCCTGGGGGTATGCCGGAATCGCCGGGTGTTGTCGCAGTGGGAGTTGGGATATGATGGGTTCGGCTTGCTAGTGGCTTCTAGTGGCTTCTGCCCAGGAATGTGGTGTGCTTTTATTATTGTTGTTGTTGTTCTGTGGGTTTTTGTGCTGGTGCTTGTTGTTGGTTTTGTTTTTGTTCTTTGTTTGGTTTTGTTTTATTTGTGTGGTTGTTTTGGGTTTGTTGTGGGGTTTTTGTTTGTTTGTTTTGGGTGTTTTTGGGGGTTTTTTTTGTTTGTTTGTTTGTTTTTTGTGGGGGGTTTTTGTTTGTTTTGGTTTTTGTGGTTTTTGTTTGTTTGGGTTTTTTGTTTTTTTTGTGGGTTTTTGTTTGTGGGTTTTTGTTGTTGTGGGTTTTTTTTTGTTTGTTTTTTTTCCCCCTCTTCCCTTCTCCTTTCTCCTAGTGTCCTTGAGGGGTGCTCAGGGCAAGGAAGTGTCCCTGGGTTAAACTGTAGGAAGCTATGAAGGAAAAGTTGGGAGAGCAGGGCTTGACCAAACTATTTCAGTATGCCCTTATGAGGTTGCGAGCTGTGCTGGCGGTGGCATATGCCTCCGGTAGGGTCTCCCATGCCAGACAGGTCAAAACTGAAAGGTCAAATGTGTCCGTGGGCAGGATGAGCTCACTAGCCTTCCGGCAGTCATCCTAGGAGAAGGACAACTCTAATTTCAAACCCGGGCAGATGGAGCTCGTTTAGCCCTGTAAGGCCATCCATCCAAGAGAAGGATACTCTAATCAAACCTACGCCCTGAGGACCTCACTGTCACCGTCCAAGCTTGCTAGGCCCTGGCAGATGAACCTCAGGAGTAAAGGGTGGGATCAGTTCTGCGCAAGCTGAGCCTCACCTAAAAAATCCACTGCGCAGGCTCTAGGGTTATACCCACACTTGTAAAGTCCTGCAGCGACAGGTGAGGGACGAAACGGCAGGTGATAAGGTGCACTGGAAGCTGCAGTCCTAACCCTGCATGCAGGCGGTTCAGGACATTGGTCGCCTGAGTCTGACCCTGGAGATGACAGACTCACTCGGCAGCATCCTGAATGACCAAGCAGCCTTTTCCAAGGAGAGCACTGCTTGCTCCACACGGAGAGGGGCCTAGAAAAGGTGGCCTAACCAAAGCTCATCTCCATCCTTCACCTGGTTGGCTAGCCGCGGCCAACAGGCACCTTCTGATGCGGTCAAATAAAGATTAAGAGCAAAAGGCACACACCTGCCTCCAAAGGTGTACTCAAATTATCACTCGCATGCTGGAACATCAGAACCATGCTCGATACTGCAAACAGTGGCCGTCCTGAGCGTCGCTCCGCTCTAATTGCCCATGAACTGTCACGACTCAACATCGACATCGCTGCTCTCAGTGAAGTTCGTCTTCATGAGGAAGGCAGCCTTAGAGAACATGGTGCCGGTTATACACTCTACTGGTCAGGTAAACCCAGTTCTGAAAGGCATCTCTCAGGAGTTGGCTTCATGATTAAAAACTCTATTGCCTCTAAACTCGAAAATCTGCCAACTGGTCATTCTGATCGTATCATCTCCCTACGCCTCCCACTACACAACAAGCAACATGCTGTTCTCTTTAGTATATATGCCCCAACCCTCCAAGCTGACCCTGCTGAAAAAGATAAATTCTACAACGACCTACGCCACCTTATCCAAAAGGTTCCTGCAGATGATAAGATCATTATCCTTGGTGATTTCAACGCCAGAGTAGGAAAGAACTCTGAAGCCTGGAAAGGAGTACTAGGCAAGCATGGTGTTGGGAACTGCAATGATAATGGTCGCCTTCTGCTAGAGTTTTGTGCTGAGCAGCAGCTTACCATCACCAACACTATCTTTCAGCAGAAAGATAGTCTGAAGACAACCTGGATGCATCCCAGGTCCAAGCACTGGCACCTCATTGATTATATCCTGGTCAGACAGAGAGATATCCGCGATGTTCGTCACACCCGCGTGATGCCTAGTGCAGAATGTCAAACGGATCATCGTCTCGTGCGCTGTAAACTTAACCTCCACCTTAAATTCAAACCTAAAAAGGGCAGCATTCCTAGAAGGAGACTTCAAGTTAACAGTCTTCAATCAGCTACAGTGAGGGACAGATTCCAGGCAAATCTTCAATCCAGGCTCAAAGTTCATTCCACAGACTCCTCTCCCGAAGCACTTTGGCAACTTATTAAAAGTAGCATTCTGCAGTCCTCTGAAGAATCCTTAGGGTTCTCCTTCAAGAAAAACAAGGACTGGTTTGATGAAAACAATCTTGAGATCCAGGAATTGTTGAGGAAGAAGAGAACTGCTCACCAAGCCCACCTTGCTCAGCCATCTTGTCATATAAGAAAAGCAGCCTTTCGACTCGCATGCAGCAAGCTGCAACAGAAACTTCGTGACATCCAGAACAAGTGGTGGACCAATCTAGCGGAAAAAATCCAATTATGCGCAGATACAGGTGACTACAGGGGATTCTATGAGGCTCTGAAAACAGCCTACGGTCCTACACGCCAGGTTCAAAGCCCATTACTCAGTGCAGATGGCCAAATGCTTCTCACAGATAAAGTTTCCATCTTGAATCGATGGTCTGAACACTTTCAGACCCTCTTCAGTACTAACCGTGTAGTTCAAGACTCAGCATTGCAGTTCATCTCACAACAACCCGTGAAAACTGAACTGGATACCGCCCCCACCATGGGAGAAACTCTTAAAGCAATACAGCAGGTGAAAATTGGCAAGGCAGCTGGGGTTGACGGAATCCCACCTGAAATCTGGAAGTACGGTGGCCAAGCACTCTGTGCTAAGTTTCATGAATTTGTGGTGCGCTGCTGGGAACGAGGTGAACTACCTTCAGACCTTCGTGACGCTGTCATCGTCACCTTGTACAAGAGGAAAGGAGATAAATCAGACTGCTCAAATTACCGAGGTATTACTCTGCTCTCCATTGCTGGTAAAATCCTTGCAAGAATTCTGTTGAACAGATTAATACCCACCATAGCAGAAGATCTTCTACCTGAAAGCCAGTGTGGTTTCCGAGCCAACAGAGGTACCACAGACATGGTATTTGTTCTCAGACAACTGCAAGAGAAGTGCAGGGAACAGAACAAAGGACTCTATGTTACCTTTGTTGATCTCACCAAGGCTTTCGACACTGTGAGCAGAAAAGGTCTGTGGCAGATTTTGGAACGTTTAGGATGTCCTCCCAAGTTCCTCAAAATGATCATCTTGCTTCATGAGGACCAGCGCGGCCAAGTGAGACATGGTGACGCACTTTCTGAGCCGTTTCCAATAGCCAATGGTGTGAAGCAAGGCTGCGTCCTTGCACCAACTTTATTCACAGTCTTCTTCAGCATGATGCTCCAAAGGGCCACGGCAGACCTCGATGATGAAAACGGTGTCTACATTCGATATCGTACGGACGGGAGCCTGTTCAACCTAAGGCGACTGAAGGCCCACACTAAGACCTTAAATTGTCTTATCCGTGAGCTGCTTTACGCTGATGATGCCGCCCTTGTTGCTCACACAGAAGTAGCTCTGCAGCGTCTAACATCCTGCTTTGCAGAGGCTGCTGAGCTGTTTGGACTGGAAGTCAGCTTGAAGAAGACAGAAGTTTTATACCAGCCTGCACCTCAGGAAGTCTCCCATCATCCCCATATCACCATTGGTGAAACAGAACTCAAATCAGTCCAGCAGTTTAGCTACCTGGGTAGCATCATCTCCTCAGACGGTAAGATTGATGCAGAAATAGACAACAGGTTAGCAAAGGCATACAGAGCTTTCGGTAAACTCCATAAAAGAGTGTGGCAAAACAAACACCTGAAGAAAAGTACCAAGATCAGTGTTTACAGAGCTGTTGTACTGTCTACTCTTTTGTATGGGTCCGAATCATGGGTCATTTACCGGCACCACTTGCGTCTCTTAGAACGCTTCCATCAGCGCTGCCTCCGCACAATTCTAAACATCCACTGGACTGACTATGTGACCAACACGTCTGTCCTTGAACAGGCAGCAATCACGAGCATTGAGGCCATGCTGCTGAGAACACAGCTGCGCTGGGCAGGGCACGTCTCCAGGATGCAGGACTACCGCCTCCCTAAGATCGTACTCTATGGGGAACTTGCCACTGGCTGCCGCAAGAGAGGAGCCCCGAAGAGGAGGTTCAAGGACTCCCTGAAACAATCCCTCATCCTTGGCCATATTGATCATCACCATTGGTCTACCCTGGCCTCCAATCGGGAGGCCTGGAGACACACCATCTATAACGCTGCTGCTGCTTTTGAGAACACACGCAGGATCACTCTCGAGGAGAAAAGACAACGCAGAAAGAATCGCGTCTTGTCTGTATCACCTGGGGAGTCTTTCTGCTGTGCCTTCTGCAACCGGACTTGTCTATCTCGCATTGGCCTTTTTAGCCATCAGCGCGCTTGTAGCAAGCGTGGGTAGAGCCCTTTCAAATCTTCGTTCGCGAAGCCTAGCCATGATGACTAATCAACCCTTAGAAAGGACTATTTCCCCCCTCATCATAACCAGTACTTAGACAAGATTAATTCCTTCCTTATCATAATAATCAGCCCTTAGGAAGGACTATTTTCCTTCCTTATCCTACCAAGGAAAGGCTGTTTCCTATCCTTAGGAAAGGCTGTTTCCCTTCCTCCCCCCCTCAAGCAGCCCACAGGAAGGACTTCCCAAGCCCAGCTCTTTCAGGAAACTCCCAAGTCTGTTGTCAGACCCTGACAATTTTATTCCCAACTTCAGTCCAGGGAGACAAAAGTCCTCTCTGGGGACAGGCCAGCCAGGAGGGAGTTGCCTAAAATAACCCAAACCCAGCCCCTGCTCCCACAGGAGCTTCTCAGCCCCAGCAGAGCTCCCTGGGACGGGCTCTGGGCTGCAGAGATCAGCCCTGAGGATCTTCCAGAGGGTTTTTATTCCCTGGCAGGGTGACACCCACACTGCTGCACGTCATTGTTTCCTGCAGGAAGGTCTGGAGAGCTCTCGCCTGTATTTTTAGGCGGGAGCTCCGGGTGGGTGTGAATCACCCTGGGAGCGACACCCTGGAGGTGCTGGGATGGTGACAGCCTGAGGGAAGGGGGTGCCAGGGTGCCAGCCAGGGCCAGGGCTGTTCTCAGCTCCTCCCTGGAATTCTGGCACCAGCTGGGAGTGTTCCTGCTCCCGCCTCGTGTCCGGGTTTATCCCGAGCGCTCCGGGACGGGAGCTCTTCCCTCCGGAGGGTGACAGACACAGGGAGGTGACAGCGCTGAGCTGACAGGTGTGACAGGAGACTGACATATCCCTGAGCCTCCTGGGGCCCTTCCAGCTCCGGAGAGTGTGTGACCCACTTTGTACCACCCGGCAGCATCTCCTTCTCCTCCTCCTCCTCCTCAGGAAGGGTTGGAGTTGTCATTCCTGCTTGTCACCGTTTGCAGGTCTCCATGGTCATGGTCACCTCAGCTCCCCCTGACCAAGCACCCCCTGGTTCTTCACAAGAAGTTCAGCTCTGTGATCTCCAAGAGCTTCATCCTGGGAAGCATCAACGTTATGGGGTTTTTTTAATCTTTAAATCAGAGAAGAAACAAGAGGGCGAACAACTTCTGAAGTGTCCAAGGCCAGGGATGCTGGGAAGGGATTCTTCCCTGGGAGGGTGATGAGGGGCTGGGATGGAATTCCCAGAGAAGCTGTGGCTGCCCCTGGATCCCTGGAAGTGTCCAAGGCCAGGTTGGACCGACCTGGGCTAGAGGAAGATGCCCCTGCCCACGGCAGGGGGCTGGAATTAAATAATCTTGAAGGTCCCTTCCAACCCAAACCATTCCATGATTCCACGGCTTCCCTGCAAGCAGAGCAGGATTGACAGCCCAATCTGTCACCAGGACACATTTAATATTCCAGAATCCTGGCAGAGCCACATCCACAGCCCCTTCCACTCTCAGAGATTTTCCTCAAATGACACCACTTGGGAACCCAACTTTCTTCTGCTCCCAACCCAACAAACGCCAGAGAATAAATAAACACCCAGATATATAAAAAAAAACCCCAACCTGTGAGCCGTGTCAGAAAGCCTGGAGTATTCCATCTTAAATCTCTGCCTTTGACAGGCAGTGGATTAAACAGAAAATGAGTTACATCTCCCCAAACCACAGCAAATGCGAGCCCCACGTTGCAGGGGAGCGTGACAAATAGCTGCTGATATCTGCGAACAAAAATAACCCGTGGCTGAGATCAGGGCAGGCATCACCGCCCCGATCTGCCACGGAAATCAGCTCCCAACCTGGGGATGAGGATGTGAAGTGCAGGGTTTCACTGGCAGAAAAACGATGAGACCTTAAAGGAAAAAAAAAAAAAAAAAAAAAGGGGGAAAAAGAGTTGTTGGAAAGTATTTTTCTTTACTCTGGTGGGTCTAGTGAAGAAAGAGGGGGATGTTGCTGTTTCCACATCCACAGGGCTGGGGACTCCACCCTGCCCTGGACAGCCTCTTCTGGGGCTGGATGAGACCTTTTCCACAGAGGAATTTTCCCAATATCCAACCTGACCCTCCCCTGGAACAACCTGAAGCCATTTCCAAACCCCAACAAACACCACACAAAGCCCTGAACTGTTTTCCTTCCCGTTTAGGGTTCCCCAGACCACGTCCCCTCCTCCCATTCACAGAGGCCTCTGCTGGCTCTGCATCACCCACCACATCAGTGCAAAGTTTCCAAGGGATCCTCCTTGGATGCTGACAAGGGGCTGGTGGGGAGGGAGCAAAGAGCCTTCACCACCTCCCCACCAGCTTGTCTTAGAGCATCTTAAATTAGGTGCTAAAAATGTGGCACTTTGCTTCCAAAGGCAATTTCCTTGAAATATTCTCATTTTATCAGCGGAAGGAAGGAAGGAAATCCCCTCATTTTCCCCGGCCCCTGCAGCAGAACACAGACCCTTCCACTGGTGGTGGTGGTGGTGGTTTTTAATTTTCTGGAGCAGAAATCTGACACCCAGGATGTGTCACCGTGGTCTTTACCCCCACCTCAGGCCACCAGAAATCTCTTCCTTAATCCCCGTGTCATCTTCCCCCTCCCCTGATCTCCCCTGACAGGTGCCAGGGAAGTGCAGGAGCAGGGAAAAGGAGGATTGCAGTGCGGGGAAGATCCATCAGCAGCACTTCAACCCTCTCCTGGTGTGACTTCTCACACCCTCGGGGAGCTGGGCACACTGGAGGGTAAATTTGTGAGCTCCAGCACCTCCCAGAGCAGCACGTTGTGCTGCAGGGATGGAGCTGTTGTTTTCCAGGTGACTTGACATTTGAAAAGCCCGAATTTCCCACCCCCCTTTCCCAAACAGTGGGTGCTTTTATCCTTTCCCAGCAACTATTCCCAGGGGTGGGCAGGGGGTCTGGGTAGGTTGGAAGGTGGAATTCTTGCTGTGGAAGGTGGGAGGTGATGGGACACAGATGGGGACAGGACAAGGAGGATCAGTTTTAAATCAACAGAGGGAACATTTAGGTGGGATATTGGGAAGGAATATGGGCAGGGGCTGGGATGGAATTCCCAGAGAAGCGTCCAAGGCCAGGTTGGATGGGGCTTGGAGCAACCTGGGCTAATGGGAAGTGTCCCTGCCCATGGCAGGGGTGGCACTGGATGGGATTTAAGGTCCCTTCCAACCCAGGTCAACCCAGGTGGGCATCCTTCTCCTCCTGGATGATTGAGACAATAATTATTTTTATTTGTCTCCAGCAGAGCCTCTTGTCTCTAGGAGGTGGATAAAACCTTCTGGGAATATGATAGTATAGATAATATGGAGATTATAATATGGAGAATATTACCTAATTACTCACAATCAGTATCACTTATATAAGAATCAATAGCAACAATGCAATTAATTATTAATATTAATAGTGATTGCTACATATGAATATAGCTCCAGAGGGCTTCCCATTCTTCTTCATCATAAGGAAGCAATACTACAAAAATACCAATTCCACTAAGATGGCTGTAATAAAAAACCCCACTGTAACTCTGGCTACCTCTCTTTATTAATTTATTATTAATTTATTATTAATTTAATTGATTTTATTCTGATACAGGTCAGTGAGTGAAGTTTTTAACAGTCAAATCAGCAAAATTATGCAAAATTTCCCCAATAGCACCACATTTTTTAATCCTAAATCCATCCCTATCCAGGCCAGCAATTAAGCATGGCAGGGACAGAATTAAATGTGGGTTTCACCACAATTTTTAACGAGGATATTTTCCAGGACTGGGGCCAAATGAGCCCAAATCCTTCAGTGCCCAGAGGTAAGTGCAGTGCTGCGAGAGGGAAAGGGGAGTCATTAAGTTTCCTATTTGGCCCAAACTCTAAGAATTAATTAGGACATTCATTTAATTTCCCTTCCTATGTCAGCTTTTAATTAAGCATCCCTTTACCCTCCCTGGGTTTGGGATTGCATGGAATTGCCATGGACTCTGTGGTGTCCATTCTCTGGCTCCAAATCCCCTCCACCCACCTGAACCTTTGCAGATGCCCAAATTTCCCCCCCCCCAAATTGCAGACCTGGCTCTAAAATTAATTCAGGAGGGTTACTAATGGTGCCTTAGTTAAATCCTGTCCCACCAAACCCAGCTCTCTAAATGGAATATGAACCTCCACAATGTCTGCTGGCTCTTCACTCATTACTCCTCTCTTTCAGCTTTTTAAGACCTTCTTTTCGTGGCAGGATATTGGATTTGATAAGACAACAATGGCTTTGGAGAGGAAAAAGCCTTTTCCTAAAGAATCTTGTCCTGCTTCAGCAATATAATCCTTCTTCCCCTTCATCTCCACTGTGTGCCTGTTCCACTCCCACAGCCACTCAGAACTACAGAGTGACCTCAGCTCCCCCCTCACTGGGGAGTTGTGTGGGAATTAGGACCTTCCTGTGGGTAAAGGCACAAAACTGTGGGCTGGGTGGTTGGGATTGGAGGTGAATTCTTGCCCCAGGCTCCCCAGGTGATGCTGGACAAGCCCCTTTCATGGACTTTCCTGGGAGAGTGGAATAAGAGTTTCTATCCTTCCAGGAGGATCCATCCACAGCTCTTGTGGAAGGCTGGGAATTCTTCTACATCCTACACAAGGTTGGACAGGGTTTGGAGCAACCTGGACTAGGGGAAGGTGTCCCTACCCATGGCAGGGGGTGGAACTGGATGATTTTAAGGTCCCTTCCACCCCAAACCCCTCCCTGATCCCAAATAACCACAGGAATCTCCAAGCCCAAGGCTTCCAGAAGAATCTCCCAGGAATAAATCCCTGCTGAAAGACCAACACTTTCCACCTCAGAAGGGATCAGTTGGTCCCCTCTGGGGCTCTTTGGCAGCCCATTTACAGCAGGAGGAGCCCACCAGTGGATTTAATGGAGCAAGAAATGTCCCCTGTCACTGACATCAGTGCTCTGCACCAGCCCAGTCCCTCCCCAGCGTTCCCACCCTCTTCTTTCCAGGAAATTTGGCCAAGCCCCAAACCTTGGCAGGGGGTTTTTGGGGATGTTCAAGTGAGTTATATTTTTGTCGTGTCAAATTAAGAGGGGAATCAGCTAGAAATCATTTTAATCAAGGAAACAAATGGAAAAAGAAATGGAAGGATCCCTCGTGGACCGCTCTTGACATCTGTGGATTTGTTTTGTGTTCCCTCTCACTCAATAAACCGAAGGATGACTGAGGTTCATTTCACAGCAGATGGATTGTATTTCCTTCTCTCAGCTCTGCCACATCCATTGAATTCAAGCAGGAGAAAAAAAGCCAAAAAAACCCCACCTCCCTGTGCTTTAAAACCTCGTGATTTCTGCATTGTGAGAGTCAAACTATGGAACATCCCAACCCAAACAGCCTGATTGTGAAATTACATACCGTTTAACCCCGGTGACTGGGTATATGTTAAGAATCCTCTTAGGAAAACCCTACAAGAAAGAGTGGGAAGAGGACCTTTCCAAATTCTGCTGACCACCTTCACCAGCGGTCCGGATCAAAGAGCGACCTACATGGATTCATTACTCACGAGTCAAGAAAGCTCCGGAGAACAAGCAAGAGGAAGAAACAAGCGAAACACCAGCATCTGCAGATATGTTTGGTACCAAGCCCCTGAGTAAAAGTCCTGTATGAATATGGACATGGCACTACCATTAGTGGGATATTTTTACAGGGCATTCCCCAACAGCAACTCAAGTATTCCACTACCTTGTGCACCCAATACTAATCATAACCATAGCTATGCTTTACTAACACTCACAAACATATACCTATGGAGCGGACTGAAATCCTTAATGACAAAAACCCAAACACTTTAGGCAATGATCCAATCTATACCAACGTCCCTTAGAGATTAAAACTTGACGAAAGAGTCTGTAAGTTATAAGAAAAGGGGGAATGAAGCCACTCACTTAAAACTTTGAAACATAAAGGTTAACACAAGATTGTAAGAGAAATTTCAAAACCTTAACATTAGGAAACTAGGCGGTCCTTGAGATAGCAACTCAGCGAATCCTAGAGCAGTCCTAGAGAGATAGCTGCATTCCTCACAGAGAAAGCAACTCAGCAAATCATAGGATGAGCCAAAAGTCAGCCTGATCTTATTGTGTTTGCCAAAACTGCCTTAAAAGGAGAAGATCGAAAGAAAGTTCAGAAGTTTACAGTGAGGAAGACTCACACACGACCCCGCCCAGAGGAAGGCAACAGGAACCCCCACCGTGAAATCTCCCAAATTGAAGACTCCGCCCAGACTCCGCCTTCATATGAATATTACAATTAGATGTTGCAATTTAATGAATATGTATGATTGTGTTGTAATCCTATACTCAAAAACTGTATAAAAGAGCTATGCTGATTGTACACGTCGAAGCTCTTTGCCCAGGGCGGCCTGGAGAGCTTCCCAACGCGTTGCAATAAAATACCTCCTGCTTTAAAGAAACAAACTTTGTCTCTAAAGCAGTTTCTCCGTGCCTTTTGGGGCAAAATTTCGGCATCAGTCCCACAAACATTTTTAAGATCTCATTAGCGGTCATTAAACACGCCACGAGCAAGAGCAGTTTGGGGAGGAGGTTGGATGCAGGTTAAGGGAAGGTGTGGAGATCAAATTCAAATGGGCAGAAGGTGTGTAGTCCAGGGAGTTTGTGGATGAACCATCCCTGGAAGTGTCCCAGGCCAGGTTGGAGATGGGGCTTGGAGCAACCTGGGATAGTGGAAGGTGTCTGGGTGGAACAGGATGGTCCCTGAGGTCCTTTCCAACCCAAAGCATTCCATGATTCCATGATAATTCCTCACAGAGGGTGACAGAGGTGCTCTTTGCCTGCTCTGTCCCTGCCCTGTGCATCCTGGACACTCAGAACAGGGACTCAGGAGCCTGAGCTGGGATTTGCACCCCAGTGGTCTCCTTGGGTGGGAGGGTTTTGCTCTGAACCCCAAACACACACCTGGGGGTGCCTGGCTGGGTGCTCTGCTCCTGACAGATGGCCAGAAAAGGTGCTTTTCCATGTCAATTGGTAAAAAAAAAGGGACAAGCCAAAGGGGCAGGTTGGAAGAAACAGGGTGGGGAAGAGAAACCCAAGAGAGACATCCTGGAGCTGGACTTTCACAAATAGATTTCCAGGGGAAAGGGGGTGTTTTCATCACGTAATCACACACTGAGTGTTTTCAACCATGGCTGCTTTTCATCACCACTTCACCTCCATCTGCCTCTCCTCCCTTCCAACTGGTCCCTGGGACATTACTGGCACAGGCAGCCCAGCAGGAATGAGCTGTGTCCCCTTCCTTGGGCTGAAGGAGATCTTGGAGGGGGGGCTGGAAACATCCCCAGCCAGGCCCATCCATCCACCTGAACTACTTTGCTCTGGGCTGACTCCGAGACATCTTGAAAATTTAATGTGCTTTGGGGAGGAAATGTCAGGGTTGCACTGGAGACAGTGGCACTGCAAGCACCCCCTCAAAGGATGCCTTTGTTTCCCCTCCTGTGGGAAGGGGAAGACAGATGATTGGTGTCAGGTGGTGGTTTTGATGCCCCAGTCCCACAACAGCTTTTGGTACAAGGAGAAGTCAATCGACCTGCTCGTTCCCTTGGTGTGCTCTGGGTGTTACAAATGTTGTCTAAGGGGGGGAAAAAAACCCTTTGACAAACGATGTGCTGGGAGATTTCTCCAGGCTTTTGGGATTGATCTGAGAGGAGATTTCTCCAGGCTTCTGGGATTGATCTGAGAGGGAGTGAGATGTGGTTGCTGCCGGTGAAAGCAGAGCCTGTGCAAAGGACAAGGCACTGATGTCAGACTAAACCCTCTGCAGATGTGGGAGAATCATCCTGAGGTGTGGGGAAGGCAAAGGGCAGAAGGGATCTGCCTAAAGCAAACCATCCCTGCTGGGTGCCACTCACATTTGCCCCTTGGTCTGGATTTTGTGATGGTGAAACAGTGAAATGGTTTGAGCTGGAATGGACATGCTGTCTCTGGGCCATAAACCCGAGGCAGATGTCTTTTGGGCTCCACAATTCTGGGTTTTTATGGAGAACTAACGGTGCTCGTGATGAGCCCGATATTTGTGCGCATCCAAATTGTTCTACCACTTTAGCAGCTGATGTAGCACATTAATTTTTATCTCCAGACCCAAGGTTTCTGTGCAGGGAGGAGGCAGGGGGAGGCTGCAGAACTGCAGAGCGACAGCAAACTTTCAGTCCCAGTGGGTGGATTGAACCCAGGGGGCAGGGTTGGGTGGGGATACTGAGAAGGAATCCTTCCCTGTGAGGTTGTTGAGGTGCTGGGATGGAATTCCCAGAGAAGCTGTGGCTGCCCCTGGATCCCTGGGAGTGTCCAAGGCCAGCTTGGAGCAACCTGGGCTGGTGGAAGGTGTCCCTTCTATGGCAGGAGGTGGCACTGGATGATCCTTAATGTCCCTTCCAACCCAAATCATTCCAGAATTCTGAGATTTAAAGCCCCTGGAGTTCACCTGCCCCCCTCCTGACACAGAAAGGAGCTGACCCACCCAGCTCTGCCCTCTGTCTGCCACCACTTCAAGCCTTCGAGCGGCCTAAATTTATCCCGAGAGACATCCCTTGTTCAAAGAAACCCAAAAAAGCCCCAAACCCTTCCCCACCAGTGAGTCAGTGCCTCGTGCTGCAGCAGGGGCTCCAGGGAGACACAAACCATATGCTCCACATGGAAACATCCTCGGAGTGTTGGTGACACCAAAAACCTTGTCGCAGCTTCCCCCGACTCGCTCCTGAGTCTGCAAGTTGGGGATTTTTTAACGCAATTCCAACGAAAAGGAGCCTCCAGCAGCGACTTCTGGTGGTTGTGGGGCTGGATGAATTATTCCATCCTCGTCTCCTCTTTAGTTTGGATTGCTCTGGCAGGTCCTGGTTTCCAAACACGACTTGTCTCAGGTTAAGAACTCAAAGGAGAAGGCGGGGGAGGAAAAGCCAGAGGGGAAAAAGCCACATATCTTGTCACAAGCATTCCTTTGTGTCACAGTCAGCAGCTACTGCAAGTCATCCACAGCCAGAACCGAAGAATTATGAAGTTTATACAAAGTTTAAGCCCAGCTTTGGCATGACTCAAGTTAGACTGAAGTCAGAGGTCAAGCTCAGGTGCAGAAACCTCGACCTGGAGATACCCAGAGGCCTGAGTTGTTTTACTGGCACTGAGTTTTACTGGCACTGAGTTTTACTGGCACTGAGTTTTACTGGACACCACCACAGGTTTATGCTGGAGACCAGCTGATTGAATCCCCAAACGTAAAGCAAAGTGAAACTTGGCTCCAAAAACCTGTCCCTGTGTCCTGCCCATCTGTCACCTGGCTCCAGGCTGCCTCTGAGCAGCACTCTTGCCGGGGGCTGACGTGGCACTGGTCCCCCCCCAGCACGTAAATAAATGATCCATGAATTAATAAATCACATTGACTAATCACGATAAAAGCGGCAGATCGGCCACGCTGGAAACTCGGAGACCTGGGAGAGGCTGGGAAGGGCATGGAGTGATCTCAGAGCCCCTGAGCTCTCTGAGCATCCCCACACGCAGCACAAACAGCCCCAAGCCCCAATTTTAAGCTCAGCTGGGGCTGCAAAGCCTCACCAATCTCCTCTGGGCTGTTCCGTCCCTCCCCTCCCCTCTCACTGAGAAGGAATAAACTCCCTTTAAGCCACGAGGGTGCTGGAATTCCATCAGGGAAGAGGCTGACAAATGTCCTCAGCCCTCGTGCAGCTCATCCAGAGCACCAATGGATTCCCATCATCCGTCCCCTGCTACTCCAGAGGCATAATAAGTGTCTAATCCCAAAGAAATGCTGCCCCTGGCAGCACCAAACCACTCTGACTCATAGGAATGATGGAGAAGGGCTCTCAGGGCGGGTTTTCCGTGCTCTGTCAATGAGACAATGCTCTCCAGAGCATCCTTTATCTCCCTGTCTGCTCCCAATCCCATGGGAGGCCATTCCAGCCCTCGCTTCTCTGAGATCTTCCTGCTAATACAACTGGTTGCTGTCATCTCTCTCACTTCAAAGTTGGCTTTTGTGGCATTTGGAGCCTCCAGATTTAGGGGCTACCACCAGCTGACAGGAAAGGAGGATCCCAAGGGAAAGCAGGAATGCCACACTCATCCCAGGATGTTTATTTCCCTGCAGTAACTCCACAGGATCCAGGAGAGCTTTAAGAGCTCAGGTTCACCCTTTATTTAAGGAGAGATGTCCAGCCCTGACTGCTGTCCTGAGACCAGACCTAAATAATTCAGAGTTTTGCATCTGATTAAATTTGGTCTGGTTTTGACAGCCAGGACCTTCACTCTCACTCTGTGTTACACCCACTGCATCCCTGTCCACCCATGGAGACCTGTGCTCCTTCTCCAACCCACTGATGGCACCTCCTGGTGGGTTTTCCTTCCTTATCCTATCAAGCAGCCCTTAGGAAGGACTATTTCCTTCCTCTTCCTATTAAACAGCCCTTAGGAAGGACAATTTCCTTCCTTGTACTAATCAACCCTTAGAAAGGACTATTTCCCCCCTCATCATAACCAGTACTTAGACAAGATTAATTCCTTCCTTATCATAATAATCAGCCCTTAGGAAGGACTATTTTCCTTCCTTATCCTACCAAGCATCCCTTAGGAAAGGCTGTTTCCCTTCCTCCCCCCCTCAAGCAGCCCACAGGAAGGACTTCCCAAGCCCAGCTCTTTCAGGAAACTCCCAAGTCTGTTGTCAGACCCTGACAATTTTATTCCCAACTTCAGTCCAGGGAGACAAAAGTCCTCTCTGGGGACAGGCCAGCCAGGAGGGAGTTGCCTAAAATAACCCAAACCCAGCCCCTGCTCCCACAGGAGCTTCCCAGCCCCAGCAGAGCTCCCTGGGACGGGCTCTGGGCTGCAGAAATCAGCCCTGAGGATCTTCCAGAGGGTTTTTATTCCCTGGCAGGGTGACACCCACACTGCTGCACGTCATTGTTTCCTGCAGGAAGGTCTGGAGAGCTCCTCGCCTGTATTTTTAGGCGGGAGCTCCGGGTGGGTGTGAATCACCCTGGGAGCGACACCCTGGAGGTGCTGGGATGGTGACAGCCTGAGGGAAGGGGGTGCCAGGGTGCCAGCCAGGGCCAGGGCTGTTCTCAGCTCCTCCCTGGAATTCTGGCACCAGCTGGGAGTGTTCCTGCTCCCGCCTCGTGTCCGGGTTTATCCCGAGCGCTCCGGGACGGGAGCTCTTCCCTCCGGAGGGTGACAGACACAGGGAGGTGACAGCGCTGAGCTGACAGGTGTGACAGGAGACTGACATATCCCTGAGCCTCCTGGGGCCCTTCCAGCTCGGGAGAGTGTGTGACCCACTTTGTACCACCCGGCAGCATCTCCTCCTCCTCCTCCTCCTCCTCAGGAAGGGTTGGAGTTGTCGTTCCTGCTTGTCACTGTTTGCAGGTCTCCATGGCCATGGTCACCTCAGCTCCCCCTGACCAAGCACCCCCTGGTTCTTCACAAGAAGTTCAGCTCTGTGATCTCCAAGAGCTTCATCCTTCTCTCTTCTCCAAGAGCATCAACATTATGGGGTTTTTTAATCTTAAAATCAGAGAAGAAACAAGAGGGGGAACAACTTCTGAAGTGTCCAAGGCCAGGGATACTGGGAAGGGATTCTTCCCTGGGAGGGTGATGAGGGGCTGGGATGGAATTCCCAGGGAAGCTGTGGCTGCCCCTGGATCCCTGGAAGAGTCCAAGGCCAGGTTGGACCAACCTGGGCTAGAGGAAGATGTCCCTGCCCACGGCAGGGGGCTGGAATTAAATAATCTTGAAGGTCCCTTCCAACCCAAACCATTCCATGATTCCACGACTTCCCTGCAAGCAGAGCAGGATTGACAGCCCAATCTGTCACCAGGACACATTTAATATTCCAGAATCCTGGCAGAGCCACATCCACAGCCCCTTCCACTCACAGAGATTTTCCTCAAATGACACCGTTTGGGAACCCAACTTTCTTCTGCTCCCAACCCAACAAACGCCAGAGAATAAATAAACACCCAGATATATAAAAAAAAAACCAACCTGTGAGCCGTGTCAGAAAGCCTGGAGTATTCCATCTTAAATCTCTGCCTTTGACAGGCAGTGGATTAAACAGAAAATGAGTTACATCTCCCCAAACCACAGCAAATGCGAGCCCCACGTTGCAGGGGAGCGTGACAAATAGCTGCTGATATCTGCAAACAAAAATAACCCGTGGCTGAGATCAGGGCAGGCATCACCGCCCCGATCTGCCATGGAAATCAACTCCCAACCTGGGGATGAGAATGTGAAGTGCAGGGTTTCACTGGTAGAGAAACGATGAGACCTTCAAGGAAAAAAAAAAAAATAAGGGGGGGAAAAAGAGTTGTTGGAAAGTATTTTTCTTTACTCTAGTGAAGAAAGAGGGGGATGTTGCTGTTTCCACATCCACAGGGCTGGGGACTCCACCCTGCCCTGGACAGCCTCTTCTGGGGTTGGATGAGACCTTTTCCACAGAGGAATTTTCCCAATATCCAACCTGACCCTCCCCTGGAACAACCTGAAGCCATTTCCAAACCCCAACAAACACCACACAAAGCCCTGAACTGTTTTCCTTCCCGTTTAGGGTTCCCCTCCTCCCACTCACAGAGGCCTCTGCTGGCTCTGCATCACCCACCACATCAGTGCAAAGTTTCCAAGGGATCCTCCTTGGATGCTGACAAGGTGGGGAGGGAGCAAAGAGCCTTCACCACCTCCCCACCAGCTTGTCTTAGAGCATCTTAAATTAGGTGCTAAAAATGTGGCACTTTGCTTCCAAAGGCAATTTCCTTGAAATATTCCCGTTTTCTCAGCGGAAGGAAGGAAGGAAATCTCCCCCTCGTTTTCTCCAGCCCCTGCAGCAGAACACAGACCCTTCCACTGGTGGTGGTGGTGGTTTTTAATTTTCTGGAGCAGAAATCTGACACCCAGGATGTGTCACCGTGGTCTTTACCCCCACCTCAGGCCACCAGAAATCTCTTCCTTAATCCCTGTGTCATCTTCCCCCTCCCCTGATCTCCCCTGACAGGTGCCAGGGAAGTGCAGGAGCAGGGAAAAGGAGGATTGCAGTGCGGGGAAGATCCATCAGCAGCACTTCAACCCCGCTCCTGGTGTGACTTCTCACACCCTCGGGGAGCTGGGCACACTGGAGGGTAAATTTGTGAGCTCCAACACCTCCCAGAGCAGCACGTTGTGCTGCAGGGATGGAGCTGTTGTTTTCCAGGTGACTTGACATTTGAAAAGTCGGAATTTCCCACCCCCCTTTCCCAAACAGTGGGTGCTTTTATCCTTTCCCAGCAACTATTCCCAGGGGTGGGCAGGGGGCCTGGGTAGGTTGGAAGGTGGAATTCTTGCTGTGGAAGGTGGGAGGTGATGGGACACAGATGGGGACAGGACAAGGAGGATCAGTTTTAAATCAACAGAGGGAACATTTAGGTGGGATATTGGGAAGGAATATGGGCAGGGGCTGGGATGGAATTCCCAGAGAAGTGTCCAAGGCCAGGTTGGATGGGGCTTGGAGCAACCTGGGCTAGTGGGAAGTGTCCCTGCCCATGGCAGGGGGTGGCACTGGATGGGATTTAAGGTCCCTTCCAACCCAGGTCAACCCAGGTGGGCATCCTTCTCCTCCTGGATGATTGAGACAATAATTATTTTTATTTGTCTCCAGCAGAGCCTCTTGTCTCTAGGAGGTGGATAAAACCTTCTGGGAATATGATAGTATAGATAATATGGAGATTATAATATGGAGAATATTACCTAATTACTCACAATCAGTATCACTTATATAAGAATCAATAGCAACAATGCAATTAATTATTAATATTAATAGTGATTGCTACATATGAATATAGCTCCAGAGGGCTTCCCATTCTTCTTCATCATAAGGAAGCAATACTACAAAAATACCAGTTCCACTAAGATGGCTGTAATAAAAAACCCCACTGTAACTCTGGCTACCTCTCTTTATTAATTTATTATTAATTTATTATTAATTTATTATTAATCTAACTGATTTTATTCCGATATGGGTCGGTGAGTGAAGTTTTTAAGAGTCGAATCAGCGAAATTATGCAAAATTTCCCCAATAGCACCACATTTTTTAATCCTAAATCCATCCCTATCCAGGCCAGCAATTAAGCATGGCAGGGACAGAATTAAATGTGGGTTTCACCACAATTTTTAACGAGGATATTTTCCAGGATTGGGGCCAAATGAGCCCAAATCCATCAGTGCCCAGAGGTAAGTGCAGTGCTGTGAGAGGGAAAGGGGAGTCATTAAGTTTCCTATTTGGCCCAAACTCTAAGAATTAATAAGAACATTCATTTAATTTCCCTTCCTATGTCAGCTTTTAATTAAGCATCCCTTTACCTTCCCTGGGTTTGGGATTGCATGGAATTGCCATGGACTCTGTGGTGTCCATTCTCTGGCTCCAAATCCCCTCCACCCACCTGAACCTTTGCAGATGCCCAAATTTCCCCCCCTAGATTGCAGACCTGGCTCTAAAATTAATTCAGGAGGGTTACTAATGGTGCCTTAGTTAAATCCTGTCCCACCAAACCCAGCTCTCTAAATGGAATATTAACCTGCACAAAGTCTGCTGGCTCTTCACTCATTACTCCTCTCTTTCAGCTTTTTAAGACCTTCTTTTCGTGGCAGGATATTGGATTTGATAAGACAACAATGGCTTTGGAGAGGAAAAAACCTTTTCCTAAATGATCTTGTCCTGCTTCAGCAATATAATCCTTCTTGCCCTTCATCTCCACTGTGTGCCTGTTCCACTCCCACAGCCACTCAGAACTACAGAGTGACCTCAGCTCCCCCCTCACTGGGGAGTTGTGTGGGAATTAGGACCTTCCTGGGGGTAAAGGCACAAAACTGTGGGTTGGGTGGTTGGGATTGGAGGTGAATTCTTGCCCCAGGCTCCCCAGGTGATGCTGGACAAGCCCTTTCATGGCTTTCCTTGGAGAATGGAATAAGATTTTCTATCCTTCCAGGAGGATCCATCCACAGCTCTTGTGGAAGGCTGGGAATTCTTCTACATCCTACACAAGGTTGGAAAGGGCTTGGAGCAACCTGGACTAGGGGAAGGTGTCCCTACCCATGGCAGGGGGTGGAACTGGATGATTTTAAGGTCCCTTCCACCCCAAACCCCTCCCTGATCCCAAATAACCACGGGAATCTCCAAGCCCAAGGCTTCCAGAAGAATCTCCCAGGAATAAATCCCTGCTGAAAGACCAACACTTTCCACCTCAGAAGGGATCAGTTGGTCCCCTCTGGGGCTCTTTGGCAGCCCATTTACAGCAGGAGGAGCCCACCAGTGGATTTAATGGAGCAAGAAATGTCCCCTGTCACTGACATCAGTGCTCTGCACCAGCCCAGTCCCTCCCCAGCGTTCCCACCCTCTTCTTTCCAGGAAATTTGGCCAAGCCCCAAACCTTGGCAGGGGGGTTTTGGGGGATGTTCAAGTGAGTTATATTTTGTCGTGTCAAATTAAGAGGGGAATCAGCTAAAAATCATTTTAATCAAGGAAACAAATGGAAAAAGAAATGGAAGGATCCCTCGTGGACCGCTCTTGACATCTGTGGATTTGTTTTGTGTTCCCTCTCACTCAATAAACCGAAGGATGACTGAGTTCATTTCACAGCAGATGGATTGTATTTCCTTCTCTCAGCTCTGCCACATCCATTGAATTCAAGCAGGAGAAGAAAAAAAAAACAACAAAAAAACCCCACCTCCCTGTGCTTTAAAACCTCGTGATTTCTGCATTGTGAGAGTCAAACTGCACAGCTGGGGCAAGGAGGGGTGGGGAGGACACTGTCCCTGGGCACAGCAGTGAGGATCATCCCTCCATGGGATCATCTGCTGGTGCTGGGGAATATTTGGGGTCCTCAGATGGCCATGAAGGCCAAAGTGAAAGGGAATTTATAGATAGGCTGTCACCCAACCCAAATGATTGATTGTTTTTTGGGATGAGCCCCTCTGAGAGCAGGACCCAAAGCAGGGAGAAGGGGGAAAGTGAAGTGGGCAACAGGGAAATGGTTCCCATTGCTACAGGGCAGGGTTGGATGGGATACTGGGGAGGAATTCCTCCCTGGGAGGGTGGGGAGGGGCTGGGATGGAATTCCCAGAGAAGCTGTGGCTGCCCCTGGATCCCTGGAAGTGTCCAAGGCCAGCTTGGAGCAACCTGGGCTGGTGGAAGATGTCCCTGCTCGTGGTAGGGATGAGCTTTAAGACTCAACCCAACCCATTCTGGAATTCTGTGATTACAGAATCTTAGATTCCCTGAAATATTGAGTGATACTCAATATATGGAGTTTGTATTTAATTATTCCTGTGATCCTGTGAAAGCAAAGGGCAGCAGATGGAAGGAAGCCAAGCCAAGCCATGAAGGCTCAGTTCTGGGTAAGGGGTTGTCTCTCCCAAACTGATCTCCCATTTTTGGGGTGCAGAGGCTTTTAAACATCCTGGGAAAACTGGTCTTGCCTATTTTTCTCCATCCTCAGACATCAGGCCTGTCAGTGTTAGGGCAAGGTCTGTGCCAGGGCAGCTCCATCCAAAGCTGAGGCCTCTGAAGTGACTGACAAGGTAAAAAAAAAAAAAAAAAAAGGAACAAAGCAGGAAAAATAAAGGAAAATAAAACTGAAACCTGCCTGCTCCTGGCACAGACTGAAAACAGGCACCCAGGAGGTCCTCACGTGGAGCAGGCACCAGTTTTAGGCACTCAATCAATCTGCAGCCTGGATACCAGACCTGCAGGACTGGTTGGATCAGGCTCATTTTCCTTGAGGATCTGGGATTTTTTTGGGGGGTAGGTGAAAGACAAACACGAACCCTTTCTCGGTTCTGCCTCTGCTTTTTAAGCCTTTGTGCTTGTCCTGTTATTTGAAGCGTTTAGGGAAATGGGGGGAACAGGATGGCAGTGTCACTGTGGGTATGAGGGAGAGCATAAAGACTCATCTCCTCCTTCAGCAAAGCCAAAACGTCAACACAAATATTTCCACCCGTTTGTTGGGGTTTTTTTTGTTTGTTTATTTGTTTGGGTTTGGTTTTTGTTTGGGGTTTTTCGATTGTTTGTTGGTTTTGTTTTTATTTTTACTTCCCCCACTGATATTTCTTTGTTATCCCACCAGTGACAGCCAAAGATGGAGCAAGAAGGAGACAACCTGCCCGTGTCCCACCCCCCCATCCCATCCCCCGGAGGGAATCGGCTCCACCTTCCAGCACCAGAAAAGGTTGTGAAAGACCTGGTGCCAAAAAGCCACTTTGGGAAATTGGTTTTTCTCCCCCCCCGGGGCTCGTTCTGATGCTGTCAGCACGCGGCACAAGACACGGATGGCACTGAATTATTTACCGGGCTGAGCTGGAGCCCCGCGGAGCCGAAGGGAGTTGGGGGCAGTCCCTTCACACGCGAGGAATGGGGACAGCAAAGCCCTTCTGGCTGCTCCTCTCTGCCTCTTCCACACCTGATTCCAGCTCTTCTGCCCCTGTCAGCCTGGGGGTGCAGGATCTCATTTCCCTTCCTGCTCTCCTTACCGTGAATTCACAGAATGCCAGGATGGTTTGGGTTGGAAGGGACCTTGGAGGGTTTGGAAGGGACCTTAGAGGTCTCCTCATCCCACCCTCCACACCTTCCACCAGCCCACCCTGCTCCAAGCTGGCCTTGGACACTCCCAGGGATCCAGGGGCAGCCACAGCTTCCCTGGGAATCCCATCCCAGCCCCTCTCCACCCTCCCAGGGGGGAATCCCTTCCCAATATTTATCCTAACCCCCCCACTTCCTTTCAGTTTAAAGCCACGACTAAAGCTCAGGAGGTTTCCTTATGGAAACACAGAGGTGCAAAGACTTCCTTGAACAATTAATCATTGCAGGAGTACCCCAGGCTGTTGCAACAATGATGTATCCCAGACAGGACACACTTTTCCCTGGAATAACAGCCATTTTCAGAAGCATTCTGAGAGAGGCAGAAACCTGAAGGTCTTTTTTTTTTTTTTTTTTTAGTGCAAAATCATAAAATCAGACAGGTTTGAAAAGCTTTGTGAGGTCACTGAGTCCAAGCCCAACACTGCCCCGTGTCCCCAAGGGCCACATCCAGACATTTTTTTTGAGCACTTCCAGGGTGTTCCAATTAATCTGAAGACCTCGATTCAATCACCTTTATGAGAGAGGAGATGCAAGACCAACACAGGAGTTAATTTTCAATGTTCACCCTCGCTGTCTGAAGCTGAAAAGCACCCCTGGAACGCACAGGAGCACGAGGGCACCTCTTTGATATGGTTTAAAATAACCCTGCCATCAAATCTCCTCTCCTCATCTGCCTTGTGGCATCCAGGAGAACCCACGTAAAGCCAATTAAAGCCGATTTGTCAAGGGGTAGAACTAACACCACGATGCTCCTGCTCTGCTCACAGCTCACTGACTGTTCCTCCAAGTCACAAATCACAATAACTACCCCGTGGAAATGGTAAGAGAGAAGCTGGAAATCCTGCTGGACTCAATGAGCCATTAAATAGTTGACAATATTCTTTATGGGAACCTGGGATAGTTAATTAGCCCCCAAATACAAACGGTGAGCGTGAATAATTACCAGCACACATCCCAGTCAGGAGATGTGCAGGCAGCATAAAGTGGCATTGCTTCATGGACAGCAGCTCCCACCAGCTGGGGGGGGACCCTGAGAGGTTGGTCTTGGCCTTAAACCATGGGGGTCCCAGAGGGGAATATCTGGGGGCTGTTCCCAGTGAATTTCCATGAAATCCTCAGGTTTTTTTTCCTGAATATTCCAGTGAACCTATTTGTGCCATTTTTGTGGGAGATGAAGTTCAGAAAGGAGGAAAGTCCCACCCACCCGTCCGTCCTTTCCAACCCCCAAATACTTCCCAGCTCAAAAATCCTTTCCAACTCAGTCACCCTTTCCAACCTAAGGATCCTCTTCAACCCAACCATCCTCTTCAACCCATCCATCCTTTCTGACCCAAAGATCCTTTCCAACTCAATCATCATCCTTTCCAAGCGAGGATCCTCTTCAACCCAACCACCCTTCCAAGCGAGGATCCTCTTCAACCCAACCACCCTTTCCAATCCATCCACTCTTTCTAATCCAACCATCCTGTCCAACTCAACCATTCTCTTCAACCCATCCATCCTTTCTGACCCAAAGATCCTTTCCAACTCAATCATCACCCTTTCCAAGCGAGGATCCTCTTCAACCCAACCACCCTTTCCAATCCAACCATCCTGCCCAACCCAACCACCCTTTCCAACCAACCCAACCACCCTTTCCAACCCAATCACCATTCCAACCCAAACCACCCTTTCCAACCAAACCCAACAACCAGCAGAACTTTGCCCCTGATCCTGCAAACACCCCCAAAAGAATTAGAGCTGCCCACACCCAGCTCCTGACCGGGCTGTCCTCTCCAGCTGCTGCCTCTGAGCAATTTCGATGGGGGAAGATTTAAACCCTCGCCTTGATCACCTTGAAAAACCACCTTCTCTTGAGCTGCAGCAGCTCCATGACCTGCCAGGCATCTCCTGTCTTTCAAAACACAAACAGGGGCTGCAGGAGGGAATATTTGAGGGCTTGTAAACGGTTTCTTCCCCTTTTGCTGCCGCGGTGCCCGTGGAGAGCCGACAGCCAGGATGTGCTGGTACAAATCCATTTTGCTGCAGTAAACAGCCCCAGGCAATCTCCTGCACTCCAGGACCTCTGTGTGGATTCCTTGGAGGCTCTGCTTCTCCTTGCAAATTTAAAGAGATGAACCCAGGAGGGACCTGAAGCTTCTTCCTGGACGTTCTCTGGCCTGAGGCTGGTCGTGCACAAGGTACCGACAGACAGTGACAGTTTTATGTGCTACACCAAAAAAAAAAGGGGTAATAAACCAACCAAAGCAAGCAATGATTGAAGAAAAACAGACAGAGGACCAACCAGCATTTTACAGAATATAATCATAGAAGGGTTTGGGCTGGAAGAGACTTTAAAGCCCATCCAGTTCCAGCCCACACCCTCCCCGTTGAGGTAACCTCAGATAAGCTCAGTTTAAGGCTTTGGTGGCTGTGAAAATAAAACCAAATGAAGTAAATCTCACTGGCAACGCTGGGACAGGGGAACCAGCCTCTATTATTACTCTGACATGAATTCAATTAAAATCTGGAGTAGCACAGAGATAAGTCCCCACTGAGGAGCACGGGGGGTGTCAGTGAAATTCCAGCGAAGAGTCTCAAGTGAAAGGCAAGTTCAAACCCGCCTCTTTGTCCTTGAAATAACTGATCTGGCCACGGTGGCTGCAGGTTCTGAGTGAGCATCAGCACAATGTGACTCTTCAGAACAGGTGTCCCTGGAGAAAGGCTGCAGGCAGAGGGAGGAAATCAGGCTGACATGACACGCAGAGAGCAACAAGCACCGCTGGATTTGTGCTGCTACAGCACGGGCTGGGAGGGGTCTCAACAAAGTTTAGCTGCTTTTTAGGGCAACAAAAAAACCCCCACAGATTTTCAAGAGGCACGTGGAAATGCGAAACCCCTCAGGATCTGCTCACAGCCCCCCTTCCCCAGGGTTTATGAACACCCTCACGTCGCAATCCGACTTCTCTCCCACCCACTTGACCTCAACTTCCAGCAGCTGCCCAGAGCAATGGCCAGCCCTGAAAAACCTGACCCATCCAAAAGAACAGCACACAGGAGATCCAGCTCCTGTCCCAGCAGCTCCAACACTCCAGCCTCAGTTTGGGATAATTAGTGTGACGAGGCTGGCTCTGCTCTGTTCTGTTTGACACCCCCAGCAGACCTCACCGAGTTATTTCCAGGGTTAACAACTCAGCCTGGGGGAAAATACAAATTCCACGCCTAGCCTGAACTTTCAGATTCCCACTCTCGGGTCTTGTGATGCTTTTGTGAGGCAGATTAAAGGGGCAGAGATGATCAGAACCGTCCTCCCCACACGGATAAACCACATCAAGTTACCTTTGCAAGGAGGTTTTTTTTCTTTTTTTTTTTTCCTTCAAATTAAGGTAACAGGGACTAAACCACACTAGGGCTGCTTCCCACCACGGAGTGAACCTTCACAGAGAAGGCTTTCAAAGGCACAAAGGACCAGCTAAATGCTGGTTTCCCACTGAAAATCACGGGCTCTTGCGAGCACTTTGAAAGTCTCCTCCCCTGTCTCGGCCAGATTAATGGAAAATAATAAAAATATCACTTAATCACGGAGCCTCAGGGAGGTGATTCAACTGCCAGCCCTGGCTGCCACAGCTGTCAGCAAATTAGGGAGAAAGGAAACACAAAACCATCCCTTTTTTCGTTGCCTTCTGTTACACCGGGAGGGCTCTGCCTCCTGTGAGGGAGTTTGGAAGGCTCATCCAGGGACAAATCTGCTCAGGGAGGAGTTGAGAGCCAGGGGAAGGGGCAGAAGAGGACAATTCCCTGAGTGCCAGGACACACAGCACTGTCACTGCATGCCTGGTGACATCAGGGATCCAGCAGCAAACACACGAGGCAGGGGCAGGAAGGCAAGGGAGGGAACTCAACTGCTCTCCCCTGGGCACCAGCCATTCCCAGGGGGTGCCTGTCAGGGAGGGAGAGATCCCAGCAAACCCAGGGACGTGGCAGGAAAAGCAGCAAACAGCGAAAATGCCATTTCACAGGGGCACAAAATAAAACATCCCCCGATTTGGGGGGCTGGGACACACACAGGGCTGAGCTGCCCGAGCCCCCCAGGGGCATTTTAACTCCTTCTGGATCCATCTCATCCATGGACTCACTGAGACTGGAAAATTCACCTTCTACAACCTTGGGTAAGTCACTTCTGCAGCCCATGATTCCCATTTATGCCTGAAGGGCATTGATTTAATTTTAAAGCATTTCTTAATTTTAAAGCACTTCTTAATTTTAATTACCCAGGATGGAACCTCTGTTTAAAACTCCCAGGACAATTTCTGGAGCCATACCCAGCTAAGCCCAACCATTTCTCAGGAGCTTTCTGACCTCATCCCTCTCTCTTCTTCACACCCACAATTTTAATCCCTTTCCAGCCTATTTTTATACCTCTTTGGGTTTTGCTAGTTGACCTCCAACAAAGGGGGAATTGAAGGGGAACTTCTCCAACCCAGCTTTGCTCTGCTCCAAGGGAAAGGCCGACAACTTAATTAAGAGCAGGAATTCTTTCTATTTTCAGGATATCTGAGATGCAGGCCCAGTTAACAGAGGAGAATAAAAGCCCTCCCACTCCACACTTCATGAGGTGTCCCAGGTGTGTCCAGTGCCTCCAGCACTCCCTGGTTTGATGGTCACAGCTGTCCCTTTTGGATGGAAAATGGGTGCTGATTTCGTGGTGGCTGCTTGGAGAGAAGTCACCACCCATCAGGGTTAGTTCAGAGCAGGGGGGGGGCCAGTGGGGAGCAATGATTTAATTAGCTTGCTGTAATAACATCTCCATTTCCAACTGGCTGCCCAGATGGATTAGCAGGGAAGGATTTCAATTGCTTCATTTCCCTTGATTCGGTGACTTCAATGCTGCTGGAGACTGGGGAAAAGCTGACACCAGAAACCAAACCAGCAGCTCTTTGCCCACAGAACGGATTGAAGTGGATTAAATTGAGGTGCCCCTGGATTCAGGGAGCAGCTCACACTTCTTCTCAGTGCCAAATGAGTGAACCCTTGTGAGAAATCCCACCCCACCTTCTGAGATCACCAAATATCTGCATCCTACCAACACATCTCCATGGGAGAGGGTTTTGCCTGGGAATTTCAGGGGCTGGTATAAACACAATTTAACTTAACAAGTGGTGATGATCCATCCTGTCCACGGGGCTGGGTCAGCCTGTTTCTTCCTGTGATGCTGTTGACACGAATAACAAATAAAACATAAATAGACCCTGGAGAAAACCCCAGTGAGTGGTGTCTGCCTTCTAATTCCTCCCTGCAGTGTCAAACCTCAGCTGATCCCAGGCTGCTGCACAGTCCCTCCATCTGTCCCAGCCTCTGCATTCCATACAAATGGAAATAAACAGAATTCCTCAAGATGTGAAAGAAAATGCTGCTCTTTTCCAAGTTGCTTTGCCTCTTAGGAGACTTCACCCCCCCCTCCTGTTTGGCTTCTCGAGCGCCACAAATTGGAAAGCTCCGATCCCAAACCCTCCTGGGGAGCTCCCATCAAAGCTCCACGGTTGGATGGCAGCTGGAACAGAAGGAGGAGCTCCTGAAGGCACCACATTAACCCTCCTGTTCCCCTGACTGGTGGCCAACAGCCCTTCCAGAGAGAGAGGAGCTGGAAATGAGTCTCGGAACCAGGAGAGGATCCAAAGCTTTTACTGAAAGTCGGCAAGAGGAGCCACCACTTGGTGCCCATCCCACTTTTCCTGGGGTGACAGGCAGCTCCCTCCAGGGAAATTCGAGTGTTGCAGCACCTCAAGGGCTTGGAAGAGGGGAAGCATTGAAGGGAAAGGCGAGCTCTGAGGAAAATTGGTGGTTGGTTGTCCGTGATGGTGGAAACTCTTCAGTCGCCTCATTACACAGAGAGCAACAGCCAGGAGAGCTCCAGGAGGGCCATAACTGGGGTGGAGAAATGGAGCAGAATTCCTGAGGGGAGACTCTCCAAGCTCCACTTGGTTCTGCCTCATAAAAGGTCTCTATTTTTGCCGCCGAGTACCCAAAATTCCCACCAGATTCCAGAGGAGCTTTGGGCTCCCAGAGCCTCAATCCCAGCCTGTCTGGAGTTTGGAATACCCACCTCTCCTCCCTGCCACAGGTGAGATGAGTGACAGGAGTCATCCAGGAGATGGTCTGGGAGTTCTTGGATTTTGGAGATGTCAAAGGGGATCCAGGCAATCCCAAGGTGCTCTGAAGGGGTTTGATGTGGAAAATGTCCTGTGTTTACAGTGAGGAGTCTCCTTTTCAGAGGATCACGGAATCATGGAATGGTTTGGGTTGGAAGGGACCTCAAAATCATCCAGTTCCACCCCTGTCATGGGCAGGGACACCTTACACTAACCCAGGTTGCTCCAACCTGGCCTTGGACACTTCCAGGGATCCACAGCTTCTCTGGGAATTCCTTCCCAGCCCCTTCCAGGGAAGAATTCCTTCCCAATATCCCATCTAAACCCAGGCTCTTTTCTGTTTTAAAAATCCACCTCTTTCACTCCCATTCCCACAATATTATCCAACCCCCTTCCAGGCAACACCCTCAGGTACCTCCTCCTGGGCAGACACCCCAGGAGCACCACGTCCCTAAAACCAGCCCTTAGGAAAGCAGCCCAATCCCAGAGGAACAGGGCCCAAACAGATGAAAAAAATCCATTAAAATTCCTATTTCTTTGCCCTGAGCTGGTATCCAAAAAGCCTCATCCAGTGGAGCAGATCCCTGCCCTGCTCTGTGGGATGATCACTCCCCCAAACACCCCAAACAAGCCCCACTGGGATCCTCTCCCCTGCCAGGCACGAAGGTTCAGTGCTCACAACTGCATTCCCCATGTCCCAGATGAGGGAAGTGCCAGCAAGGGGGGAGGTAAATCACCCAACTACCCACTGGCTGCCTCAGAGCTTAAATAAATAGAAATCCCGGGCTAATTAATATTTAGGAAATGCAAAAGTTGTCATCTTAAATCAGGCTGAAACACAATAATCACATTAAGTGCTTACTTCAGCAAAACACCACTGAAATGCAAAGTGTCGGTGAGTTATGGGAGTATTTATCCACTTAATTGACTCCTGGCTCTGGCAAACTCTATTACCCAGGAGTTAGAAGGAAATTTAATTCTGATCTGTGTGTTTGCACTCAAGGACTTCTGTTTGACTCCAGCTTATTTTCGGCAGCAGGAGCTGAAGGGCCGCGTTTTTCCAGCTGGAATCCTGCGAAGCTGAGCAACAAATGTGACATTTCGCTTGCCATGTGATGGCTTTCCATTCCACTCTTGGAGATTTTTCCCTCCTGCTCTCCTTCTGTTTCCCTCCCTGGTGTCCTTTACACAGAGAAGGTGGTTGGTGGTGCAGCAGACAGAGGTCTAGGTGGGAACTATCAGTGTAAATAGGTGACTACAGACACCTCTTTTCTTGGGCTCAGGCAGCAGCTTGGCTTGTATCTGGAACCTCAATTTTCATGGAATCAGGGAATATCCTGAGCTGGAAAGGAGCCACGAGGATATTGGAGTCCAGCTCCTGGCTCAGCACAGAACAACCCCAAGAGTCAGAAGGAAGAATTCCTTCCCTGTATCCCATCTTAATCTCTACATCCTCAGTGGGAAACCACTCCCCTTGTCCTGTCCCTCCATCCCTTGTCCCTCTCCAGCTCCTGGAGATCCTCTGAGATCCCCCTGGATCCTCCTCTTCTCCAGGCTGAACCCCCTCCCAGCTCTGCCAGCCTTTCCCTTTGATTTTCCACCCGGTTTTAGCAGCAGAAAAGGCTCTCCCAGAGCGGCAAACAGGGCCTGGCAAAGCTGATTAAAGCTGCTGCAGTCATTATAATGCAGATGTCAAGTTTAATTCGGCAGAGAAACAAACACCCCCCTTCCCTGGTGCTCCTGGGCAATCAATACCCTGCTCGTATCTGCCCGCAGCAGGAGCACGACCCGTGGCACTCAACTACCCACACACAGGTACTCACACTGCCCGATTTCCACTACTTAAGTCACTCCTGCCACTGAGGAGAGGTTCCTCCCGTGCCCAGCCTTGCCTCAGGCAGGGCTTAATGAGTCCTATTGACCCGGATCGGAGATTCCAGGAGCTCCAGAGCCCTCCAAGGGGCAGCCAACACACCCAGAAAAGCTCCTGGCACTGGTGGAGAGGAGCCACCCAGTGCCCCCAGGGGTTGTTTCTCACCTCTCCGGGAAAATAAACAGCTCTCCCCGAATCAACAACCCCCAGGAGCTGAACGCTCCAAATTCGGCACACGAGGATGCTGCCTGTGCTGATGTGGCCATGGACAACCCCCCCTCCCAAAAAAATGTGGTTTATCTCTTCTAGGTCAGCCTGAGCTGCACTTAAATGCGCTGGGAAGAAGGAGGGGGTCGGGGCTGAGAACTGAAAGGAGCACCAAGTGCTTGTTCCTTTTCTAGTGCTGATTCCAGAGCGAGCCCCGGGAGCTGAGGTGTCACAGCTGAGGTGTCACAGCAGCTGAGGTGTCACAGCTCTGCCATCTCTGCTGCCATCACCCCCCAAAAAACCAGTCACAGCACCTGCAGCCAAAGGAGGGGCTGCAATTCCCAGCATCTCCAGTCAGCCCCTCCATTCTGGTCGTGTTCAAACCCACACAGGCTCAGCAAGAGTTGCCCCAAGTTTAGGGCACCAGTTTAGGAGCAATTCCCTGCTGGAATTCCCTGTGTGAACTTGAAGTGACTCAAGCCCATGTGCCTCAGTTTCCTTGGAAAAGCTGAGCTGACATTTCCCACCCTGGGAACATTCTGACAACGTGGTGCTGCCTGGGAACAGGGAACACATGACATGTTTCTCATTTAGTACTAAAAACCTTTTTCTTTTACCATGCCTGCACTGGCACCTCTATTTATTTCTTTTTCTTTCTTTCTTTCTTTTTTTTTTTTTTTTTTAATTCCACATTCTGATATTTTCAGTTCAAACCCTCCATATCGATCAGGAAAGGAAATGGGATTGGCTTCATCCCAGCAGAGCTTCCTGCCAACCACCAAAGCTGCCTGTTCACTCCTCCTTAACAGTCAAAAGCTGCCTAGAAAGGTCATTAAAGTGAACAAATTTGATGATAAACATGACATCATCCCCCACGAGCTCCCCTCGTGCAGGAACCTCCTTGTTCCACACCCCTGTGCTCCCTGAATGCCTCCATATGCTTCTCCAAAAAAAAAAAAAAAAGAAAATAAATCTAATTACCTTAATTTCCACCCTCCAAAAAGTTGAGGGGGTAAACTATATGTTTAATTATAAACTTTCCACTCGGAGCAGCTATAATTAATGAGCCAAGGAATCCTGCAACGTGCCTGGAGCAACCTTCATTCCTCCTGAGAAGCCCAGCCCCGCTCCTGGTGTAGAACAAGTCACTCCCCATTAGCATTGAGAGGCTGGAGTGCCCACCCAAGGCATTAATCATGGAATGCTGCAGCTCCAGGACTTTTAATTACACCCAGTCCATGTGCTGGACGTGGATTGTTCCCACCACGGTGATAAATAACCTTCCTGGGGCTCCCCAGGGCCCTGCCTGGGTTTGCTCCACCTCCAGTTTTATGCAAGAAAAACCAGGCTGTGATTCCCAGCGCTGGGAGTGGCTCCAGGGGCAGGGCAGCCTGTAAATACCGAGGGATTAACACGTCCTGAGAGCGGGAGGAGGATGGGAGAGGGAATTTGGGTGCCACTTCCAGCTTGCCCACCTCCAACAGGTGGAGGGAGGAGAGATTCCATGCCTGGAGTCAGAGATCTCAGCTGGGAGAGTGCAGAGCTCAGGGCTGGTCCCCAGTCACGGAATTCCAGCATGGTTTGAAGCGGGAAGGGACCAGAACAGGTCACAGAATCTTGGAATGGGTTGGGTTGGAAAGGGACCTTCAGGATTCTTCCATTCCAGCCCCTGCCACGGGCAGGGACACCTTCCACTGTCCCCATCCAACCTGCCCTTGGACATTTCCAGGGATCCATCCCAGCCACTCTAACACCCTCACAGGGAAGAATTCCTTCCCAATATCCCACCCCAAATCTCTACTTTTTTCCATGGGAAGCCATTCCCTGTGTCCTGTCCCTCCATCCCTTGTCCCAAGTCCCTCTCCAGCTCTCCTGGAGCCCCTGGAGCTTTTCCTCCTCAGACACTTCCCCCCTCCTCCCCTTTTGGGAACAGACCTACCTAATGACTATCAATTAGCACTTCAACACTAATTATATCTATATTTGAGCACCCATAAGCAGCTACAGTTCTATTTGTGCTTCTCCATGTAAAGGGGAAAAAAAACCCCCAACCAACCAACCAACCCCATCATCATTTTCATCTCCTGCTAAATTTATCAGAGGCTTTAAATAAGACAGGTCTCAGGGAGAATATTGGGAATGTTTGATATTCCTTAGGTATTCCTGAGGTTTGTCTTGTCTTGATTAACTATTTCTATATAAGATATTTATCCTGGGAAAAAGAGCATGATGGTGATTCTCTGATGTATTAAAGCATCCTCTGCCTTCAATAAAAGCTGCTCCAGAACAACCCTTTAAACAATTCCACTCCACAAAGTGTAAAAGAAACAAATTCATTCCCAGTCCTGAATTTACTCAGCGGCAAAGCCTGAAATTAAACTCCTGAGCTGCGGAGGCAGGGCCAGAAAAAACAATTATTCTCCCCAAACAAGAGTTCATTTTGCAGCCAAATTCTCCCTTTGACATCTCGCAGTTGCTGTTTAAGGCTGGAGAAAAGAGTGGCTGGTGGTTGTTTTCTCTTGCCCTCCTCCAGCCTCTCCCTGCAAAATCTAACTGGGATTTTTTCCTGGTCCATGAACTCTGCCTGGGCTGAACGACATTTGCACCTTTGCTGGGAGCTGGGAGGTGATGAGGTGCCAATCTGCTGGTCTGCAGGAGGCAGGAGTGTCTGGGAACCCCAGCAGGACTTGCCTCCTCTCCAAACAGATTTCCAGCGGGTGAATTCCCGCCTGGAAAGCTGGGAAGGGGCGTGGGGATGTGGCAGAACCAAAGGAAAATGGAATGATGGCCTTTTCTGCTCCCTCAGGACATCCCAGACAGGGAATGCTGGAGGGTGAAAGTGGGCAGAGGATATGGAGGGGGTGAACTTTAATTTTGCAGCCTGTGGGCAGGAATGGGCACAAAATAATCGGGGCTGGTGGAGGGACATGGAATGAGAGTGATTTTATCTGCTGAGCTGGGCTGGAAAAAAAAACCAAACCAAAATCAGGGCCAGGCCGGTGCAGGGAAGTTTTCCAAACTGGAGTGGCAAAACAAATCTCCCAGGTGAGATGGGTCACATTTGTCCAGGTGAGTGAATCTCCTGGGTTGTGCCCAAGGCAAACACCAGAAGGGGAGGATGCTCTGAATTCTTGGATCTTCTTCACAGAATTGGACTCAGCCCCTGGGCCTGTTCTGTGGCAAACTCAGCCATGGCACTCACAGACTGCTCCCAGCACTCAAAGCCCAACAGGATCAGGCTCCCAGATCCCAGAAACAGCTCCCAGATCCCCGAAACAGCTCCCAGATCCCCAAAACAGCTCCCAGATCCCCAAAACAGCTCCCAGATACCCAAAACAGCTCCCAGACCCCCAAAACAGCTCCCAGATCCCCAAACCAGCTCCCAGATTGCCAAAACAGTTCCCAGATCCCCAAAACAGCTCCCAGATCCCCAAAACAGCTCCCAGATCCCAGAAACAGCTCCCAGATCCCCAGAAACAGCTCACAGATCCCAAAAACACCTCCCTGATCCCCAAAACAGCTCCCAGATCCCAAAACAGCTCCCAGATCCCCAAAACAGCTCCCAGATCCCAAAAACAGCTCCCAGATCCCAGAAACAGCTCCCAGATCCCCAAACCAGCTCCCAGATCCCCAAAACAGCTCCCAGATCCCCAAACCAGCTCCCAGAAGAATTCTCTGAATCCATGACTTTGGAGCATTCCTTGTGACCACGTGAATTTTTCTTGGCTTAGACTGTTGGGATCTTAATTCCTGCCCAGGTTTTGCACCTTCTGCTCATCTCTGAGCTCAGGATGATGAGCACAGCACTTACTGACCATAAAAGCTCTTTGAAAACACATTTATTAGTGGCAGAGCCTCGTGGGAGTGCTGGGCACCTTTGGGCCTGGCTTTCCACAGCCAGAGATTAATTCCCTTTGCATTTCTCTGCCCCAAAGGTTGAGTTATGGCCAAGCTTATCACAAGATCCTGTTGCTGTTCCTCACACCTGGCAATAATTCTCATTTTTCCTCAGAGCCCAGAGTGGAGGAGCAGCGAGATTCCTGCAGTAAATCTCGGGAGGTATTGCCTGTTAACATTTAATTCACATCCCCGGGGTGCAGTAAAGAATTCCCTCTTGAAAAAACCTACAGCTCACCCCATTTATTAACCCTTGAACAGCAGCAAAGACAACCCCAGTCCAAGCAGGGAGATCTTTAATGATCACGTCCAATTAGCACCTCCCTCTCCTGTGTTTGTCCCTTTGAAAGCAGAGGGTAAATATTTACTGTGCTGAGCACACACAAACTCTGCTCTGTCTGCTACTTTTAGCCAGATTTCCTCTCAGTTTAATACTCCAGCAAGGCACCATCCCATATTTGAAGACACTCTTCCTTCATTAGCACTTCCACTTGCACGGGAGAGAGATGGGAGGCAATTCCTGTGAATGTTGCAAGGGACGCCTGCCAATAGAGATGGAAACACTAATACCCTGCAGTGAGAAATCACCACTTTATTTTCATCTCAGAGCCCTTCAGGAGGGATTGAAATAATTCAATTTTCCCCTGACAGACACCCAGGCACGCCCAGATCCAATCAGCATGATTGGGAATCATCATTTGCTGGGGACAAACCAACCTGCAGCAGGAGCCAACTCCCACCTCAAAGAGCCTGTGACCTAAGGCTGAAAATGTCACAGAATCCCAGAAGTGTTTTGGGGTGAGAAAAGCCCTGTGAGGTCCTCAGGTTCAAATGTTCCTGTCCCCAAGTGCCACCTCCACGTGTTTGTTAAACCCACCACTGCCCTGGGCAGCTGTGCCAGGGCTGGGCAACCACTTCCATCAGGGAATTGTTCCTAAAATCCCCCCTAAACCTCCCCTGGCACAACTTGAGGCTGTTTCCTCTCCTCCTGTTGCTTGTTCCCTGGGAGAAGAGACTGACCCTCAGCTGGCTCCACCCTCCTTTTGTATCTTTTTATATTTAAATCTCAGAAAAAAAAAAAAAAAAAAGGATTAAAAAAATCCCAAACTGGAGCCAGCTGATGGACCCTGCCCAGTATCCTGCAGGGAGACTTCTGGAAAGGAATTAAAACCCCAAAACCAACACTGGCAACTTGTAAAGTGCTTCTGCCTTCAAAGCCAAACATTTGGGAAGAGATTCCCGGGTGGAAATCGCTTTGTCCAGCAGCAGAACATGGAGCCATCCAATGCCACAGTGAATTTATCAGGATAAACCTCAACCCAGGTGTGCTTGGAGTGCAGATGGAGGAGCTGGACTTCACCAAAGCAAAGTCCAAATGAGAAGACATGAGGAAAGAGAAAAAACCTGAGAGCTCCTAAAGGTGTTTGGCCAACTGGTTCCTGCCACCTTGATAAAAATCAGGTACCAAAATCCTCCTGGTTATCTGGACCGAAATGATTCAAGTGAGCATCACCCAGAATTAAAGCCCCAGAGCTGTGGAGGTTAATAATTAACAACAGCCACTAACGAGGATCTCAGTCATCTCATTAAAAGTCAATGATTCCAAACTCCTAATTGGCCAGCACAGCTCTATTTGTTTCAGGTGGACTCAGACCATTTTCTCGTGCCCAAAAAAATGACTCTCAGGAATATCTGAGCCAGATCAGCCTGCAAATGTTTCTGGAGGAAATTGGGTTTCTCTGCTCCATTAGGAGCATTTCATTTCTCTGATTAAAATCAGAAAACAATGTTCTTCCCAGCCCAAGTGAAATGTGCAAAAATACAGCTTTGCTCTAACCAGGTTCCCAAATCCTTATCTCAAGTGCTCTGGGAAGGCACCAATAAATAAGGATGAAAAATGAGCAGCACGTGGCATCAGCTCTGTTTGCTGGGAGTGATGGACAACAGGCTACAGAGAAATCATAATCACAGTTCACGTTTCTACACAGCACCTCCCAGCCTGGAGGATTTCCATCAGTGAAATCCTGGGCTCTGATCAGAGAGATCAGAAATCAAAGGCATTGATTGTTGGGCGAAATGAGGTGAATTGAGCAGAGGCAGAGAATAAAAACAGCCACTGCTGTTGCCACCTTGAACCAAAATCCTCCTGGTTGTCTGAAATGACTCAAGTGAAAGTCCCCCAGGGAGGGCTGGATTAAATGAAGCCCCTCAGGGAGCTCATTCCCAGCTGGATCTGGGTGGCTGACCCGGCTGACAGCAAAGTTTGGGATGCTGGGTGACTCCCTGAACGCACCACGGGCAAGAAAAACTCCTGTTTCCCTCCCCTCCCTGAGCTCAGATGGGTGCCACGGCAGAGAAAACAGCCCAAAGACAAATTACACCCAGCAAACATAACAAAGCAGACAAAGGGAAGTAACAGAGAGACCTTTTTGAACCAAAAAAACCCCCTGGGTTTCAGGGCTTTGCATCTTCCAGGTCGTGAAAGGGGGAAGGGGTGGGGGGGGAGAGAGCAGCAGGATTTTTGCAGGTTACAAAGGTCCAAAAAAGGTGCCACTTGGCTTGTGGTGCCCAAGTGCTGGGAGCAGAGGAGCACAGCTGAATTTTGAGTTCAAAAAAATAAGTATAATGGAAGCCCTGGAGGCAAAAAAGGAAAAGAAGAAAGGAGGAAGGGAGGGGAGGGGTTACCTGGCATAGAGGGGGCACAGGAAGCTCTGAAAGACAAGTCTAAAGAGGCATCAAAACACAACCTTTTTGAGAGAGGATCTTTTCTTCCCTGCTCAGGTTGTCGCCTTTTGTTCCACCTCGTTTCAGGGCCCATCAACACGTCCGTCCTTCCCCTCCTCAGCTGGCTGGGGTTGACAGGAATCCAGTTGGATCCAAGCCCAGATGCATTGCTTGCTTTCTTCCTCCCTTCTCTGTAATCTGTATTTAAAAAAAACCAACAAAACAACAACAACAAAAAACCCAAAAAACAAAGCCCACAAAAGACAAGTATTACTCATAATTCAAAGTCAGCCTCTGTTTCAAACCAAGTCCCACCCTGGCAGCAAGGAAATACAAAAATCACGGGGAATTCATGACAGAAATTAGGCTGATGAAGTGTTTGCCTTGCCCTCAGTGCCTGAACCACTTCAGCAGAGCAGGACAGCCTGAGGAATCACCTTCCCCCCTAAATATGAGGCACAAAGGGCTTCTGAGCCACCCTGAACTCGGAATCCTGGGGGTTGGGAGCCGAATTCCCACTTCCACACCCAGAAGGGTTGAGGGTGGAAGGTTCAACCCCCTGCCCAAAAGCAGGGAAAATAATGGGAAATGTCATGCAAAACACACTGGTCCAGGCCCCTCAGAGCTCTCCTTGTTGCATAAACTCAGGCAGAGATCACATTTGCTGATTTATTCCTCCACAGGAGCTGGAGCTGATGGAGGTTTCCTGTTTTTCCTCCTCTAATTCCGCCTTGTCTGGATTCACCCTGAAAACAGGGGAGGCTGCAAAGCTCTTGGCAGGAAGGTTTTAAAATGCCAAAATGGATTTGGGTGAAAGAAACAACGTGAGAAAAGCTCAGGAAACAGGAACTGAATCCCAGTTCCTTCCACGGATAAATTCCTGACTTGGAGGGAACCACAGGATCCTTGTGGATGCTCCACTCTCCTGGGCAACAACCCAGGGAACACAACCTGGATGTCATCCCCCAGAGTTCCTTGCTCTTCACAGCAGTTCCAGGGCCTGTAACCAGCCAGGAATCTCCATTCCCCAATTTTCCAGTAGCCATGGAACACTAATTACCCGAAGCAGGATAAATAACCCCCCCCATTTCCCACCTTGACCTTCATCTGCCTCTTCACAGTGTTTAAAAAACTGTGCTCAGTCAGTGATGGCCAAACCCCAGGCTGGTTGTTTCTGCAGCAGGTATTTCCCCCTCTCCTGTCCCCCCCTTCACTCCATGGTCATTAATTTTAAACCAGCACTAATTGGCATCTTTTGGCCTCTCACAGCACATCTCGCCCATCTGCACTGGCAGGACCTGAGCACATTAAAAACAGGGTTTTGAGTCTTGTCAGGAGGGAGAATGTGCAAAGATACACCCAGGCTGGTGAAGAGGAGGTGTAAAAGGCACCATCTGCATATCCCACATCCCAGGGTGGATCTGCTCAAAATTAGGAGAGACACTGTTGGAGTGGTGATATCACTGCAGGGCAGCCACAGCTCCTCAGCAATTTAGGGAGCTATTAAAAAGGGACTGGAATGGTGGAATCCTGGAATGGTTTGGGTTGGGAGGGACCTTAAAGATCCTCTCTGACAAGGGCCTGGCCAACTTCCAGGGATGGGACAGCCACAGCTTCTCTGGGAATCCCATCCCAGCGCCTCCCCACCCTCCCAGGGAGGAATCCCTTCCCAATATCCCACCTAACCCCGCCCTCTGGCAGTGGGAAGCCATTCCCCCTTGTCCTGGCACTCCAGGACCCTTCTCAAACCCACCCAGTGCTCTCAGACATCACCCACAACAAACACTCACTTTGCAGCTCTTATAAAGACCCCCTCGGGCATAAAAAAAAGCATTACTGCCACAATTCAGCCAATTTTGGGGAAATCAAAGGCAACATCACCAAAAAAACCCACAAAACAACCCAGCAGCCACTTCTCCATGGAGACAAGACCTGCTGGAATACAGGCTGGAAACGTCCCCTCTCTGTTTGCCTCGTTCAGGGATAATTGAGCCGAGCGTATTCCGAGGCAAAAGCCCTGCCCAAAAGCCAGCTGGACTCTGGCTCATGCTAAATTAATGGAATTTGGGACACAAAAAAAAAAAAAGAGGAATTATCAGCTGCCCTGGTGTGACAGGCTGTGGAGTTGCTCAGAGTTGATGCCAAGGCTCAACAAACCCACCCCCTGGGCTTGGAAGTTGAACCCAAACTGGAACTTGGACTCCTCGTGGTCTCTTTGTGTTTGTGGCAAGTTGCTTCTTCCCATTTTTTTAATATTTTTTTGCTATTTCTTTGTGCCCATTGGAATCACAGGATCCCCTGAGCTGGAAGGGACCCCCAAGGATCATCCAGGACCCCCCCCCTCCCCCAAAATCCCACCCTGTCCCTCGGGGTGTTGTCCAAACGCTCCTCGGGCTCCGGGTTTGGTTCTGATCGAGGGGAAGGGGCAGAAACTGCAGCATCTGCTGACAAAAATCTGCCTTCTGCTAAACCCCCAGCTCGGTTTCATGCACCTCAAGAACTCTCACACTTCAGATGAGCCAAGGACAAGCTGGAATATGCGGAAGGAGCCTCCAAACCTCCTGAATTTCCCCGGCATATGCGGGGAAGCAGCTGCCGATCTCAGTGCGCGTCTGCCGAGGCTGCTCCTCAGAAAGGGAGAGCAACTATTTTCTAACAGAGCCTTCCTAGGATTCCAACTAAGCTCCAGTTTCCACATGCTATGACTCAATATTGGTTACACAAGAAGGATTTGGGGCCCAGCTTTTCCCAGTGGCACCTCTCTGCTCCACGGTGTTGGTTTGTCTTTCATTTGTCCTTCGTTTGATGCTGATTTTTCTTCCAGCCACGGAGCTGGATTTGATGATCCCTGTGGGTCCCTTGCAGCTCAGGATAATTTTGATTCTATGATCAGTTTGAACTGGTGAATGTTGATTTGTCAGTGCTTGCAGGAGCTGGAGGGTGTTTGAAAAGTAGCTTATCCAGTGGAATCCAGGAAGTTCTGCCATGGAAAAACCAATGGGTGATGCCAGCCAGGCCTTTTATCTTTGGGATGAGGAAGGAACTCCACAGTCCTGAGTGCTTTCTGGTCCTCCAGCACTCCAGATGTTCATCTAAAACACTGTGCTAATCCCAAATGCAGGTAGGAATGCTGGATTTTTCTGCCCCTCTACAAACAAACATTTAATCCCCCCCAACCTTCCTCTCTCCCTCCCACTGGGATTTACAGGGTGAAATGAAACCCCCCCCCCACACACACACATCCCAGTGCTTGGGATTTTACATCCTGGGTCACTGATTTATAAAAGCTGCCAGTGAGTTTTAAATGCCTGGCTCTGATGTAGAAATCATGGCCTGGGAGTTGTGTTTTATCTCTCATATTCAGCTGCTCTGCACGTCGCCCAAAACTCTGATTTATGACTCTCAAAACGTCTGCAGAGAGACTCCAAACTTCTTTACAGATCACTCCCCCTGATAGGAACAGGAGAGCAGCCCACCCACCCCAAAAATCTGCACACCTCTCCTTAAAATTGAAAGGGAAAATCTGCTTTTCCCTCCTGGACTCGTGAAGGAGAAGGAGGAAAGCAGAGAAAGGAGGTGCAGGAGAGCAGTTTCACACACAGCTTCATCCTCTTTTCCCAACCTGAATTCCTCCAAAGCCAACAATTCCTGGTATTTCCTACACAGAGCACATCCCCTGCTAATGGCCTCACACAATGCCTCATCACCCCCTGATTTCCACTCAATAAGCACAAAAAAGGAGCAAAAGTTGGGTCCTATTGTGTGCAAGATGCCTTTAAAGAGCTCTGGGAATCCAAGACCAGGAGTGTCCAGGGATCACACGACGATCCTGCCCTGCCAAGCTGCATCTCCTGCATTATTTTCTGTATTATTGTGTGTTATTTTCTGTATTATTCTCCATTATTTCCCATCATGATTGTGCCAAACACACGGAGGGCACCCTGAATTCCCCTCAGCATTGGTGTCAGGGGCTGGAGTCATTCCCAGAGCTGGAAGCAGCACCTTTCCCTCCCCACAGAGGACAAAACAAGCCACGTGTGGAGGGAAGGAAGGGGAAAAGGGGATATTTGGGCCACTCCTTTGCTCAACCTGCAGCAGAAACCCCCCCCTTGTGGGGTGTGTTGGGAGGGCATTAATTGGTATTTATTCAGCCACAAAGGCAGGTTGAGGAAGACACTCTCTGAAATGACCACCTTGAGCAGAGATAAATAAGCAATAATAAAAATCTAAGGGATGGGAATCCCTTATCTGCCTGAAATCAGGGTAATTAAAAGCTGCATGTTTCAGCTGCCAGGGGTGGGGATTTAAGTCACAGCACAACTTTAGGGGAACATTCCCATTAAGAGCAGTTATTAGGAATAGAATTTCCTTTTCACTGAGCATTGCTTTGCTAAGTTCACCTTTCCCTTAATAATACACATGATTTAATTCTCCAAACAGCTGTGCAATTTAACCAGGGCTGGGAAAAAAAATCCAGGGATTAGCCTGCCTACCTGCAATTCTGGACATGAAAAGCAACATATAGAATAAGATTCTTTAAAAAAAAAAAAACCCTTTCAAATTTAGGCCAGTGACAGCATTTGGGGCAACAGTTTAAAAGGAGCAATTACAATAATTTACTGGGAAGGCGAAAGATTAAAATTGTGATTATTCTGGGACATCTTCTAGATTTTCTTGCCAATAATTACACAGGTCTCCTCTCTAGTTTCGCTGCCCCAACATCTCCCAGGTTAATGATGTTGTCAAAAAGCCCCTGGTAAAATTATGATTCTCATTACAGGACGATCCAATCCATTTTTGGGGGGGTAAGTTTGGCCCAACCTATTCCACCAAAACCAGACACATGGAAAAATCCATTTCTCTGTCACCCTGCATTAGACTTGTATTTAAACTGTGTGATCCAGCTGGGAGCCTGTCAGCACTTCTGCTGCAGCCCTTTTACACCCAAGGATGATAATATAGACATTGAAAAAAAAAATATAAAAAGGTCAATTCTGGCTGACATTTGACAGGCAGATTCATTCTGGAGGCCAATTGCAGCTCTTTGAGTTTTGCTGCTGTTTGAATGGAGAGACTCAAGTCTTGTTATCCAAGCCAGGGGATGGAGCCAGGAACCAGGATCCCCAAAAATAAACTGTTGTTGAGGGAGAAATGAAAAGGAGTGGCTTTTAGCCCTGAGATCAGAGCATGACTCTGGGCTGGGTTTAATTCAGCATCACAGAGCATCAACCACCCCCTGGGACTGCAGGAGCTGCACCCTGGCAAATGGCAGGGGGTGGGACACCCACAGAAATCCCTGGGAGCATCCCAAAGGAGCAGGTCCCATGTGGGAAGCCCTTGGGTTTGTTGTGGATAAAGATCAGCAGCTGTTTAAATCCACGTGGATGTAAATAGGGAATATTTGGGGGGGGTCCAGCTGGAGAAGGGAAGGGTCCAGGGAGACCTGAGAGCCCCTTCCAGGGCCTAAAGGGGCTCCAGGAGAGCTGGAGAGGGATGGATGGATGGATGGATGGATGGATGGATGGATGGGATGGATGGGTGGATGGATGGATGGATGGATGGGTGGGTGGAGGGATGGATGGATGGATGGATGGATGGATGGATGGATGGATGGATGGATGGATGGATGGATGGATGGATGGATGGATGGATGGATGGATGGATGGATGGATGGATGGATGGATGGATGGATGGATGGATGGATGGATGGATGGGTGGATGGATGGATGGATGGATGGATGGATGGATGGATGGATGGATGGATGGAGGGATGGATGGATGGATGGATGGATGGATGGAGGATGGATGGATGGATGGAGGGATGGATGGATGGATGGATGGATGGATGGAGGGATGGATGGATGGATGAGGGAATGGATGGATGGATGGGTAGATGGATGGGGGGATGGATACCAAGAACACAAGAGATGACACAGCACCAGCAGGACCAAGCTGTGAAGACCTTTCAAAATGAAGACTCAAGTTCCCTTCCCAGGGTACCCACATTCCACATTCCACTGTGGGAGGTTGATCAGGCCAGGTGGCACTTTAATTCTGCGATTATGGAATTAAATCACCGGAAAGGAGGAGCTTCATCAGCAGGATGAGACTTGGAATGGGAAAATTGCCTTCTCCAAGCACCAAACAGCAGGAACCCCTCCAGCCAAAGAGAGGACAAGGCAGGAGAAGCTTATTCTGGTCTGTGCTGGATCTATCCTGAGTTTCCAGTTAATAAAATCTGAAAGATAACTGCCACTACTACAAATAATAGCCAGGAAAAAGAATGTATTGGGCTAAGAAAACCCAGAGCACATAAAAGCTCTCCTTGACATTCTTTCTCCGTGCTTCTCATCAGTTTTGTGCAGGGTTAAATGTATTTTCTGGGGCCTAACACGGCCAGGCTGAGGATTAAAAAAAAAAAGGGATAATGTACAATGTGATTTATGAAGTTTTAATGGAAAATCCCCATGGGTTGTGTATAAATCTTATTTATAGCCTTAAAAAGTATGTAATATACTTATTGTATATTTTAGAAACTGTGGGAGTGCAGTCCCTGTCATAGTTAATCCATTAAAAAAAGCAGCTCCTGTGGGGCTCCTGGGGATAAAGCAGTTGATATTTTAGAGGCTATCAGCGTGTGCAGCGTGGAATGTCCAAGAGGATTTAGTTTTGTTGGGGGGGAAAAAAGGGGAAGGAAAGATCCCAAAGGGTCTGAAGGAAGGGACAAGGTGCTGGTTTAAAGGGGAGCTCGAACCCTGTGGGTGAAGGGGAGGTGAGGGGTAAATAAATCCCCCTCCTGATGCCTTTGCTGGTTTAGCTCTGCCTTAGGCTGGGCCCAAGAGCTTCATCTTGGGTGTCAGGTGAGAAGAGCCAGCACAGGGACTTGAAACCCAGCTGTCAAATGATGCTCATCCTCCTGGATCAGCTTAAATAAACCCCCAGAACCCAGTGGTTCTGTTTGGGGAGGAAAAGCAAAGTGTTCTCTGCCTGCTCTTGTGAAATTGCTTCCTCTTAGCCTTGTGAAAATATGTATTATTTTTTCCCCTGAAGGTTATGGAAACTATTTCCCATCAATTCAGGGTATTGGCTCCTGGACTCTGTGCTTTAAAGAGAGAAAAAAACCCCAACTTTGTCCTTTTTTTTTGTCTCTATCTGAAAAGAAAACACAACCACTTTGTTGCCACCAAAGCCAATAAAAGGATTAACCGAGGGCATTTCTGCTTCAGACCACACAGGTTTGTTTTTTCCCCGTGGTGAATGTTCATCCTTTGGGCATCAGCCCAAAATAGTCACAGAGTTCCTAATGAAGGGGTAAGATTATCTGCTCCAAGATAAAATCAGCCTTTATGAGAGATCCTGATACACTGGGAGAGGCTGCTTGGTTATTTTTAATAACAGGAAAAAAATCCCAGGCCGTGGCCAGGGAACCAAAATCCCTGATCTCATCTGAGGCAGGTTGCAGAGGGGAGGCTGAAAGTTAATTTGGCTTTTTTATCTTCCTGGCAATTCCATCAAAGGATGTGGATGCCTGGGAATTCCTCCACAAGGACCACAGGAGCCAGCGATTCACTTCCAGAGTGCCCAAACGAGCCACAAAAGGGTGCTCTGGGTGAGAATCCTGCATGAAATCAGATTTTTTTAAAATGATATTTCCTTTGAATTGACCTCCCAGCTCTGAGGGGATGAAGGGAACACGAGAATCCCAAATTCCAGAGGGACAAGAGCCTTTTTAAAGGCCCTTTGTGTGAACAGTGAATTTTCCCAGGTGATCAACAGGGGATGTTGCTCCTGCTCTGTCAGCACAGCAGATAAATCAGAATCAGCCTCAGCCATGTCCTGCCTGTGCTCCCATTCCAAGGGACTCTTGGTATTCATCCCCCAGGGCCTCATTATTATATATATTATTATATATATTATTATTATATTATTATATTCCAACCTGTCCTTTGGCACCCTCTGGGAATCCAAATCATTTCCCACGCCTAGAAATGGCCATTAACCCCCATATTTTTCCTGAAAACAAGCTCAGTAATGGATACCTGGGGCTGCAGAGGGAGAGCTGGTGGGATACATTTGAAATTCCAGCTTTCACTGTCCGTGTGAGGCTGGAAAACTGGGATTCCCACTCCACCCCCCCCAGCATCCCTGGGAGCACTGAAAAATTCAGGACTTTTCCAGGCCACCTGAAAAGAACAAAGACAGGTTTTCAACACCCTCCTGCTTGTGTTTTCAGATGGAACAAGTTTGGTAGGAAGGAGCTGGGCTGGAAAACCGTGAGTTTGAGGTTGGGATGAGGTGCAGACGCTCACACTGGGATCCTTAATTCCATTTGGGAATTGCACTGGTGGCCACAGGAGAAGCAAAGATAGTTTCTTTTCCTTTGGGAAGGCAGTCAAAAAAAGGACATAACACCTCTGACACGACCAGAAAGTGCTTGTGGCCATCCTGGGATGAGTTTTCTTCCTTGCAGGTGCTGTTACCCAGAGAGCTGGGGCAGTGCCTTTGCTGTGAACTCCACAAAACAATACCCACGAGTCCTCAGAAGGTTCTCAGTTCTCTGGGGTTCCCTCTCTGCCCTTTCTTAGCAGCAGGATAAGCACCAAAAGCATTAAAAATAATAAAAATAAAAAGCCAGGGGTTTGATTTCTCGGTGGCTCTGCAGTGGCACGTGGCCCACTTTCCAGCTCTGAGCAGCCCAAAGGGTCACTCTGGAGCACAGAAGGAGGAAAATGCAGATGTCTCTCCCCAGCTACAGAGCCTTTAACCTCCCTGGCTGAGGGGATCTGCTCTGCTTGGGGCTGATTGAGTTGTTAAGATGGTTAAGTGTGAAGAGAGAGGGACAAAAGCTCCTCCTCTCCCAAAAATCCTTCCGTGTCCCTGTGCCCAACCCTTTTTGTGGCACCTCTGACACACTCCAGGCTCCCTTTGGTCACCCTGAGCACCTGAAATCCCCACAAAGTTCAGGCTCTGCTTTGCAAACAGAGGCTCAGGGTTTGCCACTGCCCCAGTTTTTCATTGTAGGGTCACTCTGACACAGATTTTCCTTCTGCTTTCACATCCTAAAATCACCCCCTGGCTCCAGTGCAGACCCCTCACAGCTCTGGATGGGGCTGAGCTGCCCCTCAACAACCTGGGACAAAGACCAAGCCCTGATTTTTTTGGGCAGAACATGGATTTGTCCCCTGATTTCATGGAATATTCAGCTTGGAAAAGCCCTCCAAGAAGGTGGAGCCCAAGTGGGGTCACCACAGACAAGTCCCTGCAGGTAATCTGGCAATTATGAGATGCAATATTGCTTTGTGAAGTGCTCCAAGGCCACAGACGAGATGAGAAGTGTTATTAATGAGCCTGTAACCACCTCTTGGAGGCAATAAACCTTTTCCCTCCGACAATGGGAAGTTGACTTGCCCTTATTAAAGCTCAAGCAATTCACTGGCAAGGCACACAGGCAGGTGTGGACCCCGGGGAGAAAAGGGGCTGCAGATGAACCTCTGATTTATAAAGTGATAAATATGGGCATCAAAACACTCCCCCCTCCTCCCAAAACATCCTCCACACTGCTAGAAAACCTGGGATCAATCACATGGAAGAGCCCTCAGGTCGGTGCTTGCACACCCAGGGAAAGGCCAAGGGGTTGTTTAGGGTCCCCCTGGCACCACAGAGAGGGAAAATTTATCTGCCTGGCTCAGATAAATCATTTCAGCTGAATTTATTCCTGCTTTACTCCATGCATCACACTTTTAGGAGTGATTTGACAAAATCCATCACCCAAACCTTTGCAAAGGTCACCCAGGGGCACTGTGTGAGCACAGCCCTTCTGGAGACCCCCTGTTCTCCATCCTCCCTGGGAATGGAGGGTGGGCATTCCAAAAAAAGCTCAGGTTTTGCTCCAGAGAAGCAAATCAGGCCCTGTGAAATCTCTCCAGAGGGGACAGGGAACTTCAGAACAAAGGAGAGCCAGTTTGGGGGTTTAAAGGAGTTCGAAACCCAGCCAGTTTGGGGTATCCCAGTTTCAGTTCAGAGCTGTTTTCCTTGCCTTACCTTAGCTGTTGTTGCCCTGATGAACCCCCTTAATCATTCCAGAGAAATCCCTCCCCACACACACAGGTATTTTTAGGTGAGAGGCAAGAAAATATATCCAATTTCTCCTTCCCTATTTCTATTTCCACCGAGCACTAACCAGGAGAGAACCCCAAAGAACACAAAGGCTGTTCAGCCATCAGTTTAAACTCTGGATTCCTTTATTATTTGACTTTTTTTTTTTTTTAAATATCAGCTTGGTGTTTTAATTAGTAACAAATGTAGGACGGGAGGGCTGCACTGAGCAGACCTTCCCGCTCCTTCCACCGGAGCAACGTGGCCCTCAAGTGTTAATTAAAGCTCAAATTGCTTTCTGGGGCAGAACAACTGGTCTGGTTTTTGTGGTCAGGGGAGCACTGCTGCAGACAGACTGTGTGATGTGCCCAGAGGCATCCAGGGAATGGGTGGGAGAGCCAAAAGAAGGGAGAAGTCAGGAGTTCAAGCTCAGATTTCATCTGCAGACACCCCAAATTTCTGAATGTTTGAAGGGATTGAAGCAGCCACAGCGAGGAGGAGGAGGGAAAGCTCAGAGCCCACATTAACAAAGTCTTGTTTGTCCTGTTATTTGAAGCCAGGGAAAAGAGGTGGGGATGGAGAAAGCCAGGGATGAGGATAATAAAGGATGGTGAGGTTGGTTTTCATTTACACTGAGATCTCCCTGCAATGCTCAGCCTGAAAAGGGCAGAAATGGGCCCAATAATTCCTAAATCCACGTGGATATAAACAGGGAATATTTGGGGGGGTGCAGATGGAGCAGAGAAGGCTCCAGGAGACCTGAGAGCCCCTTCCAGGGCCTGAAGGGGCTCCAGGAGAGCTGGAGAGGGACTGGGGACAAGGCATGGAGGGACAGGACACAGGGAATGGCTTCACATGGAAAGAATGGAGATTTAGATGGGATATTGGGAAGGGATTGTTGGCTGTGAGAGTGTTGAGGGGCTGGGCTGGAATTCCCAGAGAAGCTGTGACTGCCCCTGGATCCCTGGGAGTGTCCAAGGCCAGGCTGGAGCAACCTAGGCTAGTGGAAGGTGTCCCTGCCCATGGCAAGGGTGGCACTGGATGAGTTTTTAGGTCCCTTCCCACCCAAACCATTCCACAGTCAGAATTATTTCCCAATATCTCAGGAGGCCCCCAAGAGCTCAGAGCAGGAAGCTGAGCTCAGAAAGGCTGGAGAGAGGCAGGATTTGGGGAGGGGACTCGTGTGCCAGAGCATTTCATCATCTTCATTTACCAGGAGAGAACTCAGTCACCTTCCCGTGGCCAAAAGAAAACCTGGAATGATCAAATGCATTTCTGAGGCTCAACTGAAAACTAAAAGTATTTAATTGGTTCCACACTGTTTGGAATGTGATGGATTCCTCCCTGTTCTGCTGAGCTGCTGCTTTCCCTGAGTCTGCAAGGGAGAGATGGATTGTCCCAGGAAAAACCTGGAAATCTTCCAAAGCAGCACAGGGCAAACACAAAGTTGCCTGATTTGTCACTGAGCCGCTGCTTTTATGTTTCAAGTTGATTAGTGGCGAAAATTAACATTTCATTAAAGCCTCTGACAGGAGACAGGACCCTTTCATTAAACACAGAGCATGTAATTAGTGATGATAATTATACCTGGGGGTTCTTTGTGCACAGTTCATTACATGGGAGATGGAACAGGGAACCACTCGTTGCACCCATCCCTTGTGAGCTCCAAGACACCCATGCACCAAAAAAACACATTTACTTTTCCTAAACAGGATTAAATTCCATTTTTAAAAAACTTTAAACACTGGCAACAAAAAGAAATGCTGAACCTTCCAAGGGTCCTCCTGGACATGAGCAAAGTCACATTCATTACCTAATCTCATTAATTACCTAATCTCCCCTCCATTACCTAATCCCTTTTACCCTTGTCTTTAGGATGCAAATCAAACTTTTTCACATCCAAAGGCCACAACGTCCCCTCCACTAAATCCCTGTGATAAAAATGACCTGGAAAACAGGGAAAAATGATGGAGTTAAGAGGCAGGAAGAGGTGCAGGGGAGATTTGCTCCCTGAATTCCTGCCCTTGTCGTGGCAAGGTGAGAAAGATGCCCCGAGAGGGCAGAGAGGGTGAGAATTGAAAAAAAGAAGAAAAAAAAATTCAAAAAAATAAATCAATAAATCACATCCCCCCTCCCCTGGCAGCGTCAATCCAAGAGGCTGCTGCTTTCTGGGGAGAACAGGAGAGAAAGTTTCCAGGTAAAAATCAGGCTAAAAAAAAAAAAAAAGTCCGGAGAAGTGGAACAAAGGAAGCAGCTCCTGCTGCTTCATTCCCACTGAACCCACGGACAGAGGAGTTCAGGTGTAAATTCACAGACACAGCCCCAGTCCAGAGGATACCTGACCTGCAACCCCTGCATTAAAATAACCTCCCAGACCTCAAATCCCAGTTTTCAGCTCGTGTCAAGCAGGGGAAGGGTGGATTTTAAGTTCATCAGATCACCTAAATGGCCTTTTCTGAGGGTGCATCGTTTCGCTTTCCTTCCTCACCCCCGCAGAAACACATCCTGGAGAGAAGTTTTCCATGGTAAATGGATTTTTTGTCTGCAGGGGGACTCGCCCAGAGCTCTCTGACACGTTGCAGGGAATAAATTGCCGGAATATTACACGGGATGGACCCATCAAACAATTTCCTGCTCATTAAGTGCTCGGGAAATGCACTTTATGGGAGGGTGCAGAGGGAGAAAACCAAACCCTCCCGAGAACTAACCCCAACCTCGTTATTCCTTAATTCCCCCACCTCTGTGACAGGCAGGCATGGAGGGAGTGTCACCTGATGCAGGGGGAATTTTCACCCCAGGAGATGATAACTGATGATAATGGTGGTGTTAATATTTGCCTCGGGAAGCTTCGCTGGGTCCATTAATCCTCCACCCAGCCAAAGGTGAGCTGAGGTGCAACTTTTCAGCAGCTTGTTCAGAAAAGGAATCTGAAGTGAAACAGGAGACAAAACTAACAGGAAAATCAGCTGCAAGAGCAGCAAAGATCCCAGAGTGGGAACGTTTTATTACCCAAATCTCCTTGTTTTTCCCTCAGTCACCGAATCCATGAAGATCTAAAGGATTTAATTATGCTCCCATCTTTAGGCTCCCTTTCTTCTGACTGAGGGCAATTTGAAGCCCAGGAGCTGCTGTCAAATCCTGGACAAGTTGGTGGAGCTGGAGCAGGGATGCTCTCCCAGCCCTCAGGAGCTCAGTGGATTATCCTGGGCTGTATCTTCCTAATCCCAGAGCTCTGAGATGTTATTAAACCTCACAGTGAGCTCGAATTGCCTTTATTAAATCTCTCACATAGAAATTCCAATCACAGGCCAATCCCCCCCAAAATGAAAGGTCTTAAACAACCTGGAATCATGGAATGTTTTGAGTGGGAAAGGACCTTAAAGACCATCCTCTGTCATGGACAAGGACACCTTCCTCTAGGTCAGGTTGCTCCAAATCCAACCAAGCTTTGGACACTTCCAGGGATCCAGAGGCAGCCACAGCTTCTCTGGGCAAGCTGGAGGCAATCCCAGTCTTTTTTTATCCCAGGCTTTAACAACAGCCAGGATGCTTTCCAGAGGAGTCACCAGGGTTAACCCAGAGGGGCAGTTTTGCACCAACAGGAGGTGACTTCAAAAATCCATCCCAAAATTGCGCCTTCTCCCCTCCCCGTTACCTGCCAGCTCTGCACCGACAAAAAAAACAAACTCAAAATGAAAAGGAGACATTCTCTTGCTTTTCCAAGGCTGTTCTGCAATGTCTGGAAGCACCAGGCCAGCTCCTGCTTTCCACAGGGACAGGAACCACAAGGAGAGGAACCCCAGAGAGAGGAACCCCAAGGAGAGGAACCCCAAGGAGAGCAGCTCCATCGACACCCCCAGACCAACCCCAGGGAGATGGGCAGGCTGAGCTGCCCCACAGCAAGCCAAGGGCACACCCCCACTGCCCTTCACCATCCCCTGCTCCACCAGGGAGGTGGGACCATTCCCACATTCCCAGGAGGCCCAGGAATCCCCCCTAGATAAACCATGGTCCCCAAGCAGTTCAGTCACACATCCAGCCTCCGAGAGCACAATGAGATGAGTACAAAAGGATTCCAAAGCTCTGGGCTCCCCTTAAATTGCCTTCATCTCCAGCTGTGGCTGCTTTAAATCATCTTTCCTCTCCCAGTAACACTAATCAGGAGCCAAACTGCAGGGCTGAATGCAGCACATTTAAATTAAATGGGCCTAACACGCTGCTTGCTTTGCCTTTTCAAGCCTCATCTTTCATCCCTGCATCCTGGGGTTGTTTCAGCCCCTTGATGGAGTGGGAAAAACTGGCAGCTTAAACATCTCAGTGTTTGAAACACGCCAGGCAGGTCCAGCTCCGCTGCTCCCACCTTCACTTGTGGCTCTTTGTGAAGTTCAGGGAGGAAGGGAATGGCTCACAAAGCCATGGCTGGGCTCGGGGTGCTGCTCCAGTTTGGATTTTCCTCCTTCCTCCTGGAATGGGAGCCTGATGGGGAGTGAGGAAGAACATCCAGGGGTGCAGGGGCAGCCACAGCTTCTCTGGGAATTCCATCCCAGCCCCTCCCCACCCTCACAGGGAAGGATTCCTTCCCAATATCCCATCTCTCCCTGCCCTCTGGCAGTGGGAAGCCATTCCCTGTGTGCTGTCCCTCCATCCCTTGTCCCCAGTCCCTCCCCAGCTCTCCTGGAGCCCCTTTAGGCCCTGCAAGGGGCTCTCAGGTCTCCCTGGATCTTTCCCTTCTCCAGGTGAACCCCCCCAGCATCTCCCAGCCCGGCTCCTGCCCTATCCTAATGATGTGCCCCCAAGAATTCCTTCCCAATATCCCACCTGCTCCTGCCCCTCAGTCTGAAACAGAACAAGAAGGAAGGATCCTCTGCTCCAAGTTTAACAGGTTGAAGGAAAACCAACCCAGCCCTGCTGGCCCATTCCCAGGGTTCCACTCCAAGGGAGAGCCCTGGAGTGCTGGGGAATGGTTGGACTCGATGATCTCAGAGGGCTTTTCCAGCCCTAACCATTCCATAATTCTATGTGTGAGCAGGTCCTGACCACTGCCAGGAGCTAAAGGATCCTGCTGGAATCCTTGGTCTGAGGAATTTCCCACCTGGAGATCAAGAAGAGACCAAGCAACAGGCAATTTCTGTGCTGGCTGAGATCACAGGGCAAGAGGAGAATTTCGGAATTTACTGCTCAGAAAGGAGGGGCAGGACAAGGAGAGCAGGAAAGGAAAACTTCTCTCATCACTGGTGGTTTGAACTCACTTGCAAGAGTGTGAATTATTCACAATTCCCTTTTAATACAGGAAAGAACGGCAAAATTAATGCCACCCCAACTCCTGAACTAACACATTTCTTTCTGATCTTTTTGGACCTCCTGCACACAAGCTGTGGTTCTTTGTCATTCTCTCCAGCATTTATTGCTCTCTTCAGGTATTTATCATGTCAGCTTCCACACTGCTGCTGAAAGACACAGAAATATTTAAAATGCAACAATCACCTCCGCTGACTTCATCAGAGACCTCCTAATCCAGAGCAACCACCAACCTGGCCTGTGTTTTTGTGGGTTGTCTCTCCCATAAGCGAATTCCTGATGATCCACCACAGGCAGGAAAACCATTTCCAGCCCCTGGCTTCAATCCTGCAGGATTTCAACCCAATTAAAAGCAACTGAGATTGTCATCAAGCTCGAGCTTCACTATATTTATTTTTTTTTTTTTTAATTTATCTTAAACTGACGGAAACACCGAAAAGAAGCCAAACAAAGCACAGGCTCAGCTGGGTGGGTTTGGGAGCCCTGAGCATTCCCAGCTCCCAGTTTTGCTGGGATGTATCAGGTGTGTCGTCCCCCTCACGTTTCAAATGGATGTTTTTGGGGCAACAGGTGGAATTCATCCTGTTGCCACCTGGATAGGAACGCTGGAGGATCCAGCCCCGCAGAATTTCAGGGGGAAAACAGCAGCAAATTGGAACTGACAGGATGTTACTTTGATCTGACAATCACGACTGCAGCTCTCGTTGAATATTGAATATCAGTCCCTTTGAATTCCAAAAAAGAGTTGGATCCACACACCGAGCAGTTTGTGCCTCTCGTCATGGAACAACTGACAACACCAATAAAGCTTTCTGGGAGAGGAGCCGCTTGGAAGGGCTGGGGGGGGATTTATTTTGCTTTATTTTGACACCCCCAGACTCGCAGAACCCATCTGAAGATATCCTGGGCAGAGCTGGCAGCCTGTCACTCACAGCTCCCTGCCACAGAAATACTTCTGCTGCTGATGCAACAAAGGCAAGTGGGCTGAAGCAAGAAGAATTTTCCATTTGCAGCTCCCAAATTCCGTGTGTTTCATACCAGGTTGTTTTCAGTGAGCAGGGAAGTGATAACTCAATGCAGTGTTACAGCAGCAGAGACTGAAATGCCATTTTCTCTTTATTAAACATTCTGAAATCGGCCCCTCCCGCTCTGTTGAGTGGGAGAAAAATATATTCCCAGGTTTCAGGGACTAAGGGAAGCTTTAGGATATTAAATTCTTCATAAGGAGGGGCTGGAGGAAATTCTGGAAGTGACTTTTTTTGTGTTCTCGATCCAGCAGATGAAATACCTCCAAAGGCACAAATATTGTGATTTACACCCCATTAAAACCAACCAACCACCAACAACGTGAACACAAGAGAGGGGATCACCTTCCCCCCCAGGCTTGGGGTTGATTGTGGCATCAGAACACCTTCCATCCTCCGTGATCTCATTCTCTTATTCAGGTTTGATCCTCCTCGAGGGTTTGATCAACCCAAATACCTTCAGATCCATAAAAACCCTTCCAAGAGTGAGCCTTCAGCTCCTGGAAAGGATGGGTCACAGCCACTCAGGCTGTTGTGGTGGCAGGGTCACAAAAGTCAGTCAGTTTTGGAGATGAAAAGTCAGGTTTGGAGATGAAAAGTCAGGTTTGGAGATGAGAACTCAGTTTTGGAGGCACAGAACTGAAAGCTGTCGCCTGGTGTTGTGGAATCACAGAGTGATGAAATGGTTTGGGTTGGAAGGGACCTGAAAGCCCACCCAGTTCCACCCCCTGCCACACCTTCCACCAGTCCAGGATGCTCCAATCTGGCCTTGGACACTTCCAGGGCTGGGGCAGCCACAGCTTTAGGACACCCTGACCTTCCTTGTGTTGCTCCAACACAGACCAGTCCCACTATTCCTGCTTTTATCCCTCTTTCACCCCTTCCTTCCTCCCACCAGAGGGGTCCCTGATGCACAGGGCAGGTTGTCCTCACTTAACCACCAGCTCTTCAGCACTTTGTCATGTCCTTTATTGCCCACTGAGAGGTTCTGAACCTTATTTACAGCACATGACTCCAAACCTTCCCCCAAGACAAAATTAAGCTCCTCACCAGTTGGTTTTTTTTTTTTATTATTGCTCTCAGCACTCGATTTTTGGAGATTTTCAGAAACAATTTATTTTTTTTCTCCCAGCATCTCTCTAAGAGATAAAAGACATAATGTCCAGATGACAAAGAGCAAAGTGAGAGAAAGAGAGTCTTAATGGTCAGGGGAGACCACTAACTTGAGGTGTTTAATTTGCAGTGCCCCAGAATCTGATCCAGACAGTGACACACGCTGTGCTCAGGGTTTTCCATCATTTTCCAGCCCAGCCCTGACTCCTCAGCACTTCTGGGCTGGAAGGTAGCAACTTGGAGCATTTTTCCTGGAATACTTGGGGAGTGTCTGAATGGAACTGAAAACACCAGGAGAGAAATCTCCTGTAACAGCACTCAGCCCCCACCAGAACATTCCCTCCCAGGCACAGCAACTCCCCAAAGCAATTTATTTCAATCACCGAGTCCATTGCTGGGAGATGAAATTTATCCCTATAAAGAGATCCAAGACGACTCCTCTAAGCAATTTAGATCCCATTTTGAGCCTCTAAATGGTACCTAGACCACGTGAGGACACTTAAGACAGTGAATTCCATCTTGTGTGCTCTATTATGCTATTTTCCATTTAGTGTTATCATGTTTCCTGTTGTCTTTCCACGTGAAATGAGAATTCTCTTAAAGAGCTGCTGATTTTAGGGCGTATTTAAACAATTGTTTGCTCCCCCAGGGGATGTCATTAGGGAAGACCAAGTTGTGTCTGCAAAGGCAGGGATACAGATTGCACTGGTGCTAAAAATGAAAGGGAACACCAAAATTGATCAGCAGCAGGTACCAGAAAATACAAAGGGGCAGGAGAAAGCAAACAGCCATTACTCAGGGCCTTTAATAACCCACAGAATCAGTAAATCTGGTTAAGAAAATAGTGATTTCTGCTCTCAGGGTGGCTGGCCCAGAACAATCCTTTGCATTTGTCCCTTACTCAATGTATCATCGTGGTCAAGACTGGAGGTTTGATGGAAAGGCACTGCAGAATTCACCCCATCAGCACCAAGGAGGAAAAAGCATCCCTAAAATCCTGAGCTGCAGCGAGTCCCTGTTTGCAGCCTGTCAGCACGAGGAGATCTCTGCCTGAAACCCCCTCTCTGTGCATTTTAGGATGACTGTTCACACACATCCCAATTCCAGCGAAGGGAGAAGAGCAGCCTTGAGTTGTAGCCCTAAACAGCTTTTATTTTTTTCCCCCCCAAATCATCTCCCTTCAAGGGATTTTCCACGATTTCCGTCCCTGTTCATAAATATGGAGCTTATTCAGAGGGGTGTGAGGGACTCACTTTTGCAATCTAGTGCTTCACTGAGCTCAAACCAGGCAGCTCTTTTCTTTTCCACCCATTTCTTCAGGAATCCTGCTCTTTTTTCCCTTCCAACCTGCGGGCTCACAAGTTTGATACAGAAACCAACAACACCCAAACCCCTCGGGGCCCTCAGAAATCGCCCCCATTGTCACCTGGAAGGAGGTGACACTGTCCCAGGGCTTCCAGCAGTGTCCTCAGGCATTCCCTGCCCTCCATCCAGCACGATGAAGTGAGATTTTAATGATATGGGCACAAAGGGAAGCAGTTTCATCCTTTAGTTTAAACAGTCAGTCCCTCAGCGACTCATCTGGCAACATCTTTTTCCTCCCCTTGGAAACAGGCACAGAACTTTTCCTTGGGCTGCTTTCTGGACCACAGAGAGAGGACACTCAAAGGTCCACAGGCTGATCCTCATCCAAAATATTAGCACAGTTCCCTTCCCCATGCTGAATCCCAGCACAAGAGTGGGATTTTCTCAGGCACAGGGTGGGATCCTTGGAGCTCTTTTCCAAGCTGAGTTATCCCCTGACTCTGAGCCATTCATTTGGTCGCTGATTTTTGGTAGAAACAAGAACAGGCTCTGCTGCAATGAGGGAAATAAACCCCCAGAGTGACTTAGGGCACTGTTGGAATGTTCCCTCAGGTTCCATCCTCTGGGACCCCCAGCACTCCCAGCACAATTGGAGAGTCTTCCTCTCCTGTTCCTGATTGCCCACGCTGAAATGAACCTGAGCAAGCAGCAAAGAAGGGCCAGGAGGGAGGAGAAACACCCCATTTCTCCCTCTAACATGACTTTTAGTAATGTTTACACCTCTCTGGGCTGTACTCAGAGCAAACCCCACGTTGAGGAGGCACAACCATTTCTTCTCCTCTGCTCTGACAGGTTCTCATCCCAAGGCCCTCTGACCCATCCGTGCCTCCAGAGGGTGCTTTACCCACCTGCCTTTTCCTCCCACACAAAATTCCCCCCAGGCCCCCTCAGGGGAGGAGTTAAAGCCCTTTTTCTGTGCCACAAGGACCAGCCTTGAAGGATGGGGGCTCGTTGTCAGAGGAGAACAGACGCTCCGAGGGCTGCACTGAACCCCCCTCTCCACCCACCAGGACCTGCCACCACACCCCTCCCCTCTGCCTCAGCTTCCTCCTGCCTCTGCCATTCCCTTTTCTTTTTTTTTCCCCAGCTAAACTGGTCCAAAGGATGGTTGGATGCTTAATTCTGGTGTTTTTTTCAGTTGTCCTTCCAGTTCTCCTCCTCTCCCCTCTCCACCTCCACCTGCTCCCACCGCTTTCCTCTTTGAGCAGCTCTGCTGATAAACACAAATGTTTATTCCAAGTTCGACAGCCAAAAGCTCTTAATCATTTATGGTGGAGGTGGGAGAGAGGGAGGGGAAGACTTGGGGGTTTTGGGGGGCAAGTTGTTCAGTTTTCAGCCTCGGGAGAAGCATCTTTGCCCTTCCTCCTCCTCCTCCTTCTCCTCCTCCTCAGCCATGGGCATGAGGGGCTGTTGTCCTCCTCATCCTCAGTGGAATTCCCAGCCCTTTCCCAGCCCTCACAACAATCCTTTCTTGTGATTTCCTTGGGATTTGAACTGCCACAAAACCTGGGTTCAAGAGACAAAAAAGCAACAAAGCCAGGGGGCAGAACTTTGATCTCCATGTGCTGTGTTGAGGTGTGGACAACCCCCCTGAACATCCCACAACACAGGGCTGCTTTTATTTAAAAAAAAAATACAACAAAAACAACAAACTAATTAAAAAATGATTTCCAAACAAGCAGGGACACGAGCAAATATCAAAGCCCCGAGGGCTCTCAAGGGAGACACCTCAATCTGAAGTGTCCTTTGGGCAGAGCCCGCTGTCTTTGATAGCTGCCCATATTTGATCAAATAAAGCCATTGATCCTCAACACGAAGGTTCAGCACAGGCTATCAGTGCTGCAGGAGTGGCACAATAAAACCCCCAGGCCTTTTGATCTCTGCCCAAGCATTTCATCTTGACATTTTGTTAAATGTATCGGTAGATTTGCTTAAAATGAGAATAGGGCCTTTGAAAAGCTTGCCGGGAAAGCAAAGCTGGCATAAAAAATTCAACTTTTCCATTTGTTAACTTTTCCATTCGCTGCCTTTTCATTGACTGCCTTGCCCAGCCAGGTGTTATTATTATCAGTTCCATTTTAAGCAAGGTGGGTGAGACCTAAATGGATTTCTAAATATATGCTTTGGGCTTCCTTCTCACAAGTGGTTTTCATAAGGGTTTATCTGCCTCTGCACCTTTTAATCACTCCTTGGAACCACCTCCTGACCCCAGCCCAGCTGCAGGAACAGGGGTGGGGTTAGACCTGAATGGCCCTGAGCACCACACAAAGCACATGGCAGTGTTAAAAAAGCAAACAAAGCAGGGAGAGGAACGGGGAGAAGGTTTCTGGAATAGTCTAAATAAACCCTCAAGCTCCCTGCACCCTCTCCTTGTGCTGCTGCCTTCCTGGAGGGGCCTCCCCTTGGGAAGTAAATGGTTTGGAATTACTGCTAGGGCTGTGTGGGTGAGTCTGGGTGGTTTCAAACACCCTTTCAAAGCCTGAAGAAGCAGCCAGAGGGTGGGGAAGGGCTGGGATAGAATTCCCAGAGAAGCTGTGGCTGCCCCTGGATCCCTGGAAGTGTCCAAGGCCAGCTTGGAGCAACCTGGGCTGGTGGAAGTTGTCCCTGCCCAAGGCAGGTGGATGAGCTTTGAGGTCCCTTCCAACCCAAACCATTCCAGGATTCCATGGTCCTTCAAAGAGAGCCTGGAGGGGAAGTCACTGCCCTGATCCTGCCTGGAGGAAACTGCTGGGAAAAAACATTCCCAGGAAGTTCAGCTGAAGCAGAACAAGCCAAACCCCCGGGAATGCCCCTGCTTGGCTTTTCTCTGTTTTCCAGCAATTTTGTGCTGGAGAGGAGACAAAGTTCGTTCCAGCTCTGCTGGGATGAAGGGGAGCTCCTGGAATGATGAGAAGCCTCCAGCACAACTTGGGGAAAGTCAGAAAGGACAAGGAAGGCTCTTAAAACTGCTCTGTAGGACCTGGAAACCTCTCCTGGTGTATTAATATTCCAGCACTGCCTGGAGAGGACACAGGAGATCCCTCCAGGAGATGCCAGAAAAAGAACAACCAGGATTATCTGTACTCTCCAAACTCCCAGAGAGGTGAGAGAGGAGGGAAATGATCTTCTCAGTGTGTTTACATAACCCCTGACCGTCCATCCTTCACCTCCTCTCCAACCCTGCCTTCCAAAACAACCCTGGGAGGGAATAAACTGAACCAAACTGACTCCACTTGTCTTTTTTTTTATTATTTTAATTTTTTTTTTCCCCTCAAAACAAAGGGCAATATAAAAGATGAAGTCCTCATGTTATACTCTTAATAGACTTGCTAAATGTCACTTTGGGCTGCAGATTTTTAACGCTCCAGCCATTTAATGAGTTCTCTGTTTACACTTGTTTTCCTTTAAACAAGTAAAATAAATCACAACCTGCACTGCAGAACTGAGAGTCCCAGCAGATTCCTTCCCAAGGAAGATAAAGAACAGCCATTGTGCCATTTTCCCTGAGAACAGAGAGACCAAAATGAAGCTCAGCAGCCAAAGAAGAGACACTTTGCTGAGGCATCCTTGTTAGGGAGGCAGTTATCCCACATTCTGCCTGGAAAACCTCTGGAGAGGAACCAGCCAGGCATCCATGGGGGATCATTCCATCCCACTGCAGTGAGTCAGCCTCGGGAAGTGCCTGTCCCTGCAGCCTGAGGGCAATTCAGTGCTTGGAATGAGCTGTGGAGGAAGGTTTGTGCCCTGAGTCACCCAGGAAATGCTGGGAAGCCCAGGGAATTCATTCCAGGCTTCCCAAGCCGCTGTTTGAAGCACATATTTTTCCTCCCCCAGCGTGGTCCTGCAGAGATTCACTGGCTGTGATCTCCCAGGTGATGCAACTCAGCTGAAAACAATGGAATGCCAGCAGTGGGATGAAAAGGAGGAAAAAAAAGGAGCAAAATTTGGTCTTTGGTTTAAATCTCACGGCATCCAACTTGGCTGTTGGTTGGAGGGGGGTGGGAAGGCATTGAACAGTGTTTTGGGAGCCTCCACTGTGTGCTGGAGGCAGGATGGGATGGCTGAGATCTTGGGATGATCCTCTTGGGAATAGGCTGAGGGTTGGACTGATGGTCCTTGTGGGTCCCTCCCAGCTCAGAAGGTTCTGTGAGGATGGGTGCAAATCCCTGAATTCCAGCTCTTCCTCCCTTCCTGTGGAACAACAAACACTCCAGGCCCTGCTCTGCCTTGCCTTATTTACATCAAGTATTAATTGGATTACCAAACCAAGGGGGTATTACAGGATCTCCACACCTGTTAGAACTGCTAATCTGTGCCCAGGGTGGAGTGGAGAACAAGCTGATATGAAATAAAAGCAGGAGCTAATCTCCCAAAGGACACAAACCTTTCACAGTCCCCTCCCCTCTCCTGCAAAGACACCCCGGGCATCGCTAATTCCTTCTTCCAGGTGTCACATTTCTGCCAGATCCAGCAGGAAAAATGCTTTGCCTCGACTTCTGCACGGCTCAGGGGAGGAAAGGAAGGAAGTTTGGGGTCAAAAGCCTCAGATGAATTGTTGGGGCAGCCAGGGATGTGATCCCATAATGGGCTGGTTCCTTTGAGATGTAAGTGAGGTGGTTTTATTAAAGAACCAGAGGCAGGAATTGCCACGTCCACCATCCCCAAAAAACCGAATTCAACACCCCCCCAGCTCTGCACAGGCCCTGGGGGGACACCTGAGCAGCAAAAGGCTGTGGCTGGCAGAGATTCATCACTTTTCCTGATGCTCTCATGTTCCCTGCTGGCAACAACCAGCCTTTACCCCCCCAATTCTCTGCATTCTTCAAAGCCTGCCCCGAACTCTGCCCCGTTCTGACACAACCAGGACCTTCCAGTGTTGTCCAACACCTGCCCTGCTGTATTTCTATATTTACAACCACATTCATTCTCCTCTGCACTGTTAAAATCCATTCTGAAGGCAGGAAAAAACCAGAGTGCAGCTCTCTGACCTTTAAGAATAAGAGCTCCAGAGTCCAGGAGAGCTCCACAAAGAGCAGAAGAAATTCTCCTCTACATTAAATGGCTTTTTTTCTTTTTCTTTAAGGCAGCAGATGATTTATAAGCCCATTTCTGATCAACATGCTCACGAAATTATGCTTCTACCCCATGTCAGCTACTCCAGTGCTTCATGTCTTGGCTCCATCCTCCAAAGCAAGGTGGGATGTATTAAAATATATCCAAGAGAACCCAATTTCACTCCCCAAAAATAATAATAATATCAAAAACCCATCCGAAGGGGCCTTCAGAACTTGAGAACCAGACAGAGAATGAAGCAGTTTGAGATTATTTTGGGGGAGAACAGAGAGAATTCTATAAATGCCTTAAAGAAACGTTTCAGACCTGTTTCTGGAGCAGCACAGCCTAAAAAAGAACATTGTCTTACACTCTAAAATTCTTTATGACTTAAGGTACTGGATACCCAAAAAAAAAAAAAAAAGGTTTCTTGGTTTCTGTGCAAAGGTTTTAAAATTGGGGGTGGAATGTGCAAGATTTTTGGTTCAACTGCTACCTGACCTGTGTCTGTGCCTGCTTCCAGTCAGAAGCTGGAATTGGTGAGGCCAATAAAAACTCTGAAGAATAAATTCCTGGATTGGTCAAACCCAAGGAATATTCCCAATCCTCCCAAGCTTTAACACCTTTCCTTTTGCCACATTACTCCAATCTTGCAATAATGAACTTTTTAAACCATCAACCCAACAATTGCTGGAGTTGTGAAAACGTGGACAAAATTAACACAAAAGTTATACGGGGAAAAAAAAAAAGAAATCAACAATTCAGGTTCAAATAAACGCTGAGTAACTTTTAATATTTGCAGTAATAGGATTTGGTGCAGTAATTTATAATTTTTGTACAAGCAAGAGCTAAGATTAATGTTGGTAGTTATTATATGCAATAATTATAGGCTCTTTTCGAGGCTGCCTGGCTGGAGGGCCACTGCCTTGTTTGTACAAAAGATAATTATGGGACAAATTTAATTTTCCCATTCCCTTAGTTAGGCAGCTGCTGGAGATAAACACATACCTCATTTCCAAGGGCTTGTTCCTTATCAGGGTCTTTGAAGTGCCACAAACCCTCAGCAAAACCTGCATTTTTTCCCATTCAGAGCTGGAACAGGAGCTGAGTTTCTTGAGGTACCTGCACAGCTCCAGTGGTGCTTTAGCACTTGAGGATGGGTGTTTCAGGCTGAAAATCCCCTCTCTGACAGCCCAGGGGTGCTGGTTGATCCCTAAAGCCAAGCAGGAGAGCTCAGCACTGATGTCCAAGTGTCCCTGGAGCTTCAGGGTGGGGCTCCCACACCATCAGAAACCCTGGGAGGGGAAATGCAACCCCCCCCAGGTCACCTTGGTGTGATCCCACCTCCCACTCTGGGTGGGCTGGACGTGTCACAGCTTTTCCCATCCCTCCAAAAGGCAGCTCAGGGTGGGTTTTGAAGCAGTTCTGAGTTTACAACGTGTTGGTTCAGTGCACAGAGCACTTTGGGCACAAGGAAAGGAGCTTTTTTTCCAGTGGAAGGCCCTTTCCAAAGGCTTCGTGGGTGATGACAGCAGAAGTTGCTGGCAGATCGTGGCTGAGGGTGGGGAGGGGCTGGGATGGAGTTCCCAGAGGAGCTGTGGCTGCCCCTGGATCCCTGGAAGTGTCCAAGGCCAGCTTGGAGCAACTTGAGCTGGTAGAAGGTGTCACTGCCCATGGGCAGGGGGTGGCACTGGATGAGCTTTGAGGTCCCTTCCAACCCGAACCTTTCTGGGATTCTACAAACAGAAATACCTTGGATTCTTGGGGTCTGTGGCTGATAAATCAGCCCCACAACACTTAACTGTGACTTTCTCTCCGAGGGTTTTCCTCCCAGGTCTCTTCCCGGGCAGCGTGTGCTGCATTCCAAACCCATTTCCCTGGGTGTCCCCGTTTGTTTGTTTTGCTTTCAGGGCCACATCCCAGCGGAGAAGAGCTGCACCAGACTCCCCCTCCTGAAGATTGTTCTCTGTACATTTATCCTTGAACTTCTTTTGAATAACAGCCATTCAGAGCCATGTTCTAAATTCGTCCTTCAAGTGAAGAAATCTATAATTTGCTGCTTGTTCGCAGAGAGATAAAGAACATTAAAGCAGCTGGCAAGTAGAAAAACTCCAGAACAAAACTGGTCTTGATATCAAAAACACATTTCAGTATAATGGACCATATAATTAATCCATGAACAAGATGACAAAGTCCCTAATCACAGAGAGACTCAGCTGTTCCTTTGTCGATTTGGTTACCAACTCAACTGTTTCATTTAATACTCCGAGTTAATGAGGGGGCTCATCTCCTAACAAGCTGAACATTAGTGGATTCCTCCATGAATGGAAGGACCTCAGAAGGTTTAGTGGCAAACAGGAGCAGTAATCATTAAAATTCAAAGGTGCTGAAGGTGTTGGAGGGGGGGGTTTATGTGAGTTCAAAACAGAAACCGTTACCTGGGAAGTTGGTTTTACTTGGAGCTTTATTTACTGAGAAGGCGAAATTAATTAAGGGAATGATTGCAGAGCAGAGAAGGAGAATTCATAACACTGTGGGACTGTGTGGAGACAAATCCCTGCCTGGTAAATCCCAGCCCTGGGAGTGTCCAAGGCCAGGTTGGAGCTACCCAGGCTAGTGGGAGGTGTCCCTACCCATGGCAGGGGGTGGAATGGGATAACTCCTGATGTCCCTTCCAACCCAAACCATTCCATGATTCCATGATTCCATGAAGTTTAACATCTGGAACCTCTTCAGCAAAGCCCTTGCCACGTTTCTTAGCCCATGAGAAGTCTCCTGGTGAACTGACTCCCACCCAGCTTGACAACCTGGCACCAGGAAAATGTTGTTGAGCATTCCCAATTAAAAGCCCTTTTTGTAATATCAATTTGCATCATTACACTGGGTAGTACAGGGCCTCGTTCTGCTTTACTCTGGAGTGTCTTTACACCATCTGAAAGCATTAAGCTTTCCACCAGCATTGCACCTGAATCGCTTTTTATTTTAAAAATGGCCTTTGTTGCCATCCTTTCCCTCCTTTGATTGCCAGCTCTGAGCTGGGGGCAGCTGCTGCTCTTTGAGAGGCAGGAAAATGGCTAATTTACACTACTATTTATAAGAAAAATAAACCAGCAAACTGTGCAGCAGAACTGTAAACCTAAATAAAGGATATGGACAGCTGTCCTCGTGCTGTGTTGTTATTTAGGATGTTCTAAAACATCATTAGTTTAATTGCATATATATTTAAATGGAGTGTTTCAGTGGTTACTCTGAATGTACAGCTCGTTGGAGAAAATGAACACAATCTATTTGCTTCAAAAGGCTTTGGAATGAGTAAATCAACATCATTTACAAATTACATTATGGCTCTTCTAACAATTTCTGTCACTGGATCCCCGAGTGCTGCAGGGAGCAGTTTGGTTGCAAATGTTTTGGGCAAGAGCTGGCTGAGGATTTTGGGAGCTCGGTGAATGCTGGATAAACCCTCAGAGCTAAATCCTGTGGCCTGCTCTCGTTCCAAACTCATTATTTAGGAGATTTTCGGGGCCTGACACTTTAAATAATGCTCTGCTTTTTATGTAGGAAAGAACACAGGGAAAGATCTGATCAGCACAACTCTGCCATCAAAGTGGGGTTGTGGGAGTTGCCATTTTTTAGGATACTGGGAATAAGGACCAAGGGGTGGGAGGGAGGTGGCTGAGCTGGAGTTTGAAGCATCTTGACCATCAAAAAGAACTGGCCCAGAAAAATCCCTCCAGAGCCCTTTTTGCCCTGCCAAGGGTGAATGTTTGGGTCTGTCTTGGATTCCAGAGATTCCCAAGCCCACACCTCCCCCAGCCCTTTAATCCTTGCATTATTCCAAGGAGTAAACTCCCCTAAATGCACAAAACACAAAGCTTATCAAACTCCCTCCTGCACATTTCTTCCTGTGCCTCAGTGCTTGGAAAACAAGACCAAATACCAGGGGGGGGTTGGGCTGGGCTGGGACTCATCCCTGCTTTATTTTCTGCCCACTTGTGGGATGAAACAAAACTTCCAGGGGAAAAAAATAAAAAAACCTGCTTCAAACCCCACACATTTGGCAGCTGCCACAAGCTGAGTGGAATATTTCCATCCAGCTCATGTTGGTGCCACAAGACATTATTGAGATTTTATATTTTTTTGGTTTTTTTTTTAGTGTCTGATGTTTCTCTCCAGGAGGAACCAAGAGAAGCGCAGTTTGTCCATTCACTGGCAGCACTTGAGTAAGCAGATGGGGGCTTTGAGGCCATCTGTTTGGAACAGGAATCGTCCATCTGAGGCACCAAAGGCAGAGCAGGTCCTTCCCCAAAGGTGGATGCAGTGGATGTCATTCTGGCAGATGGAAAACAGGAGAGAATCGTGGAATTGCTGGGTTAAAAAACACCTGTAAGACCATCGAGTCCAACCATTTCCCAAGGCCACCACTAACACATCCCCCCAGGCACTGGGACTCCACCACTGCCCTGGATTTCTGATGTTAACCCTGTCTCCAGGTGTTCAACTTCATAGAATCCTGGAATGCTGGAATGGTTTGGGTTGGGAGGACCTTAAAGCCCACCCAGTGCCACCCCCTGCCATGGGCAGGGACATCTCCCACTAGCCCAGGTTGCTCCAAGCCTCTTCCAGCCTGGCCTTGGGCACTCCCAGGGATGGGATCCCTGTGTTTCCCAGGCAGGGATTTATCTCCACACAGTCCCACAGATGCCTGATTTTTCTTTTCTCCGCTCTGAAATAATTTTCTAATTAATTTTGCCTTCCCAGTAAATAAAGCTCCAAGGAAAACCAGCTTCCCAGGGAATCATTTCTATTTTGAACTCCCCGGGCTGGGCAACCCTTTGGATGAGGAAATTTTATTCCCAGCTCCTGTTCAGTGGATCTCTGTGGGCTCCACAAGTCAAACCCACCTCAATCTAAAGGTGAGAAGGTTGAAGAGCAGAGTTTGGGGCCACTCTTGGTGAGGTTCCTGCTGACTCCACCAGACTCCACCTGAGCTCCACTGACCCCCAAAAAAATGACTTTATTAAGATTCTGAGCTCTATTAGCACACAAAAAAGGGTTTTATCAGGACTCTGCCTCCTGCCATCAGGACACATCTGCAGTAAATGGCTCGTGAGGTTTCCCCCACCCACCTTGATGGATCTCTTGGTTTACATCCTCGAGCATCTCTAATGGTTTGTGAAACAAGAGTAAACAACAGCATGGATCAAAGCCAGGCTGAGCTGCTCTCCAGGGACTTGCTTTCCATAATAGGATGAAATAAGCTATGACAATTACAAATAAATAAATAAATAAATAAATAAATAAGTCATGACAATTCAAAGAAATAAATAAATAAGCTATGACAATTAAAAAAAATAAGTGATAACAATTTCAGAAAATAACAAATAAGCTATGACAATTAAAAAGAATAAATAAGTTAGGACCAAAAAAAATAAAAAATAAGCTGTGGCAATTAAAAAAATAAATAAGTTAGGACAAGTACAAAAAATAATAAATGAGCTGTGACAATTTATAAGAATAATAAGCTATGAGAATTTAAAAAAAAACCAACAAATAAATGGGCTGGTTTTTTTTGGGCTGGGTTTTCCTGGATGTTTGACCTGGAGTTGCACAAAATAAGGCACCTGCATCGTGTCCCTGAGTTTCTGCCTCGTTTCTGTGCATTTGACTCTACGGAATGGAAAGTCTCTTAAATTAATTGAAATGGAAGATCGATCGGCTCCTCATCTCGTAAAAATTATTAGCTCTAGGAAACTGCACAAGCAGATCATCCCTTGCCTCTGTGTTCTTAACATTTAATTGAAAAATATTCATATTTTCCATTTCTTAAGGCAACCAGGGGAACCAAAGTGCATTAATCAGTTTTTCTGCTGTCCTGCAAGAGTCATCCCCTTACAAGGTAGGAAAATGTGTGTTAACTCAGCTATTTTTTTGCTATAATCATTTGAGAGAGTGGTTATTTATTCTGATGAATGGAGTGATTTTTACAGAAGTTATAACTGATATTAATAGTTCTGTATTTAATTGTGGTGGAGGAAAAAAGAGAGGGGAAGAAAAGGATGAGAAAAGGAGGAAGAAAAGGGGAAAAGTCATAATCCAGAGCCCAGGGGAAGAGATTTCATTGGATTATGGTCCAAGCCCCCAAACCAGGGTTATTCTCTCATTCCTTGCATTGAGTTGGTCAATAAATAAAGATATTTTTGAGGAGCCAAGTATGTCGAAAGTCTTTTTGGTCCAGGGACAGTGGTGGGAGCTCCTGAGGGATTTTAAATTAATTTCAAATAGCCACCACTGCAAACCAAACAACTCCCATGGTTTTCCAAGGAAAAAAAACAGGAGGGAGTGGAGGGAGGGGATGTGGGAAGGCAAAAAATGATTTTTTAATTTTTTATTTTTTTTTAATAGCAGTTAAATGTCACCATATTAATTCTTGCAGGGCTGAGAACACCCCACAGGCTTAACATTTAGGATTCCTGAATTCCTGAAAGCCAGAACAACCCTCTGCATGTGCCAGAGGAGAGAGCAGCGCAGTGAAATCCCGATTTAGACACTCAGCAACGAGTGCTTTGGTTTGAAAACCGCCCCAAACTTCTTTACCCCAAAAAAAAATCAAGATTCTCGTGGCGAATGATGCCCTGAAATGGGGGTGGTGGAGCCTGGGGTTGTTGCTGGGCAGCTGGTACAGGGCCTTGGCCAGCACTCGGATCAATCTGCAGTGCTCCAAGAGGATCGTGCTCCAGCGCTCCCATTCCGGCATCCATCGGCGTCAGCTGGGATCACCCAGCTCCCAGCTGATGGAGCCAACATCCCTGCCCCTCCTGGCCCTGTCAGAGCAGTGCAGCTGGACACTCTGCCAGCAGAAGGGCTGGAAAAGCCCATGGCAAACAGCAGAAGGGATCAGCAGGAATTGCTCCCCAACATTCTCTTCTCAGCAGGGTGGAAAAGCACCAGGGGCTCAGCTGAGGCCGGGCTGGAGCCCATTCCAGGGGTGGTTTGGGTTGGACATGGGGAAGTTCTTGCCAGAGAGAGTGATCAGCCACTGGAAGGGGCTGCCCAGGGAGGGGGTGGAGTCCCCGTCCCTGGAGGGGTTTGAGCAGAGCCTGGATGTGGCATCAGTGCCATGGGCTGGGTGACAAGGTGGGGTCGGGTCACAGCTTGGACTCCACCAGAGACCTCCTCCCAGAGGTCTTTTCCAACCTGGTTGGCTCTGTGACTCTGTGATTTACACCCCCCAGCACCTGCTCTGGTGGGTTTTATTATCTCTGCAGGTGGAAGGTGCTGGGAAAGGTCGTTCCTAACCCGAACATCAACTCCTGCCACGTGTAAACCCACAGAGCTTCAAGGTGTCCTCCTGCTCAGAGGAGCCTGGGCTGGGGAACATTAATTAAACATCCAGCCCAAGAGCAGCTGATGAATCCAGGGATGGACTGCAGTCACAGCTGCTCCTGCTCTGGAGCATCTCTGGAGCATCTCTGCCTCCAAAATACAAATACAAGTTGCCACAGACTGTGCCCAACAGGCAGCTCTGGAGCACCAAGGAATTTCAAGCCATTAAAATGCCACTCAATTCAATTTAAGCCATTAAAGTTAAGCCAATACAATTAAAAAGTCATAATTTTATTTTTTTTTCCCTGCGTCTCCACCACGGCAAATGTTTATTTAAAGGGGTATCAATTAATGGAATTCAAACTCAGCCAAAGGAACCAAGCTCCCCTCAGTTGTTGCTGCAGTGCTTGTTTCTTTAACTACCAAATTTCTTTTTAATTAAATTAGCCATATTTTATGGAGATTACAGGCTAAATTTTAACAAAGGCAGATAAAGAGAAGAGGTAAAAACAGCTCTACCAGGTAACCATTTCCCAGCCTTATGTCAGCACATCCCTGGGAGTTGCTGTGACTGGAACAATTGGGCTGCAGGATGGATGTGGATCTGCTGGATGGGTTTTGACAGAGCTGGGCCAGTTTAAATATGCACATTCCCTGTAAATCATCCCAACCCTTCCAACAGACTGAGAACCAAACATTTCCCTGTTCTCTCTCATCTCCACCTATCAGGGCACTTAAAACCAGACTCTGTTGGTCCAAAACCAACATGCAAATCATAAAACAGATGGAAAAAAAACAGCTCAGGTGCCCCAAAATAAACAAAACCGGCATTCTGAAGTACTGGAGGGATCAAGGGGTCCGTGATACGCCCCCCAAAATGCTGTCAGAGAAACCCAAACCGCTTCCCACAAGGAGCAGAACAACATCCAGCAGAATTTCCACGTGCCCTGGAAACCTCAAATGTTCCCCATGGCCTTGCAGCTGCCCCCCTGTTCGGTGGGAAGCAGTGGGAATAACCATTGTTGGAGCTGGGGTCTTGGAAAAACATCCCTGCTGTGCTGCAGAGTCCAGCAGCAAAGGAGCAGGGCCTGGAAGGGAGTAAAGCAATTAATTACAGAATCAAACCCTGAGCTTTACACTGGGATGGTACTAATTAATAAAAAGGATGATCTTTTTTTTTTTTTCCAGTAGATCTTCGTTCACAGGGCACTGGGTTTTAGAAATCCTGAGGGGACTGAGAGAAAGGAAGGTGATAACTCCGAGTTCCACATCAGTTACTGCACCCTGGTGAGGGCTGGACCCCGTGAATCATTAATTAGCCCCTCAGCTGGTCCAAGGGGGCTCAGAAAAAAAAAAGGATTACAGGCACATTTTTGCTTTTTTGCTGTGACACTGAATTCCCCCAGGGGCACAAGAGATGAAGAGCTGCTGGTGCTGCTGCTCCCTGAGCCCAAGTCATTACTGAGCTGCCCTGGAGCGAAGGCACAGTTTGTTCCCGTCACTCACCGGTGCAGGGAGAGGCAGGATTTAATCCTAAACTCAAATTAAGAAGTGGTTGATCTCAGCCAGATGCCAGACTAACAGCAGGGCAGCTATAATATCAATTAAAATGCTATTTTAAGAGAGGTTCATGCAGTGGCAAGACACACACACACACACAACTTGCTCCTGTCCAACAGCTGGGGAGGAGCATCTTTCCTCTCAGGTTGCATTTACAGGAGGATCCTGGTGCACATCTCCAAGGGATTTGGGGGGGGATTTAGCCCATCCATGCACACCCAGCTCGTGTTTAAGCCACAGACAGCGATTCCTCCACAGTTATTTTGAGCCTTCAACACAACATGGAGAGGCCTCTGCATGGCAAGCAAAATTCATTTCCAGAAGGAGATGGGAAATGCAAAAAAACCCAAACCAAACCAAACCCAAAGCCTTTATTTTTCACTTAGGTCTCAAAATGAAAAGAATAATAACTGAGGATGATTCAGAGGGATGGAGCAGCTCTGCTGGGAGGAAAGGCTGGGACAACTGGGGTTGTTCGGCCTGGAGGAGAGAAATTTTGGGGTGACCTCACCGTGACCTTCCAGGAGCTACAGGAAAGATGGAGTGAGATTCTTTAAAAGGGTCTGGAGTGCCAGGACAAGGGGGAATGGCTCCAAAGTGCCAGAGGGCAGGGTTAGATGGGATGTTGGGAAGGAATTCCCTCCTGGGAGGGTGGGGATGTCCTGTCCTTGTACCAGAGTCTCACCCAGCCAAGGACTGATGGAACGAGAGTGCAAAACCCACCTCAAGACAGGGGCTGAACTTGAAAAAACACCTGATTTTGCGGTGCATTTGACAAATCCCTTCTCTAATGCACCAACTGATTTTCTAATTCCAGGGCTTTGGCAAAGGAGCTGCTTCCCCAGTCCCCTTGATTACTGCTCCAAACCAGAAGCATTTGATCTGTTATAAACTCTACCCTGCCAGACAGGTTTTGCTTTGGCACTTTTTATTTTTAAGTGCCAGATGACTGATTCAGGGGCCGCTCCTGAAGGAGTGGCTGTCCCATCTTTTCTTGATTTATTGCTCCTCTACAAGGAGATCGAAATCTGCGAATGTTTTTATGACTCCAAGGGTCCGATTAGGACTTATCAGCAGGAACCTTGAAAAGGTGGGTTATTTTGGTGCTCAGCATTTGAAAGACAGATCTCAGTGTTTGGCAGTGACTGGTTTTTGTGGTTTTTTTTTTTTTCTTTCAATTCCCTTGGGGGAAATGTGTTTCTTTTATCTCAGACAGTGTATCTATATTCATTCATAACTGTTTGGAGAATCAGCAAAATATTCCCTTCTCTCCCTTATCTTTTCTTAATAACTTTTTCTGCTCAGTGCTTTTTTCTTTTCTTTTTTTTTTTTTTTTTACTAAGCAGCAGCTTAATATTCTCTTTGGACAGTAAGAAATATTAGCCCTGCATAAAGATTGTGATTTACTCACTTTGTCCCTTTATCCTTGATTCAATTATTATCCCTCCTGGATTTTGCTCCTCTTTCTTTCACTGAATGCTCGTGTGGTTTTGGGGAGAGTGTCCCCAGTCCCTCCTGGCTGCAGAGGCTGCTGAGGGTTGATCTCAGCTCTACCTCTTTTATCAAGTTCAGCTTTCCCTGCAGATCAAAGAGGGTTCCATGGAAGAGTCAAACCTGGAGTTTTACAAGGGCACGGGCTGATATTCCCAATATCCACATCAATCTACTCTGCTCCATCCCAGAGATGGGAGAAGTTTCAATTTCTTCCTCTGAAAAAAAAAAACAAAAGGCCATTAAAAGCAGGAGTGGGAAGGTTTCCTGTCCCCCTGCTCCGGTGGATGTGGAAGCAGCAGGTGGGAAATCACATCTGTATTGTCAGAATGAAAAGCAAAAAAAAAAAAGGCATAAAAGAGAAAACCTACTTTCCCCCTCATCTGAGACAAGATTGGAGCTGAAGTGTATCCAGTGTGACTGTCAGTGATGTCAGAGGATATGAGAAAATAGCTGGTAGCCAAAACATAACAGCTCAAAAACCGGGAGATGTCGGAATAGCTGAAGACAAGCTGTAAGACTAAACAGAAGCAATGGCACAGAAGATCTTTAAACATCTTCCTCGGCCCCAGCACAGTGTCATTCCCTCAGGGGAGAAACAAATCCTTCTATTTTCACCACCAGATTCTTGAGGGCACCGGGAAGGGGGGGGAGGTGGGGTGGGATGGGGAGGATGAAAGTTTAATGCACCAAGTCAGGCAGCAAAGAACAGGCTGTGGCCACTTACAATATTTATGATCCAGTCATCTGAGGGAGAATCACTCCCAGGGCTGATCCCCTCTCCTGAGGAAAGGGAATAAACAACAGCACAGCCCTCCCAGGGGGCTGGTGGGGCACCAGCAGCTCTCCTGGAAATACAGGAATAAACAACAGCACAAAGCTCTCATTAATCTCAGCCTATTTACTGGGGTCCTTAAATTCTCAGGGGAATATCCTAACTAACCTAATTACTGTAATTAACTTTTGCTAATGGGGCCTGATTAACCTTAAAGAGTAAAGGAGGAAGGTTAAAGATCTCTCTCGGACCCCAAAGTGCAGGAGGTGTTTTCCCTTTGTCCTGGCAGGGATGCAGCAAGTGATGAGATGGGTTAAATTCCAGCTCTGGGGAAGGAGGATATGTCCAGGTGTGCTCAGATAGTCCATCTATGGATCAGAGGGAAAGAACTGGCATTTATTGCTTGAATATTGTGAAATTTGGAAGTTGGGGAAGGGAAAAGGGTGAAACCCTGAGTGGGTGCCACGAGGTGTTCCCTGAGCCAAGTGTGTTTGACTGAGAGAGGCAGCAACGAAGACTCCAGCAGGTTTTTTCCTGCTGGACATGGCACATCAGCTTTTCCCAAAGGAAAACCCAAGAGCAGATCAACAAAATAAAGGTGTTTTTTTTTTCTCCTCAACTATTAAATAAATACAGTTCTTGTAAAGCCTGACATGTTTTTATCAGCTGAGGTCACATTATCACCACTTGTATCAGAAATTGAGGGTATTATGAACATTTCTGCCCATGGAGCACCAGGACTGGGCCACTCTTTTATTCCTAAACCTTCCTCAGTGTTATCTCTTGCCATTTTAATTGCACTTATCATTTATTAAAGCCCCCAATTGCAAAGCCACGTGACGATGGCAAAAGCCCCACAATTTTTGAGCCTCCCAGCTCTAAAGAATGAAAAGTGCAAAAAAATACCTCCTAAAGGGCTCCACACATTTATTTTTCATGATATCTTTGGGGGTGGGGGGAACAAGAGGGGGAAGGGAAGATGATTTATGATTTTTCAATGCTTAAGTTGTCACAGCTGCTTTCTCTTTCCTCTGTTCTTGGGGAAGAAAATAGAGTGATCCATCCTTAACGCATGAGCAGGACGGGAATGTTCCCGTTCTGCTGGATAATCCAGGCTGACAGGCTCCCAAAAGGAACCAAAAATAAAAAAAAAACAACCCTTCTCCCAAACATTTAAAGTGTTCTGACCTGATTGTCAATATTGGTTTGTTGTTGGGAGGAGGAGGAGGAGGAGCCCAACGCTCCGGAGTAGAATTAAAACTGGAAAAAGAGAGGGAAGTGAAGCCATTCCAGCTCCCTCCAGCTGAGCCCGTGGCCTCTGGAGGCAAAAATATGGAAAAATAACTTGGCTTCTGGTGTCACTTTGGTGGGTTGGGTTTCCCCTGGGTCTGTTCCCTGGATCTCTCCGCACTCTGTGCTGGAATCCATAAAAAGGTTCTTTTGGGGGCAAAGAACAAGCAGTGACTTCACCCCACCTGTGAATTTTGGGGGCTGTTGGGAGTGGGGATCCAGGGAGACCTGAGAGCCCCTTCCAGGGCCTAAAGGGGAGCTGGAGAGGGACTGGGGACAAGGGATGGAGGGACAGGACACAGGGAATGGCTTCCCACTGCCAGAGGGCAGGGAGAGATGGGATATTGGGAAGGAATTGCTGGCTGTGAGGGTGGGGAGGGGTTGGGATGGAATTCCCAGAGAAGCTGTGGCTGCCCCTGGATCCCTGGGAGTGTCCAAGGCTGGGTTGGAGCAACCTGGGCTGGTGGAAGGTGTCCCTGCCCATGGCAGGGGGTGGGATGAGATGATCCTGAAGGTTCCTTCCAACCCAAACCCTTCTGGAACTGGCTGAGATCCCAACACACCCCCACAGCTCCACCATCCCCACAGCTCTCCATTAAATCTGGTAAAACAAACAGTCTGCTTGCAAAGCCCAGGGAAGGAAGGTGGAAAACCAGGCCTATTAAAAAATAAGACACGAGAACATTGAGGTTAAAAAAGCATCGCTCAGTTCCTTTCTGGAGAGGCAGCTTTTGGATCTGAGAGCGGAGCAAATTCGATCTGGGAGGCTCAGAGAGAGCAGGCAAAATTGCTGGCACTCCCCCCAGGTCGTTTGTTTTTCGTAGCACCGTTGGTTTGGTTTTGTTTTGTTTTATTTTGTTGTTTTTTTCCTGACCATAACTACGTTTTAAATGGCACCAGCAGAGAGCAGGGCAGAGTTTGGAAATGGGAAATGTGAAAAGCCCCACGGTTTCTTTCTCCTTCACTGAATAAACATTTAAAAGTAGAAGAAGTGAGGTGGAAATCACTGAGGGGGTGGGGGGGAGGGGGTAACAAAGAATTCTCATCGCAGCTTATCCGTGGTGGCCTCCAAACAATCTGATACCATCTGTACTTTGCTGATTGCAGGAAGCAGCAGTGAGTAATCTGGGTTTGATTGTCTGTGGGAGTGGGGAGGGGGAGGAGGGAAGGCTGTTCCACCACCGAACCCGATTGTTTTAGGAAGATCAAGGAGCCTCATCCTGCTCCTACTGGCACCAACTGGCTCCCGGTATAACAACCTGGGAATTGGGGGTATGAGCTGAGGAGCTCTGCAGGAAAAGGAGCCTGAGAATGGTAAGAGTTGGTCTAAATTTTAATTAAGAACAGATCCTTTTCCTTACTCTGGCTCAGGTCTTGTACAGTCTCTAAAATTCATCACTAAGTGCATTAAAAAAAAAAAAAAAACGCATCTTTTGCAGCAATGTATTTTCAAAAATCTAAAACTTGGAAGTCAAACCTCTCTTTGCCTCTCCTCCATCTCCTCCCACCAGCTCCAGGGTTTCCATCCCTCCACCCCTCGTGCTGTGCATTCAGGTGACTCCCCTTCCATCACACCAGCTTTTTGTGTCCCAGGAGAATGCAAGGAATTCACCTGCAAGAGTTAAGTCCACCGAGTGGAACAAAAGGCAGCTGCCACCTTCCCTCTGGCTGGAAGCCAGGGAGAAATCCAGGAGAGCCAAGTGGACTGGAAGGGGTCAGTGCTGAAATCGAGCCCTGCAGGTGATTTAGGGGCATGTTCACTTCCCCACCTCAACCCAGGCTCCTTCAACCTTCCCAAATAAATCAAGAAGTTAAAGAGAAACAGGTCCAGGCAAAGCAGCTGCTGTAAATCAAGTGCTTGGAGCGAAGGAAGCAGGAGCTCCTCACCCAGACCCACAGCACAGGGAGCCCCTCCCTCAGAGGTCTGATCTTTCTGGATTTTATATGGACAGAGGTCACTCACCTCCAAATGAAACCAGCCTGGGACGCAGCAGAACAGGGCAAAGCAAGTGAACAGGTGTGGGAAAGGGAAAAACAGGGAATAAATGCTCTGAAAATACATCTGCTCGTGGTTTGGAGATGCAGAGTAACATCAGTGTTTGAGTGTCCGAGGCCAGGTTGGACATGGAGCAGGTGGAAGGTGTCCCTGCCCACAGCAGGGGATGGCACTGGGTGGGCTTTAAGGTCCCTCCAGACCCAAAGCATTCCATGGTTCTGTTATTCCATGATCAGCCTGGCACACACTGAGCTAAGACAGGATGGTCAATGAATTTCCGAAGCTGTGAAGGTGTCCCAAGGGATACAGGGGGGCAGAGCAGATGGGGGTTTAAACCCCCCCTTTCCAAGGCACCCAATTCACAAAGTATCAGACAGTGCTGGATATTTTTTTTAGGTCACAAAACCCAAACCCAAACCTCAAATGAAAAAGGAACTGCAGGAAAACAGACTTCCTTACCAAGAACAGCTCTGTCCCCTTCTGTCCCAGCCACCTGTAGGATATGTGCTTTCCTGCCCCAACCCCGATCTCTACAGTAAAAAAAAACCCCAAAGCAATATCAAAGAGAAGGAAAAAGTGCCTGTTACAAGGTTGACTGGCTCCTGGTATGGTCTGTGGCAGGACTCATATATTTTGCTTAATTAAGATAAGGCTGTTGCTTCTTCGCAGATTTGCCTAATCCAGAATTTATCGATGCTGCATTAACCCAGCGTTTTAAAGTGATAAAACACAGCTGCTGCAGCAGCCAAAGGCACCCTGAGCTGAGCTCACTAATGGAGACAGATCCCCTCACCTCAGCCAGGCCCCGCTGCTCCCCCCAGATCCAATTCCTGGGCCCGACTCGGGAAGGGAAGGACTTGGAGTGCTGGTTTAAAATGAGCTGCTGGTGGTTTGAAGTCACAGCCAAGTGTTTGTACTCGGTCCAGCTGTTCAGCCAAGTCCTGCACACTTCTCAGCAGTTCTGTTCCCTTTATCCCTAATGCCTGCTTGATCATGGAATGGTTTAGGTTGGAAAACGCTCCTCAGATCATCGAGGACAAATGTTGTCCAAGGCCACCACTAAGCCATGTCCCCAAGTGCCACTTGCACAGGGCTGTTAAACCCTCCAGGGATGGGGATCCACCCCTGGGATGGTATTAATGACCCATGGAGAGGTGTTGTTCCCAAAAGCTCTCAGTGCAAAGTGCAGTTCCACAAAGCTTCCTGAAATTAGGGAAAAGAGTAAAACACTTCCCAGGTGAAAAAAAAAAAAACAAAAAAAACAACTTCCAACCAACATCAGAAATTTCCTGGGCAGTGTTTAACCCCAGAATCAGTGAGGTTGGAAAAGCCCTCCGAGGTCATCCAGTCCAACCTGTGCCTGATCCCCACCTTGTCCCCCAGCCCAGAGCACTGGGAGCCACCTCCAGCCCTTCCTTGGACACCTCCAGGGGTGGGAACTCCAAACCTCCTCCCGTGCAGCCCAGTGATGGGGGGCTCTGCATTTCAGCCTGGACCTCAAACAACAAAGCAAAGCAGCTGCAGAAGGGCAGGGATTGCTCTGCAAGGACACCTGAAGCCTTGAGGAGCTTGAGTTGGCATCCAGAGGTGCTCGTTTCAGGATTCAGCTGCCCAGGAAGGAGCAGAGGCAGCTGCAAACACGCCTGCCACTGGAATTTAGGAGGAGACAAACAGAAGGGAAGCTCCCAAACAGCCTCTTCAGCGTTTGCTGCGTGTCCTCACTCCTGGAAAGGTGTGACTGCCTCGTGCCCAGCTCAAACCCGACACGTTGTGCTCCAGCTCCCGAGCTCGTGTTTAATCCAGTTCCATTTGCCACGGCTGCTGATTATCTGGGAGATTTATGAAAACAACTGTGATAAATTACTTGACAAACAAGATTAAAGTCCCTGAAGTTGTTCATTGTTTCCCCCTCGCTCCCAGGCGCTGAGAAGTGCTCTGTCACATTAACCAAAACTCCTTTTTTATTCTCCCCGACTCCCAATGTCAAGCGTGTCTTGTTCCAATTACTTCCAAATTAGGATATTATTCTGTGTGTGCACATTTGCACCGTCCCCTAAGCCATTCCCGGGGGAAAGATGTTCCTTTCCGAGCTGACAAACCATCCTGAGCCCCGGGAGCTGCTCTGTGTGTCTCCAGCATTAAAGACCTGCCCCGTGAACAAAGGAAAGCTTAAAATAACCACGAGCAGCTTCTCCCAACTGCGAGGAGAGAGGGGGGGAATAAATAATCAAGGATGTTCCTGCTGTCTAATTGTTTTCAACTGAGCCCTCGGGGCGATATTTTAGCAGTTGTCTGGTGGCTGAAGGGCTGGCCCTGCTCTGATCCTCAGCCTGTGCTGGGGGTTTTGAAGCAGGTGGTGAATCAAAGCCCGAAATCAAACCCTAAAATCGACCCCCAGACCGAGCAGTGTCGGAGTTTTTGGCCCAGTTTGGAGAAATGCCCTGAAATGGCACCACTTCCCGCAGTGTTTGAGCTCAACAGAGCTCGTGCCAACTGGACAGGGAAGCTGCAGCAGCACAGGGGGTGGGTTTTTTTCCGCATTTTCTGCCAGTTCTGTGCTGAAAAAAAACCACTCTAGAAATGCTGCTGTTTCACTGCTGGCCCTGATGGTTGTGCTGCTCCAGGTGGGAGAGGGGCTGGGGTGGTGGCACAGATTGTAATATTAATAGATCTGTAAAAAAAAAAAAAAAAGAAGAGAGGAAAATGACACAGTTGACAGAGAGGATAAACAAAAATATAAAGCATTCATTGGTCTATTAAATAAATATAAATAAATAATTAAATATTCTATTGTTTATTCTATTATTCTGTTAGATAAATGTAAATAATTGTAATTATATACACTATTTTATATATTATATATTATATATAATATATATAATATAATATATATTATATATCTTATATATAAGATATTATAAATAAATATATATAAGATATTATAAATAAATATAGAATATATTATAAATAATTATAAATATATAATATATTATATAGTATATAATATATTTATATTATATAAAATATATAATATATTATATAATTGTATATAATACATAGCCATATTATATATAATTTTATATATAATTATAATTATATAGCAAAGAAATAAATATAAATAATTGGCCTATTGGTGTATTGAATAAATTAATAGCTCAGGGAATTTGGGGAATCAAAGGAGAGCTCAGCTAAGGGTTCAATCTCCAGCTCCATCCTGAGGTTATATGTAATCTGTCAGCCTTCCAGTGGATCCCAGTTTTTTCTGGGGATTATCCCAAGGCACGTGGGGTGTCTCCAATTACTGGATCCCAAACTGTGGCAGCACCAACAGCTCTTGGGAAAAAGGAACCCAAACCCAGCTGAAGAGGAGAAGGGGGGAAAAGGGGATATTCCCAGGCTGGAGGGATGTCCCACAGCCTGGAGCTGTCTGAATCCTGCTTTGGGGGAGAATTCCCCACTTATTCCCACATTTTTGCAGAGGCTCCTCTGTCAGGGTTTATTTTTACCCAGGGAATTGAGTTTGCTGCACTTCTAATGGGCTGCATCCTTGGCAGATGGAAACTGGTTTTGCTGCACTGACGTCAGCAGGCACAGCTTGCAGGGAATCACTGAGACAGGGCTTTATCCTGAATTAATCTCCCTTTTTTCCCTTCCTATCCCCCTCCCCATTGGATAGCACAGCTCTTGTCTGGCACTTGTTACAGCAACACCTCTGGCCTTAAAACAGCCCCTCCTGGACCTGACAGGGCTGAGGGAGAACTGGGAATTCCAGGGGAGAACTGAGGATTCCAGGGGAGAAGTGGCTTTTCTTATAGAAAAACCTAGAAAATTAGCTTGTTTTCCAAGGAAAATAGTACTTTCTGAGGTTTTTTTATTAACACAATCTAACCAGTGGCTTCCCTTTGCAAGATCCCACCCCCCAGGGCTGGAGGCTCCAGCTCAGGCAGCAGGGAGAGGTTCCTGGGGATGGGCATGAAGATCAAGCTCTAAGAAAGCAGCAAATGTTGGTGCTGGGTCTGCCCCTGAGTTACCCCACAAGTGGAAAAATGGGGCAAGAAGACCTGAATGACCAGGACTCCACTATGAGAACCCATTTCTGGATATTTAACAGCCTGGAAAACTGGTGGGAATGGGCACAAAATTAAATCAGCTGCGTTTTGAGGCAAAGGAAAAAGCCCTGCCTACAAAAGCTGGTGGTATTAACAATTCATGTTTAACTCCCCTCGTGCAACCATCGAGGTGTCACTTAAAGAGTGAGTAATGGGGAGGGAAGGGTTTTAAACGATTCCCAACAAGACCCTGACCCTCTTCTTTCCAGGCATTAGCGAGTTCCTGAAGCCTTCGGAGCAGTTTCCTTTGTTCTCAATCACCAGGAGTTTTAGCTGTGGAATTTAAATGATCCTCCCTCCCAGACAGACCTGATTTTAAGAGCCATTCAAGTGACATCCCCCTGAGCTGCAGCACCAGGAGAAGGTGCTCCTGGAGCATCCACAGAGCTGTTTGCTCCACTGGAGCACGGGAAGAGCGGGAGTTATCAGGAGCGGTGCAGCATCCAGGGGACAGAGCCAGGGAGCCACGAGCAAAGGGCAGGCTGCTCACAAAACAATCCCTTTGCAGACTTGGCAGCTGAGCCTGCAGGTGGAAATCCCAGTGGCAGCAGCCTGGTTTGCAGAGATACCGAGGCCCTGCAGCCCCTGGGGGCTCCGTGGAACATGGATGGTCTCCAACCCTTTGGAAAGATCTGGGAGATCTCACCCAGCCTCGATTCACACCAGGATGAAAGAACGATAAACCTGCCACCACCTCTTTGGCCCAAGCGTTCCAATCCAAGCCAGAATTTCCTTTACAGGAACCAAGATAACCTTTCCTACAGCCTTTGTTGGCCAGGCACTGAAAGCCTCTGACAAAACCCCAAAAGAAAGGAAGTTTGCAGAGCTCGAGGAGCACAAAGCTCACACTGAGCATTCGAGCTGCTCCTTTATCAGGAGTAAAAGGAACAGAAAGGCTCTTTAAAGCCAGCACTTTATAAGCTGCTCGATGCAGATGTCTTCTGATTAGGAGACCTTTTCATAAAACTGATCTGAGCCACAGAAGCCAGTTACTGCGGGGGTTGGAACTGCCAAAAAACAGCCCCAAAACCCGATTTTCGGGACACTCAGGTAAAGCCTGAGGGCTTGGACCATCCCTGTGTCGTTCCAAATCACCCAACCCGACAGGAACTTTCCACTTGAGGAGGCCTGAGCCGTGGTGGAGCTGCCTCGACACGGTGGTTTGCAGCAGATGTCAGAGCAGCGCAGGCTCAGCGCGCTCCCGACTCGGCGACTGCCGTCCCGCGCCGTGTTCGACACAGAGAACATCTTTTAAACATCCTCCCTGAATACATCAAGGAGGCTCAGCATCTCCACTCTCTCATTTACTCCCTAACCTATTTCTGCTCCTCGGCACAAAGGGAACAGTGGGAGCAGGCTGGGCCTTTTAACCGGCCGAGAAAAAGTCGCTCTGAAATTCCGCCCGCGTTCCGGAGCGAGACGTGAAGCTGCAGGAAAAATCGCCTCCAGCTTCCTTGTGGATTTTACTCACTGCACACGCTGGGAGGAAGAGGTTTGTGAGAGAACTTTTGTAGGAGAGGCACTTGAAGCTGCATTGTGGTGCTGATAATGGCAGCACGGCCCGAGCTGCACGTGGCACGGGAAAGTTCCTTTTGCTGCAACAGAGCTCGAGTCCAACTCGTCCATGACTCCCTGAGGAGGAGCAGATCAGCATTCCAGCCCCAGGGATTCCCACACAGAGCTGCACAGGGGGCCAACAAACCTCCCAGTGCTGATAAAGCCTGGGGTTGTTCACCAAACCCACTCTGAGTGACCCGTGAGGGGGACCCTGGAGATCCAGGGGAGCAGCTTTTCCTTGCCCCAGCCCCAGTTTGCAGATCTCCCTGGGGAATTCAAGGCTGGCCCAAAAGTGAAAATTCCATCCCCTCAAACTGCTTTGCATGAACAAAACATCATCTGGACGTGAAGCCCATGTACAGCAGCCCTTCCCTCAGCCTGATCAGCTCCTGCAGAGACAGATTTGGCCCCTCTCATTATGCATAATATTATATATTGCCTTCTCATTAGAGAGAGGAAAAAAAACAAATGTCCTCTGTTCCCAAAGCAGACTGGCTGCCGGGATTTGGCACGTCCTGCTTGCAATCCCATTGGAATGACTCATTTCTCTCCTCTGCTGGGAGACCTGCTGAGCATCAGCCCTCCCTCCCTGCCATCCAGGAGCCTCACAGGTAAACACTGGGAAGGAACTGTGCAGGGCACCTTCCCAGAGTGCCAAAAATGAGATATTTTATGAAATATCAGCTCGTTGTCACATCCCCAGTCCCTCCTTTCCCACTGTATATCAGTTTATAAAGTGGACTTCAACACATGCTAAGCCAGAGTAGATGAAGCAAAGGGTGTTTTACAAGGCAATATCCCAGATTGTCATTTTTTTGTCCCTGTTAATCCACACCCTTGCTAATTTTCAGGCTCTCCTAGATTGCAATGGATCTTCATCAGCTATTACCAAATGCATTTAATCACATTAGCAGTGAAAAGATGTTTGCAGAGTAACCCTCCCTGTACAATTTTCCCTCCTTATCATCATTCTCTGAGCAGTGTTTCAGAGCAGGAGGATCTGCAGCATAAAAATCTCCCTGAATATGAAATTTTCTGAGTAATTCTGTCACAATTCTCCCAGGACATCCTAGTCAAGGCTGAACAATTCAGTAAAAGCCCTACAGAACAGGAGAGAAAATTAATCATGCATTTTTAAGTGTTTTGAACCCCCTTGCAGGTTTTAATGAAGAATTCTGGGGAGTTTTTAAAGGTATAGGGGGGGAAAAAAAAAAAGTCTCGCCAAGTCTGTAAATTGAGTTTGATGTAAATGAAGTCGACGAATGTGAGAGAAGATCTTGTCCCATCTACAGGCAATCCTGAGGCAAGCCTGGATGTTTTCTGCCTGGTCCTTGCGGGTTTTTTATTGCCTACATTACTGCATGCACTCCCCCAGAAGTCAACAGCAAAGGTGTCATTAACTCCACACCAAATAACTCCCAAAGACTCCTTCAATTTTTAATGTGCCAGCAGTGCGAGTTATCCACTGGCTACTACATAAGCCGGAAACTTTGAGCATCATTAAAAAAATAACTGCTTTTCCTACATAAAGCAGGAGCAGTTTGCTGCTGAAATAAAACCCTTTCTTTCATTTCCCCCTCAGTGAAGAGGCAAAATGGGAAGCAGGTGCCGAGCGTGTCGTGCCTTCCTTGGGGAGAGCAGCAGGTCCAGGCTGTTGGGAGCTTGATGAAGTGGCTGAGAAATGGCTTTTTACCCCGAGATGGATGTGAGGAGTGAGGCAGCAGCAGCAGGGCAGGGATTGTGCCACTTGGTGGTCTTGAAGGTCTCCTCCAACCTTAAGGGTTCTGGGATTCCGTGACCCGAGCTGAGCCAAAGCCACCTAAGGAATGAGCTTAAAACCCCAAACAACCAAACAAGGCTTTCAAAATCAGAAACCTTCTCACTTTAATAAGTGATGGCAAGAGGAAACCTGCCCTTGAGGGGGTGTTATTCTGTGAGAGCTGAAATAACCCCGTGAATCCACAGCAGAGGGGATTTTGGGTGGGAAAAGGGGGGATATTGGGGCAGTGTCTGATTGAGGAGGAGCAGGGAACAAAGAGCTCTCCCAACAGCACAGGTGGAACTCTGCAGCTGAATCACCAACCTTAATTTGTTTTAATGGCATGAAAAGCCTGTGTCAGGAGCACTTTTCATTATCCACTCCAGCAGCCCAGAACTCCTGGGTAATTATGTCCATCCACTCTGGCCTGACAGTGCTAACCAAGAGCACACAGGGACAGAATTCAGGGCAATAATCTCAGAGCAAAGCTGAGCACTTTGCACAGGGAAATGCTCTGGGGGACGTGATTTTCTCTGGGATGGAGCAAACTCCTCACACTGGGGAGAAAACCCCAGATTTGGGGAGCAAACCCCTCAGATTGGGGAGCAGACAGTGATATAACAACTTTAAAAGTATTAAAAGACAGCTCTGACAGTCCCAAACAAGCAAACAATCCCCCTCACCTCTGCTAAATCTCATTGAAAACTCCTCAAAATGTCTTTCACTCATCTTTCCCCTACAGCTGTTAGAGAAAGTGCTTCACAAAATGCAATTAAAATTAAAAACCTGACAAAATAATCTTAAGTCTGCAAAGTCTCAGATGGGATATTCCCCACCAGCAATAAAAGGAATTTAAAATATGGAATAGATTCTTGGAGCCCTCGCTTTGTTTGGTTACAATCCAAGACATTCCTCAAAGATTAGTTTGGAATCTGAAGGAGCTTAAACCCATTTTCTCTTGAATTTCCAGAACACAGCTTCAAGAAGTTAATTGAACTGATGGATCATCCCCACAGTAGAATAACAGCCAAAGTTAAGGTGAGACAAAGTGATGTATCAACCAGTCCCAGGCCCTGTAAGATTTCTGAAGATTAAGGTTCTTGCCTACATCAAACATGTCAGATTAGCAATAATGACACATTTCAGGCTTTTTTTTTTCTTTTCCCAGTCTATATCCGCAGACAAATCTTCTCATTGCTGCAGATAAAGCTGCCTCATTAGACAGTTCTCCACACAAAGGCTTCTAATATTGCCATTTTTCATCTGCCTCAGACTTTTAAGCCAGAGAGAGACACACTTCACTAAAAAAAAACCACAAAAAACCACGAGGGAAGCATTTCATCTGTTCACTGGGACACCTGACAGGGCTCTGCACACACGACTTAGAGCCCGGAAAGGAAATTTTAAGAACCAGCAGTCAGTTAAAAAAAAATAAAAATAAAAAAAAAATATTAAAAAAAAAAATCAGCCTCTTGAAAAGCTTCTTTTAGGGGCAAAATATTGAGTCCTAATTTTGATCCTGCAAATGCTTTGTAAGACTTGGCTCCTGAGCCAAAGAAACACGAACCTGTTTCATCCCCCAAAGGACAATTTTGGGGGGGTTATCCCTTTTTATTTTTCCTGAGGGTCTGCAGGAACAGAGTTCACTGCACTGGAAGCAAAGGGGTGAAGGAAAAGGAATTAATTCCCATTCCCAAAAGCAGAACTGGCAGCAGAAACTGGGAGGGAATCAAAACCAGGACTAACTCCAGCGTGGCCCCCCAGAGACCACCTTCCATCAGGTGACAACATCCTCCTAATGAGCTTAATTTCAATTGTCATTTCCCTCTGGGGATGCAGCTTCACTTCAAACCCTCTCCCAGCTCCTCCTTGTTCGTCATCCAAGTGTTTATATCCCCCTTGTACATTTTATCCCATTAGGAGAGGTAGAAAGAAAGGAATTAGAATCACAACACACCTACAGCTTGTTCTGAAAGACTCGGTGAGCACTTGACTCACCTACTTACATGTCAATGCAACACTCTGAGCTGGATTTAAATTCAGTCAAGACCCATCAGCTTAAGACAGAAGCTGCATCTCCCCCCCTTCCCAACACTTGGGAGGATTAGGATGGGTAAAAAAAAAAAAAAGTCAAATATTTCTGTAACTTGGCGCTGTTCAACAATTCAGGTTTGCCCCCTGCCTCGTTCCCCAAATTTGGGTGGTGCCCAAGCACAGAGTTTGTTTGGGTCACTCCTCTGAACATCCCTGAGCTTCTCCAGGAAGAGGGAGGCTCCAGGGATTCCCAGGAATTCCCTGCTCCTTGAACTTGCTCCACAAAGCAAAGAACACTTCTGTCACTCCAGGCTGTTGTTTTCCAAACCATCTTTCTAAACATGAACTGTCTGAGCTTTTCCCTCAGGCAGCAGCCAAGGAATAAAAGGAATCTTTTCACCTGCTGGTCCCAGGAGTCACCAGCAGGTATTCCTTAGGTCATTCCTGGGAAGAACAGAGCAGGAATTCCACAGGAAAAGCAGGTAAGGGGCACATGGGAGAGCTCTCAAGTTCCTCCTCTCCCCACTTTCCTTTCTTCACCTTTCTGGGTCTTTGCCACCAGCACCATTTTTCCATGTTTTCCTGCACATGGGAAACCTCTTTGGGGTGGATAAATCTCTTCTTTCCAGGATCTAACTCAGAGATGGCCCAGTCACTGCTGGGATCCCCAAATTACCCCTCAGAGTGGTGATTTTCGAGGCAGTTCTTCTGACACCAGTGTGACCACCAGCAGAAACTCTGTATTCAACATCAGATGAGACAAAGAAAATGGGAGCAAGACCTTCCAAAGCAGCCAATAATTCTGTCCATGTGATTTTTTTTTACAATCAAGCCCCTCAGCACTGCATCCTAAAGGGGCTGATTTTTCAGGCATATCCAACCACTTCCCAAAAGGGAAATATAAGAATATCCTGAGAGCATCTTTGACCTCTTCCCTATCCATTTCTTTTCTGGATGAGCTGACATCCACCTACCCCAGGTGCTCTTCAGTGCTCCAAACAACTCAGCATTGCAGTGACATTGCCCACCCTTTGTCCAACACCTTTGTCCCAGCCCTTTTGCTGTATTTTCTCCCCTCTTTCCAGCTTTGGAGGGAAGTGAGGGAGCAGCTTCGGTGCCTCCAGCCAGGTCAATCCACCTCCCACCACAAGCTTGGGGATGGAACAGCTCCTAAGGAGCAAATCCTGCTGCCCCCTGATCTTGGGATGCATCAATCCCATCATTAGTGCTATTAAAGAGCTGTGCCTGTCGTGTTTCACTCATTTCCACAGACATAAGAAGTCACATTTAGAAGTCATTAAGCCGAAATGAAATCTTTGCCGGGCTTAATTAACTTAAATATTCATGGAAACAGGAGAGCAGAGGAAAGTGTTGTTCTTAATCAAAACAGACATGGCTGTTCTATAATGCAAATCCCTATTTCTTCCGTGGACAATGCCAGTCCCCACAACACAGGGGAGCAGGGGACTGATGATCAGCAGGGGAAAGTGCAGCTGAAAGGGCTCCACGTTGTCCTTCAGCTCCTGGACAGAGGGGGGAATTTGCTGATCCAAACAGGTGCTTAATAACAACGTCATGCCTAATACAGCAGTTACTTCCAGGGTAATTTATCACAATTTGCTCGAGCCGAACACAACCCTCGCCCCCCCTGCAGCCGCCGAAGAAAAGCTTTCTAAAGGTGGTTTTTCATTTCTGTCTGGGGGCTCCAGCACTGTCACAGCTCCTGGTTGTTGTCCTGTGGTGCAGAGCCCTGGTTCCAATCTCCAGAGCTGTTCAGCAAACCCAGTTTTCATGGATCAGCCCAGCCGAGGTGTTCCCAGCCCTCTCCTGTGCCCTGTCCGTGAGCTGCCCCATCTCCTGACGTCCCCCTGGGGCACAGCTCAGGCCTTGAGCAGCCCCTCAGGGTCCCCCTGGAGTCATCCAGGGTGATGCAGCAGAGCTCCAGGGCAGGCTGAGCATTTCCCAACCTCCTCAGGCTGCCCAGAGAAGCTGTGCCTGCCCCTGGATCCATCCCTGGAAGTGTCCAAGGCCAGGCTGGGCAGGGCTTGGAGCGACCTGGGCTGGTGGGAGGTGGCCCTGCCCATGGCAGGGGATGGGTTTGTGTTCCCTTCCAACCCAAACCACTCTGTGATTCCTTCCTACACTGCCATGGCCCTCCTTGTGTCCCTGCAGCACGTTCAGAGCCAAGACAGGTCCCTAAATCCCAACCACCACCCTGCAACCCCTGCTTGGCTCCTCCCTGGAGCAGCCAGGGCTTGGGGATGGGGCTTCCAGCCCCTCTGAGCTGCAGGGCTGAGACAGATACTCAAGTTTAGGGAAGCTCCATGGAATCCCAGGATGTGCTGAGTTGGAAGAGACCCACCAGGCTCATCCAGCCCAACTCCTGGCCCTGCACAGACCCCCCAACAATCCCCCCCTGTCCCTGAGAGCTGCTTGAGGTCAGTTTAATGAGGAATCATTTCTCTGGCTCAGAGTCCCTCCCCACATGGATGGGGCTGTGTCCTCTCCTTCCCAAGCCCCAGTGGCCCTGATTTTCTTCTGAAGCTGAGGGAGAAGTGGCTGTGATTGCTCCTCTTTATACAAACCTTTGTAGTGAGGGCACACGCCCGAGGGGTGGGAGATCAAAGCTCCCCTTTCCTTCTCTGCCAGAGGGAAATCCATAAAACTCAGCTCCTCTGGCTCAAAGTCCTCCCCCACCTCCGGGCTGACCCGGGTTGTTTAGCAGGAGGAAAACAAAAACAACGATGCAACATTCGTGGGGTTGAAAAGTGAAGCAGCAGATTGGTCTGATGAGCATTCAGATTACTTTAAAAATAGGAGGAATATCCAGTTTCAAGTTTCTGCCTGTTAACAGGAGCTTTGGTTTCATTATCTGCCATCCCTGGGTTCGGTTTTGGGATGCAATTAACATCAGAGAAATAAAATCCTTGATGGAAGAGCAGCATGTTCGCTGGTAATGAAATGTTTATGGATCAATTTGGTCCACGAGCAAAGAGTGACTGAATTTACTGCGGGATGAGAGAAAACAAAGTGCAGATAAGCACCGAGACTCCAGACACTCACAAAATGTTATTATTTCCCCTCAGAAAAGATAATATTGATTGTTGAGAATCCTTTGGACAACGACAACAGTGTGTTTTGCTGATAAAATACAACGACCCATTTAGGAGATGTCGGTGCAGAAAACAGCACGGACCGAAAGAAAACTCCATGTTCCAAATCTCCTTTTGATAAATCCCCAAAAGAGGAAACCTTGCCACGACCTCTCCTCCCTCCACAGCTCCTCTCTCTCCAGGGCTGTCATTGTGCTGCAAGGCCCACAAGGTGCCACGCTGCTTAAAATGTGACAAATTTGGCCTGTTGCTGCTTCATTTTCCGCTTTCAACACGGGCAAAAAAAATTATTTAAAAAAAAAAAAAAGAAGAAGAAACCCCTAAAAAAATCCTGTTTGCATATTTACAACAAAAAGGAAAAATTCAATTAAGTTCCTGAGGGCAGGAGCAGATTTATTCAGTGCCTGGAATAACAAAAGCCTCAGCTGGGATGAAAGGGAAAACATCTCCACGCTCCCAAACATTTAAAGGAAGTTTTGATCTGATGCAGTTTAATGTGTACACAGAGGGGGAAAAATTTCTCAGAGAGTTTTGCTGCTTTTAACTAAGATGAAATGTTTTCCATCCCTCTGGGCTCGGCTGCAATTAGGGAACATCTCGGATCACAATCCCACAAAAGGGTAACAAAGGGTTGGGGGGAATCAGTGGGATTCCCTCACTGGGGTTTTTGCAGGAGGAACTGGAAAATTAGGGGGGGTGGGGGGGAAGAAGAGTTTCATGTCAATGAAAGCAGAGACTCAGCTTCATCTTTAGGTTTCTGGATGATCCACATTTGCCACCTCCCTGTTGGCCCCAAGCTGAGGCTCAGGAGAAGCTTCAAATCCAGGGGAAAAACAGGGAAAAGGGAGGGAGAAAAGGGGAGGAGAAAAGGGACACAGCTTGAAATGCCAGAGGGCTGGAGCAGCTTCATTCCTGGGCAGAACAAAGGGGGATGGAAGGACAATCAGCAGGCACTAAGGAGACCTTGGCACAGCAGGTGCCAGTTTTTCCTGGGAATTCCTGGAGTGCCCCAGCCCAGCAGCTCCTGCAGGCTCCAGAAATCCAGTTCTCACACGTGGGCCCAAAAGGTGGCAGGTTAATCCACAGCCAGGCTTCTTCATCCATCACATTTAATCCAAACCAGGGGGATTCCTGACCCTGCCTTCTGCTCTGACTGATGGATGGCCCCAAATGTCACCTCCCCACTCCAGAACAAGGGAAGACAAAGTCCCAGCGACCCCCCTGCTCTCACTGGGTGACCTGCAAGGCACTAAATCCCCTTGTTAAAATCTGCTGCTGTCCCTGCACAGTCCCCTGGGTTTGGTTTCCATTGAAAGGGCCAGCAGGGTCAGGGCTCAGAGAAGAAACTCTCACCCCAATTTAGCTCAGGAATTGTGCTGACTGATAAAACCACTGCTGAAAATCAGCACCTGATCCACCATCTCAGCTCATCACAGCCAGCAGCAACTCCTGGAGAGCCAAAGGAGCCCAACCCCTCTGCATCCACCCTGCTGAAGCACAATCAAGTTGAAAAGTCAGGATTCAAAGCACCCAGTGACACCACTGGGGAAGGAAGGAGCCGAGTTCCCCGGGAATCCTGACAAGCAGCGAGTGAACAGGGTATAAAATATGCAAGGGAAGACTCATCTTTGCCTCAGGACTGGAAAAGATGCTGAATCCCAGCCCACACACACCTAAAGGAGGCTTTGGGAGAGGGTTCCAGTGCTCCAGTGCTTCCTGGTGTGGTTCCACACTCGTGGTGGGTCAATGCCCCCCACCCCAAAGGGGACCCCAAGCAGGAATAGCCCCTTAATTCCCACCTCAAACTCGCTGAACTCCACAGTGACCTTCCCTGAGATCCCAAATGCTTTCATTAGACTCCATTTTCCAAAAATCCCCTCTCTCTCTCTGCCCTCAAATCAGGAAAGATCCTTTTGGTGAGTTGAGCTTCCCAAAACCCCTCCTGCCAACCCCTCCTTGCTCTGGCCTGGGAGCTGGATCCGAGGGCAGAGCCTCCAGTTCCCGACTGATTTGGAGCTGGGAACTGAGGGATAAAAGTGTTTCAGGGAATAATTCATGAAATGCACACCCTCTTTTGCTGTCTGGAAGGATATTTGATCCCCAACAACTGACAAGTGATTTATGAATTATGAAGTAACCGATAACACAAGTCGGAGCATTCAGCCATCCCTCCATCCAATTTCCACCAGCCTGGAATACAATATTTCATAAACTTTCAATACCTCACAGGTCTCCACTGATGGAGGAGAAATGACATTCCCACAGAACTGGTTCCATGGATTTAAGCAAAAGCCTGATTTTTGCCACTCAATTTCTCTATTTTCAATTTATTTCAGATTTTTTTCTTTTTTTTTTCAATTGCCTTGAGGGTAACAAGTTTGATTTTATGAAGGGCAGTGGCACCTCCAAAGAATTTATCAGCCTGTTTATTCATTACTCAATTGATTTGACCTTTTCAGGGTCACCTGCTCCGTGAAATCATCTCCAGGGAACCCCTCAGGAGCCACCACACCAAGGAAAAAAGCTCTTAAACCGAGTTTTCACAAGTGCTCAGCATCTCCACATCCCAACAATTACAGGAAAACCTGGAAGCACCCGAGAGCTTCAAAACAATCTAACTCAGGCCGTGCCTCAATTCCCAGATCCATCTGCAAAATTCACCAGTGGAGCAGTTAGAGGGGAAAAAAAAAACCAAAAAAAGCACCACAGAAATAGGCAGCAAAGGCATATGCTCAGAAAAAAGAAAAAAAAGTAAAAAACCCCACCACATTGCTCCAAATTTCAGCAAATTTCAAATTTGGGCTTTGCTATTCATAGTTTGCTCCCATCAGCTCGTCAGCAGAGATTGCTGGCTCTCAGCACTGAAGGTTTTCCATCATATCTTGCAGGAGTTTGGTACAAATCAAACTGTTTTCTCTCCTTTCTTTTTTGTTTTGGGTTTTTTTTGGGGCTCACCTCTAAAGCAGGGCCAGGGGCAATCCCTGAGGCAGGGGGAAAACTCCCAACCCAGAATATTCTGTATTTCTGGGATTTATCTTCACAATCCCCCCAGGGTGAGGGGTCCCCAGGCAGCAGCCCCAGCTCAGTGAGGTCAAACTGCTCCATCTGCAGCTGGGGGGAGGAAAATGAGCCTTTCAGGAAGGATAAACCCATTCCCATCAAGTCACCCCGATATTCCCATTGCTGTCAAACACCACAGCCAGTGCAAGAAACCCTGGACTTCTGTAAATCCCATCCCAATCCTTCTGCTCCAAACAGGACAGGCTGTTGAAGTCCACCCAGTTCCCATCAAACCCCGGCCAAGCTGACAATCCCCAAAACCATCCCAGCAATCCCTGTGTTTTTTTCACCCTGTGAACATTCTGACAGGTCAATCTCAAACTTCCACCTAGCACACATGTGAAAAACATTGATTTTTTTAAATTTTTTTTTAAATTTATTTTTTTAGCTGAACAGGATGGCTCCTTTCCAGCAGGGAAGGACTCGAACGAGCTGGTTTTGAACAGATTGCAGAGCTGAAAGGAAAGGAACCAGAATGCTCAGAAGGATGTTCAAGCCTCACAAGCTGCTTCCATCCCAGGCAAGAAGTGCTTCATCCACCTGATTTCCACCGAGCCAATTGGCAGGGATCTGCTCCCCATCTGAGCCCACCTGTTGGAAAACTCAGCAGACAGGAATCCTGGAATTTATAGCCTGGATTGCTCCAGTTAAAGGGGTGATTTGGTACAAAGTTCATGGGTAGGAGGAAATCAGTCCCGACATAATTAGAGCAGCCAGGGGTGGGATTTCTTTGTGAAGGGCATAAAAAAAAAAGAGTAGGGGGGGAAAGGGAGGAGAAAGGAGGGGAGGAAAGAGGGGGGAGGAAGGGAAAAAGGAGGAGAAGGAGGGGGAAAGTGGGAGAAGGAAGGAGGGAAAACAGGGAGAAAGAAAAGGGGGGGAAGGAAGAGGGAAAGAGGGGGAGAAGGAAGAGGGAAAGAGGGGGAGAAAGAAAAGAGGGAGAAAGAAAAGAGGGAGAAGGGGAGAAAGAAGGGGAGAGGGGAGAAGAAAGGGAGAAGGAGAAGGAGGGGAAGGGGAGAAGGAAAAGGGGGAGAGGAGAAGGAAGGGGGAAAGAGGAGAAAAAGGGGGAAGGAGAAGGAAGGGGGAAAAGGAGAAGGAAGAGGAGAAGGAAAGGGGAAAGGGAGAGAGGAAGGGAAAAGGGGAAAGAGGAGAAGGAAAAGGGGGAAAGAGGAGAAGGAAAAGGAGGAAAGAGGAGAAGGAAAAGGGGGAAAGAGGAGAAGGAAAAGGGGGAAAGAGGAGAAGGAAAAGGGGGAAAGAGGAGAAGGAAAAGGGGAAAGAGGAGAAGGAAAAGGGGGAAGGGGGAAGAAGAAAGGGAGGAAAAGGGGGAGAAGAGAGGAGAAAAGGAGGAGAAAGGGGAAAGTGGGAGAAGGAAGGAGGGAAAACAGGGAGAAGGAAGGGGGAAAAAGGGGAGAATGGGGGAGGGAAGGAGGAGAAGGGGAGAATGGTGGGAAAAGGAGGAGAAGGGGGAAAGGAAATGTGAAAAGGGACAGAATATTGAAAAGAATTCCCAACCAATTCCTCCTTCCTTCCCACTCCCTCACAAAGGGCTGTCAGATCATCTCACAGTGCTGATCTCCTGCTGTTTGAGCTCAAACCCCCACATTTTGGGCATTACTGTTTCCCCATTTTGCAGCAGGGAGTTTATCAGGTGAAAACTCCCCAAACAGGAGCCTGACCCAGCCTGGAGGGGTCACCTTGTCCCAGGTGATGGCACCTGATGGTACAAATGGGGTCTAGAACTGCTTTAAAACGTGGGGAGCACTCCGAGATGTCTCCCTTTTGGAGCTCATCAGACCTCTGCAAGGAGCTCTCTGCTCTAAAAAAAACTGTCACTTCAGCCAATTGTTCAGGGAAACCTGTCAGTGCTGCTGAAATCCTGCTAAAAAACAAGTTGTTCTTTTCAGAGAATGCACAACCCCTCGTATTTAACATCCTTCCCTCTCGTTCTTAGGATCACAAAATTGTCAGGATGGTAACGAAGTGGTTTTTATAGATTTGCCTGCTCTTGATTCTCAGACTTGAAGCAGCATCTTCCCCCCCTCACAAAGGCTCCAGCAGCCCCTGGATTTCAGCAGGACAAAACCAAAGGGGACAAGGATGTAATGATGGCAAGAGTGCCCTAAAACAGGGATGTTCCCAAGGGTTGATTCCTTTTGTCACAGAAAAACAAGGGATCAGGGACCAGAGGAGATGGGGGAAATGATCAGGAGGATGAGAGCACCTGCAGCACTTCCTTACCCACAGGTGGGATTTTGGGGATGCTCAGACTGGGGAAATCAGGATCAAAGGTAAGGTAGGGCTCAGTCCCATGGAATCCTGGAATGCTTTGGGTTGGAAGGACCTTAAAGCTCATCCAGTGCCACCCCCTGCCACGGGCAGGGACGACCTTCCACCAGCCCAGGTTGTTCCAACCTGGCCTTGGACACTTCCAGGGATCCAGAGGCAGCCACAGCTCCTCTGGGAATTCCATCCCAGCCCCTCCCAGGGAAGAATTTCTTCCCAATATCTCCTCCAAAGCTTCTCTCCTCCAACTTAAGGCCATTCCTCCCTTGTCCTATCACCACCCCATGCCCATCAAAAAGGCTTTCCAGCCCACCTGCACTCTGCAATTCCCAGCTTTTTCCGTTCCCATTCTTTCCAAGAGAACCAAAAAGGCCCGTGGGGGTGCAGAAATGAAGGGATGAGGCAGGAATTAAAAGCTAAAGGGTGCCAAGGAGGAGCCCATCCCGTGCTGTGTGGTGTGAGAGCAGCTCTGCTGCTGCTCTCGACGGAGCTGGGAATTCATTTCCACGGCAACTTCGGGAGGAGGTGAAACATAAACGTGAGTGATGGGTTAATGAAAATAAATGGCCTGAAATAACAGCAGTTCAGCAAAGCAGGTATTTATCCTGTTACCCAAGTTGGCTACATGAGAGTTATTAAGTTAAAGCAGCCCTCACAGAGGCTGAATAAATGGAGCTGATTCCCGTGATCCCGATGCTTTCATGGCCCTGCTCCGAAGAGATCAGGGGCAGGGAGAGCAGGGAATTGTCAGCATGGAATAAACACCTGGAGTTTTAATGCAAACCTCCTGCAGCAAAGTCACTTCCAGTTCTAATCAGGAGGCATTGAAGTTGTTTTGTGTTTCCAAAACCTCCTTGTCAGCTTAAAAGCCAATTCCATCGTGTGGACAGCACAGGACAACAGCACCAGGAAAACCTGCTGGGCACAGATCTGCTGTTTCCTGGAGATGTGGGATGGTTTGGGTTGGAAGAGACCTTAAAGCTCATCTCATTCCAGCCTTGGACACTTTCCACCTTGCTCCTTGTGGATCCTCTGTCATATATAAAATATATATAAAAATATATATATATAAAAATGAGTTTGTTCGGCAGCAGGGCAGTGACAGCAGGAAATCTGGATCTTGAGGCTCTCCCAGGAATAAATCTCCATCTCAGCTCATGTTTTTAGGAAGCTGGGTCGTGGTTGTGCTCATCCTCTGATCCTCCCACTGTGTCAGGGCTGAGGGAGCTACAGGCTGAGCACTGAGGGAGGAATGTCATCTGGAAAGGTTTCTGCCTTTGTGCCTTCTCCAAAGAAACAACCGAAAAAATGGGAAAAAAATGTAAAGAACTCAAAACCACAAAACCTGCACACCCTCTTCTCCCCCTCCCAGCTCACTGAGAGCTCAAGGATATGTAAAAAATAAGGTTTGACTGAAAGTTCTGGAGAGGAGTCACCAGTGGCCTCCATTCCCCAAAGGAGAACATTCCAGCTCCAAGATAGATCAGCACCTCACCCAGTCAAAGCTAAAACCGACTCAAAATACACAAGTTTCCTTCAGGCAGAGCAAGATTCCTATTTTTCCTCTCTTTTTCCTCAAACATTTCACTGCCTTTTGCTTTAGCAAAATGGAAGGATGGCCATGGTGGGCCTGGGTGGACACTCAGGAAACGCAAAGGGTGGTCCCTTCTTTCCAATTCCCGAGGAAACAGCAACCTGCAATTTGAAATTTGCTCCTCCAAAACACCCTGTGGCAACGAGCTCCCCCACTGGGGAAAAAGAAAAAATAACCCATAACTTCCTTTTTTTTTTTTTTTTTAATTTATTTTTCTGTTTGTTCTTTTAAACCTGCTGATGAGGTTTAAGAGACCCCTGCATGACACCCTGCAGGTGCTTTCAGGTTTCAAAGAGAAATAAGTGAGAAATCAGCTCTCCTCCCCGTGGGCTGAATTTGAGGAGGTTCAGGCTTGGTTTCCACTCAAACTGCACCGGGGTGTCGTTTTCCCAAAGTGCCATTTCCATGAGGAAGAGCTGATAATGGACCAATTTGCTCTGTTACCTCCATGTAAATCCACAGCAATTTCACTTACTTTGCTCAAGCATAAATTTCCCCAAGTGCTGGTTTGACTAAAAGCAGGATTTTGCCTGGGCTTTTCCTTCCAAAGCCCCTCCACGTTTTCCATCACCATCTATACCAAGTGCATCTCCTGTTTTATAGGTTATTTATCCACGTGATCCACTCCACCGCTGAAATACAGACACCTCTCAAAGTTTACAGCGTAAAGGAAGTTAAAGTGATGGCCTAAATAAACTGAAACTCACCTTTTAAACATCCTCTTTCCAAGTTTACTGCTGACCAGGCTCCTGTGCCACCAAAAATACAGAGGGATTTTAAATAAACTGAACAGTGTCCAAGTGCTTCTCACTGCCTTTTATCTTACTGGCTCCTAACCCATCATTGCCTGAAGATATCCAAGATAAAAAAACTCCCTCATAAATCTCTTTCCATTCAAGTCTTCAGGCAAAGACTTCAGGAGTATCTCTAATTCCCAGGAGAGATTTTAGGCCACAGATCCCTCCCTGCACTTGGATCCACGAGCTGGGGGACTGAGCTCAGCATTCCCTCCAAAGGCCTGTTCCCTCCTCCAGTCGTTCCTGTGACATGACAACCTCATAAAAAAAAAAAAAATCTAAAGGTCAGCTTTGAGCTTCAAGGAAATTGAAGCTAAATTTGAGCTAAATCAGAACTGGCTGCACAAACACTAAATACGAAATTAATGCTTAACAGCTGCGTCCCCACGAAGAGAAACCAAGTCAAGGTGACCCATTCCATGAGGCAAACATCTCCTCTCTTGCTGATGTTCAGGGCATTGAGGCATTCCATGGTTTCTCTGGATGCTGTTGCAGTGAACAGCAGGAGGCAATTCCTACAAGATAATTAAGCCTTGGGTTAACACCCCTTGTCCTGTAAGGTTCTAATTGTACATTAATCCATCCAGAGGGTACTGCTGATGTTATGTTAGATCTGAAAGCCCACCCTGGAGCAGGTTTAAGTGACCTCTGCCCTGTGCTGGGTTAAAGACAAGCTGTCCAAGCGTTCCTACAAACCTCGGACCCAACACTCAGCCCTGGGGCATCCAAGAGCTTTGTGCAGCTTTGGAAGATGACAAAGAGAAGGCCTACAAAGGCCTTTCAGAACCTCCACTTTCAGGTTCTCTCTGTAGTGAGAGGCCCATCAAGGCCCCTTGCCAAGGCTTTTCATCCAAGTCAGACAGTCACATCTCCGTTCCTGGGCAGCTTTGAAGGTGCAGTTGCAGGGGGATAAAGGCTGAGCTGTTCTGGCCCCACGGCCACTGTTTCATTCATTGTGGCCCCAACAGCAGCACAGCACCCAGTTTTGTCAGGCAGGTCAGGAGGTCAAGGGAAAAGGTGCAAGACAAAAGCCACGAGCTCCCTGAGGTAGAAATTAGTGCTCACAAAGGGGAGTATTGTAGGATAAAACTGGCTACGCTTAGTCCAAGCTCTGCAGTGACTTCTTTTAGTAGGGTTGAATTAGCACTGCCCAACCAGAAATAGTGGAAGTGAGGGCTGAAAGTTAGCACCACCCATAAACACGACCTCCAACAGCAGGGCTTTGCACAAGAAGTAGAAATGAGTAAATCTTTTAAAACAAATCCAAGGAAGTGTCAGACTTGTAGGGGCTGAAAATTGCGAGCGAGAGGAGCCGCGGAAGGGCTCGGATATCAGGATGAATTAATGTCCCTCAGCAAGGCAGGGCTTTGCTGTGTTGGGACTGGTGTTATTGCCCCTGGAAGAATCCCCTCTTCTCAGGGTTCTGGGGGAAGGCAGGAGGTCATTTTACCCTTTTCATGAAGCGGCAGCTCCGTGGAATCTTAATGCTCCCAGACACTTGAGCCTTGGGAACTTCAGTGAGGCTCCGGATGAGAAGGATCAAGGGCTCCTGTTCTGGGAGGGAAGATGAGCCCAGGCTGTCACACAAGGATTACAACCCCAGGCACTGATTTCTGGCTTCTGTTTGCAACATGATACTGAAGATCAGATACAGGGAGAGACAGATTCAAGTGTGTGAGGTACAAGCGCAGCGGGGGAAGATAGAGGTGAGAGGGGAGAAAAAAACCTCTGTATCAGTGTATAAATCCAGATTTCACCACAAAGATCCTCAATGCAGGTTTAATCTCAGCCACAGTGACCATTTGCTTCTCTGCCCGTGGTCATGATGGTGAAAACAGGCAGGGAAAGAGTTGAGTGTGACTCCTGTTCATGAACGAAACCATCTGCTGCCACCTCTGCTGTCCCTGCTCTGACAGAAGTTCTCTCCATGCTGAGCACAGGAGGGGATAAAAACCTGCTCCCTTCCAGCACTGCCCAAGAGTGAAACCATCTGCAGCAGCAGCAGCAGCAGCCACAGCCTGGGCTTTAACATCTTGTGTGCCAAGTGCTCGACTCCAGGGTTTTTATCTCATCAGCAACAAGCCTGAAGAGCACCAAGGGTTTGGGGGAGGATGCAGGAGCATGAGAAGGAATATAACTGTAATATTAGCAGATCCTTAACTATTTAAACCTTATTATGTTTAGGATTCCAGGGATTGAGGATTAACCTGGTGGCTGATAAGAATCAGCCAAGTGCAACGTTTCCAGCTGCAGAATGATTATACCCCGAGCTAAAATCACTGCACGAGACAGGTGAGCATCAGCACCCCCAGGGAAAGGGACACAGGTTTGTCAGAATTCAAATTCCAGGAGGTCAAAGAATCACAAAACTCAATTTACTCAGGTCTAACTTGGGCCATGTACGTGCCAGTATTTACCCAACAGAACGTTACACAGGAGAATTCCAGGCTCGAGTATTAAAACTGCCTGAATTCCCTTTGGATTTCACAAAACATTCCTATTTGAAGAAACTTTGGGGGGGGGGGGTTTTGAAAGCATCCCCATCCACCTGCAATATTTACACCGTGGTTATAAAAGTGGGGTGAGATTCCACTTGCTCAAAGGACCTTGAAAGCTCCATTCCTTAAACAAAGCCAAGCTGAAGGTGACCCCCAACCCACAAATCCCATGTAGAACACAATTAACAAAGCTGAGTTTTGAGGGGCTTTTAAAGGCATCTAAAAATTTACACTGAACTGTACAGCAACTCACAATTTATATTTTTTCTTTTTTTTTTTTTACACACTTGTAGAAAACTTGGAGTCTATCAGTCCTCAGCTCCCTGGATTCCCACAGCTCAGCACAGTCTCGAACCCAAAGGGAAATTTTAACATCTCAAGCCACACAGAAAACACCCAAATGTTTAAAAAAAAATAAAAAAAAAAGTATTTTTGTATATCTTGTACTCCTTAGCTCTGCATTATCATAAAACAATATTGAAATGGATACTCAGCCAGAGGGAAATGAGGATAAATTATTTACAGTGTTTGTTAATTTTATTTGAAGTTGCTCAGCAACTTCCAAATTCATTCAAAAGGAATTATGTTCCCGAGACTGCTATAGCTCCCAGCACCTTCAATGTACATTCTGAAGGAAAAAAAAAAATATATAAAAACTAAGTATCAGCAGCATCCTGTTAGTCCTGTAATCACCTGCAAGCGTGGGAAAGCAAAGACCAAAAATCACCTCTTTGGAGAGGGAAGAATCAGCGACACCACAAAGAGTCTTTCACCGCTGTGTCAAAACCAAACCAAACAAGAGCTTCCCTGAGCTCCTAGAAATTGAAAAATGGGCTCACCCTCTGAGATAACAGGGCTTTTCTTAAGGCTGCTGGAATGTGGGCAAGGTGTTTTCTCACCAGCTGCTTCCAGAGATGGGCAGGCACCCCCAGGGGAGGGGCAGGGGAGAGCCCGGGGTGTCAGCAGGACACAAAATGGTTCTGACCACGTCAGAATGCAAAGTGCAAGGAACACACTGGGGCCGTTTGGCAAAGCAAGCCCTTAGGACTGCAAGGAGAAGGTGGATTTGAAGTGATATCAACCCCCCCAGCCCAGGACACAGCGCTCCTGGGGCTGCAGCCACTTCCAGCTCCTGGGAGGGAATGCAACCTGTGCGTGGTCTGCGTGGGGAGAGGGCAGATATCACATGGAGGCTGGGATTTGATCAATGCCTCGTCTCTGCTCGACACAGCTCTGAGGTTTTTCCATTTCCATGGACACGGAGAGCACTCAGAGCCAGCCAGCGACGCTCAGGGAGCGGGTGTTGCTGCTGGAAAATGCCACTCTGCTGGAATACTGCGAGAAACAGGGCGGCTTTGAGAGAGAATTCCACTTCTAAATAAAGAAACGGAGCAGAAGCTCAGCCTCAAACCCAAGGTGTTTGCAGACACTCAGCCACAAAGTCTCCAAACACAAAGCTCATCCCAGCACGCACCCTGCCAGCCCAACCTCCCCTCCCAGCTCTGCTCTCTCCGCTCTTTGTGACAAGTCACAGGCCAACAAACAGGCATCTTGCCCATTATTTAATATAATCCCTCACACACACACTCAAACCCACTCTGAGTTTGTACAAACCCAAACCTGAAGGCAGGAGAATTGATTGCTGATTTATAACGGGCCACTGACGTCAGGCAACTCCCTCACTCCTCGCGAAGAGCGACGTGGCTCGGGGGGATAAATTTAGCTGATGTGTTTATCAGGCACCAGTTTTTCCTCCCTGGGTATTAACAGAGGGATTGTGGCTGCAGCAGTGGTGGGGGGAGGCAGGGAGGGGGCACAAAAGTGATCCTGAGGGCTGTCTGAGCGCTGTGTGGGGGCAGCAGAACCTCTGAAGAGCATCCCAGGGGGCCTGGCTGGAGGATCAACTTCCAGCAAAAAAAAAAAAAAAAGGATGGAAGTTTGAAGGTAAAAGCATTGCCCCAAGGGTTTGAGTGAAGAGGGGAAGAAGCCCTGCACTGCCATCAGCACATCACCAGTGTTTAGAGAACCAAGGAATGGTTTGGGGTAGAAGGGACCTTGAAGATCATCTCGTTCCACCCCCCTGCCACGGGCAGGGACACCTTCCACTAGCCAAGGTTGCTCCAGCCTGGCCTTGGACACTTCCAGGGATCCAGGGGCAGCCACAGCTTCTCTGGGAATTCCATCCCAGCCCCTCCCCACCCTCACAGGGAAGTCTCTCTCCATCTTTCCTGTCAGCTCCTTTCAGGATGGATGGGAGGCTCTGAGCTACCTGGTCCAGCTGGAGATGTCCCTGCTGTCAGTGCAGGAATGAGAGCCTACAAAAGGAGTTAACAACCACCCAAGGCAGAGGGTGCAGGTTCTCAGGGGTTAGAGAAGCACCTGAAGTGATAGAGGAGGTTTAAATTCCAAGTCTGTCCCGTTGGAAGAAGGCTCAGTTGAGTCACTGCTGTCCCAAGGGAATGCCCTGTGCCCAAAGCTGCCACTGTCAGACTGTCCATAAACAATGGAGAACAAGCTTAGTCAGAATAATTCCGTGTCTGGTCTGACTCTTTGGTGCCTAAAATGCTTCTCTGGGGTCTGAGAAGGGAACAGAGCAAGAATTGGCTCTTTCCTAGGCCAGGAGAGTAAATACCAACACCTTCAGCTCTTTTCCTGCTGCATCAGTCTGGACATCTCACAAAGAGAGGTTTCTAAGCCATAAACACGATAAACAAACAAACAAACAAACACCTTTGTTTTTGTAAGACAAACCCTCTGCAGGCAGCAGGCTTTCCCCAGGAAAACACCTGCCTCGTGTCTCCGTGGATGTGCAGCCAAAAACCCCCCCTCTCCAAACCCTGGGAGAGCCTCAGGGAACAGCTCAAGGCACCCGAGGCCAAACACCCCCAGCTCCCAGCACACCCATCACAAGTGAGAGCACAGCAAAAGCCAGGCTTGGCTTGGCTAGGTGGGAATTTACAGCCGGGCTGGGGCCACGACTCCACGTTGGTCCCGAGTTTAGCACATTCCCTGTGCCCCGGGCGCTCCTTCCCTTCCCTTCCCTTCCCTTCCTCCCCACCTGAGGATTCCTGTCTGCCACGTCCCGCCCACACGGAGCGGCAGGAAAGCATCTCTGCCGCAGCTCCACTCACTCAGCCTGTTGTGTAATCATCCAAACCCCAGGTGAAGCTGAAGCACAGGCTCTGCTGAGCACACAGACCCTGCTGGACCCGCTTCCAGGAGGTCCAGGAGCCCCTCTCCCAAGCCCCGGGATATTCTGTCAAGGCTGGATCCCAAACCCAAACACCCACTCGTGCAGGGAGCCATCCAAGCTGCTCTAATCTGATTAGGCCCACTCTGTGTTTGCCATCAGCTCTGCAAACCCACAGCATCTCCTCCCTGCTCCCACACACATCTGGTCACCAGCACTTCCCTTCCCAAATAAACTCCCCGCAGCAAAGCGAAGTTTCTCGGGCTTGGGCTTATTTATTTATTTTCCTGCCATCTCTACATTTCAGCTGCCTCCAAATCCCATTAAGTGTGGATGTTCCACAGCTGGATGTGCCCCGGGAGGTGCAGCAAATGCTGCAGGAGGGATCAGCAGTGCCCACCCCTCTGTTTGGCACTGAGGGATAAACACACCCAGCAGCAGCAAACTTGGCTCAGATGACTCACTGGCTCCAAGGGCAGCCCTGGCAGGATCAGGGCTCTTCCTCCATCCCCACACAAAGGAAATCTTGGGAGTTGCATGCTCAGTCCAGCTCTTAGTCCCATAATCCAGGTCTCACATTGAATCAGAGCCTCCCTGGGGATTTATCCCAGCTCGAGGCAGCCGAAAAGGGCAGTAAATGGTGGAGAAATGGGCAAAATGCTGTGATGCCTCAACACAACAAATGTCACACTTGGAACTTAGCTCCAGCCCAAGCAGGTTCACCAATGTGAATCACCAATGCTCTGCCCAAGGAAAGGGAAAACCCAACAGCAGTGTGTTTTCCATGCCATCCATCACAGAGTGGAGCAGGACAAGGAAAGGGCAGCAGGTACCAACAGCCTCCAGCTCCACAGAACACCTTCAGCCACAACACCACCAGTAGCTGGTTCCCAGCAGGGGCTGGAGAGAGGACCTCACACCTCCTGCCACCAACACTCCTGGGGAGGCTGAAAGGACCAGGCTGCCCCAAAGCACAGGTGCCTTTGGAAGGATCAGGACCTGGAGGGAAACAAAGTGTGTGTGGTCCAGACCCTCCCAACGTGCCCGTGGCCATTCCCACCCTCAAGGTGACCGAGGGACGTTGTGTTGATGTCACAGAAGTGCCAAACACTTCGTTCCTCCAACACAAGGGCTGACAGATTCTCAGCTGCCAACCTATTACGGGGTGGTGGGTGCATGTCATCAATCTCTATTTCACACACAAACGTGCTGGGGCTTTTCATCAGCTGGGATTTGATCTCTGATTCCTGCAGAGGGTGGTACAAACACTCCCCAGTGGACTGGAGCACAGCAAACCCCCCCAGCTTCTGTAGGAAACCTCCTGGAAAAAAAAAAAAAAAAAAAAAAAAGGAATCCCAACAATCCACTCAGTAACAAAACACTGAAAACTAACAGGCACTTACATTGCTTTTGAACAACACCTACAAGTGCAGAGCTCGCCCTCCCACGCGCTGGCCAGGCAAAAACACAATGGGACACGGGAAAACTAAATGGGTTTTGGGTGAAATGATCGTAAAATAACTTCATCGAGCCTTCGGGGGTCAAGCCATTCTCAGGCTGGTCACAGAGCTCTGCAGTGTGGGAGGGGCTGTTCCATTCCACCTGCCTGTGCTGGCCCTGCCTGACATCAAAGATCAGAGAGATGTGGGATCTCAGCAATCACAGCGGTTCCTTTGTGCTCAGACAACAAAACCCCTGGAGCTTTTGGGGTGACAATCCCTCCTCTCTCAAGGTGCAGCATCAAACACGAGCACAGCGCTCCACAAACTTTATTAAGTGCCATTCCTGCAGCAAAACAGACCTGAAGGACTGAATGTGGTTTGATTCACTGAAAACCCAGCAATTCCTGCACAAACCCGGTGCTTTTGGCACATCTGTGTAATTTCTGTGCCACTCAACAGGCACCAAGTAACACCCAGCACAGAAAAGGAATGAGACATAAGTGCCATCAGCTCTCCCCTTTTTAGAGCAAACCACTGATTTTCAGGGTGAAATCTATATGATTTTATCATCAGCATTCTCCAAAGGTCAGGTTTGAAGAGCCTGGGCACACAGTTGAGCTCTTTCTCTTTCCTACACACCCCCCAAATCCAACAGCCCCGTGACTGGGGTATGATTGATGCAACATCATACACTGCAAGTGGCACAGCAACTCAGCCCCGACCTCCAGGCATTTTTCTGCCCAAACCAGCCCAGTTGCCTGTCTGTGTGTGCTGCTTTTGCATTTTGGGTGCTGGGCAGGGTGCAAGAACTCACCGAGGCGTTGGCAGCTTCTACATGCAGAACTCCACTGACCCCAAACCTTTGGCAGCACCACGAGCCCAGTGCTGGGCACTCCTCTGCTCTGCATCACCCACAGCCACAGATTTGGAGGGATTTGCCACCTTTCAGGCCTCTTGTCACCTCTGAGTGAGCTGGTGGGCAGGTTCAAAGCACCCCAGCTCCACGCAGGGCGTGGTGGAGCGCGTTGTTCCCGGGGAAAGCAAAGGCATGGCTGGTTTTTTTTTTCATGCTTCCTCTCCCTTGAGTGGCTTCAGGCAACCCATTCTCCTTCTGTTTACCCATCTGTGAGTGTGAGGGAGCATCTTCCTTCCCCACAGTGCCAGATGCTCCATGAATTCCGAGGGTGAGACCCTCCCCTCCCCGGCAGGGCCCGGGAAGAACTTGCACCCTGTCTGAGGGGTTTGGTGGAACAGCAGGCAGGGAGGGTGGGACTGGGAGATCCCTGAAGCCAACTGGAGCAGCTGCATCTGTTCTGGAGCCACGAGAGGGGCCAGAGCAGCACCACCATCCCTCGTGTGTGGCAGAGCTGCTGCCTCATTTGCAGGGCCAGCACGTTTGGGCTCATTAACAATCCCCCCACCCCAATCTGTCTCGCCCTCCTCACAACCAAGAGCTTCAAGATTTCGAAGTCTGAGCCCAGCCCAACGCAATCCACCCAGGACCAGTGTCCCCAAACCCTCCTGCAAGGCAGCAGTGACACCACAGGCTCCAGCTCGAGCCCTGTGGGTACCAACCCAACTTTGGTTTCCAAGAATGCAACATTCCCAGGCAAATGCTTCCCTCCACACCAACCACTATTTGCTGTGCTCTCCAGGACTATGGAAACACTTTCCTCCAGGGAGCAGATGCCATATGGGTGTGTAGGCTCAATTAGCACATGCTGACAGATAGCAAGACACTTAAAAAAACCCTCAAAGTCTTGGCAAGCTCGGAAAGTTTCTCTATTGATTATGTCATTTTGCATCCTGTGGTGCTTTAACTTTTGAGGTTTCAGTGCTGGGAAAGAAAGAAAGAAAGAAAAAAAAGCAGAGGAAAAACTGGGAGACATGAAAAGGAAAAGGTGAAGGGGGCTCTTGAAGGAGGGACCAGGGTGGGGGATGAGCAGCAAGAGGGAACTGTGCCAGGTCCCCCCTGCCAAGGGTGGGCAAAGGCCCTTCACGGAGCAGATTTTATTACTCACACATCTCTGACTACCCAAACTGATCTTAAAGCACTTTGGCATGTCCCGAGGGTCATTAGGGATGGCTCCCTCCCTGCATTAATAATGAAACGGCTCTTAACCAAAATTAAACTGGGATGGCTTAACAGCATTGCAAAATTGACGAATCTGAAAGGGCTCGTTTCTGATTCCCCCTCCTGCCCATCCAATTAGCAACGGGACGAAACGTCAAGGTTTGCTCTCCGTGGTGCTGAAGAATCTTCAAAAACAAGAGGCAGAAAAAGATGAATCCTCTCCCCAGTGAAAGGGCCTGACCCACCTTCAGGCACCCCACGGGGGCAAAGCAACCCCAGAAACAGTGGCTGCTTTTCCCAGGTGGAAAATGGTTGTTAAAGTGAGGAACAGGCTCGTTCTCAGCTCTCACCCCAGGTGGGTGATCCACTCAATCCCTCCTGCCTGGGAAGTGCGCACGGCTCTGTACCCGATCCCACATCCCAGAACTCCACAGGGAGGACCAGCAGGACCCTCGGCCTCCTGGAAAACCACCATCTGCACCTGCAGACACAGCCATGGATCCAAACCAAGCTAGGAGGGACAAAGAATGACCCTTTCCAAGCCCCCTCCCCCTGAGTGGCTGAGAAGCCAATTTGGGGGATAGAGCCGGAGTTTGGGGGTCTGGAGCTCCCAGGTAAAGCTGCCCAGTGCTGGAAGGATTTAGGCTGTTTTATTGGGATAATATCTCAAGAATCACAGCTGATTTTTCTGGGATTTTTCTGATTTTTCTGGGATTTTTCTGTGCCCTGCGCCTCAGCCCATGAATTTATGAAATGTGAATTCAAAATTCACGGGAAGGAAAGGGAAGGGACCAGCTAAACATGGAAAGCAGAACAGACTCTGGATGTTCTGCCCATTCCTGTTTGACTCACCCAGCAAGAACAAATGAAGGAAATCGCTGCAAAAAGCCAGGAGGGATCAAATGCCCTCCCAGGGATCTCTGAGGAGCAGAAAGAGCCCCCAGCTCCACTCCATGGGGTTTTCCACAGCACCTATTCCAGGGAGGCTCCAACAGCAGCACAGTGCACAGCAAACAGTGCCATCTGAGAGCTGTGAGAACAGGCCAGGGACAAAAAGGCTTTTCCCTCCTGCCTCTCTGTCAAACACAGGGAACAAAAAGTAAAGGATAAAACCAGCCCTTCCATGTAAAACCCAAACCTGACAAGGAAAGAACACAACCCCTCCCACCACCCCTGCCTGGCCACCCCATGCTGGTCCTGCAAGGGCCTGGTGAACAAAATGCCAGAAGAAATAAGCACTTGGACGTGTTAATGGCCTTGTGACAGGATCACTGTGTGCCAGTAGGAAGCAAAGGAGGAGTTGGAAGTGGGACAGGCACGTGCAGCCTTCCAACCAGACCTGCCCTACAGGTTGCTCAGTGACCTGAGCAACCAACCAAACAAATGTGGGGGGCTGGATACATCCTGGGTGGAAATGATCTCAGCAGCTGAGACTCTCAGAGAGCTGAGCCTTTGGATGTGTCACTCCTGGAGGTCTCCCAGGGGTGGCTTTGGAGGGTGTTGGGCTCCCCTTGGTTCCATCTCAGGGCTTAAACACAGAGCTGGCCTGTGGTTCATGTGGAGAAGGACTCCAAAGCCCTGGGTAAATCAAACCTCCCTGCACGAAAGGGGCTGCTCAAAACACAAACACTCAACCACTTGTTGCCCCAGTACTTGAGGAAAACAGATGGAGGTTTGCCCTGCTCCCCAAATCCAGCTGAGCACCTCTCAGCCACCTTCACAGGAATCAATTCCAGGGAGAGGATGTGAAGATCAAGGGATGATCTCACATCTGATGAGGTCCAGTGACCCCTTCCAGCTTTGATGGAAGAGCGAAAAAGAGGAGCCACCCTCGGCTGCTTGGAAAAGGGGCTGTGAAAAGCAAGCCCTCCCTCAGGCTGGACAAGCAGGGGGCACGGTGCAGAGCACATTTCCAGGAGGTTTTCTCAACCTGCTGCAAAGCCTGTGGCAAGAACCTGAGCCCTCTCAGCTGGCAGCCTGCAAGTCACCTCCTGCTGCAGCTCCTGTTGCTCTCACAGACACTTCTTGTGCCAAGTCCCCCCCCCAAACCACCCTTGCCCTGCTGCTTCGCTCACTTTGGACCCAAAACTGCTCACAGGGGCTCAGAGAGCACAGCTGTTCATCCCAGGGCTCTGCCTCAGCCTGGATTCCCTGGCAGCTCCTTCCCACCTCGGTTTCTGCTCTGCACAGATGTTCAAGTGCTGCCTCTTCCCCTCCTCAAGTGCCTCAGTGCAGCTGCTCCCCTGGCCAGGCTTTGTCCCCCCAGCTCTCCATCTGTTCTTGCCCCTGCTCCTCACACTCAGCCCTTCACCTCTGAGTGCAACACTCTCGAAAATAAGGTTATTTTCCTTCCTGGGCCGTCTCTCTGCCTCTCCTTGCTCCGGTTTTTTGCCAAATCCCTTCATCCCATCCCCGCTGCTGCACCGACACCTCTGATTCCACCCACGTGGAGGTGCCTGGGGAGAAGCTTCCAGCGGGTTTTGATGCTCTGGCAAACGGAGGAAAATTCCATCAGCACAACACCAGCATTCCAGTTCCTCCCATCAAACAAAAGCTGGGGGGGACTCAGCAGGAGACAGAGGTGGTGGGAGGTGTCTGTGCTGCACAGACAGGAGAGAACTCACCTCTCCCTGTCAGACCCAACCACAAAGGCTTCAAAATGTGCCATCAAACCGATATATTCTGATGAGATCAATTGTTTCTCTGCCCTGGGAGGGTGTTAAGTGAGGTGTAAAGTAAAAAAAAAAAAAAAAAAAAAAGTGTTGACTTAAGCAGCACAAAACCCCCCCTTCCATTCTTCTGCATCAATAATTTCAGGATAAACTGAGTTGCTCTGCCAGGTTAAGTTAAATTTTAGTCATATTCCAGAAATACAAGATTTCTGCAATTTGATTAAAATTGAAAACAGTCTATCAGAGGTGTATTTTTCCTGACACAGAGGTCCTGGGCAGCATATTTTATAGGGAATGCAATTATTCCACCTACTCATCACAGAACCACAAATCCAACCTCCAAAAACATATCATAACCCAAACCCCACTAAATCCAGCCCATATTAAATATCAGCAGGGCTCCATCATCAGCCCTTGCATCTGAACATGGTAATATCAGCTATTTCTCTTTTATATTAAAGCTGTATCTCTGGTAGAGAATTCCTTCCCTGGGCAACGCTGGTAGATGTTAAATACCTGGAATATTTCAGTCCCACATCCATTATGGATGAGGGGATGATTTGCTGAACAATAATGGGGGAAAACACGACACAAGATTTGCTTTGGGAAAGATCTCCTCGTGTTCTCAGAGGAAAAGCATTTAACATATATGGGGGGAAAAAAAGTACTTGGAATAACATGGGAAGTCACCTTCCACTGGGATGCAAGAACCTGATTTGATATTCCTGAAAAAAAATGGAGTTTTACATCAGAAACAACATTAAAATAACCCCCTGGTTTGGGTACCTGTGCCTTGGAAGATGGGAATTATAAATCTTGTTTTGCCAGCCAGTGAAGATCAGTAAACCAGCATCAGGTTTAAATGAATGTTTACACTGACGAGTAAATTGAAAATTACCTCGCTCGCTGCATCCCCCCCCCCCTAATTCCACATTTCCCTGCAAATATTTACTGAGCTCTAACTCGTTCATTAGACTGGATACTTACAAACCATTTGGACACCACCAGTTCCTGTCAGCTCCATTTCTCACTGGGATATCAGGCACTACAGGGCAGCAGAGCAGCTGAAACGCAGCATTTCTTGCCCAAACTCCCAGGGCAGGAAGGTGGTTATTGGTATTTAACTGCTTATGGCAGGTTTGCTGCTGCTGTTTTCTCCCTTCCCTTCAAAAGCAGCTGCTCCTTCCCACTCCTGGCCTTTTTCCCAACCTGTTTGTCCCTGGATTTGGCCACACAAGCAGGTAACTTGAGGCAATAAAGCAAAGGGAACAGAATTATTCAAGTGGGGAAAGACCTCCAAGCTCATTGAGTGCCAACCATAACCCAGCACCCCCCTCGTGGTCACCACCAAAGCAAGTCCTCAAGTGCCACATCCACAGGTTTTTTTGGACACTTCCAGGGCTTTATTCCCTCCTGGAGTGGGCTCAGGATGTCCTTGCTCGCCACCAGCAGTGCTTGACTTTTTCCAGGCTCAGATTTCACCCAACCCAGCAGCAGCAGCATCTGCACTCTGGAATTTGATCCGGCATAAAATTCCACGTAAAACCTTCAAGCTCGTGGATAAACTTTAATGCAGATGATAGATAGTCCCAGGGGGCAACCCTGCCTCGTTTATAAAGTGATTTGATTTGAAAAAGTGCATCTATTATCATAAAATCATAGAATATCCTGAGCTGGAAGGCACCCACGAGGCTCATCAGTGGGAAATGTTACAGGTGATCTTAAAAACCCCAAAGTCAGGGGGATCTTTAGTCCTATTAAAATGAGCAGATTATTGAATAACAAACTCACAAGAAAAGGGAGGAGTTGGGATTTCTGCATGGGGAGGGCAGGACGTGGCCCTGCCCATCGTTTCTTCCCTGAGAAACCTTTCAAGGTCTCCTTAAACTCCTTCCTGAGGATCAGCCCCACGAGTTCGGGCTCCCCTAGGGACGCTCAGCCCAAAATCTGCCCCAAATTAAAAGCCCACTGATGAAAAGAGGTTCAAAGAGAGCCCCAAACATTTGATGGGCACAATAAAACCGGGGGCAGGAAGGAGCTGTTGACATTTATTTACGATTTCTTTCAGAGCTGAACTCGCCACGGCCATCGATTTTTTTTGTTTGTTTGTTTGCTTCACAACTGTGTATACATTATTTAATGCCAGCCAACAGTTCACAAACCAACTTTCTCCCTGCCTCTGAAATATTGATGGCTTTTCAGAGGGTTGAAAACGCCCCTGAAAACCTCGATCCCGTACAGGAAGCCTCAAATGCTGCAGCTTCATCTGTACAAAATCCCCAAAAAAGCGCAAATATTTTCCTTGATTGGTGCTCTTTGTGGGTTTTAAAAGCTGCTGTTCACCCAGCTTCACTCCCCCCTAAAAAAACCCCATCATTTCCTGGTTGAAAAAGGACTTGTTGTCTTTTCCAAAACTTTCTTTCTTGCTGCTTCCAAAGTTTTCACATTAGGCCTTTTGAATTTAGCAACATCGCTCCTGCCGTGGCCAAAACTCAATCATTTCAGAGAATACACCAAGTAAATTTGGTTTGAACAAGTACCCAACAATCCTCACCCAGAAGTTGTCAGCTTACACTGAGCAGCTAAAAGGCTTTTATAATATTTACATATTTTCACAGGAACGGAGATGTTTCTTGTGGGGAAGAATTCAACTGTGCTGTTATTTACACTAAAACAACCACTAATATTCCCCTATAAATATTCAATTCCAAGATAAATATTCATAGCCAGGGCTCCAGCTTTCCCTCCCCTCCCTGCCGAACTCCAGCAGGGATTCACGAGAGGGAGGACAGAGACAGATCAGAGACCAGGCAGAGGGGCCTCGAGCTCTCCTGGGGTTCCCTGAGACCCCAAAACTCCTCCAAACTGCCCCCAGGAGACTTGGGAGCCCCTCAACAAGGGGCACATTCTATTAAAATATAAAATATTTTGAATTTGTAGATGATCTCCACCCACTGGTGTTTTCCAAGGGGGCTTCCCACAGGGATTGAACTCAGCAAACTGAGGCAGGGAGGGCTGGAGGGGCAGAACTCAGAGAAAAAAAAAAAGCACTTAGAACCTGCTGGGCTCAGTGTGTGGAATTCCAAAGGTGAGGAGAAGCTGAAGGTTCCAGAAGAACAGGGATCAATCTGCTGCCCCAAATCAACTCTGGATGTAAAAGAGGAGCAGGAGCAAGGCAGAACATAAAACCACAGTGTTTGTGTGAGCCTGGACTAGTGGAAGGTGTCCCTGCCCATGGCAGGGGGTTGGAACTGGGTGATTTTTAAGGTCCCTTCCACCCCAAATCCTTCTGGGATTCTCGAAGTCACCATCCCTGAAGGGCTCAAAGAGCAGCCAGATGTGGCTCTTCATCACCTGGGACATCTCCCATCATTATGGGACTTGCCTGAAGGTTGGACTTGATGATCTTGGAGGTCTTTTCCAGCCTCAATGATTCAGTGACAACATTCCTGCTGGGGGGAAATCTCACCCTTAAGCCTTCCAAAACACAATATACAGATATATTATATATTTAATTTTATTTTCCCTGCACTTATTAAGCTGCTGCCACGGCACAGGCAGACCCTCCCTGAGACCTTAACGAGGTGTTCCCACCAACCACACGCCCAACAAGCACCCCCTTCATCATCCACATCAGCTGATTTAACTGGGAACCTTCAGAAGCTGCAGCACAGCCTTGTATCAGCTCATCTACATCTCCATCGACCTGTCTGAGCTGCCATTTACATTATTTATCAAAGCCTGCAGAGCTTCCCCAAAAAACACAGCTCAGCCAGCCTGGATGAGCTGCTCAGATTAAAGGTGCATGAGCTGAGCAGAGAGGAAAGCCAGGAATGCCAGGGAACACCTGGCAGGAGCTGCTGGACAGGTCAAATTCCCAGCCTAAAGGTCCGTGCACAAATCCCAGCTGGGAATTCCCACAGGAGCAAAACAGGACCATGCAAATCCCACCTGAAAGTTCCCACAAATCCCACCTGAACGTTCCCTGCAGCGGAAACAGGGCCACGGAAATCCCACCTGGAAGTTTCCACGAGCAAAAATCAGACCTGAAAATTTCCAAGAGCCAAACAGGGCCACACAAATCCAGCCTGAAAATTCCCTGGAGTAAAAACAGGGCTGCACAAACCCCACCTGAAAATTCCCTGGAGTAAAAAGAGGGATGCACAAACCCCACCTGAAAATTCCCTGGAGTAAAAAGAGGGCTGCACAAACCCCACCTGAAAATTTCCTGGAGTAAAAAGAGGGATGCAAAATCCTACCTGAAAATTTCCTGGAGTAAAGAGGGATGCACAAATCCTACCAGAAAAGTCCTGAAAGAGGCTCATAACCCCACTGAAAATTCCCTAGAGAAAAAACAGGGCTGCACAAACCCCACCTGAAAATTCCCTGGAGTAAAAAGAGGGCTGCAAAATTCCTACCTGAAAATTCCCTAGAGAAAAAAGAGGGATGCACAAACCCCACCTGAAAATTCCCTGCAGAAAAAGAGGGATGCACAAATCCTACCTGAAAATTCCCTGCAGAAAAGAGGGCTGCACAAATCCTACCTGAAAAGTCCCAAACAAACCCTCCCCGGGGGAAATTTCAACAAACAAAACAGAACCACGCAAAATCCTCCCTGAGAATTCCCACCAGCAAATCAGAGCTGCAAAAATCCTACCTGAAAATTCCCTGGAGAAAAAGAGGGCTGCACAAATCCCACCTGAAAATTCCCTGGAGTAAAAAGAGGGATGCACAAATCCCACCAGAAAATTCCCACCAGCAAAACCAGGCTGCACAAATCCCACCTGAAAATGCTCTGAGGCAAATCAGGGCTGCACAGGACACTCAGAACCATTTCAGTGTGATGGAATCATTCACCAGCAACCTGATTAAATGGGAATAAAACATATCAATTAACTGCCACCATCCAAAACGTCCTGGAGTGAGTGCCCAGGTGTGTATTTATGCCCTCCAGTACCCTCTTCTTGAGAGCAGGGGATATATTTTATTCAATTTATCCCTCTTCACTGGTGCATTAATACATGTTGAAACGTTTCTACCACCTCAGAGAGGTCACCCACCAAAGAAAAGCTAAATCCACACTTAAATACCTCCTCACACCTAAAGAAAGCTGTTTGATTTATCAGCCTGGTTCTGATTTATGAAACCAAACCCATTAGCAGAGGGATGAACACTTTGCAAACACTCCATTAACACAAGTTATCGTCATTTCTACAGCTCCAAAGCCAACCACGACTTCAGCCTGAAGGATTTGAAGCACAAAGAGCCCCCACGCTGATCCACTGGACCAGCATGCATCTCAAGCACTGCTTCAAAACCTTATTTGCATGGATAAATATAAACCAGCACTCATTTGCATCTCAACAGGGGCAATTTTACTCCCTTAAAAGATTAACACCTCTCAGTTTGGGCTCGTTTCAAGAGTTACCTGGTTTGGGTGCTTCGGAAGGAGGTTCCTGGCTGGGATTTTGCTGCTCCAAAACCCCCCACAGAGGAAGGGAGGGAGAATGTGGTGACCTCCAAACAGACCAAGGAGCTTGGGATGAGCTTCAGGTGAAGGGATTTACCCATCAAGGCAAACCCAGCCCTCCCTCAGCTGTGTCTCACCTTCCAGCCCCTGCAAACCCCAGGTGTTTCTTTTTAATCCACGTGAAAACCATTCCATGATTTAAGGCTTGCAAGGGAGAGCTGATTGATGGGGGGACATTCAGGTTTGTCCTGCTGGTTCCAAGCTCTGGCCTGAACCCCAGATGGGAACAACCTGAGGTCTGGCCACAACCTGAGCCCCCCCCTGGAGACCTGGGGCCGGTGGGAAAGGGATCTGTAAATCGTTCCCAACCCTCAGCTAATTAACAGCGGAATTATCGACGCACAGCAAATATTTTGCCACAGATTTATCTGGAAACTCTGTCACCGCTTCCACATTGATTTATAAATCACTGAACAAACAGGGGCCATGTCCAATAAATACTTTATGAACGTTTGCCAACCGTTTATCTTACGTAATGTGATATAAATACATTGCAAATACCACGGCGTGTTTGAGGAGGCTGTTTATGAGTTACAGCTTGCTTGTCATCAGCTGCAGTTTGGAGAAATGTTCCTCCCTTTGCCCAACACCAGGAATTTCAAAGGGATCTTCCAACCCAGGCCACTCTGTGATTTGAGGACAGGATGGATTTTGCTCTAAGTTATGGCCACATGTATTTTTTCCCCCCAGCAGAACACTGACATCACTGGAGGTGTTAACCTGCCCTCTCTTTCAACCCTAAATCCCAGGAGGCTTTTGGTGGAAAATGCTTTCTTTTGCCTCCTTCATCAGCCTCTCAAGATGCCCTGGTTCCTGCTGTTCTGAGCACACCCTTTTAGCAAACGAGAGCCCTTCAGAGCCCTGGGGAGCCCAAGGCGCTGATTGAAAGTCACGAGCTACTGGAGGTTTTGCCTTATCAACTTGATTTTCCTTGCCTTTTTAATACACCAAATATCCCCAGGGGGTGCCAGGGAAGAGGAGGGGTGAGGAGGTGGAACACAGAGGCCTTGTTTGACTTTATTTCTGTCTTGCTCGAACCAAAAGTTATCGCGGAGACCAAGGTGGAAAGCGCTGGGCTTAAGGCGCAGGTTTGGCCCTGGAAAGCTCACATTGACAGCCAGGAAGGAATTAAAAGGTGGATTCCAAAGGGGGTTCCAAAGGGAATTCCAAAGTGGGTTCCAAAGGGAATTCCAAGGTGGATTCCAAAGGGGGTTCCAAAGGGGGTTCCAAAGGGGGTTCCAAAGGTCATACAGTAAAGCAGCACCAGAGGCAGAGCTGACTCCACGCAGGTGAGGCAGCAGCTCCTGCCAGGACCTGCCCCACAGGCCACTGCTCCACCCAGGACCAGTCCAGCCACTTTGTCCCCAGGAATTCCACAGGAATGGGATCTACTCCCTGGCTGATCACCTGCATCCCACCTCAGCAGCTCCCCAGCTACTCAAACCTGCCTTGCAGATGCACAGTGTTTCAGCTGCTACTGGGTTTGGAATGACCCTCTTCCTTTCCTGCCCCATTTTGGATAATTCCTACAGAAAAAAAAAAAAGAAAATAAAGAAATTACTAAAATAAGCATGAAGGAGTTTGGCAGCTTATTTGCAGCTGGTTAGTAAAGTTGTCTTACCTGTAGTTCAATCCTACAGCCAAGATAAAGATGAAATTCTGTGTCTGTTGCTTGGTTAGTTGTTCAAATCACCTGCATAATTCACAGAATGGCCTGGTTTGGAAAGGACCTTAAAGATGATTTCCACTAGCCCAGGTTGCTCCAGCCTGGCCTTGGACACTTCCAGGGATGGAGCAGCCACAGCTCCTCTGGGTGACCTAAAAGGGCTGGTTTGTTTTATTTCCCATTGATAGCTGCACTTGCTGAATTAAAGATAACCCAACCTCATCTTTCCAGGTTCTGTGGGGATCACGAAGGACAGTTCCTGCTCTTTCTTTTTTTTCCCTGAAATCTGCTTTTCCCCATTTTCTGGGGAGCAAGGAAAGAGTTTAATCCCTGCCCTCTGAACCAGCCCAAACTCCAAGTCAAGTCAGAGCCTTCCTTATTGCTCTTCCTGTTCTGATGGAGACATTAACATCACACAGGTAATTTATTTCTCTTAATTTAAAGCAAGGTTCCAGCTTGATGGACTCACAGCTCTACCCCCCACAGACACCTTTTCCTCTACCCCCCTTTTCCTTCAGACAACTCAAAAAACGTGACTGGTGACATTTAAAGGAGCCCAACTGCCAAAACCCCCTAAAAATTAATAACTTTCAATGCACAGCACATTAGACCCTTAAATCTTCATGCAGCTTGAAAATATCTATAAAAGCAGTAGATTTGCCATGTACAAAGTGCCAAATTCCTTCAGGGACCTTTTTTTTTTTTCTTTTCTTTTTTTTTCCCCAGTGGGGAGTGGAGATGAAATTGTGTTTATCAATCTTCAGAACACTTTCAATTCATTACGGAAAAGGGCAGCTTATTCCAAGGGAGATTTTTTTTAAACCTCAGAGCGAAATATTTTGCCTGCCTCGGAAAGAATTCCGAGCAGGAGCGGCTTGGGGAGGCTCTTGACTGCAGATTCCACCCCCAGCACCCCCAGGACAGGGTAATTCCAGTGCCCCACTGACATTTGCAAGATGAAGATGAGTTAGAGGGGGCACAGGCAGCTCACAATTCCACCCAGACCCCGTTGTTTGGTGCACAAAGTTCACTTTGAAGCTCAGGAGCTTCTCAGGGAGCTCTGTGACATCAGCCCTGGGAGGTGACCACGAAGGTTCCAACCCTCAGGGATGAGTTCCCTTCACCCTGGGAGGGGAAATCTGTGGAGATTTCCCAAATTGCCAAAAGTTTGCGGGTTTTTTGGGGGGGATTACCTGGAGATCTGGAGAAGCTGCTCTGTCTTTTTTCTCAGAGCAGCCTCTTCCCTCACAAGAACTGAGTGAGGAGGAGCACAAAGACCTTCCCTGAGGAGAATTCAGACACACTTTTAAGCTGTGATTTAATCATAGGAGTGGCTGCACCCACACTTTAAAAACAAAGCAAAAAAAAAAAGAAAAAAAAACCTGGCCTGAACCCCCTGGGTGTGTTTTTCACCCTCCAGGTCCAAACTCACCCCCTGAGCTGGTGCAGCTTCTGATAAAGAAACAAGAAAAGAAAGTTGTTTTCCTTTTCTTGCCCCATCCCCCCCAGACCCAAAACAACCCCTGGGGCTTTTCTTGGCCAAGGCACAGAAATGGAGCTTCTCCAAACCTCAAAATAACTCCCTGAGCTCCTTCTGAGAGGGGATGGAGGTGGAACAAGACAGAGTCCTGCCCCTCCACGGAGCCACCGTGTCACACACCCAGAGAAACCATCCAAACAGGAGCTTGGCTGTGGTGTTCCAACCACAAAATAATATGTTTATTTTTTTTTCCACCACTTTTTGTTGTTGCTGTTGTTGTTGTTGTAGTTTTCTCCGTCGTTTCATTGATAAAAACTACACAAAAACTAACTGATCGTAATAATTAATTAAAAAAACCCACAAAACAAACAAACAAACAAACAAAAAACAAACAAAAGAAAAAAATCAAACAAAAAAACCCCCAATGTTCCACATTCTCCTGTGTTTTAGAAATTGTGTCAGCCAGTGAGTTTCACTAAATGCTTTGAAAGGTTTTCCCTCCGGATCCGTTTCCAGCACATCTCTTCCATTTTGGTTCCCAAACGTCCGTGAGTTTTCCTCGCCAAGCCCGTGCTGGGCTGTAAATCCATCGCAATTTTTTAGAGCCCTCCCTCCCTCGAAAAAAAAAAAAGTAATTATAGTGTCAACAATGAAGCACACTGAAGATAGGAATAATCCAAAGCCCCTCCCTAGTGTACAGCCGGTGTCTGAAATGTACATGCACCCACATTTCTTGGTTTCTGCTGCATCAATTGCCAAGGTCCTTTTGGTTCAACATAAGCTTTTAATGCCCATGTCTCAAGTTTGAAAGATTAACTCTTGACAGCTAAAAAAAAAAACCAAAAAAAACCCCCAAAAAAACCAAACCCCAAAACAAACACCCACAAACCAACCAAATCAAAAAAAAAAAGAAAAAAAGAAAAAAAATGAAAAGAAAATATATAGTTCTCTTTCATCTGTTTAAAAAGAACAAAAAATATTTAAACCAATCTTTGTAATAAACACTTCAGAAGGAAACATGGTTGAACCCGCCCCTCCCCGAGCCTTGCCCTCCCCACCCCCTTTTTATTGTCACCTGTGGTTCTCCTTCCCTGGAACCGTGCAATGTAGAAAAATCAAATATACAAACAAAACTCTTAATCCATCTCTTTCACGTCCCTAGAGTGAAATCTGGTTTTGTTTTCGCTTTTTTTTTGTCCTCCTTTTTTTTTTTTTTTTTTTTGTAATAAGAACCCGACCATCTCTCTCTCTCTGTGTGTGTTTTTGTTGGGTTTTTTGTTTTCTTCTGTTTTGTTTTGTTTTGTTTTTTAACTTTAATATTTACACCGAGGAAATCCGTTGGAAAGTTTTAAAGCAAAAAAACAAAAAAAAAAATGAAAGAAAGAAAACAAAAATAAGGGGGGGAAAAACCCACACCCCACACATCCTGAAGTTCTCGGCGCGGGAATCCGGCGGGGTCTGCGCTCTCTCCTCCTCCCTTTTCCCCCTGGAAAGGCGCTGGGAAGGAAGGTTTGGAGCTGGAATGGTGGGTTGGAGCGCCTTGCCTGGCTTGTCCACCCCCCCACACACAACTGGAAGGTCCCCCCTCCTCGGAGGTGTCCAGGCTGGGGGGTGTTAGTTTGGTATTCTCTCGATGTAAATGGCTGGGGCGGCCGAGCGGGCGATGGTGGCGATGAATCCGTGCTCGCGGCTCAGTTCCAGCCCGGAGGGCTCCGCCGGCTCCCGGGACACGCCGTCGTAGCCCTTTGTTGACGTGGAGGGGCTTGTGGGCCTGGCAGTACCCGATGACAGGCTGGTCGTAGCTGTAGTAGGGTAGAGTCTTCATGTGGTGAGGGACCTGTGGGGAAAGCAGAGCACACGAGGGAGATGTGTTAGGAGTGTTCCAGGTCCATTTATCACCATCCCTCCCACCCCAGATAAACCCCTGAGGCCTCCCAGGAGGGACAGAAATAAATAACAAAGTTAAACCATCCTTCTCTGTGTGTGTGTGTCCCCCACACTTTCACTGGCACAGCCCTCCCGGTGATGTTGGGTGTGTTAAAAAGGTGAGGAAAGGCAAGTTGAAAAGGTGAAAAGTGCAGGTCCCTGCAGCACGTGCAGAGCACTCTGGAACAGGGATGGTTGCACTGCCAGGCTGGGAGAGCTGGGAGTGTTCAGCCTGGAGAAGAGAGGGATCCACGGACACCTTGGAGCCCCTTCCAGAGCCTGAAGGGGCTCCAAGAGCTGGAGAGGGACTGGGGACAAGGGATGGAGGGACAAGACAAGGGGGAATGGTTTTTCACTGCCAGAGAGCAGGGTTAGATGGGATATTGGGAAGAAATTTTTCCCTGGGAAGGTGGTGAAGCTGTGGCTGCCCCTGGATCCCTGGAAATGTCCAAGGCCAGGTTGGAGCAACCTGAGCCAGTGGAAGGTGTCCCTGCCCGTGGCAGGGGGTGGAATGAGCTCAGCTTTAGGGTTCTTTCCGACCCAAACCATTCCATGGATTCCCTGATCTGTGCTCTGGGTCCCCACGTGGGGATGGACCCCACAGCTGGCAGTGCTGGCCCTGGATCAGAGGGGGCTGCTCTCCCTTCCAGTGCCTGTTTGTGGGCAGATGTTCAAGGTGCTCCTGGGGGCTGAATGCTGCCTCTTTTGGACAGCCCACCAAACATTTGTGTTCCCAGCAGCTTCCAAAAACTGGCCCTTCTTCCAGCGCCTGGAAGGAGACAGAGCATTTCCAGGGAGCTCAGAGCAGCCTGAGCGTGTCAAAGGACTGGCAAACCCGGCTTTCTGCACGGCTGGAACTCTCTTTATTCCTTCCCTGACAAAGCTGCTTGCCCAAGGTCATCATTTCCCGGCTTCTTTATCTTCCAACCTCACCAAGATAAACACTATCAAAGCAGCTCAACTGATGCTGCCAGAGCAGAGCAGACCCACACCTTGTACAAATCTACTTCAAACCACTGCCAGATCTATCCTGAATCCCATCTCTCCTTTATGTAAATCCTCAGGAACTGCCAGCCCCCCCTCCCCCCCCCAACACCTTCTTTCTTTTTTTCCATAAATATTCCACGCTTGCAAATGTTAATCCTGCGACTAAATGTGATTTATGGCGCAACATCAGATACAGATCTTTGCAGATAATTTTATCATCTGCAAGAGATGAGCTGATCAAGTAGAAAGAAATATGCTCTTAGGGAAAAAAAACACACACACACACACTGCAGGAGAGTTTATTCTAACGCTGCCACAAAACCTGAGCTCATTATAGCTGGAGAAATCCTACACATAATCCAATCTTGGAGCAAATGCCTTTTCATTTTCCAGGCTGAACTTTAAGTGAAGACTAGAGAGCTAATTCCTCACGAAATTTTTCATTGCGTGGAGCACTTCACTCAAAGGGGCAGGGAAAAAGAGGAGGGATTGAGAAGCACCTGTGAAGTTCTGCAGGGTCGCAGTTCCTCCTGCACGTGGATCCCCTCAGCAGTCTGAGCCCTGCAGAACCCTGGACAGATCCCAAAAATTCTTCCCCGGGCTGGAATTCAGCTGAAAACCTCGTTTTGCAGGGCAGCTGAATGGTGAGATGCAGGAGAGAAGCTGCTGGGGAGGATTTGATGGGACGAGACCCCTGAATCTCCCCTTGGATGCAGCAATTTCTGTGCCAATTCCTCTCAGGGCCGGAGTTTGTCCTCAGCTTTTAAGGCAGCTCTTTATGGTTCCATAAAAGCCAAGGACTGTTTGTGTTGTGGAGATGGAGGTCCCTGCTCTGCAGCAATAACACACAGTTCATTAACCACCTGAGGCCTGTCTGCAAACCCCAAACAGGAGTCAGAGGGGCCAGCATCTCCAAAACATCCCTAAACAGTGGATAAACACGTCCCTTCTCGGACCTTTTTCGGTGATTTTATACACTCTCTCCCTTGTTTTCATTTACACAGCTCCTACTGTGGCATTTTTGCTGATTCAGAGACCAACAAAACCTATTTAAAACCCTCCAAGCTGTCGAGAATTAAGTTTATAAGTATTTTAGTTCCAGGTTCTGAAGTAACTTCCCTTTTGTTTCGCTCTTGCTATGGAACCAATGCCTGACAAACTCAGCTGTGACCTTGGCCGAGTCATTTTATGAGGTGGAAAATGAGAAAGCTTCAGTCCTGCCCCCTGCTCATCCTTGGAGATCTCTGAGGTGAGGGCTGTTTGTGCTGGGACTAAACCAACACAGCTGTGACCTGAGCTGGGGCCTTTCAGCTGCTGTGGCCTCCAAGAGACCCCCCAAAAAAATACAAATAATACAAGGAAATATCCAAAGAGGTCATTAAATAAATCCAGTCTCTGGGATCGTGGCCTCAAGTGGTGGAGTCACCACTCCTGAGGGGATTTTATCAGATGTGTGGATGTGGCGCTTGAGGACGTGGTTCAGTGGTGACCATGGGGGTGGTGCTGAGTTATGGTTGGACTTGATCATCTCAGAGGCCTTTTCCAACCTCAACCAGTCTGGGACTCTTTATCTCAGTCCTTTTCCATGGAGGGCAAATCTTTCATGGGCCAAAAAACGGGAGTGAGGCTGAGGATTCACCTGCCAGCAAAGGGAAGGCAGAGGCAGGGGCAGAACAGGATCCTCTGCACGGGGTCCTGCACTGTCCCCCCCCTCCCAATCTGCTGCCACCAACCACCAAACTCCTTAAATTCAGTCCTGGAAGGAGTTCAGCTGTAAGTGAAGATGAGTTGATCATATGGAAACACAACATATGCAAAACAAACTCTTTCCTCTGGAGGATCTGTCACAACATCTGACTCAGCTCTTGGCTCCCTGGGCTCACTCACAGCTACACTCCATGCTCAGGGTGGGACATGGAATCACACAATCCTGGAATGGTTTGGGTTGGAAAGGACCTTAAAATCATCCAGTGCCACCCCCTGCCACGGGCAGGGACACCTTCCACCAGCCCAGATTGCTCCAAGCTGGCCTTGGACACTTCCAGGGATCCAGGGGCAGCCACAGCTTCTCTGGGAAACTCCTGGAATGCCAAAAGGTTTCACAGCAGATGTTTTCCTTCACAGCATTTTCTGAAAAAATTCCACTTAATTCTTCTATTTTAATCTCTAAATTCAACCCTGCTCTGAAGAAGTCGAGTTGTTGCACAAAGCCCTTCCTGCCCTGTGAGGTTGGGATTAGTCATCCCCTGTTGACTCCTGGAGCCCACAACCTCCCCACATCCTCACTCCCACGTGGAACAAACTCTGCACCTCAACAGCCACACACTTCAGCCAGAGCTCCTGTCACAGGCCCCATTTACACAAATCCCCAGCTACTGGAGGAAGACAAAAGATTTAACGGAGGAAATTTAGGAATGCAAATCCTCCCTTCCCGCAGTCCAAGTGACACTGGAGAGGTTCCCAGCTCAGCAGCTTTGCTGGAGCACAACTACCCCTCACCAAACCAGGCTGGAGTAACTGGAGTCACCCAAAATACAGCGAGATTCTGGCCTGGGTTGTGAAGTTATTTCTCAGCATTCCCCGTCCACTTTCCCTCTGAGAGTCCCCAGCGATGTTCAGATCAACCCTCAGTCACCCCAACATGCAAATCCACGGATCCACGCTGCAATTCAGAGGCTTTTTAAATTTCTTTTACACTGCACTGAATTTTTATCAACAGTTTTACTTACATCAAAAATGCTGGGAAGTAAATTAGCCACGATTATTACACAAGAAAGTTCTATTAAAAAAAAAAAAATCAGTCATAAGAATTCAGCCTGGACTCTTCTACTTCTCCTGAGCGCAGCCATTAAAATATAGATGATTTTTTTTTACCCAAACATCAGTAAAAATCCTTATTCTGGAACTAGAAAACTAGAAAACCAAACTTTGTGCTCACAGCAACAGCCTCGTGCAGGGAGAATTGTTGAGGGTCAGAGATTAAGGCTCTGTGTCCCTCAGAATCACTTGCAGTTCAGCCAGACCCGACCACTGTCCGTCCCAGGCTGAAATGATTTCCTGATCAACTCTGAAATCACCCTTTGGAAGCCCAGGGGCTCAGAACAGACCCACTTCAGGATGGAAATACGACAGGTTTGTTCTTTAGGCTCCATTTTGAAGAAAGATCTCCCACCACTCACCATCCTGCAGAGAAGGAGATGCTTTCCTGAGCCACATGAACAGCCCTGGATGTCCAGGTGACTCCCTGCCAGAATTCCCAACAGGAGACAGATCTGTGGAAGGACTGAAATCCCAGCAGTTTCTGGGGGAAGTGGGATGGAGTGCAGTTTAATTTTTCCCCTGAAAGGAGGATGGCACAAGGGCACAAACTGTCACAGGATTCCCAGACGAGTAACTGCCTTGGCAAGACCCTGAAACCCAGAGCTTGGCAGGGGAAGTGCTGCCCTTCTGAGCCCCAGACTGTCTCAGATGTCTCAGTCTGGGCACCTTGGCTGTACCCAGGCCCTGTTTAGACACTGCAGCTCAGACACCTTCAATCCTGGGCCTTCTGTCTTCAAAGACCTGCTCCGTTCATCCCCATGACATCACGACCAGCCCTGCCCTTTTAAGAAATAAAAAAAACCCCAAAAACCCAAAGCACAAATATTCTCAGGGAGTTGAACATCATCTGGTTTCACGTTTGCTGGTAGCCTGGAATCCAGGTAAGCTGATTTATGTGGGAATGCTTGCCTGGTTAATGATTACACGATTAAATTACACGCGACTTTAGAACTTGTCCATATGCGGTGGAAACTCGGCGCTTAAAAAATATGGCAGCTATGTTTTCTCATTAGTGCTAATATTGAGCCTCAGAGCACCATGACTTCATTGGTGAATTAGCATCATGGCTGTTGATAAATCAAATTCAGAGTTCATTTTCGGGCCCATCATAATTTAGAGTAAAAATAAGCAAGATGTACTAGTGGTGGCGTTGTGATCATCGGAGCACGCGGGCTCACCTTAGAGACACATTGATCAGGCACATTAGGCACAGAGAGCTGGTATAAACAATTCCAGTGATTTCACGCTGCTGAAAAAAATCACAGTCAACGGCCCTGGAACATCCCTTTGGAGCCAGCTCAGAGAAACATCCCTATCCAGGAAAAAAATGCCCCGGCCCACGCTTTGCCATCAAAGCCGTTCCGAGGGACAAACACGGGCGCCGAGGTTGGTGCTGAAACACAAAAAAGGGTCTGTGTTTTCTGCTTCCAGCTGGAGCAAACACAGCAGTGCCTGGCTGCTTTTTGAAGCAGCCCTTTTGTTCTGCAGTCCATGCTTCCTCAGGTAATTCCCCTACTGACAGAAACATCCAAACCTCGGTTATTAAACCGATTCGGTGTCGGGGGCTCGGTTGGGGGGGGAGGATGATGAGGGATCATGAGCACAAACGTCACTGAGAGTGTGTGTGTGACATCTGAGCGGCTCAGGAGAACTGTCAGCTTGAGGTTTAGGTGGTCTTTGAGGTCTCTAACGAGTCCAGGCTTTTCTGAGAGGTCTCAGATCCCTCGGGCAGCTTTGCCTGGGGTCCGTGTGCCTCTGCTGGGCACAGAGGGTTGAGTGGGAGCCTTTTGGAGGGTTTGAGCTGTAGGTACAATTCCCACCAGCAATCTCCCACCATTTCACATTCCATTTCCTCCCCACTGCAGACAGGAATCTCCCCTGCCTTATTTCCTCCCAAAGCAGATTAAAGGGCTGTGCAGCTGCCCCTGGCAGATGAGAGAGGAGGTGGCAGCCTCAGTCTGTACTGAAAGTCCCACCCCCACGTGGTGCTGAGCCCCCTGCCCCAAAATCAGCAAGATACTCCAACAATCCACCATTTTCCTCCAAGAAATCAAGGGAAACCTGCTGAACATCCACCAAAGGTTGGTGCCCCACAGGGATGTGCCAGTTCCTTGCACACACAAATACAAATTTGAACATGTGCCCGACCCAAACCATTCCATGATCCTATGATTTAGACTTGGATCCTGGAAGTCTGAGGATTAAACCAAGGCCTTTAGAACCAAGGCTGAAATATTTTGAAGGGTTGGGCACAGAAAGGCTTTTTCAATTTATGGAATGGAAACTTCTCCCTTAGGAAAATGGAACCTGGAGATAAAAGGTTGTGGTTGGCAGGTCTCAGATCATGTCCTGGTGAAAAAAAAAAAAAAAAGGTGGTGTCAGTGGAAATTTGGAGCCTAAATCCCACTAATGACTGACAAATGGACCCTTGATCTTATTCAATTGTATGTCTGGCTGGGGAAATGGGATCCCCAAACTGACACAGACTGTCAGAAGAGAGGATTTAGTATGAAAAATGGAGAGAAACATCAGACAGGAGACATGGGGAGGCCACCAGTTACTTCTCCATGTCCTATTAAAGATCTAGTTAGAGTTCATGAAGACATGGCTGAGAATTAATAACTACAGGAATTAAACAAACATCATTGTATTAGATATGATTAGAAGTATATTAACCTAAGAAATCAGATGTCACGTTAATAAGCCATTTAGGGGCTGTATAATACCTTACAAAGTGGATCAATTTAGTACAAACCAAATTAAAATACCACTATTAATTCCTGATTTGGGATGGAAATATTGCCCAACTTTCAAGCCAGGGTGCACCAAGGAGAGGCTTGGCTGATTTTTTTGGTCATCCCTGCTGAGTGCATCCCATGTTTTAAACCCCTGTGTCACGTCCTCCTGTCAGTTCTGCTGGGAAGTGGATTTTCAGCTCCCCTTCCTTCCCTTCCCACAGATAACTTCCTAATCCTTCTATCCCATCACACAGATGCCTTTCCCTTTAAAGCAGAACCTCTCCCCAGACTCTTTAGCTGCCTTTTTCTAGAGATCAGGAGAAAAATCATCTACACCCCACTGCTCCCTCTATGGGCAGATTTGATCTTTCAATCAGGAAATGAAAAGGTTTCCCTAAAGGAAACTCCCAGAATGAAGAAGAAGAAAAAAAAAAGGTCTTCTAAGCTTTGTTATTGTTCCTTGGGCAAAATATTTCTTTTAAATTGCTTGGTGTGGTTTTTTTATGGCGTGTCTGGCTCCTGACAAAAAGCCCCACTGATGAGAAACTTCCAGGGAGAGTCACAGGAACCTTTGATTTCCCACCGTGGAGGGCCAACAAAACAAACAAATTATCAGGATATTCTAATTGGAAAGGCATTAATATTGCTCTCAGTGCTATCAGGAGCAGTTCCTAGAGAACTCAAGAGGGATGGTGGTTCAAAAAAAAACCTTTTCCATTGCTTAGGGACAGAAGATCAGTCCTTCAAAGGAGGTGCAGCTGGAAGAGTTCCCCATCCAGATGTAAAGAATCCCTTTGGGAGCCTCCTCTTCACACTCAGGGTTCCTGAATCCACAGACCTTCAAAAGTGTCGTGGCTTTTAAGGCAGCTCAGCTTTCCTTTAGACACTTCCAGCTCTGTTTTCCCCAGGAATTTCATTACATCCCCAAGAATTTACAGGCTGCTAAAGAGCTCTCCCGAAATGGATGGCCTCCTCAGAGATTTTTAAATACAAGTCAGAGCTGTTACATTGATTTTGGACATCAGGAGAACGAAACTGCCTTTCCTAAAGTGGGAGAAACGTGACTCAAACTGCACAATATTTTGTCCCAAAGACATGAGAAGGTACAAACAATGCAACATGATGAGTGGTGATTAAACCCACACCACTGTGAGAAGAAAGGGATAAAAGAAATGGAAATTTTTTTCTTTCTATTTTAGCTACTTGTAGAATACCCAAAAGGTTTTGGCTGGAGTCAGATCAGTCTCAACCCATTTGGACTGGAAAAAAGCTTAGAGCCACATTTTAATTGGCCCTAATTCCATTTAATATCGAATATTTAATATTCAATAAAAACCCATTTTTACATAAAATCAAATAAAAATTATCTTCAGCGAAAAAATCAAGTCTCCAGCCCCTGCATCCCCAACAAGCTCTAAGATGACAAGGAGCCATCATTTCAAATTCAGTGCCCTAACAGAGCACGGGAGGAGCTCCTGCGATCCCGAGTGCCTCAGTTCCTGAGGAATCACAAGGGTTTCATTACCCCCACTGTCCCCCTCTTCCTTCTCGTGCCTGAGGTGGCACAAACCCCCTGGTTGGAGCAGGAATTGCTGGAGCAGGAGGGGCAGGAGAGCTTCTCCTGCTGATGGATCGCTCCCATTAGTGCTGCCGCCCACTGGGAACGGCAAACAACCCGAATTCCAAAAGGTACCGGGCTGTGACTCACGGTGGGGTGAGGGTTTATGCAACCACCATCCCCACTCAGCGTGAGGAACACCCTGCAGCACCAGGGGCTGAGGTGGAGCAGGGCAGAGCCCCAGGGAAATGCCTGTTTTACGTGGAGGGAGGTGAAAAAAACCTCAGGGGTGAGGATGAAGATGCCAGAACTCGAGGAGCATTTGGGTGATGCTTTTGGGTGATGCTCTTGGGTGATGCTGACTCTTGGGGATGGGCCTGGGCAGGGCTGAGGGTTGGACTGGATGATCCTGGTGGGTCCCTTCCCACTCAGTATGTTCCATGATTCCATGGTTCTGTGGAGACTGGCAGGCTGTGGGTGGCACTGCCTGGTGCCCAGGTTGGAGGACCCGAGCTCAGGGCTCCTTGAAAGGTCGTGGATTCTGGGAGACAGCCTGGTTTGGTGGAGAGCAAACCCTCAGCTCTGCTCCCAGCTCCCACTGAACACACAGAGAATTCTAATTCCTCCCCCCTGTGCTGAGGGGTGATGCTGCTCAGCCCAACCATCCACCTGCACCTAACCATGAGGGTACTCCTGGTAGCTGCATCTACACCGTCATCCCCCACTCACCTGTGGCAAAACAAGGACTTCCAGCTCCTAAAAGGCCTCAAGACCCTCAAAGATGAATTGCTACAAGTCCCTGTTTGGCCAAAGCTGTGACAGTTGTGCCACAGGCAAAGCAGGGATGTGACAGCAGCGCCGTTCCCGGGCTCCAAACGCTCCTGAAATGGCAAACAGGGCGAGCAGGGAAGGCAGGGAAGGGACTCAGACACCGCTGGAAAATCAATAGCACACAGGGCTTCGTGCTTCAGTCACGTTCTGCAGGATTTTTTTTGTACATCAGAGATCAAGTGAGCAGAAAATTAATGCAGGAGTGTCCAGCATTGCAGGCAAGGACGTTTCCCGATGAGAGAATTATTTTTTAATACTCTCCAGAAAACAAATGACTTTTTCCTTCCTCTGGGCAAGTGTTGCAATATGCAGGGGAATCATTGGTAAAGGCATATTCAGAATCCCTGAGAAAATTGGGAGGAAGATGGGTTAGGAAATATCCTTGGCTTAGCAACGTTTGCTGCTGCAAAAACGGAGCAGATCAATTCAATTACTGCAAGAAAGCCAAAACAATGGTGGCTATTATTGAGCAACAGTAGTTTAGGGACACTTTTAAAGCAGAAAGAAATATCTGGATGACAGAAAAGAAAAAAAACCAACACAAACCAACAGCAAACAAACCACATGCTAATCCTCAAAACAACCACTGTGTAACACGAGAGGAGAGAGCAGCAACAGCACAGGAAAAGCACTGAAAAATCAGAAACTAAGGCTTAGTGGTTAGCCCAGAGACAGCTCTGCTGCCCAGAGAAGCTGTGGCTGCCCCTGGATCCCTGGAAGTGTTCCAGGCCAGGCTGGACAGGGCTTGGAGCAACCTGGGCTGGAGGAAGGGGGTGAGATAGGGGCTTCAAGGTCCTTTCCAAAGCAAACCACGAACCCTCTGAGAACTGGCACAGAAGCAACACAGTCAAGATGGTGAAGACAGAGAGGAAAGGGAAGATGCTCCAAGCCGTCTGTTCCCAGTGGAGATAGAAATCAGCAAGTTTTCCTCATTTTGCCCCATTTCTAAGCGCTCCCAGAGTGCTGCTCCAGCCTCTGGCTCAGGACAGAGCAGCTCTGGGACCGCTCCGTGTCGGGATGGGGGAGCCAAAGCTGGAATCGCGGGCACAGGGAGGTGGAAATCTGTCTGGCTGCGAAACAAACGACGTGTTCAGACACACTGGGACAGCGATGAAGCGGCTGCTCTGAGCTCTGAGCGCTCTCGGATGCAGCCAGGAGAGGGCTGCAGAGCTCCGGAGCCCGCTCGCCCTGCAGGCTCCGGCATCCCAGGAAAGCCGGACAAATCTCCTTCATCCCTCGGCTGGCACAAGGAACGCCGATAAGCACAAATAGTTGTTACCCGCTTGGACTGTGCTCGACACATCAGCAGGGGTGGGGGGGGAAGGAAAATAACCGGGTTCAGGGAATCCTGCTGGAAAGGAAAACCCGCTCTGGGAGATGAATTTGGAAAGCAAAGGGGCGGCTGTTGGAAATACCTGCAGCTCACCTCAGCCAGCGTGCTTGGACAGCCTCCCAGCCAGCAAAGCAAAGGCTTTCCAGCTCCTCTGGTATTTTTTTAAGCTTGTTCTCGGTCGGGAAAGGTTAATTCCAGTGTGTCCCAAGGGATCAGCAAACGGGAGTAATTTGATTTTTTCGGTGTGGCGTTACCTTGGTAGGACACGGGGCTGGAACTTTAACAACCTTCTGTGTGGGATTGTGGAATCCCAGAATCCCAGGGTGGTTTGGGTTGGAAGGGACCTTAAAGCTGCTTTGGGAGGACTGTGAATGCAGTTCACAATTCAGTTTGGATTGTTACAAATTAGAGAATAATAGAATTGGAAGGGACCTTAAAGCCCATCCAGTGCCACCCCCTGCCACGGGCAGGGACACCTTCCATAGCCCAGGTTGCTCCAAGCCCCATCCAATCTATCCTTGGACGCTTCCAGGGATGGGGCAGCCTCTGGACAACCTGTTCCCGTGCCTCACCACCCTCACAGGGAGGAATTTCTCCCCTTTGATGGCTCAGCACCCACTGGGGCCACCTGGAACCAACCCCCACCACCTGTAAGACCCAGGCGATGCCACGACCAGACCCCAAACCACACAAGGGCCAAACACACTGGGACAAGAAACAGAAAGAGACCAATAAACCTCTCACAATCCCAAATCTGCTGTGTATTTGCAGTGCCCAGAGGCCTCCACAAGAGCTGGAGCTGCACTGGGTGGTACCCAAGGCTCGTGTGCTCAGGGAGAGTCCTTGCCCTGCAGAGCTTGCACTCCAGACAGGCGTGACAGATGAAGGGTGGGAGAAAGGCAAATAGCAAACAAGAAAAAAAAAAAAGATCTCAGAGCTGATGCACAGATTGAGGGACAGATTTTTCCACGAGCTAAATACATGAACACAGATCTCTTATCCCGAAATGACTCCCCTCGTCATGTGGCCACGGTGTGTGTGTGTGTGTTTGTGAGTGAGCACAGGAGCTGGGGTTGGGTGCACAATGTCCACAGCACACACACTGTGAGGGATTCACACCAAACAAGCTCCAGCCTGGCCCCAGGAACTCTCAGGGTTCACCAGTTTAGGTGAATCTCCAAAGGATTCAGTCCCTGCTCTGGGATGGACTCGACTGGAGCACACTGAGAGAGGATAATGTTGAGACTCAAAGGTGTCAAAGGTGTGATCCTGATCTGAACCAAACACCCTTGGGGGCCAGGGAAGTGATTCAGCTCCCCAGTGTCCTGAGACAGTTCAAACCTCCCAGTTTACAGCTGGGTTTGGCTTTGACACGGTGGTTTAAGGGGATGCCACAGCCCCCCAAGCAAGGGGTTTGCCTGCTCCTGCTTTTAGGAGCCCTCTATTTCCATGCAGTCCATCCAAGACCAGCAAAGCCTTCAAAGCAGAGCCTTGCACGTAATCTGGGCTAGTGGGAGTTGGAACTGGGTGGTCTTTGATGTCCCTTCCAACCCAAACCATTCCATGATTCCAGGATTCTCTGATCTGTGGCTGACACCGCCCTGAGGACACCTCAGACCTTCCCTCTCCACTCCCAGCTAAGAAGACAACAAAGGTGACACCGTGACTCCAGGTCACAGGGGGAGGCTGAACAAATGATCCCACAGTAACTGCAGCAGGAAACAGGTAAAAAAGACTGTGGAGAAGACACTGGATCTGTGCTGCCCTCGGATTCCCCCCTCAGGATCACAGAGCACACTCCTGAGGACAAAGACACTTCCAGGGTTTTCTCTGAAAACCTCAAACAAGCAGAAGGGTCAGATCACAAGTGAGCTGCCCACAGGGCCTCTGGAAAGGGGAAGAGAGTGAAAATATCCCTGAGAATGTTTTCATTCTCACCAGGGGACTGGCCAGGCTTCCTGAAACACAGAGCACAGGGCTAAGAGACACATCCTTATCTCCCATCTGCCCCCAGAGCAGGATGGAGCAGGTGAGGGACAGCACGAGGTGGATGGAGATTAATGTGGACTAAAAAAGGCAATTTATCTCCATGATCCCAGCCCTGTAAAAAAAGAGCATAAAGCACTGGCTGTTTCGACACAGCCCTTTATATTATACATATCCTTTAATATTATACATAATAGTGTTTCCCCATCACTAACAGAATGGGTTGATGAGATCAGTGGGCATTGCAGAAGCCAAATGATCACCCCACACCGGTGGAATGTGTTGTGCCTGGCAATCAGGAATAACTCAGCTTTGTGCATCACGAAATCTACCACAAAAGCACCTCCTTCCCCACACCCAAGGGTTCAACACATCACAGTTCCTCCCAAAAAGCCAAGGAAACAGAGCCAGGAGTCGAAGCTCAGCCCGACATCAGGCTCTGGGTGTCCATGATTATCCCACCTGAGACCTGTCCCAAGCCAAGGCCCAGATCAGACCCCTCCAGAAACATCCAGAAGGATTTATCCCCCCCTCTGATCCCCCCTGTGCTTAGTGCTGGATCCCTCAGACACAGCGAGTGCTGCATTGCCACGTTAATGAAATATTTACAGGGACTTTCTGGTCACTGGGTTGTTTTTTTTTTTTCCTGGTGACTCATTCCTGCAGGCACATCCTTCCCAGGCTCTGTCTGCTCCACTGCCTCTTGCCCATGGCCTTTGCCAAGGAGAGGAGGTTCAAGGTGGTGTGACCTGCACAACCCACCCCATGAAGAGTCTCCACCTCGGGCAACTCTGCTTGTTTCCTCTTCACAAGAATATCTATTTATTATTTATTTATTATTTAATGTGTATTAGTTAATATTACTTATTCTATTATTTATATTGTGTTATAATATTATTTATTATTTTATTTATTTTCTTTATTTTATTTATGATGAGTTCTTATATTATATGTATTAATTAATATTATTTAATATTTATTTGTTATTGCCAGCTGTCAGGACCCAGCAGCAGAACCAGCCCTTGCTGCTCCCCCAGTATATTTGATAGAGATGTTGCAAAGCTCCTCAGTAATTCTTCCATATATTTAATATTTGTGTATTTCCCTAATCCAAGGATTTCCTACAGGAATTCTGGCAGAGCTGATGCTCATTTAACCCTCAGATACAGGGCTCTGTTTTGTGATATGGCCCACCCAGAATCACACGAGGACCATTGACCAAAGACTTTCTGGGCCTGTATAAAAGGGGGTTTTAGGACTCTCAAAACCTTAAAACCTTGTCCCAGTGTCTCAGGTCAAGGGCCATTCAGATAAATTGGAGATGCCCTTCCGATTCCGGAAATTGAAATTATTGAATCGTCTCTGCAGCAACAAAGAGCCTTTCATTTCACCTCCATCAAATAACTGGGTTCACCCCTTATCAAATCAACAGGCCTTTCCTGTGATGTGTTCAAGGTCAGGCTGGAGCAACCTGGTCCTCTGGAAGGTGGCAGGAGGTGCCACTGGATGGGCTTTAAGGTCTCTTCCAATCCAAACCACTCCAGGATTCCACAAGTGTTCTGGGGATGGAAATCTTAAAGGTCTTTTCCACCCTCTAATGATTCCATGATTCTATTTAAGCCACGATTTCACTCTCTCCATCGTTTTCTCAAATGATTCTGGGGTTTCCCTCCTTATTACCCTGGAATAAAGGGCATAAAAAGCCCCACAAGAGCAAGGAGAAGGAGCAGCCCCTGCAGGGATGACAAGCAGGAATTTACTCCCCGAGGAGGAGCCTCAGAGCCTTCATCTCCCTGCTACAACAACACCCCCAGGTGCCACAAGTGTCACAAGTGATAGCAGTGCTGGACAATGGTTGACAGGGTTAACCTGCCCAGGAGGAGACTCAGCCTCTCCTTATTCCCATGGAACAATAAAAAAAAAAAGGCTGGGCCATTGCCAGCCTCGAAAGCAGAACAGCCCAAAATTGCCATCAAAGCTCCCAGCACTCCTCCACAATCCTCCATTCACTGGGGGCTTTGTGGTCAGGAACTAGAATGTTGCTTTTTGGTTTTTTTATGAAGTTCTAAGGAGAGGGGGAGGAAATAATAAAAAAAAAAATTATCTCCTGACAACGAGTCTCCTGTAGTAAAGTGCTGGAAATAATGAACAGCTGCAGAGCTGCCTCTGGAAGGTGAAGCCAAGGAAAGGCACCTTAATGTGCATTTAAAGCAGGAACAGGTCGGGCTCCGGAGGTGTTTATTGGGCATAATGGAAACATTGGGTTGTCAAAGGGAACATTAGACAAAAAAGGGACAGAGTTCGGTGGGCTGCGTTATTTAAACACATATTTATCCATCAGAAAGCAAACAGCTGCACATGAGAGGGGAGGGTGATCAACCATGGCTCCATTGTAGCCTCCACCATATGGTTTGGGGCTGACAAATGAGGGGATGAGCTTGTTGTAGGGTTGGTTTGTTGTTTTTTTCCCCTTTTGCCAAGGTATCAATACAAGAGGAATATAATCAAGTACATCTTTCTTCACCAGATGTCCCTCACTGAGGGCTCTGCTGCCACTCCCTGCCACAAGTGACACGGTGTGGTGACAATTGTTCAGCTGACAGGCACTCACGGAATATCCTGAGCTGGCAGGGGCCCACCAGCATCATCCATCCAGCTCCTGGCCCTGCACAGACATCCCAAAATCCCACCCTGCCCTGCTCTGCACACATTAACACTCCAACCTTTTTTTTTTCCCACGTGTTCCCCAAGATATTCTGGAGGAAAAAAAGCCCAACACTCAAACCACAGCACAACCCAAGCCTACTCTTTTTAAACCAAACCACTACAAAATGTTAAGAAGTGAGGTTTCCTTTGGGATGTGCGAATTTTTGGGAGTCAGATGCAAGGCAAGGTCTTCACTCTGCACCCTTCCCACTTTTCCTGAGTGGGAATATCCCCTGGATAACCCCCCTGAAGAAGGGGACAGCACAGAAGCTGCTCTGCCCCCACCCACCCCATGCTCCAGAACCAACTCAGAGTTGTAAAAAAACAATTGTTTGGCCAAGAACAAGAGCCAAAAAACCACATTCAGGGACAAACCTCGTCCCTGCCCCACTGTGAGAACAAAGCTCTGCTCTCCCTGGCCCTCCCTTTGTGTGGTGTTTACCCAAGGCAGAGAACAAGGGCTGTGTTAATACAATTAGCACAGCCAGGGAATCATTATCCTGTTGTCTGGCAAACTAATTCCGTGGCAATTCTGGGCTGTGCTGGTTTATTTTGACTAAATAAATCTTTTGTTTAAACCCCCAGAAAACTCCCTCCTGTCCCTGAGGGGCTGACATGGCCAAAAGGGACAGTGAGATTATTGTGATTTTTAGAGACCTGTGAGCTGAGGGTTTATGACAGCAGAGACCTTCCTTTATAGAGCTGCAACCAGCTGATATTTGTTGGGAAATTACGGATTCCATCCCATCTCCCCCCAGTCATCTCCCTTCCAAGGTCAGGGATGTTGTTCATTTACCACCTCTTGCCGTGTAAGACTTTCCATACCTCTGATCTTCCCGTTGCTTCCTCTCCCTCCCTTGTTTCCCAATCCTCCTAAAGCTGCTTTGAGGTGACCAGAACTGCAGGAGCTCCCCTCAGGTGGAGGGAGCAGAGAGGAATAATGATGTTTTAGTCTCGATTCTTTCCTGTTTCTCTCCATTTATTTGTTTTCCTGATCACCACTGAGCTGTTTTCAGAGGGCTGTTCACTATTCCAACATCTCCTCGGGCAGCACCTCTGACCTCTGTGGAGTTTTTAAGGGCCCTATTAAAAATCTTGTATTTTCTGCCTTTTTTTTTTTTTTTTTAATTATTCAGTGCCTGCTACAAACATGAGACATCCCTGAGCTGGGAGTGTAACAACAGGCCCTGGAAATGTGGGGTGATTCCATCTAATCCTGGGAATTTATTGACATTCCTGTTATTGGTTTGATCTAAAACCCCACTGAGCCACCAGCTGTGGAAGGGAAGGGAAGGAGAAGAGGAAGGAGAAGGGAAAGGAGAAGGGGAAGGGAAAGTTTTCCAGTTTCTCCCAGAATCCAGGATTCTGGCTGGGTATTTCCACCAAACATCATCACCCATCTCCAGCTTGGACTGGATACAGCAGTTCATGTGGAACCATGGAATCATTTAGGTTGGAAAATCCCTCTGAGATCATCAGATCCAACCAGCACTGCCCAGGCCACCACTGACCCATGTCCCCAAGTGCCACATGCCCAGGGCTGGTAAATCCCCCCAGGGATGGGGACTCCACCACTGAGATGAGCTTTGAGGTCCCTTCCAACCCAAACCACTCTTCCACTCTATAATTCCATGATCCTGGTGCACATTTTGGCTCCTTAGGTTTCCACCAGGAAAAGATGATGCCTCTAAAAACCCAGCATTGTCAGGAAATGCTAAAAGAGAGCTCCAGCACCTTCCCCACTGCTCCACAGCCTCTTTTTACCAACCACAACCGCTGCCTTTCTCTGTCCTTTGCCATGGAAACGTGGCATTGCTTTCTCAGAGCTGCTCTTTAATATTGTTTATTAAATGCAAAGCCCCGTGGAAAGGTTGCTCATCCTAAATCCCAGGCCTTCCCATCAGAATTCCATGGATGTTCCCTCGTGGACTGGCTGTCAGGACAGGAGCTTGGGTGGGTAATGAAGGGATTGGTGTGTGCTTGGCACCCTTATCCCCAACCCCAAAGTTCTGCAGACAGGATTATGCAGCTGAATACAGAATTTGGGGGCTGTTTTTCAGCTGTTCTGTTCATCCCTCAGTCCCAGGGGTTGGGGAAGGGGTTGGAGCCCATCTGCAGAGCTGAGTTACACCTTCCAAAGCCAGTTTGACCCTCCTGAATTCTGCTTCCCGTTATTCTGTGCCCCTTTTGACGTTCCCAAATCCCACACTGGCCCCAAACCACCCATCTGTCCTTCATCACCTTCACCTGGGTGTCCCCATGGCCTGACACCCACCTTTTGCAAAGCCCTGAAAATCCCAGAATTTGGGATTGGGATCAATTTGGGAGCAATCTTTTTTTTTTGTTTTGTTTTTTTCCCTAAATTCTTCCAGCCAGGGTTTGCTCCAAACTCAAATCAAAGCAACTGCAGCCCCTCAAACAACCCTGGAAAGAGCTTTCAGGTTTGAGATGCTGATGGAGATTGGCAGAGCTTAATGCAAGTGGAACAGAATGAATCAGAAGCTTTTCCAAAGGCTGATATTCATGGATATTGCACTTTTCAACGACTTCTTCCTTCCCTTCCAGTCAGTGGGGTGGGAGAGGGGACAGTGGGGCAGGTTTGGAGTTTATCCACACCAACATTGCAGGTTTCTCTGCAGGCACCAAACTGGGAAAGCCCCTTGAGCTGCAAACTGAGCCGGGCATCACATTCAGCTGGTTCCACCAGGAAAAGCCTGAATCCCAAAAACAGGGAATATCCTGAGCTGGGAGGGGCCCACCAGGATCATCCACCCAGCTCCTGGCCCTGCACAGACACCCCAAAATCCCACCCTGTCCCTCCAAACCCTCCTGGAGCTCTGGCAGGTTTGGGGGGCTGTGACCAAACCCTGGGGAGCCTGGGCAGTGCCAACCACCCTCTGGGGGAAGGACCTGCTTGGGAAGCCTTTGGAAAACGTGTGGAACAACCCCCTGTGCCCACCACAGTCCCTGCCAGCAGCAAAGGCTTCCTGGATCCTGATATTCATGCAAGGGGCATCTCCTCCCACCCAACAATGGCTTTTCACCGAACAATCTACCAACAACAACCACTTTGAGTATAATTAAGTAATTAATTATATTTTCTAATCTATTAAGCCTTGATTGCTTATCAAAGCATTCAGCTGGATCATTTTCCTCTTGTCATTTCCAATTAATTTTGCTTTTATTTTTTTTTTTTTTTTAAAGCAGAGGAAAAAGTCTCTCAAACTTCTTGGGGAATCAGGAGCTTCAGTGGAGCAGAAAGAATAATTGCTGGGTTTTTCCAGCTGGGTTTTTCCAGCTTTAGCTTCCCAAGGGATGATGCTCCACATGATTCCTCACAGGTAGAGCACCTGAAATGGTTTGGGTGGGAAGGGACCTTAAAGCCCATCCAGTGCCACCTCCTGCCATGGGTAGGGACAACTTCCCACTAGCCCAGGTTGCTCCAGCCTGGCCTTGGACACTTCCAGGGATCCAGGGGCAGCCACAGCTTCTCTGGGAATTCCATCCCAGCCCCTCCCCACCCTCCCAGGGAGGAATTCCCTCCTAAAATAAAAATGAGTCTTTACAGCTTTAGCACAAAATAACATCTTTTCTTTTACCAATAATTTGTCCTGGGACTTGAAGCAAACTCAGAAAACAAGTGAATATCCAATAAGGGGGAAGAAAAACTTGTTGCAGATCCCAGTGGAATTTGGGAAGGAATTGATTGGGAGAAAACCCACACAAAGGTGTGGGAGATCATTGCTCCAACTCATTTTTTTACTCTGTATTAGTTATCATAAGGCACTGCATAAAATGGAATTTATTTGGTTTGGTAATACACCCTGCTGTGATGTTTGATCTCACAGAGAGGAAACAACAAATAAATTAACTAATAACAGGGAAACTAAGCAGGTTTCCTTCTCCCTGTCCAGCTGGACCAGGAATGTTTTTGCACTCCAGTCCATGTAAATGGCTGCTTACTTAGTCCCCTGTGGGCACATCATCCACCTGGAGTGGCAGCAGGGCCACAATTTAAGTGCTCTGTGTTTCCTTCTTTGTGTAAACTGATGCCTCAGAGCTTTTTTGGATATTTTTTTTTCCACTTTTGTAGATTCTAGAAGTAGTTGTTGACAGACACGACTGTTGGGGTTTCCTGGGGGGGTGGGGGGAAAGTGGAGCAGCCAAACTGGAATTCACAGAAGACCCAGAAAAGCCACAAACAGAGCTTTGCAAACTGGGTCCCACTGAGCAGCTCCCAACCCTGCTGCACTTTGTGTTTGTCCACTTGGCTACCTGTGAGATCCCAGCAATGAGCTACAAATAACACCTTGGAATTCTCACTTCTTGAGCCCCCAAGAGGTCTGAAAACTCCTCTCAATGACCCCCATTTTCTGCTCTAAATGGCCCATTACACTTCCTTAATGAACCCATTTATTTTTAAGTTTATGTGCTAAATTGGACTTCTTTCATATATTCATTAATATATTAATGCATAATATACATATTATGCATACTGCAAGGTCTAAATCTCTTTAATTAAGACTTAAGCAAAGTCATACCCTCCCCACACCCCTGGGGGCTTCGAGCAGGGGCTGGAGGTCAAAGCTCCTGGATAAACTAATTCCAGGCCACAGGTTCTCCAAGAGATTTAATCACCTGCCAGGGATAAAGGAAACAAGGGACAGACCCCAGTTATTTTCTCATTTCAGGTCTCAGACAAATCCAAGATGCCACTGCACACCAAACAATGAAAAAGGGGATAGAAGCCAGAATTTCCCTCAAATTTTACCTGCAGGAAGATTATCCCACCTGGACATTTTCTAACTACCCATCCTCTCCCTCCCTTTCCCCTCCCAGAGACAGATTTTCCTCAGGAATTGCTCGTGGGAACAACCTTTCCCCTCGAGTGCCACTTCCATTTGGGGTGTCAATGGCACCAAGGTTTGCCTGGTGCCACTGCCACCCTAAAGAAAGGCATCTACAAGATGTAATTCTTCACAATTTCTTCTCCCAGGGTGAACTGGGGAAACTTAACGAGCAGAAAACTTTCTTAAGGAGAAAAAAAAATATAAAATAAAATAAAATAATAAAAAAAAAATAATCAAACCTCTGAAATTCGAGTCGGTGGAGAAATTCATTTCTCTGTCAGCACCAGCACAAACAGGTTTTCTCATCCTTCTCCTCGGGTATTGAAAGTCATTCATTTCAAAATAGATCTACAGATGTATTGCCATTTTTAACTGTGAAACAATGCACCAGACAGACAGCAAACTGACTCAGGACACTAAATAAATTTGCTGCCTTATTGACTGAGGTGAATACAAAGAGATGAAGCTCTAAATCCTGCCAGCTCTAATCTGAAGTTGTCATGCCAGCAAAAAATTACACCCAACTCAGCCCCAAGGAAATTCTGCCTCCGAAAGATTCTTAATAAACATGTTGGGGGAGGTTTGTCTCTTTGCTAAACCTCTGGGAAGCCAACTTGTTGTTTTGTTTTGGTTTGTTTTTTTTCTCCCCTTTCCTTTAAATAAAAATAATTAATTAAAAATCAATAAAGGAATGTCTTAAAAAAAGACATTTCTCAAGAGAGAGCACCGTTTCGAAGCGACTGGACCTGCTCCTGAAGAGCAGGGAGGGCTTTTAGGACTCCCTGTTGGGATTTCTGTCACGGAATGGCAGAGTTTTTCAATCACATCAGCTAAGAGCTGGAGATAAGATAGGGCCAGAAAAGGAATTACGTGGGATATACCCTGTATAATTTGGCTTTGTGGCTGGGGGAAAAAAAAAAAAAAAAAAAAAAAGTAAAATCAGAGGCAGTCACTGAAAGCCTCGGTGATTTTAGGATTTCAGCTTTAAAACAACTTATTTACTAGGAGACAAAGTTGGGATAATGTTTCAAAAAGCGGCTCCGTGGCTTCGAAACTCAGATGTGGTTGTCAGGCCTGCCTTAGGCACTCAAAGTTCAGTTTAAATCTTGAGTGCCCAGAGGCACAGAAGCAGCTGGGAGGTTTTAGGGTCAGGGGGTTTGGAGTTTAAAGGCAACTCCCCTGCCTACAGCACAGCTGGAAAGGAACCTTTGTCTTGCTGAACCCTCGGAAAACTTGCATTGGGGTGGAGTTTCTAAAAGCTCCAGAGGTGTTTTTTTGGTGGGGTTTTTTTTTAACCCCTTCAAAAACCCTGACTTTGGTAAAACAGGCAGGGAAAATGCTCCAGGGGAAGGATGTAGGACACTCAAACATCTGCCACAGGTCAGCTGTGGTGGTTCTGGGGCGCCTGGTAAGGTGAGCCCTCAGATTAATTGGGGTTTCTGGGCTTAACTACGGAACTGTGAGCACTGGATGGACACTTGCCTCTGGCTGAGTGGCATTTTGGGTGTAGAAAATTAAAAATAAATAAAAAAAACAAACCACAGGCAGCTAAAACCCCGAGTAACAGCTCCCAAAATAGCACTGCCACCACCACACGCGGATCCAAGCGATGCTTTCTGCCCTCCCGGGCTCCCCTGACGCTGGGCCTGCAGCAGATTGTTGGATGCCAGGGATGGAAACCTGCAGCAGCAGCACCTGCTCTGAGTTAATGAGCCCTGCCTGGCTCCAGAGCAGCTGTTGGTTTTGGTGGAGGCTTTGTCTTTGTTTGGGGTTTGCGGTGTTTGTTCAGCAGCTGCTGCTCCACCAGGCGTGGTCTTGGCTGCCAGGTCACTCCAGCCCTTGGAAAAAGCCTCTCTCCATCTTCCTTGCAGGCCTCCTCAGGTCCTGCCACAATCCCAGTTCTCCAGCCTTTCCTCCCAGCAGAGCTGCCCCATCCCTCTGATCATCCTGGTGCCTCCTCTGGACTCCCTCCAGCAGCTCCACGGCCTTCCTGTGCTGTTCCCCAGGGCTGGATGGCATTCCAAGTGGGATCTCACCAGGGACATACTCAGGAAAACATCTGAATGAAAACAATCAGCTGATTTCAGCTGTCTTGGCAACCTAATTATCCACAGAGCCTGAGCCAGTTCCACGTTGTGTCCAAGATGAGCTGAATGATGAAGCTGATAATGAGAACATGACCATCTACTATTAAAAAAAAAGAGCAGGTTTATAGAAACAACAAACCAGCCCATGGCAAACAGATGGGTACAAGATTCAGAGATGTTTGTACATACAAACCTTGATTGAAATTAAAATTATTAAGCACTGTAATAAATTTCAGCTTGGGTGGAATGAAAAGGTGGCCCTTAAGAAAGGAAGGGGAAAAATGGGTTTAAATAATTAAGGTTCTATTTACAAATGCCTCCTGAAGTATTCATGAGAATCTCTTCATGGGGATAATAAAGAATAAAATAAAGAATAAAGAATAAAGCTCCCATGTGAACAGCAAAGGTGTTCTCTGAGCTGCATCTGCCAGCTTGGAGTGGGTAGAGGATGGATAAGAGATCCCAGCTGCTGGGTTGGGATAGAAAATTGGCATATCTTTGATAAAACTGTGCTGTGGCTCAGGCAAACCATCAAACATCACAATCACAGGACTGGTGATGTTGCAAAAGACCTTTGAGATCAAACCCAACACCCCCGTGGTCACCACTAAAAACCTCAAAGTTTATTGAACACTTCCAATGCTTTACACAACCCTTCCCACGATTTTTCCCCCTTAACATCCAATCTAAACCCCCCCTGGTGCTACATGAGGCCACTGTTTCCTCCTCCTGTCCCTCAGAACCAACCCTGACCCCTCCCACGTTCGTTTGCTTTGTCACCTTTGGGAAAAAAAAAAAAAAAAAGGTCACAGAATACATATTTCTAACTCTCATGCAAATCACTCTGCAGATGTTAATTGCCAGTTAACAAGCAGTGATTTCTGGCCTTGTAACAGAGGGTTGATTTGGGTAATTGCAGCTTTGTTCCATGTTTTCTTTATCCAAGCCAAAGAGCCCAGACTTGCTCCCATCGCACCTTGTAGTGACAAACTGCCCGAGGTCCAGGATGAGCACCATTTCCCAAACTCCTTTGGATTCCTGAAAGGGCTATGGGCTCCTGGTGGCTGTGGGATCCTGGCATTTGGATCACAGGGGCTGCCTGGAGGCTCTGGAATACCTGCAAACCCCTCTGGAATTCACTGAGCCTTCAGCTGCCAGCCCGAGGGACAATCCCAGTGCAGCTGCAGCTGCAAGGATGCCTGGAAATGAGCACCAGAGAGCAGGGAAAAGCCTCCAAACCCTGTCCCTCCTGTATATTATTATACAGCAAGGAGACTGAAGGATTTATGGAATGTTTCCCTCCTTCCAGGGCAGCAGCGTCAGCTCTGTGGGGGCAGAGAGAAGGAAGGATTGTGTGGAGCACCTGGACACACCCCCAGTGGAATTCCTTAAATCAGGGCAGCACACCTGACCAGGGGTTGGGATGGAATTCCTAGGGGAGCTGTGGCTGCCCCTGGATCCCTGCAAAGTGTCCAAGGCTAGGTAGGACAGGGCTTGGAGCAACCAGGGATGGTGGAAGGTGTCCCTGCCTGGTGGAACTGGATGGGCTTTAAGGTGCCTCCCAACTCAAACCATTCCATGACTCCAGAATTCCATTATGAGCTGCCACTCCTGAAGGGCTGCCCTGCTCTGCTCCCTGTGCTCCTCCTGCACAGAGAGGGCCAGAGTGGCTGGTGCTGCTCTCCCTCAGCCTGGCTTTAGTTGGGCAGAGAAGGGGAGAACAATCCCCCCCCTTGCAGATCTTTCCAGGAGGAAACACTTCAGCTCTGCCTCCAGCACCCCCCATAACAGCTTCTTCTCCAACAGAACCTGCAAACAGAGCTGGGGGAGTTGGGGCAACATTACCTGGCTTGAAATATTCCCCCAAGCAGCTCCCTCCCTCCCTCCTCTTTAAGGGAAGGAACAAATAAAGCAGGTGCTCATTTCTGAAGTGAAAATAACAGAGCAGAATTCAATGAGAGAGGATTGGAGTGCCACGTTCACCTCCTGCATCTTTAGGAGGATACAACAGGTCTCCAAGTGTGCACTGGCAGCTCTTTCCCCTGCTGCAGGTGGCTGCTGTTGTTGTTTGAACAGGGGAGCTGCATCCCAGCCTGGTACTGAGTCACTGCCTCATTTTCATGAATTGATCCCAAAAAATCCATTTGCCTGCAGGCAAAGTTCAGCTTTCAGATAAATAAGTTTAGGCTGGGGAAAAATAGAGGAAAAAAAAAAAAAAAGCTGCTGTTTAGTGGAAGCCAAGCTTAGAAGTTCTGGAAGGGCCATGGAACTCCACAGGGCCAGAGAGCCCAGGCAGCCCCAGCTCTCAGGGGGCACAAGCACAGCAGCAGCAGCTGAACAATGAGCTGGGCTGGCACTCCAGGGGCTCAGAGGTGCTGAGACACCATCTGCCCTTCCCTGGGGGCACATCTGCTCCTGCTGCACCTGCCTGTGCTGGCACAGCCCAGCCCAGGGGAGAGCAGTCAGAGATCCCTGCACAGGCTCCCCAGAGGGGATGGCACTGGGCTGGCAGGAAATTGGAGCTTTCAAGGGACCATTAAGCTCCAGAAACGAGCCAGTTCATCTGCAGAGATGATATTTGTTTGTCCAGCACCACAGTGCTTGGTGTCCCCACCGCCTGCAGCGAGCACTGCTCAGGCAGCAGAGCATCACCAAACCCTTCCCTGGGTCACCAAACCACCCACAGCCAGCAGAGCATCACCAAACCCTTCCCTGGGTCACCAAACCACCCACAGCCAGCAGAGCATCACCCCAAATCCTTCCCTGTGTCACCAAACCACCCATAACCAGCAGAGCATCACCCCAAATCCTTCCCTGTGTCACCAAACCACCCACAGCCAGCAGAGCATCACCCCAAATCCTTCCTTTCCCTGTGTCACCAAACCACCCACAGCCAGCAGAGCATCACCCCAAATCCTTCCCTGGGTCATCAAACCACCCACAACCAGCAGAGCATCACCAAATCCTTCCCTGGGTCATCAAACCACCCACAGCCAGCAGAGCATCACCCCAAATCCTTCCCTGGGTCACCAAACACACTCCATTCCACCTTGGCCACCACCCTGCCCCTCACACCAGGCTTCTCTCCCCCCTCTCCCCTCTCAGTTTCTACAATTAAAACCATGGGCAAGCTCCTCCCGGGCTCCAGAGCGTTCCTGCCACCCCCAAGCCCAATCCCACGTGCTGACAGCCTAATTAATCTTCTTCTTTTGTCTCCCCAGCACCCGGGCTCCGCTCAGCTGTGGAATGTGGTGGCATCTTGCTGCGAGCACATCTGCCAGGCTTGCAGCGTGGAGGAAGGAATCCAGCAGGCTTTTTGTGTGATGAGATCTGTGTTTGTTTAGCTCTGTGCCCGCTCCAGACACGCGGAGGGGAGAACAATCTACACGGCAGCGTCCCGGATTTCCAGAAACACCTGTGATCCCAGCCACTGGAGCAGCAGAATGCAGCAGGAAAGGCGTCTCTGTGCCCAGGGAGAGACATCATTACTCCCACACAGGCAGCACTCAGGTAAAGAAAGATGATGTGACTCGGCCAAGGTCACCCAGGGAACTGTGACAAAGCTGGGAACGGAGCCAGCGCCTCAAATCCTCGGCTTAACTCCTACAGCACCTTCTTGTCCAAGGTCTGCATTCCCTCTTTTCCCTCTGGGGCTCTAATCACACAGCCTGGCCCATCGTTAGCACCCCTGTGCTGATGTGAAAGTGGAAGGTCTCGCTCTGATGAGCTCCTGCTGAGGGTGAAGCAGCTCCTGGAGGTTCCTGGTGCCAGTAAAGTTCCCCTCCCCTGAATGGAACCAAAGCCAAGCTTTTTGGTGGATCTTTACCCACCTTCTCGGGCCCTTGGGTGCCCAGGCCTTGTGCCAGCAGCACCCAGATGTGAAAAAAGTTGACTCAGAACTCACCAAACCCATCACTCCTGTGAGCAGCAACATCCCAGCCTGTGCCACCTCCTGCTCCCGGAGCTGAGCCCTGCTGGGTTTTACCTTCCCTCAGAATATTTGTTTCTGTTCCCAACCCTTCCATTTCTGGCCCTGTGAAATGGTGAGATTACCCCAATTTTCACTGAGTAAAAGGTTTTGAGGCCTTTCAGCTCAGTCATGAAGGGCTCCAAAGCAATTCAGGACTCACAAAAAAAAAATCCGTGCCGTGGTTGGAGTTGAGGTTTGACTGTCCAGGGTCATCAGGGCTGAGCTCAAATTACTGCACCACAAAATAATGAAAGGTCACAGGGTTTCAATCAAGACACTTGGCCACTCTAAATCTTGTCTCTCCAAGGAAGCTCTTGCTGCTGTTTAGGCTTGTCCCAGTTTATGGTTCCAATATCCATCCATAAAATTTGGTGTCCTGCTTTTAAACGAGAGCTAATCTTTGTCTCTGCTGGAAGGGAATGAATTCTTTCATTTACACCAGCAGAACCCGATCTGCACCTGAGAATTTTCTGAAGGTAAAACTCTGCTTTGCCCTTTTTCCCCCGCTCTGGCTGCCTAAATTCCTGATATTTGCTAAAGAAGTTATTTGGCTAACGAGCAGTGGCACCAAACCACTTTCACTGGGAGCCACAGGGCTAATAAAGGAGACAAAATAAAAAAAAAAAAGGGGGGGGGTAGGGGAGGAAGAATAACCTTCAGGTTCTTCAGGATAATTACATTTTGCGTCAAAGAAGACAAATATTTCAATTTTGGGCAACATGCACCTCCAGAATGAACGTGGGCTGTTTTAGTCACAACATGTCACGGGGATTAGGCTGATCAGGTACCTGCAGCCATGCAATTAAACCTGGCATGTAGTAATTAGGAAGGCAGGTGTGCTCAACACAAACTTACAAGGTTTCTCTCCGAGCTGTTGTCTTCCCTCGGTTGGGTGAGTGAACCCCCCAGACACAACAGAACCACTCCCTGCCACCCAAAAGGGTACAGAGCAGGGCCTGCAGGAAGGTTGTGGGTGGGGGGAGTGATGGATTAGATGAGCAATGAGAATTGGGACGATTGGGAGTCGATAGCACAGGGTAACAAAGCCAGGGGAGCCAATTGGTGGGAGCTTGTGGAGGAGCTTTGTGGGATATGGGATGGAATTACCCTGGCCTGAGGTGTTTCCCAAATGCTGTTGACACCCTGCAAGTGGAGAACGACCCACAGAAAATTTGATCCATGGAAGAGGCTCCCCAGGGGGGTGTGGGGTCACCTTCCCTGGAAGTGCTAATTAAAAGGAGCAGAATATCCCACTGCATGAGTTGATTCAGTCAAAGGTTGGGACTTGGTGGTCTTGGAAGTCTTTTCCAACCCTGATGATTCCATGTGCACCCCATCCCAGCACACCTCCAGAATGTCACCCTGTCTCTCAAGTTACTCCTGCTGGGTCTTTGTAAACATTTCTGAACAGAAAATCCTGAACCCCACCACTGAGGCCTCCCAAATTTTGATGCCTGAGAACCCTCCCAAAGACATCAGAGGAAATTCCTTCCCGTGTTCCACAGGCTCCCTGGCAGTGGGAGCTGGTGCTAATGAGAGCTGTAGGTCACGTGCCAGAGCTCAGTAAAACAATTAGGAGTCGTGTCCTACTTCCTAAATACCAATATTGATAAAGGAGTAGGACTTAAACCACCGTGAGACGTTTTTATGGTCACTGAGAACCCCCTGAGTTATGTTAAGTGGGCTAAGGAGTTAAAAAGGAGGATAAATCCCCAAGCCAACAAGAAGCCAGGAAAGGAGATGCCCCCCCTGGAGCAGGTCAGGCTATAATTGTGTGGAACAGGATATTTTCTCCTCTCCTCCTGAAGTATCCAACACTAACGAAGTCCACACGCAGTCCAGCTAATTCTAAATGGGAACTTTTATGCCTCCCACTAAAAGAGAGGACTTCTCAAAACTACCCAGGGGCATCTGGGTACTAAATTTGGGTTCAAATTAACGGGAGCTGAGCCTCCCAATCCCCCGAGCGGCTCTGAAAAGTTCTCAGGCCCAGGATTTACAAGTCCTGTTCACTCTGGAGGCTCCTGATGATCTTTATGAGCCTCCCTGGTCCTGTGCAGAGCACATTTGTCTCAGCTGCAGCCACCCCCTGGGATGGAGCAGGGGGCACAGGAGCACTGCATCAAAGTTTGGAGCCTGGGAGTGAAGGATTCCCAGGGGGAAGTGGCTGGGATGTAACAGGCTGTGATATAGGAGGGCTCATCCCATTTCAACAGGGAAAATGATGTTTCCTCTGCACAAGACCAAGGAAAAAAGCCCCCCTCTTTACACCTTCATCATCTTCAGACAAGGATCTCCCTGTACTCCCAAGCAGGATCACTTTTTTTCCCTGCTGACACTGATACAGAAGCAAAAGACTGCACAGGAAACTCTGCCTGTGTGCAATTAGGGATGGACTTACTGCTTGGAGCACACTTAACAGGATCAGCATTCCATGACACCCAAAATTACAACAATTCCAGCCAGAATTTTTAGTACTTACTGATTTCCAGACTATTCTGGGTCCTCTTTGGAGAAGGGAAATTGGTGCTTGCAGCCTTGACAGCAAAGGACAAGTGCCTTGACAGGACAAAATGCTTCTCTAAGAATAATTAAATCCAAGCGTGGTGTAAATCCCTGTGGGGCCTCTCCACGGGTAGTATTTCTAGCAAGAATCTCCCCAAACTTTAAATCCAATATTTCAAATTTATGGGTCCCTCCAGTGGTTTCAAGGTGGGAGGCAGCTGTGAGAATGTTCTGGTGCTTCTGTTCTACCCATCACACCTTTTTTTTTTTAGTCCAGTAAAGAACAAAATGCTCCCCTGCATGTCCTGGTGTAGATAATTTCTGTCTGAACAAACACAGGTAAAGGGTTTCCAATAATAATAATAATTTTAAAAAATCCCCATAAGCCTGATGGGTAAATAAAAATACAGGATGAACAGGATTGTTTACACTGTAACCTGGATGTTACATAAATATGGGCCCCAGGCAAGGTCAGGTCACATGGATTAGGAGACATCAGAGACAGGGAGAACAAACTTTCATTATCTTGGTTAAAAATAGGCAACTGATGCACAAAAAGCTTCAGTAAATTGCCCCAAATTATCCAGGTTTCTGCCAGAGAACTCCCAAGTACTGTAAGTGAACACTCTCAGTTCAAACTCAAATCAAACATAATTGGGGAGAAGAAGAGACACAAGAAAAGAGGCGAACTTATTGATCCTCCCTGACACACCACCAAGTCAGAAAAGAGCATTCCTACCTCAAAAGAGAAGGAAAGAGCATTTCTATCTCGGCAAGAAGAAGGGGGGAAAGGGTGTTTTCATGGAGATTATTCATTTCCACCCTAGGAATCATCACCTCTTTGGGGTCAGCTGTTAATGGATAAATGCTGGACCCAAGAAACACAAGGATTGCTTCCCTGCTCTCCCAGTCCTTGCTAGCAGAGGCTTTGCTCCATTAACTTCTCCCACCTGGATTTCCCACCATCAGTGCCTGCAGCCTGAGGCACTTCAAACATTCCCTCTGCCCCTCCCGTGGTTTTTAAAGCTGGAGTTGGGATCTTTGCTTAAGAGGAGTCACCTAGGTGATGGATCCTAAATGTTCAAACCCCCCAACCTTGGCTGGGTGGAAATCCAGTTTATCCAGGGGATTTTAGTCTTTGCTGGGCTCTGTCCTTCCAGCCCTGTCAGGGAGGGTTTTCACTCCCTGGCACCTGGAAGTTTTGGATGGGGCTTGGAGCAAGCTGGGCTGGTGGGAGGTGTCCCTGCTCATGGGTAAGGGTGGCACTGGGTGGGCTTTAAGGTCCCTTCCCACCCAGCCCATTGCATGGTTCTCTGATTTTCCACTTGCCCTCCAGCCACACCAACCACCTTGTTTTAAATACCCAGGGAAAGATCCTATGGCAGCAATTCCTGTAAATTAAATCCCAGAGCGCTCAGGGCTGAGAAACGCTGAACAAGCTGAGGGCGAGGGAGGAGTGATGAGATTTGTAACTACTTAGTAGACACACTAAGACAATTACAGTGCTGAAAGCTGCCCAGGCAGGTCCTGCACATCAGGCTTAGTTTGCACAGGCCCATAAATAGGTAATTTGACTTGGGAAAGCACTTTGGGATGGCTTGGGGTTGGAAAGTGATACGGAAAAGAGAATCTCCGTGTACATGTGGCTTATCCCACTGCAGCACCAGCGAATTCAACACGTTCACACTGCAGAGCAAGGAGGAGGAGGCTTTAAATGAAGATTTGATCACCCCTTCCACTGGGTTTTTTGAATAGAAAATGGTGTTGTGTCTCAGCTGTGCTCAGCTGGAGCCACATTCACAGATACTCTGAGGGGAGCCTCAGTTCTCAGGCCACTTTGAAAGGTCACACTGGGGGAGAGAGCAACCTCCTAGACAATGTAATATAGAACATTTAGAGTGGCAAATCTAAAGCAAACTTCCTAAAGTCTTTTCATGGGCGATGCTGAACAAGGAAGATGAACAAGGAAGATGAAAGGATGAACTGACGTGTAATGGAACAGCAAAATCAGGTGCCACTGATGGTAAAAGCATCTGCTTAACAGATTTCTAAAATGCACCAGAAATAGTCATCAAAGAGAACAGAAGGAATGTGTAAAAAATCTAAATATCATTCCAAGGTGCTTATCCAGAGCTTTAGGGACATGTCATGTGTTAAGTGTGTGTTTAATGTGTTAAGAAAGGATCCTAACTATGAATTGATTAACCAGCTAAAGGTAAAACATTAACACAGAACCAGCCCTGCTTTAATTACTGACCTCTTGAACACGACATCTCCCTCAAATGAACGACTTTGTAATTTTATTCCCAGCATCTAATGATCACCAAGTGAGCTTTTACAACCTATTAATAGATGACCTCCTGCAGCATGTGATCCAAAAACCCAGATAAGAAATACCTCGGGAGCTGTGCTGTAACACTGTCTCAGTTAATATTCAGTCTGTCCTTCCCTCCTCACATCCAAAAAGAGTGTGAAAAGCAGAGGTTTGATCCAGACTCGAGGAAAATCAAGGGGCATCTTTTCATTCTCTTCGGTGCCAAGAGGGTTGGGAGCAAAGACTGATAGAGAACATTATCATGCTCAGAGATGAAAAAGGCATTTCAGCGCTCAGATGTTCTCCTTTCAAAGGCAGAGATAACCCTGGGAGGGGGAACTTATCACACACCCAGCTTCCCCGGTGCTGTGCTCTGGAGAGGGGTCAGGAGGTCAGTGCAGGGAGGAGGGGATGGCTGAGTGGGGCTGTCCCTGGGTGACCCCATCAAGAGAGGCACAGCAGCCCCATTTAGAGGGTTCTGACTGCAAACAACAGAAAAGAGACTCTCCAGCTCCTCTAGAAGGCAGGTTTAAGGACAGGGTGGTTCTGTCCTGCCTGTAAACTCTTTCAACACCTCCTATCCCCACGTATTTTAGAGTCCAGCAATTAACTCCTCTCATCTCCCCTATCTCACTGCCACCTCTGTGCGCTCACAGTTTTGTTATTTAGGTGTTGGGTTTTTTTTTTAAATCACATTTGTTACTTACTGACAGCCAGTGGCAGCGTGTGAGTGATAGTCCCTCATTAATTAATAGTTTTACATTATGGAAAAAGAAGAGGATGAGCATCAAGGGGGAAAACCAGAGCACGAGAACTAAAAATACAGCTTAGGCTGTCTAACTGTCAGTGGTGTGCTGATACATTGCTCTTAGTAGACAGCCAATTAAAAATGGGAGTTTAGAGCGAAATAAATGAGCAGCTGCTGTGTATTTTCATAGAAATCAACCCTGACTTGCCCTGTGCCACTGACACACAGCCCTTGTCCTGGGACTTCTGCAGGATCAAAGCTCACCTTTACCACCTCAGCTTCATTTCAAACCCATCAACCATCCACTGAAGGAGGAAGGGATGTGGAAAAGTGACCCAAACTCTTACCAGGCACCACGTTGTGTGTGAGAGGCTTCAATTAAAACTAAGATATGAGAAGAATTAATTAACAAAAGCTCCACTAAGGCAAAAGTGAGGTGCTGGATTCAACCACAGTTTACAAGGACACAAAGTGATGAATTCGCCGAGTTTGCAATGGAAATTGCACGTGGTAATTACATGATTTATGTTACACAAATAATGAATTAATATTAATTAATTCCAGAGCTCTGGGTTCCACTCTGAGTTATGGCAGTGTGTGCCAAAAAGGCCTTCATCATTCCATCTTGGTCTGTTAAATCAACTTTCTTAATGTTCTTCTTCCTGGGACCATTCAGACTCACAAACCCTTCAGGAGAAGTAAATTCCTCTTTGTTTTTTTAATTTAAAATGTTTAGAAAGCACCTTGAGATGACCTCAACAGAGCACGTGCTACAACTTCAAAACCTGGGAGGTTTGGAAAACAGCCCTACTTTATTTTTTAGAGCAAGGCAACGAAGAGGGAAGCAATTCCCCCAAAACCTCGAGCTCAGTGAGTCCCTCTGGGTTTCATCATCACCTTCTTGGCTCCCCCTTCTCGCTGGATTCCTGTTAATGGGCTGCCAATTTGATTATTGGGATGGATGTGCCACCTCCCCCTGATGTTAAATGAGGATTCCTACACATCCTGGAGATTCTGAGCACTGGGAATGCCTGAGGAGCAGCTCACCCATCCCGCCTGGTTTGAGCTGGAGGCAAACCCGGGTGAGAAGGGCGATGCCAGGCAGGGAAAAAAAAAAACCAAAGAGGGAGAAGAGGACAAGAGAGAAAGCTGTTCTACCAGCTGCACGGTGCCCCTGGGAGCAGTGACAGTGATTTATAAGGCAGTATCAGAGTGTCAGAGTGTACCTGTCACTCCGGGCTCCGGGAGCTCGACCGCGCTCGCCGCAGACGGAGCGCGGCTCCGGAACGCTCTGCCGAGGAAACCTAATGGGAGCTGACACTTTTTGTTCCTCTCTGAATCAGCACAGCTCCGAAATGAAATTTTTCCATGGCACTGCTGCTGTAATTTGGGAGGCAATTTTGTCGGGAGAGCACACGTGGAGCAAGGAAGGGGGGGTTTTTTTTCGGGATTTATGTAAGGAGCAGGGAACGGGGGGAGGGTGTGGGTGAGGCACATGGAACACACGAGTTGTTTGCCAGTCCTAGCTGGAAAAAAAAAGAGCCAGCCCAGTTTGCTCCAGTAAGTCACTAAGAAAATTCCAGAGCTTCCCATCAGCGTCTTTCCAGGGAAGGACCTAATCCTGTCGCCTCCCTACCCCTGGCTGGGGAAAGGGCGCTGGTGAGGCCCTGCTGAGGCACCAGGACAGAGGGGATGGGAAAGGCAACATTTGGATTGCTCCTCTCCAAATCAGACACTCTTAGAGTCCCTTCTTATGAGGGAAAATGGAAAGCATCAGCATGGAGTTTGGGGTGTGGATCAGAGAGTGCATCCTGTGCCATCCCATTGCTCTGGAATGCCGTGCTCCCCTCACCCCCCAAACAGGGCACAGCTTCCAAAGCCAGGCTTGGAGCAACCTGGACTAGTGGAAGGTGTCCCTGCCCGTGGCACTGGATGGGCTTTAAAGTCCCTCCCAGCCCAACCCATGGTGTGTCTCTGTGATTTTAAACACTCCAGACTGGAGTGTGGATGGGATTCCCAGTTCTCCCAAGGCACAGCAATCCCACCGACTTTGCTGGAGCTCTGGGAAGTTTCAGCCACCTGAGAATGTCGGTGCTTTATGTTTTTATCAGCTGGCACTTCGCTTGTGAGCGTGTTTCCATTTGCAGATGAGTTGTGTTCCTGGCTGTGTTAGGTGGGATATTGGGAAGGAATTCCTTGGCACCCACCCAGTGCCACCCCCTGCCATGGGTAGGGACACCTTCCACCAGCCCAGGTTGCTCCAGCCTGGCCTTGGACACTTCCAGGGATCCAGGGATGGAGCAGCCACAGCTTCTCTGGGCAACCTCAACTCCAGCACGACACAGAATCTCCATATTACAAGTCTAATGCCTCCTTTTTCTGAGGATTAAAGTATTTTAGCAAAGACTACAAAAGAATATTTGCATGTACTCCAGCCCTCAGACTTGGGGGACTTTAATCTGGGAAGATTAGGCCTGTTCCACTTTGGGTGGTTAATAAAACAGATGGAAAAAAGAAAAGAAAAAAAAAAAAGCCCTAAGTAACCACTGCAGAGTTAATTTTCTCATTAAAAAGCTGTAATTTCAAATGCCTTTTTCCCCCTTTTTTGGAGGGTTTACAGGGATCCAGCCATGTGCTCATGTATATCCAAGGGATAGCTTTAGAGGTAAAAAAAAATAAAAAATCCTGTAACCCGTGGGAGATTTATTTTGCTAGGGAAGAATGTAAATTTGGCAGAGAAAAGCAGAATCAGGATGATGTTGACAGCTGCCTGGGAAAAAAAAAAAAAAAAAAAAAAAGAAATTATTGGTGGAAACCTAATTTTACCACTGGAAGCAGATTCTAGCAATGAGATGAATAACTGGAAAAAACAATTTTCCATTAAAAACAGTTCCATGGGGTAGTTTTCAAGCAGCTGAAAGATATCTCCACATATATATGCATACATTCATAAATCAAGCCCCTTCAGACAAATAACAAGTAGGAAATTAAATCCAACCCCATGTTACGTACACATCAGCATATATTGATAAATAGACACCAATGCTGTAAATATTTTGCTTCTGGTAAGGGCTTTTGAGGAAAATATTTTTCTGCTTGCGTCTAATTTAGAGGAGGGGTAGCTTTTACAATGGGAAATGCCATTTTTTTAATCAGCACTTAATTTTAAAAGAACCATTTGTCCCTGAAAAATCAAACGTAGGTGGGCTTAAAATATGTTTGTGCCTAAGAGGGGGGTTGTTGGGGTGTTTTAACCTTGATTTTGGCAGTCACAAAAGTACATTTGCTGACTCCTTACTGCTTAAACTAATTAATATCCATGGAAAGTCTGTGTAACAAGGAATGGGAGCAGCTGAAACTTTGCAGAAGGGAAACTCTGGTGGATTTACAGAGCAGGTAAACACAACTCAGGCCCTTCATCCAAAGGGAGTTTTATGGGCAATTAATTAATTACAGCAGTTCTCTTAAAATTTGTCTTCCTGACCTGCCCACAATTCATGAGGTCTGGAGAGGGAGTGACACGAGAGACTAAGGAAGGGAAAAGAGGGAGAAGAACCCACATTTTCGGAGTTTTTAGGAACACTGATTGTTGGGAGTTTCCTCCTGGAAAGTTTCATCCCTGGAAGTGTCCAAGGCCAGGTTGGAGCACCCTGGGCTGGTGGAAGGTGTCCCTGCCCATGGCAGAGGTGGAACTGGATGGGCTTTGAGGTCCCTCCCAACCCAACTCATTCCAAGGTGATTCTAAAGTTTAATCCTCTCCTTGGTTTAACCCCCCTGCAACCAACACACCCAAAAAGCCCCTTTCTCCTCCTCTAACCCCCTCCACTCCTCTGGGAAGGGGAAGAAAAAGCCAGCTGTCTGTATTTGGTGTTCAGTGTGATTTAACAGATCTCTCCCATGTCAAGGTCTTTCACTTTTGTGAGTAAAGAGACCAAATCTTGATTTCATTTTTTTTTTTTTTTCTCCATCGCTTTCCGGTCTGAATTCCTTTGTCTGCTATAAAAGAGAAGAAAGCCAAAGGAAGTAAATCCATCACTGAGAAGAATAGTGTGAAGTAAGTTATAATACATATGTCATACATGATTTAGAAGATTCTGGCACAAGAACTGAGCAGCAAAGCCCTGCATGCAGATCCATCGATAACGCCGTGATTTATGTGACAGCGTTTAAGGGAAAAAAATTACGAAGGAGGAATACACAAAAATAAATTCCCTTCAACACAGCCTAAATTTAATAAAGCAATCTAGCAACTGCCAGCAAATAGCAGAGCTCCAGAGTGATTAAATAAGTAGGAGCATAAATTATGCAGCGCAGTTAATCAACGAGCGGGGCCGCTCTGCAGCTCTCATCACACGCTGCTCCGTGCTCTGCAGCACCCACGTGCTCCCAGTCCATCCCCAGAGCCCTCATTCCCTTGGGTCAGCATTCCAACCTCAGGTTCCAGAGTTTTTTTTTCCCTTTGCAGCACAGCTTGGGGTTCCCTTTGTCACTGGGGTGGGTGTTTGCAGCCGGCCTCTGATGTTCGGTTTAAAACACAAAAGCCTTTCCTTCCCCACCCCCCCCTTTCCCATTTGGAAAGATTAGGGCTAATCTGAACGGTGCCCCAGTGGAAATCTAGGATTTCTTTTCCACACTCACTTTTTTCCCCACTTGAAAGCAGCACTAGCTTGAATTCACAACACGCTGACTGGATCTATTAATAGCTTTCCCAAATTTCTAATGTTAACATGAGTTTGCTCCTCATCCATACATGCACAGCTTTCCTTTGCCATTTCCAAGGCAGAAATTTATGCTGGCAATTTCAAACGCACTTAAAAGGGTGTTAAAATGGCATTTAAATGAGATGAGCAGCTCAAGTCACTCCCTCACCCACCTGAGCTGGGAGAGACCAAGGTTGGCTTGGATGGGTGCCCAAAGCTTTTGATTTAGATCCCTTATGTTCACAGGTATTTCCATGTGTATTCCCTTGGAAAGTGGGGAGAATTGTGTCATTCTAACCCTTGAAAAACCCTGAGCTGGGAAGTTTCTTCCCCTCTGCCCCTCTACTTTTCGTGAGCCCCGAGTTCTCTGAGATAATGAAGGATGTGAATGCTGGGAATCATGAGGTGTCAGGGTAATTTTAATCTGCCTGAGACTGACAACTGTCAGGCTCCTTTGAAAAGCACAGGCTTAAAAATAAAGTCTGTAATATGAACAATTCTGGATGCGAAGAAATGGAAGAACTGAAGAAATTATAAACGAAGGTCTTATTTTCTGTTAATTGATCCTGTGCCATTAACAGACAGGATTCAGGTGTCTTTTATATGAAACTCATATATAAGTTTTCAAGCCCTTAATTCATGGATTCTTGCTCTTTTTTTCTTGTTTTAATTCAGTCCTAAGTACCTCAGCTGAGTTGGTGAACTCATCTGCAAAGCAGAGCAGGAATTCACCTTTAGGAGCTGCTTCTGCTCCCAGAGCTGCAGACACAGATTATGTTCCAGGAATGGTCCCACTCCACCAGTCTTCCTTATTTGCTACCCAGTGATGCCAAGACCTTCCACCTGAACGGGCAAAAATACCTTTCTTTCTATCAGTGGGATCAGAAAATGGATTTCCTTTAGTAGCCAGTTATAAAATACAATTTATTTATGCCCTGAAGAGCTGGGACAGGTTTCACTGTAGGAGTCTCTTCAGAGAGGAGATGCAGGTGCAGGTGGACCAAGCACCTCAAAGCACCTGGTGCTGGCAAGAGATGTCAAAACCTGGACAAAATGTGCTGTAAAAGGGTCCTCCAGGAGCTCCTGCCAAGGCTGGTGGCAGATCCTTCTCCCCTTCCCCCTGTTCAGGCCCAAACAAGGAGGCCCCAAATAAACAGCCACATGGGAGAACTGTGCAATGAATTTTTACCTTCTCTCCAGTTTGATAAAGTCAGCAACAAGTCAAGACTTCCCTCACTTCAAGGTGACTTTGGAGATATCACTTTGAAGCTCTCCACATATTTTGCTTTTTGAAGTTAATTGAATTCCCCCTGACAGCAAGTGGACTGGAGTGATACTCTTGCAGCCTTCTATCAAGTTGCAGGAACATCTGAAAACTACCTGAGATGCATTTTTTTTGTTCATTTTCCTTGTTTATCTGGCCCAGATTCCTCTCCAGTGACCCACGTGGAATGTCACTGCTCACGATGCCTGAAGGCAATGCAGGCTCCAGGTTTGTCCTGGTCACCTAAAAACCTGTATATTAAATATATATAAAATATCTATCTATATTACATATAGATATCAGAAATAATATTTTGCCCATGATAAGCATCATGTTCTATGTGAGAACAACAGTCAGACCATTGATTTTTTTAACTTCTGTTTTATAATTAAAGCACTAAACCCACATTAACCTCGGGACAGGTTTGTGGAAGCCACCAGGCTTAAACTCAGCCTGAGACTTCTGGAATAAAACTTTCAGCTCAATCCGTTTTAAATGGTTCAGTTTAACACTTTATTTAAAGAGGTTTTTGAAGGGACTGACAGAACAGCTGAAAAAAATCACAGAAGTCTGAGAGCCAAGCAAGGATTCTGAGCTCTCTGCTGCCTCAGTCTGCACCTCCAGTTCAGGGATGAGATTTAATCCCACCCAGGTACCTGCACTAAAACCACAAGCACATGAAGTGTCGACCAGGAGCTGTTTAACACAAGGATTGTCCTCAAATGGGCACCTGCAGCCCCTCAGCACAACACACACCCCCTGGTGCGCCCCTGGAATTGCATTGATTACTGATTTATCTTAAATTAAAACTGGTTCAGCAACAGGCAAACAGCCCCACGCTGCCAGTGGCTCAATAAACTGTATTTCCCACAACTTTACTACGGGTTTCATTCTGTTGGGTTCCTTTTCCTCTCCCAACAGAGGAGAAATACGAGTGTGTAAAACCAGGAGTCCTCTGGACTAGAGGGGTAATTAAAGCCACGCTAAAGAGGTGTGAAAGATGGACTTGCTTTACCACTGGGATACAAGAAATTATCCCAGCCTTCTCTAGGTCTTGGGAAAAAAAGTCCCCTGCAGTCGTGGCTGAGTCTGGAGTTTATGAACCTCCAGCCTTCCTACTGTTTTATTAATTATTGATTTATTAATTATGCAGCCTGCACAAGCAAACAACCACCAGGCTGTGTTTTCAGGAGCCCCACAGCAGCTCCAGAACCCCTCAGGCACAGGCTGGAATTCATCTGGGTGACCTTGGGCCGTAATTACCGAGCTGGGCTGAGCACCAGCCGTGATTTACTCCGGGTGACCTTCCAGGACTGAGCTGTCTGGGAAGTTTTATGGGGACGTGATTGACGACCAGCCCAGAGCTTGAGCGATCCCACAACGGCCCTGCTGGTGCTGAGGGACCCTCTGGCTCTGCCCCAGCGCTTTCCAGGGTGGCCAGAGGCACAAACTGGAACGGGGAAGATTTTATTTGAACACCAGGAAAGGCTTTTTTACCGTGAGGGTGCTCTGGGGCTGCCCAGGAGGGGCTTTGGGCAGGGACAGCTCCCACTGTCCCAGGTTGCTCCAACCTGGCCTTGGACACCTCAAGGGATGGGGCAGCCACAATTTCTTCGGGCAATGAGGTACAATGGTGAAGCTTATAAGGTGTTTGCACCTTTTCCCCAGCAAACCCTGCTGTTCTGTGCAAGATCCAAGCTCCAGAGCACATCCCAGGGCACAAAGTGGGCTATAATTTACTGCTTCCACACATCTCTCACTGGAAGGCCTCCATCTGTTTCTCCGTGCTTGGACCTTGGAAGAGCTGAATTCCCTCCTTTTGGCTTTGTCCTTCACTGCTCTGGTTGAGACCCATGGGATAACCCCAGCTGTATTTTGCCCAGTCCCACAGAGGTGTGAAGTCCCTGGACTTGGGGCAAAACAACCTCCCTGATCACGAGCTGCAGCACAATCCAGTTCCAGGCCCACTTAGATCCCTGGTAGCAGAGATAAAAGCCATTGCTTGTGGCTCTGCCATCCTGAAACCTCCCACTCAGCTCTGGAAATAACCCCCCCCACTGTTCTGCAAGGATCCAGCAGCAGGAATTTCTCCCTTTCCAGGCTTGCAGCAGCCAAGGGAGGGGGTACTCCTGTAACCAAGGGGGGATGTCACCCATGGAATCACAGGGTCATGGAATTGTTCCAGTTGGAGAGGACCCTGGAGATCATCAAGGCCTGTCCCCCAGCCCAGAGCACTGAGTGCCACCTCCAGGAGTCCCCTGGACACCCCCAGGGCTGGGGACAGGAGTCAAAGGACACAAAGGGGTCCCTGGCAGGGAGGCAGAACATTTACAGGTGTCCTGAGGGAACTGCTCGAGCCTCTCCTCTGTCTCTCTGGGACAGCCAGGAGTCAACTCTGCTCCTCCCAGCCCTGTTCCAGCACAGGAACAGGCACCTCCTTTCTGGTGCCACTCAGACAAGGGGACAGGGCATCTAATTCAGATGCCAAACCTGCCTTTGCTGCTTGATTCCTGTGGGATCCATCCCTTCCCCTCCTTATCTGCCTGCTCAGAGCAGGGTCTGGGCATCCCCACACTGATCCCAGGGCACCCCAGCCCTCCTCTACTGTAAATAATCATCTGCTTAATTCTATATGTTGATGGAGTGCAAAGATTAGATAAACACATTTCACATCCCCCTGGCAGTGCATCTGCTGCTCTGAGAGTGCAGAGACTCCTCTGAGCTGCTCCAGGGGTGAACTGGATCCTTTGCACATGGAATTCTCCTGATTCTTTCCTGTTGGCTCCTGTTCCTCACCCTTGTTTCTGAATTATATCCCACTATGAAGTTGGCTCAGGTGATTTTCCACCTATTTAATTGCTGTTTGCCTCAAACATATCCAAAGGAAACCCTTGGGTCCACTAAGGGCTTTTCCATTTGCCACCCTTGTAAATACATATTACAAAGATAGCATTCATCATATCCAAAGCATATGAGAGATCCAACCTCCTGAGACCCTGCTACACTTGTTGAGACCGTCCTGGCTGAAGGATTTTAACTAATTTTTCCTTGACAAAGTGTGATATTTGTCCTCAACAGACTGAGGTTCTAAAGGAGTGAAGGAGCTCGTTGCATTTCTTGTGATCATCCCCAGGTCACACTCAAAAGAGCAAAAGAGCTTCCTGCTGAAGTGAAAAAAAAAAAAAAAAAGGGAAAAAGAAATTAAAGGAAAGGCAAGTTGGAAAAAAAAAAAGAGAAAAAAAAAAAGCATTCCCAAAGAAAGCCAGAGGCCTAATTGAACAGCAGCTCTTCATGCACTTAATCAAGCTTTGGGTTTTTTTGTGTTTATCTTTGATGTTTCTCCAGCAACTTCAAACTGCCAGAGGTGCAAGTGCAAAGAAAATCCCGAGCAGTTGCTGGGTTTTAAAGCTGCTCCCAGAGGTGAGTGCAGGCTCAGGGGGGGTCAGAGATTCACCACCTGCAGCCCAGGGAGGTGGGACAGTGGACACTTCCAGGGATCCAGGGGCAGCCACAGCTTCTCTGGGAATTCCATCCCAGCCCCTCCCCACCCTCCCAGATGGGAATTCCTCCCCAATATCCCACCTCTGGCAGTTTGAAGCCATCCCCTGTGTCCTGTCCCTCCTTATAAAAAGTCCCTATTCTCTCTCCATCTCTCTTGCAGCTGAGCAGCTCATTCCATTCAAGGGGGATGGTTCTTTTCAGTTAAAAATAAGGCCAGTTTGTTCAACCAAACATTTTTTTTTACATGAAAGAACACGATGAATTTCTCCTCTCCAAACACAGACCATTAGCAATTCATTTCAGGGGCAGGACTAACCTTATCCAGCTTTATAACCCGTGTGGATGCACATGTGTGCATGTGGAAATGTCTCAAATCAGCCTCTGAGATACTCACTTACGCAATTTTGAAAGACTAAATTGGGATTATTTTAGTGGGGGACCGTGGGCTTTAGCTGCCTAAATCCTCCCACTCTTCCCTAAGCCCTCTCCCCAATAAATAATAACTGTAGGATAAAACTTGTATGACGATCTTCTGAAGCCAGGGAGCCAGAGATTAAAGTTTGGGGGTTTGGGAGGTTTGGTTTTTTTTTGTATGTGTGTTTGGTATTGTTTGGGTTTTTTTTTAAGTCTAAATGCATTCTAAACAGTGGGATGCTCCTTTATGCTAACTCAGTCTGGGAGAGAATGGAAACACTTGCTGAGAGAGAGGCACAAACAGCTCTGCTATCAAAGGCGTGGAGAAGCTTTGTTTACATTCACTCTGCGTGAATTCCAGCTTCCATATGGACGGAGCCCGTGGATTATGGCTCTGTGGGGGCAGGTGAAGGGGTTATCTGGAGCTTCCTGGGCACGTTGCTGTCCTGCAGCAAAGAGCAGAGTTCTCAGCTTCTCCTCTGATCCACCTGCCCTGTTTCAATCATTCCTTGCGCTGCCAGCAATTCCTTTTATCTAAGAGGATAAAATTTTGGGGGAGGGAAAACCCCAACCAAGAGGAGATTGTGTTGCTCTTCCAGATGATTGTTAATGAGTGTGTTTTCTCTTTCCAGTCCTCTTTCCCATCCTTTCCTTGTGTCAACGCCTGGGAGTCGGACACAGCAGAGAGATGAAGCCTGGAGGGCAGAGCAGAGGAGCTGTGGCTGTGTCTGAATCACAGAATGATGGAATATCCTGAGCTGGAAGGGACCCACAAGGATTGAGCCCAACTGCTGGCCTTGCACAGACACCCCAAAATCCCACCCTGTCCCTCAGAGGATCATCCAAACCCTCCTGGAGCTCTGGCAGGTTTGGGAGGCTGTGCCCAAACCCTGGGGAGCCTGTTCAGTGCCAAAAACCCTCTGGGGGAAGAACCTTTTCCCTGAGATCCAAATCCAACCTCTCCTGACACAGCTCCATGCCACAGAGTTGAGGAGGAGCTGCTTTAGCAGGGATGGGGTCAGGAAGCTTCAGTGCTGGGCTTGTAACACCCTTAAACTGGTGCTCAAAGGCTGGACTGGATGGTCTTGGAGGTCTTTTCCAACCTTAACAAGGTGGGGAAAGGGGAAAGGTCTCAGGAAGCTGGCAGTGATCACTTTAATCAGGTGATTTGTTAGAGATCAAACCATGACCCTGAAAATTTGGGGAATCTTCACCCTTGTACATCCTCAGACTTGGACTGGACAAATCTCTGTGGGACCTGGAGCTTTAAATCAGCCCTGATGAGCAGGGCTTGGATTTCATTCCCTCCAGAAAGCGCTCCTAAAATAAATCTTTAAAGCTTCCATTCCATGGCTCTGAGTTCTCCCATCCTGTTAAATCCTACCCTTGCCATGAAAAAAGAAAAATGCCCAGGAAATGTCATGTCCTATGGCAATATAAACAAGTTAACAGGGCTGCAAGCTCCAAAATTAACAGGATTTTATACAGTGGGTGCCTGGAGCCTGTTAGTGCCTTCAGAAAAACAAGCTGTCGATACAGCAGGAGCATCCCAAGAGCCTTGAGGAATGCAGTGCCTCTGATGGAGCACTTTGCAACATGAAAGTCTCTTTGTTTTGCTGCAGATTCCCATCTAAATGTTGTAATTCCCTGATCTCACAAGATATTAAAGCCTGCTAATGATAACCCTTCGTGCTGCTCTTCCAGCAGAACCTTTCAAGTGTTATTTACAGCCCAGGAAGGGCTTGGCTTTGATTGCTGCCTGTTTGAACCATTGGGTGAGGAGGCAAAAATCAAACACAAATTATTCCTCAGCAGTTTCCCTTGGAAAAAAAAAAAAAAAAAAAACAAAAAAAAACATGGAATTTGTGCCTTACTCTGTTTGGCTGAACAATTATAACCCTGGGAATGCCAGTAAATAGAATGTTGAGTCCTGCTTTGCTTGTTGTGGATCATCTCTGCCCCAAGAGGTGTTCCCAGTTCCCCTTGGAACACCAGCAGGAATAACATAATTTTGTCAGGAATTCAGGAGACCTGGGATCTGATCTCACCTGAGTGGTCCAGGGAACCACAGAATTAAAGGAGTCAGATCAGAGGGAGGCAGGAAAGAGCAGGAATATGGACCAGGATAGAACAGGAATTTGATCCTTCTAGGCCCCCATTCCCAGTCCAGGAGCTTTGCTTCCTAAGGCACCCTCAGACACCAAATTCACTGGAAAATCTCCCAGGACTAAACTCACTCTGCTCCTCATTTTAACCCTTTCTTTAAATAAGAATCCAGAGTTTCATTAAATATGTAAAATTAACCTTATCAGGTGTTAAAACCAGTGCTGTGCAGCCCTAAGGAAGCAAAGAAATACACAAAATATTAGGATTTTATTTTATTTTTCTCTCTCTCTCTTGGAACTCACAATTTTTCAGTCAATCCAATAATAGCTCCTCATTGTAACAAGTTTGAGCTTGGCACCGCTGGCAGAGGGTGTTTTTCTGGGCCTTCCAAAATCTCTTCAGCAGTGATTGTGAGTTAACCCAGGGACTTCTCCAGCGAGCCAGCCCTGGTGCTGCTGCCAAACAGCTGATTCCAAGGCAGCTGCACGAATTTCCCCCCCTCCCTCCCCAAATCATGCACAGCTTGGGGATGGAAAAGATAATAAACATATGGAATAAGATGGGGAAGGGTTGGAGGAAAGAGGGTATAAATAAAAGTTCCAAAACTGCCAGCTGGGGAAATAGGAGACTGAGTAGGCAGAACAATAGAGAGGGGAAAAAAATATGGGAAAATAGAGTTTTGTCAAAGAGGAAAGACTGATTTGGTCCATTTTGTGAAAGAAAATCCCTCTGTATTGAAGAAAATGAATGAGCAGCCCCCAATCCCAGGAAGCTGTAACATTTTCAAGGGACACTCATGGAAGTAGAGAGCTGAAGTTTCATTTTTAGAGACTTCCCAGTTGCCAGCCCGGAAGATAAATGTCAATAAAAGGGCATGTTACGTGCCAAAGGTACATTCAAAAATCAGTTTTCAGCTATCACAGAATCAGGGAATGGCTGGGGTTGGAAGGGACATCAAGGATCATCCAATTCCAACTGGTGGAACACCTTCCACTAGCCCAGGGTGCTCCAAGCTCTGTCCAACCCGGCTTTGGACACTTCCAGGGGATCCAGGGGCAGCCACAGCTTCTCTGGGCAACCCCATCCTGTTGTTTTGTTCTGGAAAAAACCACATCTGGAGGCTGAGCTACATTAAAAATGAACAGAAACCATCTGCAGTCCAACCTCCCCCAGTGTAGGAGTGGGAACCCCAGAACCGTGGAATGGGTTGGGTTGGAAGGGACTTTAAAGCTCATCCTGCCATGGACAGGGATCCACTCCCTGGATCATCCCACATTTTGACATCTCCTCATCCACGAGCACCAATCTTTCAGTTGCTCTGAGGGCCAAAATTCCCAGGAAAAAGGGCAGAGTGAGGGGAGTTCCCTGGGCTGGTTGGTGAGAACGGCGTCTCCTCACACACAGCTTTGGTTCTCCTTCTGAAAAGCACCCTGAGCTTCCAACTGCTGGGGGCCAAGGAGTGGAAAACCACTGTAAAGATGGACAACAGAACAGGAAAATGGAGAATAAATGACCAGAAACACTAATAAATCCTCAAGACAGCCCAAGCCCGTGGCCCTGGAGCACTCCAGGCTCTGCAGTTCGGGCTGGACCTTTCACAGCAAAGCCAGGCTGGCAAAGAGCGTCCCACCAACAGCACCCCCCAGATTTTGGCTCGGGGGGAAGAGCTGCCAATTGGCCTGTTTTCTGAATGCAGGATGGAGCAAGCAAAGCTCTGCCTTTCTGCTGCCACCAGGGGAGATCTCCAGCTCCATTCCCAGCCTCCCCTCTCTGGGCTCCTGCCCTTGTGCTGCACCAACTTCCCCCTACCCTGCTCTGAGCAGCTCCTCTTGCTGCAGGCAGCTCTTTCCAACCCTGGAAAGGCCAGTGGAACAGGGGGGCCTTGGCACAGGGAGGCACCAATCTCAGTGATGGATGGATGCCCTGGGGTTTTCATTCCAGTGGGCTGCACGTGTGGAGAACACAGCCTGCGTTCTGCAGAGAATTTACTGCAGCCCTGCACAGGCCAGAGAGGAAAAATAGGCACTGCTCTGATTGCCTTCTGCATCAGCATGACTCAGCTGCAGGAGAACACAAACCACACTGCAACGGGCCTGTGCACCAGGCTCCACATGGAAATCTTGGGGATAATAAGTTCCAATTAAATCACCGCTGCTACGAGCCTTGAAGTGCTTGTTGAAGTTTGAATTTAATATTAAACACCCCCCCCAAGTTGTTGGGAGGTTCAAGCTGTCCCACCCTGGCTGTGGCAGTGCAGGAATTCAGGAGGTTTTCCTCTGGCATCCTCCAGCACTGTTTTTGAGACTGTTGTTTATCCCAAACTTTCACTTAGGACACGGGATTTCCTCTCAAACCACGGCACTGGGATCCCCCAAAGCAAGCAGAGAATCCCCTTACCAGTCTCAAAGGGTTTAGGAAGCAGATCCTCAAGGAAGGACAGACCTGAATTCATCTGTTAAATCCTACTAGTGATGGGCTAGACCTGAACATTCCCTTCACCTTGGTCACTCCAGCTGGCTCAGGTCAGATCAGGTTATTCAAGATGGTAAATGGTAAATGTTGGTATTCACTCAGCAGCAGGGACAGATAAAGGATTCACTGGACGTTTTGCCTGGGAAATGGGTCATATTTTAACTTCTGCCAGTTTAAACAACTCATGCAGGCACCAAGTTTTATCCTAAATATTGAACTGGAGCAGCTGAGGAGGAGGTTTGTGCTCGAGAATCCTCTTCTGACCTAAGAGGTCAAGAGGGACAGATAATCCCTGCAAGCCTCCCAGGTGCCAAGGCTTCCTAAATGGAAGTGCCCCTCTCCCACTTCATTTTCTGCTCTTTTCCCCTGTGATCAGTGGAGATGGAGAGGCCAAGTGGTTCCAAACACTCCCCAAGGACACCAGAGGTCCAGAGCCTGCTTGGAGCTCCTCCTGATGATTCCAGGCCTCTCAGGCTGCTCTTTATTTATTTATTACCCTCAACCCAGCACCAGAAACCCCCCAGTTAAACCCAGTAACTCATCACTGCCCCGGGCCAGTCAGCACCACAATAACACATCCATTAGCCAAGCCCAAACCAAGAATAAAGTGAGAGAAGGAAAGTTCCAGCTCTGCCTTACTCTGGAGCACCTTTTAAAACACAGATTAAGGGGAGGGGATGGGGCAGCTCCGAGCAGGGTCTTTTAAACCACTTCTAAAAGAGGAATTTCGATGTTCCACCTCTCTCAGGGACCCAGCTGCTGCTGGAGGATTTGGGCCTCTCACATTCTGCTTTCACTGCCATCAGAGGTCCAACACATGTCCACTTTCACCCTAAGAACCTCTGAGATGCCATCCCCACACGCCCATCTGTAGGAATAATAATCCTCATTAGTCTTCTGCTCATTCTCATCCTTCCAGCCCCACCTCCCTTTCCCCTGGGGGGCCCCCCAACCATGTCCGGCCACTCAACAAAGTCTCGGGATCCTTTTCAAGCAGATCTGGCTCATTTGCCGCTCTCAAAAGGAGCGATTTCCTTTTGTCCCCAGCGCTCTAAAATGCAAGGCTTGTATGCAAATAGGAACGGCCCTTCCCTCGCAGGGAGAAATTGTGGGCAACCACAATTATTAATTCTCCATTGTTGTTCCGACTTTAAACTGTTCTTTAAAGCCACTGTGATCTCTTTTCAAGCAGCGGAGAAAAAGAACACTTTAATCACTAAAAGTGCATTAAAAATTCAGCACTTGAATCCTGCCTAATAGATTGATATTTCCCATGAGCTGTCAGGGTAAGATTAGCTATTAAAAATTCACTTGTCCACAGGCACGTTAAATCCACCTGAAATTGGGCTCTGCTTGTTTGCTTGTTTGTTTTTCTGGTTAAAGAGACACTTAAATTCTGACCTAGTCACGATTTAAATAAATCAGGGAAATTTATTTGTGCCTTTCCATAACGTTTGGAGACTCAACTTCCACTTCAAGAGCCAGCTGGATCCTGCTGGTCCTTCCCGTGTTCCCCTGGACACTTCCACAGCTTAGGTTGTAAACTGCAAATTTTGGAGCATCCTCAGGAGGCAACACCTCCACATCCCAACCCCTGCCTGCATTTGGTGTTTTAGGAAGGATGGGGATGGAATTGCCTCACATTTAGGGGGAGAGGGAGGAGGAGAAGAGGGATGGATGGGTCTGAGAACCAGGTAATCACTCAGGAGACATTGCCTTGTTCTCCTCTATTTCCTACCAGGGATTTTTACAAGGGTTTGCTACAAATCTAAATGACCTGCACATGGATGGAATGTCAGTAAACACGGCAAAAAGAATAAAAAGGAGAAAAAAACACTTTGGGCAGCTCCAAATGCTGTTTGGATTGGTTTTTCTGGGATGTTTTTCCAGCTTTCTGACCAGCTCCAAGAACTCAGGGTGCTCAGGAACACAGAACTGAAGGAGCCCCCAGAACCAGAGATATCAGAAAGGACACAAAAACCACCTAAAATAATCCCAATCAGCCCCCAGCAGCTCCTCCCAGCACACTGATTGCTGCCCAGATATATTTGTTGGTCTTTTCCCCTCTAAAAAGGGCCTTGAATCCAGTGTTGGACACCTCTGATCACAAAGAAGACACCAAAAAATTGAATATAGGGGCAAATCCACCCCTTGTTTTTCCACTCTCAGTGAATTCCCTCTGACAAGATCCTATAGATCCATTTCTGTTTCATTCCACGGTGTTTCTTGTGATGTTCCAACCACTGGGAACAATTTGGGATTGAACAGAAAATGATAATGTCTAGACAGCAACTATGCCTGAAGTATTTTCAGGGAATATAAAAGCCAAGCATTACCAGCAGCTCTAATGGCTCCAAGTTAATAATGACAGCGTTAATTTTAATTTTAATGATTCGAGGTGGGTATTTAAAAAAAAAAAAAACCAACAAAAAACCAACCCACCACAAACCAAAATCAATGAGCTGGAATAGGAATTGTAATTTTCCAAGCTGGACAATTATTAATCATTTGTATTATTCAATTAATAGTGACTTTTCTAATTAATAGTATGCTTTATGTCCCCATCTGGGCTTCGAACACATCATTCATTTTTATCCTTGAGAAATAAACAGCTGCAAAGGGGGTTGATGCACAGCTAAAAGGAGAGGGAAATTAGGCATTAGATTTGCTTTTCCATTTTAGCAAAAAAATCATTCCCTTGAAAAATAATGATTTTTTTTTTTTTAATGCTCCAAGGATTTAATGTCTTTTATTTCCATCTACACACCTTTTTTTTTGTTGTTGTTTTTGTTTTATTTTTGGAGCCTGCCAAAATTTTTATTCACAGGACGTTTTCCCTGCATTTCTGTGGAGCTGGAAGGTTCAGAAAGAGTCTTCATGCAAATATTTACACAGTGAGTGACCCAGAGTGAAACTCAGCGCTTCAGGTAGTCCAAAATATTCCTCCTAAACCACTTTTTGTGCATCAAAAGAAGCTGCTGTGACTCAGAGAGAGCCTCAAGGTGTCACATCAAAATACTCACAGGAGAATTTCAAAGCATTTGGTGGTTCCATTGAGGTTAAATTAAGTCCAGCTCCCAGTATTGAGTAATTACTTCCCAAATTACATGCTTTGATTTAAGAAAACAAAACAAAACAACAACCCAAATAAACAAATATGGATTTCAGGTTTAAGAATGACGTGGTTTTAATGCCAATTTTTGGGGTCTCTACAGCAAGAGACAAAAAAAAAAGGAAACACAAATTCTCCTCCCCCAAAAAATAAAATCAAACCAAACCCAAAAACCCCAAAACCAAACAAAAAACCTCCAAATCGAAGCAAAAAAAAAATAAACAAATCAAACCAAAACCAAACCAAACAACAGGAGAAAGAAATAATAACAAGTCTTTATTCCAAGCAAACAGAACACCAGGCATTCCCACAGCTTAATGTGGAATTTCATTGAAAGCCTGGGCTGCTATACAAGCATCACCAAAGTTATTTTGCACCACATATTATATGACTTTTATTTAAATACTGCCCCATTAACCAATTCTCCCTGTCAGTCCTGAACAGGCCAAGTGGAAACTTGAACACAGGCACTGAGACAACCCATTCAGATCCTCCTCATCTTCATCTTTCACCCTTCTAGGACTGCTACCAACCGAAATTTTGCATTTCTTCTTGCTCCCAAGTAAAGATTTCCGTGGGTTTTGCTCCCTCACCTGCCTGGGGAGGGCAGGAATCTTACAGGGTTAAACACCCCTCCACCACAAGGTTTGACTTTCAAATGGAAGCCTCAGGCTCAAGACAAAGCCATCATTCCAGGGCTCAGAATGAAGCTGCTGGAGATGAATCCAGCCAGTGGATCATTAGCCATGTGTGGAGTGTTGCTCCCAGAATTAATAGATGCTCTGCCGTGCCTTGGGAGCACTTTCAGCCCCTTCCCAGTCAGCTGGAAAAGGACAGAGGGAAATTTCTATTGTTTGTTTTTTTTTTCCCCTACTCTCTCTCCCTTTCTTCCTCCCTGCCTCCTTTTCTAACCCACACTGCTGAGAACTTCTCCACAGAGTCATCACTAAGTCATTCCAAGCCTGGAACAGTCCTGGATGGAATGTCTGCCTAATCCCTTGGGATCAGTGCCCAGAGCACCTGCACAGGGAAACAACAAAGTCTGATTTTCTTGCTCAAATATCAAACTTTAATGCAGCTTCTGGAATGGGTGGGGTGGGAAGGGACTTAAAAATCATCCAGTGCCACCCCCTGCCATGGGCAGGGACATCTTCCACTATCCCAGGGTGCTCCAACCTGGCCTTGGACACTTCCAGGGATCCAGGGGCAACCACAGCTTCCCTGGGCAACCTGTGCCAGGGTCTGCCCACCTCTATATTAAAGGATTTCTTCCTAAATAATAAATTCTGTGTAGAACTTTACACCCCCTAACTAACAATTACTGTGGGCTTCCTTTTCCCTCAAGGTTTCAAAGCACTTCCCAAACCTTGGGATTCATCCCAGGGACTCTGTGAAGAACCAGCTCCTTCTCCATTGCTGCCCCTGCCAGAACCTGGTGGAAGAAGAGGGGAAATGGAACCCAGGAAACCTTCCCTTTGTGTAAAAAATAAAACCCCAGGCTCCAGTCCCTGGGGAGGGACAGCAGCCACTCAAATCCAGGCTCTGTCCCACCACTGCAGCTGTAAAAATCAATATAAACACTGAGGAACCTGTGATTCCTCCCTCATTAAGCCACTTCCTAATTCTTCTCCTCTCCAGAAGCACTTCAGTGCCACAGGCTCTCTCAACTGCAGCACTTTTACAGCCAAGGAGACTCTTCCCAACCCAGATCATCCTATTCCACTTGTTTCTCCAAATAAACCCACCACACATCACAAGGACAGCTGTATATTTTCGGGAAATCATTCCTGGCACACGAAAACCAGAGTGAGCTGCCAAAAGGTTTTCTCATTTGTTTCACTGCTTGAACAAAAACCTTTCCCCGACCTGGGTCTGAGGGGGTGCAAGACCCTGATTTCCTGCAGTTTGGAGCCAAGGGGAGAGCTCATCAACACTTCTGCTCAGGGAGCAGCAGGTCTGGTGCAGATTTACCTCCTAAAGCCTGCAAATATTTATTTTACAGGTGCTTTATCTCAGGTTCGGCCACCAAGGCTCCGAACTCCGAGCCAACTGATTTTCTGAGATGCTCAAAAGACCCCTCTGAAAAACAAACAAACAAACAAAACAAAGTAACAAATAAAAAAAAAAGAACAAACTGTTGGAAGGGCAAAGGATGCAAATTCAATATCTCCTGATTTTATTCCAAGCTTTTGCCAGTGGGCTTAATGAACAATCACAGGCAAGCCACTTCATGTTGTTTCTCAATACATTAATTAGGGAGAACGGCTCTCATCTCACATCCAGCTCCGCAGCTGAAAGGTGCGATGGTGGCAAAGATTTCCTTTTGATTTAGTCCAAAAAAAAAAAAAGCCACACCCCCCACTTGGGAGCTGCAAACAATTTGCCAGAATGTTCCACATCAAAACAAACAGCAACTTTCCCCACCCCAGAACACGGAAAGCAACAACAACAACAACCAGCAGCTTCCTGCACATCAACAAAAAAACCCACAGATTTAGGGTCATGCTCCACTAAAATCAGAAGGAAAAAAAAAGACTCAGGAGTTTTTTCCATGCCTGATTATCCCATTTGAAAGAGTGCAGCCCAGGTGTATAAAAATAGACTTTCCAGTTGCTGAACTCTTGCTGAAGGCAATTTGGTTGCCAGGCCGCTCTGAGATGCAAAAGGAGGAGGTTCAGGAGCCATCAGGACACTCCTGTGCTGGGGAGGAGAACTTTAATTTCATATCCCAGCCCAAAAGCTGGAGGAAGGAAAAGTTCTGCTTCAGTTCCACACAACAAATGGCAGGGGCAGGAATTATTTCACTTTATACAATGAGCACACAACAGCCCCGAACCTGGTTTGGCATTTTAGAATCATGGAATGATTTGGGTTGGGAGGAACCCTTAAAGCTCCTACACCCTTTTGTATTTTCCAACCATTTTGTATTTATGTTCAGTATATTGTTATGTATTTGTATTATATTATTTATTTAGTATTTATTTATTTATTGGTATTATACTATGTTTTAAAGACAAAGTAAAAATTATTTCCTTGTTGTCACAGTTTTGTTGTGTATGAATTGAATTCTGTTGGGATTTAAGGGATGGAGCAGCTAGAGATGTTTTATAGCAGCTGCAGAAATCACACCTATCATTGAACACTGCTGATTTTTCAGAAATCAAAGCTTTCATTGACTGGACAATGTGTTAAAACCATGCTCTGAAAGCTTAAATTTGGCTCTAACCAAGAACCACCAATGAGGTCCAAAAGAACCAGTCAGGGTGGTGCCACATTCCTGGCAAGGTAGGAAAATCAACTTAGGGGTACCAAGACCTCCAAACTTTTCCAAGGCATTCAGAGCTGCAAAAGAACTCCTGGACCTCAAGGAACAAAGTGAAACATTGTGCAGAGCAGGGAGGAATTTGGGGGTCCTCATCCCCCTGCACTGCAGGTGTGTGAACTCACAATAAAACTAAAGATTGGGTTATTAAACTGCCTCCCAGAAATAATGCAGAAAGCCATAGTTTAATGTGAGAAGCCATTGCCTGTGATAGTTTTAAGAACTCTTTAAAATGCCTCTCTTGGAACAATATAATTAGATATAATTATACCTGCAAGCTGGAATTTTTGGAAGAGTGCACTGTCAGCCTCTGGAATCCACTGCTGCAGTGAATATCATGGGTCTGTGTTTTCTAGACACTTGAATAAAGGAGTTATTAGACAGAAAGGAAATAAAGCCACCTATCTGATGAAAGTTTGAGCCCTGAAATGATCTGGATTCACAACTGCAGGATTCTGTTCTGCCCAGAAATCAGCAGCTCATCTGCTGCCATCCGACTGTGCCATCCCCAGCCCATCTGTTGTGGCAAAAGGGCTTTCAGAGGCCTCATTTGTTAGTCCAAGCCTGATGTGTGCAGCCTTCCATGGCTCACACTCCTGCAGGTGTTCAGGCTCTGCATCAGTCCACAAAACAATCCCCCAGAAATTGTCTTATTCAGTGGGAATGAGTCAAATTAAGACACCTTCCACTATTCCAGGTTGCTCCAACCTGGCCTTGGACACTTCCAGGGATGGGGAAGCCACAGCTGCTCTGGGAAACCCAAATACCTAAATAAATACCTAAATAAATTCCTGAATTCTCCTGATTTTTGGATCATTTCATACGTTGCTTTTTTGGCATCACAATTCCTAAGTTAAGAAGTTATAGAGAGTCTCAAAGACAAGGCTGGAAATTCTTTTATTTGACAGGGGAAGGAGGTGGAAGAATAAGTGAACATGCTGAGTTTTTCCACAACAAAATAACCCCCTCCCAAATATTGCCAACAGCAGGAAAAGGAGCAGGAAAAAAATTTCCATGGTTTTGGGATCAGACTCCTACACCAAAAACATGAGAGAGGCCTCTGCTTCCTCAGAACTGAACATTCTCCACAAGAAAACAGCAAACAGGAACAAAAAAGGCAAATGTAGGACAACAGAGGGTGGTGACTCAACAACCAGTCACGGTTGGGGCTGGGAAGTGCCCCAAAAAGCTGAGGAAATCATGGAATTCCTGAGGCTGGAAAAGCCCTCTGAGATCATCGAGTCCCACCGTGCCCCAGCACTGCCAAGGCCACCTCTGGGCCACGTCCTCAAGTGCCACATCCCCATGGATGTTAAATCCCTCCAGGAATGGGAAAAATTGTCCAGGTCCACGTGGACACATCCACAGCCCTTCCCTCATTCACTCAGCAATTACCTGGCTAAGCTAATTATTCCCCTCTTTCAGGTTATTCAGGGTAGATTTATTAATTGTATAGGAAGGAAAAAAAAAAAGAAAAAGAAAAGCCTACAATGTCCTCCGTATTTCCTTTATTAATTTTTAATTAATTTTCTCTTATTAGACCCCGCTCTGCGATGTCCTGGCTGAATGCTAATAATTAAAGTTCAAGTGTTTGTTCTAAATTAAATCTGATCTCAGCCCTTGGAGGGGGTGGGTTGGTTGGGTGGTTTTTGGTTTTTTTTTCCTTTTGAATAAGGAAAATTGAGGAGACACATTTGTTTCTGCCATCAACAGAATGGCTGCTTCTTTACAAGATAAATATTATCCTGAGTCAATTTGGAGGTGATGTACATAATGCAGCTTATCACTTCTGGTGACATATGGGCTCGTGCCTGCAGAATAACAACTTCAACCCAACAGTGACAATTAAAACACTTTAGTGGGGGCCCCCACATTAATTTAATTCATTGCAGCAGCCAGGCTTGGAGAAAAAAAAAAAAAGCCCCACAAAATGACAAGTGCTTTACATTTCCCAACAGAAATTCTTCCTTCGGGACTACAAAGGCCTGTCAGGGTAGAAACACCTTCTGGAATGACTCCAAATTATGGAGTCAGCCCCACTGCCCCAACAAAAAAATACCTGCAGACATTCACTGCTTTACAAAAAAATTACCATCACAGGTAAAAATTTACCAGCACAGGTAAAAAGCCTTAAAATAGTTGCTGGAAAGGACCAACTCCATTCCCCTCTGTCCCTCACAGCACAGCAGGGAATGAACCCAGCAGCTTTTCAGCTAAAAATTGTGATGGGTGCTATGAAATACAAACCTAGGAGCATTTCCTCCCCCTTTCTCTCACAGCCCTGTAAACAAGGCCTGAAAATTCATGACTCAAGGGGCATTTGGGTGCTCGTTGGGTGACGTGTCTGACTGGGGGGCTCCAAGGGGTGGGTTCCTTTTTTTTTGATGGATAAAAGCTTTAATCCCATCAGATGCTTGTGTCAGTTCTCTCAGTGGTGTTCACATAATAATAGAGAAGTCCATTAATGTTAGGAAAGCTAAAGCCTGTACTGGAGAATAAATATAAATATATATATTTATATATGGACCCGTAATGCTGCTTGTTCCTCAAGGTGAAATCCTGCAAGACTTCCCAGCCATCCCCCTGGTGTTGAAAAGCCCTGAGAACTAAGCTATATCCTGAGTTTTTAGGGTGCAGATGTCCAAAATGTAAACCTGGCACAGCTCTTCTCCTGCACTGATTTAATCCAATTCCCCAGTAAGTGCAGAAGGCCAATTTGCTGAGGGCACCAAGGGAGTTTTTCGAGGATGGACACACCATTTCCATGTCTGGCCTTAGCAGTGGGCCCCCCAGGCTCTATAAAACTAAGAAACCAGCAAAAATTCCCTCTGTTCATTTAACAATTCCACTCTCAAACATCCTTTCTCGTTCCTACCCTCCCATGGCAGTCTCTCAGGTGGCTCCACCACACCCAAACTCTTTCTCAAACACTCCTTGAGGCCCCACAGCGTTTGAAAGCAACGGGAAATCTGGAAAAACAACCCTAAATCACTGGGTCCTGAACCAAAACACCTCGGGGAGGGAGATTATCCAGTATTAAAGTCAGTTTTAAACACAGAAAAACTTTCTCCACGCTCCAAACAAGCTGCTGTTTTTTCCCCCCTGTCCTTTCTAGCAACTATTTTAAGGCGTTTTATCTGTGCTGGCGTCAGTTGTTGCCACCCAGAGTAATCTCCTTTCCCAGAAAAAATAAAAAAAAAGGCTGGGTGAGATTATGTAAAGTCACCCAGGAATAGAAATGAATATAAATACCGAGGGGAAGATTGACTGGGAACGTTCAGACAGGATGTAAATCCTCGGGAAGCGGCGCTTGGGTGCCTCGGGTAGGAATCCTGCCATTTGTACGAGAGCTGTGACATCCTGAGCCCAGCACTGAGGCAGAATTTTGGGGCCAGGATTTGGAGAGGTTGGGGCAGCACCAGCAGCTTTGGAAAGGGCTGTGGGATCACAGCTAGGACTGAGCTCAACCACGTAGACCAAAATATTTAGCACTACAGCAAAGACCTGTTTGTTTCTTAGGGGAGAAAAAGCGTAAGTTATTTAAGTAAATCTCAGGTTTTCCCAGTTTTCATGTTTTCTGAAGACAGCCCTTTGGGGGTTTTTTTTGGTTGGGTTTTGTTTTTTTTCTCTGTGTGTGATTTTAATTCTCTCCCCTCCATCACCATCATTTCTCTGCCTCGTGGAACAAACAGCCTGAGGCAGAACCTGAGCGTGACTGTAACCCTGACCCTAATCACACAGCCCCTGATTGCAGGGAAGAGCTTGGCAGGAATTAGCTGGAGCTTCCAGTTCTAATGAAGCAGTGAAATCCAGAGAGTTTCCACGCAGGAGAACCAAGCTCACCCCAATTACTGCCACTGGCTCAGTGGAGCTGCCCAGGCCCCCAATTCCCTTTGGGCTGCAACTCCCAGAGCTTTAATTTCCATCTTCATGCTGCCTTTTCCTCATAGTGCTGCTGGAAATGATGAGCAGCTTACAAAGAAAATTGCAGGGAGAGCAGGCAGAACTTGGGGTGATTTGGCTCTGGGGAGCTCAAGGGTCTCGCTCACCCCAGCTCAGGTCGTTCCAAAAAGGTAAATTCTCCTGCTTCCCTGAAACTGCCCGTTTTTCTGCTCACCTATTATGGTGCTTTGCAACTTCTCTGTAGGAAAAAGCCAACCTCTTGAGTTCCATCCCCTTTCTCAGCACGCAGAGGTCACCCCACCCTTCCCAGGGCGCTGCTCCTGCCTGTGACTAAATATCTCCTGTATTTAAATATCTCCTGTATGGGCCATTACAGAGCAAGGAATAAACCAGAGCAGGGGGAAAGCAATGCAGTAGATTAAGGAAAATACAGTGGAGTGCTTCTTGGAGCAGAATGTGCATAAGCACTTTCTTGACTGATGGCTCAGAATCTCGTTAAATCGGATGGAATTGCAGAAAGGACTTACCTGGCTCCGGAAAAAAAATCAATGTAAAAAACTTTTTAGGCGCTTCACGGCACATTTCTTGTCAATTTACGGCTCCTGTGAGCCCCTGGAAGTTGCCTGAGCCTTGGGACCACCGTGGATCCACCAGGATAATGCAGTCCAATTTTTAAGTGAACAGCCCCCATGGGGATCAAACACACAACCTTGGTGTGTTAATCCACATTAGAGATGAATTTTTAACCCATCTTGTTTAGCACTAGATACTTAAAATGTTTACAAATCTGGCTCTAAGTCACAACTGAAAATATTGTCTTCTATGCCCCCCCCCCCAATCTCTCTGTCCCTCAGATCAAATCAGAAATTCAAAGTAATGAATACAAAATATATCAGTGCCAACCCAGCATGTAAAACCTGGGCTTTCATCCACTGAAACTCTAACACAGAGGAGAATAAAGTTTAAAATAGACTTCAAGTCCCCATAATTAAGAAATTTGTGACAGTACACTCTCTCTGAACATGAAAAGCCAAAGGCACACTCCACTTCTAATTCATCCCACTAGTTACAAACAATACAGATGCTTCAGCCCAGGGAATTACATCCTCTCACCCTCCAAGCACAGCAATAGGAATGAACAATGGGATGTGACTATGATGGAACACCAGCCCTCACAGCTAAATTCCAGCCCAGGAGCCTTCCTGCACAGCCTCCCACTGCAAGCTCAAGGACTACAGTGCTCTGTCTGTGAAGTAATTCATCTTCCTCCTTCCTCTCAGCAGCCAGGCTGTGATGAGGGATCCTTGTGCCTGGATGATCTGCACGTGGAGCGGCGGTGAGGAGGTGTGGGATGAAATGCCTGCAAGTTGAAGGCTCCTGAAAGGTTTCCTGGGTGAAAACAATCTGTGTCCCCCAGGCCTGACAGGTGTAGTGTCCTGGCAGGAAAGGTCTTGTTGTTCTGCAGCCGCTCGGGAGAGGGTTAAAAACCGCCGAGTTTTTAACAAGCAAAGATTCCCCCTGCCCAGGGTTACTGAGGGAAAACTCTGCCCTGTTTTGTTGAGCATTCCCCGCTTCCAGGAGCTCAGCAGTTCCCTCAGGTGGGTGTGTGGCCACTTGCAGGGCTCCAGATCTTGCAGGCTGTTAATTTGTGGTTGATGTGTCTAATTGGGGCTGGTGTTCAGGAGCCACTGCTGTGCTTTCACCTCTGAGGAAGTGGGATGTGAAGGAAGTTCAATCAGGAACTGTAGGGTTAGGAGAAGAACTAAGGGGTTCAAACTGAGAGAAGGTTAAATATTGGGAAGAAATTCCTCCCTGTGAGGGGTTTGAATGGAATTCCCAGAGCAGCTGTGGCTGCTCCTGGATCCCTGGAAGTGTCCAAAGCCAGGTTGGGGCAACCTGGGCTAGTGGAAGGTGTCCCTGCCCATGGCAGGGGTAGAACAAGATGATCTTTAAGGTCCTTCCCAACCCAAACCATTCCATGATCCTCAGTAAATACACTTAGGATAAATACTGCCAATATATCACATTTATCTGCTACCAAAAGTCACAGGACTCCAGGAGCTGTACCCACCCCTGGAATGGACATGCACTGCTCATCCTGCCCCTGGATATTCCTGGAGGAAGGCTGGATCCTTGGGAGCCCCAGGGAGCAGCAATGCTCTTGGGCTCAGTGCCTCCTCTTCCCTCTCTCTTGCTTCTGATCCACGGCCAGGAATCGAACTTTGCAGAGTTCAAACTCAGCCCTTGTAGCTCCCACTGACTCTCCCCACAAACCAAACCCAAAAATGAACCAAACCCCACCAGCCCTGAGATGAGAATCGGTTTGGCCACGTCTGGGGTTGATTTATGGTCCTTCAGGGATTTTATCGGGAACCTGAAACAGAGATATCTGAGATTTGCAAGGGTCTGTGTCACACCCCCTGAAATCAGCAGGCCTGCCACGTCTTTTATTAAGAAAGCACAGATAATGAGTGAAAGAAAATGCTAATTTTATTTGGTGGCTCTCCCTCCATTCAAATTCCCTGATCAGGCAGACAAATTAAGAAGGATAGTGAGTTTATCCAGGAGCCATTTGTTAGACATCTTCCCCAATCAATGCCTGACACAATGGAGTATCTTTTCGCAATAGAATTTTATTTGTCATGTTGGGCCAGAAGCATCAGTTAATAATTCACTCCACAGTTCCATAAAGCTCTGTCTCTATCTTTCACACAACCTTGCAGCTTCACAGGCTGTTGTTAAGAGTAGCTTAAAATAGTCTGTTATCAGTCCTGACCGTCGCTGTTATAACTCAAACAGATGCACTATCTCTGATCCTTCTGACAAGGAAACAAAATAAACAACCCAGTCACTTTGAAAAGGACATGGGCACACTGCACACATCCCCAGGAACGGGCACTCCCTCCAGAGCTCAGGGCAGCAGACATGGAAGGAAAGGGCAAATCAGCGACAGAACCGCTGCCCCAACCTTGTTATTGGAGAATCACTGACCCATGGGATGGCTTGGCTTGGAAGGGACCTTACAGACCACCCCATTCCACCCCCTGCCACGGGCAGGGACACCTTCCACTAGCCCAGGTTGCTCCAAGCTCCGTCCAACCTGGCCTTGGACTCATTTCTGAGTCAGGTCTGGATTCTCTGTTTTCCCAGGTCGCTGCCTGCTGCCACACATCGATCTGGTTTGGATGCCTGGGTTCAGAACACTCACACTCAGGTCAAGATACCTGGAATTAGTATGATTTGAGTGTCCAGGTAAATATTCCAGCTGTCCAGGCTTAGTGATCTACCACGTCCCCCCTGAGACATCTCGAAAGAACAGAATAAAAATATCAAGTAAGAAAACTATTTCAGAAATGGCACCTCCTGAGTCAAACACACTGTTCTTAATTCTGCAGGGTCAAGACACTTCCCACATTCAATCACAGACGTGTCATCTCTGATTTAGTCCAGCCTCCTGATTCCCAGGCTCGTGGAGTCAGCCTGGACTCCACTGCACAGCAAAGGCAACAACCCAGACGTGCCCCAAGTCTTCAAGTCCAACAAATCAGATTTGTTTGTCTGGTAACAGAAAAACAAACCCAGGGACAGATTCCTGCTCTCAGCCCACAGCTCAGTCCAGACTCTCTCTCCTGCTGGAGATGTGGGAGGTCAGGCCCTGGCAGGTGAACACTTCACCTGAGCATCTCAGAGATCTCAGTTCTGCTCCCCAGAGGGCAGCTGAGGCTTTTACCCCCTAAAACCCTGCCAGAGCCATTCCCACTGCAGGGATCTGCTCCCTTAAGTCTCTACAGAAGGTCAACCTGAGGGTCAACAGACCCCAGCAGGCTCAGGGAGTTTAGCAGGGTTCTGGATGGCAGAAACTTGGGGCTGAGAGAGTTGAGAGTGGAGAGCTCAAGGGTCCAGAGAGGACTCAGAGACCCTTCCAGTGCTTTGAGGAGCTCCAGGAGAGCTGCAGAGGGATTTTGGACAAGGGCCTGGAGGGTCAGACAAGGGGGACTGGCTTTCCATTGCCAGAGGGCAGGGATAGATGGGATGGTGAGGAGAAATTCCTTCCTGTGAGGGCGAAGAGGGGCTGGGATGGAATTCCCAGAGAAGCTGTGGCTGCCCCTGGATCCCTGGAAGTGCCCAAGGCCAGCTTGGAGCAACCTGGGCTAGTGGAAGGTGTCCCTGCTCGTGGCAGGGGGTGGAATGGGATGGGTTTTGAGGTCCCTTCTAACCCAAACCATTCCGGCATCCTGTGATTCCGTGACATTTCCCTCTCCAAGCCTGTTGTTGTCCCTGTTCAGCACTCAGGGGAGGACACTGCTCATGCAGCTGAACTCTGAGCACGACAGCAGCTCCTCAAATCATTTGATTTGGCACTTTCTGTACCTGTGGAATGGTCTGAGAGGAGACTTCGTTCCCAGACTAAACAAACACAGCGTGGCAGAGCGAAGGAACCCAGAGAAAACAGCCAGAGCAACCCAAACTCGTCATCTCACTCTTGTCCTCGTCCTTTAAAACACAGGATCCGCAGCCAGATGGGAGTGAGGAGCAAAATCCAGAGTCAAACTTTGTGGCACCAACACAGGTTTTATTTCCTGCTGAGCTAAAAAAATCAGCAGGGCAAGAAAAGGGGGGAAAGGCATTCCTTGATCTGTGCAAAAATGAAGTCAACCACTCCTTTGTTCCTATTAGTTGATAAGAGCATCAGTTAAATTCTAAACACTGGGAACAACCTGCAGGTACCACACACAAGAGGATTAATGATAACTCTCAGTAACACTTCAAAGGAAGATGATTCTCCACTTTGAAAGCTTTGCAAATTTGGAAATAACCGGAGAGTCCCAAAGAAGGGGATTTAAACAGCACAGTTCTGAGAACTGCTGGCAAACAGAGGGTACTGTAATGAAGACAGAAGTATTTTTATATTCTCATATAATATATAATACCAGAATATTCATGTAATTATATTTATTATTTCAGAATATATTTATAATATAAAAGATATAAAATACAAATTTATAAATGTAGCTATAACTATATATTTGTTTTATATTTATATATTTTAATATTTATATGTTTTATATATTTTATATATTGTATATATTTTATATTCTCATATATTATAGAATAATATAATAATTGTATAATTATATTTATTGTTTATATGGTATTTATATTAAAATTCATAACTATACACATATTTTATATAGTATGTACTGTATATTATATGTATTTATATATAATATATAAATATGTAAATATATAAATGTAGACATAAATATATAAAACAAAATACATAAAAGAATAATTACATAATATATAAAATATGTATATAGGACATATATTAAAATATATATAAATATAGATGGAAACAATGAGGGAGAAGAGGAAAAGCAGCCCTTTGCCTGTGCTGAACACAATGAATGTGAAGAGCAGGTGAGACGTGCCAGGTAAATCCCTTTGCTGGCCAAAATTAACCAATTAATTCCTCCCTGCCTGGCGCCTCAGACCTGCAATGAAGCAAAAACTCCCCTGGAGTAAAAAAAAACCAAGTTACTGAGACTGAAGGTTTGAAACAGGAACGGCTGCAGTTGCCAATGACACTGGCAGGTGGTTGGAACCACCCCTCACATCCCAGTCCATAACTGGGCTGTGCTTTCCCCAAAATCATATTTATATCCCAAGGTTCAGCTTTCCCTCCCCTTTACCAGGGGGGAAGGGTCTGTCTCCATCTTTTCCCTCCAGCACCATCAGGTTCACCCTGAAAACCTGAGTTCAGCAGCTTGCACTGCTATATTTATATTATATTACTTTATTTTCAGAAGGACCAAGGTCAAAGGGGGCAGAAACCAGGTTTAATCTCCATCCCTTTGATGCTGGAGCGGTTTGATCACCGTAAGGGGATTCCAGCCCGGGCTCTGGAAGCCATCTGGGAACACACACACACTAATCCAGTTTGCCTTCCCTGCCCTCCTCCCCCCTCTGGATTTGCCACGTTCCAGAGTGACTCAGACTGGGGTCAGACACTGAGCATTCCCATGGATTACCTGGAATTCTGGGATTAGAGCAGTGCAGGCTGCTGGAAACTCATCCTCCCCCTCTCTCCCCTGATCCCATCCACTGGTGGCACAAAGCACCACAGAATCCCAGGAAAACACGCAGGAAAAGCCACTCCAGTGCCCAGATCCCAGAGAAAACAGGTGACAGGACACAGAGTCACCTGCCCAGTGGGAAAAGACACCTTGGCAACACTTCCCTGAGCCAGATGCAACAAGAATTCCTCCTTTAGGGGAGGAAAGAAAGGATAATTCCACCAGACAAAGACACATCTTCCCCTAAATTAAAACCTAGAGCACGAGCAGGCTTGGAGAATTCCCTGATTAGCTCTGAAGAACTGCTGTGCATTAAAAACCCCCTCGGAATGTGCTTCATTTCTTCAGCCCAGCCAAGAACCCAACCAAGGCTCTGCCATTTGTTCATTTACAGCAAATATTAACACAGAGCCCAATTTTCTGCCTGACACAACCACTTTAATTTTCACCAGGACGAATGTTTTGAGCGGCAAAGAATAATTAAATCAATTTCTACTCCCCCCCTCAAAAAAAAAGGAGGCTGGTGGTGGGGTTTGAGCCATCCTGTAAATCATCTAATGATTTTCTGCTCGTTTAAATATTGCCTCCCCACAGCAAACTGATTAGCCAAGGGAAAATATACATATGGAGGGACTTGCAGGAGGGAGCAAGTTCCTCAATCATCCAAAGGTTTCCTGCCACCTTGGCCTGGGGAACAGGGCAAGGATAAGGAATGATCAGCAGGGCCAAATTCCTCTCTGGGATGCTCCTTGTCCACATCAAAACAAATCATCAGCTACAAAAAGAGGAAGGAATTTCCACTTATGCCTCGAAATTTCAAATTAACTCTTGGATCACTGGAGAGGAAAAACCTCTCGGTTCGCTCAAGATACTCTCTCTTCAAAAGCAAAACCTCCAATCAGCTAGAAAATATATATATATGTAACATGTATTTGATCAGAATATACAGAAAAGCTTATCTGGAGACATAAAATGCTATTTTAGAATAATTCCAATTTGATATAAAGGGAGATAAACCAGTGAGGAGTTGTCATTCTCCCTTTTTAAAGTGGTTCACACGAGCAGTGAGCAGCTTCCTCATAAAGAATAAGTTCTGTGTTTCACTTCAGGTGAAGTGCTGAGGGCAATTTTAGCAAAGTGCTCTTTGTTTTGCTCAAAAATGGGGGGTAACTGGTAACAAAAAACCTGCCAGAGGAGCATTTGCTGACTTGGGCATTGCTTGGACCTGTAAAAGTTGGATCCCATGGGTGGATCATCCATCCAGCTCCTGGCCCTGCACAGTAACCCCAACAATCCCACCCTGTCCCAAACCCTCCTGCAGCTCTGGCAGGTTTGGGGGGCCGTGACCAAACCCTGGGCAGCCTGTTCAGTGCCCAAGCACCCTCTGGGGGAAGAACCTTCCCCTGAGATCCAAATCCAACCCCTCCTGGCACAGCTCCAGCCATTCCAGGGTGCTGTCCCTGCTCACACAGAGCAGAGGTTGGAGCTGCAGCCCCTGCTGAGTCCCCCCCTCAGTCTCCTCTTCTCCAGGCACATCCCAGGAGAGGAATCCTGCTCAGTGATAAAAAACTGAAGCTGATGCACAGACCCTGGATTTTGAACCAACTGGGGTTGTTTTTTAGGAGAGAGGGAAGGGAGACCACGACAAGCCAACAATGGTTACAAATGATATTTAAATCTGACTGGAAAGAAAGGAGGAATTGCTTGCTTTTACACACAGCAAAACTGTAACATTCCGAAAGCATCATTATTCTGCTGTTAAAATGACAAAAAAAAATAACCCTCTGCCCCAAGAGATAGTGCAATTTATTAGGATTTCAGTGCTGAATGCACTTGTCAAATATTTAATCATCCCATTCTTTGCATTAAATACTGCACTGAGGGAGTTTGCCACTGGGGAACAGCAACAATCCACACAAGTGGGAATATTTTTTGGAGGACACTTCCCAAGGAGAATGGGAGATGTGGGCAGGGAAGGTGGTTGTGCTGCTGTCATGGACTGAGGAAAACATCAGGAGTGGAAAATGGGAGAAGAGGCTCATCCAGGCCTGGATTTCCATCAGACTCCATCCACTGGGAAGAATATCAAGCCTGTCCTGTGTGAGGAACTTTGGTGATCACATCTGAGGGGATCTGTGGCTCCCGACAACATTTATCTGCTAAACAACCTGGTTGCTGCTTGGCAACAGAGCACTTGGAACAATCACCACGGTGGGGTGATTATTATCCTACCTTTCTGCAGGTGGAAACCGGGGGGGAAATGTGTTTCCATCAGTCATTTCACAGGAGCCCAGCTCAGCACATCCATCAAAACACCTGCACTGCTTATTTAGCAGTTGCCTTTCATGGGTGTCTCAGCCTCTCTTCACACACCAGGAGCTGGAGCTGCTCCAGGGCCAGATCACAAAGCTGATTTCTTGACCCTGAACAGCTGAATTCGTACAAGACTTGAGTCAGGAGGCACAAAATCGACCGGGGAAGGAATGTTTGACAGTACATCCCAGCCACTCCGAGAGCTGCCCCCAGAAAATGGAATTTCCCTCCCAGGGAACTTCTTGCTGGTTCAAATTTAATTCTCTTCTAACAGAAGAACATGAAAACAGCTGCTGCTTTCAGCTGAACTTGTCTCAGCCCTTGTAGGCAAAAGGTTTTTAATGTTCCTGGGGACACACAGCACAGAAACTGAGAACACCAGCACGTATTTCAGTTTTAGACAGGTGAAACACCCTGATATTCCCAAATCCCATGGAAATCCAAGCAGTTTTTACTGATTCATCTGCACACCTGCATCCAGATAAACTATGAACCAAGGTGGGTTTCTCCTAAAGGACCTGGTATTCCAGCAGGATGGCTCATTATAAATCTTGTCCTTCCCCCTGCAAAATGGTAATGTCAGAATGGGATGAGGGCAGGGACGTATCTGGAATTCCTAAAAAAGCACAGGCACCGTTTGCTTCACAAGACATTGGCAAGAATTCCCCCCCCCAGGACAAGAAAATATTGGTTTTACACCTCATCTCATGCACTGGCATTCCAAGGAGCATCCTGAGTGTCCACAATGACCCGAGAGAGGAACCACAACAGCGTTTGACTGAGCTCAAACCTGTAAATGAGTCCTGTCAGGAGGCCCCCTGTGCTAGGAAACCTCACTGAGAGGGAAAACCCACCAATTAATGTCACTGAGACTTCATTCTCTTCCACTAAATCTGCTTTGGTTGGAATTCCAGCAACCCTCCAGCCAAACAGGACTGTGGGATTTGCCCAGAGCAGCTGTGGCTGCCCCGTCCCTCGAGGTGTCCAAGGCCAGGTAGGACAGGGCTTGGAGCAACCTGGGAGAGTAGAAGTTGTCCAGTGGAACTGGATGGGCTTTAAGATCCTTTCATCCCAAACCAGTCTGGAATTCCAGGATTCCTGGTGCCAGCAACACTCACAACAGCAGCAGCAGCTGAGTTGATTAACAAAGCTCAACAACAACAACACTCACAGTCTTCAAACCACCCCTTCCTGAGAGTCACACGGGGGGTAATTTTCCCTTAATTAGATACCTGTGATCCAAATCAGCTTTGGGGGACGACTCACACATTACTAAGAAGGCACATGACCCATCCCAGTATCCCAAACCCTTCAGCAGAGGGGTTGACTCATCCTGCCCACTCCCAAGACATTCTTAGCACTGTGCTCCAGGACTCAGTGACTCTTTCAAAAACCAATCTGTTTTATCTGTGGGTTTAGCAATAAATTAAACTTAACAATAAGAATATTTTTGAGGACGGGGAACGTGGGATTGTCCATTGAAATGTGGAATGGTTTGGGTTATCAGAGAATTAGGAACAAAACTTTCCAATTTCTCAGTCTCAGTTTTCCCATAAATGTCTCAGGCAGAGTCCTTAATGATTTAAGGAGCTCCTTTTTGTCCCCACACAGACAGAGTTTAACTCTTCCATCCTGATATTGGTCCACAACTGAGAACTCACAAGTCCACCTCAGAACACAGCCATAGGCAAAATATAGTGTATTTAAAGCAGAAATCCCCCAGGCACCCAGTTTATCACCCCTTCTGTGCACAGATTTGACATTTATCCAGATTTCCTCCAAGATTTGCCAAGAGGTTCTTCAGCCCATCACTTCATTTCCTCAGCGCAGGGATTTGTAACCTGAGCTTTCTGTGATCACAGGACACTTCAAAAATTAAGAAAAATACCCATATTAGATGGAAAATGCTTAATTTGCCTCATAACACATCCCTTCCATGCCCTGGCTTAGGAAGACTCTGACTGCCAGGGTAGCTAAACTCTAAAAAAGGAAGAAAATCAGGATTTGCTTCCTTCCAGGATATTCCTTTGGCAGGGAAATCACCAGGAAAAGAGAGCCCAGTGAGTAGAAGGCTTAATGCAAGGCACTGAAGAGGCAGAAGCAGAGTGTGCAAACATGAGATGAAACAGAGGCCCTGCAATTAAACAGGGTTTTTTTTTTTTAATGACAAAAAATGGCTTTGGAATGGGATTTTTCTCCACCCTCACCTAAACAAACCTGGAGCCATCTGCACTCAGGGAGAGAAAGAAATACAAACCACACACCCAGAGTTCCACCAGCAACCCCCCCAGTGACAGCAACTGGAAAAATAAAGAGAATTTGGCAAACAAGGATCAAAAGCCCACCTTAAAAACTGGCATTTTCAAAGCCTTGACCTGTTGAGATGAGAAGGAAAACTCCCCAGAACATCTTTTTTCTACCTTTTTCCACACCCAAAGCCACTGCTCAGCAGAGCTGCCCAGCCTGGCCTGAGCCTTGGGGTCATTTTTTGGAGCTGGGAGGCGTTACCAGAGATGTTTGAAGTGCACAAAAGGATTTCTCAGTGTCAGCACATGAGTCAGGAGTGAAGTGAGGCCATCACACAGCTCAGTGTGTCCCATAAATCACCCCAGGAGGGGATAAATCATCCAGCTTACCCCCCTTCAGGGGAAGGGCTGCTTGCCAACACCATCAAGGAAAAGGAGCCCATTAATGATGTATTTACTGAACAAGGCAAGGAGAGCACCAGCAACTGCTCTTTGAGCTGCCTGACAAGTGCAGGGCAAAATCCCTTTTAATTTGGCAGTGTTCCCTGGATGGTGGGTGCACAGGATGCCATCAGAGGTTTAGGGGGTTTATTCCTGGTGGGCCTCCCCTCCTCACACAATTAATGCTGGTTTACACTCCGTTAAAGAACTGGGCCATAAAACTGCCTTCATGCAGGTGGTTTGGTCTCCAGTTGTGCAAAAGAGTAGGTGAAAACTCAGCCACTTTTCTTGGTTGCCAAGGTTGGTTTCTCGTTGCCATTTCAGCTTCACACGTGCAAACCACCACGTAGCTGGGCTTATCCAACCAGCAAACAAGCAAAAATCTGAGTGCCTGGAGTCAGTCTTGGGCTAAAGAATTGGAGAGAAAATGGGAGGCTTTGGCAGGAGAGGGGAGGGACAGAAGAAAAGGGGCAGGAGAAGGAGAAGTAACATTTCTGGGTCAGTAAAGGTGACCTGGTTGAGAACGACAACCAAAAAACCCCACATCATACACACAAAGTGAAAAAAAAACCCAACAAAACAACAAAATCCAAAAAGAATCCTCTAAATATTCTAATTAAATCATAGAATCTCAGAATGGTTCGGGTTGGAAGGGACCTGAAAGGTTTATTCCACTTGGAACCACTCTGACACCCTCAGCTATCCCAGGTTGCTCCAAGTCCTGTCCAGCCTGGCCTTGGGCACTTCCAGGGATGGGACAAAACCCCTCTGGTGAAGTGTTAGAGTCTGATTTCGACAGAATCCAGTGCCCAGCCCTGGAGCTGGGAATGGGGGTGATTTCTGCAGCTCCTTCCTGGCCTCATCAAAGCTGTGAATGATGTGAAACTCTTTGGCCCCATTTTATTTTCATTTCAGCCATGCTCGTGGTCTCCTCCCGTTTTCCCTCCCCTCCCAAACTTCCTTGGACGGATAGAACCCTAAACACACCGAGGACAGCAGTTACCAACATTCCAAAATGGGTTTTTGGGTTCCTCCTGAGCTGCAGGGACTCTGCAGCCCAGAAGAGAATGAATCATGTGTGTCCACTGAAATTAAAGCAAATACAATGCAGCCTAAGTAGAGCCATTCATCACTCCCAGGGCCGAGGGGACTGTCATAGTGCACAGCACACTGCCTTGCATTCTGAAGAGAACATTTGCTCTCTGGAGCTCAGGGATGGACAGATGAGAGTGGGGATGCAGAGCACTCATCACCTGAATTAACCCACAGGAAAAAAAAAATAAAAAATCAGGCAGGCACAGGGGGATTATTCACAAATTAATTCGCAAATTAATGCCAACGTCTTGGCATTATTTAGCAATAAATGTATTTTACCCAGTGCAGCAGATCCAAGGTGATCAAAGAACCCTTTGGTGATGCAGCAGCACAAACGAACGTTCCGGATAAAGATATTTTTTTCAAGCTAATGATCCGAGGGCAGGAGACAGAAAGCACATGGATGTGAGGAACTGTCAGCTCCAAGCATTGCCCAAATGCCATTTGAGAGGATTTTTTTTTTTTTTTGCATGTTGAAAAGGGGCTTGAAAGAGCAATCAGGGTTATTTCGCAAATTACCACGGAAAATCTGCGAGCACACACGGGGAGAAGGCATAAAAGAGCTTGTAAATTTAAACGTGGAGAAACAAACACAGTTATCCAAGCCAGAGCAATTGGAGTGGCTACAACACCTCTGCAATCCATAACGGGGTCTTAATGGCTCCGAGTCTGGAGCAGTTGGATGATGAGCAGCTCCTGCAATGGGCTGAGCACCCCTCAGCACGTCACAGCAGCAGCAGGGATTGTTCCTGCCAGCTCAGGGTGTCAGCACTGCCAGAAGAGAACAATTCCCTGCCTCTCATCCTGGCCATGCTCGTTGATTTATGGGAAGCACGCTCCTTGAACCTGGCCCTGCTCTGCTGTGGGGACCACAAACCCCACGCAGACACCAAAATGATCCTTCTCTTCCTCTGCTCCACGATGTTTCTCACCTGAGTGTCTGAAATCAGGGAGGTTTCCCACAAGGACACCAGCAGGGGAGGTGGTTTGGGCACAAACTGGAAGGCAGAGCCTGTCAGAGCAGGGAAGGGCTTAGTCCTCATCACCCCAAGCACCCCTTAATTACCTGATTGAACGCCCATCAAATTAACCCAATTAACACCTTCATGACAGGGAAGTCTTATTAACAGTCCCCAAAGAGAAAGGGAAAGGTGAAATCACCTGATCCAAGCTGAGCTGGGAATACAAGTGGTGTCTGCTGCGTCCTGGTTTTGTGCTTTGCCCGCTGGGTCAAACCACCAGGATTATCCAAATCAGCTTTGTCTGATTGTATCAGTCACCCCCTATTGACATCCCTGAAGGGGCTTGGGGAACCCACACGACGATCCCAAACAACCAAACCCCAACCTCAGCTCGTCTTAACTCCCTTCTCAATTTCTCTTAAAGGAAGGGAAGCCACGTGGTGTCCCTGCCTTTAAAATCTGCACAGATAGCCTGAATAATTGATGAGTTTCGCACTTTATAACCACTCTGCACTGAATATAAATTCTTTATTTAAGAAAAAAAAAAATTTTTGAGGAAAAGGATCGATCCATTCAGAACATTTCTGAGGGTGAGGAACATGGAATTGTCATGGAAACGTGGAATGGTTTGGGTTGGGAGGGACCTGAAAGCCCATCCAGTGTCACCCCCTGCCACGGGCAGGGACACCTTCCACTAGCCCAGGTTGCTCCAAGCTGGCCTTGGACACTTCCAGGGATGGAGCATCCTCTGGGAAATCCATCCCAGACCCCCCCAACCCTCACAGGGAGGAATTCCTTCCCAAAATCCCATCTCTCCCTGCCCTCTGGCAGTGGGAAGCCATTCCCTGTGTCCTGTCCCTCTATCCCTGTTAATTCCCAGTTTTTACTGCCCCAAATTCCCCCTCCATCCCCAAGGTCCATGAACATGCATCCCCATTTTAGGCATTCCCTGGGATTGTGTGTTGCAAGGACAGACTGGAATGAGTTGTTTGTTCATCCCTTTCAACTGAACGTAATCCAAACATGTTTTATGGGGTAAACTTTCCAAAACAACCCCCTCACCTGACCAGATTGAGGTTTTCAGGGGATATAAATACTGACTGAGCTAAACAAAATGCTAGAACAAAATTACTCCACCTCAACAGCACCAAATGTCTGGGTATTCTCAAGAGTGAAACGGGAACCCTCGAACAAGACATTTTGAGTTATAAAGTTTATCTGCCAGCAAAGAGATGTTTCTGTGAAATGCTTTAAATTTTAATGAAATTGTACATTCTGACAGCAAACTGTTCCCTGGAACATGTGGGCTCGTTCTCACTCAGGAGTGCTGGCTCTGAAGAGCCAGGACAGGGGAGGATTTTAATATTTTTATTTCAAGTGTGCAGTGTGGAACCCAAGCTGCCACCTCCAGTCATCACTTCCAAATAAAAGCAACGTCCTCTCCAATAACTGAGGGAAGGAAAAAGGTTCCTGGAGCTGCCCAAGGTCTGTGTGCTCTGGATCAGGCACTAATGAATCCAGTTCTGCTGATGATTTTCCCAGCTATCTCCATAGTTACCTTTTCCCACGAGGCAGAAGGAGCTGCCTGATCATATCAAGGCTGAAATAACAAAAACTGAATCCAAGGTGGAACATCCTTAATGCTGACACCCTTCAGTGATTCCATTGCTGAGTCTGAGAAGGATGGCACTGGGCAGGGCAGTAAAACAGGGGACAGGGAGTTCTGCATTTGTTAGGGAGGGAATCAACACTTGCACAAATCCTTGCCACGTTCCCAAATTGCTCAAGCACAAGCAGGGTTAGGAACAGTGGGGGTTTATCCCCAGTGTGCTCTTAAAGAGTAAGAAGTGAGAAGAAAATAGTGCTGCTGGCTCCAAAAGGGAAGCAAAGGCTGAAGACAGAGCCAAAGAAACACGGTGACACAGTCAAGGATAAACTCTGAAGATGCTGATAAGAACACTCAAGACATTTTGGCTTTCACTTGCACTCAATCCAGGCCACGTTTGCATCTGAGGCTGAAAAATCCAGGATTAGAGAGAGTAGAAATCTGTGGGGTTTGGTCCTTCTCATCCCTCCACACATAAATAAACCCTCTAATTGCCAGTAAACCAATCTGATAAAGCCTGGAAGGAAGGAATGTTTGTGACACAGCTTCACCCAAAGAGACAAAAAGCTGGAGCACCAGCCAGGCCCTGCAGCCACACAGCCCCTGCCAGAGGAAAGACTCCACTTGCTAAGGGAGTGTTTACAGTCCCAGACAATTCCAGAACGCCAGACAGTTCCAGGATGCCAGACAGACCCACACATGTGCCACCATCAATCCTCAGTGCCCAAACACAACCTGCTCGTGAACAGGCACGGCTTCAAACCTAGGAAACATTCCTGTGCAGGAAGGGAGCTGTGAATCCCTGGATGATTAACAACTGTGCCTGTTTAGCCCAGAGAAGTGGGATGAGTCCCCAACAGGTAGCCACAAACACGGAGGATCCTCCCATTTGTTACTCATTATTTTTTCCCCGCGATTTCTCTCATTAAACCATTTTCCCCTCTCCCCCCACCACGCACACAGCCCCTCCCAGAGGCATTACTGCTGGAGGATGTCACCAGGGCTGGTTCAGATCTGTCAGATCTAATCTTCTAATCTGCCAAGTCCTCCCGAGGAGGAGATGAGCTCATGTTCCCACTGACAGGATGTGCTGAAGAGTCTGGGCTTTTCTCGGAGCCCGTGAAGAGCTGAAGTTCCCCCCATTGTGTGAATCCTGTCAAACTTGGCCCTGCAATTTTCATAATGACAGCTGCTGTCAGTTTAAAAGGGTAAATTATTCAGTTCAGCTGGGGAATGCTGACAGGAACTGTAAAAAAAAAAAAAAAAGGGCCTGAGTGGTGATAAAAAGTAAAAGGTTCCAGGTACCTGAGGGAAGTGAATTCACCAAGACACCTCAGAAAGGCTCAGTCAGCTCAGGCTATTCCCTATTTCCCTCCAAAAAAAACTGGGGAGCTCCTTGCTTTGGCAGGAATATCACAAAACGATGAGAAGGTTGAAGAGACCTCCAGCCAAGTTCCCAAGGATGTTCTGATGGCTGCAATTCCCCACCTTTACACCATTTCCAAGCACCACGTGGAGTTTAAGTTGTCCAGCTCCCACTTGCTTTCACTGGGACATCTGAGGTTACCCCACATAACTTTTAAAGTCATTTAAAAAGCTTCATCAGCTGCCTGTGTGTCCTTTTTTAAAACCTATTTCTACTATTTCCTATTACAATGGGGACTTAACCACGTAAACTTGGCAATTTCTTCCCCTCTGCCCCACAGCAGAACCAGAGATCCACCTTGGCAAGACATATTTTGAGCCCCATCCAGTTTGGAGGTGGGACAGAGGGGAGAGAAATTGGGATTTCACTGGTTCCATTTGTTTGAATGAAAATGAGGAAAACAAACAGATCAAGCAGGACTCCTCAGGCCTCCAAAGATGAGTCACTTCTGCTCTGCCAACGCCTCCCATTCCCATTCAAGCTTTTCCATCTGCTCTTTCAACAAACTGTGCAGGTACAAAGGGAAACAGGAGGGGGGAAAAAGTGGAGAATTTACTCTCCACCATCTACAATTTCCAGTTTTTCCTCCTGGAAGTGGTGAAACAGGTGTCAACAACCACCTTCTGGTGCTTGCCATGTGCTGTTAATACATTTCTGGTTCTTAGCAGTCGAAAAATATACACATAAATTATCCAAGGGGGTTGTGGCTCTTGGAAAAAAAAAAAAAAAAGGGGGTTCATTTCAACTGAAATGTATGAAATCAGCCTGGAAAAAAGCAAAATAATATCATTACTCCTCAGCAACCTGAATAAAGGGCTGTCTAAATCCATTACAACTTGCACCCTGTATTAGCAATTACAACAGGCACTGTGATACTTGTCCCTGAGCCATCAGAAATATTAAACATGAAGTGGTACAAACTCCCTCACTAATCACAGGTGTCATTCTCTCTCCTCTTCCCCAGCCTTGTTTCCTGGAATTGCAAGTGCATCTCTGCTCACCTGTGCTGATTCCATGCTCTGTCCCAGCAGACTCATCTGTTTATTTGGGAGCAGGATTTTCACCCTCTATTAAAGCACTGATTCGATGCTGAGGCAAATCAGTGATTCAGTTTTTTGGGGGGGCTGAGGAGAGGCTGAACATCTCTCTACAGGCTGATGTGGGTTCATCTTCGTCCCTCCCTCGCAGCCCTATTTTAAAACCTCATTGCTGCAACTGCAGATTGACTCAGAGTCCTGTGCTTTCTACTCTGGCACAGGGAGAAAATGTGAAAATGGTTAATGAGTCCCCTGAAGTTGTCTGCAGCATTTTTCTCCAGCCCAGGTCAGAGGAGCACTCACTTGCAGAGAGATTTGTGACGGGCTCTCGGCCATTCCCTCGGGAAATCTGCAGCACATCCTCCTGCACATCCACCAGGACTCCCATAAATCTCCCAAAAACGACTCCAGGTTCAGAAAACTTTTCAGAGCAGGCTTGAATTCCAGTTTGGTTTCCCCCCTGCAGCTGGTGCTGAGCAGGACCACGATTTCCTGAGGAGATCAGCTCAGCCTGGGGCTCAAAATGCCCCTTCAGGTCCCCACCCAACACTGAGAGCAGCTCCTTCAGTGCAGGGCCATTAACATTAAACAGATGATGATGATGATGATGATGATGATGATGATGATGATGATGATGATGATGGTGAGAGTTTATGTGGCTCCCAGACACCCCTGAAGATTGATGCTGATAAAGCCGTGCCTAATCTGCAGGTAAAAAATCATCTCTCCTCTTTATCTCTTTTTAAACAGGTACTTGGTGGGTACATTTAAACCCCCAAACTCGTGGGTACAAACATTGCAAACAACCCCCAAACACCCAAGGAGAAAACAAAGCTCCTGCCACTGAGCAGCTGCTTTTAATGAACCTCAAAAGCTGCAATCTGCCCTCACAGCACCTGGAATTAAGGCGAGTGTTGTGAAGAAAACAAACAGGACAAACTCAACAGGAGCCTGGGGTGTTAAAGGAACGTTCCCCAAGGATGGAATCAGGGATATCAGGCACGAGACACCTCAACCAGGTCCACCTGAATGCAGCAGGGTGAACACAGCAGCAGGTTTTTCTACTTGAAGCATCTCTAGGTAACCCAGAGCAAGAGCAGCTCTGCTGAGGAGTAAAAAGAAAAAAAAAACACAACAAAACAAACAGAAAAAAAAAATAAAATAATGACGATTCCAAATTCATCACCTCCTTAAGGAACAGATTAAATACGTTACAAGCAGGAGAGACTCTTTTCCCAGATGTGGAATGAGACTCTCCCGAATGGGAGCGGAGTAGCCTGAGGTTCCAGACTCCTGTTTGTTATGCAAAACTGCCCTAAAAAAAAAACGGGCCTCGAAGATCCACATCATCACAAAGTCTGGAGTGATTTTTATCTCCCAAACAGTTTTCCAGCTGTTGCACTTGTAATTAACACCAGAACAGCTTATTTTTTTTTATTTTTATTTTTTTTAATTATTTTTTATTTGCCACAGTTCTTTTCATTTCTAGGGGAAGAAATGATGAGTTAAGAAACGGAGAAGAGGAAGCTTTTCTGGACGATCAAGAACAGCCAAAATAAACAAAACACTTGCAAATTATTCCCAGTTTAAAGCCTTGTCAGTAGTTTAGTGGCTTGACTTCTTTTCCGGATGATTCATCATTTCCACTGTCAGAAAGATTAAGAGATTGAGCTTTGTCTGGGATTAAAATAACACTTTTAGTGGTTTGGTTTTTTTTTTTTGAGCACGGGGCACACTTTTAGTGGAAAGTTTCCTCTCCTGGACCTGTTGTATCATTAGGAACAATTCCATTCCTTTTTCTCCTCTCAGAATCCTCCAGGCCCTGCTCCTCTGGATGATCAGATCACTACAGTGGCTTGTGCAGGGATGTTAAGAGAGTGTGTAAGATAAATACAGCTCTGTGGATGGAGTATTGTTGCTGAAAATAAGGAGGAGGAGCTGATCTTGCAGGAACAGCCAGTTCTCCACGAGCCACCCGTGACCCAAATCACAATTTTGGAAGCTCTGTGTGTTGTAAAGAGCACCAAAAAAAAAAAGGGAGGAGGGGGGGTGATGGTTGTGTTTTATCCCTGATGGCACTGATCATGTGGGGCTGCTGCATCCACAACAAAGCCAGGCTTCCAGGAGCTTCAGGGAGGAATTATTGCTGCTGAACATCCCACAGCACTGTTGTTTTGCCCAGAGAAGCTGTGGCTGCCCCTGCATCCCTGGAAGTGTCCAAGGCCAGGTTGGAACAACCTGGGATAGTGGAAAGTGTCCCTGTTTGTGCCAGGGGGTGGCACTGGATGGACTGTAAGGTCCCTTCCAACCTAAACCATTCCAGGATTCCGTGATCCCACAGCAGAAAAAGCAATTTAGGGCAGGAAAAACTAAACAAACCCTCTCTGTGCACATGGCAGGGCTTGGGCTGGTTGAAGGACTGAGTTCTTTCCCTTGGTTCCATCCAAAAGATCCATTTACCTTGCCTGTAGCACCTGCACGAAGCCTTTGGCTTCTGGCTCGGAGTTTCCCAGCTCACATTCTCAACATTTTGTGTTTTTTCTTAACTCTGTGCTTCCAGAAGAGGGGAAGGAATTCCCTGTTTGCTTTCTCTGTGTCCATGGGTGAGAACAGGAGGGTCACAATTTGGGTTCCTGAGTTCCAGCCCTGAGTGTTTCCTGTGCATCACCTGAAATAAGGACTGAATTTAGAGCACCAAACAACACTCAGTTCTGACTTCCAGGCGCTCCAATTCAAGTCACTGGGGTGGTAATTGTCAACTGCAGTCAGAGGGGACCAGCAGGGTGGGATTTTGGAAATCCCATTTTCAATATATGCACTGCAATGCCCTGGCATCTCGTGGAGGTGTTGAGAACATTAATTAAAGCTGATACAACCCCGAGGTCCCAGATGTGGAAGGAGATCAAGGCAGAAATTGTTAATTAAAGACCCTCTGTCCTGACAGCTTTCAACCATTTGTCCTCAGAAGAGGACAACAAACTGAAAGCTGCAAGAAAGCATTTTTTTTAAATACATTTTTTAAAAATCAAAACCTGATTTATAATAGAGGACAATCCAAGGGGGGGGTGTTGTTGTTGTTGAGTTTTGGGTTTATTTTTTTCAAGCAGTTCCCAAAATAGTTTCTGCTTCTCCTCGAGGCAGCTCTGAAAGCACACATCCAAAATGCAGTCAGGGTTATGTGTGCACTCTGGGAGCCTTGTTAGCATCCTCCTTTATTTGGGGAGAACAAAGCCAGGATGATTTAAGCTGAAACTTCAATAAAAGAGCCAAAAAGAAATGTTATTACAGTTAGTGGGATAAAACCCTCTGCAAGGGCTTGACAGCTGAGAGGAATAATGCACGCAGGCTCCCAGAAATGGAAATAATTGAAGGGGGGAGCATTAGAAGGCAGTGGCACCGTAAGTGAAGCGAGTGGATGCGTCAGTCTGTGTCAAAAAGCTCATCCAGGCCCAGCTCAGAGCTGGTGCAGGTGAGAGAAGGAGCAAAGAGAAGAGACTCAAAGCAGTCTGAGGCTCATTAGCACAGAGGAGAGCTCTGCACTACCTTAAACACCATTTTCAGGGCCAAGAGCCTCAGAACCCACAGCCAGGCACGGCAGGGGATTGATGATGAAAGCAAGTGGTGTCCCAGGCAGGGAGGGCAGGGAAGGTGGGACACAACTGGGGGCAATGGGAAGGGATGGAGGAGCAGCAGGTTCAGCTCGTTTCACCACGTCCTGGGTGAAGAGACGCTGAGTGGCAGGACAAGGACTGGGAAGAGTGGAAGGGAAGGGAAAAGGTGAACAGCACACCCTCCTGGAGCTCTCCTCCCATCCTCCCCCCCCACCTCCTGTCTCTAATACTACAAAGAGACAACATTCCCAAAGAGAGGGTGACAAACATGTGGAGGAAGGCGGTGTGAAATCACACCCTCCCTTTGCTGCAGACACGGAGCAGCTGAATGTCTGCACTTGTCTGCACACACAGGCACAGGAACCAGCCCCTGGCCACTCCTGCTTAGGACACCTCCCTGAACTCAGAGTCACAGAGTCAACCAGGCTGGGAAAGACCTCTGGGATCGTGGAGTCCAACCTGTGACCCGACCCCACCTTGTCACCCAGCCCATGGCGCTGATGCCACATCCAGGCTCTGCTCAAACCCCTCCAGGGATGGGGACTCCACCCCCTCCCTGGGCAGCCCATTCCAGTGTCTGATCACTCTCTCTGGCAAGAACTTCTTCCCCATGTCCAACCTGAACCTCCCCTGGGGCAGCTCAAGGCTGTGCCCTCTTGTCCTGCTGCTGGTTCCTGGGAGCAGAGCCCGACCCCCCCCGGCTCCCCCTCCTGTCAGGGAGTTGCAGAGAGTGAGAAGGTCCCCCCTGAGCCTCCTCCTGTCCGGGCTGAGCCCCCCCAGCTCCCTCAGCTGCTCCTCCCAGCACTTGTGCTCCAGACATGATTTTCAGCTCTTTGTGGATCTCCTCCTACCCAGCCTCGAGCCTCCAGAGCACAGCTGGAACACAGCTCATCTGGATGGGTTTGGTGATGCAAGAGGGGACAATGCCTTGCATTTCCCTCCACATTTCCTCACACAGGTTGTGGATCACCACAGGCTGGAATTAGAGGAGTGAAGCACAAAACCTTCCAAGACTGAAGGATGTCTCATTCTGGGTTTCAGCCCAACTGAAACAACTCCAATCCAGGAAGGGAATCAGAGTGAAATCAGTGCCCACCCAGACCCCAAAAGGTAAAAAGCAGCTTTTCAACCTTTCCCAACCCCAAAGCAGCAGGACATCTGTGGATCAGAGACCACCAGCTCTCTTCTGGAGTGTGACACCTCCTCCAGACCAGGTCATTATTAAAAACATTGAACCTTCAGGCTTGAAAAGCACAAAGCCCTTGGGGGCATCATCAAAACAGCAGTAGTAATTCAAACTTGGAAAAAAAGAGGAAGATTAAACTCACCAACTGATGTTGAACGTTCAAACAGAAGTTTGTGACCAAAGAACCAACATTAAGTGTTTTTTTTAATGGACAGATTGAATTGAGGAAGTGACAGGAGTGGGAACGAACTGTTGTTCAATAAGAAGTGACAGTGAGAACACCCAAGGGTTGCTGTTTGACTCAGTTACTGTGATTAACAATGTTGTCCACAAAGATTGAAACTTAATTAACATTTTTAAATTGTGCTTTGACATTTTTAGCTCTTCCTATCAAAGCACTTGTGCAGCTGTGTCGTTACAACAGAGAAGCTGCAGAGCTTTAACTGCCTGAACCTCACCCACTGGAGGCTGCTTGTGTTTAACTTCTGACAACAAAAGCCCAGAAATCCAGATGTAACCAGCAGTTAAAGAACTCCACGGGCTCCTGAGCTAATTCAGTGCCCGGTGTCAGAGCCCTCCTCCTGAAAGAGGATTAAATGACACACAAAAATGTTCCATTAACTTGGGGGAAAGAGTTTGGCTCCAGCAATCTCTTGGAGCAGCAGATTCCAGTGAGCTTGACCTGAGTGAATTGACAACACAGGGATCTTTGGGTGAAAAGAAGTAAGGAATTGAAGCTCCTGAGAGAACTTTTTGTGCATTTATGTTTGGCTTTGGGGTGCTGAAGTCAGAGATCCTCCTGCATTCCCAGCCTCCCAAGAGTTTACCCTCTTTTACAACTCATTCCTTGGTTTGATCCAAGGACAATCAGCACTTCCCTCGGGTCATTTCCTCTCTTGGGGTATTAAAAATCAGAATAGGAATACACACACACACCCTGGAAAAGAAGGAAATCTGATTTTCTGAAGGCAGAATTATAGTTCTGCTGAAACATTCAAGGAAAAGATGGAACTGCCATGGAAAAGTAGGGAAAGAAAGGAATGTTGTGAGGAAAAACACGTTGTCTGAGTTCTGGTGGAAAATTCACTGTATACGAGAGAGAGAGAGGGAAAATATGAACACTAATGATTATTTTCTTGCCACATTCATGAATGCTATGGATGCACTAGTATATATATAAAATATGAACACTAATGATTATTTTCTTGCAGCTCACATTCAAGAGTTGCATGGGTCTAGATAAATATATTATTTTCTTGCAACTCACATCCATGAATGATATGGATGTAGTAGTGTGTACATATATATATATAAAATATGAACATTAATGATTATTTTCTTGCAACTCATGAGTTGTATGGATGCAGTTATACATATATAAAAATATAAAATATGAACATTAATGATTATTTTCTTGCAGCTCACATCCATGAGTGGTATGGATGTGGTGTAACTATATAAAAACATGAACATTAATTTTAATTCTATCAGTGTATTGTTATTATTAGGTTATTAAATATATTGTTATATTATCAAATCTGTTATTTTCTTGCCACTCCCATTCACGAGCTGCCCGGGTGCAGCAGTTCCCTTCCCACAGAACCTGTTCCACTGGTGAGGCAGGAACAGCTCCAGTGCCTGTGCAGGAGCTGCTGACCCTCCCCAACCTTCAGTCAGATGGTTTGAGGAGCATCAATTCCCCCCCCTGGAGTGGCAGCTTTGAAGCCTGGAGGGATGAGCTGCAAAGCACTCCGGCAGTCCCTGAGTGTCAGCAAATCCATCTGGGCAAAGACACATCTCTCACACTCCCAGGAACCCTGGGAAGTGCATCAGGGCAGAGTTAAAGATGGATACGACAGGGAAGGACAGTTTACAGCAGCTGCAGACGCTGGGTTTGGTCTTCACTGCAAAAAAAAAAGCAGGAGTTGGAGCTGAAAGATGCTGGAGAACATGAACCACTACTGGGTGAAAACTGCAGTGCCTTCAGAGCGAGTTAAAGAGCTTGTGATCAGCCCCATCCACTGCTTTTGCTCTGCCAAGGCACTGCAGGGGGAAAACCAAAGGAGCAGTTGGATTTTTAGCCCCTTCACCTCAGAGACACGAGTCCCAGGGGAGCAAGAGCCCCTCCAATCTGCAGAATCCCTGCCTGGCCAGACACACACGTTCCCAAAAGGAAGTTTTGCATCTGCAAGATGTTTGTCCCTGCTAAAAGAAAGCACATTTTCAGCTCAGCACCCTCCCTGGGCTGACCCAGCTGGCAGAAATGCTCTGCAACACCTGGAGATATTTGGGAATCTCGAAGGTTACAGCACAACCTGTGTCCTGAGGGGCAAACATCCCCCTGCCCCTCACCCACCAGGCCCCCAGTGCCACCAGTTGGGCAGGATAGGCAAAGGAGGGAACAAAATCTGACAGGAACATCTGATCTTTTGGGCTTTTCAGGGCTTTGGGATCAGATATTGCCTATGCAAGGTGTGTCTAAACATGCCAGGAATCTGATTTTGGGGAATATCTCAAGAGGAACACAGAAATATTCCAGCCTGTGTGTTAAAGGGGTGCTCAGTTCCAGGGCTGAGGTGCTCAATTCCAGGGCTGACATAACACAATCCCAGGCCTGAACTGTGGTTTAAACATTTAGCTGAGGTCCAGACATCACAACACTTGAATTATTTATGTGATTGCTGATGTTAAGACCCGGCATTTAAAACAAATGCCTTCTGCCCCAGCCTTTGGCACAGGCATTTACTGCTAATGAAGGCATGTAATGCCAGTGACCTCCAGCCCAGATTCCAGCTCCACTTCCAATTTAGCACACTGGAGGCTGGAAACCACGGGCTGCCTGTGTTTACACCCCCTGCAATCCTCCTGAAATTAATAGCCCACAGAGCTGGCAATTTGGCCCCGAGTTAAGCAGCGGGCACAGTTTCAGCTCTTAGTGCAGATCAGGGCCCGTTCTGTCGAGCTGTCAAAGCATCTCTGGTAAAAGCAGGCTGAAACCCAGGGACAAGCCCTCAGAGCTGCCCTTTAGTGCTTCCCATTTTGCAGCATCATTTGTTCCCACAGCCCCCTCAGAAAAGCAGGATTTCAGGAGGAGGTTCATTAGTCAGAGTGCCCATCTCTTGGTCAGGGCAGTTATGTTCTGCCAGATGTTGTTGAGTGTTCTGGACGCTCTTCTCTGACCTACAGGGTTGTGTTGGCCACCACCAGCCCAGCTCAGGGTCTTCTGGGTATCACACAGTGAGGCCTCATGGACCTTTGGGGGTTGCTGCTCAACAAATCTGCCACTTTTCTGAGGGTAAAAGGCTCAGAAAACACAAAATAGCAATATAAAGAGTGGTTTATAGCACTGTAAATTCCTTTGCCAGAGAGAGAAGCATTTGGCCACCATCACCAAATGCTGCCAGGGTCTAGACAGGCTCAGTTTCTTCTGGAAGCTCATTCTCTGAATTTTTGGATTTTGGGAATTACTTTGTTCTCGTTCACGTGTTAAAACTTAAAAACTTAGGAACAATAATGGAATTGTTTTCTGGAAGAGAGGAAGAGCTTCAATTATTCCCATGCAGCTTCCATGGTAGTGACATCACTGCCCTGAATCCCTCTGCTCCCTGTCCCTGGTGCTGATTGAATCCAGGAAAAGTGGGAAAACCTCAGGCAGGACCAGGCCTTAATTTTCCTCAAGTGGCCAGAACACAGATTTGCTGAAAACACAGAAATCATCCCCTTGCTGATGCAAAAAGGATGATGGAAGGGGGGCAGGGTGTTATATGGGACCCACCTAAAGCATTCCCACGCTGTAAGGAAGGGAATGAAAAGCCATAAAAGCAACTTTCTGTGAGTGAGAACAGGCAGGGAAGAGACAAAAAGGCCTATTTTTAAGCCACTGTTAAAAGATTATTATTCTTATCCCTGCAGACAGGTCCCAACAGGCTCCTCCCAGTCATCTCTTGTGTCTGGGAGACTGGGACAAAGTTAAACTGGGCAACCAGCAAAGCACATGAAAGGAGTTTTTTTGCTCTTCAGGTGATCATCAGAACACAACCCCTGAACCCCCAAGAGCTCCATTTGGGAAGCCTCTCCCTGCTATTCCGTGGGGAACAATGAGGGAAGGCAAAGCATTAAACTCGGCCTCGTCTCCTGACGACTTCCAGAGGAACGTGGGAACCTCTGTTTGTGCAACCCAAGGAGTTTCCAATGTACCCCAGGAGTTTTAAGGGGAGCTGTTTGGAGGCACAGAACTGTCCAATTCACAGCTGCACTTAGGGGGGATCAGAATCTGCTTCCAAAATCACCCCTGACTCGAAGTTGTCGGGATCAACAAAGTGGCCTCTCCCTCCCCTCGCTACAGCTCCCACTTCAAAGGGCTCTGGAAGAGGTAAACACTGGGAATTATTTAACAGAGACAGCTCTGCACAACTCCTGCTTGCCTAGAAACTGCAATCCATCTGCAGCCAGGATGCAAAACCGAACAGAAAAGGCAGTGCTGCCCATGGGGAATTTCCTTCGGATGTTTTAACACCAGAAAGAGTCAATCAGGAATGGGACATGACCAAACTTTGTCTGTCTGGACACTAAAACCCACTGGGTTTAGTGAAGTAAAATTACATTAAATGTAATAATATATTAAATGCATCATTAACGTTGTTATTATTATATAATTCATACATTTGTATGTCATTATTATATACTTATATAAAATATTATTATTGTTGTTGTTATTATCATTACCTAAAATTAAATGCAAGCACTGCCAAATGGGTCCCAAGCCTCAGCTTTGGTGCTGAGTGACTTGGTTCTGATTTACAAATTGCTCTGAAGGAGGTTCCAAGCCTGGAATTCAAAAGGACAATCAGGAGTTTCGACACGATGCTCATAAATCAAAAGGAAGGTGTGTCAATAGGTTTTGACAGAGAAGTCATTATCTGTATTACATAAAACACGTAATTTCATGACTATTCCTTGGCATATCATTAAAATACATTGACATTTCAGTTTAAATCACCTTGGATATTGCTGTGACTGTTCTTCAAACTACTCTTTATCCTGACAGGGAGTGTGCAGTGAGAGAAGGCAGTGAGTGCCAAAGAACCTCTTCTGGCTTGTGCAACACCTTCTGCCCCAGGAGCCCAGAAAATTCGGGGGACAATTTGCTTCTGGAATAAGGGAATGTGCTCCTTTCCCTCTGGAGAGGGGAGGTGGCAGAAGAGAAGTGTGGGGGAACAGGGGACAAGAAACAAGAGCCACTGCCTGGGATGGGGGGGTGGCCTCAGAGCCACCATAAAATCACACAACCACGGAATGCTTGGGCTTGGAAGGGGCCTGAAAGACCACCCAATTCCACACAATTCCATCTAATTCCACCAGACCAGGTTGCTCTGGGTGGTCTTGACCCATTCCCAATGGTGTGATTCCCAAATTGCTGCTGGTAAATGCTGGTTGTTCCTGCTCGGAGCAGCTCCCCAGCGGTGGCAATTAAAGTGCAGGATCTGTCACCTTAATCAACCTGAGGACAGGACAATTTGTTTTCAATGCAGCATTAATTTCAGACAAGCTGGAGTGAAACCTTTTAGCTGCTTAATGCGAAAAAAAAGAGGGAGAAAACGTGGATGTGCCACTAAACACAAGTAGTTAAGGATAAAAGGTGGAATAATAGCTACCGTGGGAAGGGATGGAGATGGAATTCATCCCACCTGTAGGGGAATAATTAGATACAGAATACACAATCAGGAAAATAATAATAATAATAAAAAAAAAAGGCTCAGGACTTGTCTTATATGTGGAATTAAATCCAGGTCCTGTAGAGAACATCATGTACACTTGGGGGGGGTTCAGTTCCTGGAGATATAAACACATTAAATAATGAAGGGATGGGGAGGGGAAGTTTGAAGGCTCTGAAGCTGCTTTGAAGCCATGTGGGCCTGAAATTAAAGTTTTACCAGTAAAATTGCTTGAAAAGATAAACCCCATTCTATTTGATACTGTTTTCATCTCAGAAATATCAAAATGGGTGGGGTTTTTTTGGGTTTGTCTTCTGGGTTTCATTGGAGACCGAGCTGTCAAAAGTTAAAACAGTCAGGAGATCCCTGGGGCAGTGTTTTGAAAACTTGATTTATTCCCTGCCTTACTCATAAAGCTCCTTCTGTTATACCTGTGGATCAAGCAAGGGGAGTTCTCTTTGTTCCTTTCTAATTATTATTTTGAGTATTCCTTAGGCTCCCAGGTGGCTTTTCATGCAGCCACTGGGTTTGAGAAGCACCATTTGGGGTTCCATTCCACGACCTCTTCTCTAACTTCAGGTTTGTACTTCCTAAAAGACACCTTATCCTTGGTAGATAAGAGGAGCCTAAGTGAGACTTTCTTCCCTAAATGAGATTATTGTTGAGAATTGGATATAATAGTAATAATAATAACTTATTGTGTGGGTTGATTTCTGTTGCTACACTCAGAGATTTTGCCTTCCCCCTTCCCAGGTGCAAATATTCTGATGCATCTATTTAGTAAAAGCCATCATGGTCATTTATTTGCCCTGCAAACTTCACTGCAATTCTCTGGTTGTCACCAGAATGCAAATCCCAGATGGAAAACAACTTGATCACTTCCCAAGGATCCTGTTTCTTCTTTATTATTCCCTCCCAACCCAAACCTGATTTTATGATCCTGTGATCAGTGATTTCCCCACTGTCTGGGCAACCAAACCAGCAGCATTTTATCACCTCTCTTATCTCGAGGGGAGCCCACATCAGATGAGGCTGGATGTGCTTTCCAGGCCACTCCAACAGCACTGTCAGGTGGAGTTTGAGCAGCAAAAGCTGCTCGTTCCAAGGTGAACACAGAAGGCTCTGTGTCTGTGGCAGAGTCAGAGTGTGTGACCTTGGCATTATCTCAATCAGGCAATAATGATAATAATAGTAATCATCACCATCATCAACATCATCCCTTTTAAAAAAACCCTTTAAAAAAAACCCCAAACAGTTATTTTTCCTCTTTTCCACCTCACCTGCAGCAGTTCCCCCGAGTCCCCCACGCTCCCTTCGCTGGGGCATCCACAACCTGCAAGATGAGCTCTAATCACCCGCCTTGGCATCACCTCCCTCTGCTCCCTGCTCCTCCCAGAGTGTAAATACAGCTCCAGGTGACTTGCAATTGAAAATACATGTTAAAATTGTGCCTTTGGCCCTTAATCTGTGGGTGATGAGTGGAAAGGACACCAACCTGCTCCCCACGGGAGCCAGGCCTTCTGGAACAGGAGAGCTGGGGCTGCAGGGAATAAATCTTTACCTTGGGGGTGAGTTGGCATCAGCTGAACTCCTGAGGTGCCACCTTGTCCTCAGGGGGACAGGTAGATAAATTTGGAGCACCCCCCCAAGCAGCCCCTGCAGCACCAAGGCAGGATGGAGCTTATTCCAGGCACTTCCCAGAGCAGCTCTGCTCCCTCTTCTCTCCCCAACCAAGCACAAAAGACTAAGAGAACAATGCAATTATGCTTATGAATCAGCAGCACTTAGTCCTTGCAAACATGATGGACTGATGAAAGCAGCTCCTTTCTGTGTCACTTAGTGCAGGTTTGGAGTCAGAGAGACACTGGGATCGATGGATATTAAAAATTGCTGCTTTTCCCTTCCTCTGCAGCCACCTGAGTGCCCACCAGGTAATACAAACAGCTTTCACTTACCAGGCAAAGGGGAGAAATGACAAGTCTGGCATTAAATTAATACACTGGAAGGCAGAGTATTATTTTGCTCAAATGTGCTTTTGAAAGATCCTTCTCCAGCTCTGAGGATGTGGCTCAAACCCAGCAGTGTCTGCACCAAAGCTGCCCCAGAGCCTCACCTGGACATTTGTCACAGAAATGTCCTGTTCTTTGGATCTTGTCATACTTCACATTTGCAGGAGAAGGGTTCTTTATCCACTTAATCTGATGTCATGTTTATTAGAAGCAGAATCCAACCCTCAACAAGCAGAACCAGCAGGCAGAGAAGAGTTAAATAAAAAACCCCAGCTCCTGGTAAAAATACACCCCAATTTTTCCCCCAAATAGAGCAAAATGAACCAAATCTAAGCCCAAATAAATCAAGCTGTTGTTAAGGAGATGCACACAAGGTCCAAGGGTACAGCCTGTTATAAATCCATCCCTGACCCCACAAAAGCTGCTGTTGGAACCCAGCATTTGATGACACTCCATGTTTCTCCCTAAACTAAGTGATTGAGCTAAAATTGAGAGTAAATTAATTGAGGCTGTCTAGCTAAAACTGAGATGAACTAAATTAAACCAAGTAATTGAGGTTAAACTAACTAAACTAAACTAACTAATGGAGGCTATCTAACTAAACTTGAAGCTAAACTAATTAAACCAAACTAATCAGTTGAGGCTATCCAGCTAAAATTGAGGCTTCACTAAACTAACTAATTGGGGCTAGATTAACTAAACTGAGGCTATCTAACTAAACTTGAGGTTAAACTAACTAAACTAAACTAAGTAATTGAGGCTAAATTAACCAAACTAAACTAATTGTGGCCATCTAACTCAAATTGAGGCTCACCTAAGTGACTGAGCCTACCTGTCTAAACTTGAGGCTAAACTAACTAATCTAAAATAAATAATTGAGGCTAAATTAACTAAACTAAACTAAGTAACTGAGGCTAAACTAAGTAAACTGAACTAATTGAGGCCATCTAACTCAAACTGAGCCTAAACTAACTAAACCAAACTGACTAATCTAAGCTGCCTAATTAACTTTGAGGCTGACACAAGAAGTGCAGAGCTGCTGGATGGGGGGGGGAGGATTTTAAAAAACCCTCCAAACCACCAAAAAAACCCAACCCAAACCCCATTTGTTGGGCAACCTGGGGCAATTGGACTCTCTTGTGCATGTGTTTATTTAATATTGGGTGAGTTTCATATTCTGCAAATTCATCTGGTGAAAACTAAAGGGGTTTTTTTGTTTGTTTCTCAGAGTTGAAAGAAAACCACCAAAAAAACACAACTGACACCCCCAAAAACTTCAAATTCTGAGCTTTTGTGCGGAGAGCCCTCTTCAAATCAGTGATTTCATGATTGATCCTGAAAGTTCCAGCTCTGCCAGGAAGGAGACACCTGATTTCACAGCCATTCTGAACTTTGGGGAGATTTTATCACCGTTCCAGTTCCTTTTGACATCCTTTTGGACACCTTTGTGGCAGCCACGGGTGGAGCTGTCCCTAAATTACAGCAGAAAAGGGGGTAAAGATTTAGGCCTTACACCTGTCTTTAGTAAAAACAGCTCTAAATGTTTGAATTTGTGTCTTTAATACCCATTTGTGGCCGAGTATTGGAAAGGTTCAACTTCTGGTACCGAAGTGTTTCAATTAACAGCATCCCTGGCATCACTTGCTCACACATTTTTAGGATGTTGTTGTCTGAATTCAGCATTTTATGGGGGAAACAGGCATTTCTCTGCTGATTTTAAGAGACAAATTAAAGCATCTGCACCAATCATTAGTAGGTATCTACCTGACCGAGGGAGTGACGTTTGCTCAGGGTTAAAATCACTTCACAAACCTTCTGGAAGAGGAGGGTAACAGCTCTGCTGTGCTCTGTGAGATGTTTTAAGCTCTCTCAAACAAAGGTGGGTATTATTGGCACTATCCACTTGGAACCTGAAATCCAGGAGTGTGTCTCCTGCCAGTCCCAGGCAGGCAACTGAGAAACCATCAGCATATAAATTACCCAATAATGGACTCCAAATCCTTGTGTTTTGTTTTATTTACTCCTCACAACCTCCCTCAACTGCTGCTGATGGCAAGTGCTCCCAGCCCCCTTTACCCTGTGTTTAACCAGAGTGCTGTTTCCACATCGTGATCAAAGGAAAATCCAGGCTGAATTATTAAGGAAACGCAACAATTGATGTTTCTATAATGCTCAGAATTCCCCCTCCGAGCCTTGGAATCAATTATGGAAAACATCAGGCTCCTCTGGCTTCCTTTGGCCCATTTCCAGAGCCGGTGTTTTATCATCATTTTATACTTGTCCACTAACCCTGATTAAGATCTTGAGCATTACAAGGCTCTGTTTTGCCTCTGACTGCTCAAAGCACCTTTGGAGGGGGATTCCTCCTCCAAAATATACAAATACTACAAAATATACCAAAAAAAAATACACAAAAAATATACAAAGCATACAAAAATACTCTTGTATTTTTTCTTGCAGCTGAGTTGAGAATTTTCAAAGTATCCTCTGCAAACTTCTGTCTCATAATTCCCTTTTTCCCTTTTCTTCTCAGATTTAGGTACTGTTCTTCCTTAGGTTTCTTTTCCTGGCTGCAAAGTCCTCACTCAGTGTTGCAAGCCCATCAAAAAACCAGGAGATGCTCAACTGCTTTTTGAGCTTGGATCCTGCATTCCTGGCCCCAAATCACCACAGTGAATTGCAATTCTCTGCAAAATTATCACTTCCCTGAAATTAGGAGGGATCAAACTTCGGGGCAAATTCCAAAGCACCCCAAGTGCCAACCCATCACCAAGAGCTCCAACTTCTCACTCCCCCTGGATGGCAAGACCAAAGCAGGTTGAGCTGCAAATCAGGTTCCAAACCTCTGGGATCAGAGGTGGGAATTTTGGCCTCCCTTGGTTTCTGCCAAGTGCTGGGTAAAAATGACATTTTTAAGGTCCTGTGTTTAAAATTGGGAAATGCTGACCTCTGGCTTTGGGAGGCCCCAAGTGGGGCCTTCCCTGATTTTTCCTTTAATCCCTGTCCCAAAGGACAGCACATCACCCCTGCCCATCTCCACTGGCTCCATCCAACCTTCACTTCCACTCCTCTGGCTGCAAAAACCTGGGGATTAGAGCCATGAGCAGTAAAACTTAAACACCGTTTCCTAACACGGAAAACAGCCCAGAAAACCTCCTGAACCCTGACAGGACCCTTGGGCTTTCACCACTTGGCCTCTAAAATGTTTCCTTTCGGCCTCAACGAGCACAAAGAATCCCAAAAGGTGCCTTTTTCCAGCATCTGCCTGACCCCCCTGCCTCACTCTGCGTGGTATTTAAGCACAAACCTGACTCTAAGCCAAGACTTTGGGGATTATTTGTTCATCTTAAGTGATTTTCTCAGTGCCCATCCCTCTTCCCACACTGGAATTCTCCTTTCCAGACAAATCAAGCCCGTGGGATGGACTGGATTTCACCCCAGGGTGGGGAAGGAACACAAGAGAGAAGGAGAGGGCAGGTTGAGAGGGTTTTTCAGGCCTGGAGGTGTCGTGGGAAAGGGTGGGATCAGAGGCCAAAACTGCACTCAGGAGGTGCTGACAGAGAACTGCAGGAGTCTGGAATGAATGTTATTTAACATCCCTAAAAAAAAAAACCAGGCCTTGTGCTGAGAATAAATTCTGCCCACTGAGGCCAGGGCAGGTTTAAAATCCTTTTCACTGGGGCAGAAGAGTCCATTCATCCATTCAGACATTTGGCCACTCTTTGTTCTTCCCTTCTTCCCCCTTGCTAATAGTTCTGCACGTGGTGGGTGACTCCACTGACTCATCCTCCCCCAGAAACAAACATTCTGGGCTGTCAGGGGGCACATCTGAAATCAGTGTGTCTCCTGACTCACTGCTGTAAATATCCACTGCTGGACTGAAAGGCAGGGCCATCATTAGGGACAAATTGGCCCCCTAAATAATCCAGACCCCTGAGACCCCCGTGGGGTCCTGCAGAGGGACCTTCCTTTGGGGAGCTCAACGAAAAAGGGCAATATTGGCTTGTTTTGTCAGTATTTCACACAGCAGCTTGCTGGAAAAGCAGGGAAAAATTGAACTGGCACGAAGAGGAACAGGGAATGGGCTAATCTGAGGAGAAATAGGGATGGAAATGTCCACCTGGAGCTCCTCCTCTGTCCTTACAGCTGTTTGGATCTATTGATCCCATTGAAAAAGGAGAGTGAGCAGGTTATTCTGTTCACACACACAGTCCTGAGAAGGCAAATTAATACCAAAGAGGCTTTTCCAAAGTGCACCTCAGAGCAAGCCCAGAGAATCCATCACAATTCTGTGCTCCCCCACAGGAAGATCCCTCCCCGTGCACTGGCTGCCCATCAATATTTCAGCAAACAAGAATTCGAATTCCAGGGTGCATTTTCTCAGCACAAAGGTATAAACTCCACCCAGATAACAGAAATTACAGAAAAAAACCCACTCAGAACCGTACAAGTTTCATTAGTTTGCAAAGTGAGAGTCACAATTATTCCAAGGGAAAAAAAAAAAAAAAAGTAATATTGCAAAAATTACCAGAGCTGTGCTCTCCTTTTTATTACCCTAACTTGATAAAATGTGAGCAGGATCGTGTTAAAACTATTACATTAATATTCCTCGGAGACTTGTGCTGTAATTTTAGCTTCTCTTGCTCACTCTCCCTCGTTTTTGCCCTGTGAGTCAACAGGGGAGGATGGCTGGCAATCAGCTCCTGCAATTATCTTCCTCCCTCGATTTGAATTGTTAACCGTGGCTTCCACTAATAGAACTGCAAATGAATAGTATCCTTTTCCCTGGTATTTACTGGCTGAGCACCGTGCTCACTGACTCTGGGCTCGAGGCTAAACAGAGGGCAAAGAGGACGAGTTTGATTCCTCTCCCGAGTTTGATTCCTCTCCCGAGTTTGATTCCTCTTCCGTGGACCCAGGGTTTGCATCCTGAGCTTCCTCTGCCACTCCTAAAAGTTGCCTTTTAGGATTGGACCTGCTTTTTTAGCTTGCAGAGCATCCACCTGGGAGTTCAAACCGTGCCTAAGTGCTGGTCTGGTTGTTTTTCTGGGGAGCAAAATGGGACATGTCAGAGTCTTGAGATTGTCCTTGGGTATAAAAACACCTACAAAGCCTAATCTTGATGACCTTCAAGGGTTGGGGGTTGGAACCAGATGATCTTTAAGGTGCCTTCCAACCCAAAGCCTTCTACAAAATCAAGCTGATAAACCTCAGGCTCTCCACACTCGAGGAAAAAAAATGAAGCAGGTTGCAAAAAAATGGGAAAAAAATCCACCTTTCTGCCTGTTTAGTCCTGCCCATCAGTTCATCTGCTCACATGGATCAAGACATTCCAGTCAGGAATGAACACTTGATGTGTCCTGCCTGTGTTTTGGGGTGTGTGTCACCCAGTGATGACACCCTTGGAAGGTTCTGGTCATTTTAAATTAGAATTAAACTCTGGTCAGCATTCCCTTTGGGATTCTTTCATGATCCAAGGCAAGCAGGGAAGGCATTCCAGGCTCCCAGAAATTATACTGGCTTTCAAATTCCAGTAAAAAGGATCAGGGGAAGGAGAGCATCAGGATCTGTTTGATGATGGCACATTGTTTTCAGAACCCAGGGAATTACTTCTCTCTGGAAAATGGTCCTTGGAGAGAGGATTGATCCAGTAAATCCCCTGTGCAGGGATTTATTGGGCAGCCTATGGAAATTGTGTAGCCCAGCCCATCCCTTCTCATTGGCCCTGGCAGACAGGCTGGGAGATGGCACAGAAATTAAAGAATATCTAGAAAAGAATCTATAATATCATCTAAATTTTAAAGCTTGGCTCTCACTTGATTCATCCTGAATGAAAGAATAAACCCCAGATATTGCCCAGCGTGTGAAAATGGATCCTAGGCCTAGAAATTCCAGCTGTTAAGGGGGGGGGGATTTTTATCCCTCTTACTAAAAAACCCCCTGCTCCTTCCCATGTTTCCTGAGCTCAAGCCAATCAAATCTGAGAGCAAAATGTTTTTCATTTTCCTCAAAACTTTCAGCAGAGGAAAAATAATTTCCTTTTTTTCTTTTTTTTTCCTTTCATTCTCTGATAGGTTCTAATCAACATTCCACGTACTAAACTCCTTTGAAAAGCCAAAGTGGAATTAGAAGATTTAAAATACTCAAGTCCCCCTTTGCTTTCAGGAGTCATCACCCAGAAAATACTTTTCTCCTTGGAAAAATCCGGTGCATAATGACTCAAAATGATCTTCCCTTTCTGCTCTTTGGCTCTTGAAAGCTCAGGGGATTTTTGATTTTTTTTAATTTTTTTTTGTCCTTCTGCTTCTCCCTTTCTGGGCTTTGCAAAACTGCATCTATTTTACATTATTCTCCCCCTGACTCTTTCAGTTCCCCTGCAGCAGAACACTCGTGGATTTGGATCCATGAAAATGAAGTGGGAATTCCCAGACCTGCTCATGACTCCTTCCTTCTATCCCTGAGGGTTGGTTGGAGCTCCACAACCCAGATCCAACCAGCAAACAGCCCCACGACCCAAAAAGCAGATTATTAGAGGTTGCTTGACATCCACCACAGATAATCCAGACCTACTGTTCACTAAACAAAGAAAAAAGGAGAAAAAAGAAGAAAAAAACCCAGAATTTTTAAAAATTAAAGAACCTCCGATGAAACGGTTCAGAAGTGGATCCTCAGGACGTGTAAGAAGGCAAAACCCTTCATCTCCCACCAAATTCTTTTCTAATTCATGTCAGAACTTGAAAGTCTGGCGGCTGCAGGGGACTCAGAACGGCAGAGCTTCAAAAACAGAGCCAGGAGAGACAAAGGAAGAGAGAAAGAAAAAACCTTCCAGCCACCAAAACCCCCTGCTGATGGCAGAGCTTCCCACAGCACCGGGCCATTCCAGGGGAAATCACCTCTCTCCAGAGGAAAGAACCCATCAAACACACCCAAAAAAAAGAAAAGGGAGGAAAAGGCTGCCTGTTCTGTGTTAAAACTTTTGACTCTCATTTTTATTTATCTGGCTCTTGTAGTAAGTGGAGGCATTTTTGTTCATTTCGCTCCCCAAATGAAGTGTTTTTAGCAGCAGTGTTAAATTGGTGTTCATCATTATTAATTATTGCATTAGTAGTAGTATTAAATCAGCATTTTTAGTATTTTATGAAGATTCCTTCCCTTGTTTCTCTACTATCTCTTGTATTTTGGTAAGGCCAACTCTTCTAGCTCAGGTGTTACACCCAAAATCCTGCCCAAAGCGAACTTTCCTGTCCTAACTCTCTCTTTGCAGTTCCCTCTTGAAGCCTCCCCTGTTGCAATAATTCCATACCCATTTCCCATTCCCAAGAGCATTCCCTGGATCATACTCTATTAAAACCTCCAAAAATAAAGCCCATGGATTACTCCTGGCCTTCAGTGCAGGTGTAAAAATTACCAGGACCCCAAATGCTGTTTGGAGGAGGAAGAACTTCCCTCAGCTGGCACCTCCCAGCTCGGAATTCCCTGGAGGAATTGGGTGATTCCAAAGGCTCCAGGACACTTTGCTGTGGGAGAAGCACTTTGAAACCCCCCCCCAGCATTCCTACATTCCTTGGAGAAGCTGATTATGTGACACCAATACCTTGCAAAGAAACTTCACTTCCTCCCCCCCCCAAAAAAAAAACCAATCTTTTCCTCTCTCTACCAGCAGAAACTGCAAAGTAAAGCATTTCATTTTGACACTAATAACAGTCCTCTATTGTGGCTTTAAAGGAGAAATCCCAATCTGTTTAGCACTTTGCTGCATTTCATCCTCCCATCGCTCCTCTGGTTCTAATTTGTGAAGAGGAAAAGCAATAAAAATAAATAAATAAATAATAATAAATAATAAAATTCCATGGAGTCACCTTGAAAGCATATTTGAAACAGAGGAGGGTGCAAATTAGAGTGAGTGATGATGAGAGGCTGAGGTGCTGGGGATGTGTCAGGTTCCCAGTGATGTCCATGGAATCAATCAGCAATCAAGGAAGATTAAATTATCGCTGGGTGAAGTGTCTTTGTTCTGTTTATCTTCCCCAGGATCAGACCTGACGTTCTTTTGATACCGTGCTTAACCTTCCCTCCAGACTCTGAACCTGCTGCCAGTTGTTTGCTGAGGCCCCATCAGCACAGAGGGTTGGGCAATAATCAGAATTTCCTGATGGAGAACCACGTTGCTGGTGGGATTTACTGCTGGCCAGATGGCTGGGGAGGCCAGACAGAGCCCAGCACTGCACTGGAGTGAAGAGGAAATCCAAGATTTCCCCTCACCAACCCAACCAGGAGGAGAGGGATCACTGTGACAGCTCCTGTGTGACCTCAGTCACCCCTGCAGCACCTTGGGGACCCTCTGCACATGCAATCAGTGCCCTGCACGACCCCCTCACCGACTGCTGTGCAGATCATTTGGCAAACCCAGCCATTTCCCGGGAAATGGGGGCTGCAGGAGTTTGCATTTAAGGGGAGGATCAGGCAGGGGGTCAGGACTGGGAGAGCCCATGGATGTGGTTGGGATGGGGAGGGCAGGAAACCTCCCGCTCTGCTTGGGCTCAGGCCAAGCCCTGGCTGACCCAGCTGCTGACACTGAGTCCCCACTGCTCCTCTCAGCTCACCACCACCAACCACCTGCTAATCCAGGCTTTTCTGGGGAGCTGCTGTCGATAGCATTGCCATGACTGCAGAAATATGGGCGAGAGGGAGAAAGGGAAAGCGGTTTATGCAAGGCCACGTGCATGGAATCACTGATGGCTCGGGTTGGAAGGGACTTAAATCCCATCCAGCCCCAGGGGCAGGGACACCTTCCCACCTTCCACCAGACCAGGTTGCTCCAACCTGGCCTTGGATACTCCCAGGGATCCAGGGGCAGCCACAGCTTCTCTGGGAATTCCATCCCAGCCCTCTCCCCACCCTCCCAGGGAAGAATTTCTCCTGTAAAAAAGGACCCTTCCCTTACATGGACGCTCCCACTCCCCAGTTATTTCATCCCAGACCATGACACAGAACACAGAAGCTGGGAGCATCCCAAATAAATTCCAGCAGGAGTTGATAGACCTGCAGCAGCTCCAGAAACCCCAGAAATCCCAGATTTCCCTTTCCCTGAGGCACCCCTTGGAGCTGCTGGGTGAAAGGAACCCCCTGGGACAGGAGGTATCTTCAAAAGTTACAACAGAACTGGAATCTGCACTTTAAAAAGAAGCAAATTAACAAAAGGCTACGAGAGTTAGAGAGCTGTTATGAAGTGATGAGCTCTGCAGGATCCAGGGGAAAAAAATGCTCAGGCTGAAAGTGTTCTGTGGTTCTTCCCTTTTCAGCGGGAGCTGGTGATTTCTAACACCATATTATGTCAACAGACAAAGATCTAGGGGGGATTGGGTTTGTTTTTAATGAAATTTAGTGAAGCAAAGGGCAAGTTTTCCTGGAATGCCTCCCCTGCCCTGCCAGCTCCCAAACCAAATGAATGAAGACGTGATTGTCACAACCCAGAGAGCCCCAGTGACGTTCCAGGGCGTCCCAGCAACCTGCTGTGGACACAGAGGATCGGCCCAGAGCAGTTTATTTCCTTCAGTGGGAATTCTGGGGAGTTCTGCTGCTCCTGCCCCACCAGAGCAGCCTGGGCTGGGGGGTGGGAGTTGGCTCATTGCTCAGTGGGGCTCCTTAAATTGTCTAATCCCTGTGTTAATGAGTCACGGCAGAGGACTGGACGGTTGCTGCTCTTTCCAAGCCTGTCTTTCTCCATTTGGGTAAAAACCTGCCTGTTGAGGTTGTCACCCTTCACTGGAACTACCTTCTGCTCACCTTTTGTATCCTGAGTTTGTTCCTCTGCACATGCTGTCAGAACGTTGGATGGGGGCAGTAACCAGATGGAGCGATTTGAGTCGAGCATTTCTGCACAGGCACACAAATATGGCCATTTGGAGGTTTTTTGGGCCAGGGCCACCTCTTTGATCTCTGTTTCCACATCTTCTCCCACCCTGGGCTCACGATCAGGTTGCCTCCATAAGTGTCACCATAATAATAATAGTAATAATAATAATAATAATGGAACAATAAAGTGGTGTCTTTCCAAACAGAGCAGGAGCTGCTGTACCAAGGCAGTGTTTTCCAGCAGCAACACCCTATTTGTTCCATGTCTCCTCTCTCCAATGGGCCTCTCTAATTGCCTCCATTTCCATGGTAACTGGAGGCACCACAGCCTGCCCAGCACTGCAGAGCACCACGATCCTGGGGGGAGATGCTCAGCTCGCTGCTTCCCACTCCAAAACCTGTCCCCTGGAATTCACCCTCTTGTCCCAACAGGACTAAACTCAATGCCCAGGTGGCTCCTGCAAAGAGATTTTTTTTTTTTCTCACCTGCTTTAAGGTGAGGAACTTGGGATGAATACCCACAAGTTCTGGAATATTCATCCCACCTGGACCAAAGCCCAGCTCAGGAGGATCCTCTCCTCCACCTGCAGCCCACGGGTGGAAGGTGAGAGCACACCTGCATTCCCCTCACAGACTGGCTTTCTGTGCTCCCAGCAAGGTGAAAATGGGTTTCATCTTCCCTTCCCACCCCTCTGCCCCTGTCCCAGGGCATCCCAAGACGTCCTGGCTGAGGCACAGGAGCATTTCTGCCACGCCAGCCTTTCCAGCTCCATCCCAGCCTGACAGGAGGAGGAAATGACTGATGAGCCCTCCTCCAAAACAGCCTCTCATTAAGAGCTTGTCCTCATTAAAAGGGGCAAATTTACCATAAACAATTGCATCCCTTCTGCACAGCCCTGAGCAGCAGCTGAGCACAGCACACCCCCTGCTTCCCAGCCAGGCAGAAAGCTCTGGAATTTGAACTGAGCAAACCCTGAGCTCTGGGGAGGGACATCCATAAAAACAGGCTCAGTTCAGCCCTCGTTTGGTACAAGCAGCAAAAAAAAAAACAAACCCAAACATCTGTTCTGGCACACAGGAACCCTCTTGGATGCTCAGGTACTCCTAGAATGTTTCAAAGGCCAATTTACAGCAGGATTATTTAAATCAGACTGATAACACTCAGCTCTGCCCACAGAGTGTGTAGGGAAGACAACCTGACAACTACCACTTGATGCAAGCTCAGGAGTCACCCCTCCTCAATATTTCGTTGTCTGTTTGTTTGTCTTATTTGGGGTTTTCCCTTCATAGATTTAAAAAAAAAAATAAAAATAAATCAATTAATATAAATATTTTAAGCTTTTAATTAAAAATCATAATAAAAGCATTTCCCTCATGCTGTCTGTATGTGCATCTCCCTCTCCAAGCACAGGGTTTTACTTCTTACACTTCTATTGAGCTGGAGATGCATCAGCAAGATGTATCAGGATCTGGTTGTTTTATGGGTTGGTTTTTTTTTTTTCTTCTCTTCACAAACCTTTTTTATTTTGTGTGTGTGTGTTTTTGAGGATTAGGATTGTAAATGCAGGGTTGGGTGGGGGGAAAGGGCAGACAGCACAAAAATCTCCGCTGCTTTTGTCATCGTTTTGATTTCCTGGCTGGCTGCAATTCCAAACCCTCACCAACAGGGACCCTCTGGTGTCCAGGACACAATTCCAGGAGTTCTCCTTCTGTTGGAGACCTCGAGTGACCAGCTGAGTGTGGGCATTGGACACTCAGAGCAGCCTGAGCTGAGCTGGGGTGGCACCATCCAAACAGCTGCCCACAGCTCCCTGTCAGACTGGGAGATGTGCTCAGGATAAGCCATTTCCTCACAAAAAATCCATCTAGAAATGAAAAAAAAAAAAAAAAAAAACACTTGAAGGAAGAAAAAATTACCATGAGAAAAGGCTGCAGAACCGGATTGTGCTGCCTGATGTTAATTAGGGGGCCCTTGGACCAGAAAGTTCTGTGGTCTTCTCATTTGTTCTCAGGCACAAAAGGAACTCCATTTATTCCTTTTTTTTTTTGACTTTAAATGTACATTTTCAGATGCTACAGCTTCGAGCTGGTTCTCTTCCAGCTTCCCCTTTATGTACATTATCTGCTTGCTTTTTCCTGCAGTTGCCATAAAAAATATGTGACTCAGAAAAAAAAAATAAAAATGGGTATATATTATATCACCCTCCAGTACAAAATAATTATAGCATTCCCTACTGAGTGATGGGCTCACATAAAAGCCTCCCAGCCTGGATATTTAATGACATTTATTTCCATGAGCTTCCCAACAACAGGTGCTGCCATGTCCAGCTCCAACATTCCAGGTATCCTGTGCCCTCATGGCCATGGGATCTCCAGGCCTGGAAGGGTTGGTGGCATCACAGAGGGATAAAAGCATTAAAAGCTTCAGGGTGCAGCTCCTGGAGTCAATGAGGCTCCTCACAGCTGCTCACCAGGACCATCAAAACATCTATAATTTGGTCCCTGAAGAGTCACAGATTTTGTTTTTCACACAAAATAGAGTAAAGCAGATGCAGGTCCACAATTTTTGTTTCATGTGATGGTTTGGGTTGGAAGGGACCTCAAAGCCCATCCAGATCCACCAGGGACACCTTCCACTAGCCCAGGTTGCTCCAACCTGGCCTTGGACACTCCCAGGGATCCAGGGGCAGCCACAGCTTCTCTGGGAATTCCATCCCACCCTCTCCCCACCCTGCCAGGGAAGAATTTCTCCTATAAAAAAGGACCCTTCCCTTACATGGACACTCCCACTGCCCAGTTATTTCATCCCAAACCATGGCATGCTGTGAGCCAGGACACAGAGGCTGAGAGCATCCCAAATAAATTCCAGCAGGAGCTGATAGAGCTGCAGCAGCTCCAGAAACCCCAGAAATCCCAGATTTCCTGAGGCACCCCTTGGAGCTCAGAATCCCATTCCCCCTGCACTTGTCCGAGCAGTGGATTTTCAGGAAGACAAATAAACCAGGTTTTTATTCAAGTTTTCTGCATATCTGAATTTTCTCCCCCCCCTTCCCCTCAGAAAGCCTTCATTCTTCTCCTTCTCCTCAAAGCTCTGCCAAACTTAGGTGCTATTTCTGGTTGGCAATTAGCAAAAAGAATCAGTCCCAAAAATACTGCCGTTACCAGGCAGCAGGGACTGGGAAAGGGGGAGGGAAAGAAAGGGGGGGGGGAGAAAAAATAAAAAAGGCACACATGCTGTAGCCCACTGGCATCTGATGGAGCATGAGCAGGGTTTCACATGGCATTAATTTCAGAATCCACCCCTGGTTGTGGGCTCTTCTCCCCGGTGTGGCCTCGGATCCGTCTGGTTCCCGACCCCCCGGCACATCATCGACCACCTGCACCCGCCTCCAGCTGCCACCTGGGCTGAGGGAATGTCTCTTCTCCCCAAAAAAGTTCAGCTGCCACCACCCCCTGGCTCTGCCTCCTGCTGAGGAGCCCTTGGGGGGACGGGTGGGAATTCTTTCCAGGTTCTGTCAGGCAGAGGCTGAGGGGAAAATCATCATTATCACCATTATCATCCCCACTTTACCAGTGGGGAAAAGGATACCTGGAGACACCCAGTTACCCACTGGAGGTCAGTGGGTCAGACACCCAGGACTCCCAAATTCCAGGCACAGATTCCTCAGGAGCCAGTGGGAGATGAGGCACCCCCTGGGGGTGTTTGCCTCCCACTCCAGGAGATTTTGCATCTGTCCCAGCTGCCAGCAGAGCTGTGCCTGCCTCCTTGGAGGTAAATTGCTTCCCAGTGTAATTCTGGCAACCAGGAGTGGAAAGGGAGCCCAGGAGCTGTCTGGCTCCTGCCTCAGTTGCACCAGGGTGTGAAGTTCTACCAACTTCACACGACGTTCTTTCAACACCCAAAAACTCTCCCAATTAGTCTTTGCCTCCCCTGACAGTGACCCACTTTAATATCACAAACTGGGACCAAAGTCTGGCACAGCATCCCACGTTCACAGCAAATCCTGCAGCATCCAGACACCTCAGCAAGGAATTAAAAAACAACCAGCACCAGCCCCTCCAGAGAGCCTCCCAACTGGGGACCTCCTGTTTTCAGAGGGGTTGATTTATTGTGCTGACAGCTCCTGTTTGAATTATTGTGTGGCTGGAGAGGGGAGGTAAATTGATAAATAAAGGATTTATATCAGCTTCTCTTGAGCAAACACGTACAGTGACACCACACAACACCAGAGCAACTCCGTGGGAGAACCACCACAAGATCCTAATATGGAAAGAATCCACTGGAGATACATCATAATATGGAGAGAATCCACGTGGAATCCACTCTGAGCTCCATAAGGGAGTGCAGAAGGAAGGGGGGGACAGGAATCCTGCCTCACCTCCTGCTCTGAGCAAACCAGGCTTTGACTGTGGAAGATGCATCATCATCCTCATCATCTTGGGGTTGCCAACACTTTCCAAACTCCCAGTGGGAATCCAGCTGGAATAATCTCCAGGAAGAAACTGCACACTGTCAGGGATGTGCTCCTGGAAAGAGCCCCAATTAGCAGCAGTTTGGACACCTAAGTCATTTTTTTTTTTTCCTGCAGGAATTAATTCCTTGAGGGTGGAGGCACTCAGGGCCATCAGAACGGGATTTCAATCTGGGGGTGGTGCATCTGACCTGATCAGGTCAATCCTGGGATGCCCCAGTGCTCCTGTCCCACTGCTCTCCCCCAGCTCTGAGTGCCCAGCAAATATTCCAGACAAAACCCTCTCGCTGCCACTTGCCTTGTTGTTGTTGTTGTCATCTGCCTCCAGTGCCTCTCAAGGTCAATCAAATCAATCAGGGGTGAAGGATGGAAAAACAGGATAATGACAGTTAGCCAAGCAAGATATTAAATCATTAATGATTAAAGGCTGAGACAAAGGAATGATGGAGAGGGGGCTGGTACTGAACCTGCAAAAAAAGGGGGAAAACTCTGATAGGGCACGGTGGGATGTGATCAGAAATAAATAATCCTGCATGGAATGGAGCGAGAGGAAAGTGCTGTGAGGAGGCAACAAAGAATTTCCATGGATCAGGAGAGAAGTTTACAGGGACAGCTTCTAAAAGTGAGCTGGGAAGTGATTTTAGCCTCTTATTCCATACAAATGGAGACACCCACCAGACTGCAGGAGCTCCCTGATGTCAGAGGTGATCAGCATGCCACAGGTTATCAGGATGGCACAGCTTGTCACCAGTAACCCCTTTGGTGACTCCTCTGGATGTTTTCAACACCCCAAAATCCTGCTGTTGATTCAGCTCTGCCTCCCAGGGTGTGGTTTATGTTGCAGCCACAGCCAGAAGACCAGTGGATTTTCCTGTAGTTTATATGGAAGTGCAAAAGTGAGATGACACAGAAATGCCCCCAGGACAAACAGTGCCTCTTCTGAGCAGATTCCTGCAGAAATGTTTTGGGGTGGAGTCCTTTGATTTACCAGCCTGGGGGGCATAAAATGTCTTCATCATAAAAATTCCATCAGGAAAAACAAGACTGTCCCTTCATATCTTACACAGAGCTCAAGAGGCTGAGGTCACACAACCCTACTGTGATCTAAATTAATATTAAGAGTTACATCAATTAAGATTTCAGCTGCTGAAAGCCATCTGCTGCTGAGTTTGTCCTTTAAGTTTCACAGGTTAGAATTCATCCCTAATTGGTGTGACTGGTAACTGATTTAGCATCACATCCAATCAACACACTGGAGCTCTAAGGAACTCCAGATACTTTCCAAAGAGCTGCTTAAGCACTGAACACTCAGAGGTCTCCAAAACCCTGAGGATGCTGGAAAAGACCTGCCCAGAGTTCCCTGCTGGGGCCACAAGAAGAGATCCCTGCCAGCCTTGGGTTTCAGGTCCCAAGCCCTCGAGCTCCAGCAGTTCATCCAGAGGAATTTTTCTCCAACTCGAAATGAAGCCACGGAGTCTTTTTCAGCACCATTACCCAGAATTAGCCCAGTCGAGCCACTGCACATGGACTGCATATATATATATATTTTTTTTTCCTTCATAAAAAGCAGAGAGTGGGGGAGCAGCAATGCCTGGGATAAGCCATGCAGTGTAATTTTAGTTATTTTGCTGCAGAAGGAGTGTGGGGGGGAGAGAGAAAAAAAAATGGAATTAATTTAAAGGCCGATATTTTGGGCTGCGTTGCTGTGCTCGGATCCGAGCCCCTCCAAAAATAAGCCCCGTGCAGGAGACATGAAAAGAACAAAAAGGCGAGGTTGGAGGTGTGTGGTGTGTGGAGTGACTAACGCCGTGTGTGTGAGAAGTGAGCAGCCTCGGTGTACGTTTATTTTTGGGGAGCGCCTTTTAGGAAATCAGCTACTCAAGAACTTTGCTTTAGGTGCTTCACTCACTGCAGTTTTATTCCCAGGCTTGTGGTGAGTACAAACTCTTGTGTTGTCCCAACAGGGGAAGCTCCTGCAGTGGAAACTTGCTTTTCCTTCTCTGCTCACAGCTCTCTTTGCATTTGCCAGCACAAACCTCCCCAGATCAGGCCCTGAGAACAACTCATGTGCTTAAGAGCTTATTGTTTATATACAATATTATATTGCACTGCTCCTCGTGACTCTCGCTCCTCGTCAAAGCTGATTTTTCTTCCAGCAGATATTAAGCAATTTTCCCAGCAGCCAAGGTGGGGGGGAGCTCTGTCTCCCTCTCTGCTATTACCAGCAACATCAGTGCTCTGACTCGTGTTCTTATTAAATCCATTTATTGCCATGGAAAAAAAAATAAAAAAATTAAAAAAAAAAAAAAAAAAGGAAGAAAAAATAAATTCAAGAATATTTCCCTTGCAAATATTTTCTGTGGGGTTTCCTTGTGGGATTCGCTGTGGAATTGCAGTGTTTGAAGTATTTGGTTGGTTTTTTAATATTTTTTTCAAATTATTATTATTATTATTATAATTTTCAAATCCTTGGATTAAAGGTGTTGAAGCAGTGTTCAGATATTTCAGAAGAGGCAGCTGATGGGAGTGATCAGCACTGTTATTTCTGGAGGTCAGGTGAGCCTGAGGTCTGAACAGAGGAGTAGTTTGGCACCAGGACTGGCTGAACTTCATTCACCCTCGAATCCTGCCCTTATAACTGACCTGTCCAATGCTGTGTCATTGATTTAAACCATATTTAATCTCCACATTGCCAATTCAGACTCAAAACATAACAGGAAAGGGAAAGAGAGTGATGAGAAGGGAGTGAGAGACCAGGGGAAAATGGAACTGTAACTTGGGCCAAGGTTTTGCTTCAAACCACAGCAGACCCAGCCCAGAACACAACTGCCCTGTCATGAAGTGGCTCAGAAACTGGTCTGGGTTAAAATCTTACTCTTCTATCAGACATCAGGACCTTCCAGACCTCAGCCCTGCTCACTCAGTTCGTGTTCTTGAGCATCCACCAGCTGGAAAACCAATCCCTGCCAAAACTCTTGACCTCTTTGAACAATAATCCTGAATATCCTCATTAACCACACACATGTCTTTGGAATACACATCATCTTTACCCCTCGTTGCTCTCGATTTCGGAGCCATCTCACAGTCATGAGCTCCAAAGGATGACTTTATGTTACATAAGCTGAAAAAAACAAAAACAAACAACCACACTGAAAAGCTTTTGTTTTAAATGCTTCATGTCAGCTTCTCAAAAAGGTTCCATTATTCTTTGGGCTTTTAAGTGAAATTCAAGGTCCATATAATGCTTTAACTGCCCTCCTTGAGGAGCAGAGACCTGGTCTTAATTCAAATCTCGTGTCAGACGAGGAGCTGACGTCCAGCTTCACCCAAGATCTGGCAGTTTTAAAGGCAAATTGGAGCATGAAAAACCTTTGTGCAGCTGTCTGGGCTCTTCTCCCCTTCCTGTGTTCGTGTGTAAATGATTTATCCCTGTTCCCAGATGGAATTTTTTTGGTGTCACCCCGGCCAGGAGCAGGATCTGTGGCTGTGCCCCGAGCCCGAGCAGCGACAGCTGAAGGTCCAGCAAAGCCTCATCTTTTATTTAGTGCTGCAAAGGAAGGGATTTGTGTGCTGGACTGTGTAAACCAGCAGATTCCCTAATTCCAAACACAGGCTGAGCTCCAGTCACACAGAACATCTCCTGGAGTGGTGGTTTTTTTGGTTTTTTTGTGGCTTTTTTTTGGGGGGAAGCCCTGGCTGGTCTTTACCCACATCCCTCTCCTACTGGTTCCTGTGAAAGATCATTTACAGCCTTTCCTGGAGCGACTGATGGCTCCAGCCCTGGCAGAGCTGGAGAGGAACGGGATCAATGGAGCAGAAAGAATTGCTGTAATCAGATTATTTGACCCCAGGCACAGCATCTACCCCCGTTTTTAAGCCACACACAACTTGGGGCCCGGCGCCTGCAAGAGGGAAGTGAGTAAAGAGCTACAGGTCGTTTATTTAAAGAGCTTAATGAGGGGGAAAAAAATGTCTCTCTCTCTCTCTCTGATGAAGGATTTTGAGGAGGTCACAGAGATTTATGCAGCCCCACTGCATGATCATTCTCTGAGAAATCACCACTGCAACAATTCCCTGCCTCTCACACTGTCCCTGTGCCACCCGAGGGGCACAAAGCCCCTCCAAATACAAGTTCTTGTCCCACTCAGCTCCCTCAGCCACCTGTGGAATTCCAGGGGAGCTCTCTGGAGTGCATGTCCAGTCTAAGAACTTCCATTTCTCCACAGGAAACAATGGTAAATCCATAACCTGCCTACACCTGCACTCAGAAAAGCTCCCCCAGCAGTACTGTCACTGCATATTATATTTATAATATATATTATTGCATACAAAATTGCATATCTACCTGATATATATGATTGTATCTATATAATATATATAAAAATTTGTATATTTTATAGCTAAATGCAAGGAATAGGTCCAGTGCATCCTGTCCTGTGAAGGCAACCATTCCCAAGAACCTCACTGGGTGTTTCCCCCCGGATACCTCCCTTAGTGAATTCCAGAACAAAGCTCTCTGTGAACCCTTTTTCCTGTTTAGAGGCCAATTTAAAATGCAGTCAGCTCTGCTTCCCTCCCCCTGCCTTCAAACTCTGCAATCCTCACCCAGGATTGCCTCAAAACTGTTGTTTTGCCGAGGGCTGCGTCGCTCCAGCTGCAACTGGGAGCTAAAAAAAGGATTCAAACATCAAATGAAGGGCTCTGAGGACGCTTCTGCTCGGGGTCAAAAGCAGGTGAGAGCAGGAATCCTGCAAGGAAACTTCCTCCTGGACCCTCTTCCACCTCTGTTCCCTTCTCCTGCACCTGCCTGAAGAGCCAGCTCCATGATTTTCTGTTTATTTTTCAGGAGTAAGTTCGCTAAGATCAAATGGGAAATCATGGGCCCATCAGGAGCATCTCAGAAGGGGAGAAGGCCTTTAAAAGAATATTTTCCTTTCAAATAAAAGCAATTATTTGTCCTTAAAACAAACAAACAAACTGATATCTGACATTGAAAAATTCTAACCCAAACATTGCCTAGGAAACAATCTTTATCACTTGGATCATTTTCTATCCCAGCACTTGGATTATGCCATATTCAAAGAAGGAGCAAACAGCAATATTCCAATTTGTACAAAAGAATGTCTTGCAGCACTTGCAGAAATGCAAATTAGACAACATCTACCTCGAAGCAGTTTCAGATGTATGTCTCTATAAACTGCATTTTCATATATGCATTAAATTATATCTCTGATAGGAAGGAAACAAGAGATTTTTCTTTTCTTTTCCCCTGCAGTTGAGCCCAGAACTGACTCAATTCCAGATCCATTTGCACAGTTTTGCCCTCAATGGACTTTCTTTTTGCGTTTTCCCAGAGCTCTGACCAGTGCAGGGCCACGTTCACCTGCTGTGACACCAACAGCTCCTGGCTGTGACACCAACAGCTCCTGGCTGTGACCTGCAATTTCTGCTCTGGTCCAATTCACCAGTGAGAGCACCAAGAGACCCCACTAAACATGATCTGTTTGATTCCCAAAGCCAGCAGATGAGGCCTCAGAGCAATTCCCATCAAACTTCTGGAACTGGCCTGCTCCTCTTTAAGCTGAGCTGTTCCACTGACATCAACCCTCCCTTTTATTCCAGCTCCCTCTGCTTTTTCCATATCAAAAGTAAATTGTATTAATTTGCTGGCAATTAGTTTGAGGTTGATAAATCCTCGCTTTCAACTCCAGCATCTGTGGAAGCAGAGCGTTTGTAACAGAGCTTTTAAATCCATTATGAGAGTAACATAAATCAACTTTACACCTGCTTTGTGCTGCAACTCCTCTCATTTCTGCTTCACCAATTTAATTCAAAAATCACGGTGGCAATATCGCTGTCAAAGGAAATCGTAGCCTGGTTGGGTGTTTGGGTTGGTTTTTTGTGTGTGTGTGTGTTCAAATTGCAAAGAAACTGTGCTCAAATTTCAGCTGCTCTTTACAAATGGGGTTAATTCTGCTTAAACCCAACTGAACTACCACTCCATCTCATCACTGATTTTTATAGTGGGGGGATAATTCTCAGGATGTGGAGGGTGAGTCCTTCAAGTGCTCAAAACACAAAATCAGAGGGTGGAAGTTGCAGGTTTGGGACTGGGGGTTTCCAAGTTCTGCTGATTTGAATGACTTCGGGATTTTATGGAACATATTTAAAGGTGTGAACTCTGAAATTTGGGATTAATGACCCTGCAGTCTCCAGTCCCTTCTGGGCAACTTGCACAGTTTTTTTTTCAGCTGCTTCCAGAGGGAGAACCATCCTCTGGAACCCACAATTCCAGCTGCAGCAACACCTCTTTTTTTTATTGTCAGGTTAATTGGAGCCAGGAGTTGGACTTGATGATCCCTGTGGGTCCCTCCCAACTCAGGATTCTCTGACTTAATTACTTCCCCTCGTTTAACTGGATCTCCCACCCCGTGTTTTTTATCTCCATCATTAATTAAGGATGGTTGAACGTCTAAATCCACGCTGCAGGGTCAAGACTTCCTCCTGCTTTGATCCATGTGGAGAATTCCTTTGATCCTGCAGCACATCAGCACCCTGGGATGCTCGTTCTGCAGATTTTTCCAGGGAGAACCTCTGAACATCAGATCTTTTCCTTCCTAGGAGGCAGAAGCAGCTCCATGCTGGAATAGAAACCTTGCTCTTCTGTTCCTCACACTCATTTCTCTGGGGTGGTGAAGAGGAAAAGCTCATTTAATTCACTTAATGTTTCAAAAGCACCTAAAGACCCCCATGGAAAAGAAATAGCGCCTTTGCAATCCTGGCAGCATTAAATACCATTAAATAAATCACTTTTAGAGCAGTGATGCCTCCTTCTGAAAGTTCAATGCCACAAAAGAGGCAGTTTCTTGCATTAAAAAAAAAAAAAGAAAAGAAGATCCAGGAGCAATACCCAAAATTTCCAGTGTTTCCTATTTCTTAAAGAGGAAAAGAAAGAATCCCAAGTGTTCTTTAAAGGAACATAAAGGGCATAAAGGAACTTCTCCACTCCCAGCTGCCTGTACCTCTGGAGTATGTGCTCCAGAGTTATTTTTAATTAGCAACTGAAAGAATTAAAATATCTGAGACCTCAATCCTCCAGCCTCTCTCCCCAAATCCTTCAAGATTTTGGCCTCTGCACTTGGTGAAGCACTGGCTGCAGTCACAGCTGCCACAGAGGAGCAGCAGTTGAGATAATATCTTATTTATTTATTTTATTCATGTTATTCATTGCCCTTACACTCAGAGCTCTGGTTTGGAGCTGTGAAAACAGGATGTTAATCATTATCTTTCTGACAGAACACAAATTCCACCTTTTTTTTTTTTTATTATTTTTTTTTTCTGTCCTGTATAAAGGACTGCACACAGAGCCAGGGAAAAGCAGGACTGTGTCCTCCAGGAGCTGACTTTGAGGGGTTTTAAGGTGGCTTTTGTGGGCAGAGCTGTGACAGGCCCTGGTGTCAACTCCTGAACCCCAGAGGGACCCCAAATTCCACCCGAGGAGCAGGAGCAAAACATGGGAGAAGGGGAAAGCAGGAACTAAGCAATTACTGCTAAAAACTATTGGTTGTGCAGCTCCACCTTCTTGTTAAATCTAAATAAATCACCTCAGAGCACGTTTTGAGCCATGGGCAGGGACACCTTCCACTGTCCCAGAGTTGCTCCAACCTGGCCTTGGACACTCCCAGGGATCCAGGGGCAGCCACAGCTTCTCTGGGAATTCCAGCCCAGCCCCTCCCCACCCTCCCAGGGAGGAATTTCTCCCCACTATCTCATCCACTCTCCCTGTAGAGAAGCGACTCCAGGGTTATTTTGATGTTCTGTGATTCAATCTGAGGTGGAACTTGAAACACTAATATAATACAGGCAATAATTTCCCACACACTACACGGGAGCCAGCCCGGCTCTCAGGAAGATAAATCTCTTTTGTTGTTGTCATGCATATTATTCCACATTCTTCTGCTTAAGATAGATGCTTTTGTGCTGGTTTGTGCTCTGATTTTGTAAATGTTCATCTTTTTAGTGATATTTCCCCGATAATGGAACAACAGAGCAAAACAGAATATGCAATGAAGTTAATAGAATATGAGCTCCAACAGACACAGGAAGGTGCAAAAATGATGGTGTGGCCAATCCCTACAGTCAGCACTGAGGAATTGTATCCATAATTTGAGTTGGTAAACATGTTAACTTGCTCCTCCAGCCTCCCAAATGCGGCTCGTTTATCATTTTAACAGCTCCAGAGTTTTCTTGTTCTCACTCCTGGGACTCTGCATGCAAATGATGATTTATATCCACAGCCATGGGCTGCTCCAACGCTGGAGAGACACTTTAAGAGCAGATATTAAGGGAAATAAAAGAAACTTTTGTGCCTCTTCATCTAAAGAGGTGAACACAGCTAAAAAACACCCAGCAGATCTCACTCCTGCTTCAAAAGAGCAAGTGCTCTCTCTGAACCCAGGACAGGCAGCTGACAATTCCCTTCCACAGAAATTCCTCTCCCAGGGCTGCCTTTTGGACTGTTGTTGCTCCTCTGCTCCCTTCAGATGAAATCTTGGGTTCCCTGAAAAATCAACAGCAAAACTTCTCGGGGTCGAGGGAGCAAAAACACCCAGGGGAGGCTCTCAAAGGCAAAGAAGCTTCCCTTGGGAATGCTGAGGGGAAAGGAGGAGGAAAGCACCGGGATGGGGGAGGTAAACAACCATCAGCAGGAGCAAAAGGAGCATTGGAAAGCACAACCTGAGCTTCAGCCTGAGGGGAGATGAGGAAAGCAGGTTCCCAGGTGCTCATCAGCATGCCCTGGGTGTCAGGTTGAGCCGTCCAAGGGCTCCTGATGGATTGCTGGGGTCACCAATCCAGGGAAATCAGCAAATATATGAACACAGAATGACATGGAATCACTGAACCATTAGAGCTGGAAAAGACCTCCAAGACCATCAGGATGAATCCACCATCCCCAGGATGAATCCAGCAGGTCCACCCCCGACCCCCAAGTGCTGAGACACCTCGAGGAGCAGCGTTTCTGCTTCCACATCCCCCCCAAAATAACCTGGCAGAGGCCACACCACGACTCACAGAAGTCATTTGGGCTGGAAGGGTCGTCCTGAGATCAAGCAGGGTCAGTCCCAGCATCCACCAGCAGAGCATCTGCTCTGTTATATCCCAGATAGGATTAATTATCCAGAGTTAAGACCACCCAACCCAGCTTGAGCAACAGGAACATTTAACCTTGCTCCTGCCCCTCTTTCTCCACAGGTAAAATAAACCCCTCTTGCAGTGTATTCCAGTTCCTGACAAGCCTGAGATGGGACCAGAGTGGATTCCAACAGTAAATGTGTCTGTGGGAAAACGAGTCTTGCCAGCATCTCCCTCCCATGAACAGCCAGGAGGGTTATCCCAGTGTCCTTTCACAATATTTACAGAAGGGAATGATTTAAATAGATAAATAAGCATAAATACAATAAATAAATACATAACAATGTTTAATAAATATATACATAAGGTTTTAAATAAATAAATACAGTTGCAGGTTCTGAAATCCAAGAGGGATCACTCTCCTCAGATGTAACAGTTTAAACCAGAATGAAGCTCCTGCTTTGCTTCCCCATCACATATTCAACTGATATCAGTAAAACTCCCAACTCCATCCCCTGCAGCAGCAGCTAAAATTAAAACTTATTGTAATTATGGCTGATCGAAAAATAGAATTTTCGCTGTGAAGAGAACTCAGAATTTTTTGCATTTGCCATTGACCCAAAGGGAAGGAAGCAAATACTCGAGAGAACAAGAAGTTCTGCACAAACCCAGTGAAAAATGCCAGAAGTATTTCAGTTCCTGCAGGTTCCTCCACATCTTCTGGTGGGGTCCCACCACCTTCTGGGACTTGTTTTTGATTTCTGCACGTGTTTGTGCACTTGCATTTCATTGTCTCTGAGAGAGGAAGGGATCAAAAGAGCTTTAAAAATGCTGCTTATGGGAAAGGAGGGGGGAACCAGGGGGGGTCGGGCTCTGCTCCCAGGGAACAGGGACAGGAGGAGAGGGAACGGCCCAGGCTGTGCCAGGGGAGGGGCAGGTTGGATATTGGGGAAATTCCTTCCTGGAAAGCATTGGAACAGGCTCCAGGGGTGGAATCTCCATCCCTGGGAGGATTTAACATCCCTGTGGATGTGGAACAGGGGATTAGTGGTGGCCTTGGCAGTGAACTCAGTGACCTTAGAGGGCTTTTCCCATCCCAAAGGAGCCAATGGATCTATCCCATGAGCCAAGGACTCGCTGTCCCAACCTCCCCTGAGAGAGGAGGTGGCTCCCTGGGATGGAATTTCTGCCTGGAAAGGGTGGTCAGGGAGGTTTGGAGTGCCCAGCCCTGGAGGTGTCCAAGGAAGGCCTGGCCATGGCACTCAGTGCTCTGGACAAGGTGGGAATCAGGCACAGGGTGGACTGGATGACCTTGGAGGGCTTTTCCAAGTTAAATGATTCCATGGGTCTGTGATTCTGTGGAAGGAGAATCTGCAGGAGCTGCCCTGTCCTGTGGAATAACAGGACACAAGGGTTCTGCTTCCATTATTAACCCTTGGTGGCCTCACCTGCCAGCAAACTGCAGGCAAAACAACATCCAGAAGTGCTAAAACCTCCCAGGGATGACGATGATAAAAGGACTCACACTCCAAAGTCACAGAAACTCTTCTGAAGATCCTCCCGTGGCATCCTGACAAGGAGCACACCCCCTCCAATTAAGACACCCTCATAAATACTTCTTAAGCCCAAAGGTGGCATCTCATTTGCATATTTATGAGCCTAATAAGAAAGCTGAAAAGACTGGGCTCTGATGCTTCTTTGCCTTTTGTTGTTGAAGGGGATGAGCTCCCTCTGAGCACACAGAGCTTTGCCTGTCACACAGTGAGGCCACCCCGGTGCTCCCAGGTCAGCTCCCAACCTCCACCACCCCCTCTGAGAGACCTGGTGATAATAAAAGCTGCTCTACCAGCTGATTCCAGGCCACTGAAACATCCCTCTCTCCAACTCCTGCACCAATTCCAGGGTGGAAAAGAGCCTGAGGGAATTCAAAGCCCACAAGGCTATTCAGGGGCAGCAAAGTTCCAGACTAATTGCAAGAATCCAGTATGGATTTCTCCCCAGCTGGGCTTCTTTCTCAATGTAAAAATAATATCTTAAATTAAAACAGCGACAGGATGATTTTAAACCGTTAGAAAATGAGGTTGTGAAAGCCAGTGAAATGTGCAGCCTCAAAGCCTCAGTTCCAAGTTCTTGGCACCTCCCCGGGCACAGCTCGGGTTTCTTTGGGTTTGCAAGTGCTCAGCACAAAGTTTCTAAACCTTCCACTTGGACAGCTCTGCTGAACTTTCCCTCAGCCGAGGTCTTCAGGGCAATTAAAGCAACCAAAAACGCAGCAAGCGAAAGTTTGAACACCCCAAAGGAGTCAGACCTGATTAAACGTGTTCTTCCAAGCATGGAAAACGTTGTGTCTGGAGTTCCTGGTCTCCATCTCCTCACCTGCTTCATGGATTCTTGTGCAAGAACATTCAAATCTGTGCTTTACCCCAGAGCTGCTCCAAATTTCAGCCAACCACCTTCATTTATCTGGGTCTCATCCCATCAAATCCAACCAGAACTGGATAAAGAGCCACCACTCTGATTCACCCCTTAATCTTCCTGCACTTCAGGCGATCAGAGCCTCGAAAACAAACCAGCAATTAAAAAAAAAACACACAAAAAAAATTACAAAATAGGTAAAGTTTATCCCCAAACCATTTTATCTGAGGCAGATGTGAGTCAAACACATCTGAACAAGATCAGGACTCCCCTTTGTGCCGCTCTCACACGAAGAACTCCTTTGCTTCCAACTTACAAGCCTCAGTAATCAGAACTAGGCAGGGAAAGGAAATTAGGAGAGAATTGAGTTTTGCTACTGCTCACTTTGTGTTTTTAATGTAAGGGTTAAATCAGACTCAAAGGCATCCCCAAATCCAGGAGCCCAAATTTTAGCCTATTTTAGAGCTATTACCTTGTATTACAGCAGGACAGGACAGAAAAAAAGAAGCATAAATACGATTTTCTCCTTTTCCCGTGTAATTCAGAGCACTACCCCAAATTTTCATCAAAAGCCCAACTTTTTAAGTAGCTCTCATTAGTGGCCTTGCCAGATGTGTATAATAGCAAATTTTCATGTATACAGAGAGGAATGAGCATGATTCCTCTCATCTCACAGCCAGGGGAATGGAAAAACATCCATTGCTTTAATTTAGCTTTGTCAGAAGAAGCCCTTTGTGGGCTCATTTTGGGAGCTCTTCTGGAAGTGGAAGGAAGAAACAGTGTGTGCCTGTGCATCAGAAAGGGGGTGGGTGGGTTGTTCTTGTTGTCAATTAGCAGGCACTTGGATTTGGTGGCTGCAAGAGCCAGTGAGGAGCACAAACCCAAGATAAAGCAGATTTAGATTTAGAGGAGCCTGGAGAGCCAGCACCAGGGCCAGGGCTCAGATCTTCTCCTGTGTGTCCTATTCCCTTTAGGAACTTTGGCAACAGGCTATAAATTGGGCTTCATCCTAAAAATATTTATCAGCTGACCAATCATCTGTTAGGCTTTGGTTGTCAGGGAAACAGGGATTTATGAACATCATTTTCGGAGGCAGCGAGACAAGAGCGACTGGGGCTGAGAGGCAGGAGAGGAGCAGCCCCAGCCCTGCCCTTTCAGCCAGGGCAGCACCAACCAGGGAATCTTCCTCAATAAAACCCACTCCCCTCACACCAGGACACACTTTGATTGCACCCAGGGCTTCCACAGCATCGCCTGATGCTCCCCAGAGACACCTGGGTTGGGTTCTCCACCTCAGTCATATGGGCAAATCTTACTCTTCGGCCACCAAACAGCGAGTTTTCCACCCAAATCCTCCAGAGGAATCGGCCAAAAGATGCCCTGGCTCCTGATTGTGGGGTTGGAATCACAGAATCCCAAAATGGTTTGGGTTGGAAGGGACTTTAAAGATCCCCCAGGGATTCCAGATGTCATTCCTTGATCTTGGAACAGGAAACTTGAGATTTTCTGACTTAACAGACTGGTTGACTTTGTGCACAAAAGCTACTTGGAGGGTTGATTAATGCTTTTTAATTTGAAATCCTTTGAAGATCAGACAGCCAACCCCACCTGTATGGGGTGAACATGAATCCTGCCATCAGCTCACATATTTTTCTGTCTGAGGCACCAATGCCCTTCCTTTTATTTTCTCAATAAAACCTTTTAATACTTCTTTTTTCCTTTTTTTTTTCTTTTTTTCTAAAGGAACACCATTAAAATCACTCAGTGTCAAACTACGAGGCCCAATTCTGGAAAGCATCTTCCAGGCAGGTATTTATAAACTCCCTGCAGTTGACAAAAAAAGTGGCATTTTCTGATAGTCCCTGCGAGGAACACAAACCCACCCCGTTGCTGTGGTTACCCCAGCGAGGCTGTGCCCACCCCAGTGATCCCTGGAGCTTTCCCAGTCTAACATCCTGCATTTAGACCATATTTGTATTTTCACCTCCTCTTCTTTAAAATAGAAGAGGGGGGAAAAAGAAAAAAAAGGGAAGAAATGAGAGACTTCCCTGCAGCTTCTCACCCTGAGCCTTCTGTTCCATCTGTGGCCAACACGGGGATGACAGGGGGGAATTTTTAGAGGGTGGCTTTGAAGAGCAGACCAAAATCCGAGCAACTGTTAACAAAAAGTGTGAATATGGCAGACAGGAGAGGAGGTTCCATAAGGAACATCCATGCAGAGGGGTGTTTTCCATAAAGGGAAAGCCTTGTTTCACCCAAAAAGAGCTGCTGTGCAGTTTGAGGGCCTTTCAGCTTCCCTCAGACCAGCTGAGAAACCAAGGAACTCAAGAGAGGAGATTAAAAGTTATTTACCAAGAATAGATAAATAGACTGGGTTAAACACAGAGAATGAAACTTTATGTCACAGAATCACCACGTCATGGAATGGGTTGGATTGGAAGGGACCTTAAGGACCATCTCATTCCAGCTGTCCACTGCAGTCTGGGCATGTTTTTAAAGCATCACCTAAACCCAAATCCAGTTGTTCTTGTTCAGTCTTTGCCTCTTTCAGGCAAGGAAGTCTCAGCCCGTGGACATCTCGTGGCGGTGACGTCCACAGGATTTATTTCTCCCATGAGGGGAAGTATTTGTGCCTGATTTTCTTTGTTTCCTGTCTCTCAGTCTCACTCCCTTCTCATTTTTGAGTAACGAGACAGAAGAGAAGCTCCAAATAACTGTTCTCCAAATCAGCCATTATTGAGAATACTTTAATCACGCTTCATCTTAGTCATCTCTTTTCTAAGATTAAGCACTTCCAGTCTCCCTCATGCTCTGAAAAATGCTGGGGAAGCAGCAACAATTAAACAGCAAATCTGAATACAGAGACATTTGCAGAAGAAGCAGTGACAGAGTGCACTTCCCTCCTGATACACAGAAATACATAAATATATAATATTTATAGATATATGCAGGTTTTCATGAATTTTAATTCATTTAATTCCAGCACAAAAACCATACAGAATGGATTTGCTCAACTCATTTATTCCATCCCCATGTATCCATTTCCCTCCCCACCACTTGGTTCCTTCTCTTCAGAGCCATTCATGGAATAACAGGGTGGAAAAGACCTGGAAGACCATCAAGTCCCACCAGGAATTCACACTGGGGTCAGGGAGAGGATGAGAAGCCCCTTGTGCAGTGGGGTCCTGACTCAGTTGGGCCTGGAAGTGCTGCTACAAAGCAAATAGTAGACCCCAAATAAATAATAGTCACCATATAAATAACAGCCACCAAATAAATAATGGTCACCCAAATAAATAATGGTCACCAAAAAAATAGTGGCCACCACATAAATAACAGTCACAAACCAGCAGTGGGGGGTTGGCTGATCTTTAATTAAGGTCCCTTCCAGCCCAAACCATTCCATGACCAAACAGCTGAAGGAATTCATTGCACAGAATCCAAGGGCCACCTTTTACTCTCACTGTGGTGAGATCAACTACAACCACACCTGGGAATAGTTTGCAAACAAATTCACGACACTTAAAGGCAAAAAAAAAAAAAAAAAAAAGAAAATTTGTTGGATTAATTATTCTCAATGAATAATTCCTCCAGCTCTGATAGTAAAACATAATTACACACCGTGACAGTGGATTATGTATTAGTTGGGGGTACTAATTAGTTAATGTTTGTACAGCTTCTGCAAGATGTAATGTGCTTAAGCATTATCATTAACTAAGTGGAGCATTCAGTTTGAAATTATTTTTACCATAACTCAAGAGCAGTATCACCTACACCCTTTCAAAGGGCTGTGATCAGCTGAAACGTGGTTACATCTCCTGATCTTTTGTCAGGAAGCAAAATTCACAGCCCAAATTAGGGGGCTGGGAGGAAGCAGCAACAGCTCCCTGGCTGCTGAGCTGATTAAAAGGGAGATGGTTTATTGCCAGGTTAGGGGAGCCTGCTCTGAGGCAGAGGCTGGACTTTGTCTGGCACACACACACAGAGTCACAGCAGCTCAAGTTTAACAGGTGAGATCAGTCAGGTTCTTGATTAGACAGAACACCAGAAGCTTCCACGGGGTTTAGGGTGTGGCAGGAGATGCTCAGCACCTCTGAGGAGCAGGATAATGAAGTCCTGAAGCCATGCAGGTGCCTTGTTTCGATCTTAATTAGACCAGAGGAGTCAAAAGCCACTGGGTGCATCATCTACTGCAGAAAGGAGGGGCAAAACCCCCAAATACCCACACAACTCTTTGATATTAAAAGCCTTATTAGCTGTTTCTGAGACTCAGAAGGACAGAGCTCTGAGGAAGTGCAGCACACCATCAAGAAGGGCTTTTCATTTAATCAAATCTCCCCTTTACACAGACAAATGGGACTTATCCCCCAACACCAGAGGCTGGGAAGCTCCAAACAGCCCTGCCAGAGGGGGCATTGCTGTTGTTTCTTCCCTCAGTTAAAGGAAAGCTGGTGGAAATGATCCATGTCAGAGCAGCCCCCCTCTCATCTGCAAGGCAGGGTGTTGGTATTTCCAGCTGTCAGACAACCCAGAGAGCATTAATGCCCCCAAATCCAGCCCTAGTTTTATGCTAAAAGAAAGGAGGATTATTTTTCGTGAGGAGTTTCATCCCAACTCGCCTGGGTTTTCTTTTAAAACTCCCGGCATTTGCATTTTTTTAATGGTTCTGGGCTGCAGGTAAATGATCCGTGAAAGAGGATGGAGTGAACGTCCATTTTCTGCAAGATCCACAGAAAACCCGTGTCAGTCTCCTCTGCAGAGGGCAAACTGGGGGCTCCTGCCTCTGGAGCCTCTCCAGGAGCATCCACACCCAAATCCCTGGGCCTGAGGGGTGTGGATCTCACAGGAGCCTTTGCCACACGAGAGGAATCATTCCTGGATCAAGGAAACCTTTAATAAGAGCTGTTGTTACACTTGGATTTTTTGTTCAAACTCTCCAAAGGGGCTTCAGAGGGGTTTTTGCTTCTCCTTTAGGAAGCCAGAGAGGAGATTTCATCCCACAAACCCCAGTCCCAGGCAGTTGCTGACAGTCTGTTTGTGTACACACACATTACTCCTGACAGATGCTAAACCCAACGTCTCCTAAATCAAATGCAGTGTGAAAAATGAAAATCAAATATTTTACGTTCCGTTGAGTCATTGCTCTTAATCTCCCGTCTCTGGATCCTTCTGGGACTGTGATTCTTGTCTTCTTCTGGGGAAGTTCTTGTAAATGCGTGTGAAAGGGAGGGAAGTGAGTGGTGAGTTGTGTTCTGTCCCGTCTCTGTTCCACAGGACATCAGGAATGGCTTTAAACCCCCACAGAGTGGGTTTAGGGCTGAGTTTTGAGCACCCTGGCCCAGCACTACAAAGAGGTTTTCAAGGTCTCTCTGCAGTTCTGGAGGGTGGCACACCCCAATTTTCATTTCTAGGCTTTGTTTCCAGAAATACTCCTCGTGTCCCATTTTTTTTTGCCCTGGGACATAACATAAATCTCCGGTTTCGTGGTGTGAATCCCCTCCAAAGCAGCTCAAAAGGAGGGGAAGAGGCTTCCCTCTTGAATTTCTCATTCCTCAGATGTCCTGGAAAGGGGTTTTATTCCAGAAAAAACACAAAGTTTTCTGCTGAATTTTCTACAATATGAGTTCCACCCCAGGAATCAGGTTAGAGATACCAGGTATCTGGGTGGCTTAGAGAGAAAATTTAGTTTAAACCTGGCAAGTGCTGATCCTGCTGTCCCTGGACACAGTTAAGAGCCATCACACGGTATTTTGGCTCCAGTACATGAGAAAGGAGATAATGAAAAATCAAATTTATGGGCCAAAGGGCTGGTGGAACAGCACAAGTGGGAAAAGTCGTGGAAGGGCACAGAAATCTGTTCACTTAGAAGGGAAAACAGAGACCTGAGAGCCCCTTGCTGTGCCTGAAGGGGCTCCAAGAGAGCTGGAGAGGGACAAGGGCCTGGAGTTCACTGTAGAAGAGACACTTTCAAAGTCTAACCAGCCTCAGGAACAGGGAATCAGCCTCAGCAGAGCCTCCTTGTACTACCCTGCAATAAATATAAATCATTGTTAAGGAAAGGGAAAAGGGGAGGGAAATGATGATCAAACTTTCCATGAATAAAGTGGGGTTTTTTGTGTGTGTGTTTTTGGTTTTTTTTTTGCTAGAAAATTCAAGATAGCCTTGTAAAACATGAAGAGGGAAAGATCACCTCAAGCTGCCTTTTGCAAAGGTTAAAAAATGGACAGCAATGGAGCAGCTGCCTTTGCTGAGGATCTTGCTGTAAAAAAAAATCTGCCCAGTTCAAGGAGCTTCCCTGAGGAAATCAGCTGAGGCTCAGAGGTGGGTAAAACAACCTGCTGAGTAAAAGAGGGCGGTAGGAACGCTTCAGATACGACATCAAATGGATGAAGAAGCTGAAATAATTAAATAAAATTCCAGAATTGCCCACTGGCAGGGACACAGGTGGCACGTGGAGCTCCTCAGAGCCCTCTGTTTGATATTCAGGCTGTTGTCTGATTCGAAGATGCTGATGAAACAGTCCCAAGCAAAGGCTTTTAAAAGGAAACAAAGCAAGCCTTGCATCCATAATAATTAGCAATCAGCACAAGGGGAGAGGAGGAATAAAGTGCCTACCTGAAAGAAGGGGAATAGTGCAGAGCTCTGAAACAAAGCCAGAGCCTGATGCCCAGGGAGGACTCACCACAAACACGGCTTTCAGTGGGATCACAGGATATAAACAGTGATTCAGGAGAGGAAAACACAGAGAAAAAATGTGGTTTGTTTTGTTTTTTTTCTCCAGTCCTGTTTTTGAAAGACTCTGGAATTCAGAGAGCAAACTGTGCATGTTATCTGTCAGCACCACATCCCCACTCACACCACACACTTGGCTCCTCTGCAGCTCAGCTGCTCACAACTGGGGCATTTTGGGTGGTAAGTCCTTCACCTGGATCATTTCTGGCACTGTAGAAAACAAACAGAGGGTTTGCTCCACTTGGGAGAGGAATGACGGGCTTGCAGTGGTTCTGAGTTCACAGAATCATAGAATAGTTCCACTTGGAAGGGAGCTTTTAAGGCCATCTCGTCCAACCCCCAGTGACCTCTCTAGTCACCTCTCAGTTTTTGAACACTGTAGACAGCCATAAAACACATAAAACAATCCCCAAGCTCTTCTCAGTATTGATAAGCTCGTGGTCAGAGAGGCCAAGCTCAGCTCTGGCCACTGCATTTCAAGAGGAAAAGAGTAAAGGCTCATCAGTAACACAAGAAACTTTTCCTACAAGTTATAAAAGGATGAAGGCAGCTCTCCCTAAACTGCAGGAGCAAAGACCAAGTGGGATGTAATGGCAGAGATTCCAGCTGGTGGAGTGGGGAATCTGCATCACTGGAGGTCTGCAGGAGGAAGCTTTCTGACTCCAAGGGAGCTCAAACCACACAACTCTCGTACTTAAAAAGCCCTGAATGGCACAGAACATCCCCAATGGGAGCTGGTTTTTAAAGCCCACCTCCCAGGCTGGGACTGGCTGACAGGTCCCAGGCTGCACTTTTAATCTCAGCATCAAATGGGAACAATTCCAACCCATGTTTTGTTCACTGAATGTTTCAACCCCATGTCCCTGAGTCAGAGAACTGCTGTTTCTGTCAACTTCTCATTATTTATCTGAGGTTTTTATTTGCTTTCTGACTGCAGCTCTGGTTCCAGCTCTGGCAGGCATTTGTAAATAGCTCTCCAGGATTAATAAAAAATTAATAGGTGCTGTAAGAAATTACCAGAAATCACATGTGACCTCTTATTTATGTGCTTATCCTGCTTTAAAATTCATCAATGATTAACTACTGCTTTTTAAACCTCTTACAAAATGTACACACAGCCACTAATTAATTGCTGTATGAAGTTTGAAACAAGGCTAAGCCTTACCCTGTCCTACCTGCCCCACCAGGTCAAGATTAATAAATGCAATGTAATAAATATGGTATAATAAAAAAATAGGGGAGGGATATGGGGTTTATTTTATTTCAATTCATTTTATTGCATTTCATTTTACTTCCTTTGACCTGAATTCAGCTGTATGCTGCTGGTTTGGATTAATATTAAATAATTACTTAAAACAGTGAACATGAAAAAGTTGAATCATTCAAAGGCTTTTCTTTTTTAATACCAGGTAAGATTAAACCTGTCCTGTCACTGTCCTGGGGAAGGAGGGAGTTAACACTTGCTGGGAATGAAGATAAATTAGTTCCATTTTTTCACCTGACACATTTTCAAAGGGAATAATATGATTTTTTTGTCCTTTGGGGTCCTGGTATTTCTCCTTAGTGATGATCTAACATGCTGTTCCAGCTAAAACTAAAAGACAGAGTGCAAGATAGACTTCAGGCAAGGATTTATTTTATAGTCTCTGGAGGAAAATTCCCAAAGTGGAACCTTGACCAGGAACAGGAGCCCTGGTTGGAACCGCCACTGAGTTTTTTCAAGTGGAAGAAAAAAGCCTTTTCTAGCCAGAAATCATCCCCAGGAGAGCTGCAGATGTGAGGAACCTGCAGGGATGGGGGTTTGTCATCTGAATTTCCAGAAGCTCTTGGATATATTTATTCTAAACTAACACTGAGCCTTCCAGAGCCTGGTGGAACTATGAACACCCATCTAAAATCACTACCAGCCACACCCCCACTGCAGCAGTTTGATAAAATTCCATGTAATTGAGGCCAACAACCCACCCCATTTGTGGAGAGGGAGGTGAAAAAGCCTTTTCTTCAGACATTATATATTATTATATATATTGCATATATTTTCTATATGAGGTATCTCCTGTTTTCTGGACAGCAGATATATGATAATTTGTTAAATTGTACTGAATAAGAGAGGAAACTTTCAAAATTCACACTCATCTGAAAAATCTAATACATACAATAATAAATATCTATTAATATAAATACAGTAATTTAATACTGAGCTTTGTTTGCAGTGACTTTTTGCATCCACAAGTCTTTCGCCGACTTCCAAGTTAAGGTGAACGTGGATTACAGCACCCTAAAGAGTATTTAAATAGCATTTTAATGGCATTTAAATGGTATTTAAATGGCCTTTGGCCTTGACTGGCACTTCATAGTATGAAGTTTGGACCCCCTGAGCTGAGGAACACACCGAGATCTCCTCAGCCAGGCGTGAAACACCGGCCTTGGCATCCTCACAGATCAGCTTGGTGGAGACAGGAATGATTTTAACAGCTGGACAAGTGGTTTCGCACTGTGAAGGTCGTGAACCTTTGGAACAAATCATCAGAGGAGGGGAGTTTTTCTCTGGAAGTCCTCAAGTGACTCTCGGGAAGTGCTTTTTGGAGAAAATAAACATTGCTGTTGTAAACAGTGAAACCTGGTGAGGTTGGGTGGCCCTTGACAGACAGGGAGGCAAAGCAGGTGGGTAAAACCCGCTGCTCCACTTCAGTTCTTTTTTTTTCATGTAGAACCATAAAATTATGGAGTGGTTTGGGTTGGAAGGGACCTTAAAGACCACCCAGATCCACCCAGGGACACCTTCCACTGGATTGATGCACTGATGAGTATCAGGGCAAAATATCCCCCTCCAGCCTTCACTGGACATGAGAGGCAGTGAGATGTGAAACCTTTTCCCTGCCTTTTCCTCACTGTGGCAACATTAATTCCAGTCCCTCACCTGTTACAACGAAGTCTAGACCTTGTTCTCCGAAGCTAATAAATGTTTGGGAGCTAATCATGAGCAGAAAGAGGTTAATCAGTCCCTCAGATTGGGACTCTTAATACAGCTACAACAAAGAAACTGCACCAAAGCAAAATAACCCACGGATTTTGTTTTCAAATACGAATTTCTAAATAATTGGGAGTCGCCAGTGGGCTCCCTTCCCTTTTTGATTTGCATGATTTGTGTTCCCCCTTCACTGCCTTCATTGCCCTTCTCGTGTGACATTGATGTGGCTTTTAAAGCCACGAGCCCAATTTATGATTTAGAGGCTCCGGGAAGGAAAATTATAATGCCGGGGTGGTGGGGGGGAAGAAACAGCTCCGAAATTTCCATTAAAATCAGGCAATTTCTGCGCTCTCCAGAAACCCACTGGGACGAGAGAGCACCTGAGTGGCTGCAAGTCAAGTTCTCCCTTGCATCTGAATGCGGTGTAGACGTTTTAAAAGCACTAAACAGGCATGTGCTAATGCCTCCCCAAGACAAAGCAGAGCACTTCAGACCGGCTTTTATGCCAGGAACAAAACAGTCCGCTGTGGGAGTCCCTTAAGGCTCCAGACAATGCTTCTCCCTTTCATGCCCGAGCAGGAGCTGAACCCCAAACCTGCTCTGCAGCAGCGGTGAAAGGCAGGGCAGCCCGGTGAGTGGATGGGAGGGCACAGGCTGCGAGACAGGAGGAGTTTTCAAAGGTTTAAGGGTTGGTTTCAGTGCTCAGATTCCAGTGAAAGCCAGCGGTGACCTCGCTTTGCTTCCTCCTTTTGAAGTCCCAGCAGTTTGCACTGAAGGGCTCCCTGCCAGCTCGCGGTAAATTATCAGCAGAGTTTAGGGTGGTTCTTAAATCCCGTGGCCTCCAGGCACAGCCGAGGGGTGGATCACCCTCCTTCCCAAGCTCACAGGGAGGAGGGACAACCTCCAGTCTTGGAAAGAAAGGTTGAGTTTCCTGGTGGAAGCTTTCTGCAAAGCGAGGAGATGGCCTCAAGCTGCACCAAGGAAGGTGTAGGTTGGATATCAGGGAGAATTTCCTCCCCAGGAGGGTTTTGAGGCATTGGAACAAACTGTCCAGGGCAGTGGTGGAGTCCCCATCCCTGGAGGGGTTTAAAAGGTGTGGCATCTGGGGACATGTGGTGGCCTTGGCAGTGCTGGGGCAATGGTTGGTTTTGATGACCTTAGAGGGGGTTTTCCACCCTAAATGATTCTACTTTAATTACCAACCTTTACGATTCCATGATTCTGTATATTCATGGATCTCACTGAACCCTGAGTTATGGCAGTCAGCAGGACACATCCCAGTCCTCCAGAGTCCAAGGAACTGTGGTTTCCTTGCATAATTGGAAGAGTAAGGAGGATCCAGAGCAGCAGACCAAGCTGTAGCCTCAGGTTCTTCTGCAAATTAGAGCTGTAAACAGCGTGCAGACCTACATGAAAGGGGAGCAAGGCCTAATTGCCCACTGGGATTGTGCATAATGCAAGCCTGAGGATGTTCCCATTGCCATCCTTTCTGCCTCCTTCCCACACCCAGGGGACAGAGCTGCTCAGAGGCTGGGCAGGATCAAAAGTCAAGCAAAAACCTCAGTACAAATCCTTGGCCAACTTCAGCATTTGTAGAAGTTTGGTTTGTTTTCTTTTTCCCCAACCTAAAGAGGAAAAGAACTGCAGGCAGGGTTTGGTTTGCCTTTTGCCAGGGACAGCAAAGCTGCCCCTGCCCAGGTGAAGGGCTGGATGTGGCTTAAACTGCCTTGAGTGGCTGTGAACTGCCAGAGGGCAGGGTTAGATGGGATACTGGGAAGGGATTCTTCCCTGTGAAGGTGGGGAGAGGCTGGGATGGAATTCCCAGAGAAGCTATGGCTGCCCCTGGATCCCTGGAAGTGCCCAAGGTCAGCTTGGAGCAACCTGGGCTGGTGGGAGGTGTCCCTGCCCATAGCAGGGGTGGCACTGGATGGGCTTTAAGGTCCCTCCAACCCAAACCATTCCATGATTCCATGGCAGCAACGGAGGAAAACGATGGCCAGGACACTAAAGCTTCTATTTCCACAAAATCTTGGCTGAGCCAAGAGAGGTGGGAGTACAATTGCTCCTCAGATGTCTCTGTTACCATCCCGCGTGTTCTGCCCTGTGTTTGGGTGGGTGTGAACACACAGACAGGGCACCCCTGCCCCTGACCTTCAGTGCCCCTGAACACACACCCTGCTGGATGGGAGGGACCATGAGGGCCCAGGAAAATCACTTCTCTCATCTCCCCATGGTGTGAGAAGAGCGTGGCAATCCACCAGTCCTCAAGGGTGACACTGTGGATTGTTTCAGGACAACCAAGTGACACCAGGGAAGTGGAGTGGGAATGGGAAGGCTGGTGTCAGATGTACAGTTAAACAATAGCTGTTTTGCCTGTCATTCATCCCCAATTACTGCGTGGGGGGGGGGGGGGAAGAAAAACTATTTATAACCTGTCAGTCTCAAGAAACCACAATTATGATGATTTAATTAACACATGGAGAGGCTTTAGGCAATCACATCGTTCTAAATTTAAGAAGCAGCACATTTCAGGCCCAAGATGATTTAGAACATTAACAAATGCTAGTTGAACCAGGGCAAGAATCTGATGGCCTTGTTGGTTCCTTTTAAAGCATCCATCATGGCACAAAGATAATCCAAATGGATATGTTAGTGAAAGATGAGAGCAGTGAAGAATCATCTGGGGTTTCAGGGGCCATCACACAGAAGGAGAAGCTGATTTTAAATGAGAACCGAGTTGGAAAATGAGCAAAACCACACAACTCAAGTCTATTCATCAAAGACACTCCTCTAAGCACTGGAGAAAATTGAGTTATGAGGGTGCAAGACACTGAGGGTGAGCCTGACCTTCCCATGGAGACCTTGGAGCTGCCTCGCTGCCAGGCAGCCCTGTCTGTGGGTTGGTGCCCAGGAGAGAGGTCTGACCATGGGATGGGCTGGAACATCCAATAAAGGATGTTTCCAAAGGTTCCTTAAATCCTGGGCTGCTCCTCTCCTCCAGAAACTGCTCTTCAGGTCTCTCCATTTCCTCTTTCTGTGCCCTGCCTGGTCACATTCCCTGCTGTGTCCTGTTCCCCTCCAGGGCACAAAAGGATTCCTTTGGGATTTTCATCCATGGATTAAACCTGGGAGTTGTCAGCTCCTACCCAAACACAGCCAGAGCAATAACACCCCTCTCAGACCAACCCTATCTTCTGCTTCTTAATTGGATCAACACACAAATACCAGGCAGGAAAATCCCATTTCTTCCATACAAGAAGAAAAACCTTGACCTGAGTTTACACCAAGAACTTTCTGCCTCATAACTGGTTCTTTCAGGAAACTCTGGCTTTCCAGCATCCAGGAACTGCTCCTCTTCTGGCCAGTTGTATTCAAATGTACCTCAATAACCCCAAAATAAATCTATACTTGAGCTAATTAACAAAGGGGGGAGTTTTGCTGCAGCTGGACACACCCCAGATGGTGAGCTTGGAGATGACCAGGGGTTTTTTTGCCTTCATTGTTCATTGCAGGTGGAACAATTCCCATTGGATTGCAACACCAGGACTGATCCATCTGCCAGCCAGAGCTTTCTGTTTGCTTGGGTATTAAAAAGGCAAAGCCAAAACAAATCCAAAAAGCCAACGTTCCCAACCCCCTCTCACGCCATCCCTTCACCAGCTTCCAACAAGGAGGAACTCTGCAGCTTGGACAGAGCTGACAACTGCCTGGAATTCCCTTTAGAATGGATCCACTCCTCTTTTCTGTGGAGGGGGGAAGATCTGCAGGCAACCTGAGCTCATTTGGCTGCACGAGAGGCCGATGTGAGGAGAGCTGATTGGTGTCCAACACATCCCCTGCTGCAGCCCATCTGTGCTGAGGGCTGGAATACCTGGCTGGAAATGACCAAACACTGGGATGTTGGTGGTGCTGCTGCAAACACAGATCAGGCTGGAATGTTTCCCTGTCCAAATGTTTACAGGGCAGGGAGCAGGGGCAGAGGCTGCACAATTCCCTGTGCCAGGAAAGAGTCAGGTCTCCAGTGGCAACAGGGCCATCCATGGAACAGTTGGGATCTAAATGCATTTCCAAAGCCCTCTTATTCCAGGGGAAGTCTCAGGAACACTCCCAGCAGCAGGACACCCACTAAGGAGGTTGTCTGTCCCTCTTGGTGTGTGTGTTTTGTTGGTGGTGTGTGTTTAAAAGAGAAATCACAGATGAACAGGTTCAACAGATTCCTTCCCTGTTTCTGAGTGTTCTCCCCTCTGGCATGAGCCACATAATGGGCTAAAATTGATTTTTTTTTCCCCTCCTCCTTAAAATACTGGCAGTGCATCACAGGGTTTCAGCAGAGGCAGAAGGGGTGAGAGGAAGGCAAAGGGAGATGGGGAGGGCAGAGGGCACCTGCCACAATTCCAGCAGCGCAGGAATCCCTCAAAAGGCTGGGGCAATGATGGGAATGGGAACACCAGTATCTTCCTCTCTTGTGCAAAGCTTTCCAATGCAGCATCCCCTCCATTTGGGCAGCCCTCCCTGTGCACAACTCACTGAGGTTTCCAGAAAGTGGCAAAATCTGGGGAAGAAGGAAAAGAGGTTGGAGGGGGGGCCAGGGAGGAGGATCCCAGCTGGACATCGTGTCTAAGACTACAAACCCACAGTGCAGTTCCATAGATTTGTTAGTTAACTACTAGGGTGAGACCTAGTGGAGCAAATCTAATGCCTGGAATGTGGTCAGAAAATCTCCCAAGCTCGGTGAAAATTTGGGAGGTGAGGGTTCAGCCCCTTCCTTTGTCGCCATCCCGGAGCAATCAACTCCCGAGGTCTCAGCAGCACTTGTATCACAAGCCCGAATTCCAGAGGAGCTCTTCTCTCCCCCAGGCACCAGGCTAAGGACTGAGTAAGAGTTTCAGAAGTGTTCCACATCCTCCTGCTGCTTCCTTTCCAAATTTACAGCCCGTGGCTCAATTGCTGCTGAGGCACAGCTGGCTGAGAGCTGCGCCGGAAACACGGCCGGTCATTTCGGGAACATCTTTGGGAAATCTCACACTTCACAAGTGCTGAGCCCAGGAAAATTTGCCCCCTGTGCGTTTATTGCTACATCCCCAGCGCTTCTGGAGCACAGCTTTCCTTATGCTGATGTTATGCCAAGTGTGAAATGCTGATGAAAGGCTCTGAAGGGTAAAAGCTGCCCCATCCCTGGCAGGGCCCAAGGCCAGGTTGGACGGGGCTTGGAGCAACCTGGGCTGCTGGAATGGGGTTGGAACTGGGGGATCTGAAAGGTCCTTTTGAGTCCAACCATCCTGTGATTCTGATTTCTAAAATGAACTTTCTCCTGCCCTCTCTGAGCCCCTTTGGAGTGTCCCTTGCAGACCAATCAGTCCCTTGTACTCTGAGGAGCAGCACCATCAGCTTCTCCTTTGTTATTCTCCCCACACAAGCTCAGAGCTTCTGACACAGCTTCTTTGGGCTGATTCACCCTTCAGTTTACAGCCCAACGAGGATTTAAGGTCCACAATCACAGGGAAGTGGAGGAAGGGGAGCAGAGGAGGAGGCACAGCACAGAAGGATGTAGGAAACCAAATTACAGTGCCTGTCCTACAGTGTTTCAAAACAGTCACTGGAGAAAAACCCACACTGCTTTGGCCTTTGGCTACTGCTCCCCATTCTCCTCACTCCTCCCCTCCCAAATTCTTGTCTTTGCAATGCCTCACCTGTGGAATCACCTTCCTTTCCCATTCCATCCCCCATGATGAGCTCACAACGTCTGCCATGAAGTCCTTGCTCAGCATCCCTTCCAAAAAACCTCAGGCTGACAACCAAAGGAAGTACAACCACTGCTCTTAGGAGAAAATAATGGAATATTCAGGCAGTCATTGAGTAATTTGTCCCCTGAGCTCAGGCTGAGCCCCAGGGCACCCTCGTGAGGTTGAGTTACAGAACCGGCACCTGGCACTAAACACACCCTGGAGATGGAGCCTGCTCTGCTTTCTCCTCTTTGCACCTCGTCCAAAACAACACAGAAACGGTGTTTAATAAATAAATAATAACCAACAACAGCATGTTAACATTCCCTTTTAAGTGAGGCCCAGAAGGAGCAGGTCAGCAGCCCCCCAGGCCCGCGTGTGTTGCACTCCTTTCTCAACCTGTTTGTGCTCTCTCCCCAGTGGCAAGGAGGCAGGAAGCAGAATTCCAGCTGAACATGATTTTGTGTGACTGGTTTAGCACCAGTGAATACAAGTGACAGCCACCCTGGTTCACACTCCACTAGAAAAACAGAGTGGAGCTGTCCCTGCTCATCCACAGGACACGGGCAGACGTGGAGAAGGAGAAATGTAAGGAGTGACCTCCTGGGATGTGTGTCAATCACCCCTCAAAGAGCCTCAATTCACACCAGCAAGCTGTTCACCTGCTTGCCTGGGGTTTGCTCAGCCCCTGCCAGCCTGGGGGGAGAAACATTCCTGCAGCAGTGCTCCCCCTGCCCCACTCCCCTTCCCAAAGTGAGCCCAACACAGCTGTCTGTGTGTGTGTGAGACGTGGGGAATACACCACGTCACAGCTCGGGTTCTGAAATGGCTTTTTATGGCCCCCAGATCTTCAGCAAACGCACAAATAAATAGGAAACACGGAGGGAATGGGATGCACAGGCACAAAACAAATACCAGAATGAGATGGCAGCAGTCTGGGAACTGCCTGGGAGAGCCAAGATCATGAGCATCCAGTTATTTTAGCAGCCCTTGCCAATAGACTAAATAGAATAGCACAGGCCAGGTGTCAGTGATTATAATCCCACTGATGCCAAGAGTCTCTCCCATTTCCAGCCAGCCTGGCTTTGGCTCCATCTCTGCAGCACAAGAAATAATTCCTCAAGCAGGGACTGGAAAAAGCAGGCACACAAAGTGTACCTGCACCTCCCCTTCTCCAGGGCAGCTCTGTGTGCCTTTGTTTCAAACTCAGAATCTTGTTAAACTTAAAAGAAAACCATCCCCTGCTGCTGTGGAGGAAAGAACCAGTGGAAATACCTCAGCACGTTGTTCCAGTGCCAGTTCAGCCCTGGAAAACAGGTGGTTTATGGATGAGCTGAGCTGGATACTCCCAAATCCCCAAATGCATCCCTGTGGAGGGACCAGGGTCTGCTCCTGGACCTCAGAAAACATCCATTATTCACCCCACTACCAACAGCAGCATCTGCTCAGGCTTCTCTGACCTTTCCCAGCTCCAGTGGAACCATTATCCCTTTCCTGAAGGCACACAGGTGTTTGGACACCTCAGCTGCTTTCAGGGATACATATGAAGGAGACAATCATTTGAAAACTATTACTTTAAAAAAAGAAAACTCCACAGAGTCCTAAGCAATGAATTCCAGAGCCTGCCTGCCTTCACTCTGGTAGCCAGGCTCTCTTCTCCCATCCAAATGGTTCTTTCTTGGGGGAAAACCTCAGGAATGAGCAACTCAGCCCCACGGGAGGATGGGCCTGAGCTGCACCTCACTAGCATAAAGTAACACTTTCCCACAGGTATGTCCACTTGGGCAAATCAGGAAACAAAGAGATGCTCCATTTTTCTGCTTTCTTCCCCAAACACAAACCCTTTCCACTGCTGGAGACTCTGCAAGGATTTTTGTTTCCCCCTTTTTTTTAAGTGCTGTGCAGTGCCTGTCTCTCCTTTTCCAAGTGGAACCTCGTAGCTATGGAGACGAAGAATGTCAAATCCAAGCTGAAGAGAGGATTTCACCGAGGGCTTTGGGTTGCTGCATGTGCCTTCAGTGATCTGGTTCCCATCTCCTCAAGTCTTTATTATTGTCTATTATTTATGAGTCTCTCTCTCAGTGTGCTAAGAGCCACTGGGTGTTCTCTCACTGATATCACAGCCTGGTTTGCACCAGAACCAGCACAACAAACACCCTGAGCCCTGCAAAGTTCTGCAGCACCTTAATTTAACCCGAATAAAACTGCTGTGGTGCTGCCACAGCACCTTGGAAACCAGGTGAGCTGGGGTCCCCTTGTGTTTAATGCTGTGTGTGACAAGCCACAACACCGGGGAGGAGTTTACACCACACTGATCTTCTGCCCTACACCTGGTAGGGCTCTTCAGCCTTGGAATTATCTGCCATAATCCAGATTACCCGAATTTCAGCCTCCCAAACGACATGACATCACCCCTGCATCTTCTGAGATCCAAATGGGTGATCAGCTGTGACGTGGAAATTCAGCTGTCTCACAATTAAACAGCATTTTATCCAAGCTAATGAAACTTCAGTGGTGTTAAACCTCAGCATGATGGGGAAACAGCCTTTCAGGCCAAATCAGGGCTCCTTGTGACAGCCAGGGATAACTCAAAATAACTTTAACATCACTTTCTGCCTGTGCTGGCGACAGGGAATAAAAACCCCACACCTTCATTCCCACGGTACTGGAGCAATGACAGGGATATGGCAGGTGCATCCCTGTTTTGAAGACAACACTGCTCCAGAGAAAACAACCCCAAAACAGGCATTTTCCCTCAATTCCATGGTCCCAAACCAGCTGGGGATTTCGGGTGCCAAATGTGAAGCACCTCCAAGACGCCCCTTTGTCAGCAAGTGGAAACAAATCCAGCTCCCAGAACTGTTCCCAGCCTGTTCCACACTGCTCACCTTTAACACCCCTCTCACGCCAAAGTCAGGGCTCAAAATCTCCCCAGTCTGCACAAATGGGCTGGGATCAATCCCAACAGGCACATGGAACACTCTCAGGTAGCACATCCACAACCAGGGGAGAAACACCCCACACACACACAGTGCCCTAAAACCACGTCAGGAGCAGGATTAAGTAACAAGTGCTGCAATGGAATTGTGCAAATCCTCCTTTCCCAGCTATAAATAAGCATCAGCATTCAGAGCAAAACCATCCCTTGCATACACAGTGGTGGAGTCATCGACAGGAAGGCAGTGAAACAGTTTGGTGTTTCCTTGCAAAGCCTGAACAACAGAAAAGATGCTCTGGGAGCTTTTGCTGTTTGTGTTTCCCGTGTTGCTGAGTCAAATCCTAAAACACGGCCTCCAGCATGTGAGAATCAGCTCTGTCTGAACCCCCAGTGATCACTGAAATGAAATTAAAAACCTCAAGAATCCCAATCTCCCAAGCCAGGCATTTGCAAACGTGCTGTTGGACCAAGGCTCGGGTTCAAAGGAGCCTCTGTTGTTCCTGCTGCTCCAGGAAAACTCCAGGATTGTGCTGCAGTCCTGGTGCTCTCTGCTTTGCTCCTGAACCAGACCAAAAACGCAGCAAATCTTTGCTATTATCTTTAAATAGGCCATAAACCCCTCAAGATTTCATGTGGGGGCTGAGTAAAGAGGTTTCCATCTTTATTTTTAAAGCAGAAGAGGCTCTTACACGCCTCTGTCTCTACCAATACATTAAAAATAGGATTCTCTTGTAGCCTCAGCTCATAAAACGGGTGCAAACAGGAGGAGAATAACACTCCAGATGCCTTTACTACAGTTGTTAACTTCAGCTTGATCTATATCTTAATAAGCCTTAATTATTCAAAACAATCACCATATCCCTTCCCTGATTGTTGATATTGGACAAGAGAACCTTTCAAAGAGCAACCACCACACCAACCACCTCCCCCCCCCCCAAAAAAAAAAAAACAAACCCAAAAAACAAAACAACATCTCATTAATCTTTCGAGCATTTAGAGATACCTCAAGAGCTTCGAACATTTACCTCTCCTTCCCAGCAGCTGAAATGGTTTTAGGAGGATCATGGTTCATACCTCGCATTCCCTGGAGCCAGAGATGGTATAAGTGCAGGGCCCCGATCCATTAACCGATACATCCATGGTCTCAGAGTTTGTTGGCTTGTAGTCCACGTAATACTCCTGCAAAGGGGAGTTCATTTGCCTCTCCGACTCCCTGGCCTTTTTCCTGCGCCTCTTCATGAGCGTGTGCTGCTGCAGCTGCTTCATGCTGGCGGGGTAGCGCTTCCAGGACACGTAGATCACCAGCAGGATCATGGCCACCGACAGGAACAGGGCCACGCTGCCCGCGATGATCTTGTGGAAGGACACGTGCTCGTACTCCGGCTCCACTCCCGGCGTCGGCACGTCGAGGGAAGGGCTGGGCGCGGCGGGGCTGGGCCGCTGGTGGCTCTCCAGCTTGGACACGGTGGGTTTGGGGATGAAGACGGGCCTGGGCGGGGTTTTGGGCGCCTGGTAGGGCCTCTCGGTGGCCGCCACCGGGATCTCGGCGCAGATGTTGTAGGTCTCCACCGCGTCGCTCACCTTCTCGCCCTGGATGTGCTTGGGGCCGGCGCAGATCATGGTGCTCTCCTTGTTCCCCTTGAAGTTCTTGAGCCAGTTAAAAAGGGGGCAAATGCTGCGAGTACATTCCCACATGTTTCCGGACAGGGTGATGGAGATGAGCGAGATCCACGTGTTGATGGTCTCCTGGGAGATGTTGGTGAGCTTGTTGGAATCCAGGTTGAGCTTCTGCAGGTTGGGGAGGCACTGGAAGGTCCCAGGCTCTACCCCCGCGATGTCGTTCCCCGATAAATCCAAGTTGTGCAAGGAACTCCAGGTCCACGTCAAGCCCTGGCTGATGGAGCGGATCCTATTCCACTGCAGGTAGATGGAGCGCAGGTTGAAGAGGCGTGGGAAGTGGGCAAAGTTGATCTTAGAAAACTGGTTGTGCTCCAAGTGGAGCTCCGTCAGCTTCAGCAGGCCGGCGAAGGCGTTGCGGGACAGGCTCCGCAGGCGGTTGTAGCCCAGATCCAGGAAGTCGAGGTTCCGGCAGTCCTGGAACACCCGGATGGGCACCGTTTTCAGCGAGTTGGACCTCAGGTGCAGGATCAGCAGCTTCCTCAGGCCCTTGAACTGCTCGGCCTGCAGCACCTGCAGCTTGTTGTAGGACAGGTCCAGGTTGCGCAGGTTGGGCACGGGGTGGAAGGTCTTGTTGTGCAGGAGGGTGATTTTGTTGGAGCTCAGGATTAGCTCCTTCAGCCGGCGGATCCCCTGGAAGGCGTCCTCGTCCACGGAGCTGATGTAGTTGTGGTCGAGGTAGAGCCATATGAGCTGGTTGAGGCCGGCGAACTGGTTGGATTTGAGCCTCTGGATGCTGTTGTAGCGCAGGGACAAGCCCTGGGAGCCGGCGGAGATGTTGTGGGGGATGTCTCGGAAGGCGTGGGACTCGCAGTACACGATCTTGCCGTCGCACCGGCAGTTCTTGGGGCAGGCTCGCTGAGCCCCGGCGAGCCCCGCCAGCAGCAGCACCAGCACCACCAGGGGAAGGAGCAGCGGCACCAGGAGCGAGCCCGTGCCTCTCAGCTGCTTAATTAAATGGAAACCTGCAACGTTAAAGAGAAAACAAACGGGCATTGGGAGCCTATTAAGATAAATTGCCCGGCAGATTACTCACGTCACCCCCTGCGGTGGGGGGGGTTTGGATGAAGCCTGAGCGGAGCAGAGGGGATTTGGGAGGCAACCTGTTTGCCTCCCGTCTGGGGGTTTTGTGGTGCGAATTCCCGTCCTCTGAGGTCGTGCCTCGCCATCTCTCACCGGTGCCACTCCTTTTTTGTGACTTAGGATCCCTCAGAAGCACGAAAATCTCGTTCCCCTCCTGGCTCTGCCCCTGTCCACCAGCTCCCAGTGGAGCTGCGATGCCCTTATCACTGAACGCCGAGGTTTTTAACAATAAACATATTTGTCAAGTCACTGTGCTGAAATGTTCCACAGAGCTGGAGAGGAAATCAGCCAAAGCTGCTGCTTTACGGGCTGCTAAACGTGCTCCTCGAGAAAAGCAAGTCCAAATCCTCCAAAAAAAAAAAATTACTGCAGAAAGCGAGAAACCTGCTCATCATAAAGTTTGACCCACCTTTACAACGTGCATTTACTGTAAAACGAGACACCCAGTAAAGGCTTTGCTTTTTTTGCACCCAGTGATTTGGTTTTAACGGGAGGTTTAGGTGGGTTTGCCCGCGATTTTTCCGTCCCTCAAACACAAGAGCAGATGCAGCAAAAGAAACTTCAGCCATGTAAAGAAGCAGCTCAGGCAATGCTGGTATGGGACCCCAACGCCAGGAGAATGGTAGGAGACATATTTCCTTCACATGAATCACTGCCTTAACACATATTCATCTGAAGTTCTCCACATGCAGCTCTGGGAATGCCTGAGCATTTTACCCATTTGTATTTATATATATTGGATACTGGAGGAAAATACCCACACCGACACTCCCATACAGCAGCAAAGCCCGAAAAGTTTAAAGGGGGATAATTTCTATTTCAACTTCCCTCTCTCTCTCTCTCTCTCTCCCACAGCTCTGGTGATTTGGAGGGTTTGCCTTTGAGATGTCAGGTTTGTCATGCAGGAGCAACGCAGGATGTGAGGACATATATAATAATTCAACATATCTAATCTCAAATAATTATGAGAGGGGGGTGGAGAGGGCGTCAGAAACCCCAACATACACCCACATGCCTGGGAATGATTTTAGGGCTGCTGCTTCTGTCCAGAGTTGCATCTTTGCTAAGGATGAAAATGCATTTTCCAACAGGAAATGTTTCAAGGGCTGCTATCTCCTTGATAAATAATCACTTTATTATTTGTCACACGCACAAAACCAGCCCCGTGCTGCAGCTCTTTAATCCAATTTTAAACCGAGGGGCAATCTGCAAAAAAAAAAAAAAAATTCCTAACCTAAAATGCCCCTATGCTTATGTGTCCCTGCCTTCAACGGTTAGATTTTTAATTTAAATCTTATTATTTGCTCCTGCCTGCCTGCCAGCAGCAGCCAGCTCGAAATATGTTCTGCCTGTTACAGACTCGGGGGCTGGTGGGGGGGAAGGAAGGAGGGGAATAAACCTGTCACACTCGGAAAAAAAAATCAGACTGGCAAATGACTGCTGGAGATGTAGCAGAGGTACCGGGGGCATCTTTTCAGAGCCCAAACAAGCCCTTTTCAAAACCACCTAGGCAAGAAACCATCACCACCCTCCCCACCACCACCACCACCCCATCCCCTCCGCTTCCCACATCCCGCAAAGTGTTAACAGCCCTTCCCGACAGCCCGAAGGATGCCGCTCCAGGCTCCGGGAATGGGGATTTGCAGGCAGGAGGGGATCTGGGCAGAGGTGCCTCCTGCATCCATGGAGCGCTCTGTGCGCGGCAGGTGCGGGGGAGGGCGGCACCAGTGAATCTGCTCCGGCCAGCCCTGCACTCGGGGCATCGATTCACAGGTTAGCGACATGTAAAACCTCTGCAGGAGGAAAGGGGGGGTGGGGTGGTGTCTGTCTGTGTGTGGAGGGGGGGGTACGCGATCTAAAAATACAATGGCAAGTACAGTGAGTCACCTGGCACGGGAATCCACTGCTGCTGTTCAGCCTGTGCCCCCCTCTCCGGCAGCAAATAATCCCACCGAAAAATATCCCCCCCCGCCCCCTCCTCCCGGGCAGCTGTGCCAGCAAACAAACAGGAAAAGTTCACTTACCCATCCTTTTGTCATCAATAACGTCCTCCTTTTCCTTCCTCCAGCTGTTTTCTTTCTCTCTCTCTCCCCCCCTTTTTTTTTCGCTTCCCCTTCGCCTCTCTCTCTCTCTCCCTTTTCAAACGGGTTTCTTTTCTTTAAACCATCAGAATCTTCGTGGCACAGCCCGGCTGCCACTCACATCACCACCAGCATCCAGCGTGCATGCCACAAACCCCCACAAAGTTCCCTAGGGAGGACAAGCGAGAATTTTGGGGATGAGGAAGGGGAAGGATAGGGAAGGGGTTGGGGGTGGGGAAGACAGGACGAAGGCTGGGGTGGGGGGGATGGAGAGTGTGGGGGGGTAGGGAGGGACTCTAAGCTCTGAGAGCCATTGTGTAAGTCATCAGAGAACCGGCGTTAAGTGGCGATCTGCAAGGAAAAGCCGGAGCGGGCGACGGAGGCAAACCAACTTCTCTGGGAGGAACGACAAGACCCTTCGCCGGTCCCTAGAACGCCTCATTCTGCTGCCTTTTGCCGTTCCCAGGCACGGCGATCCATCCTCCAGCTCGCCACAGCCCCCGGAGCCCACGGGCCTGCCCTCTGCGTGTCAGAGCCCGGCTTAGAAGCTGTGCAGGCTCGGTTTATCCATTCGGCTGGGCAGGTTGAAAGTGTTTTTGTAGCTGTGCCGAGAGGCAGCTCTCGTCTAATTCCGAAGGCTTTCCAGAGAGCGATGATGCTCCGGAGCTTGTCGGTGCTGATGTTCTAGTTTGTGATACACTGAGTGCCCTCCACTGGAGAAAACAGATCGCACATTAAAGGCTGAACAAGTGAGCCTGTCATGGCTCTGCAGACTTTCTTCCCCTCGGAAAAGAAAATTAAAGACACAGTATTGCCTTGCCCACCGGCATTCCCTCTGCCAGACCTTCCCCGGGTTACGAAATGTTGAGAGCGTGGATTTTGTGGCAGAAGCGCCGAACAAAACACCTGCTCCCTGGGGATTTGCCAACCCGAGCTTTCCCCAATCCACCTGACCTGTATATTTTGCATGGGCAAATTCTAAATTGGGGTGTTTTGGAGGGCTTTTTTTATGTTTTGTTGGGCGATTTTAGGCTTCTTTCTTTTTTTTTTCTTTTTTTTTCTGTATTCCCAAGGGGTGAACAGGAAAAGGAATGCTGGCAGATGAAAAGTGAAAGTCGTGGCTAAAGGGTGGAGGGGCAGGAGCTGTGATCAGGCTGATCAGCCACACAAGAGGCATTTTAACTGCAGGCGGCAGCTCCCAATGTAAACACTCCGTGTCCTGCTTCGGCTGGGAGGGAGTTAATTCCTTTCCTAGTAGCCTGTATTTTTTTTTTTCCGTTCCTTTTAAATCCAAGTGCCTTTTAGTCAGAAAAATACTGAGTTTGATAAACAAGGCAGAACCGAAGCTGCAGAATTAGTGACACCTCTGAGCTCCTGAACTCCTCTCCCCCAGCTGTGCCGGAGCGGAGCCTCCTCCCAGCCAGGGCTGGGTTCCATCGGGCTGGATGGATCCAGGCTGTGACATCTCCAGGGGGTGTCACCTCCTGCCGTGTTTGCCTGGCCGGTTTAACACGGTTTTAGGGCTGGGTTGGTGCTCTCCCAGTTCAATACAAGGATGTCAGAGGGATGCAGAGCAAGAGCAGGAGCAGCGGGAGCTCCCCGGGGCTGGTCCTGGTGAGCCCCGTTCTGCAGGGCCTGCAGGGAATGGAGCTCCCAGGGCAGCCCCACACATCCCACAGCGACCATTTCTGGTCCTCAGGATGCTCAGAGGGCAGCACTGGGCTGTTCCTGGACAGCTTTAACCCAGGCTCCTCAAACTCCAGATCCTCGTGTTTCCCTCCCTGGTGCTCCACACAGAGCAGCTCTTTTGGAAACAACTCCCCGCCCAAACCTTGACTTCAGGTGCCAAAATAGTGGCAACACTTCATAGAGCCTGTCCTGAGCCAGCCATTGTGTGCTAATTCATTTTTAAATATTTTAAGGTATTTCCCACTATGGCTAAAGGGGCCCCTGCTCAGCATCTCACAGCCCAGATCCCCCAGGGTTTCTTTGCTACTCAAAAAGGAGAATTGCACAGAACTCCAGGTCAGAGTCCAGCTCTTCTCTCTTAGCTCCTCATTCCTGGGCCAGATGAGACCACTGCTTGCCCCTGCCATCCATCCCAAAGGAAGTCACCCCTGCCCAGCCCCAGGGCCCAGCTCCCCTGCAGGGTCTCCATCAGACTGGGACACACAACAGGCAAAGACTCAACTCCATTAAAACCAAAAACAGAATAAAATCCCCCAAACAACCCATGGAAAGCAACTTCTCCTCCCCTCCATTTGCATCCAGACTCCATCTGCATCCACGCTGCAACATCTCTAAGCTTCTGATTTAAAAACCTCATTTGTTTGGATCTGTTCTGAGAATTCGTGGCTACCTATAGATCAGATCTTCATTTGCACACGAGAAATATCATAATTAATCAGGACTTTTATTCTGGATTGGCCAGCAATACACACACCTACTTCAAACAAGGCTCAGAACTTAATTACCATAAGTGATGTTGAAAATACCTTTTCCCATATCTCTATCAACCCCATCTGCATTCCAGGCAGGGGCACTTCAGCAAGAATTCATATTTATTCATGGTATAATTTCCCAATAAAGGCAAAAGCTAAAGTGTGCAAGTTATTACACCTCATATTGAGAACTCTCCAGGAAGAGTCCATTTGAAACTCTGCCAGATCTGGGACTGAGCTGAGCAGAGTGGTGTCCACAGAGCCTTCCCTGATTTCCAGGGCTGTCTTCTCCCAGATCCCTTGATCCTACGAGAGCTGAAGCAGCACTGCCATAAGCTGTCCTCCTGCCAAGGACTTACTGAGACTCAAAATCCCCACATTTCTACCAAAAGTTTGACAGAATTTCGCTTTCTTAAAACCCCTGTGATGCTGTAATGGAAAATGTCACGAATTCCAAGGCAGAAAAACTTCAGTACCTGAGTTAAACCAAGGGAGCTTTCACTCAGCAGCAGAAGTGCCACCCCCTCCTTCTTTTCTTTTACATTTTCTGAGGGAATGGAAAACAAAACCATTTGAACATTTGTCAGGGAGGAAGAAACGGGGAACTTTGAATCAGCCTTCATAAGTGACTTCAAAAGGTAAAAGCCACGTGGAAGGAAGGAGGATGGAAAGGCCTGGCTGTGGTTTTGTTCCATTTCCCTGGAGCAGTGGGAGGTGCAAGACCCCTGCACAGCCCAGAGGGACCTGGAATGTTCTGAGTGTTCAGCTGCTCCTCCTCCAGCTGGCAAAGCTTCCTCCCACCTGACCAAGGGTTACCTACACAGATTATCCATCCCAGGAATCCTCTGTGCTGTGGGATCTAGAGTTTCCCTTCCAGAACAATGGATCTGTGCAGGTCTAAAGTTCTGGATTTTTGAGTGGTGATTATTGTAGACATACATATATATAAAATATATATTGCTTTTTATATAGATTTATTTATAGAATACATACATAAATATTTGTTTTCATAATTTCAATATATAGATATATTAAGTATTTGTATATATATACATATATGTACCATTCCAAGTGGACAGGACTCATCACACACTTCACCAGGAGCCTGTTGGAGTTACAAGCCATGTCCTTGTCCTTGGAATCTGCACCTCTGAGCAGGTTTTGTCCCAGCTCCAGGATTCAGGGTGAGGAGCAGCCCTTTGTTCAGCTGCTGGAATTGCCCCCATGTTGAAGGAATCCCAACAGCTTGTCCTTCTCCAGTGCCCTCTGTGACCTCAGCTACCCCCTCCTTCCAGCCTGGCATTATCCCCACTGGAATCTGGTGCCACCTCAACCACCCTGGCTCACTTTCCAGTAAAGCTCTTGGAGCCTCCTCGCTCCAGAGGAGCTTGTGAATCCCACAGGGCCGGAAAACGGGTGTCAATCCTCCAGCTGATCCGGCACATTCTGAATGAGGCAGATGTGTCCACACTTGAGGAATGCGAGCACACAGAGGAACAGGAGCCCTTTAGGGATGTAAATGGGTGCCTGGCTTTCCTGAATGAGCTCCCACCAGCACATTTTGCTGACACCGCTGCTGCCGAAACTCAGACATCTGAGCGCAGTTAATTGGGGAGCCTTTCCCACACAGCTTCCTTCAGTGCAGCTTTACAGGCAAAACAGTAATTTTTTTGGGGGGGGGAGGGCTCAGTTTTGTGATTTCTAAGGTGTTTTGAAAGGTGTCCTCAAATGGGTGCAAGTTCAGAACCCGAGGGGAGCTGGACCCTGCCTTCCCTCGGCACGGGGAGCACCAGGGTGGGTGGGCCTGGCAGGCTGGGGATGTGGGAACAGGAGAAGGCCATGGAAATGTTTGGAGCAAGTTCAGAGGAGCCCACAAAGCTGACAGGAGACAGGCTGGGAAAATTAGGGCTGGAGAAGGGAAGGTTGTGTGGAGACCTCACAGCACCTTCCCAGTGTCTGAAGGGGCCTCCTGGGACGTTGGAGAGGGCATCAGGAACTGGAGTGAGGGGACAAGAGGGAATGGGTACAGACAGAGAGAGGAGAAATTCAGGTGAGATATGGGAAAGGAATTCCTCCCTGTGAGGGTGGGGAGGGGCTGGGATGGAATTCTCAGAGAAGCTGTGGCTGCCCCTGAATCCCTGGGAGTGTCCAAGGCCAGGCTGGAGCAACCTGGGCTGGTGGAAGGTGTCCCTGCCCATGGCAGAGGGTGGCACTGGGTGATCTCCAAAGTTCCTTCCATCCCAAACCACTGTGGGATTCTCTGCTGGCAGACAGGGAGGTGAGTGCACACACACACACACACACACTTCAGTTCTCCTCAGCTCTTTCATCCTTGAGTGACATGGGAGCCAAATCCATCCAAAATCTGCTTCTGCAGTTACTGACCCACAAAGATACCCAAGCCCTCTGGGTTTTTCTGCTCTGAAGGGCTGTCACAACCCTATGAAGGTGACACTGGCCTCTCTGATGATGGGGCCACCCTGTAAGAGCTGCACTGGCACCATGAAGTGATTGGAACACTGATTGGAAGCCTACATTTCCCTCAGAGATAAAACTTTCCAGGAATACACTGAAAATGCCCAGGAAAGGACCATGTCTTGCTCCTCTGCTCCCAGAGCATGGCCAGGGGCAGGGGTTTGGCATATCTGTAACACATTTTATCTCCCAAGGAGCATTTTTGTAGGGACAACAATCTTTGGTACAGAGACACACATGAACCAGCAGCCACCAGGAACAACCCAAATCCCAGGATTTAACACTGCAGACCCAGGGTGGGTTTTTAGGGCAATGAGAACACGTTTCACCCTCTCATCCTGAACACGTGGCTGCCTCACTTTGTTAACATTCAGCTCCAGTGGAATGATTTGGTGATAAGCCCTGCTTGGAGTCGATTTATCTGGGCTGTGCTCACTTGCTTCCTTTTAATTTGGTCTCATTCTCCAAGGATGAAACAGATACACAACTCGGGAATCAACTGCTGCAGACACAGCTCGCATGAATCTTTGTTTCAAGGGCTACTGAACTCAGACCTTGGGTTTTCCTTTCCCCCCCCCCCTCTCTCCCCCACTGCCAGTAAACGATGAATAAATTAGCAATTGGAGTGTAATGGCTGGAGCAGCTTCATTAATACCCTGTCATCCTGCGCAGGGTACAACTCCTGACATTGAGGCTCTAATGTCCTGTGAATTATTGAAGGGAATGCAACACGCATCCCAGTTCTTATCTCCAGCCCTTCGTGTGCTAAGTGCTCAGCTGTCAACAATTCACGACCGCCGCGTTTTGGCCGGGACATTAAAACCGCAGTACAACAAAACCCTCTCTGGGCTCCTGCCGGTGAAGGTGTCGCTGATCCCAACCCAGGATGCCAAACAAAAAAAAATCCCTGCGGGAAATGCACTCATTTCCCAAATCTTGGACTACATTAAATACTGGAGGTTAAAGAGCCAAACTAACCCCGAGCCACAGAACAATTTGGGGCACAGCACCGGAGCAAGAGGCAAATACAACCACAGCCCTGGAAACGGCAGCTCCAGGGAAGGGAAGATGTTTTCATCACAGCTTGGAGAGATGGTGGAATATCTACCCTTGGAGACGTCCAAAACCAGGCTGAAGTGACCTGAACTGCTTTGAACGGGTCCAGGAGTCCCTTCCAGCAGCAAGTTATTCCATACCAGGGAATGAAGAACCTGGAATTAGACACAAACCTGAGCGTTCAAATCTATCAGGCAGCAGGCAGCGTGTTCAGCAAGCAAAGAACTCTGTAGATCAGGACTGAAGGTCCTCAGCAGCTGCTCTCACACGAAATGAAAGGCTTTAAAACGGGAAGGACCCACAACTGGAACTTGAAACAGAAAAAAAAGAAGTCTCAGCATTCCAAGTTTAATTCTTCCAGAACCCTGAATGACCAGATGGGTGAACAAACAGCAAACAAACTCCCCAGACACTGGCAGCAGCTAATCCTCATTTAAGGGAAGGATTCCAGCTGATTTTAATTTGATATTTAATTGGATCTCTCTGCAAGCGTATTCCAAACAGGAAGTACCCCCAAACCCGGGAATTTTTACATCAGGGTTTATTCCACCTGACATCCACACCCATATTCACTAACCCTCCCTAATGGTTTCCACTTGTTCAGGAGCTCAGAAAGGCTTTCTTAAATTTTCCCCCTTGTCACCCTCCTCCTGTTGATGGGAAGCTGCCAATCTCCTCAGCAGACTGAGGACCCAGATGATCAAGAAGGCAGAGACACGATTGATTCTCAACTCCACAGAAGAGGGACAGGAAAAGAAAAGAAAAGAAAAGAAAAGAAAAGAAAAGAAAAGAAAAGAAAAGAAAAGAAAAGAAAAGAAAAGAAAAGAAAAGGAAAGAAAAGAAAAGAAAAGAAAAGGAAGAGAGCTGGGAGAGACGTTCCAAGAAGCTCCCACCACCAGCTGGGAGGGGGGCACTGGAGGGGATGGGGAGGATTTTCATTCCAGATGTTGTTCCTGGTCCCTTAACCTCCATAAGGGCAGTGGGGGTTCATCCCCTTTCAGGAATGAGACTTTTGTTCCCCCAAGGAGCTGCAGATTGGACGATTTGGTTCCAGGCTAAAGGCATTGCCTATGAATTATAGGAATTTAGGAATTATGTACAAAATGGGCCTGCAGAGACAGACATTGTGGCACAAAGAGAGTAAAGAAAGGTAAATTATCCAAAGGAGCTGTTAAATCGCTAAAAAGTAGAAATCCAAACCATATAAAAATATAAGAGTACAGGAAAATGGGGATAAAGGCATTTAAAAAGTAAAACACTTTAGGCAGAAAAAGGAGTGCCTGCAATGCCCACCCCTGTTATCTACACGGGGGGCAGAGGAAATGTTCTGTCATCCAAAAACTGGGGAGAAATTGCCTGTACAATCTCATCTCCAGGACTCAGCCACCAAGCCCGGCTTGTACAGAAATGCCCCGGAGCTCGAAAATTCCTCCCTCCTTTAAAATTCTGTGTGTCCTTTTGGGGGAGCAAAAGCAAGAGGTGCAGCAGTGCCAGACGAGGCACTGAATCCTGAGGGATGGGATCAGCTGCTTCTCACCCTGCCATGACAACCTCATGAGGGATCTAAAAACCCCAATCATTCCCTTTTCCATAAATACCAAAATTCCAGGATACACAATTCCCAGTTCCTGGCAGGGAGCTCAACCACTGCAAGGGGCTGCCCAAAGAGGCTGTGGGGACGTAAATTCGGGAAATATTCCCAAATCAGGAGGACACAGCCCTGGGGCAGGGCACTGGTGGCTCTCAGGGACCCACCCAAAAATACAAATTACACTCATATAACAGAGGAGCTGGGAGGTGCCCGAGGAAAAGGGGAAAGATAAAAGTTCTCGAGTAATGTGTCTTGGTTTAATTATTTATGGGAATGCTTGATGGGCTCATTAGCGGGTCATCCATGACCTCTGGGTGTGGGCTTCAGCCTTCCAGATTAATAAATTATTGTGACACAAATAACTTTGGCAACTGCTGCTTTAGTGCCGCAGAAATATCTGGGTTTTGTTTAGCAGAAAGGTTGATTTTAACACAAGCAAATGTCCTTAAGAAACAGACGCTGGTTTTATACTCAAGAGGCCAATTATTCTTTTTTTTTTTGTCCTTTTTTTTAATCCTAGTTTCTGCTTTGTAAGACCAGGGCAAGTTGTGAGGGTTGTCTTTGACTGAGGCCTTTTAGATAATCTGCACAAAATGTCTGAAAGGTGTTTTAACGTGTAAAAAAATGGCCATCCTGTTGTAAAATGTGCCAGGAAACACCCACTTTTCCTTCTAACTCAATAAATTAAAGTATTTTCTTATTTATCCTCAGAACTCCTCCATCCTATAGAAGTACAGGCTGCCTAAGGATAGTTAGGTTGTAGGACATCCCATCCTTGCAGCTGTTTGTCAAACTCTAGAGCTCATCATTTGAGGTCCAGCAATAGAATAAAATAGATTAAAATAGAATAAAATCTGTAATAAGTAAACAATGTTTTCTCGCATTTATTAAGATTTCTATTTTCTTTCTATTTATCAAGAGTGAAATACTTCTGAAAAGGCTGCAGGGGATGGATGGAATGGGGTTTGCCTTCCCCAGCAGCACAGAGTGATTCACCCTCCTGTGGTCAGAACCCCAGAATATTTCAATATATTCAATATATATTTCAAAATATTTCAATATTTTCCTCCCGCCCCACCCCAGGTTTTCTTACTTTTACTTTTTCTTTCTTTTGCGTGTGCAAAAAAAAATTAAATAAATAAATAAAAAACAACCAGCAGAGAGTCTTCTCTTGGGTCACATCAGCCACAAACTAATTCCTGCCAGAACTCTGAGCAGCAGAGTCACATCAGGCTCGAGAGTGTGTCGAGATTAATTAGCTTTGCTGAGAGGCAGAACTAATTAGCCCGAGCACTGCCCCACTCCCTCTGCAGAGCCTTCAGCCTTGGACCCAGAAAAACTGGAGCCAAGGTGGGAACCGAGTGAGGGGCTCCACAGTGTCCATTTTGGTGCTGACAGAACAGTCCCAGCCAGTGGGGAACAGCAGAAAGGCACTTCATGGATCGACTGGGGTGGAAATATTAATTCAGGGTGTTTGCATTTGGATTCCAGCCATTCCTGGCGTGGCCTCCCCTCTCCCCCCTCACCTCTGCCACCCTCACCCCCCCTCCAGCTGCTCTGCTGCCCAGCCTGGCTGTTCTCAGAGAGGCTCAGAGCTTGGCTGGCCCCATGAAAGGTTCATTTACATGCCTGCAGCAGCTGTAGTGGAATTAATATTGCTCTCATTCTCTTCTCTTAGGATGTGCAAGCCCCTGGTTTTGCAGTGCATACTGATGCCAGAAAGACAGGGGAGAAGGCAAAGAAAGCTGCTGTTTCATTATGGCAAAGAGTTGGGGAAATCCTAGAAAGGAGAGAGTTAACCTGGAGTAATCCCCTGGAAGTTAATAGCACCTAATGCCATTTATTAAAGGAACCTCTTGAAATGCTCAGCCCATGCCACGGTGGTTTTAATTAAAAGGTGGAAGAAAAGTGAAATCATTTATCCAGATCACCCTTCTTGAAGTTAGGGCCCAGATTTGAAACATCCATTTCCATGCATCCACAGGATGGGCATTAGCAACTCCAAGGTTTAAAAATTCAGGAGACCATTAAAAAAGGGATTTATGGGTTGCTGCTGTTTAATGAGCCAGAGGATTCACTTGAGTTCTGTCAAACCTGGGTCCTACAGCCACACAGAGCAAAACCACTGCCTTGGGCAGGGGGTGTCAAGAATATCAGGCAGCTGGGACATCGAGAAAATTATGGGATGTGATTAAACTTCTCCACAATGTCAGGGAGGGGATTCTGCCCCTCTGAGACCCCCCCTGCAGAGCTGCTCCAGCCCTGGGGACCAGCACAGGACGTGGAGCTGCTGGAGAGAGTCCAGAGGAGGCACCAGGATGATCAGAGGATGGGACAGCTCTGAAGGAGCCGACAGGAGAGATGGAGAGGGACTATTTAGAAGGGTCTGGAGTGACAGGACAAGGGAATGGCTTCCCACTGCCAGAGGGCAGGGTTGGATGGGATATTGGGAAGGAATTCCTCCCTGTGAGGGTGGGCAGGCCCTGGCACAGGTTGGGCAGAGGAGCTGTGGCTGCCCCTGGAAGTGTCCAAGGCCAGGTTGGAGCGACCTGGGATGGTGGAAGGTGTCCCTGCCCACGGCAGGGGGTGGCACTGGATGGGTTTTAAAGTCCCTTCCACCCATTCTGGGATGCCCTGATGATGGACAGGAGGTCAGTGCACCCCCACATTTCTCCCAGGCCCCTCCACAAATCAGTCAGTCCCTTCCTTGATTTCAATGGACCCAGAGCAATCCCCTCAGAATGCTGTGAAAATGGAGCAAAACAGGATTTCAGGCTGACTCCACAATGCAGAAATGGACCAATTGTTTAATGATTGATGAGGGAAATGTCAGATGAATTATTTGCCAAATGATACTGGTCCATCTGTTGCAGAATTTTGCACGTAATGGCAGAAAGAAATTAATTGCATCTCATTCATATATAGAAACATCCCAAATTAGGAATCTCAGCTCTTTTCATAAACAAGTCCAGCATCATCATCTCCACTGTCCAAGTACAAAACCAGGAGTGGCAGTGGAAGAGGAGTCACAAACCCTGAGCTGAGGTGCCTAAATTTGGCAGCAAGTCTGAGGCAGCACAGTCAGTGAGAGGAGCATGGGCTGCTGCTCCAGAGGAGATTCAAAGCTCACTCTCAGAGGCTGGGAATCTCAGAGGAATCTGCCCACCTCCAGGTGAGGGTGTTTGAAGTTCAGTGATGTGACTGTGCCCAAAAATTACTGCAAAATCCAGGTCTGGGAGTCCCTGAGCTCCTCCTTGGCCAGACACTGATTGTTCCTGCAGCTCCACTTGCCTCAATTCCAAATTCCACTGGTGTGTCAGATCAAAGGGGGTTTGATTTAATACCATTCAGATTTCAGTAAGATTGGAACTGCATCACTTAATACTTTTTGCCTCTCGGTCAACTCTTTGCTCCCTCTCCAATCTGCTTTTAGAGAATAAAAAAGTGCACAGAATAAAAAGTCCCCACTACGCCTCACACCACCTTCTCCAGAAGTTTGACTCTTTGTAAGGATCCTCCAATCCCTTCATCTGTTGGGATTTCTCACAATAAGACTGTTTAGACACCAGGAAAAAAAAAATAATCTTGCAGCAGGAGGAGCATCACTTACTGAGAGCAACTGAGAGGCACCAAATGGCAAAATAGAAACATTTCACCTCTTTTGTCTTTTAGTTTGGGAATGATGATTTCATCCTGAGCAACATTCTGCCCTGATTTCGAGTTAAAACAAGATTTTAGCCCAGACATTTCACACAGGCATGTCCCACCTCATCTCTGTGCAATCTGTGGAGATTTTTGGAGACAGGGGGTCTGTCCCCAGCTAAATTCCTTTGCTGTATTTCCCTCACCCACATTTCTATACCAACAAAACCCCCCAAAAGGAGTAACCTGACCTATTATAACCCAGCTGCTGGTTTTTTAATTCATCTTTCTCCTTTGACTCCAGGAGACAACCCTGCTTTACAGGCAATGAAAAATTCAGGAGATGTAGAAAGGAGAGATTGAAAGCAGCCCAGTAAAGAATGATCAGGCAAAGCCAGGGTTTAGTCTGGGATTGAGGATGTCACCAGGCAGGTCCACATCTGCCAAGTCAGGCAAGTATAAATCACTCCAAAAGGAGGATGGCAGGTTTGCAGCTCGTGGGGAGGGGGTTGGGGCAGCCCAAGCTCCAGTTTTAGGGCAAAACTGGCTGCTGGGAATCGCTGAGATGGGTTTGTGGAGGGACAGCAAATCACCACAATCATCTCACCCTCAGAGCTGCTCTCACCTCTTCTGGGGATGCTCTCTGAGGCCTCTGGAAGACAAGAGCACTAAATACACTGCTTAGGGACAAGCTGGAGCCCTAAGCCTGCTCAGGAGCTTAATGCTAAGAATGCTTTGGGTTTTGGTTAAGCCTGTCCCAAGCACCTTTTGAAAAAGGATAAAGCTAATGAAGACTGAAAATTATCCATTTGTTTCCAACTGTACAGCTACAGCCAGAAGGCTCTGGGTTTATTCTGGCTGAATAAGTGACAATTCTTATCAGATGAAACCAATCCCACCACGTTGAAGGTGAACTGTCTCAGGAAAATGGTGACTGGAGAACTTGCAGGTTTGATCAAATGGTCTGCAAAGATTCCTGCTGGTGTCACTCCCCCACAAACAGAGGTGAACTCTGAACTACTCAACCCAAATATCAGAGCTGCTGAGTTTCTTCTGCTGCTGATACAATCCCTTATCTGCCAACCCATCTTTCTCATGCACACACACACAAATATCAAATATCCAAATAACCCACACCCATTAGGGCCGAGGACATGTCAGGAACTGTCTGTAGGCACCATCTGCCACCCAGCTCCTGCCATAAATCCATCTGCTCTTCGTTTTTCCCCTTCCCCAGCCCTGCCCTGGCCGAGTGGGATGCACTGAGAATCCCACGGCTGGAAAGGTCAGGTGACATCACTGGGTGAGGCCTCTCCCTCCTGGAAAGCAAAGATCTCCATTTGGAAAATACCTGTCTCGGATGTGGAAGCAGGGAGGAGCAGACAAGCTGCAGAAAATGACACCACATTTCTGTGCCCTCTACGAGGAGCTGAAATCAGTGATTCAGGTCGTAATTTCCAGCGCTGGTGCTCAGGGAGGATTTGGGTTTGGTTCGCCTCCCGTTCCTCCTCTTGAGAGGAGAAAACGATGAGGAAAAGACACGAGAGAAAGAGAAGGAAGAGCAGCAAGGAAGGAGGCGAGCAGGGGGGGAAAAAAAAGAAATACATTGTCTGCTCCTGAAATATTGAATCCAAGAGATGTAGCACCGCTGAGAAAACGCTGCTTTTGTCAACTCAGCTCACATCATCGGAGCAGCTCGGGGAGCAGCGCCAGCACACAAAGTTTTGTTGGCATATGCCGCGGTCCTACAGGGAGGATCTGCCAGCGTGGCTTTGCAGAAATCATCGTGAAAGCAAAGACGTGTTCCCTGCTCCCCTTCAGCTCCCGACCCGCCTCTGTTATCCCCGCTCCTGCCTCCCTTCCCTCCCTGCAGCAAAGGAAGAGGAGGATGGAAAACTAAAGGAAGTTGAGCGGTTTTTCATCCGATTTCGGGATGCAAATGAGATTTCGAGGGCGGCGCCCGGGAATTACCGCGGCGGGGAAAGCACCTCGAGCATCTCCAATCTCCAGCAACAATCGAGCATCGTTAAGGCCACTTGCAGACCTTGATTCCCAAGGAAATCGGTACCATGCACACAGCCAGGCAAGGACACCCTGGACAACCCCCCCACCAAGTTCGGAATGACCCATTAATAATAGCCCATGTTATTGTGCCCCCCACCCTCCAGGTTGAATGATTTTATTCTGAAATACCTTCTGGCCCTACCTGAACAAGGTGTACCCCCACCAAACCTTCCGAGAGAAGATGATTCCTACATTTTTATCTTTTTTTTTCCCACCCAGAAATCACACGAATCTCTCAGCCCAGTGAGATCGGGTGCTCAGAGTAAGAGGTTTTGCACGTAAAGCCCTGTTCGATTTTCATCCGGAGCAGACGAGCCCAGCTCTTTGTTTATGAACTAATCCTGTTGCTGGTAATAGGATTAGCCAGCAAGAGCAGATGCAAAGCAATTCGTGGTGCAGTTCTCCCCAGGCACGGGACAGGTGCTCACTCTGCAGAGGCAGATGGATGTGTGTGGTTACCTGAGCACAATGAAACACTGACGGTTCCAGTGGGCTCCATTGTCACACAACAATGGCAGAAGCACAAGACTAAAGTGTTCTATGAGAAATGGTTCTTTTATTTTTTTCCTTTTTCTTTTTTTTTTTTTTTTTTTTGAAAAAGAAAGTGCTTTGTTAAGGTATTTTTGGGCTGTCATGCTGGAGATAATGACACCTTTGCTAGTGACTGTCTTCAGGCTGCTTAAAACCACGTCTGGAAATGGCATTTCCATTAAGGCAGAGATGACTGTAATGCCTTTGTCAGCTCCTGATTGCAGGCTGCTCTTTCTAAAACTCACCTGTCCTGTTCCAGGAGAACGCATTGGCCATCGCATTTGACTAATAGATTTCCCAGAAACTAAAAATCACAAAGGACAGGAGTCAGAGATTTCCATTTTTGCCTCCTGCAGGGCCACACAAACCAAGGGTCCTGTTACAAACCCAGCACTCCTAAATAAAATAAAATAAAATAAAATAAAATAAAATCTGATCCTGATGTGGCACGTTTGGACTGACAGACACACTGAGAGGAAGGAGCTGGGAGGGGTATTTGTTCTGGATAATCCTCATTTTAATACAAAGCATCCTTCCAGTTTAGTCATAAGCCAGGTGCAGGGGACAGAAAGAAGCATTAATTTTGGTTCTTTTTTTTTTTAATTTAAGCTCCCATTTCATACCACAATGCCTGAGGAGGGTGAGCCAGGCAGACACACTGTCAATAAATGGAAATTGAGGTCAAGTTATCTCTGAGGGAATTTGAGTTCATGTACAAATCCTGTAAATTGGAACCACAGTCTCCAGTTATTATCCACATTTTCACTACAGAAGTAATAAATAATACCTGGTATTTCCAGCATTCTCCTCACTGCACAAGCTCTGTGATACATTAAATGAATTTTAATTAATTAAGCCTTACATGGGCAGAGTATTACACATATTTTATGACTTAAATCAGATTGACCATTGCTAATTAGATTAAAGAACCTCAGAGAGGACCCATCTGAAATCCAAGCCCATGGTGGACTGTAAATGTGGCAAGGGACTGGACAGGTGGCAATAAATGACAGACCTCTGAGGAGGAACCTAAAATTTCAATGTAGGTGATGCACAGAGAGAGGAGAAAAAAAAATAAATACATTGCCCTAATTTAGAGCAGGAGAACTGATCTCACAGAATCATGGAATCATTAAGGTTGGAAAGCCCTCCGAGGTCATTAAGTCCAACCTTTGACCAAACACTCCCCCCCTCCCAAAATGAGGGACAGCCCAACACACAGCAGCGAATTTTCATTTCTAAAACCATTGGCAAAGCCTGGCCATTCACCTCCTCTGGATCCCTCCTTAAAATTCTCCTCATTTGGTTTAAAAGCACAAGCTTTGTGGGAATTTGGCTTCTTGTGCGTCGAGTTCTTTGATTCAAAGATGGATTTTGCTCTCTGGAGGGATGCCACACGTGTTCATTTTTCAGTCATTAATTTTTTGCTAACAGTTCAATCTCTGCAAGATCAAAGATAGTTTTGCTATTTAGGTCAGACCATATTTTTTTTTTTTCCCAAAATGAACCAAATGAAAGTTTATGTACGGCGCTATTTAAAAATAATAATTAAAAAAGATAAATTAAGTATTGCAGGCTGTTTGCACGCTCTGTGAGGAGAAAATGAGTAGGAAAAATGATTTATTACAGAGTTTGTTGCAGTCAGAAAAATCCCAGGAAGGCAAAACCCAGAGAAGCTGTGGCTGCCCCATCCCTGGAAGTGTCCAGGGCCAGGTTGGAGCAACCTGGGCTGGTGGAAATTGTCCCTGCTCATGGCAGGGGGTGGCACTGGATGGGCTTTAAGGTCCCTTCCAACCCAAACCATTCTAGGATTCAATAAATCACCAGCAGCAGATTTACAAATGATTCACATAAAAGCTGCACCAGGCAGTCTTTCTGATGTCATGACTCTACCAATTTACCACGTTGTAAAATTAATTAAAGGGAGCTCAATTTTATAGACTTTTTAAGGAAAAAAAAAAACAACCAAGCATTCATTTTCCCAATAATTTTGTTTTCTGTAAACACATATCAACCAAAAAATCCAAACAACCCCAGCCTGGAATTATGGGGGATGGAACTGGATGAAGGGGTTGGAACTGGATGATCTTCAAGGTCCTTCAAAGCATTTCATGATGCTGAAACATCATAGAATTATATTCCATGGTTCTGAAACTTTCCAGTGAAAGATTATTTACTCCTGTATTTATTAAATAGCAGAGATCACACTGGTCCCATTTTTGGGGTGCAGCAGCACCTAAAATGTGCAGGACACCCCTTTTTCTTGGGCAGTGCAGGCTTCAAGGAGAGCAGCAGAAGTGAAGACCCAGAGCAGCCCAGGAAGCAATTTAGGAGATTATCACAGTGCTAAATTGCAACCTCCAGAAAAGCATATGTGGGCATTCCAAAAATAATCTGACAGTTTATCAAAAGTGGCAGGGACTGCCCTGGGTCATCAGTGTGATGGCTGGGGAAGAGAGAAACCACGGATCCCTGGGAGCAGGGCATGGCTGGAGTGGGGAGGAAAGGGGAGGGAAGAAGGAAGGGAAGGAGAGGGACAGCCCTCATTAACATGCCACGGTGCCAGGGCTGATGTGGGCAGGGAATACTAATGCAGCTGGTACCCAAAAAGGGATTATTTCGTGTGTTGCTCCCCTTAAAGCCTCTCCAAGCACTGCTGTCAACACGCCTGCTCCCAAATATTTCACTGCACCATATGCAAAATATCAGCCTGTTTCTTCCCCTGCTATTTATTCTCCCCCACCACCTACTCTCTTCTGAGCAAAACCACCAGAATTTCCACTGCTTTGCATTATTTTAATTGAGTGCAGGAAAAATGGCAGTGGGAGTTGACAGCACTAGAGAAGGGGGATCTTCCTATTTTTTTGATAAACATCAACAGCCAAGTGATTGTGCTCAGTAAACAGCACCACAGAAGTGCTTTCAGGGGTGCAAAAGACTCCAAGCATAATGAAAACACTTAATCTCCAAGCCCAGCTGATAAAATCATAGTCAGTGCTCACACAAAGCTCAAGACAAGGGAAAGTGCTGTAAATACACTGGGAGGGTGGGGAGGGGCGGGGATGGAATTCCCAGAGAAGCTGTGGCTGCCCCTGGATCCCTGGAAGTGTCCAAGGCCAGGCTGGAGCAACCTGGGCTGGTGGAAGGTGTCCCTGCCCATGGCAGGGGGTGGCACTGGATGACTTGAAGGTCCCTTCCAACCCAAACCAGGCTGGGATTCCACGAAATTCCACAAGTTCAGGTTCCAGCACAGAGCTGAGAAGTTTGTTCCTCTCCCTTCTGCCAAGTTCCTACTTGCTTTGCTGGGTTCCAGGAGGGTTCCAGGAGGGATCACGACAATCTGTGCCTGGGCTGGTTGTGGAAACCCAGAGCCAGGAACAGGCAGCAGGAAGGCTGTTTGTGTTTGCTGTATATACAGATTAAAAAAAGCACAAGCACCAACTGACTTGCCCAAGGCTACAAATCCTGCAGGAGTTGCAGCCAGGACTGGCTGCCAGCCCTCCTGTGTCCTGTCCCTTTGCCACAAGGCCCCTCTCCTTGGACAGCCAAGCTCAGCTCCTCAGGAAAGAGGAAAGGGAAGAGTCTTCCTTTAAGGAGAATCTCAAGATGGATTATGATGTTGTTACAAGTTATTATGTAGGAAGATCTGCCCGTGGGTGCTGGGAATGAGGTTGGTTTCCTCCGGGCAGGCAACGGTTCATTTTGGCACCCTGGAAAAAGTTTAGTCTGAGCCAACTTCTTTTTCTCTTTTTGAACAGCAAAGGGGAATTCTTTCCAGCAGCAAGAGATGCTGCCATGGATTGAGACACTCCAGAGATTCTGGAGTGAGTTTTACTTAAACTTGGGCATTAAACTCCAGCATATTTGATTTTTGAGCAGCTGAGCATTATTGCCCTGTTCCAACAACACACTTGGGCAGAGCAAAGCAAAATCTTTCTGTTGTAGATGCTTTCAGGGTCTCTGAGAAGGAACCCCAGGGACAGACAGTGGTACAAGGTGTCTTCAAGTCGTAACTGAATTCCAATAAAAGCTGCTTTTCATGGAATCAAAGAATCCCAGAATGGTTTGGGTTGGAAGGGACCTTAAACTTTGTCTTATTCCACCCCCTGCCGTGGGTAGGGACACCTTCCACTGGCCCAGGTTGCTCCAACCTGGCCTTGGACACTCCCAGGGATCCAGGGGCAGCCACAGCTTCTCTGGGAATTCCATCCCAGCCCCTCCCCACCCTCCCAGGGAAGAATTTCCTCCCACCACCCGACCTAAATTTCCTCTCTTTCAGCTTCTCTTTCAACTGGAGCAACTCTACCCCTCTCTCACCAGCGACACACGGGCTGATCCATCTCCAGGTGTACACAACCCGACCCTGATTCATTCAGTTCTCTGCCCCAGCATCACTAACACTCAAAAGGAAGGAAGAAAAGCAGCAACAAGGCCGAGCAGTCGCAGCTCTGAGCTCACCCAGGGGCTGCTGCAGCTTTAAGGTGTTTGGCACCGAGGCAGAGCAGAGGCTGCCGAGCCAAATCTCACACAAGCCCCTTTTTCTTTCCTCTGCCACTCGCTGAGAGGGGGGGGGAGAAGGAGAGCAACTGTGGCAGAAACAACGTGTGACGTGAACGCAAAGCAAACGCCTGAATTTGGGCTAAATTCCCCAAATTCACGGCCCTTTTGCTGCAGAGCGTGGAAAGAAGGACAAGCAGGGGTTGTGCCCCTGCAGAGGGGAGGGGAGGAGCTGGTGGAGCAGCAGGGATTTTTGTGGGGAGCCCAGTGCGGAGTTCACTTCCAGAAATGTGTGTCCAGAGTCAATCCACTGCCAGGGAGATTGGGAGTGTCAGAGGGGAACAAACAACTGCGTTAGAGAGGGCACAGACACTGCAAAAGGGGAACAAATCACGCAAATCACCATTTCAGCCCCCAGAAAGGTCTGGATTATCTCAGCATTCCCGGCATTTACGTGCCTAAGACGTCTGAAATTCCAGCTGGGTTTCCTGCAGACCCCCCTGGCACACGCTGGGCTGTCAAACACCGCTCACTGGACAATGGTTAATAAAACCTGATCAGTAATTTATGGGATCAAATGGAATAGAAACCATCCCATCCCATGACCCCCTTGCCTTCCCTCAGCCTGTTTCACTCCCGTGGGATGGATTTGGATGTGACCAGATCACATCAGCCTCCCCGTGGAGTTGTTGAGGTTGGAAAAGAACATTTGGGATTGTTGAGTCCTGCTTATTTTTTTCAAAAGTCCTGGCAAGGCAATGGTATGAGAATAACTCAGCTCACAGCCTAAAACCTCGTTAATTTTGTGTTCTGCCTGAAAATCACACAAGCACTGGGGGCTTTATTGTAGATATTTAATTATATCATTTTAATAACATATAATAATCTATAATAAAAATTATAAAACAATATAATATATTTTATATAAAATGTATAATTATATAAAGTATATAGTGTAATTATATATAAATATATTATATATTTTAATAATATATTGTATATATTATATATATAGTATATATTATATTATTGTATATTGAATATATGTATATACATATATATTGTATATTGTATATATTGTGTAAAAGATATTGTATACATTGTATAATAATATTGTATATTGTATATATTATATATTGTGTATATTATATATATTGTATGTATTATATACAGTATATAATTATATATTATATATTGTATAGTCTATATAATTAGATATAATTATATAATTTTACATTTATGTATAGAACGATATATATTATATAAAATACATAATACATAAAATATATTAACTTATATATAAATATATGTAATATAAAATAAATGATATATAAATTGATATAATATCTATTTTACCAAACACGAAGGAATTTAAAAAAGAGACAGAAATGACAGTGTTTTGATGGCAGAGCCACCTTTTCTTCTACTTATCGTTCTCAAAACCAGATTTTAGGATAAAAAGCTCTCAAGGTGTTCCAAAGAGCTGGAGGAAGATATCGACATCGTGTCAGAAAAGGGAAAAGTACCTTCTTTAATCTCTGAAACTGGGGATCATTACAAACTTGTCATCTTATTACAAACCCAAATCAATGATGGTTTGTGGTTTTGTTGGTTTGTTTTTTTTTTTTTGGCTTTTACATCATAATCTGCGCTGAAGAAAAATTCTACTGATTGCTTTGTCAATGCCTGGAAATCCTGATATGGAGCCAGACAGGGCTTTTCATGGGAATCCACTCCCTCCCCTCTCCTCCAAAATCTTTAAGACCCACAGGTCTGATAGTTAAATTCTTTGACTCCAGAATCCCTGGCTGGAAAAGGGGAGATTAAACAGCAACTCCAGAATAAAAGAGGTTTTTGGACTTGATATAAATCAAGCAGGAATCTTTTTATGGATTTCTGTGAAAATCTGTGTATTTTCAGCTTTGAGGAATCAGCTCCATCATGTCCTTTCTGTGATCGACACGAGCAGGAAAATATCTCAAATGCTAAGCTGAAAAATCATTTGGCCACTGTAGGAATGTCCTTCAGCACAGATTTGGGTCAGACCTTAAACTTCAGGTCCTCACTGTTGGTAAAAATCAGTTAAAAGCAGCAGACCCCACAAAATTCCCAACCACAACCCAAACTGGGACACCAAGACTTCCAGAAATCCCTGAATCCAAAGGGATTCCTGCTTATCAGGAATGTCACTTGGTAAAAAAAAAAAAAACAAAATGTGGAGAAATCAGTCATAGAGATACCTACAGGCCAAAGAAGAGATAATAAATAACTTAATGTCACTCTGAGGGTGCACAGACATTGATTTACAGGCTTAGGGTTTCCCTCAGGTAAAGAAGCACCAGTGACCTTCTGCAATATTCCCATCACAGCCCAATCCTGGTGTGGGATTCACACAAACACACCAGTCAGAAAGGATTCATAATTATTGCTGGGGTTTGATGATTTTAATAAGCTGTGAAAATGAAAGGCAGGTTGAGTATTCATCTGCACCAGGTAGATTTCATTAAAAGCACCTCGATGCTCCAAGGTCCCAGTTCACACATTTTATCTGCAGGTCAAAAGGCAGCACTTCCCTCTTTTCCAGATGAATTTACAGGATCTCTCCAGAACCAAGGAAGATTTTTAGGAGGATAACACAGGGGAAAATACAGCCTGACAAATGAGGTTTAAGCCCAGCCATCATCTCTGGAGCATCACTGGGGTTATTTGTTTCTCTCTCTGCTGGTATCACTTTGCATCACTTATTTGCACTGCACTGTGCTGGGGACTGGGAGGGGGGGGCAAAAATCAAAATGAAGGATTTATTTTGATAAGTTTCCACAATGAAACTATCCCCCTCTTTATTTTATTGATAAAGGACAGTATAGAAGTGATCCAATGAAGGTCCTTTATTATTAAAAAAAAAGAATAAATCAAACAAATGGTCCCAAGTTCTGGACACAGAAAAGGAATTTTGTCCTGAGACGAGAGCAGGAGGTTCTGCACAAGCCTGAAGGGTCTGTTCACTGTTCAAAAGAGCTGAAACTGCTCCAAAGGGGTGTCCCAGCACATCCACAAAGCTGGAACTGCAATGGAGAGACCAGGAATGCATCCCAGGACTTTGGCAGATCCCCTTCCTTCTTCCCTTCTCCAAGCTCTCCTTTTCTCCCTGAGCCATTCAAAGTGCGAGAACTTTGCTGGCAAAGCTGCTCGTTAATATTCACTGGGACAACATAACTCAGCTTCAGCAGGAAAGAACAGGAGGAATTTCAGGGATGGAAGCCCAGATACTCCTTGGAGATGCCACCACCAGCACGAGGTTTTACTGGGCACACAGCAAGTCCTTTTTCCTTCCAGGCAGGATTTTTCCTTTTCTTGATTTCTACTCGCGAAACACTGGAATAGCAGGAAGAATTCCATGAGGGAAATTAGCAGCCAAATAAAGATAATGGCAAGAAATTAGCACCATGAAAGAGGATTAACTGTGCTGAGCTTAATAGGATCACCCATCACCACACCAGGGAAACGTGGGCAGCAAACCCCTCTCCCTTCCTCCCCTCCCCAGGCAGCTGCTGGAGCTGCATCCAGCCATACCCTTGGCATCTCTTTAGAATAAATGTGGCCATTTGAGGCTTCCAGGAAATAATGACTTGTGCTAATTACTCTAATGAGGGTTCTACTTTGCGCTCTTCTCCACTTTCTTTTGGGTTTAATATAAACCCAGAGCGTTGGAGGAGGAACCTGGGTCTAATGAGTTTCGTGGTGCCAGTCCAGTTTCTCTTGGAGCAACCTCCATAACCAACAACCCAAACACACTAATTAGGCCCCTTGTTGCCACTGTCTGCAGTAAAGCCAAGGACAGGGGGGTGATTAACCTACCTCCTTTATTAGTGCAATCTCCAGAGTGATCCCCACAGATTTCAGCTGAATTACACTTGCAAAAGGGTTGGGGAGGGAAAAAAAAAAACCACCAACCAACAAAATACATTCAGAGTCCTCACCTCGGGTTGAGGACAAATCAGATATTCTGAGGTTTGATGCATCCCTGCCCAATGTAATTATAGCTTGGGTGAAGGTTGTTATATTGATCAGAACCAGGGGAGGACAGGAGGAGACATTCCCTGCCCCTGCACACACACAGAACTTGGAAGCAAAAATAGGGAAAAAGCCCCAGGTAGGAGGGGGGTTCATTGGTTTCAAGAAAGGATTTTTCCTCCTTTTTTTTTTTTTTTTTTTTTAATAGAAATTAGAGAAGAGAAAGTTCCTGCTCTCTCCAAGAGTGTGCTGAATTTCCAGAGGGATGGGGCAGGTAAAGGGATAAATCAGCTTGGCAGAAGCCACAAAGTCTGGGAATCTGAGGCTCTTGAAGACATTCCCACCAATATTTATTTGCTTCCTCGTTCTGGCCCCAAGTCAGCAGAGCACATGAAGGGAAGGAGACAGCACAGGGCCCTGATTATCATCTAAATTAACTCCAGTGATCTTCTGGGGGGGGGGGGAGGAATCAGGAGCTGATTTATCAGGTCTCAGACCCCCACAAGTAAATGCCACGTACAGAGAGGACAGCTCCAAGTTCAAAAATCGCTCCTGTAAATTATTCCAGGCTGGGCTGCCAAGCCCAAAATAAAGCCCTTAGATCAGCAACCCCTTCTGGAAGCCTCACCCACCACCCCTGAGCTGTGGCAAAGGATATAAAATCAATAGGACAATGTCAGAGCCTTTGCACACTTCATGTCTGAACACTCCAGAAGAAACCCTGGGAGTTTCCTCACGGGACTGGAATTTTTTTGCTGTGATTGTTTTACACAAGAACAACATTTAGCAAAAGAGGTGACAAAGGGATTACACTCATTTCAGGCCAGTTTGGAAGAGTGGTGGGTCACAGAGCAGCATAATTAGCAGGGAAGAACAGCAGGAATTTCAGGAATGGAAGCCCAGACACTCCTTAGAGATGCCACCACCAGCAGAAGGTTTTAGTGGAGACACTCTCTCAGAAAGTGCCTATCCAAGTGTCTATCCAAGAGACTTGGGGGAATTTGGAAGTCAAACTGGTAGTGGAGACACTGATTAACAGTCAGGGGTCTGTTGGTGATGGTTTTAAAGTTTGTTTTTAGTTCCCAGCTCACAGGGGGAGGTGCCAGAGCTCAGCAGGCACCACCAGCCCTTCACCTGCTCTCATTTTCCACCCACGACTCCTCCCGAAGTCCAGGAGAACGCTGAGCAAACAGCTCATTCCTGCTGCAAAACCCAACCATCCCAGCAGGAAATTCCCCAAGAATTTGGTTAATAAGCTGGGGAGATCAGGGCCTGCTGCTCAGCTGTCCTGGAGCTCCTCTAGTCCAGGAATACAGGGCAGGTGTGAATTAAAATGCAACAATTCAGGCCAAAGGGGAGAAAATCCTCACTGATGTCTCTCTGATACAAACCCCGCCGGGTCAATAACGATTTTGCAGCCCAAAAAAATAGGCAGGTGAAGCAGGAAATGTGAGGGGTGATCCAAGGAGAAAATACCTGCTCAAGGGAGGTGGATTCTGCCCCTTGGAATAGGAGCATCCACCTTGTTTTCTTCTCTTCTGGCTCTCCACCGTTTCAAATCCACCAGTTGCTAATCCCCTGTCAGAAGATTTAGCTGGATTTGGATGGCAGAAGGGAGCCCGGGGGGCAATGGGGAGGGGCAGGGTGAGGAAGAAAGGAAAAGCTTTAAATTACCCTCTACCACCAGAGCAGGGAATTTGTTACAAATCCCTGCTGGGAGCAAGTGCATCCTCAGGGGATTGGCCATGAGAGATGGAGCCTTTCACCCTTCAGGACACCAGTTCAAATCCAGGTCACCGGTGGCTTTAAAAGCAGCAGCAGGGACAGACTGGAAACAGATTTTCCCTCCTAATCTAAAAAGCAAAGAGGGTTCTGCTCCCTCCTGGTCGCTGCACTGGGAGCTCCCCCTCCTGTCCTGCTGCTGGGGCACATTCCTGGGATGTTAGCAGGGTGTTTGGGATGTTAGCAGGATGTTCAGGGTGTTGACTCTGCTTTCCCCCAAAAAAAAGAACGCAGGATATCAGTGCTGAACCTCTGCTTAATCATTTTTACAGTATTTCCATTGGCAAAAAAAAAAAACAAACCAAAAGCCAATTCCACTGGAACCTGCCATAGATGCTAAAGCAAGGACAAAAGAAAATCTGTTCTCTCCAATGGATCAATTTTTCCATCAGTTCAGTGAGTGGCTGTGCAAGTTTTTCACTAAATTGTTTCAGTACATTTAATTTTTCCTTTTTTCTTTTTTTTTTTTCCCCCCCTCCCCTTGCTGCTTTCCAGAGAATTCTGATTATTCACTATCATTTTGGGGCAAGAACTACTTCAAAATCCCAGTTTCCACTGGAACAGATATATATCCTCAATTCAGCTGGGAGATGGAGATAAATTAAGGAGGAGGTTCACAAAAGAGGAAAGAAGAAAAAGCTCAGGGACATGTATCTTACCCATATTCCAATGCAAGTATTTACTGCCACAGCTCAGATCCTTAAAAGGCTCCTCTCACTGGTAGAAATCTCAGAAACTCTTCCAGTCCCTGGGTGCTGGGGGTTCCTTTCTTCTCTAACAGGAACTTTTTCTCTGTTTTCATCCTTCAGGTTAAGAAAGGTTTCCCTGGGGCCCCTTCAGATGAATTGTCCTTCAGTTGTCCAGAGTTTAAAAAAAAAACAAAGACCCAAACCAAAACCTCCCAACAGCTCTAAACCTGAGTCCCCCTTGCAGGGGATGATCTTCGAGGTCTTTTCCAGTCCAAACCATTCCATGATTTGATGGCTGTGATTTCTGTACAGAACCTCCCAGATGCTCAGTTCCACCAGGGGCCATTCCCTGGGAATCCAGCAGTGGGTGGAAAGGTGGATTCTTCAATGACAGGCTGACAAATCAGAAATAACCAGCTTTTTTTTTTTTTTTTTTTTTTTAAATGGGATTTCCTTCCCAAAGCAGAGGGAAGGATAAAATAGGAATTGCTTTATTTTGACAAGTGTTGGGTAAAGCTTGCCATGCTGCAAACCTGGCAGTGCTCTCTCATAGCCTAGAAGTTAAAAAAACCCCAAATATTCACAAAAATACATGTGTTCCATACACTGATTAAACACTATTTATCAGTACAGCCTGATACACAAAAGGCTGGAGGTAGAAAAATCTTCATTATGTTTTTGCTTTTCGGTGCCATCCCCCAAATTTGGCTGCACCAGGAATAAAAGGTGAAAGCACAGAAGTTCTGCTGAATGACCCCCAGCAGGAGGAAAAGCCACCCTGCAATAACCCCACCCAAAACCCACTCTGCTAACCCTTTATCCTAAATAAATCACGTGCAACCTGCTCAGAAACAGCTGGAGAAGCGAACAAATCCTTCCATGGCCAGGGTGATAAACCAGGAGAAATGCAAGAGGGAAGAAATAACCTGGGATTTTGCCTAACGAGGAACACAAATAACCAACACACCACACTGGCTGTGGGGTCTCTGAGCCAGAGCTCATCCTGTTCACTGGAGAAATCCAATCAGCCTGACTGGCAGCTGCAGGAAGATGCTTTAATTCTTTTTATTTTATTTTTTTTTTAGGCCTTTCTATGCTGCCAAAACTCCTTGCAGAAACGCAATTATCCAGCAAAATGTGTTTTCACTGGTTTACTTCACGCTCCTTCCCTGCCCTCCCTTTCCCTGTGTGTGTTCTCCCAGCAGAAGTGTTTCCAACACTCTTTTTTTCCAGTGCATGTTCCACATTATAAAAGGAGGGATTACCAAACATCCTGTAGGAAACAGCCCCCAGGGAGTAAGGGCTGCCTTCAGCTTCTATTTTCATTTTGGTTGGAAATAATTTTTCAGTTTAAAAAAAAAAAAAACACAAACACAACTCACCCCCCCTGAGTTTGAAACACTCAGAGCATCCCCTTTTCCACACCCTGGCACAAAGAGAAAGGCAACCCACGGGAGAAAAGGGAGGTGGGACAAAGAAAGGAACCAGGATTAAGCAAGATTTGCACCCAGCAGACCGGATTTTATTCACAGGACGTTCATCCCTTCAGCCAGAGGGAAACAGGACACCAATGCCAGTGGCTGTTTGGAGCCAGCACAACAAAAAGCATTTCCTGCTCCGTGTTTTGAAGACATCCCACCTGCTGGGATAACAAAGAGATCAGTCCCCAGTGGAAATCCCAGACAATGGCCCGCTTTCCCAGGGACACAGCTGAGCACTGAATTCCTGGACATCCAAAACTCTTGGCCTGAGATCCCCCCAGGAAGATTGCAGGGTGCCTACAGGATGATCCACATCCCAAGGCCTGCTCTCTGCCCACTGAACCATTGTCACCATTCCCTGGGACAGAGAGAATTCCTGATGATGGGAAGTTTTGTTGGAGCCAGTAGCTCATTTAGGCCTGGCTTTCCTCAGCAAACCAGGGCTCCTCATCTGTCCTTTTAAGTTCCCCTCAAAAGGCTTTATTTCAACACTGCAGATGAAGACACAGCCTTTTTAAGTCACTGCTTCGTCCTCTTTGGGAGGCAATTAAAGAGTGCAAGGAGTTATTACCACCTCGTGTTTCTATTCCTGTCATGGCTGGATAATTGGGTTGTTTTAAGAGAGGGAGAACGAGTCAGGCACCTCCAGTGCCTTCAACATTTCAAACCCTTCAAGATCATCAGCAGGTCTGCCAAGGGGAAGGACAAACTTTCTGAGAGGTCCCCTGAGGTTATTTTGCAGTGCAGATGTTGATGAGAGATGAATAAAACCCCTCTGTTAAGACACATTTTGGGGAGGACAGGTGGAAAAAAAACGAGCAGCACGTGCTCCCCAGGTCCTGTCAGAACTTTTTAGCTGCCCACAAACAAAGAGGAGCTTTTGATACCCAGGATGCTTTTCCCTCAAGGATATTTTCCTTGCCTCCTGGAGGCAAGGTGGATTGCTTGGATCCCACCTTAGTTTAAGGAGTTGCTGTTGTCTTACCTGAGTCACAGCCACCGACCGTAAAGCACCCGAATTGTTGGAAGTGGAGGTGAAATCTTTGGGCACTGAAGGCTTAAACTGACGTGGTTTACATCTGAATTGGCCAAGAACATTTCCATCTGCAGCCTGTGCTCAGGATTTCCTTAAGCTCAAGTTCCTTAGCCATGAGATTGAGTTCACTTAGGAAATAAAATTAAAGCCAAAAAAGTTCTGTGCTTAATTTGAGGATGTTGGAAAAGGAGTATTATTCACAAGCTGGCATTCATGTGTCAAAGAGCACCTGCTGTGGTTGCCCTGGTGGTTTTGGTTTCCAACCCTGCATTTCTGAGCTTTTGGTGCATTTTTCCTCCAGCTGGGGAGGGCAGTGATGGAACTCCTTGATTGGGCACCTGATGCCCAGCCAGGGTGAGCCCCCCACCACAAACAGCTTTGTCCTTCACTTTTACTCCTCCCTGGTGATGAAGTTTCCTGAGCTTCAGTAAATATGCTTGAAAGGAAAATGATGCCTTACAAATGCCAGGAGGTGCCTGTTCCCCTTCCCAGCCTGTCCCAGAAGAAGGGAAGGCCGTGGCAGCAGCAACTGGAACGTGCCCCCCATGAGCTGTTTGTCAATCCTGCTGCTTCTTTAGCTGTTGCTCTTTAACTACAGGCTGGGAATCAGCTTCTGGAAAGACAAATCCATACAATCACTAAAATTGATCAGGAGTGGCCGAGGGAATTACAGAAACTTTCGGAGCTGGATGCATCCACGCCTCAACTTGAAGGCTTTGAAATTCAATTACAGAAACTAAAATAAATGACCATAATGTTTTTCTATTATCAGATACATACAAATCATTTTCCCTTCCTTCCCCTGCCCCAATAAAACAAATTTCAATTACTTTTTCATAATCAACAAAGCTTGACCTTCTATCAGAGTCCTTCAACAGCGCCCAGCTTTGAAAGTTAAATCGTAGATCACAACTGGAACAACAGAGCAGAGGAGCTGCAGTTCCAAGCACAGCATCCCAAGTTTTAAAAAAGGAATTATCATGTGCTTATAATGCAGCTGGACTAACCAGATGAAAAGCTGAGAATGGCACCAAAATCCTGGAAAATTAACGTGCATGAAGTGAATTCCTCGTGTTCATTCAGCCTTTGGGTGCACTGGGTGAGCTCTGCAAGACTAAGGGGATGCCCAAAGGAAATCCCCATCTTTGCCACTCATGCAAGCTCAGTTAAAAATTCCTGGGTGTTATTCCACACTTGCAAAGAGGGAAAACATTTGCTCAGGTGGCTAAAAATGAGGTTAAAAGCACAGAACTGAAGAACCACCACATTAAAGGCCTCAACTTCTCCTGCTTCGCTGGTCCCTTCCCCTTCAGGATTGCTCTGCAGGGAAAGAACCCTCTGATCAGGCTTTTTAGCACAAGAATTTATTTCAACAGCATTTCTAGATGGAATTAAATGTTCCCAGACAGCAAGATAACAGTGACAAAATAATCCTGCTCAGAACATCACAATCACGTGCAGGCTGTCTCAGCTGCTCCTCAGCTTTCCTTTATAGGTGTATAAAATCTGCATTAGAAAAGCATTCTAAGCCTTTTCCTCCCTCTTCCTCCTTTAGCAGGATGTGATTTGGACTCGAGTTTTACATCACTACAAACAATAATAATAATAATAATAATAAAAAGGGCATTTTCAGTAGTCACAGGAGCAGGGGAGAGGAGAGAAAACAAACAAGGGGTTGCCAAGGTTACTGACAGTCCTGGCTGGGGAGATGAATGAAATGGGTAGGGAGGAGACAGGTAGAAAAAGACACTTGGGTTTTTACAACCCTCCTATCTGCCATGTGACTTGCCCTAGACATTTTGGTTTGTTTGTTTGTTTGTTTGTTTCTCCTCCTGGGAAATTGAAATTAATCTGCATCCAACAGGATCCTTCATATGCTGCCTTAGCAGTGCCAGGCCCACCAGCACCCCTGGAATTGCCCCAGCCTTCAACAGCATTGATCTGCTGGAGCTCCCATAAACCACCTTCAATTCACATCACAGAGGTGCTTTTGTACCATCTCAATTGTCTGGAACCAGAAACAGCAAAGATAAAGGTAATAAAGCTTTTTCTCCTGTTATTCACTCCAACCCCTCTGAAATCAGTTGGCTGTTGTGCCTGAACTTTAGGGGGGTGATTATCTGAACTGTGTCCCTGCTGCAAACAAATTATTTCCCTCCTCTCACAGACAGGGAACAGCTGTTTTAGAGCAGGGAGATGAAAGTTCCCCTATCATGGAATTCTGTGTGGATTTGACCCAAACCAGTCTTGGAATACCAAGTCAAAACTGGAAGGAGCTTTCACTTAATGAAATTAAACAACAAATCTCCTGCAGTGCTGAAATTTCCTGTTTGGTTTCCAGCTGCTTCCAAGTACAGCAGATTATTAGGAGAGGGATCCTAAGAGGTATGTGGATATTATACAGGTAGGTGCATGTGTAGGTCTATTTTCCATCTGGAAATGAAGAACCCAGCTGGGTTTGCTGCACACAAGATGCAGTTTCTGTCTTTGCATCCTCACGGCGTCACAGCTCTCTGTTAAAGCAATATATTTTGTATTTTCTGGCTGATTGGGGAACCATAAAATCATGGAATGGTTTGGGTTGGAAGGGACCTTAAGTCTGGCTACATTAATGTTCTTTAAATGCTTGTGCTGCTCAGAAAATTAAACATCTTATTAGTTATCTCATGTATAATGGAGTGTGGTGTGTGTGCAACAATAGCATTTATCGTCACAAGTTGTCTTTGGGGTGGTGGGAAAAGGTTCTCACTCGGCAGAAGGGGAAACCAGAGGCACAGAAATCCAGATTTGGACTCTCTTTCTGCGAGAAATATTAAGATTCCTGCCTGTCAGCCCCTTCTCCTTGCAGTGCTGAGGGCAGGAAGCATCACCTCCAAAAACATTGCTGTGAAAAGCAGAGATTGTTCTGATTTACATCATCTTAAAAGAACATAAATGGGGATCCAAGCCAGCATCCTAAACTGTATTTTATAAGTGAAGTGAAACTGTTCAAGCAGTGGTTCTGCTTCAGGCACAATCAGAGGGAGAACACGTCTCAGGGTGTCCTTTCAGGGAGTTTGGAGTAGTGTGGACACCAGTGCCTGTTTATAAGACAGGAAACACCCCATTTCAACACAATCCTGTCGTATAACAGAGCAAAATACCTTGTTAACAAGTTTCCCAGAGGGGAAGAAAAGCTGCAATGCCAAGTTAGAGCTCACAAGCCTGGCAGGCCGGCGAGAACAGTGACCTTTAAATCACACAGGGCACAAAAGCAGGTGGCAGTGTCATTGTTCCCCAGGACAGGGGTGGGAAGAGAACCCACAGGATGTTTCTCCCCTGGCTCCTGGGTCTTTAATCATCTCACCTTCTCTATTTGAAGCAAATTTCCACGGGGTGCAGTTTGGTTTCGACACTTATTTACGCCCTCTTAGCCAGAGGGAAATGCAACCCAAAAAGGGTGATCTTCCCACGGACCATTCCCTTCCAGAGCTGCCGAGAACTCGCTGTTTCCTCAGCTGAGCAGAGGACTGAGGCTGTGCAGGCTGTTATTAATCCACTGCAGGCCCCAGTGTGACACATCCATATGCTCCACGCTGTCCTGGATATCCAGCAGCCCCATCACAGCCGGGCTGTGCAAATGCACTTGACTGAAAGGAAGGGAAGGCGTTGCCTGTCCGGGTGTGCCAACGTGATAAATTAGATTTGACAGGTTTTAGCAAAGCCCTTTCTCAAAGCCTTGTTCAAATAACCCCGCCCGTTACATAATGAAAGTGCTCTTGTGAGAAAGGGTTGGGAATTGTTCCCCTTTTCCGGGCTGTCCTGGGGATGTCTCGAGCAGAGCCCTGCAATAAACGTTTCATTTCACGTCCAGTTCACCTATTTCTCTCTTTTTTTTTTTTTTTTTAGGGTAATATTTGCTTTTCAAAGATCACCTCAAGGTCATTTCCCTGCTGTGGTGGTGGCAAGACAACTGCACCCCAGGTAACTCTGGCTCTCCCAGCCCCAGCTCGTATTGCTTGTGACCTTTCCCGTCCCTCCAGCCTGATTTATTTTGGGACACTCGCAGCTCCTGTCAGGATCTGCAGCCATCAGAGGGTGAAGGAGCAGAATAAATGCTGATTACAGAGGACAAAAAGGATCTGTGCTGCTCCAGAGAGCAAATATCAGTTCCATCACGGGGAATGAACCTGAAGGATCTCCAGGATTGCCAGGGCACCTTCTCCCCCACCCTCCACTCAGGGTCCCTCCTGGTGGGCACTGCAATCTGCTCTCCAGGCTCTGCACTGCACTGCTGGCTCCTGGAACACTTTAAAAGCACTATTAGCCCCTTTGATATTAAAAAAGGGAAACAAATCAAGGGGCTGGGATAAGTTACACACAGCCTTTCCTGCTGGAGATGAAGAAATAGCGATGGGTGAGGAGCCTGAGCTCCGAAATAAGGGAAAAATAAGGGAAACAAATGCAATGGAGTGTCCTGGAGAGGAGAAGGATCTGCCTCGTGACTCCAGCTAACGTGAAAATCACCATCTCCCAGACATGATTCAGCACTCAGCTTTCAGATTAATCTGACTCAGCTGCCTGGAAGCAGGAGCACTTGAAATTTTACGCCAGCATTATGCCAAGTGTCACCAGAGGAGAGTATTGTCCAACAGCTGCAGACAGAAAGATTAAACACCAGCATTATGTTTTCCATCTGCAGCGAGCTCTCCCAGTCCCGTTCCTCTAACACCTCTATTAGAGTGGGGCTGAATGGCAGAGTTTGGGAGGATCTGGCTCTGGCTGTTGAGCTTCAGGCGACTCTTTTCATTTCCCTCTGCTAATGTGTGCTCCTTTCTGGAAAAACTCATTTTTTTTGCCTCTTTAACTTGTGTATTAATCTCCATTTGAGCTGCACGAAATGAATTTCAATCTCCACGTTAAAAAAAAAAAAAAAAAAGGAGGAGGATGGGTTTTTTTTTGATTCACACCCTTCTTGATTTTCATCTATCAACCTTTTCTGCTTAAGTGCTGTTTAATCAAAAAAAAAAATCCCAGATGGCTCCTAAGATTTATCATGGCATCACTGAGATGGAAAATGCTGTAGCTCAGCTCCCACATAGAGTTGCTCATGAGACCAACTTTACTAATGAAATATATATATATATCTATATTTATATTTTTATATAGCTTTTATATTGTCTATATTATTTATAATCAAATATATATACATATTACATATATATATATATATAAACAAAGGAAAAAAGCCACCAAAACAGAAAACCCCCAAACACCTCTGGGTTCCAGATTATGCTATATGATATTTATTCTATATGATATTTATGCTATATTATATTTATGCTCTATTTTTCCTGTATTATATTTATCCTATATTGGTCAGGTATAACTATATAATAAAATATAAATAGATTATATTTATCCTATATTATATGTAGCATTAAGATGCTGCCATGGATTTTGTAGTGACAGGGGTATGTTCAGTATCATCCAGTTCTGGTCCCAGTGATACATGGGCAGATATATTGCAGATATATAGGGCAGATCTATAAAAAATTAAAATACTGCAAATTCAAGGCCTTTTCCAAAGCTCACTGGAGTCCTTTGTTTTCCATTTTAAAAAAAGAAAACTGTATAAAATTGACTAAAACACATTAAAAGAATCAGAATGAAAAGAAAATTGTACTCCAAATGATGGATAATAAGTAAATGCTGCTCATTTACCACAGGATTGTTCACCTGGCAGGATGTTTTGTGCAGGGGTTTTAAGTGGGACAGATCCATTGCCAACCACAAACACCCCTTGGGACCCACTGATTTTCATATCAGGACTGGCTGGAGGCTCCAGAGGATCAGCCCAGACACACAGATGGGAGGACACACAAATGCTCCTCCTGGGGGCAACACTTATGGCCCAAAAGGATGATCTAGAAGCAGAAATTCTGCCTCTCTGAGTGTTATAAAGAGAGAAAAAAACGAGGCAGCAAGATGCCTTAAATACATTGTGGAAGTAAGAATTCCTGGAATGTGGTGCAGATTAATGTTAACATTCAATACATGTAAATAAAGCAGAAAAAAAAGATATTTTACTGCCTGCATGTATCATTTTCTGGAGCTAATCTGCAGCTAATCCTTCCCTGATTGTGTCCTTGGTGAAGTCTCTCCTCTTGTGCCCACCTTGCAGCAACAGCCAAAATGTTGGGAGCTTCCAAATTCCTCAACCCACAGTGAGATAACGAGGGAAAGTTAAATCATCTTGGCCTGCAAGTCATGAACCCTGAGCAAGAAAATCGAAGCCCAAACCCCCTGTGTGGGGAAGGAAGGGCACAAACTGCTCTGCCCCTGCCTCTCCCAAGCTTCTGTCCCCTCCCCAAGGCTGCAAAAGCTGCTTTTCTTGCTGGGCTTCTCGTGGCAATGTTAAAATAAACATGGGAAGCAATATCTGACTCAGCAATCTGAACCCATTCTGTTCGCTTAATCTGAATAAAATATTGCAGGTTCAGGCACAGAAAGGTAATAATTCACAAAGGTTTAATGCATTCCTTACCAAGCTATAAAGATGCCTCTTTTTTTTGCCCTTTTTTTTTTTTTTTTAAATAAATAACAATTCCCAAGGGCTGACCTCTCGGTCATTTTTTTGCCCAGCTAACTTTGAAATGACTTTTTGACATCTACTGAAAATGAGAGTTGTTAAACGTGGTAAGAGAGGGGCTCATTCCAGCTCTGTCTCCAACAGCTTTCCCCAGCCTGGCTCTACCAGCAAGTAAAAACCCAAATAATTAGGAGAACATGGGAATAAGGCCCAAAGAAATGTCCTTTTTCTGCTACACATTCAAGATCTCTTTACTATTCATGCCACATATTCTTTACCATCACACAAGGCAAGTGATCCTTCCATTTTAATACTTTAAACACTTCTCATCTTGGTTTTTTTTTAATGATTTTTCCCCCTTCTAGATATTTCCTGTCCTGATTCCTCCCATCCTACCATACAGAAGTTAATCTACCTTAAAACTGCACAGCATTGTCAAAAAAGAGAAATCCTGCCTCTCACTGTCACATTAAAGAGCTCCTTAATTCTCAGATTTATCCCTGGTATTATAACCCTCTTTGTTTTAATTAGTGCTAATTAAATAATTTATGCAATTCCATGACAATAATAGCTCTTCTGGATTTTTTTTTCTTTATTTTTTTCCCCTGTTTAAGAGTTCTTCAGATTACTCATGTCAGCTGTGCACTGCTTTTTAAGATCTATATCCATGGAAAGCATCAACCCCCAAGGAAAATTCCCTGCCCTGTTTGCCACCAGGGATTAACTCAGGTTGTCCATTCATCCACCTCTCAAACCCCTGCCTGGAGAGATTTTATTCTTTTTTTCCCATGGGTGTCATCCAGATAATCCCACAGCTGATTGATTCCAGGATCCTAAAGCAAAGGATCAAAAGGATCCCTTCTGATTTGGTGATGTAGGAGGTACCCCAGTGGCATCAGCCACTTCAGATGTTTTCTTACACACACACAAAAACCACAAACCCCTCTGCAGCTTTGTATCCTTCCTTGTGTGCTTAGCTTTGTGTGCCCCAGAAAAAAAAAAATCATCCCAAATTTGCATCTGCCCAGATCAGGTGGCTCTAAAAGCCCATCTCATTAAACCATGTGAAAGACACTGTTCCATTTTCAGCACCAAGGAGAGGCAGGAAGGGATGCTGAGGAGAACCAGCTGAGAACAAGAAGTCTTGAAATCATTGGTGGTGATTGATTTAGAGGGGAAAAAATGACTGAAGCAAGGCACAATAATCACCTTTAAATATGAAAAAGGTTTCTGAGAGGAGAAGGAGAATTTGTTCTCTGTGTCCACGGTGGAGCAGCACAAGTAGCAGTGGGCTTAGAGTGAAGTGATGGAGATGTAAATGAGGCACTGGGGGAAAAAAGCTTCAAAGCTGTGACAGTGGCACTGAAATAGCCTCAGATGGAATGCTGGGAGGACACTGAATACACACACACACACATGAAAACTGTGAGGAACAGCACAGGAACACCACTCACCTTGGGGCAAGAGGGTGGGTTGAAGGATTTCCCACATCCCACCAGGTGCTTTCCACGATTTTGCAACTGCTTTCCCCCCCAGATGGACACCAATGGTCGGTCTCCTCTGTAAATTCTCTTTACAGAGATGGAGCTGTGTGTCCAAGGCAAGCAGGGAAGGCTGGGGTGATGGTGCTGCTGAAGAGCCATTCACGTGGCACACCGAAAAATTGACAGTAAAAATGGCAACAGCAGAAATTTTGGGAGGCCTCTGCTCTCTCCTCGTCCCCCAAATGTTGTGCCAGAGCGGGTCACTGAAGTGCTGACTGGAACAGGGGCAGCTCCTGCTGCTCTGGGAAGTGCTGAAGACCTGCATGCATTGATACATCTAATTTTAGCCACTCAAACCTCCAGACACACCAGAATTTATTCCAGCTCTCTGGGCACAGCATTTCACACCCTGCCTTTCACCTGACTGTGAGGAAGTCCCCTTCTCTCCAGTGACATTGCACATGTTACTCACTGACAGTGCCAAAAACTCCACTTCATTCCCCAAAATAGATTATTAAGAGGGCACAAGGGCATCCACAAGGGTGCCAGGTGTAAATTCTGTTTTCTGGCAGAGCTAAACAGCTATCATCCCAGAAAGCACAAAAAGATGCAATCACCTTCCTGAGGCTCTGCTTTGAGGGGGAGGTTTGCATGCAAGACCATCCACCAGCTTCCTTTGAGCCGGGGTTTACAAGGCAGGGGTGGGAGAATTACATTTTTATTGATTTAACTCTTCACCACGAGCAGGCAGGTTGAACAGCAGCAGTGACTGAGATTTGTGACACCAGCTGAAGGAGCCACGTGCTGAAAAAATGGAGTATTTAATGCATAAACAAGGAGAATGTTGTCCCCTAGGCCAGGGTGAGATCCCTGCTCCAAGCAGGAATTCTCCAGCACTGCCAGGAGATGCTCTTTGTGCCACTTCAAAATCTCTGTGTGCTTTGGCATGTCTGAAACACTCTGGAAGCAGAGAAAACAAGGGGAAACTAAAGAAAACCAACCAGAGGAACCAAGAGAAAACAAATGAGAGGAAGTAAATCTTTGCTCCATTATTTAGGAGGTGCCACGGCCGGGGATCCGCAGGAGGAGGAGGAGGAAAGAGCTCGGAATAACCAACTCTGTGATGTTCTTGCTGCAGCCCAGCTCTCCCCTGACATCCTAAAACACAGCCCAGGAGCATTCCCTGGCAGAATTAAATAAACATTGGGATGTGTCAGGATGCAGGAGCCTGGAAAACACAGGGCTCTCCTGAGGCAGGGCTGAGCTCACAATCTATTTAGGCCTTTCTTTTGAACCTCACTGAGTTTTATCTGATGAACATAATGATATTAAACTGGTTTTCATTACCCATTTAAAAAAAAAAAAAAGAACAAAAAGGATAAAGCTGGGAGAGGCTCAGGCTGGTTGAAAGGAATCAATAGGCTGAATCCCTTAAAAATAAAAACTAAAAGGAATTATTTGGACACGAGAAACTGGTTTGGCAAAAAGTACCTTTGGAGAAAAAAATATCCTAGGAAGGTTTAAGAAAGGAATTTACAACTGACTCATATAAATAAGTATTATATATAAATATATACAATATATAGAATATATGAATATATCATATTCATATAAAATATAAATATATTAAATACCTAGATATACTAAGGTTCAACTCAAGGAAATTGGAGAGAGTTGAAAGAGGGCACAAGAGGACACAGGGAGTTTGAGGCACAAGGGGGTGGCACTGGATGAACTTTGAGGTCCCTTCCCAAACCCAAACCATCCTGGGATTCTGTGACACCACAAACCTTTGAGGCTGGTAAATGGTTTCCTGTTCCATCTTATCACTTCCAAACTATTTAAACCCACTCTCTGAAACACACCCTGTTGCACACTGAATAATTAATACCCTTCCCTTAACAAAGAATTTGTACATGTTAATTTGAGACGTTCAGATCTAAAGCATCTTCAAATGGAGAGGCTTAATCCTCCCGTGGTGTAAATGAGGCTGATTCCTTTCAAGCCAACGAAGTTAAGCCAATTTACAGCAGCTCAGGATCAATCCTGGACGCCCCCAAGGCTTAATTAACTCTGTGTACCTTTTCTATCACATAATGCTCTCAGATGAATTCATGTTTAAGCTGTTATCACCTGTGAGATGTGCAGCATGGATTACTCAGAGCTGCAGGAACAGGAGATTATTCTATTTATATTCTTGGCATGGCCTCCCTGACATAGGATGAGCTTCCCTTGTGAGGAGCAGCAACAATTATTGTATTTATGCATAAATAAGCAAGGAAAAAAAAAAAAAAACCACAAAAAATCCATATTATTGAGGAGCCAGCCTGCCCACAGGTAGAGCTGGTGTAAAGAATCCCATCCTCAAGCTTGCAAACACAGCTCAAAAATGGAGAGGAGAAAAGAGTCCTCACCCAAAAAGCCTTTACTTGGAATTTTGCAGCTGGGGGACGGGGGCAAAAGCAACAGCAAATGTCATTATATGGCAATTTTTATCCAGGATTAGGGGGTGGGGTTGGGGGAGATAATTGTTGAAAAGATCATCAGGGCATTCCTCCAGAACCTGGGTGTCCCCACGGTGTCACCAGTGCCTGGTGACGGCTCTGGAAGGAACATCTGGACTATTTTGAAAGGTTTTTAATCTTTATTGCTCCCATCTTTGGTCTATTCCAGGATATTGTCTCCTAACAAAGTACAAAAGCACCGTGTCGTGGTGGGGTTGGCACATTAAATTTTCATGTGCAGCTACTGGAGACAGATTTATAAACTAATTAAGCCTAACAATCTCCTAAGCACTGCTTGTGTGTGAAGAGGCTCAGATGGACCGAGTCATTCCAGAGGATAAACCCCCAAACTTCTCCAAGAGGAACATTCCAGAAGCAGGCCAAAATTATCCTGTGTCTGCTGTAAATTGACCCTTGTGCAAACATCTCCCCAGGTCATTAAATTACTTGATTTTGAAAGAGAAAAAAAAAAAAGAAAGAAACCTTGGAAACATTTTTTTCCCCCTTCCTCTTTTCCTGTCTGCACTCATCAATTTTTCCTCCTGCTTCTGGTCCAACCCCAACCAAGTTGCTCAAGCAAGAAGTGCCCTCCAAAACTGGGACATTTCACAGACTGGTGAGATTTGGGCACAAAGAGCAGCTCGAGCTATTTTTAGTCCTGTCTCTCTTTTATTCCCAGAGCAGGAACACACAGGGCTCAGTTGGTTGCTGCCTGTTTGCTCCAGCCTCACATGTCTTTCCTGCCCTCTTAGTCACTTCAATTTGCTGGTTCCTTGCAAAAATTCCATAGCAACCTGTATTTTGGGAAGTGTTGCTCCTCCTGCAGTTTTTATTGTAAGCAGCCACTAAAACAAAAGTTTCAGACCACAATTAACTGATGAGCAAACATCTCAGACGAAGCTCTTGCAGTTGTTTTTTCCCCACCACGACAGACCATCAAAAACCAGCCTTTTGTGATTTCCCTGTTGCAGATTTTGGTTGTTTATGAGCAATTTTCAAATGGGAGGAGATGCTTTCTCTGGAGAATTTAATTCTGGCTGTCACTGCTGTAGGTGCCCATGGATTCTAGCAAGCTTCTGAGCCTCCCACATTGAAAATGGGTTAAGTTCTTCCCCAGAGCTTCACTGGAGGCTCTCAGTGGACCCTTGGGATGTACAGCGGTACCAGGTTATTTAGATTGGTAATGATTTGACCAAAATCTCTCTTTCTGCACCCAGTTCCTGCCAGTATGAACACACAGGTGTAAATGTGCAGGGCTGCAAGAAGCCCTGTTGTAAACACAGGCTGCCCTTGCAATTCGTCCCTCAGTTGGAACAGCTCAAGGAACATCTGCCCTGTAGAAAAAAAAAAATTAAATAAAAAAAAAACCTTCTAAAATCAAATTGAGCTGTAACACCCCAGTCAAGGGCTGTCTGAGAGAGTTTTTCACTGGAAATAAAGCTGGAATTATGCTCTACCAACCCAAGTGGAAAAGCAACCAGCTCACACGTGGGAACCTTCGCCAGACTTGACCCCGTAAAATATTGATAAGTCCCGGCCCACTGGAATAAATCCACTTCTGCCCTGCTCCTGCTGCCAAAGGGGGAGATTTAGCTAAGCAAGAGCTTGACTCAGAGCTGCTCTGCTGGGCCTGGCTGGCTCAGAACACATCAAAACCCAGCCTAAGGCCTGCCCTGAGATTGATGGGCTCCCATTACTGCTCCACTCTCGCTCATCTCTAACCCATCGTTTGGGTAATAACTTCCATGTTTTCCTGCTTGCCCAGGACTGTGCAGGGAGGGGTTTGATGTATGGAGTGTTTAATGCACATCTAGGTGAAATGCAAGTGATTCGTTTTCATTAGGGCAAGATACATGTAAATAGCTGCAGGACACGCTCTGACACCTTTTATTCTTTGGGATCAGTCACTGCCCAACTCCTCCCCCTGTTGTGAGGGGGATCCTTCACCATGGCAAGGGCTTCCCTTTTCTTTTTTTCCCCTTCTATCTCTCTTCTATCCCCCATTTCTTTTCCCTCGTGGTATTTGAGTATTGATTGGTATTTATCTGGTATTTATTGCCATGGGATTTCCATGGGATTTGAGGGGACAGGTCTAAGGAATTGCCTCACTCAGCCCATTACATTTATTTATGAAGCTCCCTCAAAACTGGTTTTATTTTCCCTGGGACAGTCTCAGGCCCTGTTTCCCTGTGCATGTTGAGGTTTCTTTAGTGTTTTACACTTCTCACCCAATTTAAACCCCTTCACTGAACACCAAAGGTGACACTTCCCCCTCCATTTAGCAGTGGGAATTACACAGGGAAAGCCTTGCCCAGCTCCCATTAATTTTTATTTATCTGGGCTGAATAGAACCTAATGGATTTTTCTTCCCTTTGCCTTTATTTTGGCATCAACAGCATCTCATGGCAACGCTGTTTGCTTTGAACCACCCACTCAGCAGTTCCCTTGGACAATCTGTAGGACACAGGAGACTGGGAAGAGCCTTTCCCTGTTTTCATTTCATACCAAATTATTCTCTTGGAGAGGCTGAAGACTCTTCACTGGTTTCTTTCCAGAGCTGTGGTAAATCAGACAAGAAGTTACCTATTAGAAATCTGATGAATTCAATTGAAATGAGACTTAAGATGGGCTTAAATTCCAAATTAAGTCTCTGTAAAGCTGAAATTCCTGTCAATATTGGCCCAGCACAGGGAAGCAGCCCCACTTCTGTTCTGATCATTAGTCTGAGCTGCATCACCATGGGGAGAACTGAAAGACAGACTCATTTTCTTCAAGGAAAGGCCTTCTCAGGTAAAACATTTACCACAGGGACAGAACAAGGCCAGGAGAGGCTCAGATTGCACTCCAGCAACACAAGGGACCAGGTGGAGTGAGGCTGCTAAATTTAGGCAGGCTTTCTGGATTTATATTGACAGAAGAGCCCAGGATTTGTCCCAGAGCATCTGAGATCCAAACCATTGAGATGATGTTACAACATCTGCCCTCCCTCCCCAAGACCTCCCTTTGCCATTTAAAGCCAATAAGTGGAAATAATGCACAACAATAATATTTAATTGCTGGCCACTTGCTTGTTGTAAATCTGTTTGAGTAATAATTTCCTATTCCTCCAGGTGACACATCCCTTTTAGTGGAGTTTCTAAGTTCAAATTGCCTTCTTAGGGTGGAGAGCTTTGCCTCTTGACCTCCATCAAAGTCATTTTCCACCTCTGAAATGTGGCCACAGATCAGACATTTTGGAGAAAAAAAAAACCAAACCACCAGACTTGCAATTTTTAGGAGGAGGTTGGCTATAAATTTGTATTTTCTGCTCTCAGCACTCTCGGAAACAAGGGGATTTCACAGCAGATGGGCAACCAAATTCATCCTGAACCCCCCAAAGCCATTTGGAGCAAAGTTGAGGGATTTAAGCACAGGAATTGAAGCACTTTTAAATCATCCTCTGGTCTCACCCGCTGCAGTTTTAAGCAATCTTATTAGGAAAGGGTCTTAAAGGCTTTTGGGGTTGGGTTTGGAGGAGTTTAAATGTTACTTTTTGTTCGGGGGGGGGGGGGACAAGGGGGAGGAATTTTGAGCTTTGTTTTTTCGCCTGCACCTTTTCCCCCACTAATTAACATCCCAAATTTATGATATCAGAAGAGCTGGGAAATTGCTCAATGAGCACTCACTTCTTCCAGCAGGCAAAAAACTCTCTCTTTTTTTTTTTTATTTTTTTTTAATTTTTCCCCCTCCCTGCTAATCCTCAGCTTAAAAAAGTCTTTAAATATTTCTATTTTTTCCAGCAGCACACTGAATCCATTCACAAATTCGGAGAACAGGGCTGAAAACCCCTGAATTTGCTCATCTGGGCATTTTTCCTCCTGTTTCCTCCCATCCATTCCCACGACTAATTTAATCAACTTCTCCCACATCTCCTGTGTTTATCATAAGCTCTCCTACTTTAAGCTGAAGATACCCCCCAAAAAAAAAGACACAAAATCGTGGCATTACATTAATCAGAAATAAAGCTTATTTAAGCCCAAATGCTTCTGATTTAAATGCTAATGAGGGGTGACAGTTGTGGAGTGGCAGAATGGGAACAGGAGCAAACCAGTGCTGGACTGGGAGCCCTTTAGTGCCCTGTAATTAGCTCTTAAAAAGGATCTTTACTATTATTTAACTGCCAATATCCCTCAAAAAAAAAAAAAACGGACTAAAATCAAATCCTCCACTCAAATGCTACTGTGGAGATTTATACTGTGAATTCAGCCTGTTGTTAATCACTCTCAATTGAGCCTTATTTTATTTTCCACTGATGTTCCCCAACAGGTGAATTGTAAACATTAAAAGCTGTGAACGTTTTTAAGGCTATCTGTCACTTCCCAGGTCTTTACTGACTCAGTAGTTGCTTTTTGGTACACTTGGGCTTGTTATTTTAATAGATTTCTTTAAAATATTGATTATATTTTGAGGAAATATGAAGGGTCTGGTGAGGAACTGGAAACCAAAGTGCACCAGGCCCTGAATGGAACACAAGAGCAGAGAGATACAGACAACAAAAGGAGCAGAAATATTAAATTAATTAAATTAATTAAAGGCCAAACTTTGAAAAATAAGGAATTTTTATATATATATATATATTCTGCAAATTTTTCTTTACAAACAACATCTCTTGTTTTGAAGGATAATTCAGAATGGGAAATGTGGGAAAGCAATAGTGGTTTTAATGGTTTATCACTGATTCTTATAGAACTTCCTAGGCTCCTAGAACACTCCATTTTCATTTTATTCCCTCTTTTGAAAAGTGGTGCTCGTATATCCCAAGCACCAAAAGCCAGTCCACGTGGAATCACAGAATCAGGGAATGATTTAGGTTGGAAAAAACCCCCAAAATCAGGGAGTCCAACCCTGGCTGTCCACTCTTATTCAGTTTTGTCCAAAGCTCTCCCATGAACCTGAGGTTGATGAACATTTTCTTGCCTCTAAGATTGTACTTTAGGGAATAATTTATTGAAGAGAAAACAAACAAACAAACAAACAAACAAAAACCTAAAGAAAGACTAATTTAACAATAAAAATTTAACACCAAAAAATTAATTAAGAAAAATATTAAGGCAGTGAAAGCAGAGACTGAAATTTTCAAAGGCTGCTCTGACCCTACTGGCAGGCAATAACACCATAAAAAATTTATAATTACATCCTTAAAAACCTGAAAAGAGTGTTTCAAACCAAAGGGCTCCGATCCTTTGACCTTTTCCCCTGAACCATCCACTTCCATTTTGCAAAGCATCTCCCCTGTGCCCTGTCCTTTAGCGCTGCTCTTAAATGTTTATGTCCCCTGGAGCCCCAGGGCTTCCATCCAAAGCAAAGCCCTTGCAGGTAAATTGCTGGGAGCTCCCATAAAAGCAGGGAACAGCCTTTAATTGATGAGGTAATGGTGGTGTTGTAGCTCAGGAAGACAAGAAGTGCTGCTGTAATGAGGGGAATGTGTTGAACCCAGCAGTGATTGTGGCAGAGCTCCCGGGGAGGTTCCAGCCCTGCAGGTCCCTCCCAGCCCCAGGTGCCTCTCGCTGCTCATCATCCCTGGAGCTGTGCAACTTCCAAAATATACAGACAGATGAGCCTTCAGCTTAACTGGCAATCCATCAAATCTTCATCTCCCCAGTAATCCTTTTAGGCCGGGATTGATGGAATGGGACATGTGTCAATTGGCTGGTGCATTACCCTGATAAAACAGCCCCATTTAAACGGGGGCTGCGAGTGGCTCTGAGTGCAGGAGCACTTTGTTATCAGTAAGAGCTATAATCTCATCTCAAAAAAAGCACAGCTTCAGCGAGGGAGTGTGGAAGCATCAGGGAAATAAGTAGAATAGTCAGCGAAATATGTTCAGGCACAGCTCCTACAAGTGGAATTCCTGCCCTCAGAAAAGTGTTTAATTCAAAGGTTTCCCGTGTCCTGCAGTCGGTGATTTGTGTAATTCATCTCCAAGGCCACAACAGGATAATCAGTGCCTTAAAAAAATCTGCAAACTTATTTTATTTAATCTTCCTTGTGCATTTTATTTGATCTGAGTTCCTCACTGTCCTGGGGAATTTAAAATCCTCCTGCTCAGCGCTGGTGAAGCCGAACAGGAGCAGAAATGGGTTACAAGGATTTTAATTTCAGTAAGACTTGCCCTTAGGTGAGGCCCAGACTTCAGCTTGCAAACAAAAGCAATGCCAGATATTAAGATTCAATCGCTCCTTAAGAAGTTATTGCTCTGCATTTTAATATTCTCATCTTCCAGATCCCTTTTTTTTTTCCCCTGTCCTTCCCATTGACACCATCTATCTCATTATGCAGATGAAATTCAAACGGTCCTAAAATCGATACAGGAAGTTTGGTGCTGCTTTCCAGGTATTTTCAGTCACATTGCCTCAATCCAACTTTCCTTAACCTGCCTCCCCAGGTAATTTCCCAATCTCAGACTCAGCTGAATCACAAAAAAATAATCAGCCCACCTAAAGGCAGTTCTGCTCCAATAGCACTTGAAAATCAAAGTCAGTCACTCTCTGCTTTAATCCTCGTTCTTCCCTTTGTTTTTATTTCCCAGGGTTGGAATAAAACCCCAACTTTAAGCACAACTGGGGGGCAGGAAGAAGTTTCTGTTTCATGCTTTGTTAATACACTTCAAATCCATGGGAATCACACTAATGTGTTCTGCTGAGATTTGTATTTACAGCAGAACCAGGCATGGGGGTGATCATTAAAATTCACATTTCCTTGCAGCAAATAGCTGCTTTTCTAAGCAGGTGACACGATGGCTCTGGGACATTAACCCAAATATCTGATCCCCAGTCACACAGAGACACCAGCAGCATCTCCCAGAAACCAGTCAGAAGTGTTGGATTGCAGATTAAACTCCATCCCACCAACCTGCTCTGGTGGAGGGTGGCTTGGAAGCAAGACAAGGGCAAAAAGTCCTTGACCCCAAAGAGCCTTTCTTTTTCTTTTTTTTTTAATGCAACTTTGAGTTCCCTGGCTGTAAAGGGCAGCCCCCACATCCAATAATCCACATTGTTAGGGAATAACTCGATAAATGGAAGTGGGAACATGCTGGGCTTGGAGGAACAGCTGGATTTGGACATTTGGCTCTTAAATACACTCTGAGCAATTAGAACCCGACACTCACTTGTCTGGCACAAAGCCCAAGGCACTATTTCTTCCTCCTCCAAGGGTGTATTTATTTCATTTCAAGGTTATATTCTGTTTATACCCCTTTTATTAGTCCTGCAGCACAACATCAACGTCGGACACTTTTATGAACGCTCTGATTCTTTTTTGGCAATTTTTATGACAATGATTGGTCTCTACCTGGTTTTCCTCCCACTTCTATTTGCATCTTATTAATTCAAGGCTGTTTTTCACAAGTCAGATAAGGCTGGAACAGAAGAGCACAGTTTACACAGTGGGCACTCTGAGGGAGCTTGGGAAAAATGCCATTTTTTTGTTTCTCCTACATTAGATTTTCCAGAAGTTATTCCAGAGTTAAACACCCTGGTGGAGGTCAACACATCCAAACTACCTTCCCCAGCTCTGCAGAGTGGCAGGAGCAGGGATTACAGCCCTGGATGGAGGCACTTGGCATCAAGAACCAAAGCAAAACAACTTCCCCTAAATCACCTCCATCTCCCCACTCCCAACATTCACCTTCCCCAGGTCGGGGTAGGGTGGGTGATGCTAAAAAAAAATTACTTCTCTATTAATAAGGGCACTGGAAGTTCACTTGGAAATGGTGGCTCCTGCTTGAAGGCATCAGAAAAGATGTTCCCCCTCCTTCATCACCAAATGGCTCTGATGGAAACTCTCCAGGAAGGTTTTCCTTGCTCTGCTGCTGAACTGAAGAGCTCCAAACGCCAAGGCACGAGTGCAAACGGTGCCACAGCCTGGAGGGGCTTTCCTGCCAAAAAAGGACAGAACTTAGACAAATTAGGGAGCTTTAAAGAATCAAATAAGGAAGGAGAATGAGCTTTTTCCTATTTTTCTTTTCTTTTCCAGAGGTTTTAATGCTGCTGCAAAATGCCCTGAAGGCACAAAAGAGCTGAACAGCAACCAATCAACTCACCTTGTGGAATATTCAGTGCAGGTATTGAGACAGGACGGGCAAGAGAACTGATATTTGTTTTTTTCAGACACCCCCTCACCCACAGAGAACATCAAACAGTTCTGCTTTAATTACATATACGTCTCAGAAATCCCATTTAGCTGTGACACAGCAAGAGTTGCTACTTTTAAGCTATTTTTAACCAATATTTACAGCAAAGCTGTAAAAAAAAAAAAGTCCAATCTTTTCATCACGGATCGAGCAAGAAGTTTATTTTCAAATTTAATTTTTTTTAAAATTTATTTTAGTTATTTGAGGATCATATGTCTTGAAAAATTTCAGAAAAAGGCCACAATACAGGCCAAGGTTACAAAAGGCTTCTGTGAGATGGGGGGTGCCATAGAAATCCCAGGAAATCTGGGAAAAACATATAAGGAAATTACGCTTCTACTAATGAGAAGCTGAAGCAATAATTATTAAATTAGGGATGAGAGACTTAATTGTTGGAAAAATCCACAATTACTCCTGTTGGGAGCATTGACTCCTCCCAGATTATGGGGAACACTGAACTATAAATGTCATCCCAACTGCAGGGAACAGGTGGGTGTCCCCAAACCATCCAGAGCTGGTGTGTCAGTGGAATCATGGAATGGTTTGGGTTGGAAGGGACTTTAAAGCCCATCCAGTGCCACCCTGCCAAGGGCAGGGACACCTTCCACCAGCCCAGGTTGCTCCAACCTGGCCTTGGACACTCCCAGGGATCCAGGGGCAGCCACAGCTTCTCTGGGAATTCCATCCCAACCCCTCCCCACCCTCCCAGGATTCCTTCCCAATATCCCATCCAACCCTCAGGGCCATTCCCCCTTGTCCTGTCTCTCCAGGCCCTCGTGACAAGGCCCAGGGATTGTTGCTCTGATGCACTTTGAGCTCTGCAAACGTCAATCTTGGATCAGGGAAACCCCAAAATCTCTTCTTGACTGGTTTATTTCTGTTCCTGCTGCAGGAGGGATCATCTCCTTTTTGCTTCCCATCGCTCTCCTAATCACACATTTCACGGCCCTGAGAACTTGACTGGAAAACATTCAAGTGGCACAAGGCTGGAAAAACTCAGGGTGGGTTTTCCTTCAGGGGACAAACTGGTTTGAACAGAAGTTTGTCAGACTGAGGTGAAGAACACACAGTCCCAGGTGTTCTTTGCAGGAAAAGTGTGAAGCAGGAGAGAGGGGGGGAGGAAAAAAAAAAGGCTCTATTAGTATTGTTGATCCACGGCTTGATGAAAGCTTAAAATGTAAATGAAAAGAGAGAGAATGGGGATGAAGCATCTTTAAACTTACAACAAATCATTTTATATTGATAGAGTCCTGGGCTTAAATCCAAGCACAGCTATTGCCTTAATGCAGACTGATTTCAGGAGACTTAAAAATAGCCAGGATCCTCTGGTGATTGGCAGCATTTTGGAGACAGCTGCCAAAGTCAAATTGATTTTTTTTTTTCCCTTTTTGAAGGACTCCACGTAATTTAAGCAAAGCTACAAATTAAAGCACACACACACACACATATATGACTCCTTGATGATTTAACACACCCAGTCCCCCAGGAGGGGAGTTGCTCCTGCAGCCCCCACCTTTGAGGAACTCAGGGAAATCATGGGCAGACAGACCCCAAAATTGTGGGGAGGGTCCAAAGGGGGGGGTTTGCACACTCTGTGTGCTCATGGCCAATCCAGCTGAGTTCTGACAAGAATGGACTCCAGGGCTTCAGCAAGTAGCAATTCCAGGTGCTCTGCACTGCCAACAGATGGGACCATCTCAGGATTTCACTGGAAACTCATCTGCACTCTGTGCCTCCTCACGGCAGAGCTGCCCCACGAGGTCACCCCCGCCACTCACGGGGCAGGGCAGGGCAGGGAGAGCAGGAAAAACTCCAAATATTGCTAAGGCAGAGAACTCCAGAGGGCACAGCATGAGGCAGGAGTTCAGGTGTGGTGAGTTTTGGGGTTTTTTTTTCCTTTCCCAAATATTAAAACCTTCAGTTTGCACCAAAAGCTGAGGTGGGCAAAGGCACTTTGAGGAATTGGGGAGGTGTGGAGGGGGTGTTATTTCCTTACAGCACTCACACATCTGTCTGGGGTTTCCAGCAGTGAAAGAGATGGATTCCAACGTGCACTGCAGGTCTGATTAGCTTTCAGCTCATAACATTTTAAAATAAACCCCATGTCAAGCCTGTGGCCCAGGGAAAACTTCCAGGAGCTCCTCCCCAGGGCTTTGGGGGGAGGTTTGCCAGGCTTAGCAAAGCTCCAGCCTGCCCTTGTTGCACAGCTTAAACCACACCATTGGTAGCTCTGCTTAAATTGTGTGGCTGTTAACACTTTAAATGAATAATATTGGCCACTGATGACTTCAGCTTGTAGTTCTTTACTCCTTGGTGTAAGGGGATTGCAGGGAATGTTTGTGTACCCTTGGTTACTGCAGAGATGCAACAATCCTCGCTCCGTACGGAGCAGGGGAGTTTTCCAATCACATTCTGCACCTAAAAAGCACCCAGATAAAGTGGATTTAAACAGTCTGGGTACTGCTTGGTGTAGAGGGATGGCAGGGGAATGTTTGTGGTGCTCTTGGCTACTGCAGTGATGCCACAACCCTCGCTGGATCCACGTGAAGCAGGAGAGTTTTTTTATTCCTCTTCCCCATCCCGCCCCTAAAAAGCACCCAAATAAAGTGGATTTCACACAGACCATGTGAAGATCATCCCCTTTACAACCCAAGTGCTCAGGGCACTGCCACAGTCTGCCTGTGATGATTGCAACACCAGTGTTTATTTGCTGATTGCAGCATCAGCACTTGCACGCACGGGTGCTCCGAAGAACAAAGCTCAATAAAAACATCCCCCCAAAAAAAGCCCACCAAAGTGAATAAAAATAAACCCAGCATTCTAGAAAATCAACAGCAGGGTTTGTTTGGTTGTTTCTTTGTTTGTTTGTTTGTTTTTTCTACAAGGACTTGTGACGTATTTCTCTTGACTGGCGATGAAATTATTTCTATAACTTGTATTTCCCGTGCCTTGTGATGTATTTATTTCCCATGACTTGTGTTTCTCATGCCTTGTGATGTATTTATTTCTTTCTCCAACTTGTGTTTCTCAAGCCCTGTGATGTATTTTTCCCTTGCACCAAACAGATAATCACAACCACGTGCTCAATTAACACCGACAATTTGAATAAGATACCCAGCTCTGCAAATGTTACCGAAAATACTGAAGATAAATAGATATTAAGCCTGGCTGGCTTCAAACTATAATTTCTGCCCGGAAATCGTCCTGCTCCAGTTCTTTTGGAAATATATAATGAGATTTTCCTGTAGCAGCAGCACTGTGGGAATGATAAACCCCTCATATCAGAGCGAGGCTGGGAAGGAAGATCTTTGTTTAGTCGGAAAACGTGGCGAGAATGGCAAAGTCAGGGAAGTTCAGGGGGAACACTGAGAGTTTTTAGGATGGTGCTTCAGAAAAATAATTACAGTTGAGATCAAGTTTAGTGCAGCTTTCCCTGGGTAGATAAGGCCCAGTTATTTCTGATGTACAAACTTAGGGGGTGGAGCATCCTATGGCTCAGACAATAAATGGTTCATCGTTATCTGTGTCATCACGGGCACCTAAAACCCACAAAACAGGAATAAAGTTTGCTTGTTGCCACACAACACCGTTATCAGATTTGAGATTTATCATTTAGAGGGACTTCTTTAAAAAAAAAAAAACAACAACACTCCATTTCACCAAGTTTGAAATCCCTCAGACTTGTCAAACGAGAAATTCGGGCAAGTGTGGTCAGCCAAAAAAAAAAATAAAAATAAGCGTTTAAAATTGCTAAAATCTTTCATTTTTGAATTTTAAAAGGAAGAAAATATTACTTTTCACTTAGAAGCATCTGTCCCAGGGAAAATTTAAATACAGTGATTAAAAAAGCCCTCTTTAAAAACAGAAAAAAAAATCCAGATTGGCTTGTTTCCTTCTGTCAAACTGAGTGGTTTTTTAGGCAGCATTCCCTTTCTTCTGTCCTCTAAGAAATCCTAAAGTTTTCTTTATCTAGAAAGCAACTATTTAACCAGCATAATTTTGGAAGGAGGCATTCACATCATCATTATTATTATTATTATTATTATTATTATTATTATTATTATTATTATTAATTGGCATTTCTTTCCACATGTGCCAGGAAAAATCCTTCCCAGATAAAATGGCCTTGGCTCTGTAATTAATTCCTCACAACTGTTTGACAGACAAAGCTCCCAAGATTGACAGACAGGAGACAAAGTTCAAGGTAGTGCCAGTGGGAAGAGAGTCCATTATTAGCTTTTTAACATCTTAATAGCTCTCAAAATGCAGGATTGAATATCCCAGCCCACCTCAGGATTATTCCACAGCTCACTCATCCCAGCTGGTGGTTGCAGTGGAAACCAGGAGAGCAACTTAAATAGAAAAAAATTAGAGAAATAGAAACAATTACCAAAATAGAAAAATACAGAAATAGAAAAAATATAGAAATAGAAACAATACAGAAATAGAAAAATACACTAATAGAAAAAAAAAAAAAGTGTTGTTAAGGCTTTGTCTTGAGAAATCCAGGGCAGTGTAGGGTGAGGAAACTCCTCACACATAGAAATAATAGAATTGAAAATACAGCCTGGAATTTCATAGAGATCTTGTTCAGGCAGGGCCTGTCTGAGGAGAAAATGGATGGAATTCTGAGTGTACTGATGTGCAAACGTCTCTTATTTGTTTTTTATGAAAGTTGTGAAGAATTCCTAAAATTTCCTGTTAATCCTCAGCTTGTATTTCCTCTCCTCTCTCTTCTTTTTTTTTTTTTATTTTGTGGGCTAACCCCACACTTATTGAAGAAGTTGCTTTGAGGGGTACTTTATACCTTAAAAAAAAAAAAAAAAAAACCAACTAAGAGACACCACCCCCAACTCCAGCACGTTAATGCAGCATTTTCCACGTCCCATTAATGTCAGGGATAATTCCCTGAGGAATTCCCCTTCACTTATTGTTTCATCACACACACAGCGTTTGCAACGTGACCTTTTCTGGGGCTGCTTCTGTGGGAGGAGGAAGGCACCACACGGAGATCCTTGGGAGCAAAGAGTCAAATACCATTTTCCTTTAGTCCTGTCAGAGTGAATTTTCCAGCCTGAGTGGGAAAAAATGTTGGGAGCTGAAAAGAGAAACAAAACAAAACAAAAAAGCTGGGCAAAAGTTAAATTAAAATTAAAGTTGCAGTAAAAAAAAAAACAAAAACAAAAACAAAACCACGTGGAAATTTGGTTTCTTCAAATTCAGACTGATAAATCCTGTGATGTTAAAGCATATTGGAAGTGGAGGGCTTTGAATTTCTCTAACTTTGGGGTGGACACCTTCCACTAGCCCAGGTTGCTCCAAGCCCCGTCCAACCTCAAACGCTTCCAGAGATGAGGCTTTTAAAATTCCCTTTAAAAAGGGAAGAGCTTCTTTCAGGTGCTGAGCACAAAGCCCAGAGGAGATTTGTGCCAACAGCTTGGGCACCAGAGCTTTCCCCCTGCTGGGAGCATCCCTGGGACCTCAGCAGTCCAAAACCATCCCATGAAACACATCCACGCTCCTTTTCAGTGCCAACTTTATTTCAGTCACCCTCCTGATGGTATAATAATCACCAACCCTGGCATATTCAGGTTTCCAGCCCAGTGGATGGGAGGGAGGGGGAAAAGTCAGCCTTTAGCTGACTCCAAGGTCAGTGTTTAATACCCTCTTTAGTGCCAGTCTATCGATGCTGGAGGCCCGTGTAATTCTTTTTAAACTGCCAGTTAACAAGTATAATCCCTGTAAATAAACAAATCCTTGTGTGAACAGGCTCTTTTGATGCTGAAGAGGAAGGCTAAACAGGAGATGAGCAACATCTGAAGGCTGATGTGTTAATCAAAGCGTGGCTTCCGAGCTGGGAGCTCAGAGCAGCTCCCAGGCACCTCCCCAAAGGACTTTATTCTTCCATGCTTTATTAAAATTCAGTGTTTTATTTAAACTTGGGGGGGTTCAAGCCCTGCTGTGCCTACCTGAAGTCTCTATCCATCCCTTTTCACAAGGGGATGCATTCACAACTTGCCTCTTGAGTTTTGGAGAGCTCCCCTTCCCCCCACCTGCTCTTTACTCTGATTAAAAGAACTGGGATCAATCTGCTGAGGTTTAACTATTATTTCCCAGATTATCACCAGCAAGCTGAGCACTCACCATCTAAAACTGGGATTTTGGGGGCTCTGATCTCACGGACTTAACTGTGCTTTAAAAGCCTTAATCCTGCTGCACGTTGCATTTTGGGGACCTTCCAGCAGCAGCAGTTTGGTCCTGACAAGCAGCACAGCAGCTCCTCCACAGAGCAAACAGGAGAGAAAACTGTTCAACCCCATCTGCAGGCAAAACCTTTCCCAAAACTTCCCCAAAATCCATCCCCTCCTCGATCACTCTGATGCAAATTCACTGTTTATTAACAGAAAGCAGTTCTAGGATTAACTTCAATAAACCCAAACCATTTCTCAGGTGCCTTTCTCTGTTATCATTAGGTTATAATTTATGAGGAACCTTTAAATCACCTTAATTGACTGTGGAGATCAAGACAGTAGCATTGGACTTGTCTGTATGATCAAGATAAGTATAATATGGAAAGTCCAACATAAAATCACAGGTGTTAAAGGTATAAAATATCCTGTAGAGTCAAAAAAGCCCCCACACTGCTCTGAGGGGATGAGCCTTCCCTAATGCTCATAATATAATGTTTTGGTGTTCTTTGAGTGCTGAATTTACAGGGAAAAACTCACTGTTCAGGCTGTGAGAAGACATGGATGAGATTAAATCTCTATTAAACTTTTCAGATAAAAAGGAATGCGTTTTCATAAAGCAGAGGCGAGCTGGGAAACCTCCTGTCTTCTGAGGACAAGGATTTAAGGTCAGAAAAGGAAGGGACACAATTAGAAATGACAATAATTTGGGGGGGGAAATGTTGGACAATTGGGTAAAAATAAATTGCTGCACGCCCTGTACTGTGATGGAGCCTTTATTTCAGAAGGAAAAGGATTACAGGGGTTTGCTCAGTGCTGTCAGAGGAGGAAAATCCCTGTCCCCCTGCCAGCTGCATTAAACTCCTGCTCTCACCATTGCATAAAATTATCACTGGCATTAAATCTGTGCTGATTCAACCCCGAGCAGGGGAAGGTGATTTAACCCAGAGCCCTTTCCCAATGTCATTCAAAAGCCCTAATTAGAAAAGTGCTCCTGTTCTCCCCTCACGTTCCATTATTGTGGGGTTTGTATAAAATGTATTATTCATATTAATTAAGCAGGATGAGATAACAAGGGGCCCCTTGCTGTACAGTCAAGGAACAGTGCTTGGACATGCCTGGGCCCATTTTATTTTCTTACAGAACCATTAAACTCCTGTTCCACAGGTTCTTGCTTAGTGTTATTAATGGAAACAGCACAGAAGCATGTTCTAAAATGAACATTAAGTGTGACATATGTAATTTCAACCAAGTGAAGAGCTTTTTTTTTTCTTTTGTGCTCCTCCCTCCTCCACTTTTGGGAAATTAAAACTTCCACCAACAACAACAAAAAAACAAACAGTTGGCTGTGGAACATACCCTGACATCATCAGAACTCCAAAAAACACACAGGCTCTCTAAGAAATTAATATCCTTCTTATATTGCTGTGACCAAAACTGCCACAATATTCCTGGTGAGGCTGCACCATTTTAGACAGAAGGAGGGAAATTTGATGATTTCATAAATGGTGATTTAAACAGACTTTTCCAGCAGGGGGATTTTTCATTGCATCCCAAACTGGTTTGGGTTGGGAGGGACCTTAAAGCCCATCCAGTCCCACCTCTAGTGCCCATAGTGGCACTTTCCACCAGCCCAGGTTGCTCCAAGCTGGCCTTGGACACTCCCAGGGATCCAGGGACAGCCACAGCTTCTCTGGGAATTCCATCCCAGCCCATCCCCACCCTCCCAGGGAAGAATTCCAGGCTTTCCTGTTCCCAAGCAGACTCTCTGCCTGGACAGATCCCTGCTCTGATCTCTGAGTTCCTCGGGGAGCAAATAAACCTCAGTGCAATAACACCACACTCTGGGGGGGGAAAAAAAATCTAGAAATACCTAAAAATTAAAGTAAAACCATAAAAATTGCGATAAATTCATTTTCCCCCTCCTGTGTTGCAATAGGATTTTATGTGGAACATTAAAACTGCAACATGAGTTATCCTTTCAAGCCTCACTTGAAAGTATCTGTGACTGGAGGCAGCAACTCAAGTACACCAGTCCTGGTGGGTGAGCCCAGTTTATATCCCCTCTAATTGCATTCATAATACACTTATTTGAACTACCATAGGTATTATTTAGATGTATGCTCTGCGTTCTGTCTAAAATAAATTGAAATAAAAATATAATGCGCAGCTGAAAAATACACTCTGTACAAAGTGCTGTGTCTCGCTGACAAGTGCTTAAAAAGAAAAAAAAAAAAAAGGGCTAAAAGTAATAAAAATTACTGCTAGAAAAATCGAAGTGTTCCATTCCTAGATTTTATGGGGGCAATAAAAAATGAAAAAGCAGCTCTAGTTAAGCTGGACTGATGAAGTGATATACCGCCAGAAAGGCATTCAAGGTTGTGTTGGAACAGATTTAAAATTGATATATATCAAATACAATAATTCTGGTGCATATTAAATAGAGTCTTGCTAGAAGGTTAGTGCAGACTGTCAGCAGATGATGGGAAATTAAGCAAAAAAAATTGTTTGAGCTGGACAAAACTTGCCATGAGGAAGAGCTTGGATGAAGCTGTTTAAAAGCAACCTGGGATGAGGGAAGGTGTCCCTGCCCATGGCAGGGGTGGCACTGGATGGGCTTTAAGGTCCCTCCCAACCCAACCCAGTCTCTGATTCTAAACATAAATTCACTGGGAAGAATGAACTGATCTTTCCAATAAAGAAAGCAATAAAGAAAGTCAGATCCGGGAAATGCACCCAGAGGAAAAAAACCTCGTAGCAAAAATGCTCCGGAGTCACCACTTGCTGAAACATTCTGGGGCATCAGATGGCTGGGAATAACTTTGCTGTGTGTTGTAAGCCACATGCACAGCTGCAAAAGGCAAGTGTCCTAAAAATACACGTGGATAACTCCCAGGGAGAAGCCAAGAACACAAATCAACACCTTCCCCCAGCTGGGCGCATCTGGAGGTGCCCGCACGTGATCCAGATGCACGTTGGCACCACGGAGGGAGCTGTTCCCAACGCTTGCCACCTTCATCCCACCCAGGGAGATGAAACAGCCTGAAAAAAAACCCTCAAACACCAAAAGGCACTGAAGGCAAGAGGATCCTCTGCCTCCAGAATTGCTCAAGGCAACCGTGGCAAGGGGCTCGAGTGATTTGCCGACAGCAGAGACTGAAAATCACTGTCAGAGAGAAAGCTGGCTGGGATCTGACAGGATGAGCCTGTTATCCCAATTATCCCGAAGAACTTGGTGCTCCACTGTCAGATTCTCCCAGGCAGAGACAAAGCAGGAGCCTGTTCTGGAACGTTCACACCTCGAAATGTTCACCAGCCCGAGACATCCTGACAAAACAAGCTGTTTGTCAGCTCAGCACGGGGAGCATCCAGGCCTGGGGGACACTGGGAGTGCTGAATTATTGGCAAGAAAGAGCTTTATATTATACCTCATTAGGTTATATTATATTACTATATTATTATATAATTGTATTATTATAATATACTATGTATTGTATTATTTATTGTATATTATGCAGCATATCTAATATATGTTCTCTATAAAATATAGAATACAGTATGTAGATTTTACATTATGTGCTATATTCTATTCTATATAATAGATCTTAGTATAGTTTTATTATAGCTTTATATGTATTTCTGTATATGGATTATATTTTATTTATATACAACAGATCTATTATATATAGTATAATATATATGATATGTTTTATAATATGTATATTGCATTGTATTATATTATTATATTATATCACTTTGTTATATTACATTATTATATTACATATTATGTATATTACATTATATTACATTATAATAGTATTATATTACTTTATTATAGTCATTATATTACATGTTATGTATATTACATTATATTATATTATAATATTATTATATTACTTTATTATAGTATTACATTACTTTATATTATTATATTATTATATTGTTATATTGTTATATTATTATAAATGTGCCTGCTTGGCTACTCAAAGAAACATTTGACTTCTTTGAAGACTTAAATAAGCCACCCTTTATTCCCCATGTCGAGCTAGCCAGGCTTCTTTTCCTCCAAATTCTAGCTTAAAATACAAAATATTTAAGCTGAATTCTAGATTAAAATACAAATATTTATTAAACCCAGGCTTTGGGGAGGAGGTGGAAAAGGGGACACACTCAGGTGCTCCCAACGAAAGGATTGGAGTCCCAAAGCTCCAAAAATCAGGGAGCAGATCATTTGATGCAGCCTTGGAAACATCTGAGCCACTCAGAGAAATCACTGAAGAGCCATTTGAGAAGGAGCAGAGGCCAGAGTGGGATTTTTTTGGTAATTTTTATTTTAGGTCAGAAAGTGCTCAGAAAAAAATGCATTTGTTAGGGAGGAATGAACTGGGCCTGTTTTCTCCAAGGTTGCTCTTCCTGTCCTGGCATAGTTTTTAAAAAGCCAAAAAGGTCCAAAGAAAACCCTGCTCAGCTAAGGTGAGGTCCTTAAGGGAAAGGTTGATATTATTAGTACAAAACTCCTACAAATCAGTCCCATTACAGTCATTTTCCCATGAAAGAGAAAGTTATCAGTAAGGGAGTTTGTCATGTTTGGCAATAAAGCAATGAGGAAAATCAGATCCAGAAAATGCCCCCACACAGAGGAAAAAAAAAAATCTTGTGCAAAAATGCTACGAGTCACCACCTGCTCCAACATTTTGGGCTGTCAGATGGTTGGGAATAACTTTGCTGTGGGTTGTAAAGTCCATGTGCAGTGCAAATAAAAGTAAATAAATAAATAAATAAATAAATAAATAAATAAATAAATAAATAAATAACATTAGACAAAGCAGAAGAGATAAAAGTGAAGTGACATTCCTCTGGTCAGGCACTTCCTCAGGGACAGGGTCAGCCATAAATCCTGGGTTCCAAACAGCAAGTTCACTCTGATGACCTGCTCAGAACCATTAGAGTGGCAAATATCCAAAAAAAAAAAAAAGAAAAGCAGCAGGGAAAAAACATCAGCAGCACACAAATGTCCCTGTCCAGCCTTCTGGCCTCAGCACTGCTCGTTGAATTTATTAATTTCTTCAAGTCACAGATGCAGGCAGTTTATCTCCAGGCATAAAATAAATATCACAATAAGGAAGGGCCAGACAGAAAACACAAAGGCATGGAAATCCCAAAGGGACAAAGCAGTGTGTGGATGAGAAATCAGCCTTTTCAAGTGAACCAAAGGGATTAAATCAAACTCTGAAGGGAGACAAGTAAATGATAAATGACATCAGGCTGTAACTCAGCTAAATCTTGGGTGTCTAAATGAAATATGGAGGGCTGAGGAGATTATGCAGATGGAAATGAATCAGAACTGACTCCAGACTTTGAGCTGACCCAAAGAACATCTGGGTTCTGGGGCCCATCAGAGGGATTCAAAAGTTGACCAGAGGGTGAAGGATGGGAGTTGTGTTTGGCTCCAGAGCTCTCCAAGAACAGTTGTCCAAGTAAAGGTCCATCCCCAGGGCTGCCATACAGGCTTTGGGGAGGAGGGGCTGCAAAAGAAGATAAAAGCTGCCCAAAACAGATATTCTGACCTACTTACATAAATGACTTAGATTTGGATTTCTCAGAAGAGTCAGATCTTGACTTTTGGGTCATTTCTCCTCTTTTCAACCACTTGGATAAGTTCAGACTGATAAGTCCACACTAATAGTCATAGAATAGAATTAGTAACACAGAGGTGAAGCAATGAGTTAAATGACCCCAAAACAGGGCAGTATTTATTTTATTCCCCATCACCAGCAATCACAAACCATAATCAGGGAATCCTTTGACCTTTGGAATAACTGACACAGTGTTTTTGCAGGCTGAGCAGAGCAGCCTCCCCAAGAACCCAGGGAAGGGAGGGGCAGGGCTCAAGTGGAGTGCTGTAATTAGCTGCATAATTATTTTCCAGGATAAAAATGTGCAATCTCCACCTCTCTGGCCCTGAGTGGCATCGTTGGGGCTTCTATCATTAAGGTGCCATCTCTGCACTATCAACAGGGGGCTGATAAGAGGAGAGAAACTCTTGGAGATCCACCAGAGGATGGTTTTGTTTCCCAGCTTCCCTCAAGTGGTGTATTGATGCCCTTGTTGTTGTGGCACAAAACAGGATCAGGACAAGAACCAGGGAGGGAAGGGAAAGGTTTGGGAAGGGGAAGGAAGCAAGGAAGGAAGGGAGGGAGGGAGGAATCCAATCTTACAGAAATATTGTTGAAGTGACTCTGACTCTACAGCAAACGACTGTGGAAAGAGTCTGAGTTACCCAGTATACCTAAAAAAAAAGTTGTATAACATTGTGTGTATTGTGTAATATTGTTTGGAACAAGAACAACCAAAGTAATTCCATTATTGTTTCCCCAGAAATCTGTCATTGCACAGTGTCTGTCTGTGCATCTGCTCTTACCTATTTACTCCAACCCCAAAGTTCCTCTCTCTATTAGAGCAACAGAAGCCTTTTTTTCCCCCAGTGTTACCCAAAGCAAGGGTGGATTGGAGAATCAACACCGAAATCTAACTCCAGAATATGCTGGGATCAGGAGAGCTCCTCTCTGCAAAGATTAAAGCCTAAAGCTGCATTAAGGGCACTCCTGTCTCCCTGGTTTGAAGTGTGAAATACCTACAGGAGAAGGACCACGGGGGGATACAAGTTCTAAAAACTTCAAGCAAGTGACATTTTTTTTTCTTTCCAGGCCATGAGGCAAAAAGAAACTCAGAAAAGGCAACTGCCAAGGGACAGAACACAGCAAGAATTTTCACAGGTTTGGAGGAGTTTGGGTTGTTTTTTTTTTATTATTATTGTGACAGAAAGATTCAATTATTCAAACCAAAACAGGACTGAAGGAGCCTGTCAATTAAAGTGACTGATAAAAGTTTACGGCTGCTGTGAAATATTTAGCAGAGGTTGCTGAATTTTTTATGCAAGAAATATTTGGGGCTTGTGAGAGCCTGGTGTTAATATAGAGAAATTAATACAAACACCCAACCTGAGCTTTGCAGCTCCCACAGAAGCTGACATGCACAGGAGTTTACAAATGGATCCAGACAGCCAGCACAGTATTTTTCCCAGTATTTCTCCATCTTTCTGTGCCCTGCTCCCAGCCTCTGCTGCACAAATCTCACCAGGCTTAATCAACAACATGAATGCTGCTGATCCCAATACCTGAAATCCTTGGGTAAATTTATGCATCGGTGGGAAAAGGAGGTTCTGGGACTGCTAATTAGGGAATAAATGACTTAAGCAGCAAGGCAAACACTCTAATTATTTTCATTTGGATGTTACATCACTGGCACTTTTGCATCATTACCAACCTGTTTTCTAAGGCAGTAATTAGGCTTTCACTGTCCACAACTGGCTCATTCAAGCCAGGTTACTGTAAACTCTAAAAAAAACCCAACTTTCAACGCTCCTGCAGTTGAAATTTTTCAGCCCATCAAGATTCTCTACCACAGACTTGAGGCTGCTCTGTTGAGACTCACCCAAATTACTGCAGAGCTGCTCCTTCTAACAGAACTCTGAAGTATTTGGTAAAAAAAAAATAAAAGGAGCCATTTCAAAGTAATTGTTTGTAATTCCAAGGCAAAGCCAAGCAGAAAGCAGGGGCAGTGATTTCATGGTCCACCTGGCACCATCTCCAGTGGAGCCCCAACTTCCAGCCTTGCAATGCTCAAATCAAGCTCTGAAGTTGAAGCAAGAAGATAAGGACATGTCAGCACTGAATACTTGCTGCTCTTATCAATCCAGACAAAGGCTGAGAGGCAAATCTTGCCCAAATCCCTGGAAATGCAGAGCCTTTCTAGCAGACCTTTCTCAAATTCCCTTCTCCAGACACCCCAGAGCTCCTCTGGTGGGGGGGAAAACCTCACAAACCCCTCAAAACAGCACCATTGCCATTGTGTAATTTCAAAATTATTTTAAGTGTGCCCAGATAAATCTTGTAACTACCAAACCTGGCATCTTGTTCCATAAACCAGAATGTTTCATAAACCAGAATGATCTCTTCTTTTGGGCCAGCCAAGGGATTTCTCCTTGGGTATTGCAGACCACGTCTGTTTGCAGAAAAGCAATATAATTTCTACTCTGGAAGGCATAAACTCTGCATGACCAGAGTCCTACTTTGTCAGCTGGCATCATCCTCCATCCTCTCTGGCTCAAAACCACCTTTGGCCTCCAGTCTGCAAAAAACGAGCTGAAAAACCCCCATTCATGGGAGTGAATTGGTGCCTTTTGTAGGCTTTTTGTTGTAATCACAGATATCCCCAGGACAAACTGGAACGTCACCATAACTGAAATAGCAGGATTTACACAGTTTGTGGAACCACAGGCTCTGATTTGTCATTGCTGTTCTTTCCTAGTTAGCCCTGGTATCTCCTTATGAAAGATCAGGACAGTTTTTTTGGTTCCCCCTCTAAGTGTTTCACTGGTTTCTGGTCAGGGGATGATTCTCCCCATCCTGTGCCACGCTGCCACTCTATATGGACACATGGAGTGTCTTCCTCCAAACTCCTCTGGTCTGGAAATGTCCAGGGACCTGCCAACCCCAGCCAGGAAAATGTGAATTAACCTTCTGTTTTATAATGAAAACCTTTTCGAACGCAGGCAAGACTGCGAGCTTTTGTGTAAATGCACTTACCAGAGAAACCATTTTAACAAAACAGAACCTGGAGGAGATTAAAACCCATTCCAGTGCTGACTGATCCATTCACAGCATCACAAACCATTCCAGCACAGACTGATCCATTCACAGCATCACATGTGAGACACCCCCCTAATCACATCTGAGTCATTTGCAGCCTCTCTAAAACTCCTGGAATAAACTGAAACACAGGGATTTGCCAGCAGGGAATGAATTAAGCAGATCAAGGTGAATCTATTGCTGCCATTAGCTCAAAACAAATTCCTGCGTGTGCCTTCCTTCCCCCTGGAGAGTTTGTCACGTCTACAGGGCACGAGTAGAACAACAGCATTTACATTAATATCCTTAACCAGGGCTGGAAAATAAGGCTGGATTATTTATAAAGGGAGCCCAAGGCAGGAACTCGCTGTTCTTGACAACATGATCAGGCAAGAAGAGCTCTCCAGGATCAGAAAGGGAGGCTCAGACATCCTTCCACACCAAACACATCTGAAGGAGTGAAAAAAGCAAACTGTGTGTTCTGGAATAAGAATAAATCCTCCTGTATTTCGTGTCATACAAGATTTTGAAGTGATTGAATGGAAGAGGTTTGGGGAGCATCATCAAGTAGATGAAGCCTAAGCGTGGGTTTGATTTCTCTTCACACATGTTCTCTTTGTGATCCTGGGCAGGGAAACCTCCCTGGGTTTGTCTGAAATGCAGCTCCCCACCTGGGTGAGGGGTTTTGAACAGACAGGGAGCTTCCCCAGGGACTGAAAAGAAGTGATAAACCCCTTCCTTGAGCAGCACAGAGACACTAAATAAATGTCAGTGTTGGCTGCAGCCATGTCTGTGTTCAGCTTTTGCTAGAAATGATGCTGTGGCACCCAGATTTGCTGGTGCAAATCACACAACACCTCTGGGAGCTGGGAGAATGAACCAGCTCTGAGCTCCTCCCCAGCACCCTCACTCACAGGACTCTCCTGTGAATCAACCCCAGCTCATTCATCTCCTCCTCAGCTGTCTCTGGAGCCTCGAGTAAAGGTCTGATTATTAAAATTCCTCTGCTTGATCCTGACTGAAAGGCCAGGCAGACAATTACGGTATTTCCTGTTGCTGTCTTCTGTCAGGGTGACACAGAGGTGGTAATCACAAGCTACTTGTGCCAAGTCACATTCCATCCTCCTCTTGTATTAAATTCTCCCCTAAATTCAAAAATGCCATTCCTTCTCCTGCTCCTGTCAATTTGCTATGGAAACATCACTTCTGTGCACTTGCTTTGCCCTTTCCTTCACTGACTGCTTCCCCTTTTTGCCTTCCCTTCTCCAATTAAATTAAAAATCCTGAGCCCAAATCTCGTGTACATTAACACAGTGCTGTTCCCCAAATCTGCTCAAGTGCTTCCCCCCCTCAACCAGCAATATTCCTCCTTTACTTTGAGCTGGTCTCTGAAAGTAAAACCCCTTTAAAAGAAGATAAAGTTGTTTCCTTCAGCGTTTGAAAGCAGAGATGCAACAGGCCCGCTCACCTCAGTAAAATAAAAATGCAGAATTGCCAGCCTAAAAGGCAGAATTTGCATTAAAATACTGGGAGGTGAAGCTCTCAGTGGTGGGCTCAGCACTTGTGGCTCCTTCCAGTTGAGCAGGGAAAACATCTCTGCAAACATCCATCATCTCTGACCATCCCCTGCCCTGATTAGATTTGGGAGCTGGCAGGGGTGAATCTGACTTTATCTCAGATCTCCATTTCCTGAGTAACGTTATTAATTTATTCATTAAAGCGTTATCTAATTATTGCAAAGAAATCTCCGTCCTGAGCGTCAGATAAGAGCAGCTGTGCCTGCCAGCTCACCAGCACCTTCCCTGCAACAGGACCTTCCACCTGCACCACTGGTTAATGATTTGATTATTATTTTATTATTACCATTATTCAACTCAGCCAAGCCTTTTTTTTTTTTTTTTAATCTTTTTCATACTCTGTTTACACTTTTTAATGAGGTTTTAATCTTCCCTGACATGTTTATTCAGTTTATTTATTTTACAAAAGGAAAGGGCCTCGAGTATAACTAAGGAAATCAATGCTTTTTTTTTTTTTTTTTTCAACCTGGATCCAAATCTCTTTCTAATTCTCCTTTTTAAATATTCCTCAGTCTCAGGGGGGAAAAACACACAGGGTTTGGAAGGATGTGTGCAGAAGGTTGGAGATTTTTAGATTAATACAAGTAAAACACAAATTCTTATGGAAGAGTTGTGAATTCTTGTAAATCTCCCTAAGAATAATCGATTGCAGAATAAACTTAGAAAGAAATTTGAAATAAAAAAGCATTAAGTAGCACTGGCACTGGTCACAGCAGATCAGCATTCCCTGAAAACCCAGCAGTGTGTGTTCTTTTCCATTTATTCCTGCCGTGTTCGTGTGTCTTGTTTGGGTTTGGGGTTTAAAGGGATCAGAACATTGGATGGACAGCCTGAAAATTCCAACTGCAGGTCCTTACAGGGCTGGTGTCCTGTGACACTGTCATGTTGAACACACACCTCCCTCCCTCATATGTGAGATAACTAATAAGATATTTCCCATTTAATTTCCTGAGCAGCACAAGTATTTAAAGAACATAATTGTAGTCAGACTTAATTTACTCTCATTTTTTCTTTTTTTTTTTTTTTTTTTGTTCCCCGTGACTTGCAATCATTTTCCACCATCCTCACGCTGGTTAGCTATTATTTTGTAAATGAACGACTTCATTTCATTTAGTCTCAGATTTAATTGTTCCTTATTGGAAATGTCAGCTTTCACAGTTCATTAATGAGGCACTGGTGGGAAAAAAAAAATAAAATAAAAAAAAAAGCAAGGGAAGAAGTGGGGATGGGGAGAAATAAACTTGCAAGTAATGAAGAGCTTTAGTTAATTGTTGTGTCCATGTGTTTGTTCCACAATCCAAAGGTGTCTCCTGGAGGCTGATTCCTTGCACCAGTGGCTGCACCTGCTCAGTGAGAACCACCTCGTTTAATAAAAAATTGCTGCCTTTAATCATGGCTCTACCTCAGATCCTCTCAGGAGAAGAGGAACAAAAACTACTCCCCGTTTTTCCAGTGGCAGCAACAACAAATCCATCAACCCGAGCCACTGAATAGCACATGAGTTCCTGTAGGATCCTCCAAAGTCCAAAATCATCTCCTTTATTTAATCTACTCAATGGGCACACGAAAATAAATAATGAAAACATATTATTGCTTTCTTTGCCAAGCAGGATGTGATGGAAATGATTAATTGCCTTAACGGTTTTGTCTTTGGTGGTGACATTAAAGGGTTTTTCTAAGTTTATTGGGGCATTTTTTAAGTTTTGCAGAGCCAAAGGGTTGTGGTTTTTTTTTTAAGCAGTGAAACACTTCTGACAATGATGAGCAAAGACAGAGTAAAATCATCTCCATCCACTACTGGAAATACATTAAAAGTTCAAGTTTAGATATCAAATTTTGTGACTCCCAACCATCAGTTAATAAATTCTACTGTCAGAGCAAAATAATCCATGAAACAATCCATGAAATCTTTGTGACATAATCAAGACCAGCAGCTAAAACTGATCTAAATAAGTCCAGCAATGAGAATTCTATTACTGGGGAATGTATCCTGCAATCTGGCCTGTGTTTTGGGTACTTTGGATAAAATGCTTTCCAAGGCAGTCTGGATCAATCAGCATTTCTGAAACACTTCCCATGGAATGGCTCTGACTCCGTGTTCTCGGGCTGCCTTCTGTGCTCACACATGTTTAAATGAAAGGTTCCCCACAGCTTTGGAGGGAAAGGAAACCAAAATAATAATAATAAAAAAAAATAAAAAATAAAAAAAGGCAATTTCATTTTTTAAACAAGCAAATAGTACAAGGAGGAAAAAAACACAAAAAACAACCAACAAACAAATTAGAAATGAGTTTTTGTGTGTTTATGCAGAGCTTCCAAAAAGACAATTGCTGAAAGAAAACAAAGCTTCTGTATGGGGAGTTTGTTACACTTCAAAAGAGGCAAAATTGGCTCAATTTCCCATGGAGAGGAAGGAAAGAAATATATGTTGTGTTCTATATAGTTGAAGACATTAAGAGCTGGACTGAAGTCATGCAAAGTATCTCTCCACTATAAGATGTGCAGAGAAAGAATTTCCCTTGAAGGGAAAATATTTGATTTTTGAATTTTTGAAGGTGTGGCTGAGCTGGACCAGTAGATTTGATCTCAGTAATAGGACCCAATTTCCAGAGATTCAAACCAGTTACTGCTTCCATTTCCTTCAAACAAACACACACACACAAAAAAAAGAACCAGAATGATCCCTGGAGGTTATCACCTCAGTTTCCCCAAGATTACAACCCTGGAATAATCTTCCATAATAGGGGTATTGATAGGTTTAAAAGAGTGTTTCAAAACCGCCTTCAGATTTCAAGAAAAGTACAATATAAATGCAAAACATTTCTATAATAAACACTCAGCTGTACAAACTATAATAATCTTCTTTTTTTTTTTTTTTTTTCCTTCACAACCAGCAAAGGCAAATATAATACACATGCTTATCAAGGTGAAATTATCCCATCTTGGAGAGGCTGTGAATGGAAAAATTCTAACATGGTGTTTCCTGGGCTGAAAGCTCCCATGCAAGTGTAAATTATTATCATTAAAAATAATGAATTCTTTGCCAGGTTTAAGCTCTGCAGCTCGGTCTGGAATTGAAAAATGCTCTGTGCTCAATGAAACCCAGGGGTGTAATGTAAATTTTCCACAGCTTTTAGTTTTCAGCTGAATTCTCCAGGCACAGGATCGGGAGACAAAGCTGAGGTTGGTGAGTCAGTGCCCGAAGTGGCTGCCTTTCAATCAGAATTCCTGGATAATGTGGAGTTGCTTGTTATTTACCAAATATTTGATCAGCTCCTCGCTTCAAAGCTGGGTCAGAGCAGAGCTCTTGGATGTCCTGGACTCATGGAATGGGTTGGAAAGGACCTCAAAGCCCATCCAGTGCCATCCCCTGCCACCTTCCACCAACTCAGGTTGCTCCAACCTGGCCTTGGACACTTCCAGGGATCCAGGGGCAGCCACAGCTTCTCTGGGAATTCCATCCCAGACCCTCCCCACCCTCACAGGGAGGAATTCCTTCCCAATATCCCACCTAAATCCATCTTCTTCACGTGCAAACATGCAGTGATCTCAAAAACCTTGCTAGGATGGAAGTACCAGCAGCCTGTCCACTTTGGGTCAATCCCTTAAAATCTATTCAGAAACTAAATCCGAATTCAAACTTTGTTATGAGGATTTGGGAGAGTTCTTTTGGCACTGAGAACAATTTCTCTGTATTCTCTCGAATTTGCCAAGTCAATTCATTTAGAAAAAGCTGTTTAAGGAGGGACTCTTCCACTCTTTCCCCACACATTTATCCCTTTTAGTGGTTTTTACACCATCAGTCAAGCTCTGGGTGAATTGTGATGCTTCCATGGCTGGCATGTGAGTTTTTAGGAAAAACCCTGCCCAAGGAATGTCCCCCTGCTTCCTGATTTTGGTGGGTGTTTCTGCTCACTGATGGTCTCTAACTGCTACCACTGGATTGCTCTGCTTGCTGAAAACAAGCAAGAAGTGAATGAAAAACAAACAAAGAAAAAGTGTAAACTGAAAAACCTGAAGCAGATGAAGGTACCTGGGGTGGTGTTTGGTGCCTCTCCCACAAACAGGAGGTGCAAATATTTCTTTCCCTGCCACCCCCCACTTGGGCTGCACTTGTTTGTGCAGCAGCAGCTCTTCTGCCACTGAATTAAAAATAATCCTGACTCAATGCTCCTGTGTTCTGGAAACTTGGTAAGAGAATATCCCCTGGCATCCAAAAAAAATAATAATAAAAAAAAAAAATATGCCAGGCAGAACTAATAGGAAAGTCAAGTAAATAAATAGGACAGGTGAAAGTCATTCTAGGAAGTCTAAAATGTGTTTTCCAATGATTAGGAGAAAATAAATAAATGGGTTGCTTGCCTGCAGATGTTCCTGGGCAATTCAGAAAAAGGGAGAGCGAGGCTTTTGTGGGACTATTGAACCTGTGCTATCTGGCATTTGGCAAGTGAGGTGCTCCCATCCCCAATCACAGTTATTTTGCTTTCTAATGCTGACCAGATGGTCAGTTTTTGTGTGGCAGCAGAGGAGGGGGATGAGGGGAGGGGTGGACTGTCATTACAACAACGTGTGGAACTCTGCTGCTCCCACTGCAGTGAAATGGCTGGAGTGACACCAAATTTGGATTCCCTGCACATTTATTTCCTATGCAGAAAGAACTGCCTGCAAGCAAAAGGGAGTTATTTCCTCTCTCCAAATGCTCTTGCCTTATCGACTAGAAAACGTTACAATGATAAAAATAATAATCTCGGGGGTGAACTGGAGTCCCAGAAGGGCCTTGTCAAGGGGAGGAATAATTGTTAGCCCGAGCTGATTAAACAGCAATATTTTCCCGGACTGAGACGATGGCTGAGAAATCATCCAGGAGACGTCGGGCTCAGCATCCCGAGCTCGTCAGGAATGGCTAATTTGCTCGGAGAGCCGTTCTGAAGGAGCTGATGGCTCGTCTCTCCCCCTCCCTCCAGCCACACTAATTGTTTATTAGCATACAAAGGAAGCGGTGACCTTTAAAGGCAGCTTATTGTCCCTGCTAGGCAGGGGAAATGAAGCCTCGGCACAGCCAGCAGGGCCCGGGCTCCCTTTTATTTTTAGGGAAGTAACCTTTGAAGCGAGGAACTCTTTCAGCAATAGCGTTTTCACACTCTATATTTAATAATCAGGGGATTAAGCAGGGAAACGTGTCATTTGCTACTTGGTTTCGCGTTCCAAACGCAACAGAAAGAATTAAGGCTATTTTAAGTGAAGTAATAGCTGCACAAATGGGAGTGTTTGGGGGATTTAAAAGCACATTATAAAGGGTTTGAGCACAAACCCCACACCCCTCTTGTCCTGTGAGTGGGAACCACCAGAAGAGCCTGGATCCATCATTCCAGCTCCCTCCCATCAAGTTCATGAGACCCCCCCCGTTAAACTTCCTCTTCTCACAGCAAAAAAGTCTTCAGAGAGCTCCTTCTGAAGACACAAAAATCCCAAACCACGTTTTGGAAAGACTTTTAGCTTCGTAGGAACAGAGAAACCCACTGAGAAACCGAACCCATCCAAATTATCCTGGAAAAAAACGGGAACCGAAGTGTGGCTTTAACTTTAACAACGGCCAAGCCTCATTTTTTTGGGTGAACCATCTTCATGCAGGAATAAAACTTTCATTCCAGCTGGAAATCTGAGCCCCATCAAGCTGAACTAAGAGGGTTTCACCAGCACAAGAAAAACACAAGAAAAACAGCACATTCTAAACATCTGAACGTGCCTTGTTTGGTCAAGTTTTGGTTACTCCTTCCCAGCAGCAGCAGAGCTGCTCCAGCTGCACTTCAAACCATGCCTTTCAAGGGTCCCAGAGGAGATGTTTTGTATCCTGAAAAAAAATATTATATATATAAAAATATATATATAATTATTATATACACTATATATTTTATATATATATTTATATATACATATATATATATAATAAATATTGGTCTCCAATCTTCATATTTGGCTCACCAAGCATCTCTGAAAAGTTGTCCAAAGGTCAGGACCCCTGAAAGAGCCTGGATCTCCTGCCTTGGCCATAACCAGACAGGGCCAAACTCTACAGAGCCACTCTTTAATGCCCCTCCTTGCCCAGTGAATGCAATGCCAGTGATGATGATGATGATGATTTTATTTCATTTATTCCCTAACAGGAGCGTTTGGAGGCTGGTTAAAGGTATCCACAGGAGAGGCAATTTCCAGGACCTTGCAGAGACCGGGCAATCTGTGAGATGGGAGAGTCTTAGTCCATTTAGTTGCTGAGCCAATTCAGGATAATGTTATTTAGTGTAAATTTCCATTTGGATGAATAGTAAAGAGCTTGATCTATAACGTCTGTAATTGAATTAGCAACCTCTTTGTTTCCCTATTCTCTTTATGGCCAGGCCATGTCTGCATTTTGTGAACATTCAAAATTACAGCAGGCGAGCCATTAGTTGGGGAAAGTGCCACATAATGCCCTTTTGGAAGTGGATTTTTATTTCATTCCACTCTTTTTTGCCTTCCCAGAGAAGTGATGTTTGGCCATTGGCTGCTGTTCTCCCCCAGCTCCTGCTTAAATCTGCTTTGTTTCACCCAAATTTGATTAGATTCCATAGATCTTCTTTGCATGGCTGATATAGTTTGACCCCTCCATGCCCCAAGCCAGGGTTTCAGGACTCATTTGTTTTCCCATTATTTTTTCAGACAGGAATAGTAATGGGAGATTAGGAAAGAAAAATATAAGAGACTAATTTAACAAGGGATTTAAACACCTGCTTAATTACATCTCTGCTGAGGGCAGCACTGATTCAAGTGCTTAATTGGGTGTTGTTATTTGAAAATATGGAAGAATTGCATGGCAAGAGGTTTGTAAAAGTACTGGAATGTGTAACAACATCCACCATTTATTCTAATGCTCAGCATTAAACCAGAAGGCTGCATTTGGAATTTAACCAGTGGATCCTCATGCTGGGCTGAAACTCACTGAAGAAAATGGATTATGACACAGGATCAAGGATTTTCTGCCTTTAACTGCAGAGAGATGTTTGTCTAGAGTCTCCCTGCAATTTTTAAACAAGACTTGAGCAGGAAAAAAGCTGGATTCTCCCGAGATTCCCATAAAACCGTGTCCACTGCACGTCCCTCTCCACCAGGATCAACACCTCCCATGCAGGATCCAGAATTAGTAGATTATTCCTGTGGTTGTACAAACAGGAAAATGTGGTGGGATTCGGTCAAAAGTTGGACTTGGTGAGCAACATGAAGAGGAATGGAATGACTGGGAATCCAGTGAAGAGCAGGAGAACAAATTCATGTCACCCAACTCAAGGGAGCTTTCTGGAATGTGAGAGGGAATTATCCTATCCAAGGCATTTTTCCAAATGCAACTGACACCCTGAAAGTGGAGAATGATCTGCAGGAAACCCTGTTTTGATGCATGGAAGAGGCTCCCCGAGGATGTGTGGGGTCAGCATCCCTGGAAGTGTTGAAAACCAAAGGCACTTCAGGATGATGGGCACAGTGGGATTTGGTCAAAGCTTGGACTTGATGGTCTCAGGGGTCCTTTCCAACCTTCATGATTCCATGATTCCATGAAACTGAGCTGCAGGGTTTCAGTCCAGAGCAGAATTCTAAGCAGATGTTTAGCTCAAGGAAGAGAATCCAAATGAAACAGGGCCCAAAGCAGCCAATTATTGTCCCCTAAAAGCAGTGAGTGGTCCCTTTATTGCTCTCTTGGACATCCAGCTGGACCATCCTCCGGCCTCCTGAGCATCAGCATCGCATCCATGAGACCTGCACCCCTAAATGTGAAGGATTTCCAGGTCCTCCAGCTAAATTTGGACGAGTTACAACTTCACAAACTCCCAAGCACCCCAACAAACCCCCTGTGCTTACAAGGACGGGCAATCCTGCAGGTGGGAGCAGAGCAAACCAGCTCATCTGAGAGGTTTAAATGCCAGCACTGCAGAGGGTGAACAGCAAAAACCCGGTGTGGGGAGGGAATCCCCCCTCCCAAGAGCAAAACAGAGCTCCCTAAAACCTTTGGAGTTCTCCCCACGTGGATTTCCCCACTGAACAGGGCTCTGGATCGTGTTAAGCCCCTGACTCGGAGCATCCTTTCCCCCCCTCCTCTGATGGTGTCAATGCTCAGGGCTCCTGCCAAAATCTCTTGCTGGGAGGCAGCTGGAAAACCACACAGAGCCAACACCCCCCCATCCCAGCCAGGACAGCAACTCCACAGCCAATTCCTTCAGGGCCCAATTATTCACCACAAAACCCAAGGACAGGGACACGTTTCTGACTTCAGACACTTCCCAGCCCACTTCATTTCTTCTGCTTCGTTTCCCATCGTCAGAAATGAAGAAAAAAAAAAACCCCAACAAACCCAGTTTTATGGAAGATTCTGTCCTGAATTTGAGGCTGGTTAATATTGAAGCAGAAAACACTGGATATTCATGTAATCATCCCGATTATCCTCAATATGATGTTGCTAAAAGCTAATCTGTGTTGGGCAGAATTGTTTAAAATAACAACATCTTTCTAAGCCACAATTATATTTTTTTTTTTAACTAGTAAACATTTGGGTCCCTGGGCTACTTGGGGATGGGATCCAAGATCTCAGGATTTAATATTCCCAGTGGGAATTAAAAGCAATTACAAATAAAAACCTTACCAAGTAACTGGGCTGCTTGCTGCCAGAACTTAATGTAACAACAACAACAACAAAAAAAAAGGGAATAAATCAAATGCAAACAAACAGCAAAATATTGCATATGTAAGGATGAGATGAAATCAGATAACTCACAGCAGTGTGTTGTTTCAAAGCTGGACTTCAAATAAATCCTGGAAATTATGTTGACTGAAGAAATCCACACACTTGCCAGTGGTCTGTGGTGTGAAAAGCTGCTCAGTGCCATCGTTCCAGGTTTAACATCCCCCCACAGCACTCGAGGGACTTTGGATACAATCATTCTGGGGGGAAATGATATTTATGGGTGTGCTCAGGTGGAGGTTTGATTTTCCACGATCCTGTTGGAAAAGCAAGCTGAGAAATGGGGCCAGGGGAATAAAAACAATCAGCCCTGACGAGGCTGATCAGGGATGTTCATCAACTCCATAGTCGGGGCTGATGTAAACACTGCCTGAAGGGAAGAGGCAGGAGGGTTAAAAGGAATTGTTCATTCATTGTTAGAGCTCCTCTCCATACCCATGTTATCTTAATTAAACAATAAACTCGGGGTCAGCTCCTGCAAAATGCCAGGAGTGCTTAAAGCAAAGATTTGCACACAGGGAAGCAAAAGGTGCCAGGAGAGTTAAAAAAAAAAACCAAAACAAAACACAATAATTCTCCACTGAGGCTGCCAGATCCCAGCTGGGAGCAGAAACTCAGGGCTCAGGAATTCCTGGAGAATATTGATATATCCTTGGAAAAGCTGCACACACACAGCCCCTCCTCCCCACTGCCTTTTCCTCTCAGCCAGCCCTGGAAATCCAACGTGAGGGCATTTCGATGGTCAAACCATTTCAAACTTGTTCCAACAACAAACTTTTCAGCTGAAGTCTCACCATTTCCCACAGAATGAATCTCTCCATCATGAGCAATGACACAAATACAAATTGCTTTTTCATATAGAACTGTGCAAAGTACACATTTTAACAGCAGACCCTCTTCCCAAACCCTTTCATAGATCATTAACACGCTTTCCTTAATAGCCCAACCCTGTGTTCAACAGTCCAAGAAAATACATATTCCTATAAATTCATTACCACACTTTTTTCTTTTTTTTTCCAGGGGAAATTGCCCCAGGGTTTCCTCATTTATATTTCCATGCAGCAGATTTTTATTATGATCTAGTGAGGTTATGGCAGCTTTTCAGGTTGCAGTTTATACACAAAAATTTATATTGTCTCATTGCATTTTGCTGATAGAGGAGAGCCAAGACTGAAAGAAAAATCAGGTTTTGCAAGTCTGAAGCAGCTCTTTCCTACCAGTGTGGCATTTACTGTTTGAGAGTGAAACCCATGGAGCTAATTCCAGTTGTGTTTGGGCTCTTCTGCACTCCTGGGCGAGGAAAGGAGGTCACAGCACCTGGAATTCTGTAGTTTAGTACCTGGAATATTTGACCCAGAGCAGGGGGCCCATATAGAGTCATGGAACCATGGAATGGTTTCAGTGGGAAGGGACCTTAAAGGCCACCCAGTTCCACCCCTGCCAAGGGCAGGGACACCTCCCACTAGCCCAGGTTGTGATAACCTGGCCTTGGACACTTTCCAGGATCCAAGGGCAGCCACAGCTTCTCTGGGAATTCCATTCCTGCCCCTTCCCTGCCCTCACAGGGAGGAATTTCTTCCCAATATCTAATCTAAATCTGCCCTCCTTCAGCTCAAGGACATTTCCACTCCACATCCTTGTGAAAAGTTCCTCTCCAGCTTTCTTGTAAGCCCCCTTTAAGTACTGGAAGACCATCCATTCACCACAAGTCCCTGAAAAACACCCCAAAAAGCTAATTATTGGTTAATACCATTCTGAATGAGACTGTAGAATCACAGGATCAAAGAGTCAGCCAGGCTGGAAAAGACCTCTGGGCTCATGGAGTCCAACCTGTGACCCAACCCCACCTTGTCACCCAGCCCATGGCACTGATGCCACATCCAGGCTCTACTCAAACCCCTCCAGGGACGGGGACTCCACCCCCTCCCTGGGCAGCCCCTTCCAGTTTCTGATCACTCTCTCTGGGAAGAATTTCTTCCCCATGTCCAACCTAAACCTCCCCTGGGGCAGCTCAAGGCTGTGCCCTCTTGTCCTGCTGCTGGTTCCTGGGAGCAGAGCCCGACCCCCCCCGGCTCCCCCTCCTGTCAGGGAGTTGCAGAGAGTGAGAAGGTCCCCCCTGAGCCTCCTCCTGTCCAGGCTGAGCCCCCCCAGCTCCCTCAGCTGCTCCTCCCAGCACTTGTGCTCCAGCCCCTTCCCCAGCCTCGTTGCCCTTCTCTGGACACCCCCGGCTCCCGTTCAGCTCCCTGTCAATCAGAACCCCAATCAGGAGACGACAAAGGAAAAGGCTGAACTGGAAAAGGCAAACTCCTGCTGACTGGTGGCTGCCGTGAGGACACGGGAGACAGTTTAATTTCCAATGCAAATGACTGGGGAGATGAGCAGCGGGTTCATCTGTCACATCTCTGAGCCCACCAGCTGCACACCCTGCCCGGGGCGACGGCCACGGCCCCGCTTTGATTTGTTGTTGTTGATTGCTGCCTTCATGTTCACTCATCCCGCTGCACCAGAATGTTTCAGGGGCTCATCTGTTATTATTAATATTAATAATCCCCAGCACTTTCATCCGAAGAGCTCAAGGCACTTTCACAAACGTTAATTAGGCCTCACAACACCCCCAGGGGGGAGCAAACTTTGGAGATGTCTTGGAAAGGTCAGAGAGGGTTTGGTTTAAAGCAGCAGCTTTGGGTAAATTCAAAGGGCTGAGGAACAGGAGACATGAGCTCAAGTGCCATTTTCATCACTGATGCTCCTCTCAGACAAGTGACACGGTATTGCTGTGCCTCAGCATTCCAAGAGAAAAAGTTGGATCGTAGGGGAAGTTTGGCTGGAAGGACAAGCTCACAAATTATGGAAAGAGATGCTGGACAAGCTGGGCTCACAAACAAAGACTGATGGGTGTCATCAGAGCAGTACCTGGCACCGCTCCTTTAATGCATGGGCTGGAAGTGCTCCATAAATTCCACAGGAGCCTCCAGTTCCTCAGGACTGAGAGAGCATGGAATGGTTTCAAACTGACAGAGAATAAGTTTAGATGAGATACTGGGAAAAAATCCTTCCCTGTGAGGGTGGGGAGGGGCTGGGGTGGAATTCCCAGAGAAGCTGTGGCTGCCCCTGGATCGCTGGAAGTGTCCAAGGCCAGCTTGGACAGACCTGGGTTGGTGGGAGGTGTCCCTGCCCGTGGCAGGGGTGGGACTGGATGGGCTTTAAGGTCCCTTCCAACCCAGACCATTCAATGATTCCATGATCCAAAGGCAATGAAAACAGAGGTCTTTACAGCCCCAATCAAAATGTTCCCATGGACATTCCCAGTGCCACTCTCACTTCCAGTAACCCGGGGAATGGCCCTTTGGTGCAGCATCTGGAAGCCCCTCCAGAAGCTCAGGAGAGGGAGGAACTTCTGTGGGACCTGCAGGCCTCCAAGAGCCGCTCTCAAAGAAGTGACCACAGCCAGGTTTTTCCAGGAATGCCACCGGCCATGTGACATCAGCAGTGAACAAACCAGGCTCTGCCCATTAAGGAGAAACGATTCCAAGAACATCCCTTATCGCTTCCACATCTAAACCCAGACCCATCTCTCCAGGGGGGGTTGGGAGCTCTGATTCTCTGAAATGCAGCTGCTGCTCCTCTTCATTAAGCTGTGCCCTCTTGGGTTTGTCCTCGTTGCTTTCTCTAAAGCAAACAACTCATCCCTTCTCATCACCGGGATTTCGGGGAAAGAGATTTCACTGGTGATGGGCAGAGAGATAAAACTGAGGTAAGAGCACACTGAGTGCCACAGAACCCATTAGGGGAGGAAACACTGAGTGACTGCAAATAACTTCTTAATATTTCCTTATTCCAGGAAAAAAAAAAATTAAAAACAATCTCTGATGTCTAGAATGTGAGAGATCACATTGGGCCACTGAATTAAGAGACGATCTGGGAGAGGTGCAGCAGTGAACTAAAGATTTCTGAAACCAGCATTAGCTGAAAAGAAAAATAAAACCCCTAAATGAGACTATTTTTCAATGATTCAGCAGGAACCTGCCCTGAAAAACAAGCCTCCACTGCCTTCAGTGAAACTCCTGTTTAATATAGTCAAGACTCCTGTTTCTGACCCCCTGTAATTTTTATATTCACAGGATGTTTTCTGAACAGTCTGAGGGCTGGGCAGCTGATGTTGCACTTGTGAGGACTCTTTAAGAATTTTATGAGCTTGCAGAACATTTCTCCTAATGTTTAAGAAGGAAAATTTCTTGTAATCAGAGAATCCCAGAATGACTTGAGTTGGGAGGGACCTTAAAGATCATCCAGTCCCACCACCTGCCATGGGCAGGGACACCTTCCACCAGCCCAGGTTGCTCCCACCTGGCCTTGGACACTCCCAGGGATCCAGGGGCAGCCAGAACTTCTCTGGGAATTCCATCCCAGCCCGTCCCCACCCTCCCAGGGAGAAATTCCTTCCTAATTTCCCATTTAAACCTACTCTCTGTCAGTTTGAAGCCATTCCCCCTTGTCCTGTCACTCCATCCCTTGTAAATAATCTCTCTCCATCTTTCCTCTTGGCTCCTTCAGGCACTGGGAGGTGCACCAGGAGATGTTTCTGCAAACACAGAAGACTGAACTTCAGCAGGAAGGAGGTGTTTGGGATAAGGAGCAGGAAAGCAGGGATGGGATGGAGCTGAGCTGGGCTGGGCTGGGCTGAAAATACACCTGACACAGAAAAGACATGGAATTATCCAGAAGAGACAAGATACCCTGAGCAATTTCCTACCTCTGACGAGTGATTTCAAGGGCTCTCAAAGCCAGCAGCCAGCACCACGGTAAGATCTGAGACACCTGCACCATGAATAAAACATCTGCACATTCCAGAAAGGGCAGAGGAGCCTCCGGATACAGGAAGGGGGTGGAAGAAGCAAAAGTTCAGCTCCCACTTTCTGCTGCCTTGAAAAAGCCACTCTGCCCACAATTTTTGTAACTGCCCACAGAAGGTCTCTCCCTGAAATCCTTCAGGGATTTTATTTCTGTGGCCCACAAACCCTTCCTCATGCCTGACTTGTTTTCCTCTGTTCCAGTTCCAGGTTGCAAAAACCAGGTGGGAGAAAGAAGGAAACAGATACAGCCAGGGCAGTCCAAATAATCAGTTTGCATGTGAAAGTACTCAAGGATAAAAACAACCAAGTTTAAGTTTTATTCACATTTAGGTTTGTCTTGGGGGGGGTGAAAGGGAGTGAGAAGGACAAAGGCAAAAGGGAAGCACAGCTGGTTTTATGGTTGTTAATGGAATTATTGCATGTTTTGCATTCTGTCGTTCTCCTGATGAAGTCATGGTGCCTTGCAACAGGATTTACTCCCTGGGATAATCCTGAACTGCTTTTCCTCCTTCTTCTGCTCTTTGGAAAAAAAAAGAAAAGGTAATGAATTAGTCAGCTGATCAATTCTGTAACTCACAGTTGCCAAGCAGCTTTGAGGCAATTTAGTGATTTGGATACTTATTTCCTCCCTGTACTGATGGCAGGAGATGATATAAGGATATTGAGTCTTAATAATCTATTCATTCCCCTGATCAAACTGAGGGGACCAGAATCAGAAGTATCTTTTCTTTATGGTAATTTTGGCTTTACAAGAGCCTGTTTTTCTGCTGTGCGTTGTCTTTGCATCCGTTTAAGCCCTGAAAAAGAAAAAGCACCCAAACCCCCCTCTCCCTTCCCAGGTCTTGCACCACCCACAGATGGACACTCAGGAGATTTAAGATGCATTAATTAAAATGATGAAGTTAATGAACACAAGGGAAATGTGAGCATTGTCATTCAGAAGCCAAGTGTCTCCTGCTCACTGCAGTTTAATCCTCCTTCCAGGATTAATGTCAACAATGGAATTTAAATTCTCTGAACACCTTATCAGATTGGCATTTCCACCCAGCTATTAAACATTTATCACAACACCAAAAGCCTGTATCTAATTCTTTTCATCCACACATCTCCAATTGTCCTGTAAAAGAGCCCTAACACAGCGCTGCCCTCGTGACAGGACACCAAGGAGGGGCCAAGGAGCACATGAGAGAGGTGACTTCTTCCCTGGGAGGGTGGGGATGGGATGGGCTGGGCTGGAATTCCCAGAGAAGCTGTGACTGCCCCTGCATCCCTGGAAGTGTCCAAGGCCAGGTTGGATGGGGTTTGGAGCAACCTGGGCTGGTGGGAGGTGTCCCTGCTCATGGCAGGGGGGGTGGAACCAGCTGATTTTAATGTCCCTTCCAACCCAATCCATTCCATGATTCTCTTCAGACCCTGCATCCTGGAAACCAGAGGGGCCAAGCATTAACCAGGCCACCCAACTCCATGTTCAGTAATTCAGCATCATCTCTACACCACAAACATTTGATTTACACCCACAGTAAATGCTGTTAACTTCGTATTTGGTGCCATTTCTTCTCTCCCTCCTCATTCCTGCTACTAAACAAGTAAAATCCAAAGGAATCCTCCTCCAAAGGCACAGATTTGTTGTGAGGTGCATTTATGATTTGCCCCAGAAGGCTCCTGTCTCTCTCCCTGAGAGTCTATTACTCAGCTTAATGGATCTTTAAGGCCCTTTCGGTTCTGATGACAGGTGGAATTTTCACCGGGAGCTTTTGTTTGCTTTGCTTTCTTTTCCCTTTTAAAGCCAATTCCTGCCTCTCAGGAAGTGGGAAATTCCGAGGGAAGCATCAACAAAGACCTTAAGCACAGAGCCCCAGCCAGCTGGCTACAGGATTGAGAGAAGAGGTAAAATCTGATGTAGGGATGGATTTCTTTGGGTGCCCAGGTGTGGAGAGGGAAGCAGCAGGTGAGAAAGGACCCCAGAGCAACCATTTGTGGAGAGAAGCAAATCTACCTCAAAGGAAACAGGAACTCAGTGAGGATTATTGCTGTTTGAAACAATAATCTGGTTACTATTTATTCATTTCTGCAGAGATGAGAGAAAACCTCTGAAAGCACAGAGGTCTGTAAATGCTGCAACACTTGTGAGCAGGAACAGCTCAGGTGATGTTACATCCCCTGAAAAACAGGGGTGATTGTGCTGCTTTATTTGCTCAGGTTTATTTGCTCTAAGCACTTCTGATTTTCTGGTGTTAATCCTTTCCTCTGGTGTTACAAGACAAGAAGAGGGGCAGGGGGAGCAGCACCTGGAAATGTTTCTGTGAGACTGAGAACTTCTGACTTCAAATCTGTTCAAAGCCAAGCACGAGTGCCACAGATCCACTTGAGAAAAGAGGGAATATTTTGGAATATGTGGGATGGTTTTGTCCTAGGAGGTGCCTCCCTGTGCTGTCAGGCCTGCCCAGAGCACCCCGTCCTGTGAACAACCAGCTTGGTTGGAAGGAATCTGAAGCCAAAACAACAAAAGAAACTTTGGGCATCGAAAGAAAACTTCCCTCAGTTCTCATTTTGCATGGAACCCTTTAGAGTTTTCAAAACAAACCCAAACCCTCAAACTCCAGAAGGAGACACTGGAACAGCCAGTCCCCACCAGAGGCACTGGGATGCGAAGACTCAGATTAAAACAGCGTTTTTCAAAAGCAAAAGAACACAATAATAAAAGCCTCACTGAGTAAATTACAATAAATTTCATCCTGGAAGTCTGAGTTGGCCTAAAAAACAACAAACACTTCTGAAGGAAACCATTTCTGATGTTTCCCTGGTACCACAAGTGCTTCACCTCCTTTCTTTAACTCCGCATTTCAGTTTTGTGTTTTCACAACAAAGTGTCTCTTTCCCCTTAATTATAATTTTCCAGCCCATTTAGTTCCTGCTCTGGGTTCCTGTCACTCTCATCACGCAGGAAGAAAATAAGAAACAATCTTTTTCTTCTTCTTTTTTTTTTTTCTTTTTTCCCCCCCCTCCCTTTTCCACGAGCACGGTTTCTCCTCATTAAGGCAAGTCTTCCATAAATTCATGGCTCGTGTGGCGAGGAGAAGGTCACTACATGTCATTACAATCTGATTAGACAAGACTGTTTTCCAAACTCTCTCCACTGTGTCCCCAGCACTGGCTCAGGCTGTCACAACAGCCCTTCCCCTGCCACAGCCTGTGTTTGTTTGCCTGGAGAAGGGCTTTGGGTAATGAATTAAAAAAAACAAATAAACAAAGAAAACGACAAAGAAAAAAAAAAACACCTTTAAGAAATTTATTAAACAATTATTTTTCAGTTGGATCAGTTCCTCCAGTTGCCTCACTGAGAGATGAACAGCTCTACCACCAGCATGAGCTTTGTTTTCAGAGGCAATTTGGGTTCACCTGACACAGCGAGTGGCAGCCCTGTGGCAGTGCCAGGGAAAATCTCCCCTGCCCAGGGTGGCACTGGGATGCTTTAAACAGAAAGCAGAACTTTTCCTGTGCATGATTCCCCTTTTTACAGGAGCTCCTCAGCTCTGGAGCCAGGCTGGGAGAGCTGGGGGGGTCACCTGGAGAAGGGAAGGATCCAGGGAGAGCTGAGAGCCCCTTGCAGGGCCTAAAGGGGCTCCAGGAGAGCTGGAGAGGGACTGGGGACAAGGGATGGAGGGACAGGACACAGGGAATGGCTTCCCAATGCCAGAGGGCACAGAGAGATGGGATATTGGGAAGGAATCCTTCCCTGTGAGGGTGGGGAGGGGCTGGGATGGAATTCCCAGAGAAGCTGTGGCTGCCCCTGGATCCCTGGGAGTGTTCAAGGCCAGGTTGGAGCAACCTGGTCTAGTGGAAGGTGTCCCTGCCCATGGCAAGGGGGGTGGAACCAGCTGATTTTAAGGTCCCTTCCAACCCAAACCATTCCATGATTCCATGCTAGAAGAATAGAAGATGAAGTATCTGCAACATGCCCAGAGCTGAAGCTCAATTACTGGGCAGGGCAGACAATGGAACGGGGATGATCCCACGTTTGAGGAGACACCCGGCACTTGTTCGAACTCCCTTTTTCCACCCGAGGATTTGCAAGCAGCTTTCAAACACTGACCCCTCCAATCTCCAGCAGGCCCTTTCATAGCTCTGCCTCTGTGTTCCCTTCCACAGGAGCAGCAGGAGATGAGGAACAGCTTCCCAGCCACACCAGGACGTGGTGTTATCTGCCAGCAGATGGATTTCAAACAGCCTGAGCAGCTCTCAGCGTGCCTGTTCTCAGCAGCCTGCAGCTTCCAAGTGGGATCTTCTGGGCCTGGTGCCCTGTTCAAATATCCCAAAGGTCCCAAATATCCCTGAAGGGCAGGGAGAAATAACGTGGTTTGTTGTAAAACTGGAACCAGCTTCTGCTGATTCTCTCTGAAGGGCCCAGAGTTGCTCCCGTGGTTCTGGGAACTGGGACGGGCACCAATCCCAAGGTTTTTTTAGTGGGATGAGCAGGCTGAAGGTGGAATCCCTGCCTGGCATCGCTGAGCCCTCATTCCCAGGCCCTTTTCAAGGTCTTTCAGCCCCCTCTCAGCTCATCCATCTCCACCAGAAGATGCAGAGTTGTCAGAACCAATGGCTGGTGGAACAGATGGCAAAGGGAAGTTAATTGATCTGCTGGGGCAGCCTGAGCTGATCATACATGCAAAGATCCATAATGGACTTCCATCAGCAGCGAGGAAAAGTCCTGTCACAGGGTCTGTTACGGGGGCATTTCATGATGCAAACCCAAATTCCAGCTTAGTGGCTTCCTGTGTCCAGTGCAGGAAACTTCACTTCTTAAAATGACTGTGGGAAAAGCACTTTAAAGCTTTTTTTTTTTTAATTTTCTACAAAGTAAAATTTCTTCTCAGTTCTACAGCTGGAATTTTTTCACTGTTTTTTCACCTGTTTCCCTTTGCCCTTTTTGGTTTTTTTTTTCAAGTCTGTGTTAAAAGGAGAAGCATCTCTACATTTTGTTACAAAATGTCTCTGGCAGCAGAGAGAGAGAGAAAACTCAAAGAGGGGTGCTCAAAAAATCAGAAAATCAGCAGCAGTGTTACTCTGAAAAACATACCCCTAGCACAGCCACACTGAAAATTATAGCACATTATGGAGTCATAGAATCCCAGAATGGTTTGGCTTGGAAGGGACCTTAAAGCTCATCTCATTCCTGCAAGGGCAGGGACACCTTCCACTAGACCAGTTCTTAGAATAATAATAATAAAAAAAATACATTAATCCAGCTCTTGGAAATCATTAAAAAGAAAAGATAGTCGGGTATTTCAAGCAATTTTAAATTCTGGGTGAATTATTTTTTTCCCCAGAGTAACAAATTAAAGCACATATGCAAGACTAAAAGAGTGTTTAAAAGAGAGCCCTGGTACAAGGACAAGCCCTGGCTCAGCCCAGCAGGGTTGGAGCACTTGCACAGGACACTCCACTCCCTCCTCCTCTGAATAAAACCAAATACAAGCCTCAAGCACTGGGAGCAGGTCAAAAATCCCTTCAAGTGAGGCAGGCTTGGTTATTTTCCCTTTTTTAATTTTAATTTTGGAACCAGCTGCTGGTTGCTGTATTGGCTGAGGTGCTAAAAATATCAGGATTTCCTCATTGCAGTGCAGTCTATTGTGGCAGATACTGCTGTAAAGCCTGGATTAAATGCATATATTTAGACAGATCACAAATCATGCACACATATAACTAATGATAAAGAAATGTTCCTGAGGTTGGGAGATTAAAATTTGCTTCCCACAATTAACACGTCGCTCTAAACCAAAAGACTACCAAAAAAAAACCACACCCCAAAAAAGCTCTGTTGGACTGACAGGAACTTTTTGCAAAGATACCAATCAGAATAATTCTGTATAAAATTCACTCTATAGAAATGAGGGTTTAAATAGCTACATATGGATTAGTAAAATAAAAGCCTTTCCCAGCGTTACGTAGATAACACTGGGACTGACTTTTAGGTTAGATGTGAGATAATTCCAGAGCAGGGATTGATAAGGAAGTGCCAATGTAAGCCCCTGAGTTGCATATTATATTGAATTATGTTCATTCCCTGTTTATTTGGACATCTCAGTGACCTCAGGGGCATTTTCTGTCCCTCCTGTGCTGTCTCTCAGCGGGCACCTGCAAATGCCCCAATGGGAGTGTTCATTTCCCAGCACCTCCTGGCATCCAGAAACATGGAAACCTTGGCTTGTGTGCACTGCTGCCTTTAGGAAAACACCTTTTATTTACTTATTTTTTACTAGAGGAGGGGAGAATGCTTGGGAGTGACAAGAAAATCTGATCCAAGGCATTCCACCTGTTCTGGCCTCAGCACCACGAGGCTGGACAGGGCTGGGAGCAGTGGGAGGGAACTGGGTGAGTTTAAAGCTCCTTCCAACCCGACCCACCGTGGGATTCTGCAACTCACACCTCAATCTGAGCCCGTTTTACACCAGCAGGGCCATCCCAACATCTCCCGAGCTCCTCCATAATGCAGGCGACACCACTTCATCTGCAACTCCCACAGCCAACTCCCTTTACTTTTTAATAACCCCACATATATATATTTCATCCCCAAAACTGTCATTCAGGCCTTCAAACAAAGGCAGACATCACAGAAGAAGGTTTATGATTCCCTGAACTCGGAGGATTTCCACTCTGCACTCATTATTTCTGGCAGACTCGCCGCTGCCGGGAGGTTTTCCCTCCTTCTCCTCGGTTATAAATATTCCATGCAGACTTTTAATTAGAGCAGCCTGTTTGTTGGCTGAGACAAAAGAAATTGGATCCCCCCCCTCCTCAACCATTTGGATGGACTTACACTAATATATCCACATCAAATCCCTGCATAAACAAAACAGAGGCTGCTTTAGTGAACTAGAAGTTCTAATTGCTCCTCACCAACAGGTGTTGCACGGTTAGAAAGCAAAACAAATGTTTGCTCTGGTCCTCCCTCTAATTAGCAACAGATGAATTAGCAACTGAAAGAAAATACAGCCACTTCTTAGCCCGTTGTCTGGGTTTAAACTGATCTTGTGGAGGGCTTCGTTTTGGATTTGCTGAGGAAGTTGCCAGAATGAGCTGCAGGAAGCACTGAAGCATGAGAAAAGCCAGAGGAACTCCAGAGGGAAAGAGAAAGCAAGAAGAATAAGCAGCACGGTTCTGATTTCCTGCCTTTGAGTCTTTCAGACCATCTTCAGACAACTTTAATGTGCTGTTCCATAAGAGAGGGACTGCCCTCCTGCTTGTGCAGACCTGGGTGAGGATTTGATTTGGGCTCTCATTTAAAATCACAGAGGCCCAGATTGGTTTGGGTGGGGAGAGACCTTAAAAATGCATCCATGGGCACTTTCCTCTGGACCAGGATGCTCCAAGCACTGTCCAATTTGCTTAGGACTCCCCCAAAACACAAGATTTAATGCAAGCTGACGTGGCAGACGTTGTGCTGCCCTCCCTGAGAGCTGAGCTTTCAGGATTTGCCCCTGGTTCCCATATATTGGCAAACACATGTCTGTGTCTAGAAGAAAGAATAACATCCCCCCCGCTCCCCCAGCTTGCCCTCGCTGCCAATTCAGCTTTTTATCTCCCGATTTAGTTAATTGATTTACAAATTACAGCAATGAAAAGGAACCAGTGATCCTATCAAGCCATTTAACACCCTGCCCTACGCAGAAGCCTTGGGGACACCGGGTGACACCCAGTCAGAAGAGAGACAACAAATCCCTCTGAATTTCACATCTGGAATAAACTGTCAATTAAACCAGCAAAATCGAGGATCTGTACGTCACAAAAGGGTGGTGGGAGGCCTTAACTGTGGCTCTGCTGTCCCGAATTTCAGCACTGGGCACAGACCTGAGTTCCACAAGGGGATGGTATCAACGTGCTGCAGGCACTGAGGTGTTGCTCTCATCCTGTATTCAACCCCATTTTATTCTATTATTATTAATATAACTACCATCATCGTATTTTTTTTTTATTAGGGTTTTTGGGGATGTGTTTTCAGATGGTTTTTGGGGGTTGTTGTTTTGTTATTCCTCAGACCCCTCTGTTTACTGCATCTATTTTCTACCATTCCAAGCAGACAGTTTGGGCTGTTGTTATTGTTTCCCTCTTTCCTTCATCAAAAATCTCTACACCCCAAAGAAACAACAATCAGGGGAATCTGGAGAAGGCATATTTGAAAAGCATTCCTTCCCCAACAGCCAGACTACTGTGAAATCCAAATTTCTCCCTCCCCCTTCTTCATTCTGCACAACATCCCCAGTCCCAAGAGGGGCTGGGCTGGGAGTGTGATGCTCTTCCATGATGACAGACGAGCTCTGAGGTGCTGCTGATGCTCAGATGGAAAGTTCCAGAGGGCAGGGACCTGCTGGATGCCTAAATTTACGCTCAGGCCAGATGGCAGAAAACAATTTCCATAGCTCTCCACATCCCAATGTGCTCCCTGGCCCATGGAGATCCAAGAGCAGCTCTTGGTGGTTCATTATTCTCCTGTGCATCGGCCCAGGATGCACAAACAGCACTTGGAGCTGGTGTTTCTTATGCAAATGTGTGGTGACTTTCTGCATCACTGGCAGAAGGAAGGCAAGAAAAGCAGCTGTTGAGGAGACAACGTGTCATCTTATTTATTCCCGAGCAACTGGGTGGAAAAATAGATGGGCCTTCCACTGTAAACAGAGGGAGAAATCCAGGGGGGGAGGGACTGCAGAACAGTAACCTCAGCATTGATAAACTGGGTCCTCTGAGTCAGCCCTAGGAGGGCTGGGCAGGAACCTGGGCTTGGATTTGTTGCTGGCAAATGTTGATGGACAGAACTGGCATCAAGGGAGAGCTGAGCAGGCACAGGCACCGAGGGAATGCCACCAATAATTGCATTTCCCATGGCAGGAAACTGCGTTTAAAAACCAGCTAATGCTGCCCTCAGAAACAAAAGCCAGCAGTCAGGGGGGCCTAAAGAATCTCAGCAGCTTTTATAGCAGGGCTGCCTGTGCTGTGCCCAAAATTCCAAGTATCCTGGACGGCGTTTCCAGTGGCACAGAGCTGTTTTATCAACCAGCATGAGTCACCTACAATAAACCCCTCCTGAAGCATAATTATTTGACATATAGGGGCAAAAATAGGTCAAAATTAAAAACAAACAAACAAACAAACAAACAAATTGGGAAGATTTAAGTTAACATTAAGCTAAATTAGGAGCTGAATGAATGTCTGGCTTCTCCCATTATATCACTTGGGGCTCGTGGACAAGGTAAGGATAAAAGGGAATGAAAGGATTGCTTTTCCCATGGATTTTTGCCCCAACAAAATGGGGGAAAAGAGAAACAAGAGGATACTGGGAGAGAGCTGTGTGAGCAAAATACCCCCCAGTTCAAGCCAGGGGGGTGACTGGGACACTCCTGTCCCCCAGTTCACTCCTTCCCCGCTGTGAGCTCACACTTTTAGCTCTGGATTCCACCCCCACAAAAACCAGGGCTCTGCTCAGCAAGGCTGGGCCTTGCAGGCTCATCTCCTCTCCAGTTTAATTGTTTGCCACCCATCCTAACGAGCATCTCACAGTGGAAAAATAAATAAATAATAATAATAAAAAAAAAGCGCTTTGGAAACCGTAAAAAATCCGTGTCCTTGTTCTCGTAATTTTCTCTCAGTGTTGCACCCCAGGCAAAGAAATTCATTTGGCTTTACAAGGAATTCTGCTGTAAGTCAAGTGTTATTAAGGGCTTCTTCATATTGTTTATCACGGGAATCTGAGCTGATGTCTCGCTGAGCACTCCTAAGAAGGCTTGTTTATTAAAAGGTACAAGTGTTACTACAGCAGTGACAAGCTCTCTCTTTACAGCTGCAGAATAAATAACAGCAGAGCAGAGGAGAACCACGGGCTCTGACAGCAAACCAGGGCTTCTGTGGTGTGCAATTAGAGGTGCAGGGTTTTCTGTCGTGCAGCAAAATGAAGCTAAACCCACCGGTGCCTGCAGGGCTTGAGAGCACCGAGTTATTTTAGGGCACTATTAGTAGGTGCTACTCTCCGGTGCCTTGCCCTTGCACAGGCATCTCTGCAATCAGCACGGGCTGCAGCTGATGAGGCTGGAGCAGAGTTTGGAACCGGGTTTGAAATCTTGTTGTGAAAACCTCCTGATGCCAATAGAAACCCCACGAGGTGGGGAAAAAAAACCCTCACAGGTGAACCTCTGAGGAACTGAGAAAACCCCACCAGCGCCACAGCGGGAGGGTTTGGGTTGTTTTCTTTTTAACAGCTGGTTTCAAAGCACTTAAACTCACACCAGTGTCATCAGCCCCATTTCACACCGGTGATAAAAGCAGGGAAGTGAGAGGCCAAGACCGTTCCAAAAGCCACAGCACATCTGGGACCTGCAAGTTCCAGCCCAGTGCTGGCTCAGAGCCTACAAATAAACTCATCTGCAGCATCCCCAGTGGCAACTTTGGGATCTTTAAACCAGGAGGATCTTTAAATAGTCCCCAACAGGCCCTGGCACAGGTTGATCAGAGCATCTGTGGCTGCCCCATCCCTGGAAGTGCCCAGGGCCAGCTTGGAGCAACCTGGGCTGGTGGAAGGGGGTGGAGATGATCTTTAAGGTCCCTTCCAGCCCAAACCAGTCTGGGATTCCATGACAGTGATTCCTTCCTCTGAATCCAGATTTTTAGGCTGGCCTGAACTGCTGCTGTTAAACCACATTCCCACATTCCTGACAGGCACAAAAGGCTGCAGTGCTGCCACTGCTGCAGTGTCCATTTACCTCTGCTCACACATCCATTCCCTGGGATCCTTCCCTGATGAGCTTGTAATGTATTAAAGAAACAATTCCAGCTCTCCATAAAATAAAATAATAAAAAAAAAAGAGAACAAGTTTCTCCTGAACTAAGAGCACATTATTTCACGAGCCAAAAACGAGAGACAATTTAATCTCCAGGAATTAGCATAACTCCCCTATTATTCTCCAGACTGCTTGATTAAATTAGCCTGTACCACTTTAAAGAGAATGAGAGATGAATTGTAAAGGGAGAGAGCTTCAAATTGAAACTCAGAGGATAAAAACCTAACAGGGATGCCTAAAAAGTGACAGAAGACAGCACTGCCCAGAACAACAGACACCCTGTCATCCCAAAGTACCAGAAGACAGCCCCACAAAACAATAAAGGCAGAACCTCAGGCTGGTCAAGTAAGAGGTTTTATCAGTGTTTTTGTGTAAAAGATGCCTTATTTTGAGTCCCTCACTGCTGTGATTTCTCTGTAGGGACCAAAGTACACAAAGAATGATATCCTAATTGTCAGATGGAACATCCTGAGTTGGAAGGATCCCACAAGGATCTCGGAGTCCACAACCCACTGATTGAAATGCTGATTCCCTCTGATCCCCAATGTTGGTTTAAGTAATGGAGATAAAAGATTTCACTGAAGCCATATTCCAATTAGGAGTTGTGGTTATCTGAACATAAAAGATCCAGTAATTTTTAGCTGATGTGATCATTATTGCAGAGACTTAATTGGCCAGAACTGTCAATGGCAATTAAATGCTTACAGTCTGGGCTCCTGGAGACACAGCCTTGCAGTGTGTTTAAAGCATCCCATTTGTTCAGTCACACCAGAGTGCCTGGAAACTCGGATTTTATTCTCTGGTAACAGTTAAAACACCCAACAAGCAAATCTTGTATAATTGGTAGCTTTATAGGTTGCAATCACTTCCCTTATCTTCGTGCCTATTGCAATTTTTGTGGGTTATTTTTTGGGTTTTTTTGTCACTTCTCACTGTGGGAAGTTGTTCTGATGGGAGCCCTGTAATTAGGGAAACAGTTGAGATGTGTAAGGCTGGAAACATTTTCCTTCTGGGATGCTTCACTTTTTGGCTGATGGCCAAGGCTGAGCTGTTTGGAGTTCAGCTGGGTGATGGAACCTCAGAAGTTTTCCAAAAATAACAGAAAAGAAGGAACAACCCACTTAAAACATCTCTAAAAGAATGGCACAGCCAAACACAGCATCAGATGTTCCCCCCAAACACACTCAGTTCACAAGAACATCCCTCCCCCAAGGTTTAAAAAGCAGGATTAGATTTTATTATAATATATATATATATATAGCCACTGTACAGGAAAATAAATCAGGAGTGTAAGAACTGGCTTGGTGCTACAAGAATTAAAAGGAGGAGACACAACCCAAGATGTGTAAAGGAAAATAAACCCACTGCATAAATCCCTACAAACCCAGTGCACTTCATAAAATCTGACACCGTCACCTCCAGTCTACAAAAGGGAGGTAGGGAAAAAACAAACAAAACCAAACAAAAAAAAAAGAATTGGATGCTAAATTTGCCCTTTCCTTGGAGTCTGGAAATTAGAACATCATAAATTCAGTCTCTCAGCCTGCAGGCATTCTGTGCTGGGGGTTGTGCAGTGGGCACTGAGAACTTGGATGCTAAATTTGTCCTTCATTCAGAGCCTGGACATTGCAACTTGAGACATTCGGAATGAATCAGACAACTCTGCTCCCTCACACCACAGGCACTCTGTGCTCGAGACTGGAGGTCAGATAACAATGCTAATATTAAGATTTATTCCTCCAGGAGTAAGGTTTGTGGGTTTTTTTTGGGTGTGTGGCCTTCATTATTTTGCACAGCTAGAAGAGGAGCTTGGAAAAGGCAGCAGGAGTGGCTTTGCCACTGGGATTTCTACCTCCAGCCAGAGCAACAAAAAGGAAAGGAAAAAAAAATAAAATAATAATAATAATAATAAAAATCAGTCTCCTGACCCTCAGGTACTGAGAGCTTGAATTGGAAACTTATTTTTAGCAAATCCCCTGAAAAAGTGCTGTGCAGAAAGCATGAGGATGAGGGAGAAGACGAGCACCAAAACATACTTCAAATATGCCTGAAAGGAAGGGAAAATATCCAGAGGGGAAATTCAATCATTTGCATAAATTATGTCAATTTTCGTTAGAGGTGGTTTCTTCTTTTTTCTGTCTCTCTGTGGGTATTTTAATTTTTAGGGTGTTTTGCCTGCATTTCTCTTTTTACAAGAAAAATAAAGGACTGAAAAGTTAAACGTTGGAAAGACAAGGGGATCCAATACCTGGGACAAGAAATGAAGTTATTTCACTCCTCATTTCAGCCACCAACCCACAGCAGCCACCATTTACCCACAGCTGCTCTTTAATTTCCAGTGAATTAAAGATACATCACCCCACTGAGAATCTGGTGGTGAAAATAAATATGTGTACTGTCTGGGAATTGAAACCTGAGCATGAAAACCTCTTGGCTGGCAAATCCTGAAGGTTTTGGGGATTGTCTTTCACCAGGACACACCAGTTCTGGTGACAGGGCTTGGGTGGGGGAGTCACAACAGGCTCCTGGGAAGCACCTCAGAGTCGTGTCCTGCAGCACAGCTGGGGCACACTTGGGCTGTGCTCCCAAAATATGCATTTTTAAAAGAATAATGGACACTCCCAGGGATCCAGGAGCAGCCACAGCTTCTCTGGGAATTCCAGCCCAGCCCCTCCTCATCTTTACAGGGAAGAATTCCTTCCCAATATCCCATCTCTCCCTGCCCTCTGGCAGTGGGAAGCCATTCCCTGTGTCCTGTCCCTCCATCCCTTGTCCCAAATAAAAATCCAAACAAAATCACAAAAAAACCCCCAAACCAAACAAAAAAACCACAAAAATCCCCACAAAAAACTCCCAAAAACCCTCAAACAAACCAAAATGAACAAAACCACAAAAACCCCCAAACCAAACAAAAAACCCCAAACAGAAAACCCCAAACAAACCCACAAAAAAACCCCAAACCAAACAAAAATCCAACCCAAACAAAACAAAATCACAAAAAAAAGGCTTTTTTTCTTCTTTTTTTCTTTTTTTTTTTTTGCAAATTCAAACCACTGCTAAGTTTGGTTTCCACTGACACCCCAATTTAAAGTTTGAGGGGGTGAAACACGAACCACACGAGTAAAAGTAACTTTATTAAAACCTGCAGAGCAGAGCCCAGAGCCGGGGGAGGAATCTTTGGGGTATCCATGGATTTTTTTGGGAGCAAAATGGATGGAAAGAGGCAACATTAAACCTCAGTGAGTCAACAAGTATGGAGGATGTAGTTCCTATTTTGAGGAAGTGACTTTCTAGAGGTCAGAGAGAAATTAATTAGGGCTACAAGGGGAGCACATCCCTTTATGGAATGAAAACCCTCTCTTTGAAGAGCTTGTAGTATTTGCAGGATTTTCGATCTGCAAGTGTATAAACTCCTGAAAATCTGCCCAAAATGGGGCCAAAGGGACCGTGCTGGAATCAAAACCACCATTGCACGAGACAGGGCTGTAAAATAACGCTGCTGAAAAATTAACTGTGTGGAAAAGCTGCTCACAGACAACAGAAAATGAAACAGAAATATCGGGAAGCACAGAAGAGAGAGAGGCAGGGGCTCAGTTCAGGTAACCTGGAAGAGGATTCACACCTGCCCAAATCCCTAAAAGCTTCAGGCACTAATCCAACACATTCAAGCCCTAATGAAGAAAATCTTCTGGAAGATCAGCTGTTAAAAAGCAGGAAGGGAAGTGCATTCCCATTGCCTTGCAAACCGTTTTCACCCAAATGCTTCATTTTTTTTTTTCCTGCTATGACAGCAGATAATGGTGGGGAAATGCTCCCTGAATTTGTAAACCAGGTGACTCTAATGTGGCATAAACATGTTCATTATGCAAATCTGATTGCCTAAATCTTCGGATGGAGCTCATTTGTTTGGTGTGAGACAGAAGATACTCAGTTCTTTGCCTTTCCTTGGCTTATTCACTATCAGATCTGTCTAGATAATTGTTCCTATTCCCCCCAAAGCCATTCACATCCCAGTTAAAGCACCTCTCCCTGTGAAACTGTTCTGATAAGAGGAGAAAAAAAGCTACCTGGGGTTTGAGCTGGAATTTGGCTTCCTAATTCAGTGGGATGGGTGGCAATGATAAGAAAAAAATATAAATGCCTCGGTTTTGAGATATTCAGAGACCTTTCCATTTAATTCTTTGAACACCATTCAGGAGGAAACTCAATTGCTCTTGGAAATTGGAGGGTAAGTGGCAAATAATTGCAGGTCAACAGAATGAGAAAAGAGGAGGACTGGGAAGGGTGAGCTCAGAAAACACCTCCTTGGAGGCAAAAAGAAGGTGGATGTTGAGTCCATCACAACATTCCCCAGTAACACTGCTCATCCTCTTGGAGAAACTGGCTCCCCTTCTCTAAAATGAACACCTTCTGCTTTCCTTCCAAAATCCCAACGTCCCTCTCAGGCCACAAGTGCCAATTCCAGGTGATCCTGCAAAGCCAGAGCGTGTCCTGAGTGAAACCTGGGTGGTCCAACAGAGAGCAGCCACCAGCACCTCAAAGTCTCTCCCACTTCATTTTCACTCACTGTGTTACCCCCTCCTGAACTGATTCAAAGAGCCACTAAGGAAAAATCCATTTCCAGCAACCAACTCCCTCCTCATAAACACCTCGGGGGCTGATTGACAATAAATCCACTGGAACTGACTCATCTTGTATTAGAATGAAAGTGCAGAAATCATTTCAATCAGAACAATGCAGGAATTTACCATTTAACCAGGCACACAAACAGTACCTTTGTTTAGAACATGTTAAAATGTCACTTGAGGCTTTTCTTTAGCTGTTCAACCCCAGGATCCAACCCCAGGAAATACTGTGTCTCTAGGATAAAACAAACCTGCCTGACATCTTAAAACAGAATTAAAACACATGTGAGGGTCATGAGTGAGCCCACACTTGGTTGTTAGAAGAAATTTATTATCTAGGCCCAAGTAAATGGAACAAAACCAGGACTCAGTGGTCAGACTTAGAAATATTATTATTGCTGTTACTGAAAGCACCATTAGCTTTAGAATATTTGCATGAGTAAGTTGAAAAAAATTTTAATCCAGGAAAAAAAAAACCAAACCACAAATAAAAATCATATCTACTTTTTATTTTTATCTCTGCTCCCCAATTATTATTTGTGGGCTTATTTAGACACAGAGTCCCTGGAGATTCCCTGAGGATATGTGGAGATTATTTGATAACCTTCATGGTGTTTAATTCCCAGAAGAGAAGATGGTTCCCCCAGTAATGACAACACAACTAGAAACTTGTAATATGCACCTTGGTCTTTGTTCCTGATGTGAGAACAAGGAGGAACAGGCTGAATGGCAAAAAATAATCAGTGTCAGGGAAGAATCCAGTGCTGTTTAAGAATCTGCAAGCCTTTTCTGTGAACTTCTATAACAGGTACTGAACCCCTTTCAAACAATTCTTCATCAGAGGGTGTGACCAAGCATCATTAATATTTAATATCCCAGCTAAACCTGCTGCCATAAAGTGATTGCTACAGATGTTGGTATTTTCCTCTCTGTTTGGCTATTCAAAACATAATTCCTTAGCTAATAAGTGGCTCCTTGCAGCAGTGAAGGAGGTTATTTGAATGTAATTCTACATTCTCGGACCTCAAATATCTCTGGACGAGATAACAGCTCTACCCTATAAAAATTCCTGCAATCCCATGACTGAAATACAGCAGATAACACTGAATTATTGGAAAAAAAAATATCTTTGTTGCCAGACAAAGAGTTAAAAGCCTGGATTTGGCTGCTCTGTGTGCATTCCATGCCCTTCCTGAATAGGATTATCTGGGATTGCCCACACTGGGAATTATTCTGTGTAAATACCCCAAGTGCAGGGGTTTCTGGGTGGGCAGAGGCTGAAGGAGCAGCCATTCTGGGATTCTAAAATTTCAGCTGTCATTTCAAACCACAGTTCATTTTTATTTCTAAAAACAGAGTTAAAAAAAAAAGAAAAAAGAAAAAAATGTAATTCAACATCTTAATTATTTTTTTCTTAGATTATTAAGAACTTAAAAAAACTGGAGACCACAGCAAGTTTTGGCAGGAAGTTTTCCCTTCTGTCTGAGGTGGGTTATTTTATTGCAGACCTTCTTATCTTACAGCAGGTCTTTCATTAAATGCAATAACATTTCACATGCCCTGAAAGATCTTTCTGTAAATTTGGGAGATGTGGGGAAGGGACAGCAAAAAGGGGTCCCTTGGACAGGTCAGTTCTCAGCCTGTGCTGCAGGAGTTGCTGCAAGGGCTGCACAGAGGAAAAGCTGCTCCTCAGAGATGCTGATGGTAGAAAATAAAACGATCCAAGGACTCTTACTGATCAAACCATTCATTGGAGTGGAAGCACTGGGAGATTACTTCCAGTTTCTGGAAATTACTGCCAATAAACAAATACCCAAACGGTGACTCCAGAAAAGCTGTTCACACCTTTTTTTTTTTTTTTCTTTTATGCATCGAGGCAAGAAAGGGAAATAAATTCTTTTTTTTTTTTTTTTTAAATGAAATGAAATTTAAATGAAATATTACACCCTGGTCCTTGAAGAGATTTCAAGCCACGGGATACTCTGGCTGCCATGAATAAAGGAGGAGACAAGGTCTGAGACAAGGTTCCAAAAGCAGGAGGGAGAGAAAAGTGGGCAAGCAGAGATTTATAAGTTTCATCCCAATAGCAGGAGGGGCCCTGCTTGCCAAGGTTAGCTGACACAAGCACAAAAATGCAATAGCTGTAAATTTGTCTCCAGCAAGATCTATTGTCACTTGGAGATGATGAAACCTGTTTTATCATCTGGCTTTTAAAATATATACACAGAGCAGGGCGTGCCATTAGCAGAGAAAATAACACTTGGTTGTGAAATGGGAAGAGGATGCACAAACCTGGGGTGGATTAAACAGAAATAAAGTGACTGTGTGGTGCCCAGGTCCTAAAGAACTTTTACAAGGTGCTCATGAACAATTCAGAGCATCCTGTTCATGTAAATAATCCCACATAAATCAACATTTAAAAAAAAGAAAGACAAGTTACTTCAGTGATCATGAATTCTACTGGAAGCACAAACCTGCTGGATGAACAAGGAATTCCTACTTTCCTCTTCTCTCAGGGCAAAATGTGGGATGAGAGAGGATGGCAGACAAGCTGCCATCAATTCAAATAATCAGAATTTCTTCAATGGAGCAGAATTATTATTCTTTAACACAGGAGTTCGACTTGATGATCCCTGTGGGTCTCTTCCAGCTGAGGATATTTTATAATTCTGATTAAATAAATGCAAGCAAGTCATGGCTTGGAGGAGCTGAAAGCTCCTTGTAGGGGTTTGTTCAAGCAGCATTAGATGAGTCCCACCCTGTGCATGGCCACATCCTATTTACTGGACATTTTAAAGCCCCCTAAGAGGACACTGCTCTTTTTCTAGTTCTGAAAGTGGTCCCTGCAAGAATAATTTTTAATGCAGAGTGCTGAAAAAAAAAACCAAACCTGAAAGTGAGAAATTACTCTTATTTATTGCATTGTGGAAAAAATCAGATCAACCTCAACTTGAGGATTTGCACAAACTCTGAGGCAGTTCCCACTGCCAGCAGTGACCAGTCCAGGAAAAAATGACAGCAAGGGTTTCTTTGAATCAGTCCTGACCAAAGAGTCCTTTAAATAAAGCTGGGAAAATTGGGTTTATAACCATGTTGGAAATACAAGACCTGAGTAGCACCCTGGGATTTTCTAGAGTGAAAAATCTCAATATAGAGGGAATCTAAAAGAAGGACAAGTTTTATTTAACCTCAAAAAAAAACCCAACAACGACCCAGAGCTTTCAGTCTAATCACTGTTTAAGGAAGGTCTGATCTCAGCTTTGAGCTTGGATTCTCTGCCCAGTCCAGGGCACATCACTTAAATTCTCTGTCTCCATCCCAGTGAGGGGATGAGGGTGACAACACTGATCACTGCCTAAAGCTCAGTCCCAAATCTTATTGTCACTTTAAACCTCCAGCACTCAGGGAATTAAATGAGCCCTGGGTGGAGAGAAACCCCCAAGTGCTTTATTGCCCTACAAAACATTCAGCAAATGAAATGATTTCTCCGCTAAGTCAGGATAAAACTACAAAATCTCAATTTTCCTCTAAGTTTAGTTGAATAGAAGAAGGAGGAATTTCACCCAGGTTACTTATTCATTGGGTTTAAAAAAGGAAAGAAAGAAATAGGCCCTTCACAGGCAGATACATCCCACAGGTCAGATAAATTGCTTTGTATCTTCGAATAAAAGGAGCCATAAGAGCACTCAAAGAACAGGACTTTAAACTTGCCTACTCATATTGACAGAGATGAATTTCATTCTGACTGAAAATCCATCCAAACTTTAATTTTGAATGAACCTTTGATTGTCAATTAATTTTTCTCCAGGTCCTGACTTTCACTTTGAGATATCAGTGTTCCCCCCAGAACAATTCCTGCCTAAAGTGCAGATTTGTTTTCTTCTCAGCCACGTTTCTTCTACAGCACAAACCAAAATTTCCAATTCAAAACAGGTTCTGTTGGAGGCAGCATCTCGAAACATCTCGAAACCTTGGGCAAAAATCAGAGAAACAGCCACAAAAACCAACAAGCATCTCACATTCATCTGCCCATCCTGGTCTGCAGCTTAACACCTTCTGCTGGCAGAGCATTTTTACCCTAATGGATAATTTGGGGGGTTAAAACAAATCCCACAGTCAGCTCAGAAGCTCTGTGTCACCCTGTATTTCCTGCTGTAAAAGTTGTTCTCAGTATCCACAGGAGCTGCAGCCTCTTAGCACTGGATTTTAGTAACAATTTAATGGCTAAACAAACAAGTAAAAATTAGTTACATGCCTATAAGCCAGGACTGAAGAAACCCCATGTTGATGCCACTTCAAATTAATAAATGGCAAAATTGCCAAAAGGAAGGAGTTTGCTTGAAAATGTTTGCTCCCAAAGCAAAGAGTGGAGTTAATTAATCAGCACAGAGTTGTAACTGGATCAAAAGCCACGTTTTCATTGTTCACAGGGCTTGGGAAAAGCTGCTTTTTCTTCTTCCATTGATGTCACTCTGGGGTTACTGATTGGAGCTCAGCTCTGCTCGTGGGGCAAAGGGGAGTGCTGGACATAAAAAGAGGCAGAAATAATAATAATAATAATAATATTATAATGCTCTTTACCAGGCACTGCTGTAGGACTCAGCTAAAGCATGCACTGGTAGCAGGCTTTACTCCACAGTAATTTCCTACATCAATAATCTGTAGCAACTCTGGGCTGGACACCTTTTCTTTGAACAGAAAGTGAAATCAGTGGGTAAAACCAGTGTGTTACATCACCCAAATCAATATGCTGCCAACACCAGGCAAACAGCCCCAACACTGCCTCCAACACAGTAAATTTTGGCTCTAATACAGTAAATTACTGGCAGATTTGAAAGACCCCAAAAATCCCCCAGGGGCACGTGGACAGAAAGTGTTGTTGCCTCAAGCTGCCAGTCCAGGAGCTGGAGAGGAAAGTGGAGGATAAACTGAGTGAGGTCATGCAGGGCGTGGGGGCAGGGGGTGGAAAATGAAGGTGAAGATCCTCAGTGGTGGGGTGTCAATTTGGGAGCTGAGATCAGCTGCTGGCAGATCCTGATTTACTTCGACTGAGCGAGGTGTCTTGGCCCCTGAGGCCCAACCATAAATACAGCCAAGATTTTTTCGGACAGATTCCCCAAAGCAGCCCTATAAATTGTACCTGTTTGCAGAGAGGTGTTTTCAAGGGGGAGAAACAAATAAAATCAGTATTTGCAGGCTTCTCTCAGCTGCAGGTCCATTCCCAAGTTTTACTTCCATGGAAAAATGCTGCCAGGCTCTCTGCCCAAAACAAACCTCTTCATTTTCAGGTGGTTGCTTACACACAGACAAGGTGATTGTCACCTCCTCCCCTGCCAGATTGGGAGGATCAGCTTCTAAAAAAGGGGGGAAAAAAAAAGAAAAAAAAAATAATTTTTTAAGGATCTTTAAAGAAAGACTCAGCATTTCAGCAGCAGCTTTCCCATGTTGCTGTTGTGAGGAGCATCTTCCCCACAACAGCCCGAGTAACAAGAGATAGACAGGGAGATAATTCCTCGGTGCTTTGGAGCAGCGAACAAACAAAAGACGATTGCAAATTTTGAATCGCCTCCCCGGACCTCTTTTTATCTACACTTCTCACCTGTTACAAGAGCTTTAAAGAGAAGCATCTGAATGGCACCAGCTTGTGGATTAATGAACGCTGGGAAATGTTCTTCGAGTGCCGTGCAGAGGCTGAGAACGTCGGCGGGACTGAAAGTGGAAAGGATATTAAACAGGAAGGGAAAGTGGTTTCGCAAAGTAAGGGCATGATAAACTTCAGGAAAGAGAAAAATACAGATGTAAGATGACATCTTTTGTTTCCTGGAAAAGCAGGACTCCTTCGAGGCACTGGGAGAAGTCCGGACTGGGGATGGAAAGCCACATCCCTGATCCTACTCCCAGGAGAAGCATTGTCCCTGTGTCCCATTCCGTGCAAACTCTACAAAGCTGGCTCAGAAGGCTGTGCAATGACACCCTGCACCTTCCCAGGGCACACACAGCCCCCAGGACAGGGAATGTGTCACCTAAACCCTGATCCCTCAGCCGGGGGCTTTACCCCCACCTTGCCCACGCTGTTTTCTCCAGAAGGGAAAAGCCCTTCTTGTTCTGGGGACAATCAGTGATTTAGGGCTGTTTTTGGGATATACAAAGTGTGAGGTGGCCCAGCAGCAGCTTCTAAGCCAGGACTTGCTGTTCAGCAGCTCCAGAGCCACACAGGAAGGTTTTAACCCCCCTCTCACTGCCCACCAGGGACAAACACTCAGCAGTGCCTGTAACCTCCCACATTCCATCTGAATTATTCCTCTCCCATTTTTCTTCCTGCTGTTTTATCCCCCCTGGAAGTTCTGCCCCCTTGGAGCCCCCCTAACTCACCTTTCCCTGTGGGTGCAGGGACCTCTCGACTGCTCTCACACAACTTCCAATTTTAAAAACTGCTCAGTCGAGCCGCTCACACTTTTTGTCACTTTAATCTCTCCTTATAAATCAAGCCCTCAATCTCCATCACTTCTGCTGTCCTTCCACAGCAGCCTATTCCTGAGTTTCTGTTCTCTCTGGCAAGCTGATAAAAGGCAACAGCAAATATTTGCAACGTGTCCTGCAGTTTGCAAATCGTAGGAGCAGCTTTGTTGTGCGTTGAGGCGTGTTCTGGTGTTTACTCTGCCTGTTCCCTGCGTCCTTATGCTTTAAAAAAAACCCCTCACCAACCTTCCAGGAGGGGAAAAAGATCACCAGGTAATCAAAATACTGAATACTGAAAAGGTCAACATAATGCTGTACAGAACCTGAGCCACCACGACGTATTAGGTATTAAAATGATTGTATCTTGCACTTCTGAGAAAGAGCAAGGGAGAAAAAGAGCAAAGCATTGAGCATTAATCCACTGGGGTGTCAAAGACAGCAATGAAAAGGAGAAAGATACAGTCTGGAATACAGTTTTGATTCGAGTTTATTTTTGTTTGGTTTGTTTTTTTTTCCTAAAGAGGGATTTCCCCTTCCTGAGATAAATATTCAGAATCCAGCAGCCTCTACGAAAAGACCTTCAATAGGGGAGAAATTCTGGCCTGGAACAGAAGGAGTTGGAATTCTCTGCTACAAAATAATTGAGATATTTATTCCAGCGTCTGCATCCTTCGGATGCTGCTCCTGACAGCGCTCTTTGTGCCACGCTGGTCCTACACCAAAAGCAGACACGTGTAGAAAGGACCTTTTCCCACAGAGGTTTTTCAGCTGCACCAGCCAGGCCAGTGATGGAGGGTTTTGTTATCCGTGCTCAGGAAACAAGGGCCGTGAATTCGCTGAAATTCCTCCAGAGGGTTTCAACAGCACAGACACGGGAGTTGCATTTGCATTAAACAATGGCTGAATAAATAAATCAGCATTTCCAGCAATTAGTCAGCGCTGGGATTGTTGCCTCGCAGCTGGGTAATGTTACACCACGTCCAGGGGGCAAAAACCAAAATTCTCCACGAAAAGCGTAGCCAAAGTTGCTTTTCTGTTGTTTCTTTTTTTTATTATTATTATTTTTTCAAAGGGAATAAAAGTTGCAACACTTCCAAAGTAAAAAGGTAAGTTGTTTTGCCACTTCAGACTGCTACAAAAGATATAAACATCAGCGGAGAAAACCTCAAAACATCTCAGGGTTTTGATTCCGGCTTGTTGTTACATCGTATTTTTTTTGTTCCAGGGAACAGAAAATACTTTTTAGCTGTCGAAACACACGCAAAAAAGTCGATTTTTTAAAGACTATTGCAAGAACTGAATTTATCCACAGCTTTTTGGACAGCGACAAGCTCTAAGTAAAATAAAACAATTAACGGTTCGTTCAAACCTGCGAGGGGGGGTTTGAGGGCACAGATGTGACACACACCTCTCTCCTCACAGCCCTGCCCTTTGGTTGCAGTGTTTGCAGGGTCAAAAAAATGCTCTAAATGCAGATTTAGGCGCGTTTCTGGTGGTTGGCAAACGCAGGGAACTGCAAGGCTGCAAGGGAACTGCTGGATGGGTGGATGGATGGATGGATGGATGGATGGATGGATGGATGGATGGATGGATGGATGGATGGGTGGAAGGATGGATGGATGGATGGATGGATGGATGGATGGATGGAAGGATGGATGGATGGATGGATGGATGGATGGATGGATGGATGGATGGATGGATGGGCTGAGTCCCTTGGCCACACATCTGGTACACCCTGAAAGCTCTGCACTTTCACGAAGATGGAGAGGCAGTGGCAGCAAACCAGCCCCTCATTCATCAATTAACCTCATTTTCCAGAAGCAGCACAGTGGACACCCCAGGGAGTGGTTAATGCTGAGCACAGGAAACAGAGTGGAGCAAATTCCCGCTTGGGAATGAGGGTCTGGAGCAGCTTCCTGCAACCCCCCCTGCCCAGGAGAATCAGCTGCTTCTGGAAGAGAACAGAGGTCACGATGCCACAGGATGAGCGAAGAACAAACTGCTCTGAATTTTGGCTCCTTATCATCCCCCACTGCTGAAAATGAGGCTGAGGGGAGGCTGTGCTGGGAACTGGCTCTCCCAGCTCCCTTTGGCCATCACAGGGCAGGGTTTGGCTCCCATTTCAGACAGATCCAAACAGTAAATCACAGCCTGGAGGGTTTGGATGGGAAGGGACCTTAAAAAGCCCATCCAGCTCCACCTCCTGCCATGGGCAGGGACATCTCCCACCAGCCCAGGTTGCTCCCACCTGGCCTTGGACACTCCCAGGGATCCAGGGGCAGCCACAGCTTCTCTGGGAATTACATCCCACCCCCTACCCTCCCTCACAGGGAAGAATTTTTTCCTCAAGTCCAACCTAAACCTACTCTCTTTCAGAACCAAAACCTGCTCTCTTCCAATTTACAAACTGAAACCATTTGTGCTGCAGCTGGAAAAGCCTCAGCAGAGTTTTGTCCCAAAATCTGGCTCCTCTCCACAGTTTTCTTCATTAGAGTATTTTTTTTAAAGACAAAAAGGCAACATTACCAAGATTTGTGTTTGCCTTTGATGCTTTGTTTGATTTCAATCACTTTCCCCTTCACTCCTGAGATAATGGCTCATTAATAATCTCTTTTTGGAAATTGCAGTTAAATAAGAGTGGAAACAGACACAGTAAATTTCCAGATAAGCAACTTGAGACGATACCATCAATAAAATCCTGGGTGGCTATAATGTTACCATATTAAATTTACAGCATCTGGTTAAACAATCTTTCCCTTCCTTCACTGTTCCAAATGTTGCTCCGGGATATCTTTTTACAGAGGATAATTTGTGCTTTTATGGAGGGACTGTAAACAGGCAGGAAAACCAATATTTTGGTGCATTCCACATGCTGGGCTCCACTTCGTGGAGTCTTTCAGTAAAACCTCTTCCAGCTTCAAAACTGGGACTGCAGGAATTTCCTTTCCACTGTTCCCAGGCTTGATGCTGCACAAAGCCAGGGATTTGTCAGCAGGACACAGGGAAAAATAAGAACAAGGTGTTAAAGACCTGCAGAAAAAATCCCTGTGAGCCAAAATCTTTAGTTTTAGAGAAAAAAAACAGCACTGAGAAAAGGATGATTTCTCCTGGAAGGGATTAAATGTGGCCTAAAAAGCCAGGGAAATAAATGGTGGGTTTAAATAATACCAGAATCCCGAGCTTTGCTCCATCCCTGCTCCACTTGCCAAAACCTCCTGCCACTGTCACAGTTTTGGGACGAGAGCAGTTGATTTACCAGCCAGGCTTAAATGGTCTCCTAAACCCAAAGAGCCAGTATTTATGTCCCAAAGCATCCAGGCTTGTTGATATTGGAAAAAAAATAAAAGGAAATGGGGGATATTAACTGTGGGGGTTTATTTTTATTGTTCTCATTGATCTGGGGGATTAGGAAGGGAAGCCTGAAAGGGTCTGGATTGCTCTGCCTTCTGGTTCGTGGGGTGCTCTGCCCCAGGGGGGTGAACCCCACAGGATTTAAAGGAAATTAAATCAAGAAAACCCATAATGCAACTTCATTTCATAATCAGCACCAAGGGGTCAGACTTGGCTGATAGGCTGGAAAAACAAAGAGAAAAGAAAAGCTACTGGTTTTCTCCCAAAATAACTGGGTCTTTCAACACCTTTAACAGAACTTAAATAAAATATTTTCCAACCCAAAAGCCTCCTTTTCCAGTTTTCCAAGCCCAGAATTAAGGGTGTGCATGTTTAAATCAACATTTTCCCCTAAGCTGATACCCAGCAGTTTCGTGCTCCGGGGACACAATTCACAGGGTTAATTTGAGAGAGAAAGGAGAAAAAAAAAATAAAATAAAATAACTAATGGGCTATTCATGGCTTGGTAATCTGTTGTGGTTGTTGCAAACCTGAAAGGAAAAAAAAAAGAAAATCTATTTTCTTATTGACAGTTTTCTCTCTCCCTGAAGTGGAAATTCTGCTTTTATAGCAGGTGGTTTGTCTGTTGTGGGCTCTGGCATTGATCTCTCTGGCTTTGGTAAGAGGGAAACCTATTAATTTGGGGAAAACAGCATGAAATATTGCATTAAAAAAAAAAAAAGCCACAAAATCCAGGCACTTTGGGGACAACAAGGTTGGTTATTCCTTTGATAAGCAGAAAAATGTAGGCAAGTGTCAGAGAGCACCTGAAGATCAGAGAGGATCATCCAAGCAGTGCCTGGGCAGCTCTAATGGATCTGATGAGCAGGGTCCTGGGAATCTGCATGATTAATCAGGAATAACAAGAGTTATCCCATGGTTCTGTCTGTGTTTCCTGTCAGGGAAGAGCGACCTTTGAGTAATTCCTCCCCAGGACAGGATTCCCTGCGTGTTCCTCAACCCTGGGTTGATTTTTCCCACTATTCCAGACTAAAAATACACATTTATGCTTCAAGCCCACGGAGTGATTTGGAATGAAGCTGAAAGCTCAGTTCCCTCAGCCTTGTTTCAGCCTGCCCTGTTCACCTGGGGTGAATTCCACGGGATCTGGTTCCTCAAATTCCCAAATTCCTGTGCTTTGGAGCAGGGGTTGAGGCTGTCAGAGAGGTCTGGAAGCACATGGGATGTGGGAGTACCACAGATCCAAAGATGGGAAGGACTGGGGAGAAAAGGAGAGAAAATGGGAATGTCTCAACCTGGCTTGGGTGGGAAGGGACCTTGGAGATCATCCAGTGCTTTCCCAGCTTGGAAACAGAAGGCACAAACAAGAATGAGAGAAAAATAAAGCCAATAATTGGATTTTAAAGTTTATAATTATCTGTATTTAGGGGGAGGGAAAAAAAAAAGTCTCCTTGTAAGACCCGGGCAGGTGGAAGGGTCTGTGATCTGCACTGACAGGTTCAAAAGCCTCTTTCTTTTAAGAGCCACTTAATTTACACTCAGAAGCCATTGGGTATCACAGGCACGAACAAGCTTTGACAAGGAATCCGTGGCAGAGGTGAAAATTATCCTGGAAAAGCCTGACACTCCATCATTTAGAAGCAGGTGATTCCAGCTATGACCCAACTCCTTCATCTGTGGGCAGAGTGTGCCGTGTGACAGGAGCCTTTTGATGCTCTGCAGATGAAAAGACATTAAAACTGCGAAGGATTGTTCAATTAAATGAAACACTGCGTGGTTTAAGGAGATGAAAAATTTAAAGATGACTAATTTAGGCAAGGCTGGAGGGTTTCCAGGGCTGGGGAAGGGGCTGGAGCACAAGCCATGCTGACTTTTCCAGACTTCAGAAACGCAGCCTCAGCAGCTCTGCTTAATCCACTGCTCTAATCTGCATCACACAAAAACCTATTTGCCATATGTTGATTTATTTTTAGGCCCCCCTAAAAAAAAAAAAAAAAAATCATTAGGAAAATGAGTGTGGCAGAAATCCTGTGCTGGAAAGAGCAGGAGTGATGTTGGAGGCAGGACTAAAGCTCTTGTTTCCTGGGTTTAGGGCCATTAGGCTTTGGTTTGAGTGATCATCAGTGGGGGTGGGATTTCTATTTTTATTTATATATATAAATATATATTATATTTATATTATTTATATTATATCTTTATATTTTATATATTTTTATATATTATATATTATATATTATAGATATTATATATTATAGATATTGCATATTAAATATTTATATATAAATATATAATATCTATAAAATGCATATAAATAAATATATATAATATATATAAAACTGCATATAAAATACATATAAATATATATTAAATTTATCAAAATATTATCTACATTTTTTTTTTTTAGTCCTCCTCCCAAATGCAGATGATTCTGAGAGGGCCATATTTCCCAGCTGGACATTCCAGTCCCAAGGAGTTTTATTTATTTATGGGCAATGATATTGAGAACCAAGTGAAAGAAAAAAAAGGAGGGAAAAAAAAGGCTACAGCCAGCCCATAAATCAGCAACAATTTTACATTAGAAAGGTACATGTTAAACAGACATTTTGTTGTACATAAACAGGCTGTAACAAAGACGAGCAAAACCAACTTCTTGTCAAACCTGGGTGTTCCCAGCAGAGCACTGTGATCTGCTCACTGCCCTACACTAATTAACTACTTAATTAATGGCTTAGAAGAGACGCGAGTGACCATCACACTGCCAGAGGTGTGACAAGAGTGAAAGAAGCTCCCGACAGAGGACACGAGATGGGTATGAAATGAAGGAGAACAACGAAATAAATCCAAAGAAACGCAGTCTGAGCTCCCTGCTTGTGCCTGGAGGCACATTTCACCTTCAGTGAAAAACATTTTCAGCAGCAGGATCAAGATCTGCATTTTCCCAGAGCTCACAACAGTTCTGCCAGCACTGAATGAGCTTGGACACAAACAGGTGAGTGAAGCTGATGGAAGGGGTTCTTACCAGGGGGTGGTTTTTGTGGCTGCTCAGCACCAGCAGGTCATGCATCTCCCAGTGATTAACAGGTGGGGCCCAAGCTAAGAAATGATGGTTAATTCCACTACACTGCAAATATGCCAAAACATTCTAATTATTACTTTAAGTTTCTCCCTGAATAAACTTTATTAACAATTTCTTCCTCTGCAGGCAAAATTTTCTACAACTCTCACACCATGATTAAATTAGCATTGTTTATGTTTTAGAGTATTTAAAGTCTGAAATTACAGGCAATAACTATAAAATAGGGGGATAATTAATGATAATAACTCATTCCTGCAGAAACTGGGCTGATGCTCAGCAGTTACGACACTTTTTATTCCCAGCAGCTCCTTTATGGTACTTGAAATTACTCAGTAACTCTCCCAAGCTAATTTTTATTGCCAGGCAAAACTTTTGGCAGCAGAGGGGCAGGTTCTGGTGTCCACTTCTTGCACAACTTCAGCCAACAACAACAACAACAACAACAACAACAAGAAGTCTGTGGGAAGTACGAGTCTAAATTCTCCTTGTTGTAAAAGCTGGTGCAGCCCCTAAATCTTGGGAAGTTTTTTGTGTTTTAGCATGGAACAAAGCTCTAAATCACAGAGACTACAGTAGAATTGCTTTTGCTTTTTAAAAAATGGGGCCTCATCCACCACGAAGCCGAGGGTGAGGGATCAGCTCGGCGGCAGCAGCAGCTGAGCGATGACTGGAGACACTCCAGGGAAAAACTATTAACTCTCCAAGCTCCAGGGTGCCAAAGATCACAGGACTGAATGATTTTTTGGGCACTAGTTTACCAGAGAAGCTGTGGCTGCCCCTGGATCCCTGGGAGTGTCCAAGGCCAGGCTGGAGCAACCTGGGATAGTGGAAGGTGTTCCTGCCCATGGCAGGGATGGGACAGGATGGGCTTTAAGATCCCTCCCAACCCAAACCATTTCAGGACTCCATGATATTAAATGATCCATTTGTCTGTTTTGATAGAGATCTGATGTATTTTTAAGCTCCTGTCAATACAAATGGTAAAGAAGAAGTTACACATTGGAAGTGCTCCCACAGCTCTGGAGTCAACACAGAACTGCAGATCCTCTCAGATACAGCTGCAGCCTCCACTCAAAAGCAGTGTCCACTGCCTGGAAAGGTGGATTTGGTTCATCCAAGACCAAGACCAGAGAATTTTCCCCAAAATGTTTTTCTTTTTATGAGCAGCAGCTGCTGATTGAGACCCTCACACGGGATGGGGTTCCCAGCTGATTGTGACCCCACGGAGTTCCAAATGAGTAAGTTTGGAAGCAGCACAGTGAGCTGACCTGTCATACTCCCCAAATTCACACAGAAACACCCAAATACCATCACCACCACTGCTTTCTATTCCCAGCTGTGGAGCTGAGCAGCTCCACACACTGTTTTGCAGCCCACGAACTGAACTGTTGTTCATGTGCACAGACTAAATTAAATTAATTCTATGTAATTGAATTAAAGGTATTTAATGCACCTTGCAGGTGCACTGAGTGACAGTGAAGTGTCCCCCATCACCCCAACTCCCACAGGCAGCTGAGCACCCCAAGGAGAGCAGGAAAAGATCCTGAAATCCCAGGGATCAGTTCTGACACCTGGCAGTGTGATTTGTGTGGTGTGAGGTGAGACAGGTCCACCCTGCCTTGTAAATGCCTCATAAAAGACAGGCCCTGAAGAATTTATGGCTCAGACAGACAGGAGTGATGCACTGAGGGTCCCCTCATGGAAAGTGAGGAGAACTAATTGCTCATATTGGAGCCCAGAGCCAGTTGGGAAAAGCCAAAGCCGCTGGACCTGCACTCCTCAACAGCTCTTCAGCCAGCCAGGAATCTGGGCTGCTCTTCCTATGCAAGAAGGATTTAAATCCAATTAGACTCCCCATTTTGCTGGCAATATCTGTGTATTTACAGCACGCTCCTTGCTGTGGTACCTCAGCATCTGTTCCAGGAAATCTTCCTGAGCACAGCCAGGTCACTCCGTGTCCATCCAGCCAATTATTTTAGGAGCAGTTAGAGATTTCCACTATTGCAAAAGTAGTTTCTTGGCAACTAATAGAGCTCTGAGGAGACATCCCTCTTGATTAGAGCATAGATCTTAACTCTGACACCCCTGAACTTTTTATGGTTGGTTGCGAGTTCTGCAGGCACAGGAGAGAGGGGGGAAAAAAAATCCAACCTTTATCAGCTGATGGATGAACATTTAAGCTGCTGCTGCCACCTTGCTTCTCAGCTGGACACAAAAAAAAAAAAATGTAGTGGTCAAGCAGAAAACAGTTGAGCCTTTGCCTTGCTTGGAGTGAAAACTCCAAGCACAAAGAGCCATCACGGGGTTTGCATCCCTCCAGGCACAGACCACACACCCCCCGTGCCCCTGGGGCATCAGGAAGTGCCACTTCACCCCAACACAAACCTCTGGATGCTGCCCAAGAGCTGCTCTCAGACCTGAGCATTTGCTGCCTCCCAGGAGGGTCCCAGGGGTGGGTGTCGATCCCAGCTGCCCCCAGCCAGCCATCACCCCCCACTCAGCAAATCCCACCTGCATTTGCCTGCACTTGTGTGGTCCTTCTCGGTCCAGTGGAGCAACAAACCTGGTATTTAAATGTCCTTCAGCTAATCCAGCCCATTTAGGCTGCAGAGGGTTTGAAGTTAAACAACAGGCACTTGACGTGGCACCTCAGGTAGGAAAATGTGAGAGATCCTGGAGGTGGATAAGGGGTTTTAATCTCTTCAGCCAACACACCTGCAGCAAGCAGTGTGAATAAACCTTCCAGGTACTCCCCCTCACTCCTGCTTTCTTCCCCTGCTGGTGGAAACTCCTGTCAGTCCATGGCTGTGTGAACATCTCCACTCCTCCTCCTTTCTACACTCACTGGGAGCAGGAAGGCCTCATAAATATATAAAAACATGATCAGAAAACACTTGGCTGTGTCCATCCCTGCTTTCAGGGAGAAGCTGGAAGAAGTAACAGCACAGCAGGACTGCCAATGATCCTAATTAATACACCCTGAAATGCACTCAAATACTTCCAGAGGTAACAAAGGCTGTGCAGAAACACTCGGCTCTCTTACAGCTCCCACTCTGGTGCAGATTAAAGCAAAACCACCACTGCCAGCTCTAGGATTACAATTTCATTTGGTAATGAAAATTCTTCTAAGAACTGGGTTTTTGCAAAGAAATGAGCGATTTCCCCTGCTGAAAGCCTGGTTTTTGTGCAGAACTCAGCCAACACAGAGGAGAGGAGGCCAACATCTGTTTAATTTACAACACCCTCACAGCCACTCATAATCTAAGAGCCTTCCTAAAATGCCACCAGGTTTTGTCTGCAATTTTCTTTGTTTGCTAACAGGACATCAGTGCCCAGTTTATTTACCCAGCATGGTACCTGCTGTCACCACTAGATGTTAATAAACACCCACAGCAGCACTGAAAGAAACACCAGAGTTACAGAGCAACCATTTCTACCTGTATTTTACTTGAAATTGGTTCAACTGAAACCACAGTTCATGTTCCTCAGGTGGAGATTTAATGTTGTCCTAATATCCCCTGTAAGAAAGAAGAGGAAGGTGCTGGACTATGAACCAGCATCTCTGCAGCTCCCAAACCTCCAGGCCAATGCCAGTGTCACACTGTCCCCTTTAAAACAGTGTAATTTATCTGTGATATGCAAATATCTCCATGGAACACAAAGGGATGAAGGCTGAAAGTTTCCTTCCAGGAAAATCTGCATGACTGGAATGCTGCACGTGTAGAGTCGCTTTTGAGCCTCAGGATGCTCAAGAGATGATTTCCTCTGCTGGGGGTGTGACTAATGCAGGGATCCTCCCTTTCCAGAGCCCTGAGCTGCTCCCTGACCCACCACTGGTGTGTCCTCACAGCTCTTGCTCCTTGATCCCGATCCCAAACCCGTCAGGGAGTGAGTGATTCATCACCTGCTCCATCCCCAGGCGAGAGGCTGAATGTTCTGCTTGACTGAAATGGAACTCAAGTTAAAAAAAAAAAGGAGAAAAAAAAAATAAAATAAAAAGCTCATCCACAACCCTTCCAGGTGTGCAGATGAGGCTCTTGGTTGGGACTTCATGATCTTAAGGGTCTTTTCCAAGCTAAGCAACCCTGTGATTCTAAGAAATCAAGCTGAAGACCCTCAGCTTCTCCCCCTGTGCTCTCTGCTGGCACAAGGCTGTGCTGATTCATCACAAAGAGAACGACAAGGCTGATCCCCAAACTTCACACCTGAAAGAGCAGCCCCAGAAACACTCCCAAGGCTTTGGATTCCTCATCAAACAGGGCACCTGGCACCGCAGTCACCTTCAGAGCATCGCTCCTGTGAGCCCCTGGTGACGCAGCAGCCCCGCAGGAGGACAGGCTGGGGAGTGGGGGGGGGAAGATTTAGTGCTGTGCAGCCACTGAAATCGTGGGAAGGCAATTACAGCTCCTGCAAATTGCACTGAGAACATCCATAGATCAAGGCAGTGATCCAGCAAAGCACTTAAGCACAGGCTCAGCTCGAAGGGATCGCTCCTCCCGAGCCTCGCCTCGCTCTGCGCCCTGGCAAAAAATTCCACCCAGCCAAAGTTCTTCCTGCTGCTCCAACCAGGGGGAAAGGCACAGTCAGATTTACAGCAAAGAAAGATTGTCACAACAGCCTCGCAGTTGTTTACAGTTCAGCCTGAAAATTCCTCATCCCGGAGAGGAATCGATAGAAAACTCCAGCCCACGGCAGCAGATCAAATGACTGCAGTGACTGCAGGGGAAAAAAAAACCTCTTTAATTGGCACAGGGCACTTGCTGGAGCAGTTTTCAGCAACTCTTGAACATGACAGAAGTGTGATATTAAAAACAAAGCCCTGGTTTTGCATGTGTGGACTTTTGCTGACATATCAAAGTGATTCCAAGGAAGTTCAGCTTCATCATCTGTTTGGTGAATCCTGGTGTTAGGGTAGCACTGTCTCCCCGTGGCTCCTGAGAGGCCTGATGGATGGTTTCTGAGAATTTAGGCACTTTCAAGCATAATTTCTTGTAGCCAGTGGTTCATTTATGGGATCAGCACTAAAATCAAAGCATAAATAGCACAAAGTGAGGCAGATGGATCTTAAAGCAAAAGTACTGGGAGGGAAAAAGTAGAAGGGTGGTGAGGGGAAAAGGTGTTGACCACATTCAGTGGGAGCTAAACACCCAATTTATCCTCACAAATCCCAGCCTAATTCTTCTTAATTCCATCCTACTCTATTAATAAATGATCCATATGAAGGTTCTGTATTTAAGCATCCAAAATTTCCCAACGTGATCTATCACACACATCTCTGACTACCAGTTGCTCCCCATTACTTACTTGTTGCCATCACTGATTTTGAGCAGAGACCACGTGCAGTGTGCTGGGATCCTGCAGCCCAAACAGGGCACAGCAGAAAATGGAGCACTGGAGTCTGGAATTATTTCTAGGAGAGGAACATTCTTTGTGCCGTGAACACCTCAGTGGAGGGAGATTCACTCCATATCAGTGCTCTTAATACATCAAGCAGAATTTTGGCCCCCCCTGAAAACTTGAAATTTGGCTCAGGATCGGGTTTTAGAAGGCAGGGATTCAGTCATTCGTGGCCCAGACTGACACTATTCCTCACGAAAATGCTGCTTCTTACTCGGCATCCTTTCCCCCTTTCAATTACTTGGACAACAAGAGGCTTCCAGGAGGTGATTATTTTCTCTGAGAGAAGATCCAATTCTGGAGATTCTCTGATTAATGCACCAGGAACTGCTTTCTTGGTGTGATGTGCCCATCACTTGTACCACCTCGAAATCAGGGACAAGTTTTTAAGTGCAGACACTCTAAAAGGGAGGCCTAATTAAGTTTATTCCCAACAGCAAGAGGTGGAAAGCCTGGAGTGTAACACTGGGGTAAAGCAGCATAAACAACTTTGCAAAGTCACTGAGAAATTCTTGCCAAACCTGTGCCAGCAGCCAAGACTCCTTCCCAAGATTGCCATCCCTGCCCAACTGCACCTGCCCCACCAAACAGCTTTTTAAACAAGGAAGGTCTTTTCAGTCTGTGTAACTACAGCACCAAAATAGAATGGAAAAGCAGACTCAGCCCCTGCTTTGGCAGGGAATTACTGGAGGAGACGCTCCAGGAGGTTGAGGAGCACAAACCACCCACCCAGGAGATCCACGAGAGGCTCCAGTGCTTTGCTGGCACCAGCCAATTCCTGATTGCTCCTGGGCTCTTCCCCAGTGTTCCACTGCCCCCCCAGCATCACAAAGCTTCATCTGTGTCCTTGTCAAACTGCAGAGCCTTCAGGGTATAAAATATAGACATACACAGAGACTTTATTTTCTCCTTGGAGAATTTATGGGCCGTTACATTCCATTATGGTGTGGGTTTTTTTTTTTCAGCTGAATGTTTAAGTGATGTTGAATCAGTGATCATTAAACCAGGCCCCTTTTTATTCACCAAGGTTATGATCTTTGACCCCCAAATGCCTCTGACTACGAGCCAAAGCCTTTTAGAATATTGATAAATTATCACTTTTCTGCCCTGAGTTTTAATTAAACGTTTGGAGTCAGCAGGTGTCGAATCCCAGGTCCCACATGAACTCCAACTTCTAGCCTTCATTGTACCTTTCAAATGTCAGAAGCCAAACATCCTGAAAGTAAAACATTCTCATTTTTATGCCCATTTGTGACTGAAGAAATGGCTTTTCATTTCATTTTCTGGCCAGAAGGAGCTGATCAATGGGATGCATCAACTCCTGACGATGCTGCAATGCAGTTTGGATTCCTTGATGACACTCTGAAACAAACACTCCTCAATTTGTAAATTTTCTGCAAAATACTTTCCTTCAGCTATCCATTAATCAAAGGAAGTTGTAGCAGAAGTTTCCTTTTCTAACAGTTTTACACATCCTCAGGGTTTTTAGGCAAAGAAAGTGAGCCTGGAATGACACACACAAATGGCATTTCTTCTTCCAACTCTTTAGCAAACCATATGCCAGCCCCACTCTGCTGTAAAACAGCTGCAGTGAAGGAAAGGAAAGGCAGGAAGAGTCAAAAAATTATAAAAGCAAACTTTTAGTGGGAAGAGCAGAGAGAAGTTTGTTATCAGCACACGAAAGGACGGATTTCCTTACAGTCCTTGTGTCGCATAAACCGGAAAACAATTCCACCGTTATCAGTTTTTATAACACACTAAAATCTGCTAATTAAAGTCATAAAGTTGCCCTCCATGCCAAGTTGGGCAGACTGGGTAAGCTGTGACCAACACCTGAACGTGTCACTGTCCCCTTTCTGCTCTGCTGCTCGTCCCCACAGGACGATTTCCCCTCCCACCACCTTCATGAGGGGTGTTTTGTTTGGACTGGGGGTTTTGGTTGGACTGTGACCATTCATGCCAAAGCTTTACCTACAGGCAGGTGGGTTTGTTAACCACTGACTTCACACAGAGGCAACAGCTCAGCTGCAAAAGAAAAGCTCATGAGTTTAAGTGAGAAAGGTCACCCAGGAAGAGCAGCAAACGGGGATGTCCTCGGAGCTGCTGGGAATATTTCAGTGCAGTTGTCTTTGCACATTATTAGAGATGAGAGGGGTGTGAATTCCACTTACCTGTGACTAATAACACCAGGAAATTAAAGCCCTTGGAAATAATTATGTCTCTTCAGAGGAAAAAAAAAAAAAAAAAAAACAAACCACAAAACCAAACCAACCACAAAGTGCTTCAGACAGCGAGACAAAGGACATCACAGAGCACACTTCACCTCTGAGATGAGTCAGGGTCGTTTAAGTGCAGAACAATCTATTAATCTTAACCCTCAGAAAAAGAAAAAAAAAAACCCCAGAGTTTGTTGGGTCAACCAAAACCTGGAGCTACAGAGAAACTGCTCGTTGTGTCCTTCTGCAGCTTCTTGTACAATTCGGTGGTTGCACATCACCAAATCTCAGTGTTTTTCTCCCGCTCCTCGCAGGACATTAAACATTTAAACATTTATTGAAGCCACAGAACCACAGGATCATGGAATCACTGAGGCTGGGAAACACCTCTGAGGTCAGAAAGTCCAACCATCAACCAGCAGCACCCCCATGGTCACCCCTAAACCCTCGAGTGCCACATCCACACGTGTTTCCAACACTTCCAGGGATGGGGACTCCACTGCTGATCCCATGGTTTATCACCCTTTCCATTGATTCTCCAGGCTGGTTTGTTTGGTTTGGGGGTTTTTTGTTTTGGTTTTTTTTTGCCTAAGGAAAGGTTTCAGATAAAATGGAGCTATTTGCTCCAATCAAATTAAACACAAGCTTTAATAAAGTTGGAGAGAAGCCTCTACCCCGCTCCCCCCCCTCCTGCAACCTCATGCTGTTTGCACTGAGCAGCACCCTGGGTTGTAAGGAAATATTTATAATCCATTCCTGTGTGGAAAAAACAGCGTTGCAAGGGCATAAATTGCCTTGTTTGAAGTCAGAAAGAGCAAACAGGGAGAGTGGGGGAACATGATCTATATTTCTCTCAGCTGAGAGGATGTGCTTTGGTTTTCTATTTGATTCTGAAAATTCCACACCCCCCCACTAAGTTTCAACAGGCAAACTTTTGATTTTTTTTTTTTAAGGGTTTTTTTTTCCCCCCCAGCACAAAATACACTTTTCATGGTGTGGGTTTTTGGTTTTTTTTTAAACACTTAATCCTTCTTCCTAAAGGGATTCAAGGGACAACCATCAATGAGCACTCTAACTCAGCCTTGTCAGCTATCACAGCTGCAAAGCAGGGGGTTTCCGTGTTTTTCCATGTTTTCCCCTCAAATCCTTGAATGCCTGAACATTTGCACTCAGCTTTCAGCCCCTGTCATAGAAAGCAGAGCATTATACCAACCAGTAGGCAAATCAAGCCATGACAAGAACCTTCTAAAAAGACATGAGTGCACTTCAATTAACTCTTGGATTGTGCTGCACTAATTATTCCCATTATGTTGATAATTGCTGCCGTTTCTTACACAATCCTGCTACTCCTGAAGGAAAAGCAGAGCAACTGGTGGGAAGCTTGAGCATGTCCTGAGAAGTTCTCAGGGCAGAGAACGGGAGGAACAGTTAATTTGGGAGCAGGTTTTGTACCATGGAGCGCCACAACTCATTAATTCTTTGTTAAGTTTAGGAAGGCAAGCTTTTAAATCATAATTAAAAAAATATTCCCCCCTCCCCCAAACAGCCTGTCAAGGATGTGCCATCTGAGTAGACATCCCAATGAATTTTTCTGCAGTGGAATTGCTAATGGGTTAATAATTGGGTAGTTTGCTTAATAGGAGAGTGGTTGTTGTGAACAGAATTTTGAACAGGACGTGGTTTGGAGAAAAAAGTCTGGTTAATGATCCCCTCCTTTCCAGAATGATCCCCAGAGGAAGGTCCAGTGCACACCCTGCTGAGACCTCGTGCCTTCTGGTCCTCTCCCCACTCCTTTCTCCCCCTCTCCTCTCCTGGCCCTCTCCTGCTCAGTAATTGCACAGCCAGGCCATTTGCAGCTGCAATGAGCTCCTCGGGGTGCTGGAATGTTATAAACTAATATTAAAGCAAATAAACCCCTCCATTTCCCAGAATGCTGGAGGAGCCAGGCCAGAGGGATGTGTTTTACACCAGTGCAGAGGCAACATCAGCACAACTTCACCACTCCTTCTCCACCATGTTCTCACCCTGCCTGATGCAGTAGTGCTGTGCCACTGTGAGCTTGCAGCAAACATTAAAATTCCTGTCACTGTCACACCTGAGAGACATTTCCCAGTGGCATTTCTGGTCAGCTGTCTCAGCCAGCAGTGTTTGCTGGCTCAGTTGAAGAGCTCCTTTTTTCCCCTGTGTTGTACATATTCCTTCTGGAGCAGCAGCTTTTGATAGATTTTTCCTCTTCAAATACTCCCCAGGAATGTAAAAAAGGGGAAAAAAAAACCCCAAACAAAACAAAGAGGGACCCATGGCTCTACTGGAAGAGGATTAAATGGGACCTGAATTCAGGTTGGTGCCTGGGCAGGTTCTGTGCTCAAGGAACAGCAGCTGACAGCTCAGTGAATGAAAAAGGTAATATTATCCACACAGAAGGTGAATAATATTTGAGAGCACTGTTCTCAAAGTTGCTTCATTCAGGTCAACTGGAATAACTTCCCAAGGCTTCTCCCAGCCCAGGAATTCGGCTCAGGCACGGCAGGCACCAACAGTGAAAATGAAGACTCTAAATATTACCCTGAGCAAAGCAGGGCACATCTAACTAGAGGGAAATGTTCCTCCTGGCATCATCTTTCTGTCCCTGGTGCTAATAAACCATAACTTCAACTGACTTGTAAACTGTGTAAATAATGAGTGACCTCCTATTAAGGGAAGCTAAATGAAGTAGCTTTACTGCAGTTCCCACTGCAAGACCATTGATAGAGAGTGTCTGATTGTGGTCTATTCTGAGGGTGATTTACATCATTCTGGCAGTGTAAAGGGGAATTAAGGGAACATAAATGTGATCTATGCCCACTTTAAGAATCCCTTCCTGCCTGGGTGTTGAATAAAGGGAGCTTACTGTAAATAAGGCTGAGAAAAATGACATTCAGTTCGCTATTTTGGCAAGGGAAGGAAGTTCAGTAATTCTCAGGGCACAAGGGATGAAACAGAGTCATTTTAGCACATGACCTGTGAAAGGGGAAAGAATCCTCACGAGGTATTTGGACAGTAAATTAAACTTTCCTTAGTCAGGTGACTGAGAAGCATCTCCTGACGCCCTTCCTGCTTGGGAAAGTGAAAGCTGAGAAGTACATAAGGAAGCATTTCCATCAATTTGAGGCTATTCCAAGATATTTTTAAGCCACTGGAAGGTCCAGCACATCCCATCAGTCACTGGCAGCTGCCAGACATTCCCAGTAACCACCAAGGCACAAGTTGTGGCTGTTTGGCTGCAAGGAACGGAGCTGGGCAGTCTCAGAGCCTGCAGCCCCTGCACCAGCTTGTTTTTGTCAAGGCAACTTTTCTGGATTCCCAGCTGCACTAAATACTCATCTCCAAGATGCAAAGAGAGCAAAAGAGAGTGGGTCACATATTTAGCAAATGACAGTAATTCCCTGAAGATGATGAAAAGCAGCTTGTCTATCACCAGCCTCCTTTTGTGCCTGACTTTGAGGCACATTATCTTCGCAGAGAGCAGAATGCAAGTAATGAAAGAGAGGCAAACAGAGCCTGTAAACAACACAAAGCAAATCTCCCAGGCTGACAAACTTCACTGAGATGCAAGAAGTGGAGTGGCTGCCAGTTTTGTGCTGCACCAGGGGGTTCAGAGCTCCTGCCCACGCCTGCAGCACCGAGCGAGCACACGCTGACGGAGCAAACAACTCGCTGCACTTGGCCTGAAATGCTCCTCAGCCTTCTTTTCCCCAACTCCCTCCCCCAGCTTCCTTCCCTCCCACACCAAATCCCAGCTGCCCAGGCCCACAGGAACACGAGCTTGGCAACAGCCCACCCCACCGAGCAGCCTTTTGTTGGGTGCCTTCAGCCCCCCCTTGGTGACACCACTCCTCTCAACACATGCCACTCCTACACTTCAGGGGCTTGTCGTGCTTTGAGTCAAGGCAAAACCTCCTGGTTGGGAGCCAAACACACAGCAGAGGGCAAGGGCTGTTTGCTCAAAAGGTAAGTTCAGTTGGATGTGCCACCCCTGGAAGTGCCCAAGGGCCAAGCTTGGAGCAACCTGGTCTAGCGGGAGGTGTCCCTGCCCACGGAGGAGGTGGAAGGGATGAGCTTTAAGGTCCTTTCAACCCCATCATCCTGTGATTCCTGTGTTTCTTGTCACCAGCAGGAAGCAGCTCTGCCTTGCAGCATGAACCTTGGGGTTCATGCCCTGTCCCAGTCAATTGTAGGAGTCGCTGATGGAAAGGACACTTACAACCTCCAGGACCAGATGGCTGAGCCCTCCCTCCTGCCCTCCTCAGCTTCAGAATGTCACCCCCACACACCATCAGAGACATCACTTAAACAGCACCTCTGTGCAACAGCACTCTTCAGCACCGAGGCCCAGCGTGAGCCTTTACAAAGGTGTTATTGCAGGGGAGGCTATCACGGCAAATTCACCCTCCACACGAGGGTCATTCAGCTAAATTACACCCCTGGCAGAGCCCTCACAGGGTGCACTGAGGTGATTTGGTGCACTAGAACAAGAGGAGTGATGAAGCAGTAATTTTGAAAGTACGTTTTCCCAGTATTAAGGAAGCAGGATTATTAAAAGACGAGTGGTAGTTAAAAAGTAAAAAAAAAAACAAGGGGAGATTTTAATCAAGATACAGAGGTGTCTCTCATTTCTGTGTTTTAAGAAGAAAAGGCACTTGAATGAAGATGAACAGATGGATATTAGGCAGCACTGAAAGACAGCAATGAACAGCCTCAAAATTAAAAGTAGAAAAATCTTTCCTGCTGTATTGATTGGGAGTGACCACATGAGAGTGAAACAGTTTTGTGGTGGATGAGAAGCAGCCAAATATGAGCCTGTGAGAACCTGGCAGTGTAGGGCTGACCCAGCTCCTTTTCTGCATCAGAGCCCTTCATTTTTGGGGCTGTGCAGTCGTGGCAGGACAGAGGAACCTTTCATTTGGGGGGTTTTCCCCAGTATTTCACTCCAGCTCACAATCAGGCAATCCCAGAACAAATAAGGTTGGGAAAGAACCACCCAGCATCGAATCCAGCCTTTCACTGAGCACCACCCTGTCAACTAAACAGTGATTTACAACTGAGAGTTGTAAACTTGCACCAGAAAAGCACTGGTTCCATGTGAGGGCAGATTTCAGCAGCTGGTGCTGAAGTGACGTCCTTCCTTCCCAAGGAGTGTGTGTCCAACACTGCAAAGTACACCTGCATTCCAAAACTAACCCCTGCACTCCAAAACTAACCCCTGCACTCCAAAAATACCCCTGAATTAAATAAAAAACTACCCCTGCACTCCTGCTCTGCACAGCCCTGTGTCCCTGCTGCTGGCACTCTGTGCCTGAGGTCATTAAAGAGAGGGAGAACTTGTTTCTGCAAATGCAATTTGGCTGAACTCCCCACTAATAATGTGAAGCAGAGGTTGATTTTCCAGACTTGCAGTGCTCTCTGTTGCAGTCCCTGTTAATATTTGCTCTCACTTCAGGCTGCACACACGGTTCTGCTGGAACTGAGCCTCAGGTAAGGCAACAGCTTACCTTCAATTGAAGCCAAATTATCCCTTCACTACAGCAAGTTTATGGCTGTGGAGCACCTGGCCTGGGCAGTAACTCAGCTCCCCTTTTGTTCTATGCCATGGGAACACTGCCATCGTTATCTGTAAATAAATACAGTAATTAAGATCCAGTGGGATGACCCTCAGCACCCCCTGGGGTTCACCTTTCCACTCTTGGGCAGCCTGAAATCCAGCTGGGGTGATTTGAGGAACTCTGATTTTTGTGCCCTTCTCTGGGCAAAATCAATGATGCAAATTCCCATGTGAGAACAGATTGGGATACAGAGATAACTGAAAGTAATTATAGATACATATATAATATGTTCTATTTAAATATATATTTTATATGTAATGTTTCTACATTTAATGTGGGTTTGGAAGCAAACACCACCAATAAACACTTCAAAAGCCCAAGTCAGACAGTCATTCCCCCCAGCAGCCTCCTCTTCTCACTGCAAACAGTAAATCACTCCACTTAAGGACTTCGAAGCCATAAAACTGCAAATAAGGCATTTTTGTGCTGAAAATTGATGTCTATTGAGAACTAAACCTCCATGCAAGTGAATTTGTAACAGGGATTGCCAGCAGGGTTTGCAGGAGAAAACACAGGTGAGGGGAACAGACCTGGAGCGGCATCTGCAATAGCAATGGAATTTTGGGTTGTTTTTTTTTTGTCCTAAATGCAAAGCAGCTAAACCAGAAAGCCATTTGGGCAAAATTGAAGTGCAAGTTAAAGCGCTGCTGCAACACATCTCCGGAGTTCCTCTGCGGAATATTTGAATTTTTTTTCATCTGATTGTGACATTTACTCCAGCAGGGCATGATGAGGCCTCAGGAAGGGGAGATTTAGTGTTTTCCAGCAAGGGGAGCGGACCTGAACAAGGAGCACTTGTGCTGCATAAATGCCAAATAATATCTCTGCCTGATTCTGAGATACACTGAGAAGAAAAGCGCTGCATTCATGCACTACATTAGCACTGAAAAGGAGCCCCGGAGAACATCTTATTTCTGCAGTGTGGATTAGCAAAGCTGCCAAGAAAGAACTGCTTGCAAAACTGGGTTTATGGGGCTTGTTACTGACTGATAAAATTTATGTTGTCACACAGGAAACAGGGATTCTTAACACTCGTGTGGAACAGCAGTTGTCATAATGAAATCAGGCTGCCTGGGAGCCAAAATAAAACACAACTGAAGGGGAGATTGCAACTTCAGTGGGGATGGAAGATATTAAGACAGACTTGAGCTTATTCACCTTCTGATCACGGGACAAAGTGGATTAGTGGGCTCCTGTTTGCTTGTTCATTTGTCTGGCTCTTGTCTTTAGTGAAGTGACCGGTTCAGTATTTACCAGAAGTGAGAACTGATTCAGTGCATTCCCACTCTGCATCCTCAGGGAAAGAATGGGAGCAGGGAAAGGGCATTTGGGTCCTCTGAATGAATTAAACGGCAGCACTTGCACGACTGAAGTTAATTAACAGACCCCAAACACTTCTCTGGATTGGAATTACACTGCTGGGTTGTGTCCAAGTTAAAAAATACGACACAGTTTGTTCCCAGTGACCAGTGCAGATCCTGCAGGTCCTGATTATTTCTCTGGAATTTTCTCAGAGCCACAACAGTGTCTGAACTTTCTGTTTTCCCCCAAAATGCAAAGGAGTTTGAAACCAAGAGCACGGCCAGCCCTCCCCATCCTGCCGGTGGGGGAGCCTCACATGCACATTAAGGACATTTACGTACTCTATAAAGTTTATAAAGCCATCACTGAATATAATTAAAGGTATATTTTCTTCCAACTGATCTTTTTTAAGTGGGTCATCATGTTGATTTAAGTAACTGAAATGGTGCCTGTGGATGTTTAATGAAAATAATGGCCCGTTAGTAACATGTGAGCACAATTTATTGACTCATTCCCACTCCACCGAGGTTCTTATTCCCAGTTGCAAAGCCACTTTCTGAGCCTGCAATAAAACCATTCCCCTTCCCCCTACCCATTTATTCTGGCAAGATTAAGAGGAATAAAAGTGATAAACCTGAAGGATGCAGAGACTCACAGTTCAATGCCTCTAATCCCAATTCAGCCTGCAGAGGGTGGATTCCTCCCAGTGACAACAATCCCCGAAACACGAGCCCATCAGCACCTCAAATCACAATTAGGAAGCAGAGAACGAGGAGGGTGGGACTGGATGAGCTTTAAAGGTCCCTTCCAACCCAAACCACTCCATGACTGTGTGATCCAACCCCAGGTGAGGGGGAGGTAACTAAAGCATCACCCTGAAACTCCATCAGCCACAATTCTGTTTCCATCAGGAGTTTCCACCAGCCACAATTCTGAGAACCAAATGACATTTGCACTGTAACAGAGGGGGAAATATTAAAACCCACAACAGCCTTTGTGCCCCTTCCTTTGGAGTTATTTTACAGACACACAGAGCCCAAATTTCCCCACGAATGTTAAACTATGAAAGATCAGCATCAGGTAAAAGATTTGGAGTAAACCAAACCTGCAGCTGTGGGGTTTTTTTTTTCCTTCCCAGAGCTCCATTAACAGTTGGTATTAAGCAGAAGCATTATTAAGCATTTGTTGAATCACAGTTCAAGTGGCTTTTTCCATTATGGGTTTCATTTGCCACCGCTGACAGAAGAGGTGCCAGGGTTGAACTGAGCTGGGGATTATTGGCCAAACACCAGCTTAGCAGTTCTACAACAAAAAAAACATGACTTTTAAGTAAACAGATCAGGTCTATCCAGGACAGGATTCTACCTGAGAACCACTACAAGCAGCTTTTTCCCTTTTCCCAACTATTTTATAGGAACCACATACTCACAATCCACAATAAAAATGGTTCACTGTGTTAAAAAAAAAAATAAATATTTACTGCCAATTCCTCTGGTTCTCAGAGCTCCACATGAAGTGTCCCGTGCCCACCACAGGCTGTATCCACCCAGCACTTCAAGGTCTTCTTCTTCCTCTCCTACAATCCCTATTTACCTCTCCTTCCCCAGCAGATATTTTCAAATCCTATTTGCACCTTTTTAAGAGATATTTTCCCCCAACAGACTCTTTGCCACACTCATGTTGATATTCAGGCTTGCTGAAAAGCCCTCCAAGAGTGGTCCAGTTGAGGTTCCAGCAGAGTTTTCTTCAAGCCCCTCCGTTTTCCAGCTTGCAGTCTTAGGCTCATGAAAGGATTCAGAACTGGCCCCAGCGTTTTTAAGGAATTCAAGATCCTATTTGGGTTTCTGGAGAGCAGGAAGCTCTGCTGGAGCGTCCCTGTGTTCCTGCCACAGGCACTACGGAGTCAGTGTGAATAATTGCTGCTGTCTCTTGGTGCCTGATATGAAAAACAAGTAATTTCGTTGGTAAAACTTAATTAAACAAAGTCTGGAACAACAGCAGATAGAGTAGAGTTATCTCCATTTGCATGATTCCCCTATTTTCAACTAAATTTTGCTTTTCCACGGGACTTCAGGAAAGGAGAGGGAAATCTTATTTCCCATCCACATTTCCGCTGATTTAACTGCCATTTGCTGAAATGTAATCAAATTTATCAAACTCCTGATTACTCCAAAGGATATGTTTTTTGAACTTACAAGCTCTCACACATCCCCAGTGTTTCACCAAGTTGTAATGCCTGTTCCTACTTTGGAACTTGGCACTGGGGTCTGAATAAAATGTAGCATTGCTTAAGCAGAACAGGTTTCTGTTCTATTTATGCACTCTGCAAATTCCCCCCCCAAAAAAAACGCCCATGGAAAGGATACCAAAAAATAGGAAAAGGCTTCCAGAGCTTCACCTTGCAGAGCTCAGCCCTGGCAGCAGCTCCTGCTCTGCCCCTCCGGGCTGGGAAAATGCCAACAACGACACCGATTTTGTTGGGAGGCTGCAAAGCCTCGAAAGGAACCTCATTAACATTCCAGTTTGCTTTACGAGCCTCGCTCCATGTTTGGATTGTTATGGGGATTTTATGGACATCTTTGGCGCCCGAGTAACAAACCCGGAATTTGGATTGAAACGACGCTCGTAAAACGCAATTATTTACTGTTCTCTGGCTCTACCTCATAAACTGGGCTCGCCTGACCTGAGGTGGGTTTAATATTGAGAGGTTACAATTCCCAGCGAGGGTTTTTTTTTGGTCAAACCTGTTAATTCAGAGTTTAAGAAAACTGAACGTCAATATTTCAGTTACATCTCACAGCATGTTTTTCATTCCACCCTTGGACACGAGACCCTGGTGTTGGTTGCTGAATCAAGCACAGAACTGAGGCTTCTATTCCAAATTCTGCCATTTCCAATCTTCTGTGTCTGGCAAGGAGCTCGAGTGACAGGAGTTCTTCTCCCAGGCTGTAAAGTTATTTATTAGGTGGCTTCAGGGAAGGTCACTTTCCCTTCCTTTTCTCACTGTTTTATTTATTTACTGTATGCATGTTTTATAGGAAATGCTCTTGGCTTCCTTTGAAAAGTTTTTTGAGGCCTGTGAATGGAAATCATGAGCTATTAGTATTCTTAAATGAGTTGTTCATCTGCTCCTGGCAGCCAATTCTCTGCCTTTCTTAAGGGGGAATTCAGGACAAAAAACCCAAAACAGAGGCATTTGCATGATTGGTGTTCACCTTGAAAACATCCATCACTGCTGATGGTTATAAAAATAAATAAAAACAATTCTTTTGTGTCCCACCGTGGTGAAGAAAATCATCTCCAGTGATGGATGGGGCTCGGCCTAAAAGCTGCAGCAGTTGTTTCCCTAATGAGTTAAACCAACAAAGCAAACACTGATTCCTCTAACACAGCTTAAAACGATGGATCAGTGCACACCCACCCAGGTGCCTCACCCCGACCTGGCTCTGCACCCCAACGAAGAATTCTCTTAAAAGCTCCTTCCCATAACCAGAGCCCATCCAAAGAACCCTTTTGAGGGAAGAACCTTTCCCTGAGATCCAACCTGAACCTGCCCTGCCACAGCTCCAGCACTCCCTGGGTGCTGTCCCTGCTCTTCCCTCTCCTCTCATGCTCCCTCCTCAGAACCTGGTGGGTGTGTCCTGTTGTTCCCACTTTTAACTGGCAGTCACTTCCCAAAAATACAAAGTGTGTTTTCTGAAAGCAGCAGGGGGGAACTCGCTGTCAGAAAGCACTGGAAGATGTGCCCAAATTAACCTGGCAAACCAATTAAGCAGATGACCTTTGAGATGGCTCTGTGGCTTTTAGGGGTGCATTTTGCATTTCACCGAGTGCACAAAATCAAGGAAAAAGCCATTTCCAACCAAAGTTTAGCCAATTATTAGTACCTGACATAGCGGTGCTAATTAATGGGTGACTGACTGCTCATCTTTTGGGTGTCAGGACAATGACTCAATGTGGGATTTAATGAACAAAGCTGCACAGTTACAGTTCACGTCATGCTAAATTAGCTGCGTGTTAATTGGATTAAATTACTTAAAAGAAGTTATGAAATGTTCGACCAATGCTGCTACACGACCACAAAGTGAGAGGTGACATTCTCCTGCCTGGCAGGACAAGAATTTCTTGTTCTAGAGGAGTTGTTGTTGCTCTGCAATTGAACCTGTAAAAGCACAGTGGGGAGGGCTCATCCCTCCACATTCCCAATTCCAGCAGAGAATCCTTCCCCGTCTGGGGATGCTGCAATAAACACATTTTGAGCACATCCTTGTCACAATAGGGGGATGAAAAACTACCAATTTACGTCTTCAACCGAAGAGGAGAAGAAGTGGAACAACAACTCTTTGCCTCCCACGAGACAAATGGGTTTTCCAAGGGTGGAACTAAGCCTGGCTTTAAGGGTATTAACAACACCTTGCCAGAAACACACTGTGACATCTGAGACTTTAAAACCAGTTGGTTGAAATGGATGGCAGGTGCCACAAACTGCTGCTTGCTGTGTCCTGGTGCCTCCAGGACTGTGAGCAGTGGGCAGAAAGCTGCTGCTTGGGATGGAGCCCAAGGTCAAACCCAGCACCCCCTTCAGGACTAGTTGGTGTCAGTGGGAATTAATCAGATTTACACACCTGAACCCAGTTCTTGTGAAGCTCAGCACAAAGCTTTTCAGTTCAGTCTTGCAGAAGAAGTTTCCAGGCTGTTTTTAGAGTGAAGGAGCCAGAGAAACAAGATTTGTGGGGTGCACATCAGTACCTCGTGTCCCTTCAGGAGAGGAATCAGCTGCTAATGAGTCTCAGCTAAACTTCCCAAAGGGAAAGAGATGCCAGAGGAGCAGGGAATCCCTTCTGGTGCCTGTTCCCCAGCCCATCCCACCCAGCAATTCAGAATACCCCTGAGCTTCTAACACACAGAATCAACCCAAACACAAGGGGCTTTGTCAGTGCTGCCCAAAGGGAAGATCAGGAATTTAAATCCCAAATACATCAAGCTTAAATTACTGGGTGCAAGGAAAAGAAAAAATTCCCAAGGGATTAGGAAATGAAGACTCAGCATTTAGGGTATTTGCAGGTGCCTTCTGAGAAGCAGCACAGGAGGGACAGAAAGTGCCCCTGAGGTAAGTGAGGTGTCAAAATAAGCAAGGAACGGGCTCAGAATTATTGCAAGGGTTTCTTACAGGGCCTGGAGCTCCAGCCTGGAAGGGTCAGCTCCAAAGTGTATTTCCCAGGAATCCCAGACTGATTTGGGTTGGAAGGGACCTTAAAGATCCATTTCCACTATCCCAGGTTGCTCCAAGCTGGCTTTGGGCACTTCAAAAAACCCCATGCACTGATGTGCTCTGAGCCCTGGGAATTGGTGCTCAAACAAAAATCAAGGTTGTCCTCGATGAGCTGCTTTATAAACACACATATTTTATGCTCTCCACCCTGACATTTAATAGAATAAAACACCCTGATCCTTTCCATCATTTTATCAGCAGTGGTCAGAGCCAGGAGGGAGAAAACTGGCAGGAAAAAAAATAAAAAATGATCAGGAGGCTCTGATATCTCAGTCTAAAGGTTCTGCTCAAATTCCTGTGCAGCTCATTCGGTGCAGATGAAAAATTCCAAGCACTGAAGGGGATATGACATGAGTTTGGCCACTTTATTTTAAGCTTTCATTAAATAATGATAAATTACTGTGAGAAAGCTCTGCAGAAGATGGATCCTCACACCGGTCAGAAGCATTGGCAGGGAGTTTAATCAAATTAATGTAAAATATTACTTGAAATATTGGGTCTAATATTTACATGCAGATAACACATGCAGAGTTTTGGCAGTTTGGAACAAATGTTTATGTTGAATTACTGAAAGAGGAGCAGGATTCACTCAGTGGTTGAGGAGAATTAGGCACTCAGTCCACAGGAAATTTTGAGAATCCCAGACTAAATAAATCATCTTCTGAAGGACTTTTCATGAGCTATCAGAGACCAGGTATTTTATTCATTTTTCATTGTTACTGTCACCTGTGAAACATTGTGACTGTCAGGAAAGACAGGCTAAATTAACATTACTGCAGGTATCATGAACACTTCTGAAAAGAATAAAAGGTTTTTAAGGAAGACCAGCAAGAAAAGAGAATTATGGCACTTGCCACTGCATAGAACAGGAATGAAAAAGTACATCCTGATCCTTTCCCAGGCCTTTCCTCTCTGCTTCCCAACCATGGGCTGCCCAAATTTTAGAACCTGGGGGTGGGGTGTGGTGTTTGCTACTACTGATGACATTTGGGTTTTTTTTTAAATTAATCAAGAGGAATTATTTCTTACCGTTTTTAGTCCTGAATTTTCAGCAGCACGAGCCTGTTTGCTCTTGAAAATCCTGATTTTTCACTAGAAAGGCAGAATCCTCAGGTAAAAAATTTGATTTGTGTATTGGTATAAATGGTGTTTCCTTTTTTTTTTCCCCCCCTTCTCTAAGGTGCAAGTTCCCTTCAGTCTCGGAGGGAAAACAAAGATGATCAGAGAACCCAAGGAGCTCAAACCTTTATCTCATGGCTGTGTGAATCTGCAGGGCAGGTTTGGGGTAAAAACCAACAAGTTTGGCTGCTTCTCTTTTGAAATGAAGCCTCAGACACCACCACCCCACCCAGGGGTAGGATTGGCACCTTTGTCCTCTGGCAGGGACAGGCACCTTGCAGCACATAAACCCACACAGCTCCCCAAGGAGAAGAGGCAGCCAATTATCCAGAACAAATTGTGACTGTAACAGTGAAGATCATTTTATTGTTGCCTGGAGGGTTTTTGAAGCTCTCCCTATGAAATTGTCTCGTAAATAATTCAATGAAAGTGATTTACTTCGGTGGGGAACTTACAAAGGGAAAGCCTTTCAAGAGAGCGTTCTGTCAAAAGTTATTTAAATTAATTTAATCTTAAATTCCAAACAAATTGACTTGGATCAAATTTCAATATCAATTAACAAAGGCTGGTAATTTCTCTGTGTGCTTAGTTAAATGGTTAGAAAGGAGGTAACAACATGGTCATGTTCACTCTATTCCTGCCCAGAAAGTGCTGCTAAGCCTTTGATCATGAGCCATGAAGAACTTGCAAGGACTTTAAACCGAGCTCTTTAATTTCTTTAATGCTCTGCAGCGTCTCTCCTACACCTGCCATGCCACATCCCCAAAGGAATAACCCCCAGCACACCTTAATTCCTCTGGCAAAGCTCCTGCCTGGATCTGGAGCTGCTCTGAAGTTCAGAGGGGAACAAAACCTCGTTTACGGGGCGTGGATTCACCCCCACATCGACAAATGGAACAACCTTTCCACTCCCAACACAGCCCCTGACACATCCTGCCCCTCCTGCACTCCTAAAGAGCCACCAGTAAAACAAAAATCTGTCTCTGCACCCCCTAAATAATTGGGGCACAACTGCCTGCAGTGGACAGAGGAGACAAACCCAAGTGAGTGTGATCCCACCTAACTGAGAAACTCTCAGAGTCAAAGGAGAGCAGCCTGTCCTAAACCTGAGCCAGACCTAAATCTGGGCATTTCTTTCCACTTCTGGGTGATGTAACAGCAGAATTTATTCCTGAACCTCCCGAATTTCACCTTGGGAGGATTTAAGGAGCAGGTTTTACCCAAGGGGGAAACGCTGCCCCATCCATCCCTGAGGAAGGAATGGGAAGGTGCAGGATGAGCTTTGGTCTTCCCACAACTGCTGAAGGAATGGGAGCACTTGATGCTGATCCTGAAACCTTTGCAAAGTAGTACAGATTAAGGCAGGCAGCCTGAAACACGCCTTGAAGTGGTTTGCTGCTGAGGAAAAGCATCTTCCCCTGCCCAAATATCAACTCCTCGAACGTGCTCTGAAACACAGCCAGCAGAATGGAAAATGCCTTCATAAATAGGATTGCTGCTGGTTATCTGACTGGATTCTTTTCCTTTCCTCTGCTATTATTTCCTTTCAGCTCTTGCTGTGCAGCCACATCTTACAGGAACCAGCAAATATTTGCAAACACCAGCTCGGGCCCACCTTTTGAAGCCACCTCAGCCTTGTGCAAAGTTCTCTCCTGCTTATCAAAGCCCTCGGGTGCTGCTGGGGGAAGTCCTCTAAATTAAAAGGCAGATGCAGGGAAAGCCCATTTTCATCAGCACCAGCAATCTTTTCTGAGCTGCCAGTGCATCTTTAACAGCTGGGGGGGCTCCAGGAAGCCTTGGGAACATCATTATTACGGGACCCTCATCAGAGTCTGCTTTCCAGAAACTCGGAGGAAGCATAAATTTAGAGGGAATTGGACTTTTTAAATAATTCACATGGCACAAAACCCTTTTTCTTTCAGCCTCTTGTTGAGTTTAGCAGGATAAAAAAGGATGAAGGGATAGCAATGCTCTGTCAGCTCCCTTTTGGAGTTCCTGTGTCTCCACAGCTGAGGCAGCTGGTGGGAGGTTTCATCAGCTCCACTTACAAACTGAGCTTGCCTTTTCCTCCCCCTCCCTTTTGTTTTTACACCAGGTTTTATTGGAAAACCAGGCTTGCTTGAACCCAGTCAGTGTGATTAAAGGCAAACCAGGAATATTAACCTGATTTTTCCCCTGCCCCAAGCAACAACATCAACTCCTGGGCTTTTCTAGCATCTCCAAGTCCTCTTCCAGCAGTTTCTCTGCAACCTGAGCTCGAACCATCTTTCCTTGGGAAGCTTTTGCTGTGTTCCTGTCAAACAGCTCTGTTTCAGGGTATTGACAGGGATAAATAGCAATGATTTCAATATTCCTGACTAAGCTGAGCTGAGGTAAAAACCCAGTCGTGCCTCTGGCCTTGTTTAGAGCTCTGGTTGTTCCCTTTTGTCCATCCCACCCCGGACTATCCCTGGTGGAATTAGGGCAGGAAAACAAATGTAAGGCAACCTGCACTTCCCAGGGCTTGGAACTCCACTCCTGAAGGACAAATCTCCCCCAGGGTGTTTAATAATGGGGAAAGTTGAACATGGGGGGGGCTTAGGAAATAATGCCATTCTACTAATCCTGATCTCCAGATGGGATTATATGACAAACATGACATATTTTAATCCCGCAGTAATCACAAAAGTGGAACTTTTTATAGAAATATTTTAAAGCTCTTAGCAAATATACGCTCTATTATTTATGCCCAAAGTCCCAAATCCATATTTTATGCAACTTCCAATTACTCTTCTAACCAGGGGACTTATTAATTTAAAAGCAGCGATACTTATCAACTTTGAACCCAGCAGATGGGCTGGAGCTTTGGCATCTGTGGGACACATTAACCCTTCCCAAGTTCCTCCAGACACCTCAGATGTTCTCTGACTGCACCACCTAATGAAAAATAATAAAAATAATATAATAAAAATAAGGCCTGTCAAATGCCTGATGAATAAAAACACAGGACAAAAGCCATAAGAGACAATGAGAGACAACGTTCATATTGTAAGAAACAGGATGAGCAGCTCAGATTTCTGGAGTTCAAGGTGAATTTATGTTTTATCTGTTGGTTTTTATTTATTTATGTTCCCTGTTGACTCCTGAGCCACCTGTTCAGCAGAAGCTGGAGGAAAATGTTCTGTTTTCTTCTATAAAGGAGAGCAATTCAACCCGTGGAAAATCTAAATTATCAGCAGCAACTGTCTGATATCAGGTTATGAAGACACTCACATGTGCAAGGAGCTTTTGCAGCTCTGCATTCTTACTGGAAGATAAAAAGTGTATAAAAATATTGTCATTGTGTTTGAGAAAAGCGACTGATAAAAAAAAAAAAGTTGCTGATTAAGGCAAGAGCTGGAAAGCAGGAGCCCAAGGTTCCTTTCCCCGCTGTGATTTTAACTTTCAAAAGAGATTTTCCAGCCAACTTTCTGTTCCAAACAGGATGTAAATCAAAAAAAAAAAAAAAAAACTGAAACAATTCCTTGCTCTGCTTGTACTCAGAAACCTCAGACCAAATGGAAACTGCAAAAAAGAGCAATGAAAGTCTCATCCCGCTTTCAAAAGTAGGATTTTAAAGCCAAGTCCCACAAGAGAAAAAGCCCCAGTGCTTGGGAAAATTCCAAATCAGGATATTTCCAAACTGCATTTTTCTCTTTCCAAGGCCCCTCTCAAGTTTCCCTTCTCTCCATCTCCAAAGAAAAATAACCACGTTGATTTTAAGCTCTGGGCTGGGCCTGCCAGCAAACAAATAAAGGTCAGCTCAGAGCGTGCAGAGAGAATGCCAGTTTGGTGAAAAAATAAAAATAGATATAAATGAGCCTGCAGATTAAAAGAAAATCCTGTCTGAACGGCTTATTAAGAGTAATTTGTTATGTTTTCCTCCTAATTACTGGAATTAATAGCAATAATATCTCCTACACTGCCAAGATTAATGGGAGGCGTTTCCTTTCTTGGTGAATACTTTTTCAACAGGAAAGTTACCCAGTGCCCTATTCTAATAATTTGTTTCATTAGGGAAGCTTCAAACGGGTATGAAATGAATGAAGTGTTAAATGTTTATATGTATCAAGATGAATACAGATAGATATATATATATAGATATAACCCATCTCCTTTTTGGTTAAACACATGAATAATTAAAAAAAAAAAAAGAGCCAAGGAAAGGGAATACTAATAGAGATAAAGAAATATTAAAAAAAAATACAAATATTAACTTTAAGATCACTTTAAAGAAATAAATATAACATTTATTAGCTATGTCACATCCTTAAAATAAACGTTACAGCAGTGGTAATTGTGTAATTAAATTAACAGGCTTTTCCATCTCCTTGATTCATTAATGTAAGAACCTGTTGCAGCAAATATGGAATTAATAAGTTACTGGCTTATAAAACAGATTTTTGTAATTTATTTGCCAGTTCATTAAATAGAAACAATAAAACAGAAATAACAAAAGCAGCACCGGGAGCACTGGGGGTTTTCTGTCTGTACAGGCAATTTTGCAGAAAGTGATGGATTACTTTTTATTTGTTGGCTTCTTTGCATAACATTCCCCAGCACTGCATATTCATACAAAGGGCTCGAGCTTCAGTTCCCAGGGACTGATTTATTCCATTTTTGCCTGTTCTATTTTGGTTTAGTCCATTTCATTTTGGTTTATTTATTTTTATAATTACTATTTTGTGTTTATTTTGCTTTATTTTATTTTTTTCCTTCATTTTATTTTCCTTTATTTTATTTTTCCCCCTTTATTGTGTGTTTTATGTCATTCTCCCTCGTGCTGCCTCCTGCACAAGTTTATCTTTTATACCAACTCCTGCTGCCCAGGGGAGAAAACTTTAAAACACACATTTACCTGTGACTCATTTTTTTCCACACTGGGACGTTGATGGAGAGCAACCTAGCAGTGTTGATCCCACTGAAAAATGCCAATATTTTGATGTGGAAAAAAAAAAAAAAAAAGCAGTTTCAGTGCCTTGTTTCTGTTCACTTTGCTCCCATTTTGATGGAAACAAATAAATGGGGGCTCAGAAGAGGCTCTGCAAGCTCTGGCAGTGGGGCTGACAGTGAGCTTTTAGTGTTGCAACCAGTCCATTTTAGGGCAGTAACATCTGCCCCAGGCACAGCTGCACGTGAAATGCACATTTATCTACGCCCTGAGGGAGGGCACAGGCAGAGCTTTGGTCTCCTTCTCCAGTCTTCCTGCCCTCTTGCACTCAGTATCTCTGGGAATCCCTTTCCCCACTCTTCTAACCTGGATAATTCATCAACTCCCCCGTCCAGATCCACACTGGAGGCAGGTGATGACAGCCCAGGCTAATGAAGCATTAATTCTAATCAAAGGCACTCAATGTTTCCTTCCCATTAATTGTGTAAATAACAAAAAATAGCCCTTTGCCATATGCCAGGAATCTGCTTGTGTTATCAAATGCTTTCCTGGAGAAGCTGTGCATCCTGATGCAAATTTAAATTAAACCTGTCTGATACGAGAGTTCACCGCAATAAAGTTCTAATAAAGATATTTCCCTTCTGAAGAGACTTACAGCAATTTAGCCACAAAACCAAGAGGGTTAGATTCTCCAGCATTCCACCCAAAAACTGGCAGCATCATTCCACAGGAGCAGAAACAAACCCGGTGTGAGGCCAAAAGGAGGGTGTCAGGATTTTCCAGTAATGAAAACGTCGCTCTTTCCAAGCGAGAGCGTTAAAAATAAACTGTTTAGAGCTGCATATTAAAAGGAGAAGGCAGATTTCAGCAGGAAAACCTCGTTCCCTGGATCCCTGCCACAGTGCACACTGTATTAGGAAGTCATTTGAAATATTAATACAGCAGTTTATCCTGGACATTTGTACAGACACGGAGCTCAAGCTCTTCCTGCCTGTGCGTGCCAAGTTCAACTCTGCACGGGCTCCCAGGAGAGCCTTTCAGCAGAGCTGAGAAAAGATGGGGGTGGAAAAAAAAAAAAGGAAAAAAAAAAAAAGCACAAAGAAAAATTGCTGCTCTGAAGGGAAGAGGGAGAGACAAAGGCTTGGAGAAGGCACAGAAAGATCCAAAGGATCTTTCTTTCTCCGTCTGCTTTCCGAGCCAAAGGGGTCAGCGGCTTCTCACAGAGGCTCTGGATTTCTAAGCCAGCCAGGGGTGTCACCTGTGGCTGTTTTCTCATCCTTGCCCATCCCTTCCACTGCTCAGAGGGGAGAGAAGATTCTCCTCAGCAGTTCTGGCCCCTCACTCAGTCCTTTATTCCTCTTCCTGGCCTGGCTTTCAAGTTGACCAACAGGCTGGAGGTTGCCACATGCAAGGGCTAAACAGCCTTTCCCAGCGCTCTGGTTTCCATCTCCACACCTAAGCTGACCAGGTTTAAAGATGATTTTCAGTCCCAGACGTATTTTCTGCTTGGGAAAATCTATCCAGTAGGTTCTGTAAATGCTGCTGCTGCAGGGAGGCTTCTGGCACTGGATTGGTTTCCCCCTGGGAGGAGGATGCTCAGGTGTCACTAGTGGGGATTTTTCCACTTTTTCTTGGCTCTCTTTGTCCAATCCAGGTAAACAGACCTGCCCTTTCAACACATAACCCAGAAGCTAATTGTGGTAGGCAGCAATACATCGAATAAATGAACCAAACCCTGAATTGATTCATCCTGCCAATACAAGGAAAAGAACCTCCATGAAGTTTTGCAGTGAATGGACGGACCAGTAATAAACAAATAATAAAAAAAGACTCTGTGGGATTATTGTGGTTCACTTTCTTCATTTATAACAGGGAGATTCCACCCCCTCCACTTCATTTGTAAAGCACCAGGAGATGCCTCTCCCTTCATTTGTAAAATACCTGGAGAGCACTGGAGGAATTCAAACCACCCAGGAATGCAGAATCCACACAGAACCATCACCTCTCAAAGAAAAGAAAAATGACTTGTGGTAAAGGCATCTGATTAGAAACCCAAAAGTGTCTTAATTCCATAGAACTGGAATAAACTCCATTCTGATCAAATCAACACCTCAGTTTAGTTCTTCCTCCCTGGATAATCTCTTTCCTCTCACTCCCTAAAGGTTGAAAGGGTTCAAGGCATGGCAGGCTCTTGTACACTGGGGTTTAAACCAAGCTTCATTTGGTTCATGCTGGTTTTATCAGCACTTTCCTGCATATCATGAAAATTAAATAGAAATTCTCCCATTCTCACTGGTTAAAAGAGCCAAAAGAAATGACAAAACATAAGCAGACTGCAAACTTAGGCTGAGAATAAGCTTAAAAGAACTTTTTTGGTCACTGCTGACTTTAAAAAAAGAGGTTATGAAGCGTTAATAATAAATGTTTGACTGCAGTTTCCTTTAGGGATGCTTGAACACATCTTCTGTAAACCAAAAAGATTCCATCAAAAGTACCTGACTCTTCTCTGTTTGTTCTCAAAATGGGAACAACTCCCTTGCTCATTCAGGGCCAAAAAAACAGGCCCAGGAAGATGTTACGTCTGAAACAGGAGATCTGTTACATTTGAAAGCAGGAATCCCTGTTTGTCTGGGCATTAGGGAATGCAAATATTGAACACTGCAAATCAATTCGGTTCAATCAGGCACTGTGAGCCAGAATCAGTAAAGTCAATGGAATTATGTAAATGCTTATTGCACCCAAACCAACCCCAATACCAAATTGCCTTCACACAGCAGCTCCAGTAACAGGGGTTTGCTTTTAAATAAGTGCAAATGGGTTTTATGATCTTGTAAAACTCTGTACTTTCTCCAGCTGTTTTACCTCAGACTCGTCACAATTTATTGCCTGAAGCAACTGCAACTGGAAATTCAGCCATCACAACCTGGAAATTCCTGGTTCTGCAGGGGGAGTCCGGTGGAGCAGCAGGGGAGTCAAAGCCAACCTTCAGCTTGGCTTGCCCTGTCAGATGGTGGAGCTGAGTGGATTAACTGACCCCAAAACTCCATTTAACCCGGTAGATGTGACTGCCCAGAGGGCACAAGTGATGGAGGGAAAAAAAAAATTATAAATAAAAGGGAGAAGGGGCAACCAGCACAGTCAGCATAAAATACACAACAACAGCACAGCAGTTCAGAAGAGCAGAAAAATACAATGCTTTGCTGAACAGGAGGCACTCAGTGGCATTATTAATGCCAAGAATGAGCATTATTACCATAATATCACTCAAGATTCATTGAACAGGGCCCCCTGAGGGGGATGTGTTTACAATCAAGTGTAGCAGGGAAGCAAAAGGACACTCCAGCTAAAGAGACATTTATCTGTGCAGGACTTCAAAATGGTGAAGAGGAACTTCCAGATAAATCATCATCTTTCTAGGAAAACAGTCCTCGCTCTCAATAACATCAAACAGTCTCAATTTATGTTCAGGCTGCACCTATGAAGGGTAATACATAATTAATAGATGTCATGGCTTTAAAAGCACTTCTACAAAAACTACTTTATGTGGTTCCAAACAGCTTGCAGCCCCCAGAGTTATTCAACATTTGCTCAACTATTTATCACTTATTGAACTCTTTAAATATTATTAATAGGGTCAAGTTAACAGGCTGAGAAAGCCCCAGATCTGGAGATTAGAACAGAGAGCCATAAAGCAGAAATAGCAGGGCCCCAGTTAGGAAATAAAGCTCAACCCTTGCTACTGATTTCCTTCCTCAGCCATTTGCCCCTCTTGTTCACACCTCTAAATCTCCTGATAGACCAAGAGTTAAAATAAATAAATAAATAATAAAAATCCAATTCCTGTGCATTCTGATCAGGCCACGACGACTGCACTCTGCCAGCATCACTACAACACCAGCACCCGAAAAATTAACAGTTATAAAATGGTTACACACCTGCCTAAATAAACTGGTTTTCCTTACAAGGTGAGGGCTTTGTTTAGGTGTTTAACACTATTAATAAAGCCCATTAGATACAAAGATTCACTGAAGAGGGGAAAGGGAAGGGCCAGGGGAGGCACCACAAATGTTAAAACACTATTAAACAGCACCAGCCCAAGAGCCCTCTGGAGTTTCCTTTGAGTGCATTACTTTTAAATTAGAGACGGGGAATTTTCCCCCGCTGAAGCTGGACAGGAAACAGCTGTGCTCATTAAAAGAGGAGGAACTGCTAAGTGGTTATATAATCAACACGGTGTAATTAACAGAGAATTATAATGGGCGATGTAACGCTGAGCTGAGCGGAATGTTAACAACAACCTGCCCTTTGTGCTGCTCCCCGTGTTCCACAACCAAATGCTGCTCTGCCTCGTTCCTCAGGCTGGCTTGGCAACCAGGAAAATGTCTTTGCTGCTTTGTAACGTGAGGATCAGGTAGGCAGGGAAAGCTCCAGCGGAGCAGGAGGTGGAGAAACAACTCCTGGAATTCTTGGAGCCTTCCCCCCCATCCCCACCCGACAACCTGCTCTCTGTCATCCACAGGAGACTTCAAGTTGTGCCAGAAGGAGAAAAATATTCATGGGAAGGGGTGTAAAGCACTGCTCAGGAGAGTGGTGTGATCACCATCCCCGGGAGCGTGCGAATAATTGAAGGATTTGAAGGTGAGGACGTGTTGTGGTGGTGAACACGACAGCTGGGCCGGATAGTTTGAGAGGGTTTTCCCAACCTGAAAGATTCCAATGATTCCATGGTTGTAGGAGCACACTGAGCAACAGGATTTGGAGCTGGGGAGAATCTTCTCAGCAAGAAAAACCCCCTCGGTGGCACCTGAGGACCAGGACACAAAGGTGACCTCGGTTCAGATCATTTCTTTGCAGGTCCCTCCATCACGGAGATTGTTTGTTGATGGGATCATGGAGCCAATGGAATATTCCCAATGCAGAGGGTCAGTGAAGCCAGGAAGGACAGAGTATCTGCCACAATCCAAGTGTCAGAGGAAACTGGAATGCAGGGAATGGTACAGGAGCAAAGAGCACCAGAATGCAACACGAGAGGGGAGGATTCAGCTTCTTGTGCCAAAACCTCTTGGACAAAACCTCTTTCAAAGATAATCTTGTTGCATACCTTCCACTGACATCAATGAGAATGTCAGGTACAAACACTTCAAACCATCCCTGCTTTAGTCCCTCTACAATTATTCCTAATTTACAGGCAGGAAATCAATCGCTTCCCCAAACCATCCAACTGCACCACGTTTAAGCTCTCTGGGATTCAGCTCTGCCCCTGGATCCTTCACCCCTCATGCCAGCCTGGCTGCTGCCAGGAAGGGCAGCACATCACACTGACTCCAGCTGATAGGAACAAAAGGTCCAGCTGGGAATTCTCCACTAAGTGCTGGCAGTGGGAATGATCATTAGCAACGAAGAAAACTGCTACTGAACCACCAGAAACCGCTTTTCATCTGCCTACTGGTACACAAAGCAGCCCTTGCTCTCCCCATTACCCACACGCTGCCTGACAAGGGCATTCCTTCCCCTGGACCTGGATTTGGCACTTAGTGGGATATAAAACAGGTAATAAATGATAAAATATGAGCCAGGAGTCCTGTTTCTCTGGTCTTTTTCTTTAACCACTAGATGACACTACTTCCTTAGATACCAGCCCCCCTTCCCAAGGTTTCTCAGCACTTCCTTGGCTCCAGCTGGACTTCTGGATGCCCAAGAGCTCTGGGTGTCAATTCCTGGCTTTGTTTTGTGCCTTCTCAGCTTTCCTGCAGCCTGCTGGAAGTCCCACCATTCCCAAGGCACAGCAGAGCAGATAAAGAAATAAGGGTTGGTGTTGACTGAGCCTTCCAAACAGCTCTTTAAGAACTGGATTCACCCAGGACAGACCTGCCAGAGCAGGTACTGACTCATGGCAAAGCTCAGGGATCTCAAAGTGGACTCAGGGATTCCAAGTTATGGCTTGGAATTCCTGCTGCTCCTCCTCCAGTGACTGCTCAAGTTGCATTATTGCAAGTGCCACATGATCCATTAAAAAGCTCTTCATCAACTTCCTTCGGTGTGGGTTTAATTATGAGCACTGGGCAGACTATTTTAGCTTCCCACATTAAAAACACAATTGTGTCTTCTATTTTACACTTCAAAACCTCCTTTTTTTCTGTTCCTCAAGGGTTGGGGTTTTTTTTGGTTTTAATTGCTTCTGGAATGGCACACTGTCATTTAACCCTCTTGTTCAGTCTCATTTTCCACCTTCTCTATTTTCACACACAATTGAACTGACTTAGAGCAAAATAGAATTTATTAAGCTGAAGACAATGTGGGTAATCAACATAATGCACTGTCTGCTAATCCCTGCTTACTCCATTCGTTTTTTTACTGTTTATTCGACTTTTGGTCCACATTGTTGAGCAGAGAATATGGATTTTCTTCCCTGAGAAGAGCCATTCAATTGGAAACTCTGTGTGTGTGATACTTTGTATGTTGTGTGCACGAGTACCAGCACAGCACTTGATAAAAGGACCATCCATCAAATCAGTGCCAGGAGCTTTAATTCTCAAGGCTCTGGAAATTCCTCTTGCAAAAGTCTGGGGAGGAAAAAAAAAAAGGCAGTGGCAAACAACAACCCAACCAGGGAGCAGCAAACAGACCCATTTTCCAAGGGGGGGAGGGAGAACAAACCAAGGACCATTTCACTGCAGTGCCAGTGAAATGATTGGGGAAAATCATAGGATTTTTGTGAGTGAGGGGACCAGAAATGGTGATATAAATCAGCCCACTGAATTCCCATTGTTACACTGAGAACTCACTGCAGGAGTGATCCCCCTCCAACGAAATCCCAAATGTTACTAAATAAACCAGAGCTAAATAGAAGCATTAAAGAAATAATAATAAAATAAATAATTTATTAAACAATTTACTACATTGACTAAATAATCTACTAAATAAAATTACTGAAGAAAAATATTACTAAAGAAAAATACCACTAAAGAAAAAATCACTACAGAGAAATATCACCAAAAGCACCCCCAAATATTACTAAAATCTTGATAAAGAGGAAAATTGCATTGGAAAACTTCAATCCTCGCTGCTGAGACCAAAAAAAAAAAAAAAATTAAAAATTATTTTCTAGGTTTCCCATAAACTGGTCTATAAACACTATCATGTTTTTTGCTCCCTGTCCATCTCTGCTGCAACACCAAAGCCCTTGGGAGTACCAGGAAAGTCTGATGAGTTTGGGAGATTACAGGTGTCCTTTTGTAAGCTCCATTATACAAGAGATTTAAAAAAAAAAAAAAAAAAATTATACATTTGATGCAGAACCAGCAAATCCAAGAGAGCCATTTGGTGTTTCTGGAATTAGACCCCTGTGGCTCTGCCCACCTTCCACCCCCTAAATTGCTCCCAGAAGCTCCATAAAATGCTGCAAGTTATCTCCCCATCTCTCCATAATCTTCATCAGAGGGAAAAGGCTGGGAAAGGAGCACAGCACAGGACAGTGTTTTGCAAATTAAACACCAGCCACCCAATTCTGGAGGAAATCAACAACTTCAGAGAATTCTGGTCAGGTTCAGCTCCCGATCAGCTAAATTGGATCTCGTGTCGGAGAGAGATAAAATCAACAATCCCCTGTCTTTAATCGAGGATTTAATAAGCCCATTTTTCTCAAAGGGCCAAGCAAGCCTGAGTGCATTTCTGCAGCTTGTCAGGTGGGGAGGTTTTGGGTGGGTTTTGGGGAGCAGGGAGGGGTGGTTTGTTTAAGTTCAAAGCAGCTCCTGCTTCACCTGGAGGCAAAAGATGATGTTTAATGACTTTGCCATCCACAGGAACAAAACTGCCCCAGTATTCAGGCTGCAAAAAAACCACTTTTCTGTATTCTGACTTCTCCAGCAAAAGCACCCATGCAAAATTTTGGTCCATTTACCAACAGAGTCATAAAATCTCAGACTGGTTTGGGTTGGACGGGACCTTGAGGATCATCTGGTTCCAACCCCCCTGCCATGGGCAGGGCTGAAATACAAAATAACACTTGGTTTCCTGCAAAATAAACAATACAATTCTTGCAGGTTATTCCAGTTAAAAAAAAAAAAAAAATATATGAGGGTCACCCTGTGGGAGAGAATTGATCCTGGCTGGGGTCTGCATCAGCTTCAAGTTAAATTAAGTGATGAAATACTTTTGGCTGCCTCTGCACACAGGGGGGTATTCACCCATTAAGCTCAAAGAGGCTGTTTAGGACACTTTGACACCAATGTTTCCTTTTCCCCCCATTTCTCATCTGTCTGGAAATAAAAGAGATACTTATTTATTTATCACAATAAATATTTATGCCTTTCCGTGTTCTGTTCCCCGCAGAAGTTGCTAAAAGTGGGTGAAATGCTTGTTTCAAAATGCTGCTTCATAACTGGTGTTTATGACACAGTTCCATTCCATGTTCCTCCCCATGTCATCATTGTTTCCCTGAGGAGAAGGGGGAAAAAAATCCATATATAAGATTCCCCCTGTATGAATCCATTGTCTTTCCTATTATCCTGCTGATAGGATTTTTAATTCCTGTTTTCCTGGTGAGGAGATGATGGGAGGTTTGGGCAAACACAAGGCACACAGCATGCACTGGAATTTACACCATTTTCCCTTTGAAAAGGCTTTTTATTGAGATAATTCAGCCCAACTTGACTTTTCTCAGGGAAGATAATGCTGTAAACCAGTCCTAAGCCACTGCTTTGGCATTATAAAGGTCCAGGCAGAATTAGAAATACTAAGAAATTAAGAAATAATATCATAAATTAAGAAATGGGAGCTGCAGGATTCAATTTTTTTACTCCAACAATAAAGAATTTTGATCCCTTTTGGGTGTGACTCTGGGAAGAGCTTAAAGATTTGGCTAAACCCCCTCATGAAAAGGGGAAATTTAACTCCTTTTTGAGTAGATTTGGGGAACAGCTTCCCAGGAGGTCTGTGGAAGATTTCTTTCCAAAGCACCAAGTTTTAGGTGATTTTTGGCAGCACACAGGGAATGCAGAGACTAATAATACATCAAATAATCAGTTCTACTTCCATTCCTCGTACCCCAAGAGGAGGCACATTCAAAACAGCTCAAACAAACCTTACAAATCTGAATTATTTGTCAGGTGTTTTTTTTTTTAAATTGTATTTACTGTGCAAATCAATGCCATTTAATTTCTAAAAAAAAAAAAAATTGTCTGTGTCCTTTTTGATATTAAAAATGGACCAACTAAATTACTGATCTGAGTTACATCAGCACCCGTGGGTTTAACATTTCCTTGGACCAGTGAGTTTGAAAGCTCAAAAAACCCCCAAAAAACCACCAATTAATCCTTTTCCTCTGCTTTTTCCAACCTGAAAACCCCACCAATTTACGAGGTATATTGAATATATGTTTTAACATTCCAGCACGGCAGAGATGAGATCTTTTATTATTGCTGAGGTCATAAAAGATGAGCAGATTCAATATTTTTACTTCACCGCCTATTACTGAACACGGAGAGGATTTGGAATCCCAACGAGAGGGAGGGGAGGGAAATCATAATATTTCTACTTAAGAAGATGTTTTACACCTGATTTCAGATGCCACAGTGCCACCCAGCCAATAACTGGCGTCGTTCAAGCACCAGATGTTGAATATTCCCATTCCCGGGACATTTTGGCTGGAAAAATGAGACCATGGAGCCTCAGGAGGCCCATCAGATCAAGGCTAAATTGTCCATATTTCCAGAGCAGGGAAATGTTTTCAACACAGCTCCCAGCACTGAGCTTAAATAGGACTTAAATCCCGAGGAATTAAAAGCCTTTGTGCTTGGAATTTTTTTTGCCAGCGTGTCTAAAACATTCCCGGCACAACGATGTGATTGTCTAGGTGTTTACATAACACAAAGGAAGAACCAAATTAGCAATTAAGCAATTAACACAGAAAGGCAGAAAGAAGCTCAAAGTCTCCAGTTTAGTGGCTGAAAATCTGAACAGTTTGGTTTGTTGTTGTTTTTTTTTTCCCAGCTGGGCTGTTTATTGAAATTACTTCAACATACAACACGATCTTTCTAATAATTAACGGCACTGTGTGATGATTGCTGAGCTCTTATTGTAATCAAATTCTGATTAACTGAAGCCTTTAGTGATGTGAATAGTTCCCCCCCACCCCTTTTTGTTTTCAAATCTGAACACACTCAGACAAGCAGCTCAACAGAAAGGAAAAGACAACTCGTAGCAGTTGCAACTTCACAGATGTTTAAAATAATTTACGGGCCCGATCTTCCTCCCCTCAGCGTGAAAACAGCACCTACTGCCACCTGAAAATAATTATCATTCCTTGCCATTAAGGTGGTTAAGCTGATTAGCATTTCCAGCATCCTTGCTGGCTGAGGATTCCTGGAGCAGCACAGATGTTTGCCTTTGGAGGGAATGCATTTCACACACCTCCTCAGCTCCAGAGAAGGGATTTCCCGTGGCTAAAAAAGGCAGTTGTAAATGGCTGCTGCCAGAATAAAGAGACGAGGGGGAAACTTATGAGTGCCCAGAGCTTGAAAGCCTTCCCTCTTTCCACAGTCAGTGGAACTTCCCAAAATATACCTTCCAGAACTCCAAATTCAGGTGCTGCAAAGCTGTTGGTAGGAAGTTCTGTCCCTTACTCTGTGCAGGGAATTTCTGGGCAGTTTAATTCCACTGAAAACCTTCCCCAGAGCAGAAGCAGGTTGGCACTCCAAAATATCATGGAATCACAGAATGGTTTAGGTGGGAAGGACATTAAAGACCACCCAATTCCACCACCATGCCATGGGCAGGGGCATCTTCCCCCATCCCAGGTTGCTCCAACCTGGACACTTCAATCCCAGCCCCTCCCCACCCTCCCAGGGAAGAATTCCTTCCATAAACGAACCCAAATTTGAATTTTCAGTTTGAATTTTCTCACAGCACGACCCTGCGCTGGTGGCTTGGACTGTGAGTGTTTCCCCTCCCCCTCTTATTTAGGTAAAACATTTAATTATGAGACCCTTTGATCACGATATCATCGAAGGCGCCACCTGAAACGCTCGAGATGTTTTATTTTCTCCTCAGGAGGCACCTGTTTCATGGGCCACGACCAGCCTAGGAATAATAACTCCATTTATTCAGTGAGATCCTTGCCCAGCTCTCTTTGCCCTCCCCAACGAGTGGAGCCCAAAGCCCTGCAGAGCTCTGACAGTTTTAGTGCAGCCTTTCCATTCCCCATCCAATATCCCAGTGTTAATTGCAGCTCCTGGTGCTGCAATCCCGTCCCTCTGATGGAACTGCAAAGTGCCCCAACGATCTGCACTGCTGAGCAGTGTGAGGAGTGTTAGGGAGTGGCAAATAAATCCTCATAAAGCACCTTTTGCTGGAACAACTCTGTCCCTTAACTGTGCTGCTCTTCTTCCATGGGAGCGTTCTTAATCTTTGCATAAGGCACTACCTGGTTTAAAAAAATCAATATAATGCTGGGGACTGTTTCGTGCACAAATAGTGTAACTTAATTGCTCCCGTTTTATTTTAGTTTTTTTTTCTTCCTACTGCATTAGAAGTACGGGGGAAAAAAATAAAAATTAATGTTCATGGGCACGGAAAGCCAAAAGATTACAAAGAATAAAGGCTCTCGGAAGCTCTGATTCACCTGAAGAGCCCTAAAGTTTCACAGATCGAGGACTTTTCTCTTAAAGCTCTTCCAAAGGCTGGAAAGGGGCTGCAAATTAGAGAGAAAGAAAACAAATGCTAATGAAAACAATCCTTTTATCTGCACTGATAAAGAACAGCCAACATCCACCAGCGTTTTCCCTTTTCTCAGGCACAAGCAGCTTGGTTTGCCCTCCCCTCCCACCATCAGGTTGATCTGAAATTCAAGGAAAGCCCCACGAAATCAGAACCAAAGTCTTTTTTTTTTGGTGTTGGCACCTCCAACTGCTCCCCAGGGTATGACATTAGCCACTTAATGGACAGTTACACATCCAAAAAGCAGTCACAAGAATGAAGTCATCCCACATGGCCTGACTGACCTACAAGAGACATTTCCGGGACGTCTCATTCCTATTAAAAAAAAAATAAAAATAAACCCAAAGCTTTGCGTGTGAAAAATCAGGTTTCTTAAAATCAGGCATCCAACAGAACAGAAAATTCCTGGCAGTTTGATGCTTAATCATCTCAGGATTCCTTAAAAAAAAACAAACCTCAGGCATAACAAATAATTCTTGTGTAATTTATTAGCTAGTACTTGCAGGTGTGATTATTCAGTTTATTATGGGTAATGGATACAATATTTATTAGTGGATCCCAAAGCAAATAAGGAAATTATTTCCTTTTTTTTTTCCCCACTGAATAAACATGAAAATAAACCCAAGTTATCAACAGCTTGAAGTAGAGCCCCAGCATGGGTTGCAGAGGAATTCCAGGTTCTGGAGTCTCCCACTCGCTGGGCACGTGGAAGTGGCACAAAAAGGTACTGCAGGAGAGAGTCTGCCTGGTGTAAAAAGGGGTGGGTTTTTTTCTGCATTTGGAAGAAAACCAAAGCGTGTTTACACGGAGTCATTTCCCTTGGGAGGTCACATTTTGAAAAAAACCAGTTTTTGGAAGAAAATCAGGCTGTTAAAACAATCCCAGTCAACAGGAACACTCCTAAAATACACTCAACATGCACCCCCCTCAGCTCTGCCACTGCAAGCAATAAAGCTTTTGTTTGTTTGTTTTGTTTTCTTTCCCTGACTCTTGTAACCTTCTCCTTTCAGAAACAGCCCTGGGACTGCACAGCTGAATCCCCCAAAGAGCCAACCAAGAGTGTGTGTGTCTGTGTGTATTTTCTGCTCCTTTCACAACCCATAATTCATTTCTGGAGACATAATTGAGAATATCTATCAAAACCTACAAGCGTTTGCTGACCTGGGAGGGGGAAGGAAAAAAATTGTCTTCCTGGGCCCCTGAAGTAATTCAGTGTACTGAGACTTCAGGCAGTGCCAAAGATTTCTTGTTTCTGGGTCAAAAATAAAATTAAAAAAAAAAAAGCATAAAGTTCAAGCCACATATAATGAAAACCATGAGCTGGTTATACAGGTTATCAGTTGTAAGAAATCACCCTTGAACCCAGAGCTCCATCAGGAAAGAACAATCAAATTACAGGGCAGAGAAAGGGAGGAGGAAAAACAATATTTTGGTGTTATCTTCTTTATTATTTATGGGGGGTTTTAGGTGTTTTAAAGAGCTGGGGAAGATGCAAAGGTGGTGGTTACACACCCCTGACAGGTTTATAAGGCAGTTTTGCAACTCAAACCATGCAGGTGCTGCTTCCTGGGAAGAACCCCAGAAATGGACACTCCATTTTATTCCCCGGCCCAACAAATCTCTGCAGAGTTCAAGCACTTTAAGTCCAGCTCAGATTGGTTTTAGCACATCTGGGTATTAGAGGAGTGTGCAGGTTTTGTTCCCCTCCCAGCCTGGCAGAACCAAAGGGATGAGCCAAAGGGACACTTCCCTCCACTTTAAAGGTTTTCAATTCCCCCTTTCTGTATTTAGAAAATCCACTTTAAGTGGATTTCAGATTTTGGAGGAAAAGGCATCAGGCATCACATCACATAATCCCCCTAAATCCAAATTATTTCCTCTTAAAAGCAGTTCAGACTCCATTTCCCTTTTGCAGAAAGAATTCGCACCGTGTATTACAAAAAAACCCCACAACATTTCCTTTCACTGACTTGAACCAAAACTTTCCTTACTCACTGACCCTCCTAATTACTTTTTAAAAGGGATTTAGATGTTGCCCCAATTAACACTGCACCAGCAAGGAACTTAAATGCAAGCAGAGAAGAGTCTTGGATAACACAGTTCTCACTCCAACCCAGGCAAGAAGCCTAAAGAGAAAATCTCACCCTGAGCCTCTTTGTTCCCCAGTTCTTCACTGGTGAAAAGAATAATAGAAGTTCCCTCACTCCCAGGGCTGCTGTCAGAGTAAGGACATGAAAGATTAAGAGTTGCTCAGATAGCTCAGTAATGGAGGACAATCCCTCAGACAGCATTTCATTTACTCAAAGCCCTCCAAAAACTGCACAGCTCCAGAAATCCTGCCCTGCACCCCTAAAAAGCTCCAGCCCTCTTAAATCACTCGAAATATATATTACCAAGGAGGGGTTTTTGTGGCCAAGTGTAAACCAGCTGCGTTCTTAAGAGGGGAAAATGGCACTTTTATCATCCCTTCTTTTTATTTTTTTCCCCTCTTCTCCAACTTTTATCCCCCGTGTTCATTTCCACTTCCCATTGTAGGACATGTCAGTGGGACTCAAACCTTCCTGAATGTGCCTTTGCTCAGTAAACAGGTGAGAATTGTTTGTATAACTCTTCCTAAAATAAGATCCAGCTTTTCCTGAATGGCTGCACACTTCATATCAAAAGCAGCCAGGGCCAAATAAACCCAGAGACCCCCAAAAAAGTTTCCAAGTTCTGAATTTAGCAGAGAGGGAGCCAAATCCTGCCAGGGAGGAAAATAGTGTAGGTCCAGTGGATTTTCATGACAGCTTTGCATGTGCTAAGTACAAGGACAAAGAGAACGATGATGGGTTTCAAGACTAATAAATACATCAGAAAAAAAAATATAATTCAAAAGCCCCCCACTCTCCCTCTGATCTAAATGGAATGAGATACTGAATAAGGTCAGGACAATTAGCTCAGGAGTCTTAAATAAAATCCTATGCAGTGTTGGGCAGTGGCCTAATTCTGCTCCCATTGCAAAAGTCAATCAAAAATGCCCTGTTTTACTTGGGGTTTTAGTTCCTTAAAGCTTTACATCTTGGTAGTTTTTTGCTTTGCACAAATGTTTGCAGAACTACAGAAAAAAAATCCTGCCTAAAACCTGGCACTTTCCAGCACATCTAATCAGACATCAGCACGCTAAAAACAATTCACCTCCAGCCCTCACCAGCATTCCCTCCCCCCACAAAACCCCCCCCAGCCATCTATCTTTGGAGCCACCAGAAAGCTGCTGAGCAGACAGAATTTTGAATGCATTTAACCTGCTCCTTGTTAAATCCCATGGCAAGATAAACCACCCTGGATGGACCGGTCCACTCATCATCTTCTCAATGCAAAACTAAAAAATCAATGAAGCAAAAAAAACCCACACCAAAGAACTCCCACAGTTCTTTTCCTTTCTCCATTCCTTTCCTTTCTCCTTTCCTTTCTCCTTTCCTTTCTCCTTTCCTTTCTCCTTTCTCCTTTCCTTTCTCCTTTCCTTTCTCCTTTCCTTTCCTTTTTCCCTTCCCTTCCCTTCCCTTCCCTTCCTTCCTTCCTTTCCTTCCCTTCCTTCCTTCCCTTCCTTCCTTTCCTTCCCTTCCCTTCCCTTCCCTTCCCTTTTTCCTTTCCTTTTTGTTTTTTCTTTCCTTTCCTTTCTTCTTTCCTTCCCTTCCCTTCCCCTTCCCTTTCTTTTCCTATTCCTTTCCTTTCCTTTTTCTTTTCATTTCCTTTCATTTCCACTCCATACATCAGCTTTTTTCCCAAGTGTTTCCATGGATCATCATCACCACCAGCACTATAGCTGATTCCTCCCTAGAATTCCCACAGGGAGATGTTTTTGCACCCTTATTTAAACCAGTAATTCCATTTCTTCTGTAAATGGGTTTAATGTTGTTGTAGGACTTTGCTTGGAAGAGTGAAAGCTCCATCTCCCACATTCCAGTCAGAAGGTTGGGATACTTGTACAAGAGAAGCTGTGCTTGTACTTATCTCATTTACTGCATTCACATGTACTAAATGGAATTACAGACATAATTATACACCATGTCAAAAATAACTGCAGCTAAGCACAACTACCTCTGCTCCCACTCACTCTTGCTTGTGTTGAGGATAAGCACAAAAATGTTGCAGGAATGCAAATTAACAGCTTATTTATTCAAAATTATCAATTACAGTAATAATTAATATATAACCGAGTCAAATAATAATTAGCTATTATTACTGCTGCCGAGAAAACAATATTTCAAGTGTATCTGGGGGAAAACACTGTGCAGCAACATGTGACACTTGTCATAACCCATTACAGCTCACATCAAGAATTCCACGGGACCACAAACCCAACTAAAATTCCCTTCCAGGGAGTTCACTTTTTTTAAGGCGTCACCCAACTTTTCAGGAGCTGTGACTGCTTTAGCAGCAAGAAAAGCGTGAGGAGAACTTCCCTTTCCAGGACTTCCAAACCCAAAGCCTTAACAATTCCAGGCTTGCCCATCTTTCCTCCCCTTGCCAAGGGAAAGACAACATTTCAGTGGCTTTACCTTTGTAATTACTGTTGATGTGGTGTTTAGATGTATAAATCCTCTGGATGGGTTGTAACTTCAATTAGTGGAGTGGCTGATTTTCTGTAATTACAACAGTCTGTTTGCTCTAATTTGTCACCTCAGTTATGTCAATTAAATGGATTGACAGCGGTGTGTTCCTAGAACTTTCCTCACAGGAGGGATGTGCAGGTGGAGCTCTCCGTGGGCTCCTCAGCCCTTTGGCCACAGATTTTCCATAAAAAGCATCTCCTATAATAATATTATTATTATTATTATTATTATTATTATTATTATTATTATCAATAGTTCCAAACACCAGAGGTCACAGCAGAGCTGTTACTCTGCTCAGGGCCAGCATTTTAAAATGCTTCACTATATAGGTAATTTCAAACATAAGGCATGGTGGCTCAGCTGCTAAAATGCACAAGACACCCATATTTTCATATCAAACACCACAATACCAGCAATTATTATTAAAATAATGGAAATTCATTCATATTAAGACTTCCAAGCATCCTCTAGGTTGAAAATTGAAAAGGGCTTTTTGTCAAAGCCAAGGTCGATCCTACAACCTTAATAATAAACCTACAGCATTAATAACCCTGCACAGGCCTTCCTGCTGCTAAGGAAAAAAATAAATTAAAAAAAAGTGTCAAAAGAAAATGAAAAAGGGATTTTCTTGGAGCTTCTCTCTTAAAGAAGGATGGTGTTCTCAGTGCCAGGGGTGGAACTCAGGGATCTGACACTTTGGTGGGCTAAACTCAGACTAACAGACTTGAGTGGGCAAAATTAACATGAAATATAGAAAAAAAATGTGTTACATCTTCCCTGCATTTTGTTTTTCACCAGAGCAGGAATACCACTAGGGAGTCAGGATTTCCTCCTCCCTGCCTTTCTCCCCTGGAACAGCAAAACAATATCCTTAAAAACTCTCCTCTTGCCCAAACTCACACACTCTTTGCTCTATTTAATTAACACGATTTCTCCTGTTCCTACAAGTTACGGCCACTTAATTCCTGTGCTGTTTTGTGAGGGCTGGAACCAGGCAGGGCCAAGTGCCACGTCAGGAAAAAGCCACTGCTTCCAGCTCAGCAAAACACAGCCAGAACTCCCCCTGCCACACCAACATTTCCCTCTTTATGAGTATTTAGCTTCCTGAGAGCACAGACAGATGAAACTTTAAAGAGCTGAGCACATCAAGAACCTGCACATCCCACCGAGGCTTGTTTAGGGCCTCTCTAAAACTTTATCTTTGCACCTGCAAACAGCAAAATCTCACTTTTTTTTTTTTTGTCCCCCCTCATCCCTCCCCCTAATCTTTGATTCTAAGTCTCAAGTTAGGGAATTTGACTTAATTTACTGCCAGTCATCATAACTTTTTCATTACAGGCTGTGGGATTGAGAAACAGAGACAGAAACAGCCTCACAGAAGAGAGATTTTAGGTCAGGTTTGGAAGGGGCTGCCCAGGGAGGTTTGGAGTCCCCACCCCTGGAGGTGTCCAAGGAAGGACTGGAGGTGGCTCTCAGTGCTCTGGGCTGGGGGACGAGGTGGGGATGGGGCACAGGGTGGCCTCCTGTGCTCTGAGCAGAAGTAGCTCCAATATTTGAGTCAGGAATTCGGGCTCTGTGGGCACCTCCCAGCTCATCGGGATCTCACAGCAGGAACTCCCCGAGGTGCTCCAAGTGTCCCCCTCTCACAGCCCAGCACCAAGGGAGCCTCACAGCCCAGCTCCTGACCCCAGTGCTTCTGTTCAGAGTGCAACTGAGCCAGGGGGAGCCTCTGTGGCGCTTTCTAAAGGATTTCCAAAGTCTAAAGGATTTTGGAAGAGACAAGCGTGACTCCGGCTTGGCTCGGGCACGGCAGCTGCGGCGGCTCCGCTTCACACAGCTCGCCTGGCACCAAACTGACCCCACCAAAAACCAGCAATTAGCTTTTCCTGACCTCTGGCAGCTGTGCAGAGGGGCAGGGAAGCGCTGGAGCTGGCAAAAGGGAGGGCAGGAGAGCAGGGCACCCGGGAATTGGGGCAGCACCGCATTAAAGGACAGGCAGAGCACCGCGGGCAGCTGCGAGCTTGAAGTGATGATGAAAGTTTGGGATGCCTTACTCACCCTGGAAGAGCTCCAGGATTCCCTCTCAGGGACTGTATCTTCTCTATAATGAAGCTCCTCAGGGCAGGGATCACGAGCAGGCAGCAATAAGAGCGAGTGGAAAAGGGAGGATGAAACACTGGGTGTAGAGACAGAAACGATCTGGGCCCAAGTGTGTTTCCAGCTGGGGTCATTCAGACACTTCTGGTCATGTATTTAGGACGAGAAGGGAAAATTCCTTCTCTCCTGCCCTCTGTCAGACTGAGGCCCTGAAGTTGCTCAGGACAAGGAGGGTTTCACAGCGCCCGCCTCAGCAAGGCACGGCTTTGACTTTGATAAAAAACACATTAAAGATCTGCAGAGAAGACAAAGAACCCTGGAACACAGCTGAGGGAAAGAAGTGGTTTTGTATACCACAAGAAATCCAATTTACAGCCCAAAGCAGGGGAGAAGATGATAAAGGTAATATACTTGACAAAGTTTCACGGAGAGATACACTGGAGAAATCTATCCAGACCATTTATTCCTCTGTGAGCAACTGGATAGACTCATTACAGATTCTGCCTTTGTTGCTCTATAGAAATGAAAATGCTAATTGGTTTACTTGAAGTTTAATTGAAAATTAATAGAATTTCACTGGAGATTTGCAGAATAGGACTAGAGTTAAAATGGCATTTGATTAAAGTCACACTAAAAATGTACTCAAGGACATTCTGAAGACAGCAGCAATGGAATTCCTTTTTAAAGTGGGGATAAATGTTTATCATCAGAAGCCACCATTAAGAAGATCCACTATTTTGAAAAGGGTGTGGGAACACACAGTGATACTTTTGCCAGCACCTTTTTATCCCTCCTTGTGTTTTCAAGGACACCCCTTGGAGTGATTCTGCCTTCCAGCTGTTGCTTCTGAAGGGAATATTCTGCTGTTTGCTGGAGCCCTGGAATTATCCTCCTTTATATTTCATCAGGACCCACATTTCTGCTCCTTCAGGTGAGGTGAGGCTCCTCAACAATTTAATCCTGGGTTAAATCCACAAGCACAGACCCTTTGCACTTAAAAATTGAACCATTCTTTGTTGTTGCAAAGAGCTTTGTGAGCAGCCTGTTGACCAACAGACTTGGGCTGACATCAGACTTGGATTATACTCCTTTTTAGGTGCTAAATTTGTCCTTTCATATGAACCAGTATAATCAAGACAATAGGTAAGAGCAACCAGCATAAAATAGCACCAGGGCTTTGGACAAATCATGTTAAAAAGCATTCTTGAAGCACCCTTTTTTTTTTTTTTTAATTATTCCCCCCTGAAATGAACATTTAGCTGACCATTCCAGTCAGTTTTCTGTGAAGCTTTAGCACTAAATGCTGTTGAGCTGACAATTTTGGATGCTTAAAATCTTAAAAACTTCTCTTCCCACTGAATATCCCACTGTCCTCATGAAGATTGGGAAAACAAACAAATGTTGAGCGCTGCAGAAAGCGACAGTTCAACTGGCCAACCTTCAGTGAGATTGTTTTAAAAACCAAAGTTTTAAAGAAAAAGGAACTGCTGGCCAACTGTAGGAACAAAACTGCCATCTCCATGAATGCATCAGCACTCTTTACAAACCCTCCTGAGCTGCTTTGCTTTCTACTCAAAGCTAAATCAGCCCTACAAGGAAAATACCTGCTGAAAAATCTGAACCACGGGGGTCTGAACTAACAACAGTGTTGCTCTCCAGGTCAGTAATGAGCAGGACCTGGACTAGAATTTAAACCACAGCAGGAAAATTTTTCTATTTACAACCCAAATTTTAATATTTGAGAATCATTAGCTTTTACTGTGTACAAGTCACCAACACTTACAATGACTTACAATACTTATACCAACTTTAGGAATTAATTTCAACTCATAAAAAGGCCAGCACAAGGTTGTTGCAGCCCAAGTGTTTACAGTGAGTGTTAAGACAGTCGTGTCTAAAATCTGTGCTTCCAGTTTCCCACTCAACTACTGCTTGTGTATAACCTTTATTGCTAATAAAAGGAACCCTAAAAATGTTGTATCTTCGTTGCCCTGTACAGCAGACACACACATTGCCAAAGCTCTACCATTCATTTCTTCCGAGACTCTTTTATTCCATTTCAGCAGCACAAAAAAGATTCTCCATCAGAATAAGAGCCTGCATGAAAATGGGTATCAGGACTATGCCATCCCTTTTTTTGCCACAACTAAATTAAAAAAGGATGGAGTCAGTGAGCTTCATAACTCAAGGGTCAAACAGAAGTAATTACATTATCTGAGTCTATTTCTTTTTTGAGTTCTTTCTCCACCAAGATGAGTTTAATACACAGTAGGGCCCAGCCTGTTTTCTAATTTTCACTCAGACTACAAATGGAATAGTTATGGTGCCTTCTCCCTCTGGCAAATCCTTTCCTGGACCTCCATCCCAGAAAACAAATCTCAGCAATAAAATTCCTGTCTTGGGTCTAAGCCACCAACTAATCTTTTGGCACACAAATGCACCTTTCCTGTCACACTCCAGTGCAGCACAGAGAAGATGCAAACCCTCCTGGAGAGCTTAAACCCTCAGTTCCCTGGAATCCTGGAGCACAGGAAAAAAACTATAATAATAAAGATATCCCAGCTTTGTTTTACAGAACTGGAAACCTCACCCACTGGAGAGTTAGAAGATACCAGAATTTGAAATTGGTCTCTCCCTAAGAATTACAGCTACAGCATCACCTTTATCAGCAGATGTTATTGTTTCTCCCATCAACTCTGCCCGGCAATTTGCCCTCCAATTTTGACTTCCCAGAGAAAAAAAAACGAACCAGCAAGTTGTGATAGCACTAAAACAGCTCTTGAGAGTTCCCTGATGAAAAAAGGTCTGGGCATAAATCACTGAGAAACTCTGCAAGTGTTTGTCTTCCCACAAGAAGGAAGTTCTTGGGTTGAAGGGGGGGCCCATTCCCACTGTGGCTCTGCCTGGGAAACAGGGACCACAGGTGGGACAAGGGACAGATGGATTGGATGGAGAGATGGAGCTTGGATTGAAACCTGGTCAGCAAGTCCCTCGTGGTGTGTGACAGTGATAAGAGCCCCAGCAGGATCTTGGTACAGAAAAAAAATCAGCTTTAATATTAAGGAAGAAATTCTTCCCTGTGAGGAGTGGGATGGAATTCCAATGGTTGCCCCATCCCTGGGAGTGTCCAAGGCAAAACTCCTTTAACATTTTCACTTCAGCAAGTAAAACACTTGCAGTTCGTGTCAGGGATCTAAATCCTGGAGCTGTCATGGGAACCTCTAAATACTCAGCAAAAAACAAGGAGGACAAAAGAATTTCTGAACTGTTCTTCATGAACTCTAATTTCCCTTATTAGCTTTATTTAATGTTCACAATTCTTTTTCATGCCTGCTTTCTATCCAGCACTTCAAGAAAACGAAGGCAATATAGGCAAAAAGCACAGAATCAGTCTCTGTCCCTCACCATAATTCACAATATTGGAGCTATCACCTTCATCTGAGCTTCAGAACCTCACTTCTCCAAACAGCTTTAGGGTTTGGGGGTTTTTTTCCCCACCCCCAAAGTGACTTTTTTTTTTATGCTCCTTCTTCCCCTGGGCTATTGTTGCAAAACAACTAATCCTTTCATTTCAAACCCATGTCATTATTAAAGCCTCTTATTTTGCTGTTGTGCTGCATCTGTTCCAGGGCCGGATTTCAGCCTCCTCTGCTCAAGTTTTACACCTCCCACTTTGGGAGAACTCTTGGATACGTTTTGGAACATGACAAAATCGATTTTGTTCCTCTTTCCCAGGTGCTCACCTGCACCTTTGTCCCCCAGCCAGAGGCCAAGGTAACTCCTAAGCAGCAAAAGTCCTGTTTGGTTTCAGGATTAAGTCTGATTTTCATAATCATTCCTCCACTTCAGGGCTGCTGCTCATCAGCAGAGCTGCTAAGTGGAGTAACCTGAGCTGTCCACAAATCTTGGATCAGACAGGGAGGAGCCAGTGTTGAACAGCTGTAAGGAAAGGGGAGGAAGAAAGGGGTGAGAACACATCATTTCTCTGCTGGTTAGACTGGTGGGCTTCATTTTTCACCAAGGGGAAATAAAAAGCTTAATTAGAAAATTACAAGTAGAAAGCAACAGATTTTCCTTTTTTTTCTTTTAAATATATATTTCTTCCCTTTCCAGCTGAACAAAACCCCACCTTTACATCATTCCCTGACAAGCAGAGGTATCAAACACATGGACAACCAAAGCAGGGCTGGTGACTTCAAGGTCTCACTTCCCATTTTGGGAGCACATCAGTGCTCATATTTATATATATATATATATATACATATAAAACTCTTTGACCTGCTGTTTCTGCCACCTTTTCACTAACAGGAGCCTGTTGCCTCCCCAGCCCCCGTGGAGATGCTCGCTCAGGGCCCCACTCACTCCATGCTGCTGGGAAGGGGCACAATACAAATCATTAAACAGCAGTAAAATGGACAGGAGCAGTAATTAGAGGAGCCAAACGCCGCCCTGAGCAGGGCACTCTGTCCACATTAGTACAGCCATTCAGTTCAGAACATCTTAACAACAACATTTCCCTCTGCCTGGGCAAGGTCAGGCAAAAATAGTAGCTGTGGTGAGAAAGGAAATCTTTAAGATGGGCACTCAGGGAACCATCAGTAATACAGGCAACGTCAAGCACTCTGTGGAGAACACAGGGTCCCCAGCTGAGTATTCAAATATAAATTGGTCAACCAGGAGCATTTGAAACCAATTACTTCTTCTTTTCCAAGCTATTGTAATGGAATGATTATGCAAGGGGATGGAAGGGAGAGAATTAAATGCACTGGAGGAAGCGTGGGAGGACAGCAGCTCACTCAGTGATAAGATGTACTCTGTGCTTTTAATAAATAGCAACAAATTGCACATAACCAGTTAAAGTCAAGCAGTGAGGCAAGTGCTTTCCTGAACTGGGTGCAAAAAAAAAACCAAAAAAAACCCTATTCTCATCCTCGTTGGCTTCAAAAAAATCATAATAATTTCAGCCAGCACCAAGGTGCCAGGCTATTTCTTGTTATCTGACAGGTCTCAGGAAGGGAGCTTGTCATCAGCTCCTCAAATTGAGTCATCAGCAACTGAAAGGACTGCCCTAAAATACTTCTCTCTCTGCTCAGTACTGTGTGCACGTATGTGATTTGATGTGGGGGTTTTTAATGCGTGTTACAAAAGGATTTCTCTTTCCAGCCAGTGCAGCAGCAAAGCCCAAAGTTCTCAGGAGACACAGGGAGACCAAGGCTCCTCCTGAAGCTGAATTCAGCCTTGTTTTAGGTCTTGTTTTTTATTATTATCCATAACCTTTTCACACAATCTGGCATGAAACAATCCTGACAAGTTTATTAAAGCCTTTTGTTATTACACTTGACATTTACGAAGGGTAGATGATAAATAAGCAGAGGGATGACATGTCTGCAAGAAAGGCAAGACTCTGGTGAGAAAGCCTTTTCCCCAGCCTCCTTTTTAAATGATATCTACCCTCTGCAGCCATTCAGGCCTTTCCAAGAAGAAAAAAAAAATAAATAAAGCAGTTTCCCTGTACTTGAGCAAACAGATTATTTTCTTTCATATCGTGCTTAAAAATGCCAATAATTAAGATTATTTCAAAGACATGCCAAGGAGCATCGGTATTTCCTTTTTTTTTAATGATTTGACTGTTTGGTTCCTGATCATTTTAAGAACTGGCTCTGTAATATCTGCACCCTCTAATGCTTCTTGAGCATAAAAATCTCACCATAGCCTCCCAAAAGCCTTCACGGAGAGCAATGAGCCTTTTGCTCTCTGCAAGATTAAAATACTAAATACAGATACACTCGAAGTGAGATTAGAATTACTATTGCCCTGACAGTGCTAGAAATTATTCAGCTTGCTACAAATTAAACAGAAAAAAAAAAAAAATATTTAGAATGTACCTTGTGGGTCATTTTGTCTTTCCCTACCAGGAGCGTTCCAGGGAGTGAGTTCTAAATAACCCCATGGATAACGTCGCTGCTTTTAAATTGTCCTACATATGGTCATAAAAGTTGATTCAGAAGACAAATTTCCCATCATTTGCAATCACAGAGCACATCCCGAGGTCACACCAGCCCGTGCCAGAGACATTCAGCTGAATTTCAGAGGCAGATGCCAATAAGAGAGACTGAAATCCCATTAAACACCAAGCCACTGTCAGGACAGCACGGCCAGCAGATAAAGAAAACCTTTACAAGCAGCAGGACGGACCAAACCTGAGAGGAAACAATCCCAGTTCTTGTGTTTGCAGGGACCTCCCAAACGATGGCCTTTGACTGCTTTTATTTAAAAAAAAATTTAAAAAAGTAGTGAATGTGTGAGAGAAATCAAAGCCTCAGGTGCTTAATTTCTGCACTCCTTTGATGATCAAAGCCTTCCACATGGTTCACAGTAATTCTGATCTAACAAGCCACAGCCCGATCTTCAACACCAATCTGAGTGTGGAAATGGGGCAGAAAATCACAGAATCCCAGGATGGTTTGTGTTGGAAGGGACCTTAAAGCTCATCTCGTTCCACCCAACAGAAGTTGGAGAATCCTGAACAAAGCAAAAAAAAAAAAAATCCAAAAGGCTATTTTTTTTCTCCCCTCAAAATTTTAATCGTGGTATCTGGTGCTTCTCTGTAGGTTTTGGGACACTCAGAGTGTCCCAAAACCTACAGAGAAGCACCAGATACCACTCAGAGTGTCCCAAAGAGGCAAATTTTGTCCCCTGCTCCCAAACCAGCAGATCTCAACTGGGGAGTGTTTGTCTCCCACCAGGAAGATTCAACCTCTGCATGGCAATGCCAGGGAAGCTCCTGGGGAGAACAAGAGGATGGACATCCCTGAATGAGAGGGATTTGCTTTTTATTCAGGCCTCCTCTGGCTCCTCCATCAGCCTGGGAGATGAATCTTTCATCCTGCATTTCATGGGATGTCCTGAGCAGCCTTTCTGAATTCCTTCTGTGGTTTTTAAGCTGTCAGGACGTGCCCAAAGCCAGCTCTGAGGACTCTGCTAATTATCTCCAAGCAAATAACACTCCTCAGCTCAATGGAAAGGCCTTTGGTATTTTTAGCACAAAGCCTCTGCTGCCTTTCAGAGTCGTTTAAAACACTGCTTTGGCTTGAATATTGAATTGTTGGAGCCTGTAATAAAGTGCTCTCAGAGGGGGTCAGGGCCAGCTTTCCTGGTTCTGCCATTCCCCTGCAGGGTTTCACAGCCTGATGGGAGATTGGGACACAAATAAATCCACTCACAGGCATCAATTCCAAAGATGGGAGTCCTGAAGGCAGAGGGAGTGGTGGGATACTCTTAAAATCAATTAAAACTAATCATTGAAGAACAGGTGCAGCTGCTGGGGCTCTAAACATTGGACTTTTCCAGACTTAAGTACCTGAAAAATCCATCCTGCTACTCCTCTTAAGAATATCAGCGTGGCACAGGGTTGGGGGAAGATGGCAAATGAAATGCTAATTAGAAAACAAAATACTAAAAACATGCTTTAAAATGGAAAGGGATGCCAAGCCAGTCAGGTTCAGTCTTTGAAACGAAATATAATGCAAAGCAAAATGAATAGGCATGATGAAATAAAGGGATCCAATTGTCAGGTACAATTCTGTGAGCCCAAGATTAGTTCCTTGATGACTCGAGCAGAAAGAAGTTCAGAGCTGTTAACCTTGAATTAGTGGGGGAAAATTCTTTCTCAACGAGTTAATGAAGCAATAACAAACAGCAAGGGCATTTGACAAACCAGGAATGTATTTCTCATCCTTAAAATTCCTTTTTTTCTGGGATAGCTCTGGCTGTAAGGTGGGCACTGACAGAGGCCATCACTCCTGCAGCACCTCTGACAGCCACAAAAGCAAGTTCCCAAATTCAAACCCCTTCCTGGAAGAACTCACCCCACACAGAGTCAGACAGACACAAACCCCACAAGGGGAACAGGCTGAGCTGCAGCACTAAAGCTTCAAACTTACTGGATTGGAACTGTCTTTAAAAAGAAAAAAATTAAGTGTTTTAGAAGAACCCCCTCCTTGGAGCTTGTAGGCTCAGCTCCATGGCAGAGGATTTCTGGGGCTTTCTCCCAGAAGTTCCTGCTCCTCTTGCTAAAACATCTGTAATTCACAGAAGCACAAATCAGCCCCGGTTTGCAGCCTGCCTTCCAAAACCCCCTTGCCAGGAGACTCAAATATTGTAATTCTCCCTCAGTGCCTCGTGCCAGATGAAGGCAGTCGGTGCCCTCTGGAACACCCGTGCTCTGAAGCTCTCCCTGAACTCTGTGTCCTGCCCCTGGGCTGGGGGATGTCAAGCAGCTCAACCTCTCCAACAGCACAGGGAGGGATCAAACACAGCCCATGCCTGCACAGCAGATCCTGGGCACACACACTGTGACTGATTCCCTCCCGTGGGCCCAGCGTGCTCTGCCCGAGGCACTCCTGACAATTTAAAACCACATTTCCTTCCTTGCACACGTCCAGTTGTGCCAGGCAAATCCCCCTTCCTCATCTCCCCATGACTTTCAGCTCCATCTGCATCATACCTAATTTTTTGGGGTTTTTTTTTGCCTATTTGAGATGAAGAGAGGTACCCAAAAACCAGCAAGGGTGATTTGTACCCCAGCTGCACAAACCCTTCAGTATTTCTTCTGCTGAACTGCTGTGTCCCACCCTATTTCTCTTCTTGCCCAGGAGATGAGGGGATTTCATTATCAGGTGAAATAATCCCCCTCTGCAGAATTCATCAAGTTCTTTGCCACCTCCAGAAGGAAGCAGATCTATTAAAGCTGTATTATTAACAATAACAAATGCTCCAAACCTCTGGGTACTGCTCAACATCCCCAGGAAAACCATTAGCATAAAAACCACATTCTCAAATTCTGAAGAAATAAAGCTTGGGAAGGGTTTGGTTATGATGGCAGGGATATCTATCAGGGAAACCCATTATGATGAAGAGAAGCTCTTAAAGCACAGAAGGGCTTTGACAAAAAGCAGTCAAAACGTTTTCATCAAGAATAATGTACGTGCACTGCAAATCCCAGCTCACAAACACACCAACAGACACAAAAGAGCCCTTTTCCATTTTATTTGCATCTTGCTCAAGTGGTTAGCCGAGTGTTGAGTTTATTTTTGCCCTTTATTCCCTTTAAAAAGTATTTCACGCAGCCAATTCAGGGCCTTTGATTCCCCAGTCACAGCGACACAGGGATCTTTGTTCCTGCTCCATCAGCTGAGACTCAAAACCACCTGTTCACTCCACTTCTCTGCCTGTGGAGGGGCCTTTCTGCAGCTCATTCTGGGTGCTGGCCTGCAAACAGCCCTGGCACGGCCTCACAAAGGGAGAAGAAAGGGAGAAGAAAAGATTCTGCCCCTCTGAGACCCTCCCTGCGAGCAGCTCCAGCTCTGGGGACCAGCACAGGCCATGGAGCTGCTGGAGAGAGTCCAGAGGAGGCACCAGGATGATCAGAGGGATGGGGCAGCCCTGCTGGGAGAGCTGGGGTTGTTCAGCCTGGAGAAGGGAAGGATCCAGGGAGACCTCATTGTGGCCCTCCAGGACCTGAAGGAGCCGACGGGAAAATCGGAGAGGGACTTTTTAGAAGGACACAGGGAGTGGCTCCCAGTGCCACAGCACAGGGTTGGATGGGATATTGGGAAGGAATTCCTCCCTGGGAGGGTGGTGGGGCCCTGGCACAGGTGGCCCAGAGGAGCTGTCTCATCCCTGGTGTGTCCAAGGGCAGGCTGGACAGGGCTTGAAGCAACCTGGGAGAGGGGTGGAATGAGATGATCCTCCAATCTCCTTTCCAGTCCAATCCAACCCAAACCAATCCAAATAGGACCACTCCCTGATCCTGTGATGATTCCCTGAAAACCTTGGGCTGGGGTGCTCTGCTGGTGAGATTCCTCCCCTTTAACTACCAGGAGTAACCCTGGAAGTGGGAAACAAACCATCTTCAGAGATGGCTCCTTCCCCACCCCAGGGTTACAGTGGGACCTTTGTGTGCAGAGCTGAGCAAGGAACACCCCAAAAGAGCTGGGGAACCACAACTCCCCTCCCTCCCATCTGATTCACCTGTTCCCAGACACCCAGCAGAGCACAAGGGCTGCACTCAAACCCACTGGAGTCCCCAGGCTGCTCAGACACGAGCAGTGACCACTCAGCCTCTCTCACCAGTGAATCACAAGTGAGGATTTAATGCTTTTAATTCATTTCTCTTCCCTGTGACCCCATCACAGCAACACCTTCAGCCTCGAAGTGCTGATCTGAGGAACAATTTGAGTGTCTCCTCCCAGAGCTGGTGAGGAGTCACCACCTGTAGCTGGTCTGGGGAAGCAGGAGTCACAAAGAGCAGTAAAACAGAACCCACAGAGGAAAAGCTGCTTCTCCCAGCCAGGCACTGAACCATCTGAGTCCCTCCAAAGCATCAAGACCTTCTAACTGATCCCTGCAAGAGGAATTCATAGTGGAATCCTCTTGAGATAGTGATAGTTTGATTTTTTTTTTTTGGTGCTAAACCTGGATCCACTGCAGAAACCCTGAAATTTGGGATTGAGGAAAGGGAAATGCAAGAGGGAAAGAGCAGAAAACCCGAATATATACAACTCCTGACAACTCCAAGGCATTTAAACAGCAGAGGAAACAAAAAAAAAATGTAAACCAAAATAATTTCAGCTATTTCAATTCTGCCTTTCTCTGAGAACAAAGTCAAACCAAGCTGCAACAGCTTCTTGGAAGAGCTGGTAATGGATTTATTTTTACAGCCTTGTTTAGCCCCTTTCCTTCCTCTAAAATACACTGGCAAAAAATAGGAAAAGGACAAAATAAGTCTGTCTGCTCTGTGATTTCCACAATTTAGAAAATTAAACCAGGCTGAAAAAAAAAAAACCAACAAACTACAGGAAGCCACTGGCTGGGGAAGGATCCCTGGACAGTCACTGTGTGGTTTATGACAACTGTTTCATGCACTGCTGGGTCACTCTGCATCTGTGGAAGCAGATGGAGAAATTTAGAGACCGAGAAAAAATGAACAATCTTGCAAAGCCTTTTCTTTTTTTAATCACTGGGAAAAAAAAAAAAAAAATAAAAATTTCAGTTCTCATAAGGGAGTTAATTCAGAAGTTGAAATGAACCTGTTGACTGAGAGAACTCCAGAGGCTTTTGAACCTGCCAAGGTTCATCAGCGAACCTGCACACGCACATCAGTGAACATCAAAGGGTTTCCAGAGGCACTGCAGTGCAGCTGGCAGCAGGAAATCAGAAGCCACAGGGGTGGTTTTCTCCCCAGAATATTATTACAAAGGCAAATGGATTAACTGAAGGTCTCAGGAGAGATCCTGGATCCACTGGCATCACCCATGTCCCCAGAAGCCACCAGCACAAGGCATTTCCATCATGCCACACACTAAATATTTATCTTTTTTTTTTCCTGTGAATAAATCCATTAAAAATCCACGAAATCCAGGGGAAATGAACACACTTTGAGCTACAAGCAAAGCAAAAACACAAACACAGCTTTGGAAGAACCAACAGCTGAGCCGAGAGACCTTTTGTGCCTCGCATTCATCACGAGGCGGGGAACGCATCGTGCTTAATAGATCTCACACATTTTCACATATGGCTGGGTGTTTTGAAAGGGTTGATGCCTTTCATTTCGTCCCTTTCTTGTTTTAGATGCCTTTCATGGCTCCTCTGCCTCCTGGAAAACTCTGAAGTGTGGATCTCATCAGTAAGAACTGAGTTGCAAAAGAAAATATTCCTCGCTGTTCATGAGGGAAAGCTCTGCTTTAACCTCTCCCAGGATGAACTAGGGCTTACAGAAATGGGGGAAGGAAATAAAAGACTCCTGAGCTGGGCTTCAAAAGTCTGGTTTCCATATGATAGAGCCTGGAATAAAAAGATATCAAATAAGACTGTGTGTGTTTGAGGCCTCAGCGTGAAAGAAGCTCAGACTGCAGAACAAAACTTCTGCAGCCCAACCTGGTTTTTTTCCTCAGCCCAGACCTTCAGAACAGATCCTTAAACTCCAGCCTTGCCTCACCTCCTTACACCATTTATTACCTGTATTTTTCAATATTCCAAGGGACACTTTAATCACCACGCTGTGCTTTAATTGTTATTAGCATTTAGATTATATGGTAATCTTGCAGCCAGAAGTCAATATTAAATTACTGCCCTTGCCTGCTGAAGAGTAATATACATATAGAATAGAGCTGAAATGTGGCTTAAAGTTTCAGTTCCATTTTATGTCCTAATTACTGTGGAATGTTATGAAAGGACTGGAACATCACACCATATATTCCTGTCATCCCACAGGCAGCTTTATAGGAACATTACAGGAGTGTGCTGAGCTCGTTACAGGGGAGCAGAGTTGAAGGGATGCAAAGGAACTGCTCATTTTTAATAAAGCCACGTGGGTTTGTGTCTCCCATCCATCCACAGCCTCTGGGATTTCGGTGTTAAGCTGGGTTGTCAGAGGCAGACACACAACAGGAGGAGGTTTCTGGCTCTCTCCAGCTGCTGTGGAGAGCCAGATCCTGTCAGATCCTTAGAGAATCATGGAAAAGTTGGGGTTGGAAGGGGTTGGAGAGCGAGACAAAAAATGAACAATCTTGCAAAGGTTTGTTTGTTTGTTTTTCCAAACCACTAAAAATAAAAAATTAATTCATGTCAGTTCTCATAAGAGAGTTAATTCAGGAGCTGAAATGAACCTGTCGACTGGGAGAACTCCAGAGGCTTTTGAACCTGCCAGGAAGGGCAGGGACCTCTGGGGATCCCCCAGTCCAACCCCCTGCCCACACTTCACTTGAGAGCATGGCCCGAAGAGTTTTTTCTATCACATGGAAATCTCCTCCCTTCAATCATTTCCCCAGCAAATGGAGACACATAGTCAGCTCTCCTTGCCATGTCACAGCAGAGAAATATTGCTCAGGGGATTGAACTGAAAAGTTTCTGTCCAGTCTCATTCCAAGTAAAGCCAGCAATACAAATTGTATCCCTTCCTCTGGGTTACTCAGATGGTTAATACACTCTGAGGGTGTAGTGCAGCTTCAGCAGAGAAATGAAAATATCATCACCCTACCTTTAACACTGAACCCTCCTGTTTCTATGGATCTATCTGCTCCACTTGTTTCTCCTCCAGCCCAAACAATTCACAGCCAGATGATTGTGTCGTGTCCCAGTCTTTTATATTCATCCAATTCAACAGCCACACATCATACAAAGGTCCCTGGAAATATCACTACATTCATTTATTTCATTGGGAGTTCATTATTCTCCATTATTAAGGGTCTGGGCTTCAAAGATATTTTCAGTTCCATACCTAAGCCTACACAGGCAAACAGGCCTCTCACAAACAGCTTTTGGGGTAACATTTAAGGCAAGCCTGTGTTTGAAGCCACTTCCAATAACCCCCTTTGATCATCTTAATTCTGAATTAACACTGACCAACAGAAAGCAGATGCTGCAATTTCTCATTTTGCCTTGGGAATACTTCTAGGGCTGACACCAACAGACCAGGTGGTAAAACTACTGCAAATTCACATTACTGTCCAAAAAACACAGCATGTCTTTTAAAGCCTTTTTTAATAAAGAATACTCTTAGATCATTCTTAATCGTGTGGCATATAGAAATCAGCATAAAATTGGGAATTCTTTACTTAGGGTGAGGGTGGGCAGGCCCTGGCACAGGTTGCCCAGAAAAGCTGTGGCTGCCCCTGGATCCCTGGAAGTGTCCAGGGCCAGGTTGGAGCAACCTGGGATAGTGCAAGTTGTCCCTGCCCATGGCAGGGGGTGGAATGGGATGATATTTAAGGTCTCTCCAACCCATTCTGGGATTCTGTGATGCTGCATGGTCCCAAATATTAATAAAATATACAGCCAGTATAATTCTGACTAAGGTTAATTTAGACTTCTGTGCTACTAACAGAGCATTCAAAATATAATAATAAAAAAAATCTAGTATAATTTCTATTGCTGTAAACCCAAATGATTGTTGACAGCTTTACAGTCACCTGCTGCAGGAAGAGGATAAAGCCCTTTATGAGCAGATGATGATCCAGAAGTACCTATGGAAGAAAGAGATTTTTTTTAATAGATATCCTGATAATAGCAGGGAAGGAAAGGCTCTTTACACGGAGCCAGAAAAATCCTGATCACGTTCAGACACGTTTTTCCATGGGAAAATTGCCCCCCTCCCTGGCACTGCAAACACCCAGAGCTTGAGGGGAGCTTTGGGTATGTGTGGCTTAGAGACAACATCATATTCTAACAGATCTATCCATGAAATCACCTTATTTCTGCAGGGCTTTTGCTCTCATTTGTACCAGCTCCACACCAGGCCAACTCCCTCCTCCTTGCCCTGCTGTTCCTCTCCCTGCAGGAGGAATCATCAACCCAACGTTGCTGGATGACAAAACGCTGTGGAAACATTTACTCATTACCACAAGGCATTTGGAAAGGGAGCTAAAATGTCAATCCTGCTCCTGCAGCCTCCCCAGGAGCACAGTGGACAGGCCAGCAGGTGGGGAGGGACAAGATGACAGCTCTGTGTGGCAGCACGGCTTGGAAAGCGTCCCAAAAAGCCGAGTGAAGCCTTGAAAAGAAGGAGCTGCCATTCATTCATCCTGGAAGCAGCTCAGAAACTAAGCAGGAGAGGCCAGGAAATAACGTGCTGAGACACCAAAATCCAGCTGATGGAGCACTGGGTGGGGACAGGAACTCTGTGGGAGACAACACAAATCACAGGAACAACCCCACTGACCAGAGCAGATAATCAAGATCTTACCTCCACTTGGGGCCCAGGGCACACCTGGGCACTTAGAAATTGAAATTACCATCAAGATTAACTGAACCCATGGCCTTATCCCTAAATCCAGGACATGACTGAGCATGATATTGAGCACAAGAAAATATTAAAGGGGGTTTTAGGCTCCTACCCCAATAGACAGAAGGCAATATTTTGAAAAGTGATCTGAAGTCCACACACAGACAGAATAAATATTCGAGTGACATGTGGTTAATACAAGATGATGTGAGGAATCAAGTCAGCAGAAGAAAATTGCTTCAGACACGACATTATTGCTATTGAATTGAGATCTCTCCTGGTGAGAGCTGACAGATAGAATATCACTCCAGAAGAACCCTTGGAATGTTGGGAATTGCACAAAAGCAGGGCAGGAGTGGGGATTGGAGTTGTTTAAAGCTCTGTGTTCTTGTTCATCACGAGCCCCTCACACACTGGATGAGTTCTCAAAGCCCTCAGTCCTGCCTGGCAGCCCCAGAGGGGGAGAATTGAGTTTCCAAAATCAGTGTTATCACCTTAACTGTCTCACACAGTGTGCAGCACCCATGACTTTGCTTCATCCTTTATTAATACACTACATGAAAATGGGAAAAAAAAAAAAAGAGACAACAAGAGCAGAAAGCAGAGCTCAAATGCCCCAACACCTCTTGCCTTCAAAATCACGTCACACCCTTTCAATTTAATCCTTTAATTTTTGAAAGAAAAATTATAAAACACTAAACAAGGGCAACAAAACAAAACAAAAAAAAAAAAAAGAAAGAAAAAAACAAGCCTAAAATTGCAGCAGGGGAGGTTCAGGTTGGCTATTGGAGGAAAATCCTTCACTGGAAGAGTGGTTAAACCTTGGAAGAGACTCCCAGGGAAGTTTGGAGTCACCATCACTGGAATTGTTCAGAATACCTGTAGATGTGGCACCTTCTGATGGAGTTGATCAATCAATATTATTTATGGCTGTGGAGGGATTGCCTGAAGGTTGGACTTGCTCTTGGAGGTGTTTTTTGTCAAACCTGAATGATTTTGTGACTTCTGAAAAAGGGGCATCTGCTGCAAGTCCAGAGTATGAAACACCCACCTCCCTCCAAACATTAAAACAAACATTAAGAGTTTGGCTGGAAGGCACAAAAATCTAAAGTTAAGTCTGTAACTCCATCCTGTGGTACATAGGTATTACAACACTTTTTTTTTTAAATATAAATCCAGGGACACAAATATTTCTGTCCCACACTCAGAGTGCTTTTCCAGGTTTCCTTTGGAATAGGAATTCTCAAAAAAAACCCCAAAACCCAACATGACTTTAAAGCCTTTATACCAAGACTCACAGTGGGCTCTGCTCAGCAGAGTGGGGGGACAAAGCTGAGCCTGAAATAATCCCAAACCATCCCTGCCAGGTCCTGAAGAGCCTGGCAAAGCCCTGCCAGGAGCTGGGCTACTCCTCATCTCCTGTCACCAGCCCCTTGTAATGTTCCTCAGCAATATTTGCCTTGAAATATTTGTCCAGGAAGAGTGAGAATGTGCAATTTTAGAGGTTCTTACCACTGCAGAAAAGAGCAGGGTGAACTAAACACTGGGAACTGGGAGACAAAAGAACCCACCCCGACTTCCAGGGTGATCTCTGGACACTTTACTGTGGGAAGGATCCAAGGTGTGTTCTTGTTCATGGCAGTATTGAAAAAAAACAAACAACAAAGCTGCTAAGAATATAATAAATACTTTCTAAATAAGTATTTCTGCTGATCCAACCCTTCTGCTACCCAGGCAATGCTCTGGAAATGGCCAGGTTGGGTAACATGTCACTCCCTTGGGCTGAAAATCTACAGGTAGGATGTGGAATGGAAGGACAGGCTGGTGAAAACCAACAAAGAAATCCTCAGTTACAGGCTCAGTTTTTGCTAAGAAGGCTCTGAGTGACAGTGGGAAGGCAGGTGGGCTCATCCCAGCCCTGTATCCCCACAGAAACTCGTGTTTTAAGGCAGGCAAGCAGAGGGAAAAGCAATAGTTGTACACCAAAACACGGCAGTGCCTCTTGAAAGGAAACATCACAGCAAACAGCAGAGATTTTCACTCACCCAGACATTAAAAAGAAATCTTCTTTCTTAGCTGAAAAAAAAAAAAAAAAAAGAAAGAGACAATCATATGTCTTGATTTCCTAAGCACAAGGAGTTTATATTGAAAGAGGGGTTGTCAATTTAGCTGAAGACAAGAAGTGTCCTTTTATAGCAGTTTTTAAGATGCACTCATGAATTCTGTATGAACAGAAGTGTCCTTGTTGGCTGATCGAATGCACATTTACATTCAAAGCCAGGCAGAAATTCAAACATATTTTAGCAGTGCTGTGATGAAGCACCAGCAGCATTTTCACCCATCTGCCCTGCACTGAGGGGAGGGAGCTGCCAGGGGAGCAAAGCACAGGTGAGGAGTCATTAAATTTACTAAGAGGTCCATTAAAAACCTGAGAGTAAAACCCACCAGCAACCAACACGAGTCTCAACGTGCAGTCCCCCAATTTCATTTCCAAACCTCAGCAGAGGACAGAGCTGTAAAAAACACCCCAGGCTTTCCAGAAACCTGAGGGAGGGTGTCTGAGGACTGGTGAGAGAGACAGAATAGCTGAGATATTTGATGACACTGCCTTGGTTCGCTTGCAAGTCCTGCCTGCAGTGCAAGTTCAGATCAATCTGGAACTGAGCATTAGCTACAGGTTCAGCCACAAGATTTGGCTGATCCATTTAATTCTTTTTTTTTTTATTTTATTTTATTTTAAGATATACAGCAATTCAGATTGGGAGAAGAAAACAACTTCCAATCCAAAAAAAACCTGCAGGATCCAAAACCTGCCTGGTGCCTGCAGAGAGTCAAGCTCTGGTTTGAGCTCCTCACGACTCCAGCAGTGTCACCTCAGACACACAGACCAGCTGGGATCGAGTGCCCAACTCTAACAGACCCTGTTGGACCCTAAAAGGGAGAGCAACAGAGCAAAAAGAAGAATAAATTCCCTTTCTGCAGGTCTGGCCCAGTAGAACTGAGGACTGAAGAGTCCTGCACCTCTTGCTTAGTAAATCATCACACAGGTCCTTCTTAAAATGAGGGGTGATTCCCTTTCCTTCCACTTCACCATAACCAGCCAGGCTTGATCCCAAAGCCAGGACAGCTTTTTGCCTGCTCTCTGTTCCATGGCCAAGGAGGGAGGTGTTCCAAGGCTGCTGTTCCCAAGCTGTGGATAAAGGGAACCATCAGCAGCATTAAAAGCAACTTTTAATATGCTTTGTTTTAAAGCAAACTGCCCTTCCTTTACAGGTGTGTGAAAAGCACTTCTCGGGGTTTTATTGAGGAAAAAAAAAAGAGAATATATAGAAAAATGGGGGAAAAATACGTTTTTCCTTCACTCTGAGAAGCAGAAATATCTCGTAGAAAGATCTCTACCATCAAGTTAAAAACCCCAAGGCACTTTAACCCTCAAGTCCTGCCTCACTGAATAGACATATTTTAATGGCAATGCCATATTTAGGGGCCTGAAGCTGTCATTTATTACGTTTATTACTATTATTTTACCATCTATTCTCTTAATTTCTTCCTATTAGCACTACTATTACCAAGTAGGAAACAGCTCTGAACTCATCCTGAGGTTGGAAAATGTTGAAGACATGGTCTAGGCTGGAGATGTCTGATCTCCAGTTTGTAATGCCAAGTAATGCAGAAATTCTCAGGAATAATTGTGCCCTCTTGCTTCCCAGCTTTTCAAATCACGGGTTTCATCTGCTGGAGTGAGAACACAGCGTTACCCAGAAAGAATTGGATTCAACAGTTAAGATGCAAAGTTGCAGAAGAATTAAATGTGGTTTCTGTGAGAGGAACGGAGTGGGTGGGGGAAGACTCATCCTAAAATAGTGCAGATCTGTGCTGGGAAGCCCAACACTTCATCCTGGAGGGCCAGAAGTGAGCATTCCCTACAAAACCTGTGCTGACTTAAGACCACCCCAGATCCTAAACCTGACTCCTTTAATTATGGTGCATGTGAAATAATTAAAGAGGAACACTGATGACCTTTTCCTCTCTGTGAAGTGCCACAGGACATTTTAAAATCTCTGGGGGTTTTCCCCACACCCTCTTGGTGTTTTTAAATCTTCAAAGCCTCATAAATATTTTTTTTATATATTTTTTTAGGGGAAAACTGACCCCACTCCTTTCTAGGCTGCTCTCTGCTCATCAAAGTGAAAGTTGTCATCTCGTTCCACGCTGACCTCAGTTACTCCCACAAATCAGAGCAGCCTTGTTGACTTTCCTCCCTTCCATAATTAAGACCCAGAAGGATGAAGCACGTGCCTTCTGAGCAATTGTCCTCAGAGCTCCACTAACAGCCCGTTGGAATAAATTTTGGCAGCAGAGTGTGTTTTCTCTGCAAGAACTTTAAGGCACCTGAAGATGGATTGAATTTGGCACGTTCTCCAGGAACCCTTTAGGAACTGTTAAGTGGATGCTCACTCGGATTTTATTTCCTTTCCATGGCTCAATGGCACAGACAGGAAGATGATGACACAGCACTGATGGCTGTTTGTCATTGCTGTAAATTCCCTCAGCCAGTGCCCAAAAGAGACACCCAATTTTCTCGTGTCCTTCTGCTATCCCAGGATTTTCAGCTGGCTGGGACACTGGGAGCAGGATTTAAACTCTACCCACCCCCTGGTGCACAAACACCTCTCTCTTCCCGTGATGATGCAGCAGATCAAAGTGGATTAATTTACCTCTTAATTTACCTAAAAATTCAAGATGAGATTCTCAGATGGAATAAACTCCTCTAGTGTCCAAAAGCTTGAAGAGCCCAAAGCAATTTGCTCATTAATTAAAACACAACTTCATGGGAAAATGATAATCCTCCCATTATTGCTTTTGGTATTGGAGTGTTTGGGGCGTGGTTTTTATTTTTAATTAAGTTTAATAGACCGCCACCCTCAAAAAAAGTGAATTTTTTACCTGCACCCTTCCTGTTAGGAACCTGTTAGAAATTAATATTGAGCTTGTGCTAATGGGAAGGGAAGTTCTCCAGTCCAGATTTGGCCACTTCCACTCCAGTCAAGCCCAGCTTTAATTTTTGCACATTCCTGGTGCACACCCACATGCTGCACAGCCCAGTTTTCTCTGATAAGATGATGAAGCAGGGATATTCTAATCTCCTGTCCATCATTTCCTCCATCACCCTAAAACCTCTGCATCTGTTTCCGTGGATCTTCTTTGAATGCAAGCCCCTGGAATTGTCAGCAATTTTCCGGACAAGATTTTACACAATCATCTGCAGCTCCACCAGTTCTTCCCCATCTCAGTTCAATCAAGATAAAAATTCAGTGACACCAACTGCATTGCTCTTGATTTATTGAAGAATACGTGTTTTTTTCTACTCAAGGGTCAAACAAACCTGGATTTTGTTGGTTTTAACTTACATGTACATGCTCAAAGCAATTCCTTTCCTCTTGCCCAGTTGTAATACTGATGGAAGGCACCACCACTGCTGCTTACACGAGGGAAAGTGCTGGATTCTGCACCTGGGATGGGCTGACCCCAGGTGTTTCAGGGGCTTCCACCACCCCTGATGGATGGAGATCACAACCATCACTTCACAGAGTCACAGAATATGACAAATTGGGAGGGACCCTCAAGAACCATCAGTCCAACCCTCAGCCCTGCACAGGTCCAGCCCCAAGAGCATCATCCCAACCCTCCTGGAGCTCTGGCAGCCTTGGGGCTGTGCCCATTGCCCTGGGGAGCCTGTTCAGTGCCAACCACCCTCTGGGGGAAGAACCTTTCCCTGAGATCCACCCTGAGCCTGCCCTGACACAGCTCCAGCCATTCCCTGGGGGCTGTCCCTGCTCCCCTGAGAGAACAACATTTTGACAAGCCCTGATAAAATGCTAACAAACCCCTCAGTGCCCCTGTGACACCTGCTTTGCCAAATAAAGCTCCCCGTGGGTAACCAAGGCCTCAGCAGCAAAGCTGTTCTCAACATCCCCAGCGTTTCACTGTCAGACTGCAAGAAACAAGAATATCAAATGTGGAAGAGCAGAGCACGCCAGCACTTCAAATCCCTCCTTTACAGCAACGTAAAGTGGTCATCTAATGCAGTGCTATCATAAAATTAAATCATGCTCACTTGTCATTTTTGTATGGCCCGGACCGACAGATTAAAAACTACATGGCAAAATGTAATTTCCCAAACTGAAGGCGTAAGGGGAGTTTGAAATATCTCCCTCTGCAGCGTGTGCCGAGGTTCCTGAGCCCTCCTGGCAATAAAGCAGCAGTCAGAGGGAGGATTTAGCGCTGCTGGCTGCCTGAGGGGCACAGGCAGTGCTCGTCCTCGCCATGCCAAGGGAAGCAGCGAGCGGCGGCCAAGGTTGTCTCTCTTCTTCAGAGCGGCCCTGGTAGGGGTAGAGCTGCTCAAGCTGAGGATTTCACAACTGCAAATCTTCCCCCAGAGAAGTGAAAAGAGGTTTTTTTCCCTGCTGCATCCTGAGGGCAGGGCACGGCTCTTCGTGCTCTGAGCCAGAGGTGTAAGTGGTTCAGGGGTCGGGCACAGAGAGTGGCAGTGGCTGGGGTGACACCAGACTGGCACCAGTCACTACTGGGGGGCCACAGGGCTCTTCAACATCTCCATTGGTTACTTGGGTGCAGGACTGCAAGGGTACTCACACAAAACTGGGAGGAGCTGTGAACTCCCTCAAAGGCAGGGGGGTCCTGCAGAGACCTCGGCAGAGCAGAGGGCTGGGAAGCACCAACCACGTGAAGTTCAACAAGGAAAGTGCTGGATTCTGCACCTGGGATGGGCTGACCCCAGGTGTTCCAGGGGCTTCCACCACCCCTGATGGATTGAGATCACAAACATCACTTTATAGAGTCACAGAATATGCCAAGTTGGGAGGGACCTACAAGGATCATCCAGTCCAACCCTCAGCCCTGCACAGGCTCATCCCCAAGAGGATCATCCCAACCCTCCTGCAGCTCTGGCAGCCTTGGGGCTGTGCCCACTGCCCTGGGGAGCCTGTTCAGTGCCAACCACCCTCTGGGGGAAGAACCTTTCCCTGAGATCCAACCTGAGCCTGCCCTGACACAGCTCCAGCCATTCCCTGGGGGCTGTCCCTGGTCCCCCCAGAGCAGAGCTCAGTCCTGCCCCTCCTCTGCCCCTCAGAAAGTTGTAGACCAATGGACACCCAAATTGCAAACCATCAGATCTCATTGCTGGATCCACAGGTGATGAGATCACAGAACCAACCAGGCTGGAAAAGACCTCTGGGATCATGGAGTCCAACCTGTGACCCGACCCCACCTTGTCACCCAGCCCATGGCACTGATGCCACATCCAGGCTCTGCTCAAACCCCTCCAGGGATGGGGACTCCACCCCCTCCCTGGGCAGCCCCTTCCAGTGGCTGATCACTCTCTCTGGCAAGAACTTCTTCCCCATGTCCAACCTAAACCTCCCCTGGGGCAGCTCAAGGCTGTGCCCTCTTGTCCTGCTGCTGGTTCCTGGGAGCAGAGCCCGACCCCCCCCGGCTCCCCCTCCTGTCAGGGAGTTGCAGAGAGTGAGAAGGTCCCCCCTGAGCCTCCTCCTGTCCAGGCTGAGCCCCCCCAGCTGCTCCTCCCAGCACTTGTGCTCCAGCCCCTTCCCCAGCCTCGTTGCCCTTCTCTGTCCTTCCCCACTCTCCCTCCCCTTCAGGGCTGGGCTGTAACAGGAGATGGTGAGGAATTCAAATGCCACACAGGAACTCCTGGGGCTGTGTGTGCTGGAGGGAGGTGGTGATCAGCACCAGTGGGGCTGTTCCTGCCACAGAACATCCATGGAAAGGCTCTTGTCACCCACAAACAGCGAGAACCAATTTGTGCCTCCCTCCCAGCCCAAACCCCACGCACAGAGCGGGCTCCGAGGCACCTGCAGGTGGTCGATCTGTTGGTACACGTTGGCATCTGCAGGAACGAGAGGGTTGCCAGAAACATCAGGGCTGCAAACAGAGAAAACTCCACTTTTCAGCTCGCCCAGAGCTCAGCTGCAAAGGGGCATCCCCAGCCAAATCAACACAACCCCTCCAAAGTTCTGCCTCTTGCTTTCTATAGGACTGTGACAGCTGCAAAAGGTCAAAATCTGGGAAGGAAACCACCATCATTTAAGCTCAGAGTCAGTTTTAAACCCCTCCCACGAGGCAATAATGCAACATCTTCGATGACTTCTCCTAAATAAAGGGGCAGGAATTCTGTGCCTTTCCCGAAAATCGTATATACTGCAGCTGGCTCCGTGCTCTGGCACACAGTCCAAGCTGTATTGATTAAAAGGTCTGCTAAGATTTATCAGACTTGATAATGCACTCTAGCTGATTAGGATTTCCAGCTTCAGAGTCAATACGAGCTTTCATGTGTGATGGAAAGCGCTTGGACTCACCCTGTTCCCACCTGAAATTTGATAGGAATCGTCTTAGGCCCCAAAAGCAGGAACACAGCGCTTCAAAAATTAAGAGAAATCCACTTTTTGAGCACAAAGGCACCTCGTGGGCCGGAGGAAAATGAGAATCACGTGCTGTAAATTGGTGATAACTGGGAAATTCAGGCCTGCAGAACAACCATCCTCCTCGCTTCAGTACCCTGAGTCCTTCCCCCTGCTTGGGATCAGCTTTGTGCCAGTTCTACAGCCCCCTTGTAAAGGGATTTTTAGCTTGTAATGGAACAACATAGGGGGAAAAAAAAATAAATCACCTTAATTAAGCAGCACTGTGAGTAGAAAGGCTCCCAATAAAATGTGCACCAGCATTTCCAAATGTGTTGATTTTGGAAAGCTTGGGAACTGAGCCCCTCAGCCCCGTCCCTGGGCTCTGACTGCAGGACTGATTTGCTCTGTTCAGCCCTCGTGGCCAACTGCACCAATATTTCTGTGCCCACACCACCACAGACAGGGCTGATAATGTTTTAAAGCTTAAGCAGCTGCGTTTCAGGCCCAGCCCAACAGCTCTGTGTCAGCTCCCAAGGAGAGGGAGATTTGTAGCCAGGCTGGATGTCAGTGCTGGTTGCTCCGTCCTTTCATCTGCACTTGAAATATTTCTGGCAGGTGAAGGGACCTTTTGAAATGCAACTGGAGGTGGACTAAAAGCTACAAGACTGGAGCTTTAGCGAAAAGAATTGATTGCCTAGGGAAAAAAAAAAGAAATAACGTGGCTGAAAATTCACATTTAGAATGAGCACAACTGGAAATTATCTATAAGATGCTTATTTACCCCAGAAACTGGATTGATGTGGAGTTGGGTTGGGTTTTAAAAATCTTTCTTCCTGCTTCTTTGGGATTTTCAACACCACCTCAGTGTGTAAAAATGGGAGTAAATAAACACCTTGAGCAAAAGGCAGTGTTGAGTTGAACATGGGAACAGTCACCTTCCTTTAGAAGCAAGGCAAATTTGGGAGGGGTGCAAGCCACATCTACATGAATTATTAAAACACTCTCATGTCTGGGAGGTTCTCTGCAAGGCTCAGCAACATATGTCAGCCTAAAAATACAGATCAAAACAACACGTTCTCTTAATTTTTTTGGTTGTTTACATTTGTTGGCAAGTTGGAAAACACGAAGTGGGGGTTTTAACAGAGCTCAAAGCATCTCCCTGATTCACTGCTCCAAATCTGGACCTCCAGCATCCTCTTTGAGTCATCCCACTTATATTTAGGGACACGCAGGAGCCTCGTGATTCTCTTCAAAATAAATGTGAAGAGGCTTTAATCAAAGCTGAGCAGCAGAAACTGTAACTGTCCTGCAGTTGTTCTCTTTGAAAATTCTATTATAACGTGAATTTTCAAGTCTTAGGGATCCCCAAAAAGAGCACCAAAAGTCCCTATTGTGGATTTTTAGCATCCAAATGCTGGAAAAATAAAAGAAAAAAAAAGAAAAGAAAAAAAAAAAGGCAAAAAGAAAAGGAAAAAAAAAGCTGAATTGCTGTTCTTGATGGTTCATTCCAAATTTCACTGGAAGTCAACCTCATCCTCCTTCCTACCACTGTGTCTTGGCAACATTGGTATTCCAGACACTCCTCTGTACTCGAGCCCTTCCAGTATATTCCAGAATAAGAAACCTACCTCAAATGATGGAAAGGCAAAGAATTTTCTATTAATTTGGGTGGTTTTTTTAAGGCTGTGTGAATCTGCTGCCAGCTGGAAAACGAGACAACACTCCCAGGCACAGGGGGGGGATTGTTGGGCTGCCTGTGCAGGGCCAGGAGCTGAACTCTCTGATCCTGAGGGGTCCCTTCCAACTCAGCATATCCTGTGAGCTGATCACACCCCTTCATCCAGGCAGCACTGAAGGCTGACAGAACATTCCTTCTCCCACTTCATCCACTCTCTCTGCTGTTTATTATCCCCCCATCACCACCAAATCAAGTGCACAGCTCGTGTTCAGCACCTCTGCCCCCTCCAATCCTTCTGAGGGGCTTCATCTGCTCAAACCCCCCGGGCTGGGAGGTGTCCCTGGGTCAGATATTTGGTTGGACAGGTTGCTGGTTCCCAGGAGGGAGGTGGCAGCAGATGTTCCCACAGCTGGAACAGCCAGAACAGCAGCTTTTGGCAAAGGGGAAGCCTTGGAAGAGCCAACCCAGCTCCCCTCCTCGGGTTTAGATTTGCCTTCTCCTCGTTGAAGAAGGCAGGGAGACAGATGCCCTCTCCTCACAGGCACGTTGGTACCATCCAAGAAGGGAGGAAACTCATTTTTAATCGTCATATTCTCTTCTTGGGCTTCAAACACTGCCTACAGCTCGAAGTGCAGAGCTGCCAAGAAGTTGGTTACAAGGCAGTAAAGTTCTTGCAGCCTAATTATTTCTTCTTTTTTAAGCCCAAAGAGAGGCACTGCCTCGCAGATTTCGTGTTTGCAAATTAATTAGATTTACAGCCCTGACTGGATGACCACCCAGTAATGAAAAATAAGATTCCTACACAAATATAATGCATTAGCTCAGCCATCCAGTGAACCAAAGCAGCACAGGAGTCTCTTTGGCTCTCATATGAACATAATTGCCATCCTTGCTCCAAATTAATGGCTTTTCCCAAGGATTCTGAGGGCCATCAGGGGAAGCTGCTTCAGATCTGTGCTGTAAAGAAGATTTTAGAATAAAACCCCCTAAACCTGTGGGTCAAATGCAGGTATAACCTGCCTGGAAGCCATGATTTAATAGTGAGGGGTTTTATTCTCATGCTCCTGGAGGCTGGAGAGAGAGAGAAACTCAGTTCCCTTCATTCCCAGGGTGCAAATCAACTGTCACCAGGATTTCTTGGGGCAATATTTGCCCCTGAATTCAGGCCTGGGTGTTCATTAAAAAGAGAAAAATGGCAATTGACTCTTTTTCAGTCCTTCACTTACTCTACTCTTGAACTTTGGCACTCCCCAGCTCCCTCCCCCCGCTGGCAAACACGGTCACTTGGCACAAAGGGGACCTGCTCTTGATGTGGAACTGCTGTGGACGTCACTTCCATCACTTCCATCACCCAGGGAAGGCCCCTGGGAAGCTGCAGCCCCCGCCTGCCCCCTGGACTCGACATCACCACCACAAAAGCCGCTTTCACACGAGCAGAAATCCGTGTACAAGCACGTCATGGGCGATAAACCAGCAGTGTTTGGTCAATCACGGGATGCAAACCCATCTCAGGGCTGCAGATCAGTGCAAATGATCCCACACAGGATCATTTAAAGATGTGCTTTAATCCCACAGCACCACTCAGGCTATTACTTTCTTATGAGTGACTTCATAATCAGCCATTACCACGAGCCCAGTCCTGTAAATAGGGGGAAAGAGGCAGTTTTTATTTTCCCCACGGCAGAACTGGGGGGAAATGCAGGATGTTTTATGCTTGTTTTAGCAGTAATGATCCATTCTAAGCTCCTCTTCCTTCCCTGAGTCTGCCCCTCAGGCAGGATTCAGTCATTGCTGGGACAAGACAAAGGCAGAGCTGGAGTGGGAGAGGAGATATTTCACAGCAGTAAGTGGCTTTAACTGAACCTTTAATTCAGCATTCATTCCTTTCACACCCCAGAGCCCCTTTACCTTTCTGGACCTGACTTCAGGTGTCTATTTTTCCTCATGACATATCCACCCTCATTCAGTTCATCCCAGAAGCCAATGTGCAAGAAAAGGCAAAAAATAAATTCTTCAATAAAGGCAGCCTGACAACAGAGCCAGCCATGGGGAAGGAGGAGAGCAGGGTCTGGCCAGTTTTAGCAAATAATGGAAGTTTTTCTTTAACAAAAGGTGCTGCTGCCATTTTTTAATATTGATATTTTTAACATTGATAACTCCTTTATGCCTGAGAGCTCCTCCATCAGCTGTCCCACCACAAAGACTTCAACCAAATGCTGTGATAAAGGGCAAGTCACCAGCAACTGTAATGAGAGGAAGCCTTTTTCTTCTTAGTAAACCTATTTGAAAAGGAATTTAAAAAAATAAATAAATAAAACCAGAACAAGAAGCATCAGCAGGGCCAAGAACTTGCTATTTCAGAATGATTTTTAACTGGTGCAGACACAGCGCCATAAAACTACCAGCTGGGTGCAAGAAACACTTTTAATACCTTAATTCTCTGTAAAGCTGCTTGTTTTACTTGACACTTGTCTGAGGTTCAACAAAGGCTTGATTTTCTTTTGTTTTAAAAGCACTGGTGTCCCGGTGTGAATCATCTGTTGGTACTTTTTGGTGCCTGTAAAAGCGGCCTGATGCCCAACACAAGCTTTGCAAAGCACCTGAGAGGCTCAGGTGCCCAGGAATTCCAATCTGGCCTCCAAACTTGGCCTGTGCACAGAGTTTCTGACTCTGCCAGGCTCTGCTCCCCATGGAGCAGATGCAGAGTCCAGCAAACACCACCACCTTTCCTGGTGTAAGGAAACCATCATCGATATTGTCATTTTCCTCCCTAATCTGCACCACGAGAGAAATAAATCTCGCATTTGTGGGTTAAAAACTCCGTGTTTTTTAGCAGCTTAAAGATAATCTGAGACTTCTCACCAGGCTGTGCAGCCACAGCCACACCCCAGCACCTGCAAAAAGCAGCTTTCCCTGATCACTGTGACATTTCCAATCGCTGGAGTGCAGGGTATGGAGCTCTGGGAAATCAGTTTATACAGGAATCTGAAGGAGGAGGAGGTATTTATGCATCCTACTGATGGGTAAAAATACCATCCCGCTCCTTCTGATGTAACAGTGACCATAAAAGAACATCTCTGATAACTTGGCTTCTCCAAGTGAACAGAACCACTCACTCTCTGCAACTCTAAAGCTAGAAAGGAGAAGCTCTTTTAGCTCAGCGGTGCCAGCAGCCCAATCATTTTCCCAGCGCTTTCCCTTCCCGGGAAAACACCCAGCGAAACCTCTAACGAGGCAACATCAGCAGATGACATTTCAGCTAATTAAGGAGGCTACGAGCAGCTAATCACACAGCCCATCAGTCGCTTGGAAGAGTCCCCCTGAACACCAAGGGTGTAAATTAGCAGCGGAAATATTTACAGTTTTGGAGGATGCACTTTGCCCCAAAGGGTAAACAGAGAGAACTGGGGATTTCAGCACCTCAGCCCCGGCAGAGGAAAAGAATCCAGTGGAAAGTGCAGCAGCTCAGGACCCCAGTGGAGGCTGCTCAGGGCATCACAGCAATGAGCTCAGGGCAAATCCTGCTCCAAGGGCAGCTGCAGGCAAAGAGCCCCAAGTGGCATTATCAGCATCCTAATGGGCAGCTGCAAACCCCCCCCCTCAAGCAATTCAGCATCGAAACCCTGCCTTTTGAACACCAGGATGTGCTCCTCCACCTCTGGAAACCTCCTCTGCCTTGCACAAAACCACATCCCCACCCAACAGCTGGGAAGTGAAGCTCAAACACTTATTTTCCTTTGAAAAGTGTTCCATTTGCTAATAAAAGGATTTTTCGACTCGTTCTGTTATCTATCTATCTATATATATTTAAAAGCAGCATTAATTATACTTTAAATAGTTCCCACCAAATCCTCCCCATCCTCCCAGATCCCAGCATTATCTAGTAAATTAATCCTCAGCCACTTATTTGGCTTAAAGGTTAATTGATATATGACTCAATCTCATTCCTTTCTGAAGAAATAAAGCAACACACATTCCATATTGATAGGAGTTCCTAGGAATGGATTTCTGTCGACAATCACCTTCCTCATTCCCAGCTCCTCCTCATGATGAGGAGCAGGAGGAGGAGGAATGGCTGTGGATAACAGAGGGCTCTGACACACAAACAGCTCTTTGGGCTGTTGAGGTGATAAATTTTATTTTTTTTTCCATCATGTTGGTTTTCCTCTTTGCAGGAAAAACTACCTGGAGGGACCCCTCAATGCCTTAACAGGAGAGAAAAGACTCTTCCTGCTGCCCTTTGCTGATCACCTTGACATGCAATTTCCCTGTGCACGGGCACCTCTACTACTGACCATAAATACATGGAAAATTTACTACCTGGGAGAGGCTCAAGCAATTTTCTGGTGCTAGAGATGCATCTCCCTGCTGTGTGCATGTGTATAAGCACAACCTATGGCGTCCCTGCATTATTTATAGAGAAACAAGTAATTAAAATTTTTATTCTGCCCATTTCAAAGGGTGAAAGCTAAAAAAAAAAAAAAATAATCTTCTTTATTCTTTCATCAAGGAAGCTGCTGGCCAACCTCATAACTCTGTCTGCCTGCTGTAAAGAACTGTGTAAGCGGCTCCTCATCAAACACACTTTGCATTTTATGGGATGCACTGAAAAACTTAAGTGGCTTAGTGACTCCTTCCAATGTCACCAAAGGAGAGCTCAGTCTCCTGAAGCACCTTCTCCCAAACATTCAGCTGCCCAGGAGCACAAGGGAAGGGACAGGAGGTTTCTGCCCAGTACTGGGTGAAGGGTTTGTTGCAGAGGGACCAGCTCGACCCACAAGTCTTGCTCAACATTCCTATGAACCCTGCCCTGCAGCTGAATCCCTGAATCCACCAGGATTCCTGCCACGCTCTCCACAGAAGGCAGGGAGCTGATGAGCACGGGGGGGAACCAGAGCTCTTGGATCCCATTTCCAGCTTCTCAGCCTTCCTACTTTGTGACCCTTAAGATGACTCCTCAGCCTTTTCACCACCACCACCACCTGGCCTGGTGGAAGGTGTCGCTGCCCAAGGGGGCTGTAAGGTCCCTCCCAACCCAAATCACCCTGGGAATTCCATAAACAACCCTATTTTCCTGGTTTCAATATTTCTGGAAAACAAGGAATGCTTCAAAAAGAAGAACCTGCAGTTGTGGGTGGGGCTGGGATGTGCTGGAGCCCATCCCTGGGTCTGCTCAGGGACCATCACTCCAGCACAGGGCCAGGGGGGAAGCACTGGGGTCACCTTCACAGAAAGCAAGAAAAGGAGAACACCAGAGTGGAGAGAGATCACCAAAAAGTTCAAGAGAGCTCTGGAAGGCTGGCTGGAAGGTGCTGTTCTCCTTGTCCAAGTACAGAATGAGTGCGAGTCAGTTCTTTGCCCTTCGGGTCGGAAGTTCCCTCTGGTGATTCCAAGTGTCAGAAAAATTTAAAAAAGGAGCTCAAACAATGAAGCCAGAGGCTCAGACAGCACTTCAGCCAGAACACCACCTGTCTTCCCAAACCACTAGGACTGGTCCTTCACAGAAATGTTTATCCCAGTGTGATAGAACTGAGAAGGAAGTGTTTTAGTGCCTGGGCAAATGCCAGAAGTGACACTTCCGAGGCAAACTGAGACAAGTGTCAGTCACCACAATATTTTTCCTTTAAAGAAAAAAAAAAAAAAAGGGGGAAAAAAATCACATCAGCCTCCTAAATTATGACTTTATGAATAGCCCAGAGAAATGAAATTCCTGTAGGGAAGCAGAGCCCCTGTGTCCATACCACATCTGCATCAGGCTCCCCAAGGCTCTCCCCAGGTGTCAGGGTTAATATTTTCACCTGTTGCTGTGCCAGTTGATAGAAAGGAGGTAGTCAGCATTTGACAGGGGTGTCCCACACAGAGAAAAAGTGATTTACAGGTGAGTGGAGCCACTATCTCACTAATTATGCTGAGGCAAAGCTGTGCTGCACTTGCTGTTTTGGAAGAACCCCACGCTATTCCTCGGGCTGGGAGGTTTGCTTGGCAATATTTCTTTGCAGCACCATGAGTTTAATCACACTGAGACATCAGCAAAGAAAAATAAAGCAAACAGAGGTCGTTTTTTTTCCCCCCTGGATTGATATTTAGCAAAAGAAATAGATGTTTCCTTAAGGAGGCAGGGGGCTACATAAGGATTTCCACTTCTGTCTTCACCTTCGGGCTCAGTTTGGATTCCACTCCCTGTGAAGATAAATCTGCAGTTTTCTCATATTCCACACAGCTGATTTTTTTCTCCCCTGTGCGTGTTCTAGCACAGCATGGAGATAAAATGCTGGCATTTACACTCCAGTGGGTACCCAAGGTGGCTGAGGAGCCCTTCAAGCAGGAGATGGGGCTTGGTGTCCCTCCCCAGCTCACAGAATCAGCAGCACTGACTCGACCCCAGCCCTGCAAACACAGCCTTGGCTCTTCCCACCAACAAACACCGACCTCCAGCTGAAAAAACCCAAAATATAACCCCAATCCCTGTCACACCTCCACCTCTGACCCTCCAGGCAGTGGGAGTTTCACCCCATTAGCTCACACACAGACCTCCAAATTTATGTACGAAGCTGACACAGTGCTAAGCAGAAAATATCAAAAGAAATCCACACAGATTAAAAAAAAACAACAACCAAACCTAAATAATAATGCTCCTTAAGGAAAGCTGCAATACCCACCACCAGCACATAAATCCCCTTCCCCTTTTATCTCAGCTCCCATCTAATGACACCAACCTTCACCACTGCTCTTTAATGAGCTGCACTAAATACCCACCCAAAACCCAGGTAGGATTAAGTGCAGTTGCTCCAGCTAGAATTGTAATTAAAGTGAATTTATATTAATCCAGCAGAGCTCAAGGAAAGGACAATGATTTATGAGCAATATTGCTGGCATTTTCGAGAGGCATAAAAGGCATTAAAAGTGAATATCTAAAAACTATTAGTTAGGAAAGCAGCCATAATTGGATAAGCAACCCAGTGTGTCTTCAGGGCATTTGGTTCCTACAGGAGAGAAAAATCCAGATAACCTTTGAGGAAAATAAAACCCACAACTGCAACCCTAATTTTATTTTTTTTTTCCCCATGAAAAGGGTAAAATGACTCCACTAAAATACACACACTTACTGCCCTATTCAAAAGTGATTATGAAACACAGCACAAGCTCTAATTATTGGTCTCACCAGGGAAATTTGTTATTTTTTGCTAAATTCACTCTTTGTAAAAGTGACAGGTTAACTGAGAGATTATTGTGAGTCTGGCAGAAATTTTCAAATTATCTAAATGACTAAAGACAGTTTCTTCAGAAGTTTGAAGGTTTGTGTTCTTTTTAATCAATAAGTGTCAGTTGTCCTGGAAATTAATTTAACTGGGATCCTCAAAGGCTGAACTACTTGGGGATCTGGATTAACTCATCCATTCAGATCTCATTTTTCCCCCACATGAAAATTTCTCAGGCCTTCCACTCTTCCCTCCCCGGGATCTAATTAAAAAAAAAAAAAAAAAAAAAAGAAAGAAAGAAAATGGCAAAGCTTTTTGGATTTTTCTTTACTTAAACAGACAAGAAAAGCCAGCTGGGAAATGAAATTACTTGCCTGAACGCAACCTGAAACATTCCAAACCCAAGCTTTTCTTCATTAGGTACAAAACAAGTCCCAAGGGAGGTCACACAGATGATTCTGGGGTTGCAGCATCTGTCAGACAAGGAGAGGCTCAGGGTGTCAGGACCATTTTAGGCTCAAGAGAAGGCTCAGGAAACCCCAAGTTCCTGGTGGGGAGTGAAGGGGACACAGAGCCTGATCCTCCCCTGCTGCCCAAGGACAGCACAAGGAACAACTGGCACAAGCTGAGACACAGCAAATTCCGTTTAAAAGAGTCCTCCAACACAGGAATAAGGTTTTCCTGAGAGGTTGTGGAGTCCCCATCCCTGGAGACCTTCAAACCCCAAATGGATGTGGGTCCTGAGCAACCTCTTCTAGCTTTAGATCTGGCTTTGAGAGGGGGTGTGGACTAAACTATCTCCACAGCCACTCACCCGACGCCCTGAGGGACTTCTGGGAGCACCTCAGAGCAGGATGCCAAACAAACCCACCCTCTTCACTTGGCCAAGGTTTCCCTTCCAGCTTTATGCCTGGTTTGATGGGTCATATCCAGCTGAAACATCTTTGACTTTGCCTTTAAGTAGATGTATGCATTCCCAGAGCAATCAATATGCCCTGTGGACATATTTATCGGTCCCTATTCTCTGTAATTAAGCTCAGCAAGAGCAATAACAATACCTTTAGTATTCATCCTTTAGAAGTTGTCCTCCATTTCCTTTAATCTGTCTGAACAGATGGAGTCTTGCTCCATCACCTTGCAAACTTTTTCCTTGCCTGTGAAGCCCCAGCAGAGTTTCAGGGGGGGAGAAATTAAAGGCAGCAAATGTTTAATAATTGCTGTCACTTGTTTCTTCACAAGGTTGCCAGGTTAATGAATAAAACATGCTCACAGAAGGCTGGGCTCTCAGAAGTCACCATCAGGTGTCCTGCTGAGCTCAGTGCCTCGTGCAAGAGAGGTAGAGCCAATCTTTTACTTCCATGGGGTGTTGATCTTGCTGTGGTAACACTCCAGAAAAACCCTGAACCACGAGCCCCACCCTAAAAATCACAGGTCAGCCAACAATGAGTCATTTACTCATTATTTCTTGAGCTTATCAAGGGTGGAGTTATCAAATCACTTCTCCTCCAGTCACATATCAATCAATCAATCATCGGGACTGAAAAGCACTTGGAGTGCCCAAACTTCTGTCACATTGGTGGGATCTTCTTTTCAGATTAAACAAACACAGGGATGTGTTTCAAACAGGCAAACTTGGTGCAGTTATTCACTCAATAAAGAAATGCCAACTAGAGGGTGCCCAGAGCTTGGCCCACTGTCAAAACAGAGTATTCAGTATCAGAATCCATCCCTTGGAGGGCAGATGATGGTGTTTAGTCTGCTCAAGGCACAGGTGTTGTGTTTCTGCCTTCACCTCAATAAACCCACTGAAATGAGGAAAAAATAAAACCTTTATCACAGCCAATTTTGGGGGGAGCAAGACTAATTCTACTGAGGTGAATGGAAACATAGGAATGTAATGAAAAACAAAACCCATCAACGTTATGATGCAGCATGATAGAAAATTTATCCTGTGGGCAAGGTTAACACTGTTCTGTATATTAAATTTCAGCCAGATTTCTGTAGTGTGATATCTAAGGCAGTTCATACAACAAGGGTCAAAAATGTAATAATTGTCAGGAATTTAACCTTTCATAAACTAAAGGGAATTCCAAAACCTGGATGTAGGAGCAGGATTGCTACAAAGCACCCAACATAAAACACAACAACCGGCTTAATAGAAGAGACAGATTGTTTTTAAAGGTCAGGCTCAGTTCTTGTGGGTAGTTTTTCCTGAATACCAACATATTCTTTGCCTTCCCAGACTGCATGTTCTATATTCCACTCAAATTTAAGAGAATAAAGATGCTTGTCCCACACAGGTTCAACTACAGCTTATCCAAAAGGCACCCACTGACCAATAAAACTATAAATGTGCTAAGACACGAGAAGAAATCTGTAAAGTAGATCTACACTAAACCCAGTTCAGTTTATGGGCTCTTAGTACTGGCTTTAATAGGATTTAGAGCAGGCTTTAACCTGGGGGTGACTCAGACCAGGCTCCAGCAGACACATAAATCGGCTCTCTGTGTATTGGCAGCCAGAATCCAGCCCTGACTGATGGGAAAAGCTTCTCCTGCCACGCTCACCTCAGCCCAGAGCTTTGAGGGAAGAGGGGACAGAGAGGCTGGGGCACAGCACACAGCCCTGGAGAGCTTTCAGGAGCTCCCTGGCTCTCCCTCTGGTTTCTCAGAGGAACAAGTGTCTACTCACCACCAAGGAGGGAATAAAAAGGTACCTTTGACATCAAGTCCTGAGCTGTAAAAAATCAATTGTGGCTCAAAGTGACTCCCTGAGCACGTGCCCCCCAGGATTTATAGTGCACAGACTTGGTTGCTGGCTGTTAGCTGCTCTCCTGTTCATTAATTACAGATTTATAGACACCTCACTCAGACACAACGATCTGGAGACCATTCCAAAGCCGGTGACACAGCCCATGATGTTCTCTGGGAGATTTAATGCAGCCAACACTGGTGAAACCTTAAGGGGAGGTGAAGCCCAGCACCCCAGATGTTGATTTTGGTCACACATGATGGGCTGGAGGCTCAGACTTCGTGCCAGGTTTGCAAAATACTCATCTGTGCAAAACCAGCTGCTGATGGAGCCACGGGGAACCAAACTCTTCCTCCACAATCCAGAGTTCTCATCTCCTGTAGCGCTCACACAGCTCTGGGAACCGAAATTTAAATCCCTCACAACGAGCAAAGCTCAAACTATCACCTTCCATTTGTATGTTCTGCCCAGAAGAGGTTCCTGTCAACAGGAATATTTGTAAATTGGAGATAGATATATATATATATCCTACCCTTGTGCTACACAAATCACTCTCCACTTCTCCTCAGTATTTCAAAAGTCACCCCTTTGAATCAAAAACTGGTTCCAAAGCCCCTTGGTAAATGCTCCACTTGGCTCTCACCATGCAGCATCTTCCTGTCTGTTGTAACTCCTACAGGCTCACCTAATTCTGTTATTTCTCACTGAGGTAAAACCTGCTGAAAAAAAAACCATCCAGCCAAGACAATTAAAAATAGTGCATATAAAAGGGGGGATCATTGGCACCCTGGAATGCTGTTGACAAAATGAAGACATTGCTTACAATTCTACCCATAGTAATTTATGCAGCCAGTGGACTCTGCCAGCACAGGCAATGCCAGCTCTGCTAATGAAACCAAAATCAATCTGACAGCAGAATGATGGCAGATTTTGAAAACAAGTACCAACAGTTTGCAGGTGGTTCAGGCAACTATAAAATCTGATTTATAAGGGCTTTTTAATCCTCACTTTAATTCACCTTGTGGGAGCGGGCCACAATAAAACATCTTTGCCACGCTGCAAGCGCCAAGCCGAGATCCAGCGGGGTTCAAATGCAGGGAATTCTAGAGACTTTATTGCAATTTTTATGTGTTTATGCTCCAACCTCCCTCTCACCCCCAGCCTCACGCACAGGTTTAATTCCCTGGCACGCAGATTTACGTGCCCATCCATCAGAAGTGGAGCAGTGGAGCCCCAGCTGCAGCTGGAGCTGTTGGGGCCTTGTCCTTACCAGGCTGTAATTTATGCACAGCCATCTCCCTGCTGCACCAATTTCTGCTCCACCAGCAAAGGCCAAGTTCAGGGCCCCCAGGGTTGTTCTGCCCCCATAAAACCAGGTGGCCCAGAGGGGACCTCTCGACCAGTCCCTTTAAACTTGGCTGCAGCAGCGCCCAGGGAAGGGTCCTCACAGAAAATATGGAGCACAGGTAAAAAGAAGGGATCAATTTTAGAGAAACAACCATTTCCCTGTGATTACACAGAACATCCTGTGGCACGAGCAGGAATCCAAGAGCTCTATTCCCTCCACCCTGAGCTGCAGTTCACTGGAGGGCTCCTGCAGCATTTGTATTCCTGCCCAGTACCACAATGGATTCAGCTCAGATGCTGCTGCTGCTGTCCCCTCCTCTGCAAGCTCCTTCACGATGGAGGGGCACTGCAGGACTAGATTTTGGTCTGTTCTACAACCACTGATCTCCACAGGAATTCCTAGGTTTGAAAAAGCACCAAATACCACACGAGACCAAGTTTACTTGAGGCACGTGAGATGAAAGGAGAGGACGTTTAGAATCACGTGTGTTCGAGAGAGCAGCATTCCCCTCTCAGCCGTGGGTGCACACCAAGAAAAAACAGAGCAGGAGGTCTCTCTGGGACTGTTAGAAATATTGGCTGAAAACAGTCTGCATCTCATGGGGGAAGGGAGTTGGAGGGCTTTAACTCAGCATCACACGGGCTCCTGAAATAGCAGTGCTGACCCCCGTGCTATCCCTGAGAGCAGAACCCATCACAAATCAGGCTGGGTGGCAGAAAAATTTATTAGTGCCATTTGTCATAAGCAGGTTTTACAGAGTGACAGGGGGCTTGCTGAATGGGAGGTGGCAAAGGTTGGGTTATGCTCCTGGAATAGAAAAGCAACAGCACTTTCTGCACGGCAAAATATTGCCAAGACTGATCCAGAGATGCTCCTGGAATGCTGCTGGGGGTGGGGGGAAGGATTGCATTCCTCATCCTTTGGCTGATTGAAACGTTCTCAGTAAGGCTTCACCTCTCCCAGCAGTTTTAAAGGAGATACAGGGTGGCAGATGCCCCTGAGAACTGAGCTCCTGGCCAGCAGGATGTTATCCATGATCCTAAAACACAAATAAGAGCATGAGGAGCAATCCTCTCTGCCTGCCTGGCAGCTCTGGGACAGATCAGGGTACAAACCTTCTGCTCTGAAGAAGCTGGTTTTACTCTCACCTATTCTAATATCATTATAGACATGTAAAAGGCCTTCTAGTCTTTTTTAGTACTGTAAGAAGTGGTGCAAAGCAGGCTCAAGATAAAGCAGGGGTGGTTCTGGAATATTCTTACTCATTTAAAAGGCATTTCCTACAGACTTGATGCACAGCAAGGGAAATAAAAAGGATCTTGAGATGTTGCTGATCAAGGGGCACCCTCCCATTTCATGCCACCACTGGCAGTGTCTCCTATTACAGTGACTCCTCAATGAGCAAGAGGGGCACAGCAAAATCAACACAACATGCTCATTTTCCAACACCACACAGGCTCCTCCAGCATGACTCCAAGGTATCACTATCACAGACCTTCCTCCAGCCCAAACACAGCTTTTCAGAACATCAACAGCACTTCACAGGCTGCTCTCCAGCAGAAGGATGGGCTTGGCTCACCAAAGACCTCCCCAGACCCTGAATTATTAGGACATTTAAGAAATCTGAGTGTGCATAACCTCCAACCTGATGGGCAGCAGAAGCTCTCCAGCTACTCTTGCAAAACCAGCGGGCACAAACAACCCTCAGCTCCACTTCCTTCCCTTCCAGCCCCTCCTGGGGCGCTGATTAAATACCTATTTAGAGAATGAGCAGCACCTGCTGAAACAAAGCATCTGCAGCACCTGGGTTTTCCCCAGAGCTCTCCCACCTCCCGCTAATGCAGCCAAATCCTGTTTAGTTTGTGTAATTTGGTAAGTGCCTTTTGAACGGTTACAGCTGCATAAGCCCTTGGGTTTTAGTGCTTTGCACATCACCTCAGTTTATTTTCCTTTGGGCAGCTCTTCCCCCTCTCGTTGTATTTTTTAATTTATTGCATGTTTACCTGCTAGGCCACACTGGGAACATTGCTACTTTTCCAATCAATTATATCATAGGAGATATTGTCAGTGTGACTCTATTAACAAATATATCAAGCTGCAGCCCTGCTCCTGGAGTTACTGCCGTGGTGATTTCCTCAGAGCAAATTAAACAGGGGAGAGTCTCAGATGCTCTGAGTGGCTGTTGCATAATTTATCACCACGAGGCAGGAAGAATGATGGGGCAAAGCAAGGAGGAAAATCAGTTCCTTAACTGTGTTTGAACGCTTCCTAAATCTGGGCAGGAAAAAGTTGATTTTGCCTTGGTCAGCTGGACTAGAGGAGCAGACCACACACACACACACATGGGCTGTTCCACCTGTAATTGTGGGCACTCTTACAGCTGGATGTCTAATTAGTCACAGGAAGGTTGTATGATTAAGAATAAGGAAATAATATTCCTGCTAGGAAATGTTATTACTCTGCATGAAGGAGAAATAAAGAATTTTGTCACGAGGAGGAGGAAACCAGTGGAAAACTCACAGGGGTGGTTTGTGGCTATAAGGCAGAGCTGAAGGCTATTTTTCATCCATGTATTATTAGTTACTACATAGTTTTATTTTTATTTACTATTATTCTACCAAATAGTTGCTATTTTTCATCAGTAACAATTCACCCCGAGTCACCCCATTTATTAGCAGTAACTAGATGCAGCTCTGAACAGGAGGACCAGAACCTGCTCTGCTTTCATGTCCTCTAAGTCAAAGGGTCTCCTGTTCCTCATAAATTAAAATAGATGTGGAAATGACTCCTAATTTCCTGCCCTTTCCAGAGATCTCATATTTAGCCCCAGCACTTTCTGAGGGAGAGGAGGTCAGGAGTGGACAGGCAAAGGGCATCTGTTGCTGTGCTCCAGTCAAGTAATAAGAAATTACACATCAATTCAATTGCAGCTAATTAAACTTCAGCTAATTAATCTGACATGCAGATCCAGGCTCACCCACCCCAGCTCTGCAGCTCAGAGGTCACAGGGCTGAGGAGGGTGCAGGGGACACTCCACTAGCCCAGGTTGCTCCAACCTGGCCTTGGACACTTCCAGGGACCCTGGGACAGCCACAGCTTCTCTGGGAATTCCATCCCAGCTCCTCCCCACCTTCACAGGGAAGAATCCCTTCCCACTATCCCATCCTCTCACAGTTTGAAGCCATTCCCCCTCGTCCTGTCACTCCAGGCCCTTCTAAATAATCTCTCTCCATCTTTCCTGTCCTCTCCTTCAGGTACTGGGAGGTCTTGATTAGGTCAACCCAGAGCTTCTCTTCCCCAGGCTGAATAAACACAAGGCATTTTTAACTACAGGTCTCGATGAAGAAAAGCCAAACTTACAGCATTTTGCACATTTTCTGCCAGCCAGCACAACCCTGCACTGTTTGCAGCTTGGTAGTTTAAAAATAAAAATCCCTTTTCCATATTTGTTGCCTCTACAGGTTCTGCTCTTCTCTGACACCGTGACAAGGCCCTGTGATAAAAAAATAAAACAAAGCAAGCCAGAAGAGACTCAAAGATGGGATCTCTGCAAGTTTTATTTCGTCTGCCAAGTTCCATCAAAACAACCTCACCCAGGGGACTGACTGGAAAAAACACAAGCAGCCCTATCTCGCATTTCTTAAAACCTGAGTGCCACAAAATCCATCTTCAGACAGCCTGGCTGAGGCTGAATCTCAGGCAGGCATTCATTCCAGGGCAGCATTTACATCCTGAGTCCAAGGCTCAGCTGAACAGCCCTCGTGATCCCTCACCAGTAGCACCTGCAGCCCGAGAAAGGGCTCCTTGAAACCCCCAGGGGAACGAAGCAGGTCCTGTTTTCAAATTCTCCTGATGCTAAATTCCAGTCAAAGTCACTGGTAAAGCTGCACCAAACCCTTCTATCCTCAACAGGACAAGGAGCACGGTGTGAAATCTCCATTTTCAGGCCCCCTTCCCTTCCCTGCACACACATTTAGGAACATCTGGAATAAAGTGAGTAACAGGGTGAATCTCCCACAGCCCAGGGCAGATGGAGGAACCCACGACACAGGCTTTGTTTTCCATGGGCTGCTTTGCCTTTCCAGAGAAAGGTGAGTTCAAAGACGCTCCAGGTTTAGGATTTTTAGCAGGAACATCTTCTTCAGGTGGATGGATTCACTGCTAAAGCCAGACTCTAACTTCCAAAAAAGTGTGTCCTCTACAGTCATCTCTCAAGCACAACAATAGTGGACTCAGCCCATTTTTTTTGACAGTCTCTGGCATTCCAACACCAATTAGGTAACCAACAGCTGCACCTCTGAGCCCATTTTTTTGACAGTCTCTGGCATTCCAACACCAATTAGGTAACCAACAGCTGCACCTCTGTTAGATTGGAGCAGACAGTTCTAGTCCTTTAATGATCAGAGGCAGAAGATGGTTCTGACTCCTCCCATTGCTGTGACCTCACAGTCCCACTCACCACCCACCTCCTTTGTTTCCACCTCTGCCACCTCATTAAGACCTAAACTTATCCATTTATTTACAGTTGAAGCTGATTTATTTTATTAATGGCTAAGACAGCAGGATGCAGTTATGCATCTCAGCTGGAAAATTAAGAGCTCTTGTTGTGACCTGCATTATAACAAGAGCTGATCTTTGTGCCCCAGCCTGAAGTCTCAACACCTCGGAGCAGCAGCTCCTTGGAAACCCCATTCAGCCCCATTTGGGGATCATGAATATGCAGTTCCACGTCAGCACACACACAGGAGGAAGGAGGGAACATCTGAAGGTTATAATTTAATCACAACAGATCAAGGGTTTGCACGCCCCTGATTTCCAAACCAGAACTTCTGCCTCATCATAAAATAATTTCCTTTTTCGACCAAAAGTCATGATCCCCCACTGTGGGCACAGGTCACGTGGATTTGCAACCACGTCGAATTTAAGGCAGGAATTTAAGGCACAAATCACAGCAGTTTCTGGGTCACCTGTTGGTTCCTTTGAAAGGATTTCTGCCCCAGGTTTTCCATCTGCATCAAACCTGATGCACAAACACCAGCCAATCACCCCCAAATGATCCACAACCAAAGGACAAGTTAAGGTGAAAGAAAATTTTACAAAACAATTAAATAAGGGCTTTTTAAACAATTAAACAAAAACAATTAAAAAACAATTAAAAAAAAACAATTAAAAAAAAAAAAGCAAGTTATTTTTCAAGGTTTGGGGCCATGTCCTGTTCCCAAATGCCCAACTCCCACTTGAGGCAAAGGATACCTGACCTAAACATTGACTCAGAAAGAACTAATTAACTCTCTCCTTTCATTAGTGAAAAATAACACAGAGTGATCTTGAAGGAGAACATCTTAAACAATTAATGTTAATTGCTTGTGCTTGTATGAAAGACCTTGACAAATTTCCTGTGGTGGTTTATTTTCCTTCCAGGAGCAGGATTAGTGCCCTCCTTGGGCTTTAGGGACAGAGGATGATGGTAAACCTTAGTTAACCATTTAAGAGCCAATTAAGGGCATCAGTGAACAAAGAAAAAAGAAAAAAAAAAGTATTTGATAATAATGGTAATGCTGACAAACAACACTTAGAAATTATTTAATTTCTTCCTGAATAATTTTAATACATTTAACCTCAAATAAAATAAAACCTTTGCAAAACAGTAAAAAAAAGAATCTTCAATTAGTAGAGGTTTTCTCGGCCAAGATCTTACAGAAAACATAAAATTTCTGTAGAATATAAAAAGTGAAAGGCATAACTTTGGCCTCCAGCTTCCTCTACACTGAAATCTTTTCAATATTTAAGAGAATACAATATTCAAACCATTCCTGGACAAAATGATATTGAGATGTTGAAGCAGCAGAGAGGCAGACAATAAAATTTTACTGGAAGGTTTCTGATGGCCTTTCTGTTCCCTCCCTGCTTAATACTTGGGATAGGAAGCTGCCTGTGAGTTGTGGATGCTCCCAAATACCCTGCAGGCTCCTCTGGTAGGAAATTAGGAAGTTAATAATTTCTCTTTCTCCTCACTCTTGCACTAGAATAAAAGTTTAGTTTCTCCCAGCTCCTGTTCCTGTGTTAAAATAAAAGTTTTGGAATGTGGGAAGTCTTCTTTTGAGCTGGGGAGGATCCTGCTTGGGAAGCTCCTGCAACCACAGGAACTTGGAATGCTCAGGGTGTCCCCAGGCTGAGGGAAAATTATGTTCTGCTTTCTTTTATTAAAGTAGAATTTGAGGAGCTTTGCAAGTTTATAACAAAAAGAAATCCTGCAGGTTTTGTTGGTGCTGTTTGTGGTACAAATCCCACCAGGAATTCATCCCTGCTTTGGAACATGCAAAGTGCACCTTCATCCACGCTCTTGGAACACAGAGCTCTTTAGGATCTCCTTCCCAAGTACAGCAGGGATGAAAAAATGCCTCCCAAAGCCACTCAGGGTGGTCAGGAGCTCCCCAGCTCAGCAGGGCAAGCTCAGAAACTCGTAGAGTTGTGGAATCCCAGACTGGTTTGGGTTGGGAGGGATCTTAAAGCCCATCCAGTGCCACCCCTGCCATGGGCAGGGACACCTCCCACCAGCCCAGGTTGCTCCAGCCTGACCTTGGACACTCCCAGGGATCCAGGGGCAGCCACAGCGTCTCTGGGAATTCCATCCCAACCCCTCCCCACCCTCCCAGGGAAGGATTCCTTCCCCAAATCCCCCCTAACCCAGCTCTCTGGCAGTTTGAAGCCATTCCCTTTGTCCTGTCCCTCCATCCCTCTCTCTCCGTGTATCCTGCAGGCTCCTTCAGTCCTGGGAGGCCACAATCAGGTCCCCCTGGAGCCTCCTCTTCTCCAGCCTGGACAATCCCAGTTTTCCAGCCTTTCCTCCTGCCATCCAGGGTTGGATGGCTCTGCTTTGCCTCCTCCCATGGGATGTTTTTCCAGGCTCTTCTCCCAACTCGGGTCACTCCCCAGAAAACCAGACAACAACTCAAGGAGCTGCTTCCTCTCCTGACATTGCCACACTTGGAGAAAGTCAAGCCTCTCATCAGGCATCTTAAACACCATCTGTCCACGGCTGAGAATCTGTTCCTGAAACTTGCTGAGCCCTGTGATGAATGTCCCTTGCTGGGAGTAAAAACGCTGAGTGGGAGATGATGAATCGGACAATGTGCTACCTCTAAAGCTCCAGCCTGCTTCCAGAGGGGATGGGAATGCCAGGCAGTTATTCCCCACCTCTAATTCCTGCTCACAGATATTCCCCCCTGTTTTAATCCTCTCCAGAAGAAAGGGTTGAGCAAAAAAAAAAAAAAAAGAGGAAAAATCAGTGAACAGAAACAAAACAACTGTATCTTCTCCTGTGCCCCTTAAATATTCCTTGTCTTGGAGAAGAAAGAGATAAATATAAAATAAATAAATAAATAAATAAAAATAAAAGTAAAATTATGAGTTTTAGGGAAGATCCTAATAAATTGGGGATTTCAAATTGGGTTCTTTCTCCTTCCTGTGTCAGGAAAAGCCCAGCTCTTCCCTGTTTTCCTCAGACAAGCACAGGAGCTGCTCCACTCAGCGCTCCAGGAGAATTCCAGCCAGCCCTTCCATATTTCAGAACTCCCAGTCCCCGGTGCTGGTTTAGCTCCAAATTGTCCCCTCTGTGCCTGTCATTTCCCAAGGCCTCCTTTCATCTCCTGTTCTCCGTGTTCTTTAAGATTTAAAGACTTCCCAGAAGATAAAAACAAGGCATTGATTCCTGTGCAACAACCACTTAGCGGGGATTTGGCAGAACTGAGGTTTATTTTATTTTATTTTATTTTATTTTATTTTATTTTATTTATTTAATGGAGTGACAAATTTACTGGTCCAAATTCTGCCTTCAGGAAGAGCTGACCCTAAAGTAAAAAATTTACAGTTTCCATGGTCAGCTCCAAGACCCCAAGTGTTTCCAGCTGATATAAGAATGGATGTCTGTGGAGGAAACTTTGGAACTTTTAGTAGTAAATCTTGTGTTTTTGTGTGGCTTCTGGGACGCTCTGTGTGTTAAACAAAAATTACATCATTGCCCAAACGTGGTCAGCTTCAAGTGGCTCCTGGCTTTGGACATTTGGAAATATATTCTGGTGGAAGAGAGTTACACATTCTTAAGGGGAAAAATGGCATTAACAGGAAAAGAGTCTTCTTTCCATGTACTGCCTGGTATTTCTGGATCCCCCAGTCCTTTAAAAAGCCATCAATAAAGTGATTTTATACGTGAGGGAAAGGGAGGCACACAAGTAAAAAGATGTGTAGACTCACAGTGGGGACATTGCTGACATTAATAAATAAATATATAACCCCAGAATGCATCCTCAGACCCAGGAGCACACGAATTTTCTAGACTGAGTGGCAGCAGAATTTTGCTGCCTACGAAATAGCCCTTCCCCTGGGGGCATAAGGTCTCCAAACCTAGAACTGCATCATCCTCCTCCCCTGCAGGGGAGGTCAAAGCTCAGCAGTGGTGCCTTTGAGCATCACTTTCCCTGGGAATGCTCCCTCAGGAACAGCCCAGCCAAGCAGGGCTGCTGAGGGCCTTCCCTGTGATCACACACTGGCTGTTTAACATTCTCCAGCCAAATCCTCTCCTTGGGAGTGCCTGGAGGCAACAGTTAAATGTCAGGTCTCTCCAAGCCCCATCTCCCCAAGATCTCTCTGCTGCCCCCAAATTTTCTGTAGCGTGTTGATTCCATCTCTCATCAGAGGATCACTGTTACAGCTACCAAAGCATGCTTCAAAAGGCAGGATTACCCCAAAGAGGAAATACAGAGAATTAGGTATTAAAATGCAAATTTGTTTTAAAGCTACATCAAAGTAACTCGGTAATAAAGCCCGGGGATTATCCCCGCTTTAGGGATGTGAGTGATTGTACAGCCTTTTCTCCTGCTTAAAAACCATCCCCTCTGCCTTCCCAAATGGGTCATGACAGGCTGCCTGCTTTGTCTGCAGGCTCAGATTTAGCCAAAAACTGTCTCAAATAGTGCTTCATTTTAATAATGATAAAATGCAGTCCTTCACAGCTCCTTAAAGAAGACGAATGTCTCGGTGTGCACATGTCCAAGAGGGGCCTGGTTTTCCAGCCTTGCCTTTCCTCACTGCAGAACCTCAGGTCAGCTCCATCCCAGCTCCCAAAATCTTGCTTGCACCGTGGCATCTGTTGCAATAACACGTTAATTGTCAGGAAGAACCAAATTTGAAAGTTGTAGAGGAACCTCCCAGCTTGGCAGGTCTTGCTGACACAGCCTCACCTCTAAACAGAACCAAAACACAGCCACAGCCTTTCCACAGAATTTAACTCTTCTTCTTGCCTCCAAAATGCCTACATGGCACACACACAAAAAAAAAATCTCAGATCTGTACTCTTCAAATTGATAATCCACCTCTCTGGAGAAAACAAGCCATACCTGGCTGCAGGAAACAGGAATAATTGGGAGGGGGCTCCTCAAAGCCTGTGAAACTCATCTCAAGCCGTTCCTAAAAGCAGCAAAAACATAAAAGCATTAAAAAAGCAGAGAGTATTCTTGCACCCCTGAGCTCTGCTGACACCGCTGGTGAAACAAAACAATCTGAATTGTTTGCTCAGACAGGGGAAAGGAGAATGGGTAATTGCCTTAGCTTTGTTCTGATAAAAGCAACCTACATAAATTGTAATTTAAAAACAAGTGGCTTTGCTAATGTCAACAACGAGCCTTTCCAGCTCTGCTCCTTCAGCAGGGCTACAACTCAGCAAGTGCAAACAAATAAAGAAATACTCCCTCCAGTTCAGGTTTTGTGAGCATCTCACACCACATCCTGTGCCATTTCGTGGAGTCACAGGGATCTAAGGCTGGCAGGGACTTCACACAGTCGTCTGATCCACCCCCTGCTCAAAGCAAGGATTCCCAGTTATTTCCAGTTCTCTGCTTTTCTGAATAGCAATAAATGTCTTTTTTTTTTTTTTTTTCCTGAGCCTTTTTCTTCTAAAGACTGATACACAGAGAGCTCGTAAATTGGGGGGGAAATATGGGAAAAAAATAAAAAAAGAGAGTACTCTGGAGCTGGCAGTGCAAGTGTGTGCAGATAATTGAACAGGGGAAGCCCATTGTGTTGGGCATTTGTGCCCTGGGAGAGCTCTCCAGCAATCAGAGCCAATCCTGCCCTGCTTTTTTAATGTCAGAACGACTTTGAGCTGCCAGCACTAATGATTGCCACGGTGAATGGCAGGATTTGAGCTGAAAGGAGAGAGAAATCCTTCTGAAATCTGAGGTCCACTCTCTGCCTCACAACCCTGGGGCAGGTTTTGGGGCAAACTCAGCCCCAGGGTGGGAAGGGTGTGAATTTTCCCTGCAGAGGGACTTTTACAGAGGGCTGATTGGAGGGATTCACTGAGCCTCCAAAGTGACACCTTCTCAGGGAAAGCAAAACATGAAAGGATCATTTTCTCCATAAAATGCTAATTTAGGGTAACCTTTCTAGGGAGTGCTTAAGTGATCCACGAGCCTGAGCACCACGGTCTGCCAGTGCCTTAAATACCCATTGCTTTGGCCCATAATAAGCTGATCTTCATCCAGCAGCTCATTAACAACTCAAAAACAAGCTAAACTGATTGATTTTGATGAAAAGTTCAATGTTTCTTATTAAAGCTGAGCCCCTGCCTCCCTCAGTTCCACATCTGTGAGCAAGCAGACATAGTAATTCCAACTCAAAAGCCCATGCAGGCTCCTTTTGGACATATATTTATATATAACCTCAGCAAAACAAAATAAAGACAAGAAATATGGGCCGTGGGGGGGAAAAAGTGCTGAGCAAGGCATTTTTCATTCTGCTTCCACTTAGAAACAGTGAAGATATTTTTGGTCCAAACACATCATTCTGTTCCAACACATTGCTTTGTTCAATTTGACGAAAATTGAATGGCCAGAACGTAATTAATGGTTGAAACTCTCTCTCTGTTTAACAAATTGAAATACTTTGAATACTAACTAGCCATATGTAAAGCTCATCAATATTAATGAAACTTTCTGAAATGTATCATTTATTCTTCATGGACAGGAAGAAGTTCCAGGTTTGCTGAGGCACAGAAACGATTAGGGAAAAAATTCGCAGGGGCTTCTCAATCTCATGGAAAGCAAAGTTCCATTTTTAAAACTAGGACTTTTCTGAAAATCCCATCGACTTTTCCACTGAAAAATTCAGAATTCCATTTCTGAATGCCCAAACCCCTTCCAGCAGCGGCCTTCAGTCCTGAGCTTGCAATAAGACACAACGTACAAGGTCTCAAAAAGCCCAGAAAAACAAAGAAGGGAAAATCAAAATGATTGTAAAAAAATAAAAATCTTTATGATGAAATAAGAGCAGGTCTTAAATAAGAGCATTTCAACCCAGTGTAGAACTATTCATATCCTTGGTGGGATTCACAGCCCTCAACTTCCTTAAAGGGAGAGGTTAAAGTTTGATTTCAGCAACAGGGCATTTGATGCCCTTGGCTCAGCTTTTTACAGAACTGCAAACCCCTCTTTTTGCAGCAGGAAAGCCACAAGGAGAACTGAATAAATGTGAGAAGAGGCTGAAGATCTGCAAGAACAGGCCCACACTGGAATAATCAGAGATTTAAGAAGCATAAAGCACTACCAAAATATCCTCCCCTGAGCACAACCCAAGAGGAAAAGTTTGGGATGAATATAAAAAAAAACTTCTTTTTTTTCTTTTTTTTTTTTTTTGAGGAACCCACAAGCCTGATATCAAATTTTGCCTGATGAAAGGAGCAGGTTGTTCTCCTCATTAGCAATCCCCAGCTCATTTGCATGTCTGCAGGTGCAATCCTTGAACACCGGTGTAGGACAGCGTGTCCATGGCACAGGCACCGAATTAACAGCACAATTATTTATTCAGCTCTTCACATGATCCAATAAAAGTTATCTGACACCCTATGAATTCCTTGAGTGACAACTTCAGCTTATTCTGCAGTGTTGTGAACTGACTCTCCTGGGACATTTATTAACAGTTTTGTCATTAAGTAATTGCCAGTGGAAAGTTTGTTGTCGTCGGGGTTTTATACTTTTAATATCTTCCTCATCTCAGCTGTTTATTAGGTTCAATTTATGAAGGGTGAGAGAAACATGAGTCATTAAATCACCTGGAGGTGCTTCCTGTTTATGAGGCAATAACCCTTTTCCTGGGCTAATAAATTCAGGGCCCGCAGCTGAACATTTATTAGCCCAAGATACACTTATTGTTCAGTTAATTGGAAGCACCCTGAAGTTGTTATTATAATGAAACTTCTCATGATTAAAGATTTGGGAGAAATCATCTGTTTTAAAGTGCTAGTGGTGGGGTGTTAATGAAGGATTGAGGAGTTTGGGTAACTCTGCAGCTCTTGATGAGCTGTGGCACCAAAGTGATGGGATCTGACTCATGTGGAGACCAGAGATGCACAGGTTTGACTTGGAATGGCTCCTGGTTTTTTTACTGAGCTCCTTTTACACACTCAAGCCAACTCTCACTCTTTTTTTTCCCTGCCCTGAGCACCACCAAGCCTGGCAGGTGTTTGGAGATGACTTCTTGTGGTGGAATGGAGGAATCCACTGATCAATCCAGAATCCCAGGATGGCTGGGGGTGGAAGTGACCCCTGGAGATCAGCTGTGCAGATAAATCAGTTATTTTGACCTGGCTTACTGTAGAACATTCATAACAAGTAGGATGATGGGCTGTGGCCCAGTTGTTTCTGGAGAAATCATTCCAAGTCCTTCCCTAAGGCAGCAAGGAGGAAATAAGAAAAGTCCCACCTGCAGGGTAGAAATAACTCCCCAAAACAGCTGAATGGTGAGCAACAAATGTCAAAACAGGGTAAATAAGAGAAAATCCCTCTTTGGTGGGTGGTCTTGAACTGCTTTATCTTGGCTTTGCTCATCTCTGGCTCCCAAACCACCATTCCCACTTGTCCTTGTTCTTCAGCACCAGCTCTTTGAGAGGCAGAACAATTTAGAGGAGCCCTTGGGGCTTTTCCCCAGAGCTTTGGGGGACAGTGGATGCACAAAGCCACCTTCCCCAACAGTGCAGTGCCTGTGGATCTGAACCAGGGCTCTGAGAACTTGGAAATGCTGGAAAAAGCCCCCTGAACAGTGCAGTGAGGAGACCTCCCAGCACATCAGTCATTTATTTTCAAACAACAGCCACTTCCTACTGAGCTTTGTGTTGACCAGCTCTGTTACAGCACGTGGGATAATGACAATTAGGGTGCTGGGTGCCTACAATGAGTTTTAGGTTGCTGGTGGCCTGGATGAGATCACCAAGGAGTCACTCCAGCCTCAGTGAAAGGATTTGGGGAGCTGTCAGTGGAAACAACAACCAGGCACACTGAGAATCCTGAAAGTTCCTGAAACCTTGCAGGAATTTCAGGGCCTGGAGTACATGGAGTTATGGACAAATATATCTCAAAAAATTCCATTTCCACTGCCTTCAAAGCAAGGGCTGTTTCCTCCACGGACTTCAATAAGCACTGGATCTGATGGAAAGTGATCTGGCTAAAAGGCATGTAAATGCAGCTGTCATTTTGGGAAATCATTAGTCCATCTGATTGGCCAGGTGGGCAGCTTGAATTGATTTGCCTTGCTGCAAAAACCCCCCCCCCCACACCCCAGAGTAAATATCCTGACACCACAGCAGAGCAACAGCTGCCTGGTACTAAGGGAGGTATTTCTAAACACACTTGCAAGCTTGAACTTCTGAATTAATTTCTTCAAGCAACTCCATCTTTTTAATTCCACAATCTAATGCACATGTCTAAGCACCCTCAAAGTTACCCTGCATATCAAGCTTTTAGTTTTTCCTCAGAATATTATTTTTTTAATATATTTTTCCTAATATAACCACATTTCAGAAAGCCTTCTCAGCGTTGAGCTTGAGTCACACTTTCCAAACAATTAAATATTTAATTCAACTCTGATCCTGTGGAATAAAATGTGTTAATTCAGTAGCTGGTTTTTCCCTCTAGCTCCCCTATAAAAATAGAATTTAGAGTTATTTTGCTACTGGAAAGGTTTGCAGGTCCAAGGAAAGGGAGAATAAGGTCAAGTGTGCTGAGGAGGTGTTTGGGCAGGACAGAGATTTGGGTTCTCCTTTAGGTGCTTTGAAGGAGAACAAGGACAAGAGGAAACAGCCTCGAGTCGTGCCAGGGGAGGTTTTAGGGTTGAAGTTGGAACAATAATCCCTCCCCACACTCTCCCAACACTCCCCAAGCCAGGCCCAAGCTCTGGGCACTCGCAAAACACAAATATCGAGGCTGCCTTTGAAAAAACGAACCTTATAAGAACAATAGGATCTGATTTGGGAATCCTTGACACAGGAAGCCCAATCTACATCTTCACTGAGGGTTTTTTTTTTTTCTCCTCAGAATATGAGGAAGCAGCTTAACCTTGAAAATACCGCTTAGCTCACACATACACACACACACAAAAGTAGTTTATTCAGAAAGTGGTAATTAATTTTCTGCAGAGGCTGAAATCACTCTGCCTAAAGCAAAATCCTTCTGACATTATTAAATGTCACAGTGCAGTTAAAGCACAATTATAAACTAATTCACAGAATAAATCTCATTAGTTTCCTGAGGCCTTATGAATAAGCTGAAAGGAAAACGTTGCCACAGTTGACTTTCCTCTTGGCTTTCCTGAACAGATCTACCATCAAAAAAGCCGAGCATTTTAATAATTACAGATGATTAAAAACAGATAGTTTGGGGAAACAGGCAGGTAAGGCTGAGTGCTGCCCACAGAGCAAAGTGCTCCACCTTCCATTAATAAAAAAGTGCTCCAGTGTAAAACCCCGCTCGTGGGGGCTCCTGAGTGAGCACTGACTGCTCCCTCCCTCCATCCCACGCTGTCAGCTCTGCTCCAGGAGCTGCCAAACGGAGTTTCTTCACTGTTAATCCAGGAAAACGAGCTTCATTCCTCAGCTGAAGATAGAATTCCCAGAGAAGCTGTGGCTGCCCCATCCCTGGAAGTGTCCAAGGCCAGGCTGGAGCAACCTGGGCTGGTGGAAGGTGTCCCTGCCCGTGGCAGGGGGTGGAATTAAATAATCTTTAAGGTCCCTTTCAATCCAAACCACTCTGTGATTCCATGATTTCAGTATTTGGGAATCTTAGTGCTGGTTTTCTGTTTATTTGGGGGGAGTTGAGTGTGTGCTTTGTGGGTTTTCGTGGGATTTTGGTTTGCTTTTTCAACTTGTAGTAAAATCAGTTAAAAATCAGTGAAGCCCTTGTATTTTAGCTCTCTCTTCAAATTTCTTCACATTTGCCTTATTCACCTCACAGGAATTCAGCAAAGAATGCAGGAACTGCATGATCTGAGTTTGCTGGGAGACAAAAATCCTAATTTATTCCTATTTCCTTGCTGGGAGACAAAATCCCCCCAGTTACTGCTATTTCCACACTTGTGCTCTGTGCAGTTTTCACCTCTATGCAAAGGCATCGAGGTCAGGATTTTCCATGGGGAAAGGTGCTGGGCTGAATCCAGATTGTTATCTACTCAGGAGATGAATTAAATTCTGCTGGAAAATTAGGATGACTGAAAGTGGCCACTGAAGGCAAAAACTTGCCCTGCTGAGTTGATGACAAGGGATTTGTTCTCCTCAAGCCTGATTCGTGCAAAAGCACTTTTATGAGCCAACCCACAGGAGGAAAACACATTTATTGGAAAAAATCAGGAATTTTGTGAAGACAACCAAGCAGATCCACACAGGTGGCTCTGTTTAAATTAGGGGTGAACCTGCTGGGCCTGGGAATTTGGTTTTGATTCAAGCACTGCTCAAGGCTGAGCAGCTCATCCTCAGCTCACAAAGCCCAGGTGACAGTGGAAGTTCAGAACACCGAGTATGGAACCAAAATCTGCCTCAATCCACTAAAAAGACAAAAAACAAGGGGGAATATTGATGAGGACACTCTCAGTGGGCTGAGACATCAGAAAGCCCAGCTTGGACAGGCCTTGGAGAAGCTGGGCTGGTGGAAGATGTCGCTGTGTGTGGTGGGGGTTTGGAACTGGAGGAGCTTGGAGGTCTCTCCCAACCCAAAGTATTCTGTGAATGGGGCTCAGAGGGTGGGGTTTGGGTTTCTGATTGGGATTTGGGTTCCTAACCTTTAGCTGGGGTGATATCCAGCTCTCCCACAAAGCCCAGCTGGCCCACAAAGCCCAGGTGACAGTGGAAGTTCAGAACACCAACTATGGAACCAAAATCTGCCTCAATCTACTAAAAAGACAAAAAACAAGGAATATTGATGAGGACTGTGAGACACCAGAGAGAGCAGGTTGGACAGGCCTTGGAGCAGATGGGCTGGTGGAAGATGTCGCTGTCTGTGGTGGGGATTTGAAACTGGATGGAGCTTGGAGGTCTCTCCCAACCCAAAGCATTCTGTGAATGGGGCTCAGAGGGTGGGATTTGGGTTCCTGGGTGGGCCACAAGCTGGACAGAGAAATGACTCAAGCTCTGTTCTGCCACTCCACAGCTGCTGAACAAGTCACTGCTCAAAGCTGTGCCTTGATATCTTCCTTTAAATGTGTTCCTCCCTGATGTCTGTGCACTATTCCTGGCACCTGCCTGTGGAAGTGCCTAAACAAAACTGAATCCTTCTAATTTCACTCTGCATAAAGGCACAAACACAGACCTGCCAGATCTTCACAGGACTCCCCCAACCCCAGCACGAATATTGGACTTTACTGCAACGATTTACAGCAGCAGAGAACCTGCCTGATCCCGTAACTGCAGCTGCAGAGAAGTTTAAACTTCTAATTATGGGCTGATCATAAACAACTGGCACCTGAAGACATAATCCAAAACAAATAAAAAGGTGGTAGAACAGTTCAGTAAATAAAGAATATACAAAAGACTTATGTACTGCAGTAAAGAGTACATGTTTAATACCATCCTATTAAATGGAATAGAAACATTTATTTTTGCACCATCTTTATAGTGGTGTTTATATCATATTCAAAGGTTTCCTATTCTAGGTTTTGTCTGTGTGGGTTTTTTTTCCTTACACTGGTCAAGGTGAAAACATCATATAATGGAAAATAACTGCAGCATTTGCTTAGATCACATTGGATAAAAGAGGGAGGAAAAAACACCAAGCAATCTTATTTACACTGAGACTACAGGCTACATCCTACTTTGCCAGCTCTTTTGCTGAGTATCTTAACACGTGGATAATTCTTTGAATAGAAAACCATTATATCTAAAGATTTAAAGATTTAACCATATCTAAAGATTTAAAACCTCAGTGGCCTTTTTTTTTATTTTTTTATTTTGAACAAATTCTCCTCGGCTGCTGCAGCAAGTGAAAAAAAACACCACAATTTAGTGAGGACTTGACTTCCCCCATCCTTCTATTTTTCTTCTGGCAAAGGAAAGAGATAAAACAGCTGCCCCAAGACGGAGAACCTGAAAACAACCATGACTAAACGACCCAAGAACTGTGGCAAGATGAACTCACTTGTCCAAAAGACACCTGAGAGCACAGGAATCCTTTGCAGCTTCAGGCACAGGTCAGCTCAGCACCAGCCCTGCTTTTTTGAGGGCCTTTCTGAAGTGCAGCAGGGAATTTTTTCCTCTTACATGCTCTTACTCCTGAACTCTGGGAAATTGGGAATTCAGTCCCCAGCAGATGATGAGAGGCTGAGCTGATGCCCTAAGCAAGGCTGGCTGCACTTTAATGCCTGAGCTCACAGGAGATGGATTTAATCTCAGGGCTTGGCTGGGACAACCAATTTGAGTGATTGGAGGTATCATCCAGCCCATCCAGCAATTGTTTTCTAGCTGAAGCTGCACCTCCAGTTTAACTCCGTGGGGCTTGTTGCAATCATCTTGAAGAGGGTGAAGAGATCCTTATGAATCAAAATCTAATTGTTTCAACAGCACTAAAAAAAGAAAAAAAATAGAGAAAGTGTACTTATCAGGAGAGAGGGAAGAGAGTGCAATCTCTGGAGCTGCTAAAACAAGGGGAGAGTGCATTTTGTTTGTATTCAGCTCCTGCTGAGGTAACTACCTCGTGATAAGGCTCTGCAAGGAGTCAGTGAGAGCTGTAACACTTCATTCAGCAAGTGTCACCCCGTGGGAAGGGAGCTGCAGTTTATTAAGGAGCCAGATTTTTACCCAGGGATTGTAAGCAAGCAGATGAGTTTGATGCCTCCAAAAAGCAAAAAGAATTTCCCTCCTGTCTCTGGGGAAAAATCTGCTGTTTTCAGGAGGACTTTTGTGAACCAATAAACCCAATTCCAGCAAGGGGCCTGGTGAAGATGCCCAGGTTTTAGGAACTCATCACAACCCTCTTTGTGATACCTTTAGAACTCTTGTGTTCTGGGAAAACATTCCCAGTCATCCTGGAGTGAGGAACCCAAGGCTTTGGGTTATTTTCTGCAGCAGCTGCAGTGCACAATCCCAGCTGGGAGAGGGGCTCTTTCCTCAAACCCCATTTCAATTTACACCTTTGGGGCCATTCCAAGGGGGAAGATGGGAATGAACCCCTCTGGAATTTCAGGTCTGCAAGTGGATCAGTAATTTTTGTGAGGAGCTTTTCTGTGCTCCTCAACCCCAAAAGGCCACGGAGAGGGGCTGGGAAAGGTCAACATTTCCAACAATGGGACCTAAACCTTGCAGGAGCTTTCCTGTGTTTAAGGATCTACAACCCCCTCTCTATAAAAGGGCCAGAACAACCAGCACAGCTTGATCTTTTCCCCTCCCAGCCACCCCCTCAGATGCTGATCCTGCCACCCAAGCTTTGGGTGTGCACAAAGTTTGCACTTCATTAATAATACTGCATTAATAAAGTTAAAAACTTGTTGGTACGAAGGTCATTCCTGCTGGTTGAGTTGTTCTTGCATGAAAATGAAAGGGTCTGTACCAGAACAATCAATCATTCAGGTTGTAGAAGACCTCCAAGATCATCACACTCAACTCTTAACCCAGCAATATATACAGGTTGGCCTAATTTGTCCTATTTTTTTTTCACTCACATAAATGTATTCTTATGCAAGACAATTTTTATGTATTTTTATGCAGGCAGAAACAAGAAAAACTTTCTTTCAACCTGAAAGCACGGAAAATTAGCAAGAATGTGGAAAATAACCAGCCTTAGCTGACAATCCAGCCTGAACACGATTCCCAGTGTCACAGGGAAAACAGAAACTTGCCTTGAGCTGCGAAGTTACAAGGAAGAAATTTGGTTAAACTCCAGTGCAAGCTTTAGAAAAGTTTGACTTGTTCTTTTTTCCCCCCCCCCTACAGATTTCAAGTGTGATGAGGAACCAGCTCATTGACTTTCTGATCCAGGCAGAGAAGGAAGGGGGAAGGAGCAGATCCTGGAGCACAGAGCCAGGCCAGTGGCAAGTGCCAGGGTAACTAATTTATCTTCAAAGTCAACAGAGCCTCCTGCTCTGGGAGAATTGCATAATTAACACTGCAAGGGGGAGCTGCAGCAGGCAGGGCTGTCGGTGAACCTGCCCTGCAGGTAGGAATTCACCCTCAGAGCTGCCAGGATGTTGATGTGCATCAGCACAGCTCCCTGGATGGAGCCCAGGGGCTCTGGAACAGCTTGGAGTGGCTGCACCTCCACAATCAGACAAGGCAAAACGATCCCAGCCATTAACTGAGCTCCAGTCAGCCCTCTCATCAATAATTTTGTTAATAAGCAGATGTTAATTATATTCACTGAAGGGTTTTTTTTTTTATTGCTCCCCAAGTTTGTTATCAGTGGAATGAAGCAAGGTCAGAGATGTGCTGAACGAGTGATGCCTGGAGCAGATAACTCAGGAGTCAGTGGTGCTTAGAGACTGATAATTAAGGTCTGATCTTTTGCATATTGGACACTTGAAACAGCAACAGTGCCCAGAGTTGCTCGTCCTTATATGAAGGAATTCACTTCCCAAACCACACTCAGGGACTCTGACAAAACAAACCCTGTCAGCTGAGCTCTGGGAAGGTCAGGGGAAGTTATCTGAGGACAGAACTGTGCAACTTAATGGTAGCACTTAGTTTAAAATAAAATAAAATCGAATTTAAAGAAATGTCCTGAGTACATTTAATCCCAAAGCTTTTATAAAAGGGAGTATAAACGCCATTACAGGTTGCTCTTCTCAGAGAGAGGTTTGACTGGACGTTCTTAGGTTTCAAAAATCATCCAAACTCTGAAAGATGCAGAAGGATGTATTGAAAAAATACAGGAACAGGTCTAGACTCCCAAATATCACATAACTTTCCACGGGTTCCTAACTTGAAGGAGGAGTTAGGGACATAAATACCTTTGTTGTTCAAAGACTGGCTTGCATGGAATGAGGCATCCAACTGCTCCTGGAAACCCCACTAACACCCCTGGATGTTTAGGCATCTCTAGATCTCAGTCTTGGTCCCAGCTCCACGTGGTTACACTTCAGATTTTCCCTTCTCAGAGCCCAGGTGATGGTTTGTAGCTGTGTCTTGGGACATCTGATTAAACAGCAGCTGAAATGGCCGTGGCAGTTCCACAACATTAAGGTCATTTTATCTATGGAATCCTGTTTTCTCCGTTTTTTTAACTGCTCTGGAGAGAACAGAGAGGCTGTCACTGTTTGCACTGGTGGTGAGAACTGGTTGTTACACAGACCTTTCACCCAGTTCACAGATTTTCAGAGCCAAACAGCAGCACCTCCCTCAAGGACACTGAGAATTCATTGGAGCTTAACTCCATCACCACCATACACACATGCAGGCTGGGGAAACACGAAATAAATGCTCAATCCACACCTCTCTGATACAACCCCCCTGCAGTCTGAGGTTTCCCACCTGTGGAGGAGCTGCAGGACAAGTCCCCAAACACATTTTCTGCCACATCAACGAAGGAAATTTCAGTATGCAGGGAAGCTGTGGCCAACAGAGCAGAAATTAAACACCTGTGCCTGGTAAATATCCATGCTGGCCATTAGCAATGGCAAATAAAGCTGTTCTTACAAAAGAGTCCCCCAACCCCCCACCCTGGGGTGCAGTTACAGAGATGTGTGTGTGTAATAGGGGGTTTGTGCTCTGCTGCAACGAGAAAATTTATGGCTGAGCCTTGGAGAGTTTGTAAATAAGAAAGAAAAGAAGGAAAGAAAAGTAAAGAAAAGCAGAGAAGAGGAAGAAGAGGGAGAGGAGGGAAGGTTTTATTCCTTCCCAAGTGCTGTGAAAGATGAGCACTGTCTGTCTCTACTCAAACTAAGGTAAAAAAAACAAAACAGGATGAGGTTTCTAGACTGTCACATCCAGGACTCAGCTTTGCTGGAGCCTTCAGTCGTTGGTATTGATCCACATCAACAGAAGCACATCCCACAACCTGCAATATCCAGCCCTGTCATCATAGCAGGAATGGTGATCACAGGATCCAGCAGTGCCACTGGATATAGATCTGCCCATGGAGGAGACCCTTGGACTGGCTGCTGAGAGCTTTGCAGAAATCCAGGTATTGGGTTTTTTTTTTTCCAAAAATCAAAACATGAGGTATTTCTGCAGAGTTCCTTTTCCCTGGTACACTGGCCATGGGAAGAATTTAGTTGTGCAAGAGGCAGATGCACCAGGCACTGCAGCTTTGCTGAGCAGCAGCAAGCCCCAGAAATCACCAGCACAAGGGTATGGACTGAGCACACACATCTGCACCTCTTCCACTTCTCAGGGATGCTTTGATTAGAAACACCAGGCTGGCCCACAGGCTTCCTCAGCAGCTTGAAATGCAGGTCTGCTCCCTCACTTGCTGCACACAAATGTCATTCTTAAACTGTTTATCACCAAACAGCTGGCTGTGGGTTCTCCCAGGCACTGCAACGGAGCCTGGCAGCTTTAACCTGCTGATGGCAGAAATCAGGTCCCCCTGTTCTTCACTGACACAATGCCTGCTTGATTGGTGTCTTGGAGATCACTCCTTTGAGCTGCTGGGCATGTCCTTGACTCCCAGAATTACCTGGGAGGTGAGTCAGTGATATTTGTACGTGTCTCAGGAGGGAAGGTGCTGTCAGAACCAAAGGCTGGCAACACGCTCGTCCGACAGAGTTAAAAAACAACGAACCAGCATTTCCACATCGCATCAAACCTGGTTTTGTGGGAAATCGAGAAGCTGCTGGCTCCAGCACAGTCAGCTCAGCGTTTTACAAATGAGAAGAGAAAAAACTAACCCAAAAAAAGAAAAAAAAAAAAAAAAAGGCATTGAGAGCTTTCAAAACTCGCTCTTTTGTTGTCTCAAACAAGCCCTAGCGAGGAGCCAGAATCCACAGCACCCGTGGGGCAGATGTGGCGTCTCAGCTCGGAGCAGATTGCACATCTTCAAGCTGCTGGTTTCCATCTGATTGAACATTCAGATTTGTTGGCACGGGCTTGAAGTGAAGGCCTTCCAGAAAACCCGACTTTTGGAGTCATCCCAAGGCTTGTTCACGTGCAACAGGGGAGGAAAAGCACACGGGGGTGGCAGAGCCGGGCGAGTCGTCCCCCTCTCTCTTTACATCTTTGAAGGATGGGAGGTTTAGGAAAAAAAAAAAAAAAGGCAACAAAGCCTGCAGGGCTCTGTGGCTCTGTGTGTCAGGAAGGAACCATATGTTCCAAGGCAAAGGGCTGCCCTTGAACTTTGAACCCCGAGCGAGGACAGAGCTCCGAGCGCTCCGATCGCACGGGCAGGGCACCAACCCCCCGTGCCACCCCACTGGATTTGGAAGGGAAAGGTTACCCCAAACACAGCCACATGCAACTCCCAATTTACCACGAGCACACAAAGTGATGGCATCACTTTGATTCAGGGTGACATTTCTCCCCACACTCTGCAGTAATTAGATTAAGTTTCAGGGCGCAGCTGTCTCGTGCAATCCGAAGCTCTCCCTAAGCTGTCATTTAGGGAAGGCGCTCTTCCAATATTTCCCATGTGGTCCTTCACGCCCGTCAGCTGAATAAATAACGCTCCCAAACTCACTCTCAGCCACCACGGAGTGATTGGAAAATTATCACTCTGATCATGCAAAAGCCTCTCCCCGTTTTCCTAACGAGCTGTCAAGGTTTTGGAAGCGGCACTGAGAGAAGGGGCATCAGAGGGGGCAAGGAGAAACAAAGCTGAGGAACAGATTTTCACGCTGGCAGAAAGAGGAGGGGGGAAAAAAATGAGGAAAAAAATGAGACATTCTCTCTCCTGCTTTATGAAAATTATGAAATGCTGCTTTGATATTCCTTCCAGAAGGTTTTCTCAACACGTGAATACTTTGATAGGAGGCAAGGATCTAAAGGTGTTTGGTTTGTTTGTTTTGGTTTTGGTTTTTTTTGGCCTTTCCAACAATAAAATGCCATCTCTGCGTTCACAGTTGGAAAAAGAAGTGTCCTGGGTGGCAGAGGCTCCGTTTACAAAGCCAGAAGGGCACTGGAAGGAGGCAGAAGAACTTTGCTTTACTGAGGTGTTGCCAAATGCTCAGGCAAAGGCTTTGCCAGGCAAACCAGGCCTGTGTGTTTTCACCAAAATACTCCAGCAAACCTAAAATCTGCAGGAAATCCAACACCTCAGAGACCCCAACAGCAGCCCCAATCTTATTCCCCCCCGTACAGAAACCAGGCTGCCCATGATTTAGCAACACATCCACATCTTTATCCTTTTGGAATAAATCAGAAGTTTCTGCTGTCAGAGCTGTCTGACGTGGAATATTTCACCTGATGCCAGGCAGAGCCTCCCCAACAGCTCTTAAAAAATACCAGCTCCTGAATGACTCACTGGATCCATGATATCACCAGGGGTGTTCCTGCACAAACCTGATTTAGGAATAGAGGGCAGGAAAATTGCTGAGAAACTTGGGCTGTGTGCTTTTTGTCTTCCAAGAATACAAGTGTTTAAGAAACCCAGAGAGACACAATTTCAACGCAATTTTCACAGCTGAGGCTTTTCAGTTCTCTTAAAAATCAGACTCTGATTGGTGTGTTGGCATCACACAGGTTTCTGTGTGGGAGAGCTCTGGCTTTCCTCTCCAAAATCAAATGCCAGTTTGGTGCCTGCATCATAAACCCAACCTGTGTTTGTGCAAATAATCAGAATTGTGGTGTTTGCATCTTTATCACACACAAGTTCCAGAGGATGGAAAATGCACAGACAACTGTCCTCTGGAGTTCCTGCACTTCCTGAACTTGTAGATCAAAGCAGCAAGGGACACAGCAATGGGAATGGATGCACCTGGAAACTATAAAAACAAAAAAGAGAGGCTGGAAAAGGAACTGATCCAACCCATCCAGAGAAAATCAGACATCTTTTAAGCCTAATTTGCACCCTGAAAGAAATGATTTAAAAAAAAAAAAATGAAACAAATCACAGAAGAGTGTTGTGATGCTGCTGAAAATGACAACATCCTTCCTCTTCAACAAAATTCAAGGAGGTGTCTAAGGAAAACCAGGCTGGGAGGGGAAAGGAAACCAGGAGCACTGGAGAGCAGAAAGGAGAAAATGAAAAATTACAACAGTTTTGGCGAGGCCAAGTGGGCTGAAGGTGCTGGAGGAGAAGCCCAGAACTGGGGCTAGGATTGCATGGAAGTGTTTAAACAACTTGGGTAAGCAGCCCCAAGATGTGCAGACACCAAATGGGAATGGGTGGTTAGAAGATAATTAGGCAGAGTGCTTTTTTGTTTTCCAGTTAATTGGCAGCACTGATTTCCCTCTGCACAACGCCAGGTGCTGGTTGAAGACCTCGTCAGCCTTTGGGAAGGAATAAAGCTATTAATAGATTTATTTTATATATATTTTCTATATAATAAACATCTACTTGTAAATATTGTTATAAAATATATTTATTTTGTCTATTTATATAATATATATATTTATAATAAATTATTTGCCCTACCCCAGCAGCTCCTAAGGGGCTCTTAACTGCCCCCTCCAAGAGACTCAACATCATGGGGCTGCTTCTCATTTTGTCAATGAAAATTTCACAGAAACTCGCCACAAATCTGAACGAGCAACACCAAAATATAAAGTGGGAACAGAAAATTAATCAAACTTTCACTGCTGGGGGGAAGTTTCCAGCTCTAAGTACAGAGCCCATGCTGTCGGGTGAGTGATTAATTTTCACACTTCAGGAGATTACAGAAGTTTTTTTTTCATAACATTCTTCACCGCCTCAAACCTTGTGAAATTATTTATAGCCATGGAAAGGGTACACATGGTTTTTATTCAGATATGAGGTTACACTGCAATGGCTTTCCACTAATCTGTGTGACTGCACAAAGCTCAGGACCCCTCAGCTTCTCCTTCCATCTCTTATTTAAACAGGGTTTTCCATTTTTCCCTGCTAATGAGCATTAACTTACTGCCTTGTTTGGGCAGCAAGGGCAGGGGAGGAAATTCTCAGCAGGGCTGAAATTGCATCAATAAAGATGATTTCTGTTTGTGCCAGAGCTGCAAGAAGAGAAGTAACAACCACAGGATCATGGAGTGCTTTGGGCTGGAAGGACTCTGAGCTCATCTCATTCCACCCCTGCCATGGGCAGGGACACCTTCCACTGGAGCTACTCTATGAGGTAACAATATATAATATCAATATTTTTATGAATGCAGTGATGGACCAGCTCATTAAAAACCATTTAAACTTTAAAGCACTGAAGTTTAATCGCCTTGTACGTAGCAAATATTCAGAATACAAAGGCAACAACGTTGTCGTGTTTAATACTTCCCACTGAAAGGTTTAGATTTAAACATTCGTGTTTCCAGTCATCACCTGCCACTGAACTGAAACCAGGCAGCCCAGAGGAACCTGGAGAAGTGGCACAAAGGGGCATCAGTCGGATTTGCAGCATTCCCACCACCCCAGAACGTTTCCCTCCCTTCCAAGACGCCCCTCCCCAGGTCCCCCCCGAGCGCTCGAGTTCCTGAGAGAAGCTCCTGCAGGACAACCAGAATTACCCTGCCAGTTCCAGCAGATCTCTGAGCCAATCACTCACAACACAAATGACTTCTGCAGGGAGCAGGGAACGTTTCATTTCCAACACCCCATTGTACAAACACACCAGCACTTCCCAATTAACCGAGTGCTGATGTAGGAGGACACTTAACTGCAATCAGCAGCAACCATAGCAGGGTTTTTCTTGCTTCGTTTCTGTTTGTTTTCAAGATATTAGCGCTTCATTTATGTCTAATATGTGAAATCTGTCTTTGAGTGAAGCTTAAAGAGCTCGGAAATCCCCAAGTAAATCAAGGCAGATTAGTCACAACGCCTGCAAGAAAATGACGTGGCATCAACTTGCCTCCCAACTGCCAGAGAGAGGAGCCTTCTGTTCTCCAGCAATGACATATTAGTTTCATTAGAGGTAAATGTCTTTATTTGTTTTAAGTACTAATAAGATGGTGACAGTGATAGAGGAAAAAAAGTCTTGGAAAAAAGCTCTTTTTCCCTATTTTTCTAAGTGGTGATTCAGAGTGTAATAATACTGCTGGATTAGATCTACAGCTGACTCCAAAATAAAACAAATCCCCACATATGAAGCAAAGGCAAGTATATATTCAGGGTTTTTTCCTACTCCAAACACTGAAATTTGAAAGCTGTAAAAATTAAATTCAGCCAATTTGGGGGGCAAATCTTACAAACAGATGCTATGAACTTCTTATGAAACATTTATCAAACAACCAAAATCACTTTGTCCAAAAAAAATTTGATTTCCAGGCCTTTCTACCAGCAACTCAAACATCAGGTTGGTGGGTTTTGTGGTTCCTGTGGAACTGAGGAGCTCAGAGGCTCTTCCTGCCTCTGAATGGCTTTATTTCTCCCCAAACCAAAGTCCAGATCTCTTTCTCCCCCATTAATTTTTCCCTTCAAGTTTCTAATTAATTTTAGTGCTCGCTGGCTTTTATTGTTTCAACCTCTACATGTAAAGAGAGGTTAAAATAATAGATCTTTTATCTGTATGTTTTAAAACAATATATATATATATATTTATGCAGGTTCTGCTCAGTATATTCAAATTATTTCTTTTATGGAGGTGCAGCAACAATTATAGAGGTGCAAGAAGTCTGGCCAGCAGCTTTTATTTCCTTTCTTCACATCCCTTTTTATTCCAGATATTTATTTAGCCAAGTCCCCTCCACACACACACACCCAACTGCAGCAAATAGCTGTGGGCAGATTCCCACTGGTAAAGCAGAACAGTTCTATCAAGCTGGTTTTCAAATCAAAGGAGGAAAAATATCTGTTAAATGTCTAGGTTTTTTAACACAATGGTGTGCTCATTTCGTGCTCTCTGTGTGTCAGAACACAGAAATGGGATACCTGTGGTTCAAACCCCTCCTGCACCAGCCAGTTCAGCCCCTGCAGTTGAGAACTTTCACTGATTTAATGACACAGAGGACTTGACCCACATATTTGGGCTTTTCCCAAACCATCCCATGGTTGTGTGGTTTCTTCCCTCACACTGTAACACTGCAGGGCATGGAAGGTGGTGGATAATCACCAATTCTTTCTGAAAAAAAGCCAAACCCTTGGGTCAAACATTCCCAGCAGCATCAATCCAAGAATCCCTGAGGGGTTCTAATGCACATTTTATGAGCTGGATCAAACCAAAACTCCAGGTTTATGACACCAATCCTGCCAAGAGCCTTGGTTTGCTGCTGTGGGTGAGGGTAACCACATGTTTTTTGGGATGAAGACCCAAGACCATGAGATACATCACACCTCTAATCAAAACAGATCGAAAACAGGTCGAAAACCTTCAAAACAGCCACAGCTGAGACTGCCACTGACTCGAATCCGGCTCACATTCCCAAAATCTTCCAGTCATTTCAGAGCTGGTGCTTAATGGGGAATTATTTCTCCCTCAAGAGCAGCGTGGTCGTGACTCTCCGAGCTTCTGATTTGCATTTAGACTGCAAGGAACCGAATTTTCTGCTCAGCCCCATCTCCCAGCCCTTTGCCTTGTGAATATTTCTGCCCTAATTAATGTCACTTAACGTAAAATATTATTCTGTATTCCGCAGAGTGGCTGTAAATTATTTACTGGTAAAACATGTTGACTTTTCATGAGTTGTTTGTACAGTGAGCAGCACACCATCTCAACTGGAGGGGGAGAGAGGAATCAATCACTTGTAATAATACCCAATAGGAGGTTTACCACATGTTATATCAATTTTTATGTCCCACACAAATAGCTGCAGCCATTACTTTGGATTTTTATTTTCTGAAGGGAATTAGGAATTCACTGGTACCTTCTGCTTCGCTCGTGCTGCCTTGGAAAGAACACAATTTAAAGGTGTTTGGAGTCTTTTTTTACCCACTAATTGAGGCGGCCCATTAATAAAATACCAGTTCAGAATATTCATTAGACGAAGCAAAAAGCTGATTTGTGTGTGAGTTAATGAGCCCAGAATCAAACAACAGCACAACATCAAGTAAATGAAACGGGTTAAAAAAAAAATATTAAGAAAAAAATCACATTTAAACTTACTGTTCTCTTCCTACCCTACATATTCTGTTACTTTTTACATGCATTGAAATTTTTGATGCTTTCAGTGAGTTAATTCCTTCTCTTATTTGCTAGTACTTAGTCTTGTGTTGAAAGGAATTTGTCCCAACCCACCAAAAGATACCCTTAATTCAAAGATTCATAAAGAGCAGAGTTTACTGGCTGGGTGAATAAAGTGACCCCATGAAATCTCTGCCCCTTTTAGGCACAAAGGACTCTCTGAAGGCTGATTCCATTTTGTGATGTCGTGCCTGTACATCCCAGATGGGCATTGCTGAGTCCAACAGAGAGCAGAGCAGACAGCAATAGCACACAGATCTGCAGTCAGGATGGAATCTTCAGCAGGATTTCACCTTAATTCCAAGCCTGAACCAGAACTCCCAGTGATCAGTGCACAGAAAGCACCCGAAATCCCCTGTGCCACCCCCATCACTCTGCACCACCTCAGCAAGCCCAAGAGCAAAGACTGGTGTTGGAACTGTGACTGAAACAACAAAAGGTTTTCACTTGGAATGTTTCAGAAGGGTTCTCAAAGCCCCACTGTAGGTAAACCTATTTTCTCTGTGACAACTGGCATAAATTTAAAAGAGCTTTTTATCTCCGTCGATGCTCAAAGCATCGTTTGATCCAAATTTCCCTGGCACTTCCCCCTTCTCCAGCGAGGTTTTAGAGGGCCTCAGTGACTGCAGTGTAACCAGCACTGAACCCAGAGTGTGGCTGAAAAATGGTGGCTCAGACTCTGCTCTCAAAAATTAATGAACAATGTCCCCATAAATACACAATCTACGCAGAATGACACTGGATGGTTATTTTCCTACTCTCACTCTGCACACTCTTACACTAATTTACATAGTATGATAAATTATTTAGAAATCCATTTCAACTACAGAAAATCCAGTTTGCCCATTACTTATAAAAAACCATTACAGCTACTTAAGTTTCCTATTACAGCCAATTTAATTTATTACAAAACAGCAAGTCCATAAGATTTTGATCTATCAGAGGTACCAAGAGATAATGGAACACTAGAGGATATTATGACCATGAAACATGAAGAAGAAGGGAAAGAAGTCATTTCCATTTATAGTGGAAAGTAAACATTTGAGATAATAAACTGGCCAACGTAACCAGGATTAGAATTAGAAATGGAACAGAAGAAGAAGAAGAAGAAGAGGGATTCCATTTGTAAGGGCTTATTGGTTATTTATGTATATGCTACAACTACAAGCTATAAAAGGAAGAAAAACAATCTTGTGATAAAAGCTGCTTATTGGAACTAAATCTGAATTCTGATTCTGACTGTTCTGATGTGAGACTGTGTAAGTTGGTTCAGCTGCCTGTGCTAAAAAACTCCCCAGCCGGAAAATGGGAACGATATTTCTTTTCTCTGCCCAACTTTATTCCTCTGGCCCATTTGCATCAGCACAGAGGCAAGGGCCGATTTCCACAACAACAAAACGAGGACTCCCCAGTGCTTGGAGGAGAATTTCACACCTCTGTTTGCACCTCTAGGAATCCCTCATTAGTTTCTTCCAGCAATTAGCACGTGACAATTTACCTTGTTTCTTTAGTTTTTAAAACCCTCTGAGTTTGAAAATTTTTTTTAATTTTTACATTTTTTTCAAGTTGGTCTCTTTAGAGAGCTGCTTTTTTTTTTTTTTTTTTTTTAAATTCTCAAATAATTCCACCAGACACAGATGTGGCATTTCCAAACTGGTGCCGGGGTGGCTCCGTGGCAAAGGTTTTCTCACCAGTGGGACAGGACAACCATTCCAAAGGGTGGGGTGAAGGGGTTAAACGCAGCACAAACTGCAGCAGGTTTTCTTCTCCCCTGCTTTTCTGGGAGAAGAGTCCTAGATTTTTATTTTGCTGCCCTATCCTCTGTCAGTTATCAGAGTATTCGGAGATTTCTCTTTATGTACACACTTGGCTCACCTTGAGAAATAAAAAGGGATGAGTTCATTCATGTCACCCGACTCTGGGCAGTTGCCAAGTCCCCAAAATAATGTTATTTTGCTGAAACCACAAAACCAGACTGCAAGCCAACAGCTGTGGCAACGAAGGGAAGCTGGAAAGCATTCCCAAATTTCCCAAGCCTCGGGGAGCAAGTTCCAAATCAGCACTGCACCTCCAGCAGCTTTGGCTTTAACTTAGGATAAAGGATTCAGAGCCTCGTTGCTGGTGATCCAAAAATAGCAATTTGCTTTGCTTTTCTTTTGTAAAAAAAAAATTCACGTACTGGAAACGAAACGGGGGCAGGAAGTCAAAGACAGCATCTGAATGACTGTTGTAGCATAACTAAGGGAACATCCTGTAAATCTGTTCTTTCCTGGTGGCTTTTCACCTGAACACAAAGCCCTGCTTGCCTCGGTTAATGCTCTGCCAGCCTGATCAGCACTGGGCTGAAATTACATAAAACATTTCTTTTGATCTTTAGATCCTTATCTTTAGGAGTTGAGCCTGTTGCTGTCTAGAATTTCCGAAGCAAAAATAATAATAATAATAATAATAAAAGCTGTTCTTAACTTCAGGCTTTGAATTAGTCTTCCTGGAGGAAAATGGGGTATTAAATTAGGGGTATTGCACGACTGGAATATTTGAGTTAGGTCGTATTTTAATATTTAATACCATTGCCTTTGTGATTGTTTACTTGGACACACCAGCCTTTTCAGCTTGTGGCTGCATTGCAGCAGGAGCCACACAAACACAAATAAATCAAAGAGACAAATGAAAAAGCAACGTTTCTGGGTTTTGTTTGGTTGTGTTTTTCCTCCCCAGGTGAATGGTAACAACATTGTGGTCGCTTCAGTTCACGTGGCAGTGAAAGGATGATGTGATTTCAGGGGGTTCCCTTTCACTCCTGAGCCCTGAAACAGGAGCCACAAAGTGACCCCCTGAAAGTGGCACCAGAAATTCTTCCCAGAGTGATCAGCCACTGGAAGGGGCTGCCCAGGGAGGGGGTGGATTCTCCATCCCTGGAGGGCTTTGAGCAGAGCCTGGATGTGGCATCAGTGCCATGGGCTGGGTGACAAGGTGGGGTTGGGTCACAGCTTGGATTCCATGAGCCCAGAGGTCTTTTCCAGCCTGGCTGATCCTGGCTGTGATCCTGGGCTTAAAACATCTCGGTTTTCAGTATTCCAGGTGTAACATCCATTGCCTGAGGGGTGCAAGGGCTGTCCTGGGTGGGAAGGGAGGAACCAGGAACACGAGGACAGGTGGTGTTCTGCAAGATGCTGCAGTAGTGATGTCAGTTTGCTGCTCTAATGCCATGTATCAGCTCGGAGAAGCTGATGTTTGCATCTCCTTGGCAAGCAATCCAAAGTCAATTCTTTATTTATGCAGTCCAGCTTAGCATAGGAGATTAATTTTACTTCTCCACCCGCCACAGGAGCTAACATCACCCCCTCCTAATGGTGATGTCATTATCTGAAACGCTGGTCCCTCAGCCTTCCTTCCCACACCACCAAAAATAATTCACTCAATATGTTTGCTTACAGATGGCAACTCTCCAGAGGAGCAGGGAAATTAACCCAAAGCCAAATGTCATTCCATAATTGTTTACATATTGTAAACCACCCATTCATTCTGTTTGCTCTTCGGGGCCCAGCTGATTTTATCATTGCAGTTTATGTGGCCAGGCTGGAGGCAAAATTAAGGAGCTGAGCAGCTGCAGTTTTTTGCCTCTTGCAAGTGTCCTGAAAACACCCTGACAGGTGGGTTGATTTTTTTTTTATTATTTTTATTTTTAAGCTTTTTTTTCTTTTAAAGTCAGCTCATAAAATCAAGCTGTGCTCAAAGCAGGCTCAGCACCATTTGGGTGCTGATGCTTCGAGGATGGCCCTTCCCTCATTGCCTTTAAGCTCCATTTCTCTCCCAGACAGCCACAATGACCCTTTATCCACCCATTAATTCCACCTAAAACGGGCTGTGGAACATTAGACATGATATTTTGCTGTGGGTTGGACACCTTGGAGTATGAATAGCCCAAAGTTTGCCAAATTCTCCCCAGGGGCTTAATCCAAAAATCCCTTTTATGATCCAAGAGAGATGCAACATCACATGTGGAGCCATTAAAATTGTGACCTGTCCATGGGCAGAAGGCACAGAATTATTTCTTATTTAATAAACACCAATGATAAATAAATAAATAATAAACCAATAATAATAATAATAAACAAAATATTTCATATTTAATAAACAGCTACATAGAGATGCTTCCAGAGGAAGAAGCATCTTAAATTAGTCACGCACTCCATCAATGCCACTTGAAAGAATCTTCTCTCCAAATTCTTATTAACTTCTTTAAAAAGCAAATTTTTTTTTCTTGGATGACACACATTTATTGTTAAATCACTTTTGGAAATCCACGTCCAATCTCTCTTTTTTTTCTTCTCTTTTCCCAGATAGCACCAGCTTATTTCATCACTCAGGGTGTTTCAAGACCCTTCATCCAACATCATTTTAAGTTAATTTGTTTCAAAGAATGACTTCAGGAGCTGGACTTCGATGGTCCTTGTGGGTCTCTCCCAACTCAGGACATTCTGTGATTCTGTGATTCATTTCCAAGTGAACACAACCATCATCTCCTGAATCTTGGCAGCCTCCCAGGTGGAAGGACCCACAACTTCCCCTCTCCAGAAGTCTCAGCAGTTATCACATTTCCAAAGCTGTGCAGAAGAAATGGCATCAAAACCAGTTTCTCCAGGCCCTTCAAACTCATTTTCCAGGGTCGTTTAAGGCACAAAACTCCAGACATTCAGACATCTGGAAAGAAAAGCTGCCAGGGAGAATCTTCACAGAAAAAAAAAAAAATTCCCTGAGTAACTGCAACCAGCAGCTCCATTTCTGACTCCTGACAGAGATTCTATCAGACATTGATTTCAACTCACACGAGGAAGCACATGTGGAGATGCTGCAACAAAAGCAACTGATTGTACCTTTCAAAAAAAACCCCACTTAAAAAGGGAGAGAGAGAAAAGAGCCTGACTGCTCAGAGCCACGAGTTGTATCCATCATGTCATTAACTTAAAAGACGGGGAAAAATCATCTCACCGCAAAGTTGCCGACTTTAATCTTGCTGAATGGGTTGGAAACAACATCTTTATGGTGAAATGTGTGGGTTTGTGTGCAGTAATTTCTGCTCTGAGGGGGGTCCTTCTTTCTTTGCCTGGTTTTTTTTGGGTTTTTTTTCCAGTTGAAGTCGTTGCCAGCAGTTTGCTGCTGGCTCCTGAGGGCTGCACTGAGGGCACACCTGAAGGTTTGCTGAGAAACCCCCAGCTCCTCGGAATTAAGGGCTGGAGAGTTCTGAATGGAGGGAGATTTTATCATTCACCAGCAGCCTGGATATGTGGAAATGAAAACGATGCAGCAAAGTGCCAATAAACAGCAAACTTCTTGGAACGTCCTGGGTGCACTCAGGATCATGGAATCATGGAATGTTCTGGGTTGGAAAGGACCTTAAAGTTCATCCAGTGCCACCTTCCACCAGCTCAGGTTGCTCCAACCTGGCCTTGGACACTCCCAGGGATCCAGGGGCAGCCACAGCTTCTCTGGGAATTCCATCCCAACCCCTCCCCACCATCCCAGGGAGGAATTTCTTCCCAGCATCCCATCTAACCCTCTGGCAGTGGGAAGCCATTCCCTTTTGTCCTCTTGTAAATGGTCTCTCTCCATCTTCCCTGCTGGCTGCCTTGGGCTTGAAGCAAATTTTATCCCTTGGTAAAGCCAGGGAAGGAGCAGGAGAAGACAAAGATAAGGGAGGGAGAGAGAAAGAAAAGCAGCATTTGTCCACCTCACACCAAGACAGGTGAGTGCTGGAACCACGTTGATGTATCTACAGGAATTTATTTGTATTTAACCAAAAGTGATGAAAAAAAAAATAACTACATATAATTTCATGATAAAACTTGGCTTGCAACACTATTGGCCGTGTGCTCCATAGGGGTTTTTATTTCGAAAAAAATAAAGGCACAGATTAACATTAAGAGATTCTCAAGCAGCGAGCAGAGGCTGAAAAGTGATTTTGCCCGGAGCCTGTATCTTATTGATATTTTAAAATGCCATTTGCAACTTGCAAAACACACGTGGAAAACACGTGAAGACAGCTCTTCTGTTCTGGAGAGAGTTAACCTGAATAAAACAAAAGATTCTGATCACCTACTCGGTGATTTTCTCATCCATAAAAGAGTTTTTTGATGCTGACTGGCACATACATTTTTGAAATCCTGGCTTTCCTTGGAAATACATGAAATCCCTGCTATATATCCCAAGTGGAGCTCCAGTTTTGGAGGGAGGAGGGGATTTTTCCCTTCCAAGAACCTTCCTCATCCTCCTTTGGCTGCTCTCCCTCAGCCAGGGGACCCTGAGGGTGGCCCAGCAGGTATTTCCCAGGTCCCCCTACAAGAAAGGACTAAAATCACCACCTGCCGTTGCTATTTCTTCCCCAACCCATCACTGAAAGCCTCCTCCCTCAACACCATCATCTTTCTTTCATCTCCCTCACGTCTTATGGCTGTGGAAATTCAGGCAACAAATACCCATTGACCCAACTGCCTTTAAATTGGCAGCAGAAAGACAGTCAGCAATTCCTGTTCTGCACTGCCCATTCCTAAATACATCCCTAAATACAATCTGTGTGAATGCCAAGCCTGCTCAAAAAAAAAAATTTTAAAAATATTCTTAAATTCCTAATCTTTAAACTACAACCCCTCCATTTATTTAAGCACGTTATGCTTTGGTTATTCTCAAAGTAAAGGAGGGGAGGGCCAACACAGGAAAACTTTTGGCTTCTTTTTGATGTTTAAATATCAGACCCTGAGATTTTGCTGTTGCATTTTGCAAACCTCCTTGGCCCTCTCCTCCCCACCAATCCCACCCCACCTGCTTCCCTCCCTGCCCAGCTCCAGATGTGTTTTATCCTCTCCACAAACACCACCAATAACCAGAAATCTGACCACGCTTGTTTCCTCTGCTGTAACTCCTCATTTCCATCCCTTCCCTGAATCCCTGCAGATGAGTTTGTTCCTGCTCTCCCGCATCAGCTGAGGGGGGAGGAGGAGCTGCTCCCGCTGTCCTTTTCTCTTCCCTGCACATCCTGTCCTTGGGGAATCTCATTCGGAAGCAGCAGCTCAGCTCCTGCTGACAGCTTGCAGATCTGCCTTTTTCCCCCCCTAATGAAAATTACATCAGCTCCAACGATTTAAATCACTTCGGGGGTTGGGAAGTTTGGAAAGTGTTTGTTTGCTTGGGAACACGTTAGCAGCTATTTCCCTGCCCATCCCCCTTCCCACGTCTAAATTACTGACACTTGTTTTAAATAAATGACTGGTGAGTACTTAACATGCAACATAAAACCACCTGTGACGTGAGTCAGGACTTACTAATCACCAAGCCCTAGAAATACGGATTGACTGCTTTTACAAAGAGTATCTTGCACGTCTTTTGTGAATTCTGGGTCTCCAAACTGCATAGAAAAAAAAAAAATCACATGAGGATCCCCTGTAAATCATCCACAAATTTGAACAAATCTAATCTCTTTCCAGTACTATTTCTCTTTCTAAGCAAGGCTGACATTTATTTGCTTAAACATCCTTTTAGTTACCAGGTAGCTGTCCAGTATTTGATCACAAATATAAATAAAAGTATAAGTAACATACTGCAGGAAAAGACCAATAAATCTGCCGTTGACTTACACGCAGTGCAAAATTGTTTTCTTTCCCTTACATACGGAATATCTGCTGGAAAAAAGCGAGGAAGGAAGCAAAGGGATTAAGAGGAGTTATAAAACTGAAAGAGAAGGGGGAAGATTAAAAATTACACACCCAGGCCACTGAGTTATTGGAAACCACGTTAGAGCTGCGACCAGGGGCCCAATTAGTGCCAGTTGTAATGGCAGGTTCTGGTAATTTGGACAACCATCCACTGAGAATGGACCTAAAAATAATCAGGTCCGTGAACTTCATTACAGTGGATTCCTTGAACTCAGGCTTAGTTACACTGGCAATAAGCTGGGGTGGCAGGAAGGATTTAAACCCCACTTGGCTGTTCCACCACCAGAGCAAGGGCAAACATAGATCTAACTGTGCAGGGACACGTGAGTGCCTGGAATTTTTTGAGCTTTTATGAGTTCAGATCAAAGGCCTCTGTCCCTGTAATATTCTACTACCCTGGTGATGCAACCAGCTCATACCTCATCCATTATTTTCACTGCTAATGTAAAGGAAATTTTATTATTGCTGTCTGAATTATCTCCCCGGAAGAGGAGGAGAAAAGCTGCTCACTAAAGGTGAGCAAGTGAAGTGTCCCTGTAGGCCACTAACAAGTGTTGGGTTGGCTTTGTGATCCTTTCATACAGGGCTGTTGCCTTTTCTATCTCCAGACTTCCTCTTAATTTCGGATTTACAATCGCTTCGAGGGAGGAGCTTGGCCTTCCTCATGACCCACCCTCCTTAGCAAAACATTTCGGTCTCATCTGAACTGAGACAGCCCCAAAACAAACAAAACCAAAAGTTTTGTTGCAGAGCAACACTGGCACAGCACCAGAATGTGCTCCCCCTCCCTCAGAATCCATTTTATCATTTTATCCACAGAGGAGCACATCAGTGCCTGGTGTTTCGGTTCCTGGCTCCAGGGGTGTGATTATTGTTTCAACATCAATCAAAAAAAAGAAAAAAAAAAGCTCACAAAAGTTAAAGCAGCTCCTTCCTCCTGATTTCTGTTTTCTCAACCTCGCTTTCCCCCTGCTGCTCCTACCAAAGCCTCCCCTGCACCCCCTGGCTCGGGGAGCTGATTGCAGCTTCTCCAGGGCAGCAGGAGCTGATTAATCCGGGCCAGCTCCACATCCCCTCCTCCAAACAGCTACCAGAGGACCTGCACCAACCCTACAGCCAGGGCTGAGGAGCCTTTTCCTGGTGGCAGGTTATTGTCAGATCACCTGTTGCTGCTTTGATCGCTGCTCTCTATCAGATTGTACAAATCACTGGTTTCTCTCAACTTTCAGTTCCTACAACGCAACAAAACAGCTCATCCCCTTCCTTTGTGTTTTTGTAACCCTTCTTTTGGGTTTGTTTTAAACCTTCCTTTTGGGTTTGCTTTAAACCCTCCCTTTGGGTTTGTTTTAAACCCTCCCTTTGGGTTTGTTTTAAACCTTCCCTTTGGGTTTGTTTTAAACCTTCCCTTTGGGTTTGCTTTAAACCTTCCTTTTGGGTTTGCTTTCAACCCTCCCTTTGGGTTTGTTTTCAACCCTCTCTTCGGGTTTGCTTTAAACCCTCCTTTTGGGTTTGTTTTCAGCCCTCCCTTCAGGTTTGTTTTAAACCTTCCTCTTGGGTTTGTTTTAAACCCTCCTACTTGGTTTGCTTTAAACCTTCCCTTTGGGTTTGCTTTAATCACCCTCTTTGGGTTTGTTATCAGCCCCCCTTTTGGGATTTCTGTCCTCATTTCATTTCTAGGTGCCCCATTTTTTTTCTCTCCCTCTCCCCTGCTCAGCATTTCACACGAGACCATAAAGTTTACAACTTTTCCCTCCATCCCAGGGGCCTCTGATTCATTGGAAAGCTCTCAGCACAAGTTGTAGCCGTGCCAAAAAGGCCGGGGAATTATAAAGCCTGGGAGATGAAATCTATCTTTCACATCTAAGGCAGTCAGTCCTTTGATACTTTTGGAAGCCCCGCGCTTTAAATCGTGAATTCAGAGCTCCAAAAAACCTGTAGCTGAAAGATCCCGATCATAAAACACCCCCAAGCAAATGGGTGAGATTGAAATGGGGCTGTTAAACTTGATTGTGCCCCCGGGGCTTTGGGACTCAAACGGGTTTTGACCAAGTGTCAGGTCTTTACAGGACGTGTCAAATATTTATTCTACTTTGTCATTCAGCCCCTGCCAGGTGCCACTTAGGCCTTTCTGTGCATAACACTTTTATTGCCAGTTGTTTGGCTGCATTTCATAAACCATTCAGGGCCATAATCTACTGCATATGGTGGAGTAACACAAATACAAATTAGAATGGGTTGGGTTTTTTGTTTGGTTTTCCTTTTTTTTTGCTTCCTCAAATATTCCTGACAAATATTGGAGCTTCAGAAATCCCTCCACACTTTAAATCACTCCATCTTGAGGCTGTGTGAGCAAGAAAAAGCACATCTGGCTTTGATCCTGTAAACATCACCCTATGGCTCTTGCAGGGAAGCAGAGGAGGAAAGTTTGATATTCAAGGATAGCTGCACTTTTTATTAATATTCTTTTTGCTTCTTTTACTAGAATCCAAACCCCACATTTGATGAAATGATGTATATTCACTATAAAAAAATGAACTAGTACAGGGCATAATTGGCACCCAGGAGTCAATTACTGTGTTCATAAAGTGGTTGGTTCTGTAAAGGCAGTGACAGAATTCGGGCTGCAAATCACTTACACTGCTAATCCCTGACAAGTCTCACCTGCATGATTTGGTTCAATAACTCTGTATTTATTTATTAAGTTGTTACACGTTTCCTGGTTTCAAAGTCAATTATTTCCCTACCTGGGCAACACAAATGACAAAAGGAGTGACTGATAAGTAGTCCCAAGATGTAACAGCTGGAATAAAGACGTGGATCAGCAGCCTTAGCCAAGTTTTTGGGCTCTGGAAATACATCGAAGCAAGTTTCACAGCAGCCTCCTGAAATGTTTGCTGCACACAACAACCTCCCCAGATGTGATGTGGAGGCAGAAAAATAACCCCTGCCAAAGTGAGGGATAACTCCAGCCAGCTCAGAGTTACAAGCAAAGGTGAACCGAGCCCTAAATCCACAAAATACTCCCAGGCTGATCCTGGAAAGAAGTGGAAGTCCCACCTGAAGCCTTTCCTGCCTCGTCCTTTCCAATGCTGCCCATAATTTACGAGCCTGGGCAGGTCACCAAGCCGGTGGTGAAGCCTGAAGAGGAAGAACCCCGGGACTCTGGAGGTTTTTAGGCTGATTCCAGATGGGAACAGCACTCCACGAAGCTGCAGCAGTGCCATGGAGTTGGGAACCTGGCAGTGGCTTAATTGCCTCCCTGCTCAAACTGCTGAGAGCAGCATCCTCTGCATGAAAAAGGGCTTGTTCTGATAATTAAATTATAGCAAAGGGTCGACAGATAGTTGTGAAATTTACATTTTTATATCAAAGATGACATTTTGATGGTGACAACCCAAATGCCTTGAAATCTGTCTTTTCAGCACTAATGACTCTTACAGCAATAAACACCTTGTGCTGTGACCCCTGCCAGGCTCCCTTTGTCAGGCTGTATTGCTGCAGATGTGCCCATCCCATTAAAGTTACTGCCTAAAATAACCATATTCCTTCAGTTGCCTGGGTGAATTTATCCAAGTTTTTCTGATTTTTATACCTTTGTGGTGGAGAGACTGTTTGCATGAGAATTTAGTGGGAAAAGAGATCTTGGAACATCTGCAGGCCTGTAACGTGGAGCAAATTAATAATATTCCTGTAGCCAAAGGCTACAGACAAAATTAGAAACTCAAATAGCGAGCATTTTGCACATTTGTAAGGATGCTAAAGAACCATTTCTGCATATGATGCTTTTTGCCAAATTAGCTCTCTGCATCATTGAGCAAGGGCACGAACATGAACACTGGAAACAAAAGGAAACTTCACACACTCACATGAGCAGGTCCTTCTTTAAGTACATATTTCTTCTGGAAAATAGTTCCAGGAGAGAACAACAACAAAAAGAAAGAAAGAAAGGAATAAGCCTATTATATTTTATTTTTTTTTTAATCTGTTCCCAATGTCCATTCCTCAGCCAGCTGCAGCTTGGATATGAGTTATTGTAACCAATAAAAATTTCAGGCCCAGCTCACAGACACAACTCCCGTGGGCCCAGCCCTGCCCTGGGTCAGTCCCAGCTGGAATTCAGCAGAACAGGTACAGGGAGGTGAGAGAGCAGCTCAGTGGCAGAATGGGGGGATAAAAGTGCTGTGAATTTGTGTCCGATGGGCAGTGGGAAGTGATGAACCCAAAATAAATCAGCTGGAGTTCTGCTGAATTCCACTGCCGAGGATGGGGTGGGGGGAGATGGAAAGGGAAAGATTATGGAGAAAAAAAAAACAAACAAGAAATAACAAACAAACAGAAAACCCCCAAACCGAACCAAAACCAACAAACCAAACACAACAAAACCAAAAAAACCCAAGCTTTAAGTAAACTTTGGACTAATTCAGGGAAAATTTAATTAGTGTTGATGTCTCAGTTGGGATAGGGGATAAAAATGAAGAGCCAACCACCCAGCTTGCTAAATTCACTCTTGGCACCCAGGGCTTTCCTGCCCAGCTCTGCTGCTCTGGTTCTTTGGGAAACTTTGCAAAACTGAAGCTTCCTCCAGGTGGAGAGGTTTTATTAAAAGGTGGGATCATGGGAGCAGTGAGGAAGGGGCAGTGCCAGCTGCTGAAGGACAGAGGAGCAGAGGATGGGCACACAGGGGGCCAATGAACCATCCGGGGAAACTTGTCGGGAACGAACGGGAACCAAATTTACTCAGAGAGCCTCAAGCAGAGCCAGTGAAGAACATGTCAGAAACATCACCCTACGCTGGGAAATCCAGAATGTCAGCAAAGGGCAGGCAAGGCAGCGTTGCTGTAGCTGAGCCTGATCAGTGCCGCTCGGAAAAACAAGGAATTCCACCTCGGAGAGCAGCGTTGTTGTCACATTGACCTCGACAGCTCATGCTCAAGCTGTCAGCAAATCCCATGGCAAGAGCCTGAGGAGCAGGAGACTGGTGTAAGGAGGCCCAGGCAGCTGGGTGCTAATAAAGACATTTGGAGAAGAGACTTTTTTGGCAAACCAATGAAAACAGGACACGTCAACACGCCAGGGTTTGGAGTGGAGGGAAGGGGAAAACAGTAACTCAAAACGCTGTGGTTCTCCTCCTTTCATCACTCTTGGAACCTCCTTCTCAGCTGTTTCTGCCTTTCCAAAATGCTTGCCAGGAGCTGTGGGGAAGGAGAAAGGGATGGTATGAAATCACAGCAGTTGTCTGATGAGCCATTTCCACTGCACAGGACGATTTCACCACGAGCTGAGCTCTTGGCATCTTGCGGCACCAACCACCAAAGTTTCCCCCTCTCCACACCGTGTAAAATCAAGCCTAGGATAAAACCAGGCAGAAAGGCACACACAGCACTCCAGAACACCCTTGGGTTGAGTGTCTGGTGTTCCTGAAGAACCTGGGGAGCTCTGGAGGCCTTGGGAATGCCCTGAGTATCATATCTATATCTATATCATCTATATCTATATCTATATCTATATCTATATCTATATCTATATCTATATCTATATCTATATCTATATCTATATCATCATCTATATCTATATCTATATCTATATCTATATCTATCTACATCTATATCTATATATAACTCTACATCTGTATTTCTATATCTATATATCTATAACTGTATCTATATCTACATCTATATCTATATATTTACATCTATATCTGTATTTCTATATCTATATATCTATATTTCTATATCTATGTAAATGTCTATATCTACATCTATATCTATTATCTATATCTACATCTATGTCTTGTCTGTATCTATATCTATAACTCTACATCTGTATTTCTATATCTATATATCTATAACTGTATCTATATCTATGTCTATATTTCTATTTACATCTATATGTCTGTATCTGTATCTATAATTGTGTCTATATCTATATCTATAACTCTATTTATATCTATATATTTATATCTACATCTATATCTATGTCTGTATCTCTATAATCCAGAATACCCCCAGGACACATCCCTTTTTTTCCAGCAGGGAAGGGGCATTTGTCAGTGTTACTTTTATTGACACCCATTAGTCCTTTATTACATTTTCTGAGATTGATTATGTGCAGTAATTAATATACCAGGCTACTATTCACATCAGCATCTGTTTAACATTTATGTAGGGAGTGAACTTAAAATACAAATTAAAGCCACCAAATTAAAAACGAATACAACACCAAAAAAACAATCCAAATCAGACACCCAGATTCTTCCCAGATAAATGAGAATACTTGACTTGGCAAAAAAAAAAAAAAAAAAAAAAAAGCATGTAAAAATAATTTGCTAATAGGTTTGGCCCACCTGAAATATGTGCAGAGTCTTTGAATTTTTAGCCATGTAGTTACTGAGCCCCAAATCAGGCAATGGAAGATAATTATCTGGACTTATATTAACATATATGTATTTTGCTGCTGTTGAGGCAACTCCTGAAATTGTTAAATCTCTTCTACTGACACCTCTGACTGCTATTCCCCATCTCTCCTTTTGGCTCTGGCCTTGCATACCAGGCGTGTATTTTCAGGGATGATGAAGTGCCTTTTAATATTCTCCATGAATCAAGCGAGAAAAGCTCCCTGAAATTAAGACTATTCAAGAAAGCACTGACACTTTAATTGTGAGCAGTTCTCCAAAGGTGCTTAATTACCAAGTGGAAATACATCTGATCCCAGAACCTCTCGTGCTGTGTGCTCAAAGGGTTTCATTATGCAGCAGCTCTCTCAAACACAGGCATTAAAGAACCCCCATAGTTAAAGCAATGTTTTCTTAATGGAAGGAGAAATCATTATGTAAGAGGTTGTTTGCCTTTTTTTTATTTGAATCCTAAGCCCTTGACTCTCTTCTCGTTGAGATTAAAATTCACATTCCACTGAAACATCCTGCCAGTTTGGGCTGGTTTTTGAGGAGCTGGCTCAGATTTCCCCGTGACAAAACCTCTTTCCTCTTCGTGCCTAAAAGGCATTTATTTCCTGTAACTCTCAGGTGCCCCAAACTCACTTTGGGGATGACTGAGCTTCAGGGGAGAGCTGGGAGGACCTTTCCACTCACCAGAGCTGGGGGACTGCAGTGAGAGGGTCCTGCAGGCTGTTGGAAGGGGGTGGTTTAACCATGACCAAGATGCAGAGAGACAGTTTACAAGGACATGTCATGAGAGCACCAGGGGGAATGGCCTTAAGGTGAAGGAGGGCAGGGTTAGGTGGGATATTGGGAAGGAATTCTTCCCTGGGGAGGTGGGGAGGCCCTGGCACAGGTTGGGCAGAGAAGCTGTGGCTTCCCTGGAAGCATCCAAGGCCAGGTTGGAGCAACCTGGGCTGGTGGAAGGTGTCCCTGCCCGTGGCAGGGGGTGGAATGGGATGGGCTTTGAGGTCCCCTTCCAACCCAAAGCATTTTAGGACTCTGGGATTCTATTCAATGGCATTTCTAAGTGAATGAGACAAGTCAGGGCTCACCCAAAACAATTCCTCCTGCCTGCACAGTTGGTTCAGCTTTCACAGGAACAGCAGGTTCCTGACAGCTCGTTTGCTTTGCATGTTTGGCTCTTTCTGGACCCAGCTCGGTGCGGAGGTGGAAAGAAGGGAAGTGCTAAACGTGCTGATTTGCAGGATGCCAGGGGTGGCAGATGCCACCGGTGCCCTGTCACAGTATTGGCTCTCCCAGCTGCACCGAGCCTCAGGTTCTGTGCAAAACAACACAGGGGAGCTTCCAAAACCTGGCAGACAGACAGGACAGGAGTCTGGAGAGATGAATTCAGTCAGACTCTGCTTTTCTGCAGAACCTCATCAATATTCTGCCAGGTATTTATTAAAAATAGGCCCTCTGCTGGGTTGAGTTGATTTCCACCTGAGTCTGTCGGAAAATGCCAAAGGGACACTCAGAGTGCTGCAAGTGCCAAACAAAAGCCTTCTCCCCCTTCCTTAAAACTCTTGCATGATCCAATCCTTTCTGCTTTTAGTTCCTGTTAGAAAATGTACAACATTCTCCCTGAAATCAGCCCTTCTTTTCCTGCTTCTCATGAGTGGATGAGAGGTGCTCGCCCGTGTTTTCTTCATCAAAGATAAAACTCGTGCACTCGTGGTGGGAAAGAGCTGAAATTTGAATCAAGTGTCAACATGAAGTCATTCAAAAGTAGCAGAAAATTAAACCTTATCACTTGCCAAAGGGTAAACTGCACTCAGGGTGGCTGCCAGACCATTTGCTGGGAGGGAACAACCCCACTCCCCACTTCAGGGGGCTTTTGTCCATGCATTTCCCAGAACTTTAACCACACTCATTTAAAAACTGATCAAGCTTGGAGGAGAAAAATGTCTTCTGATAGAATCTGCATGTCCTGAAAGGGAGAGGATAAAGACAGGGCATTGTAAGTTTCTGCCATTTACACAAAAAAGGTAAATCACTCTAATTCTTGGCTTTTGGTGTCTCGGTCAAAATAATATAGAAGGAAATCCCTGGGGGGAAAAGGAGAAATTCCTGGAGGGGAACCCCATATCCACCCCTGCCTACATCTCATCCATCCAAAAAGCTGCAATTGAGTGATTTATGGAAGAAATTCCTCCAAGTTTGGGAGCATGGTATGACAATTAGCTCACAAAAATTACCTTCCTAGGCTGAAAATACATGACCAGGCTCCTCAGTTTAAGGGCTTGCCTTTAAATACCCTGTAATTAAATACTCTGTAAACCCAAACTTTTGAAGGGAAACAATCTCTGTGATGAAAAAAAAAACCCACACAAACAGCTTTATCAAACTCACCTTAATTTTTTTGGTGCATTCATATCCACAGGACAATTAAGCCACGAAGAGCAGGCTCCAAAAATTCACACTTAACACTTGTAAACCTAAATAAAATATGTTTTCTCGTCTTAACATCGCCCAGGACCCCCTGAGAACTGCTGGGGTGTCACCAGACGTGCCAGAAAGCTCCACTCCATAAAAATGGAAGCTGGGATGAGGCAGCAGCAAATGCAACCACGTCACTGGAAAGCTGGCTCTCAAAAGGAATGCTTTTCCTTTATGCCAAGTCTCTCCCACCCAACCCTGCACTCAAAATCCCCCCAATGCCAACGGGATTACAAGAGAATTAAAGACTTGAAGGAAAAAGCCAAATTTACTCATTCCATTTTGGTTTTTTTAAGTGCATCACACAGTTCACATGAGATTTTTCACAGCTTAGTATCAACAGGCTGCAGGTCTTTTATTCCAACTCCAAGGCAGAGCTGAGCTCTATGGAAAATTTGCCCAAATGTAACATTCATTTCTATCATTTTCCACTTCTAGCAGTCAGGACCAACAAGGTAATCACCTGAAATGGGGAGAGAGGGAGGCTGAGAGGTTTTTTCACGTTCTGGTGCTGAATGAAAAGCACAGGGAGAGCCTTTCCAGCCTGTTGGAAATGAGAAGAGGGGAAATGAGGTCCAATTTTGGTGAGCAGGGAAGGAATGACAAGAAGGTCCTCGGGAGGCCCCAGTGTGTGGTTTTAAAATGCAGTCCCTGACAGCCCCCACCCAATGTATTCTCATTTATTTGCTGCTTATTAATCTGTAATAATCACACATTTACACTTCCTCCATCCCTCAGTTTGCCTTATCTGTCAACAGAACTGCAGAAATCCTCCTAAATCTGGGGGTTTTGGGGACAGTAACAGAGGCAACACGAGGAGATGTTACCAGAGCAGCCCCATGGCTGGCACTGAACTGAAAAGCAACAAGAAATGTAAAATATGAAATCAAAGGTCTCTCTACACAGCATTCTTTATAAAAAAAAAAAACAAACAAAGGGGAAGCTCTGAGATACCCAGAGGCTGCCCCATCTCCACACACAATTTCTCTGAGAACAAAAGGCACCTGTTGTGCCAAGAGATTCCAGTGATCCCAGAGTCGTCCTCACTTGCTGGGGTTTCATGAGGACCTGAATCCCAGAGAGCCCAGAGCGACTCCAGATGTGTGAACTGTGTGTTATTGAAGTGTCAAACCCCATCACATCTTTTAGCCTTTATTTACAGCAGCCTCCCAGTGTGTGAATGCAGAGCATTAAATAGAAATTAATACTCTGTTATACAGAGAGCAACATTAATACTTTATTAATAGTGCAGTTGTAAGAATTGCCCTTCCAATTCTGTCATTGGTGGTGGGCACAGAACAGCAGCAGCAGGTCAGAACATGAAGTGATTTAGCTACCTCTGGAAATCAAAGCACCCCCATATCATATTCTCCCTCCTCACTCTTCTTCTCTCCCTGCTTTTCAGCTCCCATAAATAAATAAACTCTTTTTCCCATTTATAAAGAATTTTAATTTATTCCCCCCCTCCTTGCAAAGACCCAAAAGCCTCTGGGATATTTCTCCTGGCAGGCCTGGAATGATGCAGCACTTTCATACATCATCAGAACAACAGCACATAAATGATGCAACCCCAGCTGAGGGGGGACAGAGTGCCCAGGCAGGAATATTCCAGGTGAGCACTTTGGGCAACACAAGGATTAATTCCTTGATGTGGGAACAAGCTCAGAGGGGAAAAAGAACACAGTTACAGTGCCCCAAACAATTACTGTGCTTAACAGGGTAATGCAATTATAATGTGTGTGTTTGCCTGGAAAATCCATCACCTGCTCTTGCCTGGGTGCTGGGAGATCATATAACTCATTCACCACTGACAGCCTCTTGAAGTTTATTAGCTTGCATTTCACAGCCTGCTTTATATATAAAAAAATATATCTGGAATAAGCTAATAGCCCAATCTGTTTGTTTAAAGCTACAGAAACCTGCAGATTACATGAACACACGGAGATGAAATGACATCCTGATCCTTATCTCACTCATTTAACAGCTGGGACAATGCCTTCATCTATTTCTGCAGAGTTCCACCACTGGAAGGCTGCAGTTAGTCCTGTCATTAATAATGTTTGTGCCACTGCAAGGGTGAATAATCACCAATTTTCTTCAACCCATCTACCACCCACCCCCAACTGCTGCCATCCCAACAATTAGGAAATTAGGAGGTCCCAACAAATACACAATTAGGAAGTGCTGCATCACATAAACCAGTCCAGACACCCAGTAATAATGGAAATTGGGATTTTTCCAGAGCCCTGCACACCACAGATCCCAAGGCTTTGGGGGAATTCCATCAGGAAACCTCCCCCCAGAGTTTCTACACTTGCATTTTCTGGTGGTTGTAGCTTCAGTTCTTCTCCTGCCCATCCCAGGATTCTGAGTGCTCCTGGTTTTGGCAGCCTCTAATTCCTCACTCCCCACTTTCCCCTGTCAGCTTTTTGGGAAGCCCAGAGTTTGGAGGTCACCAAGCTGAGGGCTCCTCCAGGAGAAGAACAGACCACACAGGGTCAGGATTGTCCCTCCTGGGCTGGGACATCAAATGGTCAGGACATTGGAAGGAGAAGCAGGAAAGGCTTTCTGATTTCTGACCACAGGATGGGGGAGGATAAAACCAGAATATTCCAAGTGGAGGAGGAATGAATGGAGATGGAGAAGCTTGGTGCCCATCCCAGCCCGTGTGAGAGGCACAGCAACACCAAACAGGGATGAGGGGGGATCAGGAAGCCCAGCTGGAGAATTCCACTGCCTGGGAACACAGATCTGTGGTCAGAACATTGCCAGTGGTGGTAAACTGCTCCTGTTCTGCTCCCTCCAGGGCATGCCTGACTTTTTCTTTGTGCTCAGAACAGTGGTTCTCCTCATTCCCAAAGAATAAAGCCATGGCAGGAAGGGATCTGGGAGGCTCTTTCAACTCTTCCACTGCCTTCAGTGATCTCCCTTTGAACTCCTGGCTTCTCCTGATAAACAGGTTGCTCAGATAAAAACTAATTCTTGACATTTAAGCAGCTGAGAGGAAAAAAATCCCTCAGCATTGCATGTTACTTTCAGAGCCTGAAAAAGAAAAGGGGATTTAATTCCACTGTGCAGTGACAAGTTTCACTTTGAGTTCCATCCCCCAAAGTAATTTCAAATCACTTTACAAGCTTTAATAAAGGCACAATGCTAAAGAGATTTCGTCTCCTCTAATTATTTTTAAATCCACTTTTACACAAAACACTTTCAATTTTGTAACCTAGTTTTTCCCTCCCTCCCCACCCCTTTTTAAACTTTCATCATAAGCTATTATTCAATTTGCTTCCTGATATGCTTGCAAAGGTCTTTTCCTTTTGGGTCATTAATTTCCAAGGAAAGTGGTGAAATTACTCACACACATAAATTTTGTCACATACGGACACTAAATAGAAATTGGCCAGCAATTTTATATTAAAACTCAAATTTGATTAAAGCATCATGTGCAGATCTTAATGAGACCTGCTGAGTATTGAGCACCCTGGCCCTAAATCCATTTTCTACATACTTATCCAAAATGGTGCAGGTAATACTTTATTTCTTCATGTTGCTTCATGGGAGCCCCCAAAATGGCACTACCTCAAAACTTTTTGGGGAAAAATCACTTATCCGTGCCCTGATGTGGTTTCTCTGCTCTGGAATTGTGTATATGGAGGATTCCAGGTGAAAATTCCACTGCATCGTTTGTGGAGGCACAAGACACTCTGCATTATGGCTTTCAGTAAAGTCTGTATATATATATATATATATATATGTATATTTAAAAGAAAGCATGTTTTAACATGCTTGGAAGGAAAAACATCTATTCAAGTCCTCTGGATTCTATTTGAGAACTGCAGATACAGGGAAAACATTCTGAAAGCTCGTGGCAACTCGGTCCTAAATGACTTTACCACCCGTGCAAAGCACAAGGATGGGCTGCCAGTGACCTTTTTAGTCAGAATTGTTCAAGAAAATGCTATTTAATGAATTAATATTAACAGCACAGAGACTAACAGACTGTGCAGAGCTTTGGGAATAGAGCAGGGCTCTCTTCTAGATTTAAAATTTAGCAAATTGCCAGTGCAGTCATGGAAAACTGTAATTTAACTTCCTAACACCATCTGTAGGAGAGGTGCTTTTATAGCCAAGGCCTGATAAAGAGCTGAGCCTGAGAAACAACAGCAACACAAACACACATACACACCTCATTTTAGGTCTGGAGGGAAGGGGAACACTCAAGTTAATGACACAAATAAGTAAACACAGAGCTGTTTGCTCTGCTCACCTGGTTAGAAACACCACACAGACCCAAGAGCCACAGCAGGACCCACCCTGGGTTTCCAGTCTTTATGACAAGTATGGGCTGGCAGCCAAAAAAATAACCCAGGATCCAACCCAGTGTCTATTCCCAGATCTGCATCCACTCAGAGGCAGCAAAAGACATGGATATCCTATTTTTAATAATCAGGAGGGTCAGTGAGGGCTTCAGACACCCAGGAGTAAATCAAATCCTCCTTCCTGGACCTTTCTCCAGTCCAAATTTAGATGATTGCTGTAGGGATTCACTTGTGTGCAGACTTGGAACTTTGATCAGAGGAAATCTGATTTTCTTCCTGAGGGCTTTTCTTACAAAGTTTGAATGTAACTCCTGGAAAGGTGGGGAATCACCATTTTTAATGAACCCAGGGTGCATTAGTTAAGTTTGCACAGAAACACTGGATGCTCTTTAGATTGAGGTACTACAGAAACAACAGTAAATGGTTTTTTCCTGGTTTTCCTGCCAGTAAAGGCAGTGCTATCCATATCTGCAATTCAGGGGCTTGGCCAATACCAGGCTACACTGATTGAACCACTTAAATCCAGAAGGAGTCAGATCCAGAAGGAATCAGAGAGATTTATATTCAGTTCTTTGCTCTTTTTTTTCCCCCTCTTTCTTTCCTAATGTTTTTAAGCTTTGCAAGCAGTTTCTCAGTCTCTCCTTTCCAGAAGAAGCAACACAGAGTGATTTTCCCTGGGCACATGATGTCACACCTGGCTGTATTAACCACACTGGTTTCTTTTTGGAAGGCACCTCGGTGTGACAATAAAGGTGTGACACACATTAGTCACAGGCTGGTGAGGCAATGCCCTTCCTGCCTCCTCCAGCCCACTCAAAACAACAAAAAAACCTCAACAGAGAAGATAACAACTTCACCCGGGATGGTTGATGCAGTCAAGTGAAAAGGATTGTTTGACCCGGCCACCCAAATCAGGCTGTCACGGCTGGAAACAGAGCTGGGTATTCCAGCAGCTTCACTTCATCACTTTCCAGCAGCTGTGACCTGAGCGTTTCGGGTCGGAGGGATGAAAGACACAGCAGTTCAGCGTCAGAAAAGCAAGTTCAAGAGGGGCAGGGAGAGGATGCAGCTCAGTCCTCACACCAAAGTGCTGCGTTCTTTTGAGGGCGCTGTTTAAAGAAGCAGCTTCGGTAAATTGTCATCCTTTCAGATGTCCTGCATGAAGCACAGGGTCCCTAATAATGGCTGGATAAAATGACTTGATAAAGGCATTTCAGCCCCCTCAGGTGCCTGCATTGCTGGTCTGACACCAAATGTGCACCCCCCCTTCTTGTAAAACATTAATGCAGTCAAGGCTCCCAACACCTCTTTGTTGCAGGGAAGCATTAGCAGAACTCTGCAGGTGGAGAATGGAGGCAAAGAAAACGTGGAAATAACGTCTCTGATACCCAGAAATGTTTGGCAGAGCTGAAAATTATTTGGAGACCACCTATGATTCAGCTGGATTCCTGGAATGGGGATTGCTCTTCTCCCATAAAGCAAAGGGAGAAACCCCCAGAACAACACTGCAGTTCTGACTCCAAACTTGTGCAAAACACAAAGGAAGAACCCAATTACAAGGGGTAAACATTGCAAACCACATGCAGATTAAACTATTCCTTCAGCAGCTTTCCTGCTCCAGGACACAAGGCAGGACAAATTTCCTCAAAGCCACTTCATTGCCCAGGGGAATTTCCCAGCAAGGAGACACTCCCAGCCCACCTCAGCACCGAGGTGCTTTAAACTGAGTGAACCAGCACTGAAAGAAGAGTAAACCAAACTGAATTACCCTGCTCTCCCCATGAGTGGGAGCACAAAACCACCTATTAGTTGATGTCATTACCCTGTGGGGTTTTTTTTCATCGAGTGTTTGAGTCTGAGAGGTATAAAAGGGATTAAATCCCTTCCAACACACCAAGTTGCCAAATAGCAGGTTCCAGTGCAGGCCAAGTGGGTGAAAACCTTAATATTGGCTCTGGGATGGTGCCAAATCAAAACAAGAAATCTCAAATAAACAATCTATGAGGCTTTCTGGTTCTACTCCCCAGGAACCAAGTGATGGTTTAAATCACCTCACCCCGATGGAGCTGCAATAACAGCAAGACAGGAATGAAGCAAGCCCTGCTTTAATGGCAGAGGGTTTGGATAATTCACACAGAGCCTGCCTGGGCTCCCCAGAGATGTCACACACAACCAAAGGGCAGGTCTGGAAGGGGCACAGGCAGCAGATTTTCATTGCTGGCATCCCTGTTGCGCTGGGGAGGGAGGGCAGCCTGGTTGTTAACATCCTACTTCCTACAGGGTAAGCTTAATTAACACACAAAATGTCAAAAGCCAGGATGAAATACGATATCCCTGGGGGGAATTGCAGTGAATTAAGCACAGCAGCAACCCAGGAGTGGGCTTGAACCCTCCACTGGAAGAAGATTAGAACTATTGAGTGGGAAGTGGCTGTGCTGAGCTGCGGGTGTGACTGCACCCCTCGGCTCTTCTGCACATCATCCATGTGATGAGCACATGAGAAGCCTGAAATACCCTACAAAGTGTGGTACAAAGCCACCCCTGTGCCCCCCCAAGGGCGACAGAGAGAGAGACACTGCCACAAACACCGAGCTCTGCAGCCTTGGGGGTTTCAGCTTGATGTTTGAAGCTCGGTCAGATCAGAGCAGAGTTTCCACTGCGAGAATTAGTGGTGTGTCTTTTGAGTCGCTGGTGCTTCTGAGCACAGAAGGTGGTTTGAATTCAGCAAGGATGCTCCCAGAGCCCAGCTAAGGCAATGCCAAACCCTGAACTGATGTTCACCTGCATTCCCATTTCACTGGCTGGATGCTCACAGGGAAAAACCTGGGAAAGCAGCAGCAGAACCTCCCCAGAGAAGTACAGGTGTCTGCAGAGGATTGTGTTCCTCATTCTCCTATTTAGGATGGGGTTTTGTTTTTTATTTTTGAAGCAGGACTGTGCCATTCCCATGGGAGATGCAGATGGATTGTGTGATACCCACTCCCTGATTGTTCAAACTGCTGAATATCTGCCACATTCCATAGGGAAAAAAACCCCACCAACTGATGCTGGGGAGGAATCCCAGTGAATCCAGTGGTGTTATTTTAATGGATTAATTCAACACATTGTTTCTGTGAGCAGAATTTTTGATCCTCCTTTTATTTTCTAGCACTGTAGGCTGGAAATCCTCCCCCATCTAGGGGGGGATGCCACCAAACCAACCAAGGGACGTGGCTGCTGACGAGAGGATGATCAAACCCTCCCCAACGTCCATTTCTCCTTCCAAAACCCCCCAAGAAGCTTGTAAATGGCCCAGCCAAATATTGAGACGTGGAGTGTTTTCAGATTTTGTAAGGTTAAAATCAGAGGAAAGGGCCTTCATCCATTCTGGGTTCTCTTGGGCCAGTGGCATCCTAATGTGTTCCGTGGTTGCCATGGCACAACAGAGCAGTTAACACCTGAATTCTCATCACTGCCAACCTGAATTGAATTCAGATTTGTAATATCCCCCCAGCAATTCACTGCAGAGAATGACTGACATTGCTTAACACTAACAGGAAAAAAAAAAATCAAATTACTGTTTAGTACTGTCTAATTCCACGGGGAAAAATTGCATCAAGATGGATACATCTGACATCCATTTTATTAATCAGACTATTTTTAGTAGATAAACCAGTCAAGAAAACAGCAGGAGTTTAATAAAGTATACATTAGTAGTACAATTATGGAGTAGTTGCAGCAGACTGTTCCCTCTGATAGCGAGCAGTAGGAAACATTGTTCAGCTGGAACACAATCTTGCAATGCAGTATTTAAGTGAATAATAAATTTCATGGGGAGTTAGCCTGTAGGTTAAATTCTGCAAAGCAGCTCTTGAAAAAGTCAGGGAATGTTCTGATATATTTCCATTTTCCATCCAGCCTTTCAGTATCGCATTTACCAGGGAAGGATCTTAAAATCATAAAGGGTTTCATAATGTTCCTCCTGCATAAGGAATTATTAATATCCCTACTTTGCAGATGGAGATACAGTCGAGATGTTATGACTTAGTCAAGTGAAGGCAGAGTCAGGATCTGAGCCTGTGTGTCCAGAGCTCCTCTCAGCTTGTGTGAACAATTCCTGTTCTACACACTGAGGCTTAAATGCCCCAGATGATGCATCACAAGAGGCTAAAAATACAAAAATACATCAAGCATTTTCTTCAGTTGAAAAGCAGACCATTACACACCCCTGTCTGAAAGTCCATTTCAGTATTAGACACCTTTTTACCTACTGAAGTATTCCCAGAGTCCTCAAACCTGTCAAAATACCAACCATGTGACAGCGTAGATAATTTATAATTAAGATACTTTCAACTCCCAGATGGCCAGCTGGGCCCTGGCTGAGAGGTTTAATAAATCTGGTGCTAATAATGAATATCCCTCCATCAGCATCAGCTGCTGCTGGATCCAGACCCTCTGAACTCAAACACCCAGCAGGTGCACAAGATGTTTGTATGGGATGGAACAAGCAGGAGCTGCTCTGGCTGTGACATCTCACTCCACTCACTGCCTTTTGTCTGCTCGCTTTGGGAGCTGCTCACTGCAATTACTGAGCCTCAGAAAAATATCAATTTTGTGTAGCAACGCTGTTGGCCGCCGTGTTTTGTTCCCAAATAACTTCCAGGCGCTGCATTTGCCACTGGATATGTGCCCATGGCAGCAATAAAGTGTCAGCCAGGACGGGGACTGACCACTTTGCATCTCTGTAGATGCCTTTTTTATTTGTTTGTTTTGGGTGTTTTGACATCCTGCCATCTCCATCGATGTGATCAAGTGATAATAACGCTCCAAGCAGCTTTTTTTTCCCCTTCCTGCAGCCTCAGGAGTTATCTCAGCATCAGTGGCAGCTCTGCTTCGATTCTTCCCTCCCAGTTTTTCATTATTCACCACTTTGTTGGACTTCCCATAAAGATCCATCCAGGGCACAGCTCCAGCTGAAGGGCTGGCATAATAATAAAAGTGCTGGATCTGAAATCCAGTGGGAATTAAACATTCCCAACATTTCCCATGGAAATGTTGGGATCCTCAGGTGTCCATGTGCCCTTTCATGTGGCCAGCACAGCCAAGGAGGACCCACAGAAGCACAAAGAGGGGAAATTAATAAAATACAGGAATTAAATCAATCCATACCTACCCAGGTAGTGCCCAAATAAGGCTGTCAGCCTTTAGGTGTGTGACTGGAGAAGTGGAAGGTGTCCCTGCCCATGGCAGGGGGTGGAATGGGATGGGTTTTAGGGTTCCTTCCAACCTAAACCAGAGGAATTCCCTGGAGAGCCCTGCAGGTTTCTGTTCTGGGAGGCTGCTTTGTGTGGTTCCATAAATTTCAGCCAACCTGGACAAAGCTGCTCCACACAAGCATTTACAGAGCTGTGGCCTTCACCTGGACCTGTGGATGTGGAACTTCCCAGCTCCAGCCTCTCTGCTGAGCTCCAAGGGAAGAGCATCCATCCCCAGGCTGGCTGGAAAGCAGAGCAGGAGCCACACACGTGTTCCCAGTGCAGGTTTAGCTGATCTACAAGTTACAAATCAATGCTGATCCTTCAGCTCTACAGGATTTCCTTCCTGTGACCCGTTTTCCCTGCTCCATTTCCCCCCAAGGCACTGAACTCGCAGTTCAAAGATGACCCTGTTGTTCTTCCCGCTGGTTTCACCACTTGTTTCTCTTCCCTGCTCCTTATTTTCCTACTTTGACAGTGAGTCCTGAGCAAAACTGCATTTATTCTACACACTCAGCCTGTCCTGATTAGTGGGACACCTTCTCAGCACTCAGCAGAGAGAAAACTGCTGCTTCTTCTTCTACTACTATTAATAATGAGGGTTTATTTCCATTTTCCTCTGTACCAAGAGGTGGCTCAAATGCAGCCTGTGATTAATTCAGGTTTATGTGTAACTCAACTGTTTGGGTTTTTTTTTAAATTAATTTGCCACATGGAGGTTTTGAGATTAGAGAGCTGTGAAAAGGCGTGCTGGTGTTCCACAAAACCCTCCCCAAAAAAACCAGGCAGACCTTTGCCCAAGCACCAAATCTGTTCTCCCAGAAGTTCCAGAAGTTTGACTTCATTGAGAGCTGTGCATCCCAGGTCTGGAGAGGTGATCAAATCACCGCAGGAAGATGGACCTGACAGAAGCAGCTTCATGTAAAAACTCAGAATTAAGCAAAAGGGGGAGTGGTGCAGTGACAGGGTGATGGATGAGAAAAAAGCCCCTTCCAGTGATCACTTTGATAATAAGGAATCTCTGAGTGCTGGGCACCAGCAGAAAGTGATGTCAATTCAAGACAGAGCATGACCTTGTGGAGTGCAGGGTGACAGCTCTGAGTGGAGTGACAGCTCTGCAGGCTGTGGCTGTCGTGGGCTGACACCAGGAAATACAGATAATGGCACAGCTGCTTGATCCCTGGGGGAGCTGCTCTGGGCTCTTCAGCTCAGAACAGACCCTGGTGAGGGGAAAAAAAAACCCACAGGGCTCACCTGGAGAAAAGTCAACTCTTGCTGTTGCTAAAATGCAGTAATTGGGTTCATGCTACCCAAACACGTCCCAGTCTTAAATTCAGCAAAGACAAACTGCAAGGTGGTTGAATTCAATTAGGATTCCATGCCTGGCCCCACACTTATTTTTATTTGTGTTGAAGAGACTTCAACAAGGGTTCATAGTTCTGTTGCAAGCAAAAAACAAGTTTGTATGCAAGGGGCTGGCAGAGAGGGGGAAAGAATAACTGTTAATCAAATGTAATCACCACAATCAGAGCTGTTCCAAAATATGGGGAAAGGCAAGACAGTTCAAGCTGGATTTCTCAGGATATCCTGTCTGGGAAAACAGAATCATCTTGGTTTTTGAGCAAGAGGTGGGATACAAGGAGCAGAAGTGATTTCTCCAAGCTCATCCAGGGATTCTGTCAGTTTGGATCTGATCCTTTGGACCAGGCAGGCAACAAATCATTGCAAGGGAGGGAAATAAAGATTATTGAAAGGCAATTTAAAGCCACAGCAGCCTGGGCAGGTGGCCTTTGGGATGCCACCAAAAGCAAGACCAACAGCATTCCAAAACCTTTGAGAAGACCCACAAGATGCAGTTTTAGCTTTCCTGCAAAGTCACTGATTAGGAAAATCAGTGTAAACTCACTAATGATTAAAACCAATGGAAAAGTGTTGATGATTAAAATCAGTGTAAAATCACTAATTAATAAAATCTGAGTAAAATCTCTGATAAGTAAAATGACTGCAAAAGTGCCACCGATTAAAATCAGTGTAAAATCACTGATTATTAAAATCAGTGTAAACTCACTTATGATTAAAATCAATGCAAAAGTGCTAATGTATAAAACCAATGAAAAATCAATGTAAAAGTGCTAATCATTAAAATCAGTCTAAACTCACTAATGATTAAAATCAATGTAAACCCACTAATGATTAAAAGCATTGTACAGTCACTAATCAGTAAAATCAGTGTAACATCACTAATGATTAACATCAGTGTAAAATAACTATCAAAATCCAGATAAAAATCACCAGTTATTAAAATCCTTGTAAACCCACTAATGACTAAAATCAGTGTAAAATCACTAGTGGCACTGAAATTGTTTCTACCTTATTGAATAATTCCATTTACAACAGAGCTGTGTCCCTAGGTGTGATAATTTGCTTTTTCCAAGCAGGTGTAAAGCACCAGAAAGGAAGACATTGCATATGAACCAGATGAAAGAAAAAGACTTTTTATTTTTTTATAATAATAATGAAAAGGAGTAAAAATATGTGAGCAAATGTACAGAATAAGCTGCATGCTGTAATTTAGGAGAGCCCTACGCCTTTCACACTTGCCAGTAAAAAAGAGACAATTACAGATCCAAGGGGATGTGAGAATGTGCCTTAAACTCCTTGTTCTACATGGATTAAAAGTTCCACGAGAAAGGAAAACTCTCGAGGGTTTGTTGATGCAACAAATGCTTTGATGGCATTTCAGAAAACAGGCTGTTTACCTCAAAGCACTTGTATTATTTCACATTCAGTTATTATCTACCTTTCTGTTTGAAAATGTCCTCCAAGCCCTCAGAGGAAACAAATGGAGTTTCTCCAAGTGGCAGCTGCTTTTAATAAAAGAAATTCTGCTGTGCAATGAGCAAGACCACAAATATCTATAATTAGCAGCTTCTGCTGAAATAATTAAACACTGGAATTTCCAATTCACAGAGCCCCAACTGCTTCCACGTTATATTACAGGTGCACCCCAGGAATGGAGCTGCTGGGAAAACAGCTTTATGAAAAAAGTAGATGTTTTAAGAAGGGTTATTTCTCCCCAAACTGGATTAAAAATTGAGATTTTTTTAATTATTTTTTTTATTATTTTTAATAAGGGCATGCTGGTCTAAGAGAGACAAAACCTGCTCCACAACCAACTTACTGCATTTAAGGAATTTAAGCTGCTACTTTCTCCTAAATAACAGAAGATATTAAATTAAGAGAAGATTTTCTGGTCACTTTTCCCCCATATTTCTCTTCCTCCAAATTAGCCACAAATGGCAAATAAGGCTTGGAGCAACTGCTGCTGGTGCTTTTAAAGGCCCTCACACCTCTCCTGGCAGGGACAGCTATTTGAGACAAAATGAAGATTGACAAAGTTTACAAAAAGAGTAAAATCACCTCCATTTCAAACAGGTGAGGTTGAGGCCAGTTCCAGTTTGTGACTGTGGATGGAATCAAGAAACAATAGCAGGGTCAGACAAAGTTTAGCAAATAGCTGAGTCTTTAAGGTCCCTTCTTCCAGCACTAAGAATTCAAATTATTATGAATTTAAGGCCTCCTTTTATGCCTGAATAAGAAACTCGGGGGTGGCACTGACAGCAGCCACCAGCAGAGCTAAGGAGCTGTCCCCAGGTTAACCCAGCCCTGCCCAGCAGGTAATTACTGCAGCTGCCACATTCTGCCTGGGCTGAAAATGTCCTTTTATGATCACTCTGTGTGTAAGAAAGGGGGCATTTTGACAGCAGCAAGGGCTGAAATCCAGTTTTACTGTCACGCTGGTGCCACCAAAGTTCAGCCTGGGAAGAAAATGGCACGGGAATAAAAATGTCCCTCCCTGCTGTAAACCCAGAGATCCATAGAAATTACTCCAAAATGCCCAGAAAATTTAGTGGGTCTAGTTTTCTCTGATCAAATGGAATAGTTGAATTATATCCCTGCTGTAGAAATCAAAGAAATCTTCATCTTCCTTTCAGTTGGTGCAGCACACAATCCCTTTCCCAGCTGGCATTGAAAGAGCACACTCCATTCACACCAACCAAATGAAATAAAGCATTTTTCACTTTAAGCATTCAAACAAGTCCCTAAATAAAAAGCTGTTGGGAGGTTGCTTGAAAAATGTTGAGCCTGTGCCTGAAGGAAACGTACAGGGTGGAAAAAAACAATCCCAAACTCTTCATCTCGAGTTTTACACTTTAAAACAAACAAACACCAAACCCTAAACATTTTAAATATTAAATAATTATTATAATATTACATGTTAAATGAAGGTGCCTCACCAGTAAGCAGGTTAAATAGATTGAAACAACTCGTGTAAATAGATTGGACTGCAGATAATTTGGCTGTGTTAGGTATTTGTCAGCTATAATCCAGTTACAATCCCATTTCTGTCCAAAGGTGTGATTACATCCCTCTGTTCCCATCTATCCTCCTTTCCTACACAGGAAAACTCTTGAATTTAGAGGCACTTGGGTCTCCACACAATTGATCATCCAAGAACACTGCAGGTATTTTTTTTTCCTCCCATGAAACCCCCCTGCTGCCCCAGTGCTCTGTCTGATAGGAATGGTTCTGTTCTAACCCAGAACTACATTTCTTCCTAAATGCTTGTTTAATGCTCCCCGTTTTCAATCATCCTCCCTCAGGCAGGAGATGTTTCAGAAGGCTCTCAAAACCTCCCTGGCAGTTTGTGTGTTGTGTTGTCACAGAGATCTGGTTCGAAAAATAAAACCAAAAACTTGAGAATTCCAGGATGGTTTGGGCTGGAAGGGATTAAAGCCCATCCTGTCCCACCCCCTGCCATGGGAAGGGACACCTGGTTACTCCAACCTGGCCTTGGACACTTCCAGGGATCCAGAGGAGCCACAGCTCTTCTGAGCAATCTGTGCCAGGGCCCCCCCACCCTTGCCATAAATACACAGAATTTCCACTCATCGACACATTGTTTGTGTGAAACCTCCTCTCCTACCTAGCAGCTTTATTAAAATCAACACCAGCACACCTCAGATGATCCTGGTGTTGAGAAGTGTGGCTGGAAATGTGGGATAACAGAGCTAAATCTTTGTTTCACTGTCCCAGCTTCCCAGGTGTGTGTCAGACGTGGCTTTGCTGGGTCCATAAGGATTTCTTCCAGACAGGGGCAGCTTTTGTGTTTCTCTACTGTGGCTCTCAGCAAGCAGCTTTTTAATTTAATTTCACCCCCTAGTTCTCATCTTTGGATGGAAATATATAGATTAATTTCCTGTATTTATGGCAGAGCTGTGAATAACCACGTGGGAACAGGCAGCATAAAAACTCAGCAACTTCCAAGCTCAGTATAATAATACCCTGAGCAGCAATACCTCAGTGGCAGAATAACCTCAACCTTCCTCCCCCTCCTCCCCCTGATTTAGCTATAAAAATGCTTTTGTGTATTGTTGCCTTGGGGAAGGTGATGGCTTGAGGAGACTGAAAGGGATATAAACTCTCCATCTTCGCAGCGTGAACCAATTATTGGGAGATAAAAAGAGAAATCTGCAGGTAATTTGCCCACCCCTCACCTGTGTTACAGGAATAACAGCACTGCTGCTCCTCCCAGCTCAGCATTAAGAGGATAAACACGTGGGAAAGCCTTGAGAGTATCAGGCAGAGATTTGGGAGCTGTGGAGGGGCAGTCAGGGGTTATTGAGGGGTTTTTGGGGGGTTTCATCATCCACCACTGGCCGTGCCTGCAGGAAGGGGCTGGGGAGCCTCTTGTTCTGCTCCAGAGTGGCACATCTTACCAAGGGTCTGCTTTTAGCACTTACCAGCTCTGACTCTGAAAGGTGAAATAAAATAAATTTAAAAAAAAAGAACAACTTCTCAAACATTCATTATGTTGTTGGTCCACAGGAGGTGCCTCCGTGTGGAATCATGGAATGGTTTGAGCTGGGAGGGACATTAAAATCATTTCATTCCACTCCCTGCCACGGGCAAGGACATCTTCCACCAGCCCAGGCTGCTCCAGCCTGGCCTTGGACACTCCCAGGGATCCAGAGGCAGCCACAGCTCCTCTGGGAATTCCATCCCAGCCCCTCCTCACCTTCACAGGGAAGAATTTCTCCCCACCTAACCCTGCCCTCTGGGAGTAGGAAGGAACATGTTGGAGGGATAAGAAACAAAAGCTGCTGCTTTTCACCTTGAAGGGAACCAGTCTGGTTGTTGAGAGCTGTTTTTTACCCGTTCCCCAGCTGAGAGCTGGCAGGGCAACATTTTAGGCTGGTTTCAGGACTAACTGTGGCAGATTTACAAGGGAGATACCAACGAGACCTTAACTGTAGAATTGTTAATGCATTGCTCCAGTAACCCCAGGAACAGCCAGTGATTTTTATTGGAACATACATATTTCTTCAAGACAGCCCATGACATTTTATCAGATTTGCTCCTGTATGGAAAGTTTTCATATTATAACTAAGCCATTTTACTGTTGCTGTGGTAACTACAGTTTAAAAAGGTAACAGCAGAATAAATGCAATTGCTATGTAAAACCTCCAGCCAAGTTTTCTTTATTATCTGAACAAGGCGAGAGTGGGTCTAGAAATATAAATAAATTAAAAATCAACAGCAGTACCAGCTGGACATCCAAAATTAAAACTCAGCCTTTCTATTCTCCGTCCAGCATTAACAGCCTGCCTGCCACTTGATTTTTATTGGACTACTGTTAACTGCTGCTGTTTGTGCTTTTGAAATCATCACCTGTTTTCTTCATGCTGGGAGACCCAAACTTCTTTCAACCCCAGAACTTCCCAAACCGTCGGGTCAGAGATTTCCCGGAGCTGACTGATGTTTGATGCTGCTTTGCTTTGAGGAAGCTACACTCACCTCAGCATAATATCCTCTGGCTCGTTTTTATTTAAAAATACACTCTGCTCTGCAGTTGTTCTGAGTTTCCATTCCCAAAATCTCAAACCACTGCACGACACAGGATGAAATGCCGTGCGTGAACTCCCGGCTTCGTCGCCGTGAGTTGAGGGGTTTTTCCCATCACCTTCAGCGGGGCCAATATTTCCCAAACTTCCCAATGCAAAAGAAATACCTTAAAAGTGCAGAAATCCTGTGATTTTTATCCCGAGTCTAGCAGCAAGGTGTGGGAGACAACATGGAATATATGCAGTGGAAACATCAATCTCAGCAAAGCAGACCTTGTGCAGCAGTTGAAGTTTTGAGAATTCTCCTCTGAAATAGGGCAGTGCTTCAGTGCATTACCTACTGCTGGTGTTAAAACGTGGTGTTAATAGTGACAGGCAGAGCTGCCCTCTTAGAAAATGTTCAAATCAGACCCAGAAGCGAGGCTGGAATCAGTTTCAGAATCACTCCTGCCCTCATCCAGCAGAATTTATCCTGCGGCGTTAAGTTTGAGGAGGGAAAGCTGTTGAACAGCAGCACCCACTGGAACCAACATCCCCTCCTTTAATCGAGGAGAATAACACCCATAAATCATTGGGTATTTTAACTTGCTCAGTAATGGTGCTTGCAGTCAATGCACATCATTTTACGGCCCTTCCACGTGCAGATGGATTTTTCTGAACGCGGGCGACCATAAATATTGCACGGAGGGCTCTCAGACTGCTCCCACTTCCACGAGATGAGCTGCTGCACGTGGTTATACACCAAGAGCTGCACAGTAAAGCCCTCAAGGCAAACAGTGCCAGGTGCCAAATTCAGCCCAGGCTTCGTGTTTTCAAGCTGTCGTTTCGCCCTCGGATCCGTGGGACCTCCTTGGCCGGGTTTGCCCACGTGGCCAGCAATGACACGAGTTGATTGCTCACAGTGGCTGAAATGATGCATGAGGCTGTGGGAACGAGCCCTTGGAAAGGTCATGGACTCCTCATTATCCCTTTGCTGCCTTTTGTTTCCGTGCTGTGCCCTTTCTCACCTGGAGAAAGGTGCTCCCGAGCGTTAATGCCCCAACTGTTGGGGGTAATTAATGAGGGGGGCAGAACAAACACCACCTGAGCCAGGTCAAGGAGTGCCACTTGGACACCTAAGGAAGAGAGGAAGCAGCAGAACGACACAAAGGACCCAAACACACGGCCAGGAAAGGGTGGAATGTGGAAGAGCTGGAAGTGCTGGGAATGCTGCCTGTGGCTGGGATTGGGTTACACTCTGGAGTCACCTCCCGGCAACGATGCTGGAAAGCAGCTGGGCTGGAGGTCTGAGGCTCTCCATGGGCAGTTAGACCCTGCCTTCAGGCACCACATGAGCACAGAGTGGTGTCTGAAAGCATTTGTGGCTCATTTGCCTCTTGCCTTCTGCCTTCTGACCGTCAGCAAGATTGACACTGGAAGGTTCTCCTGCAGATCCCGTTGCTCCCAGACTTTGCCACTGCCTGCAAACCGCTCTCAGGAGCTCAGCTGACAAGAACAAAAGCACTCATTTGTTTCTCTTCACCCTTTCACCCACGTGTCCACACCCAGTTTGCAAAAAAAGGATGGTTAGAAATAACACAACCTTTAATATTTTAGATTTTTTTGGCGTCCTCAGTGAACCACTTGAGCTCCTCGAGCGTCACCTCCCACACCCCACCAGCTCTGTGATTAACACCACAGTGCTGAGTCTTGGAGGCAAAAGGCTTGGCTGGTTCTGACAAACAGAAGCAAAACTCTCTCTCTCTCTGTGCTTACAAGGTGTTAGTGATGCTGAGACAACAGGACCCCTCCACGGCTCGCACAGGCACCCACAAGAGCTGCCACTGCCACTTTTTGGGATTATAAGTGCCAGGAAACGCTGCTCTAAGTTGGAAATCCACCTGCCAGGCAGGCAGGTGACCTGGTGGGAAGGATTCAAAGCAGAAAAAAACCGTCCCCAGTGTCTTTTTTAGGAGGTGTTTTGGGCAAGGGCACAGAGCAAGAGGACAAGGGGGAATGGCTTTCAAACTGCAAGAGGTTTGGCTTGGATTTAAAGAAGAAATTCTTCCCTGTGAGGGTGAGGAGGGGCTGGGATGGAGTTCCCAGAGAAGCTGTGGATGCCTCTGGATCCCTGGAAGTGCCCAAGGCCAGGCTGGAGCAACCTGGGCTGGTGGGAGATGTCCCTGCCCACAGCAGGGGGTGGCACTGGATGAGTTTTAAGGTCCCTCCCAACCCAAATCGGCCTGGGATTCCATGATTTTATCCAGCCACACCATCAACTTGCCCTTACTGGACAATTAAACTTCATTAAAGCAGCTCTTCCCCAGGACCCTTCCAGGTGTCACCAGGTGACACTGGGACCACGAGTTTCATGAGGAAAACTGCCTCAGCTTGATGCTCCTTCACAGTTCACTGGTCATTTATGCTGGAGCACAATGGAAATTGCTTTTAATTTGGCAGCAGTTCAGATGCTCTTTGTCTTGAGGTGTTAGCCCAAATCTCATGTACACCATGGTTTCTACATTAAAATGTACATGTATGTATGTGTATATGCCCACATATATAAATTTTAGATGTAAAAATATAAATAATATACAAATACATATAAAAATACTCTCTATATAAATATACATCTGTGTATATGTATATTGTATACATATATATGTGTAAGTAATATGTATATAATATGTATGTATAAACCCTATAATGTCAAAAAACAACTGTCTTAAATGGAGGGTTCTAAGCAACAGACCTTTCCCTCCACATTGCACAGTTCACACAAATCTATTTCAAGGGCCCAAAGCATCTCAGCATAGATATTATTTTATTTTCAATTTATTTTTGGTTTTGTTTTTTTGTTTTTCTATTTCTGCCCTGCAGAGAGAAGGACAATTTGACCTCAATGTGTAAGAAAAAGAAGCCACTAATAGAAAGTTTAGGTTTTAAATCAATCTTTCTTTCTTTTACTTTCTTTCCTTCCTCCCTTCCTTCCTTCTTTCTTTCTTTCTTAAATCTTTAAATCTTTCCTCAGATGAAGTTTGGAGAAATAACGCTAATTTCTGGTTCTCTCATCTACCCGATCAAATCAGACATTTTTTTAAAATAGAAACCATGAACTAAACAACTTCAAATGTCAAAATGTTTGCTTTGTGGCATTAGTGTATTGATTCTCACATCCTCTGACACAGGAAGAACACAATGCCATTGCCGGAGTGGAAAATTACATTTTCTGATTACTTTAAATGTCAATACGGTCAAAAATGCTGTGTCTGCTCTGGCGTCAAGCAGAGACACAATCTCCTCCTTCCTGTGCCTGGGGGCGTGCGAGGGGAGGGGGATCCCTGCTTTTGAGGCTGTCCAGTGGAATTAAAACAGCTGGAAAGATGGAGAGGCAGCTCTGAATGTCCCCGTCATTATTTGCTGAGCTCGAGCAGAAATCCATCAGCAGAAAGGAACTGAAGCAGGGAAGGGACAAACTCGGTGCTAAAGTAGATTAAACCCAAAAGAAAGGGTTGGTTGGAACTTGGAAGCGGACAAGGATGTTGGAAGGGAAGGAGATCCAAGTGTTTGCTGCCTTGGGACAGAGGGAAAGGAACCAGCAGAGACAGGAGAAATCCAGCTGCTGCTGCAGGTTCCAAACCCCACCCCAGCTATTGGCACTGGGATTTTTAGGTCAAAGATATCAACTTTCCTTTCCAGGGTCAACTTTGAACCCTTGAAACCCCATCAGGGTGCAACAGGATGTGGAGAACTAGCAAAGTATCCAGAACAGACTGTGTTGTGCTGGGGAAATGGGACATAATTCCATTTTTCAATTGCCTTCCCTGCCCTTTCTGATACTGTTATTGTAGAGGTTCAACCTCTATTTCCCACCAGAGAGGCTCCAGCACAGCTTCTCAACAAGCTGAGCTGGAATTTATTTCTTCCTCTCAAAAAAAAAAAAAAAAGATGCTTTTCGGTTTCAAACAAAAATGGGTTTGTCAACTGGACGGATTTGATAGTTAGATAAATGTGTTTTATCAACGGAATGGATTAGGCTGTTTGCATTTTGTCACCACAATCTCAATCTCTCCTGCCAATAAAACACATTCCATCAAAGCTTTAGGCCACCGTGCTAACAGACTGTGTTTTGTCAACAGCCTAAATCCATCCTGTCAACAAAATCCAGTCAGAAGGAAAATAACTCAATCTCATCTGTCAACATCAGCAGGAAAATCTGGGTGGTTGGTGCAGGGAAAACAGAACCAATCCCCACAGTGAAAAGTTCAGATTTTTCAGGCCGGAATAGGAAAACCACAAAGTGCCCATTGACTGAGAGTTGGTCAATGAAAACAGGGAGGAAATGAAACAATGCAGGAATATTCCCTGGTGTGCCTGGGAGGTGATGGAGCTGTGGGAGTGGCCAGGGAGAAGCCTGAGGTTTCTGTCACCCAGAAGGGAATTGCTGAGTTATGTATTTATTAAGAAAACTCAAAGATTCAATAAGCAAACTACAAGAATTCATAGAAGACTGAGGCCTAGAAAGCTGATTTTTTTTCTTTTCTTGTCTAGACAGAAGCAGTAGGAACATTACCAAAATTGTATTTTGGGCTCCTGGAACTTGCAGATGATCCTGAGGCACGCTTCACATCAGTGCTGCCTCCGTACAATCCTAAACATCCACTGGATGGATTATGTGACCAACACATCTACCCTTGAACAGGCAGCAGTCATGAGCATTGAGGCCATGCTGCTGAGAACACAGCTGCGCTGGGCAGGGCACGTCTCCAGGATGCAGGACTGCCGCCTCCCTAAGATCGTGCTCTGTGGGGAACTTGCCACTGGCTGCCGCAAGAGAGGAGCCCCAAAGAGGAGATACAAGGACTGCCTGAAACAATCCCTCAGCCTTGGCCATATTGATCATCACCATTGGTCTACCCTGGCCTCCAATCGGGAGGCCTGGAGACACACCATCTATAACGCTGCTGCTGCTTTTGAGAACACACGCAGGATCACTCTCGAGGAGAAAAGACAACGCAGAAAGAATCGCGTCTTGTCTGTATCACCTGGGGAGTCTCTGCTGTGCCTTCCGCAACCGGACTTGTCTATCTCGCATTGGCCTTTTTAGCCATCAGCGCGCTTGTAGCAAGCGTGGGTAGAGCCCTTTCAAATCTTCGTTCGCGAAGCCTAGCCATGATGATGATAAATTTTAGATGTAAAAATATAAATAATATACAAATATATATAAAAATACTCTCTATATAAATACACATCTGTGTAAATGTATATTATATACATATATATGTGTAAGTAATATGTATGTAATATGTATGTATAAACCTTATAATGTCAAAAAACAACTGTCTTAAATGGAGGGTTCTAAGCAACAAACCTTTCCCTCCACATTGCACAGTTCACACAAATCTATTTCAAGAGCCAAAAGTATCTCAGCATAGATATTATTTTATTTTCTATTTATTTTTGTGTTTTTTTTTTTTTTTTCTATTTCTGCCCTGCAGAGAGAAGGACAATTTGACCTCAATGTGTAAGAAAAAGAAGCCACTAATAGAAAGTTCAGTTTTTAAATCAATCTTTCTTTCTTTCTTTTTCTTTCTTTCCTTCCTCCCTTCCTTCCTTCCTTCTTTCTTTCTTTCTTAAATCTTTAAATCTTTCCTCAGATGAAGTTTGGAGAAATAACGCTAATTTCTGGTTCTCTCATCTACCCGATCAAATCAGACATTTTTTTAAAATAGAAACCGTGAACTAAACAACTTCAAATGTCAAAATGTTTGCTTTGTGGCATTAGTGTATTGATTCTCACATCCTCTGACACAGGAAGAACACAATGCCATTGCCGGAGTGGAAAATTACATTTTCTGATTACTTTAAATGTCAATACGGTCAAAAATGCTGCGTCTGCTCTGGCGTCAAGCAGAGACACAATCTCCTCCTTCCTGTGCCTTGGGGCGTGCGAGGGGAGAGGGATCCCTGCTTTTGAGGCTGTCCAGTGGAATTAAAACAGCTGGAAAGATGGAGAGGCAGCTCGGAATGTCCCTGTCATTATTTGCTGAGCTCGAGCAGAAATCCATCAGCAGAAAGGAACTGAAGCAGAGAAGGGACAGACTCGGTGCTAAAGTGGATTAAACAGTGGGACAACCAAAGGGAAAGGGTTGGTTGGAACTTGGAAGCAGACAAGGATGTTGGAAGGGAAGGAGATCCAAGTGTTTGCTGCCTTGGGACAGAGGGACCAGCAGAGACAGGAGAAATCCAGCTCTTGCTGCAGGTTCCAAACCCTACCCCAGCTATTGGCACTGGGATTTTTAGGACAGAGATATTAACCTTCCTTTCCAGGGTCAACTTTGAACCCTTGAAACCCCATCAGGGTGCAACAGGATGTGGAGAACTTGCAAAGTATCCAGAACAGACTGTGTTGTACTGGGGAAAAGGGACATAATTCCATTTTTCAATTGCCTCCCCTGCCCTTTCTGATACTGTTATTGTAGAGGTTCAACCTCTATTTCCCACCAGAGAGGCTCCAGCACAGCTTCTCAACAAGCTGAGCTGGAATTTATTTCTTCCTCTCAAAAAAAAAAAAAAAAAGATGCTTTTCGGTTTCAAACAAAAATGGGTTTGTCAACTGGACGGATTTGATAGTTAGATAAATGTGTTTTATCAACGGAATGGATTAGGCTGTTTGCATTTTGTCACCACAATCTCAATCTCTCCTGCCAATAAAACACATTCCATCAAAGCTTTAGGCCACCGTGCTAACAGACTGTGTTTTGTCAACAGCCTAAATCCATCCTGTCAACAAAATCCAGTCAGAAGGAAAATAACTCAATCTCATCTGTCAACATCAGCAGGAAAATCTGGGTGGTTGGTGCAGGGAAAACAGAAGCAATCCCCACAGTGAAAAGTTCAGATTTTTCAGGCCGGAATAGGAAAATCACAAAGTGCCCATTGACTGAGAGTTGGTCAATGAAAACAGGGAGGAAATGAAACAATGCAGGAATATTCCCTGGTGTGCCTGGGAGGTGATGGAGCTGTGGGAGCGGCCAGGGCGAAGCCTGAGGTTTCTGTCACCCAGAAGGCAATTGCTGAGTTATGTATTTAGTAAGAAAACTCAAAGACTCAATAAGCAAACTACAAGAATTCATAGAAGACTGAGGCCTAGAAAGCTGATTTTTTTTTTTCTTGCTGACAGAAGCAGTAGGAACATTACCAAAATTGTATTTTGGGCTCCTGGAACTTGTAAATGATCCAAACTGATCCAACTGTCCTACTCAGTCCTGGTGTTCCCTCTCTGTGCCTTCCCACAGCCCCTCTGAAGGGCCTTTCCTCCCCCCTTTTACCTCTCTCATAACACCAAAGTTTATTAAAATATTAAAAATACTGATATTAAAATATCAAAATCATCTCCTAGTAAAGTCTGATGAAGTGGGGGGAGTAAAGTCCAACTCCTTTCCTTGCCCCAAAGTCCTGCAAGAGAGCCTCAGGTTTTCCTGAGGGTTCAGCAGAAAGGACTATTTTTTTTCCCCAATAATCTCAAGTTGAGCCTGAAAAATCAAGAGCCTTTGATAAAATTATATCCCTTTTCTTTTCCCTGGAGTTTGGAGTAAGGCATTGTATGTCACACACACATCATGGGGAGGATGCAAGCAAAGACATGAGTGCTTGAAGGAATTCCTTATTCCATTCAGGCTGGGCTTTTTAGCAGCATAATTTATGTTGGGGTGCAGTAAATACTTTATCCTGCGAGCAAAAGAGCTAATTAATGTACTTTTACAATGGCTCAATTAATTTAGTTTCTTGCCTCTCAACCTCCAGCTCTTCAAGGGATTTTAAAAGGCGGTGAAAATCTGAATTTTATTTTAAAATTAGAAGTTTGTTTCTCTTGTGTGTAAGGGAAGATTACCTAGTGTGGACCCTCGAGCCTTAAACATCAAAAGGCAAAAGAATTTTTAAAAAACCTTGCTTGACTCTACAGTCTTATGACTTAAACCAACTGCTTGATTTTGGGAATCTTGGAGTGGGTAACCTTAAGGTGAGAGAGCAGATGGAAGACACTGGATAATGAGAAGCAGATAAAAAAATCTAACAAATCATGTATTTTTCACTATCTGAACAGAATATGCAAATACAGAAACCTGGGGCCATTGCAGAGCAAATTTCCTTCTCTCTCTTAGCCTGTCCCAGATCTTGATGAAAGTACAATTAAAATGATAAAGTGTTGTGACAGATGCTTTTGGGTGCTGCAGATTGGCTCAGAAATTCATCTTGAGCAACAAGGTGTCACATGGATCATTCCCTGGGAGGGGAAGCTTTGCATCATCAAATTTCCCCAATTTCTGGGCTTCAAGTGAAATTCCTGCTACTTTAAAACTGGTTTCTTGTTGAAAGGAGCCTTCCCTTGCTCCAGCTGCTCTCTGCTAATTATCAGCCCTTTGAACTGCACTGTTTGGGGATGGTTTGGGAAGCAAAAGGGTTCATTTTCATCACATAAAACCATCAAAACCATCTCCACAGGGAATTCCACAATGGTGCTGGTGGTGGGGTGTTTACACCTACAAAATGGCTCTATGTGTTTAATGATTTATTGATGCGGTTGCTTTGGCTTTTTAAGCTTTTTAATTTTGTTTAATATGCAAACTGTCTTCCAGATCCTTGATTACACCACTCCCCTTGATCATTTACAGCTTAGCAAGTTCTCCCCCAGCTCTGCTTCACAACACTTGGCAAGCAGATACAAACAACAGCAGTGGGTATTTATTTTCCCTCTTAATAGAAGAGGCTTGGATCTTGCATTGTGACCCTTGGAAATGGGATGCAGCACCCCCATCAATAACAGGACTAAGTTATTCAGGACAGGGATCATCTGTTAATTAGCTGGGCAGAAATTCATAGCTCTGCAGAAACGTCGTCTCCCCCTGATCAAAATAAATGGCTTCTCTGGCTGACAAATTCTCACCTGGGTCACACTAATCCATTGGCAGCTCTGCAGAGCGAGCTCTGCTGTCTCTCACTCAATCCTTCTCCAACCAGCCAAGCTTCATTTTCACGGGCTTCTTTTCCAGTAGGTTTTTCTGGCACAGGTAGTTTGAAACTTCGCTTCATCCCGAGCCAGGAAGCAAAGCCCACCGTCCTCGTCCAGCCTTCAGCTCAGCTTTTGGCACCTTGCAGCACTGTTTGTGGTGGGTGGAACCTCAGAGGAGCTCCAGCAATCAGTTCAGCCCGTGTTTTCACTGCCACTGTTGTGTTTTAGGAGGGTTTGAGTCTCATCTGAGGAAAGGAGAATTTTTATTTCCCCGGTGAGCGATTGGTTGTCGTTCGACATCTCCCCCAGTCAGGCCCTGGGTAGGTTGTGATACCTCTGCAGTCACTGCTGAAGTGCTGGGGTTTACAAGCCATTAGAAATGGTTGACTACAGGAAAAGACACCAGGCTGTGAGCCAAGAAACCTCAGTTCAGTCACTGCCCTGCTGCTACTTTGGAAAGTCCTTTCGTTTCCCTGTACCTACTGTTTTCTCTCCCATGCTTTATTACCTATTAAATACTTGGACTGTAAATTATTCCAGGTCAGAAATGTGTGTGCACAGCAACCTCTACAATGGAGCCTTCACTTCACTTGGTCCCTCTCTGGGCTGTAACAACCTTCAAAGTACAACTGCAAATTCCCCACGACCACATTCCCACAATATTTAGAATAAAAAGCCCCACAAAAGAGCATATGCATATTCATCACCATCACGGCCAGAACAAGTAGATTATTTTACTTTTAAGAACTGACTTCCTAGTGCAGGATTTCTGTATTTGCATTTTTATTAAAACCTTATCAGGTCTAATGCCTCCATTTGTCATGGTACAATTATATGAAACTGGAGATTAGGCAGGGGCTTATGCATCCCATTTTTTTTTTTTTTTTAGGTGTTTTATCATGCCCTTGTAGTGATGGCATTTATCAAGTCAACACCAAATGGTCTCCTCCACCATCACATGTGCTAATGGTTCCTTTGCTCCTGCTTGCCTGGTCCCTTGGCTTTCCCACTGATGCTTCCTTGACAAACTGCCTCTCACTTCTATCAGAGCTGCCATTAGAAAAATCAGCCCCTGTGCTTTGTCCCAGGCAGGGCTGGGTGGAAGAGACTCTGATTAGGAGTGAACTCCAATAAAAAACACCCAGATAAGGAATTACTCCCAGCCTTTAATCCCGGCAATTTAAAATACAGAAGCAGCAGGTGGATAACTCGTGGCAGCTTTCTGCACAAGGGTGAAGGATGTTGTGTGCCCCTGCAAAATCCAGAGCCCTGAATCATCTCAGCTTAGTCAAACAGCCCTTTTCTAGGGGGAACAAAACAGAAGCTCTGTGATGCTCTTTGCTCTCTGGGAACAAAACGCTGTGCCTGTAAAGCTCTCCTGGAGGAAGGATTTGGCAGCGTGAATCCCTCCATTAACCTGGATCCTGAAACGGAGCTCTGAAATTGTCCCTGCTTTCCATTAAATGCATTTCAGCATCGCTGGGCAGGGACTAAATTAAAAGCCCTTTCATTTAAACACAACAGAGGGAGTGCCTAAGCTCTCCTCACTTCCCAATTCATCACCACACATGAGAGGTTATTTCAGCCTTCACCGACCCCGATCACTTTTGACCCCTCTGAAGGCACTCCCAGGGAAGGAGTGCAAGGAAAGCATCCTCAGCACTGATGTCAAGCTTGTGCTGTAAATCCCAGTGTAATTTTGTCAACCACTGGTGCCTTTGTGCCAGCACAGAGCTCCTGGTATGAACATCTAAAACAATTCCAAACCCAAGTGCAAGACCAGGAAGCCTCAACTCGCAGTGAAGTCAGTGGGAAAGCTTGAACTGAAATGATGGAAGGGATGAGCTGAGTGGGACGCAACTCCCCTTTTGGTCTGATGGGACTCCATTGAACTCAGATGAGGAATTCCCAGGTGGGTGAGAAAGTGGCCTTGTCAAAAGGAGATGAAATAAGGGGTGGCAGCAGCTGTCTTGTCTGGGAGCTTTTCTGTCCTGCTCTTGGTTCAGAGAGCAAAGATCCGTATTTACAGTGCCTGGAAATGGCTTAACAGACTAAATACTTCAAAGTGGACCTCTGCAGGTAGATAGCATCATTTTTGTACCTGAATTCCCCAGGGAAGGAGACACCCCTCACCTGAGCTTAATGAAAGAATGGAAAGGGAAAAAACACCGAGAATGTGTGGCTGTCAATTTTTAAGTTCACTTTTCTCCTCCCAGTGAAGCTCATTACAGGCACTGGGCAGAGCCACAGCACAGCAAAATGACAAACAGCCACCTCCTCCCCTTCCTTGCTTTCAGCTCAGAAAGCATCTATGATTTCCATGCAGTGGAGTTCCTGGGTGGAAAGGAGGTGCAAATTCCAAATGATGGGACTGGGGGAATAGCAGCAGAACCCTTCTGTGGTTCTGACATCTCCTCTGTCTCCCCATTCCAGTTCCAAAGACGCCACTATTCTAATTTATTCACCACGGATAAATCCACATTCCCTTGAACTGGAAAGCAGCTGCCCTAATTCCTGCTCCCATCCCCTACCCTTGGGTTCTACCAAGTTATTTTCAATGGGAGCAAATGCTACTGCTCCCCCCCCAAAAAAAAAACACAAAAAATCCAACAAGTCAGAGAGAGCTGATGGTGCTTTGGGGTAAAAGGTGGCTCAGTCGTGGGGAAAAAACCTCACTTGGCACAAAAAATTCAAAGCAGCAAAGCCACTTTCCAGCAGCACAGAGGAAAAGAGGCTTAGCAGCCCGAGCATTACACTCCCAGCACAGGAAAAAGCTGGGCAAATAATGGAAAAAAATGTATGCAAGTCCAAAGTCATTTGGTGATGGATGGGGAGGATTAAGCTCTGCCGAATAAGTTATCCTCTGCAGAATGTATTTCAGCCTGACCACGCTGCTTGACAAATAATGGACAGATTAACTGGCTGCAGTTTGGGTATTGTATTGTTTCCCAGGGCCTGTCAGCTACCCCAGAGCACACACACACAAAAAAAAGGGAATTTTTCTTTTAGCTCAAAACTAGTTCGCTGAAAATTCCTCCCCACACACACACACACATTTAAAAGCCTTTATCTTTCCAAATGAACACAATGAAACTAATCTGCATCAAGTCCTAAAATGGATTTATTAAAGTGTATTAAATCCCCATGAAGACTATTTGTTCAGTGCAGTTTAATATCCTTTATAAATAGAATACGATAAATTGACCCGAGGCTACTCTGAATCTGGGTGAGAATTAACAATGTGCTTTAATTAATCCATTCCAAGTTCAAAATTTCTGGGTTTCTCCATTTATTTATTCTTTTTGTAAAGACTAGGGAGGTTTGTCTCCAACGTGACAGTCATAAAACTCAGGGGATCAGGCTCATAAATCCCTTCCACGTTTGAGAACATCAACTCTAAGACTGATTTCACTCTACACTATCATGACACAACCCATTTGCTTGGAGGTAGCTCAGGATTTGGTGCAAAATGGGTCCTCAGCTTTTAGCTACAACCCAGCATTGCCTCCTGAAACCAGAGTCGTTAAAGAGATGTGAAGCTGTAAATCAAACCCACAGAAAATAACTTACATTTCCCAGCACAGAACTGAAGAGCCACGTGATTTATTTCCTTTCAGAAAGGCGCACAAGGGACATTTTAATCTCGGGCCACGCCCACAATTTCATTTCAGGAGGGTTTTGCCTGTTTAAAAAATACACTCAGAGCTTGGTTTTGCTGATGTATCTCAGACTGTTTTTACTGTGAGGCAGAATGTCTGAGTTACTCCAGTTCCTCTTGCACCATGGAATATTTTCTCGTGGTAGTCTTTGTTAGGCCACAGTAGAGTAACAGCCACTCCCAATAAATGATCTGCAAACATCTTACTCGAGTCCTCTGCCTGGAAGAGAACACCAGCAGCATCACTAAAATTCTCTATAAAAAGGCAGCAAAGCCATTTTTCTTCCCTCCTGTCTGCTTTCCCCTCCCAGATCAAATGCATTGCAGATACCTGAGTGAATTAAAAGGCAGTAAATCCCCACCTGATGAAATGGCAGAAGTGCTTAGCAAACACTCTGCTTTAAATAATTTAGAGCAATGGCCTGTGGTGATGTCGTGCCCTCTGAAGTGCAGGTGTTTTTTAGATTGGCTTCCTTTGTGCTTTGGGTCCTTTTTGACTTCCCTTGCATCAGCAAAGGTGTGGTGGCTCCACGACTCAGGGAGCTTTTAACAGCCCCCCACATTCCCTTCTGCTGGCACCTGGAGAGGAGAATATGGTCCATAAATTTCATAAGCCCAGAGGCAAAGAGAGGGAACGTTTCCACTGTGCAGGGTCAGGAATCTTCTCCAAAAACCTCCCCAAAAACTCAGATAAACCTCGAGGCCCTGCAGCTTCTCCTGCAGCTCCACCAGAACTCCAGCAGTGACAACTCTCCTGCAAAGCAGAGCATTTTATGCCTGTGTATCCATGAGGGCTCATTGTCCAGGGCTTATTTCTAACAAAGTGTAGTTGGGAGAGGGTGTAAACCCCAACATATTTCCAGGGAAGGTGGCTGGGAGGTGCTGCTGTCCCAAGAGGGTGGTTGTTAACACCACGCTGTTCCCCACTCCCCCTCCCAATCTGAATAAAACCTCACTAAATCCAGATTTCAGGAGATGGAAAAGGACATGATTTCACTGTTTTGATAAATGCTTTTACAAAAAGAAAAAAAACAAATAAAACACAACACTTTGTTCCCTCAGTCTTTGCCCAGATCCCCTCCGTGATTCCAACAACCCCTTTTATTTCTGTCCCCACCTGGGGGAGGTGAAAAAGAGAAGAGTAAATAAAAATTCCTTTTCACCACTCATTGCCTTGATTGTTTGAGGTAAAAATCTTCATCTGCCTCTGGATAAAGAGCAGCAGGACAAGGTCTTGTCTCTGCCACAGCACCTGTGGTTTTATCCCACTGGATACAAGTGAGCAAGTCCTTTCTGACAACATTCACACGTTTTTCCCACACTCTGAGTAGATTTTTGTCACTGTCAACATGCTCAGACAACCCAAAGTGAATTTCAGTAGCAGAGGCCTGAGAAGGAAATCATTTTGGGGAAAAAAAAATTGCAAACTGCAGCTCTTAAGCCAGCAGAGGAAATGGGGGGAAGCTGCAGAATGATTGATCTGCTCATCACATCGAGCTGCCACGAGGCTGGCAGGGTTTTTATATAACTTTCCTTGAAAAGCTCGTATTTAAATGAGCAAGAAGGCAAAAGCAGAGATAACAGAAAGCAAATTCCTTTAATTTTGCAGAAGGGGCCACAGCTGAGATCCACTTCTAACCCTCAGCTCTGCCACGGACCCTCTCACCTCCTGTGCCAGCCTTTTCAGCCATGGAGGCCCAACTGTGGGGCTGGATGGTGGTGAGAATAAATCAAAAAATTTAAAAAAAAACCACCCTGAACTAGGTTAATAACAACCCTTTCTTCTTGCAGTATTATTTTTAAGCTTCAGCAGTAATCTTATTATTTCATGTACCAGCCAAACCAGTGCTGGAACTGCTGCTTGATGAGCACCCTGTTGGCTGGGGCTTGGAAACCACACTCCTCCTCATCACATCCTCTCCCACATTCCAACCTTCCCATCCCTGATGCTCCCAGTCAGGAGATTTCATGCCCATTTTTTAGGAATCAATAATCAGCTCTCCAACAGCAACTTATACTGGCATTGAATAGAAGTGCAAAGCAGAAATAGCTTTAAAACACCAGCTGGTATTTTAAGCCCCATGATAAATTCACTACTACCCCGTTCCATGTCAATTAATAGCACTAAACATCTTTAATGTATTAACAAAGATGTCACTCAGACGTTAAAATTCAGTTCAATTAAAATAGCAGTGAAGTTTCAAATGCCCAGCATGTTAAAAATTCACCTGCTCTTTTCAGCCATCACAAAAAAGGATCCTTTAACTAACACATAACTTTAAATTGCAGGCAAAATTAAACCAGGCACTTACAAATAACAGGCAAGAATATTTAGGCTGAGCTTATCCTGCTCAAGCTTTTAACCCTGAGTTACCCTGAGGTGATCACACCCCACTCAGAGATTTGGGGTTTTTTTCACACTTGCCTGTTTGATGACTCCCTGAGACCAACCCTAAATGCTGGCAGGGGCACCCACAGTGTTTTTTCCCTCCCAGAGCTTTGCTTCCATCACAATATCAGGCTGTGTTTACAACAGACCATCCGCCTTTTCTGCTTGGGATTCTTTTCCCAGAGGTTTCACCCACCTGCAGTCGGTGTAGAAAACCTCCCTATGCTCCAGGACTAAAAATTATGCTGGAAAATTTAAGATAATTCTCCCTTCCCTGCCTTGTTCCCCGAGCTCTGTGGGGTCCATCTCCCCCTTTTCCCTGTGCCCTCTGCAGAAGCTGCTGATGCCCAGAAATATTTACCTGTGCTAAGAGCAGCTTCCAAGCACCTTCCCTGCCGACACCACAACTGCTCAGAGCCTCTGTAGTGCAGGGAAAAATAATAGGGAAGGCTAATTGGAATACAAGATAATCAGGCAGGGCTTCCTGCCCCCCATTTGTTATCACAGCAGACACATCCTAAAGCCTGGCTGTGCCACTGAGCTGCTCAGCCACCAGCTCCTGCTCCCTCCCAAGAAGCAGAACAGCCCCCTGCAGCCCCCTTTGGATCAAACCAGCAGGGAATCGCTGATTCCATGGGATCAGCCGAGCCACATTGCCCTGTGCAGCTGTTCCTCCTGCTGGATCCTGCCTGTCCCTGCCCAGCCTGCACTCACCTCCCCAGCCAAAACCTGCTGAATTCCCAGCAAGCCTCTGCTTTGTGTTAAACCCTGATGCTGGAAAAGCTAAATCCCAATATCTGCTGGCCTTTGGAAGGGCAGTCAAATGAAGTTTGACTTTTCCCCACTGCCTCCTTGGCGCTTGAGGCAGGAGGCCCGGGATCAAATTAGGCAATGATTGATATTTCCCCTGCCCTGTGATTGTGTTGTTAAAAATCTGGCGTGCCTTTTGATGGGCAATGAGGTGTGATTGCCAGAGATAAAATGCAATTCATTTCTTCTTCTGGAGAAGGTGATGGGGGGAGAGAAAAAGTCCAGGAATGGGTTATGGGAGACACCAGCCGCTCTCTGCCAGCCTTTGGGGTGCAATTGGGGGCTGATGCTCATCAAAAGGACAGATTGCCTTGGCACCCATGAATCCTGGACTGTGCCTGCCCTACCAGGCTGTGTGTGGCACAGTTCCCTCCACTGTGATCACAGCCAGGAATGTACCACACTCCTGGAAACCTGCAGAGTGACACGAGGAACAAAACTGCTTTCAAACCCCTGGGGGGTTGTTGTACATACAATGCTGTAATGGGAGTCTTTTAGATACTGAGATGTCCCAGTATTCCCATTTTGCCACCTCCAGTCTCCCTCCTGTTTAACTTCATGGGCAGGCTGTATCAGTTCCAGTTCCTCATTGTTATCTATAAATCTCCTTCTCTTCCCTCCTCCCCTTCCAGAGAGAAAACACCTTAATTTAGGGGCTTATCCGCACTTGAAAGTTAATTCAAGGTTACAATCAAGCGTGAATTTAAAAAGAAATAGATATTCTTTAATAACCATACAGAGACTGCTACTCGAGAACAAAAGGACTTTTCTTTAGTTTAATACACTTTCTTTAATCACGAATCCTAAACAGGTGATTAGCTCTTTATTAACACGCTGAAACCACCGCCGAACCCTTCAAAAGCCATTTCTTAGAAGTCCCTGGACAATGAGTGTGGAAATGAAGCTGAGGGCAGAGTGGAGTTTGCCTCGCAGAGCAAAGCTGAGGAGGGACGAGGCTCAGCTCTGAGTCCCAGGGTCAGATCCCGTTCCTCTAGTTAATAATTGCATGGATGGGGGGCAAACCTCTCACAACCGAACTGCCCCCTTCTTTATTTACACATTCAGGAGAGCTTTGGAAATGAGGTTTTTATGATCTGTTATAACAACCCTTTTGCAACCGGAGATTTCAATTTGTTTGCATTAACATTTAAGAACGAGCTGTCCGCAGCAAGACGCCTTTAGAGCATCGTAAATAACACACGGCTGAGGGTGAAGCTTTGGAAGGAGTGCCTCGGCAGAGAAGACTAAAAGAAATGTACAGAAATACCCCCCAAAAAATATAGAAATTGCACGGGAGAAACAGCAGGGACTCTTCAGCTTTCACAAGGAACTAACAGCATTTCATTCTTGGATGATTTATTCCTTTTATTTAAATTAGAAGGCTGCAGCAAGGAAAAGAGTTCCCATGTTGGTTTTTTTTTTCCAAGCAGCCTTGCAAGAGGAATATTCTCATGGCAGAGGCTCAGAGGTCTGGAAGTTTGGCCCTGTCCTTCAGGGGGGATCCCTGAGGAACCAGGTCCCCTCTTCCCAACTCACCCACAAAGCCCTGAAGTGTCACTGAAGAAACCACTGGAGCAGAGATTTGCAGAAGCACTTGGGTTCAGCAGCTGCTTCCCATGGACTGAGGGATGGGTTTGGAAAGCAAAAGCACAAATCTGTGTGACCCACGGGGTTTCTCCAGCCCAAACTTCCTGGGGGAGGTTAGGAAGGAAAATAACTCAAAGCTGGAAAAATATTTAGCTTTCAGGTTTCAGTGCCATAAGAAAGAACTAGCCCAGAAATCAGGCCAGACAGGCAGATTTAACTCCCCATATAGATTTCTTTAACTAAGACACAATTATCTGTTCTGTTCCATTCCCAACATTAAACTGTGGCCAAAATTCAGGTGGGTTCAACAGGAGTTTTCATTCAGGCTGTGAGTTCAACCAAAGTCCAACGAGGCATTGCTGAAGAGGGGGCTCAAAGCTCGGGAGCATTTGAGAATTGAATCCATATCTAAAATCATTCCTGTTACCATTGGAGAGCAAATCATTAGAGCTCTAATTTGGAAGCAGCAGGTACCAGGAGAACCTCAGCTTTCAGGTGTTCCATGATGAAGGTTCAGGCCATGTGTTGATCCGTGTTCCAGCCAGGAGTGTCTGGATTAACCCCATCCACTTCAAAGGTGCTGCCCCTGATAAGTCTGTGGGATCCCACAGTGCACAGTGTGAGCTGTCTGCCGCCTCAGTCCCTCAATATGCTTTTATCTGGTGCAAGATCACTTAATCCTCCACTTACAAAGCATTAGAGGGGTTTTAAGAGCATTCCAACAGGGCCAGGTCCTCGCTGTAAAGTTTGGAGCTGTACCAAGTTCATGGGTTCAGTACAAGGCTTTCAGGGGGCTGGGGTTGCTTTTGAAACTCAGGTGCAATTCTGGAAGTTGAAAACAATTGGAGCAGTATTTATGCCCACATCAATCCCTAAAATCAATAAACAATGAAGTTCTTTATTGCAAATTCACTTGGCATGGCAGGAGCACTAAAAAGCCTCTCCCAGGGCAGGCTGAAGCACAGGGGCTGATTCCTGCTGGCAGTCTTGACTGGGAATTTCCCAGATGGCCCTGTTAGATGCTCAGGGACAATTCCAGGAATGCCACACAAAGCTGGAACAAAGGAGGAAGTGCTGATTTTAACCTTCCCCAGCATTTGATGGTCCTGTAGCACACAGGGTTGTCTGAGATCTGCAAATTGACATCTGCAGCTTCTCCTACTCCAGCTGTTTCTGGCTGGTGTTCATTTCCTCCATCCCCAGGTGTGGTGGGGAGGGTTTGCTGCTGTTCCAGGTGCACCTGACCCTTTCACTGTGCATCATTTATGAGCTAAGGTCTGGTGCTCTGTATGCTGGCTGTGTCTAGTGGTCTGTGGCTCCTTCAGCTGCAGAAAATTTATCTCCACTGCAGTGGTTTGAATAACTCCCTAATGATGCTTTACATTAAAAATAACTACAGTAAAACAGGCAAGGAGTGGTGACTTCAGAGCCTGACAGCCTGGGTTTGCTTTCCAGGCAGCCACTGCTTTGTGGGACAGTGAGAGAGGGGAAGGGAATGATTAGGAGGAGAGCAGGACTTGTTCCATTTTGTACAAATAAAAGACATTTTAAACAGTGGCCAAAACTTGAAAATATGGTGCCAGTGTGCCTTTAACACTGCTAAAGCAGAGGATGATTGCTTAGGTATTTCATAAGTCCTTTCTCATTATTTTGGGATATTCTGGTTCATGATTTTTGAATATTTGGCACTGCTAAGGAACACTCAGGTGCCCCAAGACACAAATTCACAAGTCTAACACGAAGCCTTTCGTAACATCTCTCTCACTGCATCAGCTTGTCAGAAAGGGAGGCAGAAAATAACCAGAGAGTATCCAAAATCCAATTCATGATTGTTTGCTGCTTTTATCCTCCCTGTTACAGGCCATTCAACCTGCAGGAGCTGTTTGTCACGGGCACGAGCACACAGGCATCTCAGGGAGCCTTTACAAATGTCATCAGCCAGATGGGGATCACATTTCTGACCCCAGCGAGTAAATATCTGTCACAGGATGAACTGGATCTGTGGGTTCAACTCCAGGAGATGCTGAGCCTTTAAATGCAGTGAGGAATAAAACCAGCTCCTTGCAGAGGGGCAGCTGAGCACAGGTTTAAGCGAGAAGAGCCAGGCAGGCTCAGGGTGTTCTTACCTTTTGCCCAGCCACCTGACTTCATCCTCATTAAAAAACCTCTGTGGGCACTGCCTGAATTTTATCAGGGCTTTTAAGATCTCCTCAGCCAGTTTGTAACCAAGCTGCTTTCCCAGGTTCACCTGAGAGCTGCCAAAGTGCTGCTGATGCTCCTCAGTACCCGGGCATTCAGATGAGCTTTCATTCTCCAATGGAAAAAAAAAAAAAAAGCTTGAGGAGAGCCTGTTTTATATAAAGGGAGTTATTCTCCAGGCTGCAAGGCTGCAAATCATGTCTGGGGATTAGTGGCTGAGGAATTCAGTACAATCTGAAGCTGAAGGGGGGAAAAAAATGATTGGTGAAACAGCAATGGGAAATACCAGTTTGACAACAATACTGGTTGTTCAGCTCCAGTTCACAGCATTGGCCACAAAAACATTATCCAGTGCATATTATGAGGTGCAGGGAATGATCTCAGTGCCTCCTTCATGCTGTCCCTGAGCTGGTTTTCCTCTCTCATTTACCTGCCAAGACATAAAACTGACCCACAACGACACGTCCCCTTCCGGGACGGTGAGAAAACTTTGAGTGCCAAGAGGCACGTGGGGTACAAACACAATATAAAAGCAACAGTGCATTAAAAGGATTGCCCAGCAGTTTTAATTTTACAAATGATTACAGCTAACAGCACAGCCTCTTGCCCTGCTGTCATTCAGGGAGTTCTTTTAACCGGCCACGCCACAAAAAACGCAAAGTAAATGTTGGCACAGTCGAAGCAAGCTCGTGGCAACGAGAGCCACGAGGTGTTTGCACAACAGGAATCGGGCCGAGAGCTGGAGAGGAGGCACAGCAGCAACTCCCAGGACAGTGAGGTACCAGTTTTCTCCAGAATTCTGAGATGTTCTGCCAGAACACAAGGTACGGAGCCCAGAGGGAAATGTTAAAGTTTACTGCTGCAATTAGCACTTCCACAGTGTGCTTAGCACCCTGTAGCTCAATTAAAAATAAATAGGTCAGCTGGATTGAGTGAAAAGGCACTAATTAAGGTGGGTTTTATTTTTAATTTTGCCCATAAGAACTGAATACTAAACTAGTGCTTTTATTGAAGCTACCTGATTTATACAATGCTGGATTAATTACTTTTGAATCACTATTTGATCTTTTACAATATTGCTTTACTTTCTTCCCCCAGCTCGCAAAGAATGATTAGGCAGTGCCACTAATGAGAAACATTAATTTAACGGGTTTTAAATACATCATTAAACTCATTTCTTGAACACATTAATATTTCTGATTTATTTTGAACTCAAATAAGAATCTTCTCCCTTTAAGCAGTGAAAACTTCATTCTACATTTCGAACATGATCAGTTGATGGTGTGTGGAATTGTTGTGCCAGGATTTAAACAGTGCCAAAAGATGTGTTTGCCCCCTCTCAGCTTCCTGAAGAGGGTGAGGTGTCCAAGGAGAAACTGTCTGGGTTTATAAGCATTAAAATGCCAAGATGAAACCCAACTCGATCTCACAAGGGTGGGGTTTCCTTCAACTCTTCTGTCCTGCTAAATGACCAGGGGGTTGTCATGGAGTGGTTTGGGTGGGAAGGGACCTTGGAGATCATCCAGTGCCACCTCCTGCCACAGGTGGGGACACCTTGGAGAGGAACACCCAGGGCTGTCTCTGTGGGATGGATTCACCCTGGAGAGGAACATCCAGGGCTGTCTCTGTGGGATGGATTCACCCTGGAGAGGAACACCCAGGGCTGTCTCTGTGGGATGGACCCCATGGCAGCAGGACAAGGACTCCAACTCCTCTCCCAGCAGCAGAAACAACAACTGCCCATGAGCCCCATTCCCACCTCCCTGCACCCCTGGGGGAGGAGGTCGAGTCTGGATGGAAGGAGGGGGGTGGGGGGGAAGGTGTTTTTAGGATTATTTTACTTCTCACTGTTTTGCTCTGGTCCTGTTTGTAGTAAATTCAATTAATATCCCTATTTTAGGTCCGTTTTTAGGGCAGGGCAACGCAATAAATGGATTTTGGCAACAGGGCACGGACATGAGTGTTTGTGACAGCAACCAATAGCTCTGAACTAAAAAAAAAAAAAAAAATTACTGAAAAAAAAATGAAAAAAAAAAAATACATTACTTGGTTAGACAAGACTGGAAGGAAAATGAGGTGCTGAACATCCCTTTTACCTGCTGGGCAAGCCAAAGTGGAGGGAACCCATGAAAACACTGCTCAGAAAAAAAAAAAATTATTTCAGCTCTGATCCAGTTCCAGTCATTTTATAAAATGCCTTCCAGTTATTGCCAATGGACACGAGCATGGGGTGCCAGGTCAGGAGCACACCTGAAACCCAACCAGGCTGGACACAGTCAGGGAGTGTTTTGATCTCAGATAAGCCCTAGAAAGAGTCTGAGACAGGGAAGGGACAATTGCATTTGGGTGTTGGACTCAGAGAAAGGTTTTTAGGGACTGACTGTTTAAAAAAAACCACAAAAAACCCCCAAACAGTTTACCTTTAAGTTCTTGCCCCATCCCTGGAAGTGTCCAAGGCCAGGTTGGAGCAACCTGGGCTAGTGGAAGGTGTCCCTGTCCATGTCCCTGCCCTCTTTAAAGGAAATTTCCCTGTCTTTTCTTTATTTAAGAGCATTTTAGGCAGGGAAGATCATCCTCCAGGTGTGCATCCAGCCTGTTCCACTGTGCTGCCTCAGCCTCCCAGCTGTGAGAGGAGAACCAGCAGCAAAACCTCTCTGCAAGCTCGAGCCCAGGGAGGGTGTGGGGGAGTTTTAATGCAGATTTAATTTATTGGGGACCAATAAGGGCTATAAGAGCAGTCATTTCAAGGTTAATGTGCTACTCAAATACCCAACAGTCAAGCTGAGGGAATAATCCATAGCTAATTGCTTATTTAATTGCACATTCTTTGTACAGGAGGCAGTTGTAATATTCCTGACAGCTTTGGGTTTCCCCCCCTTTTAAATAAAGCTATGAAACTTCTCTATCTGCTCCTTAACCTGTGTACTTTGTTGCTTCACTCCACCAAGCCAATGACATAATCTCTATTCCCCAATTAAATTGCTTCCATAACCATTAATTAATGGCAGAAGCTCACACATTCCCAGTTATCCCAAACTGAAGCCTGGGGTTACTGTGGCACAAGCTGAATTGTGAGCCTGGTTTCAACCATCCCGTTGGTCATTGCTTGATTTTATTTTATTTTTTTTAAATGAAACAAGAACATTTTGCTTCATTATCTTACTTTTCAGACTTTTGACACTTAACAGGTTAATTCATTTACTTCTAACTTAACATGTAGGAACAGCAACATCTAAAATCAATATTTTAATTTTTTTCTAAAAAATTGCTACAGGGTATTTAATCAACAGACTTGACTATTCATACTGACTCAAATCCTTCTTGCATGCCAGAATTTCCTCGAACTGGTTATCCCATTATTCTTAAGATATACTTAAAGAACACAGAATATGCTTCTAAAGCCTCACTTTTACAGGAACTGCCCTAAAAAAAAGAAATAAATTGTATTAACATTAGGTAGAAATGTGATCTCATGCTATTTACAGGTTTTTATCTGTACTTCAGGAAAGGCTGAGTTAAGGGTAAAAACAGTTTGTTGAACTCTTTCAGAATTACCCCCTGGCATAATTTGAGATCCTCTCTTCACCAAGAGTGTCTTTTTAAAGCAGTAGCTGGAATAAAATTTCCCCCTTATCAGCCCACCCCAATTAATGAACGCTCAGCCTCCCATGTTTGCTGACAGCCTTCAAGTGCAGTGTTTGTGGGAAACTCAATTTAAATCGAATTAACTTGGTACAACTTGGCTGCAAGTTGATCCAGAATGAAACAGTTCACAGTAAAAAACAGCCCTTATTAATTTTATTTAGTCCACACCCTCGTGCCATAAAAATGACTCACGTGTTAAAATGCAGGTTAAACCAGAGCCAAGGAATAATAAGGGGACACCTGATTTGCATACAGGATGCTGGGTGGAGGAGAGCATGGACAAAAGAGACGTAGGAACATTTATCAGTAACGTTTCTGCTCTCTTAAAAACCACCCAGGATGCCCACAGAGGATCTGCCTCCAAAATAAAGCAGCCAGGAGTTGTTTCTGGGAATGGAGGCTCTTGTTTGGAGGAGCAGCAGATTTAATGTCCAGCCTGACCCTCTATTCACACTGACATTTACTGTGGAATTCCGGCGACCGTTTTCAAGCCTCGCTCGCAGGAAGACGTTCCAGGAATTGTGGTGGAAGTTTTCAAGCTCTTCCTGCAGGGAATTTTTGCACACCCAGCTAACTCCCCACGTGATAACACTGGGGTGGTTTTGTTGGAGAAAATGAAATCCTTAAGAAGCTGCAAAATTTGTATCACTGGGATGTATTGGATGGGGCAGGAGGGGAGTTTGTCAATTAAAATAAAGCCACTTTGGTTACAAGACACCCATTCAAAGAGGAACTGGACATTTCTACCTAAATGAGACTTTTGGGAGGTTTTTAGTGAGATCCTTCATCTAACAGTGACAGACAGCAGCAGGTTTTTTAGCCCCCCAGAAATGAAGATGTTTAAGTTCACTACCTGCCTCTTGGCAGGAGCTGGCAATGGATTCTGTGGGGGTTTGATATCTAATTGTTTGGTGCCTCAAAATGAGCTGTTGCCATGGCAATCCTTACGTGGAAGATGTATTATTTAGGGAAGAGTCTCCTGAAAGGAAGAGCTGACCCCAGACACCCACTGACAGCTTCAATGAGAGACCAGGAGCCAACCCATCCTTCCAAATGTCTGCAGGCTTGAGTCATCTGCAAACCTGAGATCTGAAAAGAGGGAGGTTCAAGAAACAATCCAGAACCGTGAACCCCTTTTGGATTCTCCGTTTCACAGCCAAACTCTGCCAAACCCGAAGTGTTTCCTGCACCCTTTTCTAACAAGGGAAGTGTTCTGCAGAAAAATGCTTTGGGGTTTGTGGTGTTGGGTTTGTGTGTGGGTTTGGTTGTTTGTTTAAATCAACAACCTGACTTATTCAGTTAACACAGAATCCCTCATCAACTACGGCATTTTAATCCTCGAGAGGATTCAAGTTCCCCTGTCAGCAGTAGCTTAGAAGTGCCCAGTTTTCTGAGTCACAGATTTCCTGCACAACCAGCACTTGAAACAAGTTCTTCTGCTTTCTCTGATCATTTAGCAGGTGGCTACAGTGATATTAAGACACTGAGTAATTTACTTTAGACTTTAGGCAATTATAACTAACTAAATAGTACCTGGAAAGCAGAGAAACATGGAATGGGTTGGGTTGGAAGGGAACCTGAAGTTCATCCAGTTCCACCCCCTGTCATGGGCAGGGACACCTCCCACTAGACCAGGATGCTCCAACCTGCTCTTGGACACTCCCAGGGATCCAGGGGCAGCCACAGCTTCTCTAGGAATTCCACCCCAGCCCCTCCCCACCCTCCTGGGAGGAATTTCTTCCCAATATCCCATCTGACCCTGCCCTCTGGCAGTGGGAAGCCATTCCCACATTTCAAAATGCATCCAACATTTGCCTTGCTCTAAACAGATTACAACGAGTGAATTATTGATATTATTACTTGAATTTTTCCCGAGTTCTTTCACCTTTAAATTCTCTTCTCTACTTTTTCTACTGGTAGTGATTTTTGTAATTTGTAGTTGAAGCCCTCTAGATTTCTTTGCTACACCACAGCACCATCCCTTTCCAGCTCCCAGCTCCCACTGCACCCCATATATCAAACCACTCTTTCGACTCCTGCACTTCCAAACATTTAAAACACCTTAATGGCTTTTCTCACTGAACCATAAAAATTATTTATAAATTCATTTTAAGACATTCATACAACAGGAAACTCATAAAACGTCACGAAATACAAATTATGTTTACTGGAGTATAAAGAATTCCTTGGGTCTATGTATACATAATGAAGGAAAGAGCCAACTGCTTCTCCAAGTGGACTCTTATTACAAGCAATCACCAAAGGCAAGGTGAGAAGATAATGAATTATTTGCTCCGAAGTGCTTTTTTTAAACAAACAACTTGACAGGAAACAGCAGTGCCTTCCAAGACTTAATTTGAATTAAGCACATTTGGTGCAGCTGCGAAGGAGGATCTCGCTGTTTGCTCCAGGATTTTTCACAGCTCAGGTGTGTTAATCTGTGCTACCTCTGCAGCTCAGCGAGGGGGAATCACCCCAGCACTGACAGCATTCCAGGGGAAAGGCTTTGCATCGAAATTTGGGAATTATTAGAGCTCCAGGAGGGGAGGCTCAGCTTTAAATGACTGCCATGGAGAGCTGGGAGTCATCCTGGGAACCTCCAACCACCCCCAGGTGGAACAACCCAAACACGAGGCCTGTGAGATCTCAGAATGGAAAAAAGTAAACTATAAAAAAAAAAAAAAAATCTAAAAATTAAAAGTAAAGTCGAGCCCTCCAAAGCACAGGCAGCAATTTTGACCTGAGACTCTGGAGGTTAACATGCAGGTGACTAAAAATGACTTCAGCCCTCAGCACGCCCAGAGCTCTTCATTGTCACCCCCACACCGTCACAGTGCACGTGCTTAGAGGGAAGGACCTGTAAGTTTAGGATTGATGGGCTGGGGTTCTCTTCTCTGTGGCAGGTAGGTCATAACACCTCTTTTCTCCTTTATAGCAAAGCACTTCCAAGAGAAGCTCAATCTGCCAGATCCATAATGTAGATTTTTACTGAGATCCTTGTGATTCTTTTTCTCCAGGGAGAGGAGTCAAAGCCTGAAGAAGTGCTTGGTGCTGCCATTTCAGAGAGCACAGAGAGGCTGCAGCCAAAGGCTCAGGGACCCAACCCCTCAGCTCCTGATTTCTGATCATCCAGAGAGACCTTGAGCAGCTCCATCCTTTTGGGTTCCAACCCTGACAGACCTGGAGCAGGTCCATCCTTTGGGTTCCAACCCTGACAGACCTGGAGCAGCTCCATCCTTTTGGGTTCCAACCCTGACAGACCTGGAGCAGCTCCATCCTTTTGGGTTCCAACCCTGACAGACCTGGAGCAGCTCCATCCTTTTGGGTTCCAACCCTGACACACCTTGAGCAGCTCCATCCTTTTGGTTCCAGCCTTAGCTCACTCAAGAACAGTCCTCTCATCAAGGAGAAAAGTGCTTACCAAGTTAAGAACAGTCCTTTCACCTTTAGACAACAGTTCTTAGAGGTAAATTTAAATCCCTCTTCCCTCCTGGCTCCACCTCATCCACTCCACACTCAGGGAAGGACATGGGACACGTGAAGCAAACACAAGTTTGGGAAGGTCTCACAGCAGCCATTTGAGAACTGTCAGAGATCCTTGTGTTCTTTTTAATCAGCCCTGTCTAATTTGCACCAGCCTGCCCTTTCTGGTTTCTTTTCAGACATCATTACCTTCAACCTTGGGTTTCTCTGTTAATCTGAGGAGCTGGTGTTTCCAGGCTGGAGCAGCAGCTGCTCCACGCTGAGCAAAGGCAGTAAAACATCTGCTTGTGGTGCTTGTGTGAGCAGATGGGAGTCGTGGAGATGCAGCTGATAACCCCTGATGTGCTTCCAGGCTCACCTGGGCACCCTCCTGGATCCTTTGGAGTGTTACCACCTCCCCCCACCAGCCACATCTTCAATTCTGTTTTAAAATTAACAAGCATTTGGCACTCCTTGTTTACAGGTTGGTGGTCCTTGGCAGTGCTGTTACACACCAAGAGGGGAGAAAAACCCTCCCTGGCACAGCCTCAGGGGAGGAATCTACGACTGCACAACGTAAATTAACAGGGGAAAATCAGAGAGATTTCAAGTGCAGTCTCCCACCCAAACTTTCACTGATTTTTAGGGTTGATAACCACCCCACAATTACTAATTAAACTGGTCTTTGCAGTCTTACCCCAGCAGAAATACCAGCCCTCCTGGATGGAGGGGTTTAAGTAGGTGCTTGGCACTGGGAAATCTTCAGACAAAAATCCCATCAAGCGTGAAAAATAGGACACTGGAAATAGAAACACATAACTGATGTTAAGTAGTAAATAATAAATAAAACCAGGCAGGCACTGTTTGAAGGTCTGGCCATTGAGCCAGGGAGAGTTTGCTTAACCCAGTTAATTGCCTTCAGAAAAAATGGCAAAGATTATGAAATCTGTGGCATTTTCCTACTTGCCTGAGATGCACACACACACATAAACCCATTGTCCTAATTGCTTCTGAAGGGGATAACATTTATCTCTTTACTAAATTAATGCCAAGAGCAGATAGGGAAGAGAACTCTGCCAAACCAGCTCTTAATAATTCTCAACTGCATCTTTAAGAGTATTGTCTGAGCATCCCCATCTCCAGAAGGCAAAAAAAAAAAAAACCCCAAACAAACCCACTCATAATCACAGGACAAATCTGATCTTAATAAGCAGGAAATCATAGGAGCTTCCCACATCTGTTTTCCTCTGATTAGATTAGCAGTGGTGCCACATCTCGTGTCATGCTGTTGTACACTGACCTTCAGCAGCTCAAGCAGAGCTGTTATTTCTTTCAGACTCTGAGAAAGCTTTTTGGGAGCTGCTTTTCTTGGGAAGGGGCATGAAAAAAAATGCACCCCAGGTGAGGATGGGTCGCTCCAGGGAGTGGCAGAGCTGGGGATTTGGGGGGGACCCAGCTGCAAATATTTTTACAGGAGTGACTCCACAAGTCACCAGCAGTTCTTGGGAATATCAATTCCAACCCTTTTTGAGGTTGGCATTGCCAAAATCCAGGGATCCATCTGAGGATCAGGACAAAAACTTCCCACTGACAGCACCTGTTTGCAGGGATGCAGCTGACCTGGCTCACACTCTCTGCCAGGCTGGAATGGCAGCTGGAATCCAGGCAGGGAAGGCATCTGGAATGCAGGCAGCGAGGATTCAAGTGGGCAATATTTAAGTTGCCAGGCAAGCTGGGTAGTGAAAGATCAGCACTTGAATCTGGGGGATCTGCAGGAGCACAGATGGCCTTTAAGTCCCTTCCCGAGTTCCCTTCAAGTCAGACATCTAAATGCCAATTTCCTTCCTGCAGAACCTCTTGCTGCTCGTTGTAATTACAGTTCAGAGTTCGGTTGATTTCTGCTACCACAGCTACCCAGAGACTTTATCACTCCACACTGTTCTATACTGGGGAGAAATTCCAGTCCTCAAAAGGTCAACTGATGTGACTGTGGACTCGTGTCTCTCTGTTTACCACATCACAAAGCACCTTCTCCAGCAGTTTCTGAAAGCTGGGCAGACCCACTCGAGGTTTTCCCTTGCTTTGCCTTTAAAAAGACCGAGGCTTTGCTGGGTGACAAGAACCACAAACAGAAAGAGCGTTTTCTTTCTGTTCCAAGGGAGCAAACTTGCCTTCTCCGAGCAAAGGGGGATTTGTTTGTTTGTTTTAAAAACAGCAGTTGCCATTCTGCTGGAAATGGCAAAACATCCAGGCTTCAAAACAACTCCCTTTTAGCAAGTACAGAGCAAATAAACTCTCCATGAAAGCAGCAGAACAAATAGCCCTGAAGTACTTCAGACACATCAAATCAACCTGGTGTCTTCCCTGTTAATTTAGGGGAGCAGAAGTCTCAATTACAAGTGCTGGCCTTATCAAAACATCCCATTTAAGCTGGCAAATCACCACGGGAACGGTTTCATTAGGTTTGTATTTTCCAAGGGAAGATTGCTGTCATGCAAAGTACTCAGCTGCAGGCCTGGCCCATTATCAAAAGTGTATATTAATGGCAGATATTCTGTAAATGCTTACAGCTCAACAGGCTGGGGTTTTTTTGAGCAGGTCAGTGCTGATGCCATCTGTAATCTCACTTCCAAAACACCCTTTTTTTTCCTGGAGTTTCCCCCCCTGAGGCTCCCAAAGAACAGATTTGTCTCATTGCCTGCTCCAAGGTGTAGTGAGCAAACATTTTTTGTAGAGATATCAGCACTCAACAGCATCAGAAATGCTTAATTCCTGTGGATCTCAGGTGAGATTGAAGCACATTTATCAGGGACAAGTCTCTCAGTGAGATAAATATCATTCACCAGCCCTCAAAGTTGTTCTGATCCCTAACAAACATTTCCCAAACTGTAGTTTTTTCGTGTTTAATCAACCACAGAGGGAGAAAAGGAGAGAGGGGATTCATCAGTGCAGGGAATTGAGTGGGCTCTGGCAAATATTTGTGGGAATTCAACACCTTCTCATGGACTTCAATGTCAGGCAGTAACACCTCCTTTAGGAGCAAACATTGCAGAGCCTGCTGTGCTCTGGGGGTGGGGAGGAGGAATTTTGGCCCTGCAATCGGTGCTCTCTGGTTTGGCAGCACACTCCAGCAGGTGGATTTGGAAGAGCTTTTGGTGTCTTTGCTGGAGGAGCTCAAAAAGACTGATGGACAACATCAGTCCCTGAACTGATGGACCTGCAGATGGTCATGATCTTGGTCGTAATCCTACAGGAAAACTGAGGTACAGGTGGGCTTCTCACCTCTGTGATCCTCATCAGAAAGGTCTCCTGAAGCTGTGGCTCACCCCCAGGGGAACAAAGCTCTGTTCAGAGCAGCATCACTTACCCCAGCCCCTGGGAGCTCTGCTCTGCCAGAGGGGACACTCCTGTCCCTTGAGGCTCCCACCCTTGGGAGTTCAGCAAGGAAATTCATTGCAACCAGCAAATTATTTCAAAGGAGCCTTAAGCCAAAAGAGCCCAAACCTCCTTTGCCTATTAAACCCCTTTTAATCCACCCTGGAGCACCAGAGGTGCAGAAGGAGCCCCCACCAATTCCTTTTCACATGCCTTTTGAACAGGAACCTTCGGCAGAGTTTTAAAACACATCAATCCTTTATGTGTTTGTCTATGCTGATGAGCATTACTTTCTGCTTGAGAAATATCTATTTCTGCACTTGGTTTATTTTATTTCCCCATTGTTAAAATGAAAGATTGGCTAAACCCTCTCAGCAGTGCCTGTCAAGCACTTCCTTTCTCCTGCAAATCCAAAAGCTCTGATTCTCATCATTAAGTCACTGACAACATAAAGGCAGACTTCTGCAAATAAACCATCATCAACAAAGCTAAATGCACCGAAATGATACAGAAATTGGCCTGCAGCATCATTGCAGTATAAATAGAACTTTCTGAGGAGGAAATAGATCCCCCATTCACTACCCAGAGCTCAACACAGGACAATAATGACCTGCATTTTGAAAGCACTCTTGTACCAAACGCTGTGCAAGGATTCAAAAGGTCTTTGAACTCCATACAAAAAAAACCTCTTCATTCCACTCAGATGGAGCCATCAACTCCACAAGACATTAGGGAACAGTGTAGTTATCAACCACTTCTGCCCATGGAAATGCAAATCCAGCTGGAGGTCAATCCAAGAGTCCACCTGACCCTGTTCATCTGGTGTTGGAGGCTTAAAGAACAGTCCAATCAAGGACAAGCCCACAGTGGTTTGTCACTGTGCTGAAAGTGCCATCTGGAGCACTGGAATGTGTCCTCCAGAAATCCCTTAACCCTTTTAGGAATTAATCTATATTTCAAGCTGCTGCAGCATCAAGTGCAAAGGCCCCACTCTTGGCTCACCTGTTTTCTTAAACACTACTCTCATTTTAGTTTTGAAGTTGTTCTCTGCTTTCTGGTGCTCCTTGTATGGTGAGAAACAACATCCCACGATAATCATTCCTTTGTTGTCTTCTCCTTTTCCATCTTCCTGTTGAATTTCTGCCATTTAATCTGAACTTGAAAGCCAGGCTTCCAACCAACCCCTTTATCCTGCCCTTGCTTTCTCAGGGGTGAGGGCTCAGGAATAACAAGCAGAGCGTGGCACTGCTGGTCCTGCAGCTCTGGAACCTTCCTTTGCACCTCCCTGAACACAGAGTTTAACCCTTGTCCAGGCCAAGAGGCCACTCACAACCCAAACCAAGCATTTGGGAGCCAACTGGGAAGCTACAACGGCTGCAGTTAATCCAAGTGTGAAAAGATTAACAACAGTTCACCCAGCTTTTTATTCTCATATGGCTGACTACAGTTAGTGCTACTCCCACTCCAAAGGCACAGAGCACAAACCCCACAGCACCTTAACTGCACACTCCCTGCTCTTGGCTCCCTCTGGAGCAGAGGTTTGGATGCCACAGAGCTGCCAGAATATTATAATGCCAAAAAAAGAGTATTATAATCCAAAAAAAAAAAAAAAAAAGAAACCCTGGGAAGAGGAGCACAGCATCAGGCAGAGGATGGAGGTCCTTGCTTTGCTTTTCACACGAACTAAGTGTGTCCAGATGAGCCACTTGGTAAGGGAAGGTCAGCTGCCCTTTTCCCAATCATCCCCTCACAGCCCAGCTCTGGGATCACCAGGATTCTGCCTCGCTGGGGATCACTGGGATTCTGCCTTGCTGGGGGTGCACAGTGAGTCACAAAAGCTGGCTTTATGTTTGGGATGGAAAAGGTGAGGGACATCTGCTGAACCTGACCTTAGAGGGGCACATTTGATGAGACACCAAGCCTTTTGAAAGCCTTTCCATGCGGTAAATGCCTCTTCTGGTGGGTTGTGTCTGCAATCACAGCAGGAAGGTGCTGCCAGGGGGGTGTGTGTGTATTCCCCAGGAGCAGCCTGGCACTGGGAGGTTTTCTAGAGCTGGAAAAGTGCAGCTACGAGCACACCTGGAGATTGGCTCCAGGTGTTAAAGGGGGGCCACTTGAGCAGCCGAGGAACCAAGTGTGACGAGGTTGGGTGACACAAAACGTCTGTGGCAGAAATAATAAAGCAAAGTGGAGCTCGGGAGCATCGGAGCTGCTCTTCCTTTCTCCTCCAGCTTCCCAGGAGAGGGAACAACGCTCCAGAGGAACGACACTACAGACAAAAGCCACCCTCTCTGACTCTGGGAGGGGGTCAAAGCCAGGTCCAAAGCAAGCAGACAGGATTTCAGGAGTCTGGCAGGGCGCAGGTACGCCCTGACAGGGTGTTAAATGCATTATTCAACACGCCGCAAAGTGGAACGAGTTAAAGTGACAATTCGGGCTGTGTTTACCTCGCCGTCAGCAACGGTGGTGTTAGAACAGAAACCCGCCGTGCTTGAGAAACAGAAACAAGGCGGTGGAAGAGGTATTTAACCCGGAGCAGCAAAGAAAACAGTCTGAGAGGTCCTGATCCCACGGGGGAGTTTAAGGAGATACCTCGAGCCAGAGCACTTCAGTGGAAAGAAAAAAAAAAACAACCACTGCATTCAGTTTGCAGACATTGTCTGCCGTGAAAAAACTTTGCAATTGTATTTCGAATGTCTCCAGGGCTCCATGAAGAAGCGGGTTCCCAAATTATATCATCTACCGTTTCCCTTGTGTCCTGAAACGATCCGAGGAACACAAAGGGGTTTTCTGCACTTAAGTCTGCCCAGAGACAGACACAGGGGATTGGTTCTCAGTTCCTTTTGCTCAGAGCAGTTTAATAAAGTGGGGATTCATGGACCTGGGGTGTCTCCCCAGATGTGCCACAGGCTGCCCTGGCAGAGCATCTCCATCTCCCTGCCCCTCAGTCTCTACATTTGGGAATTAAGATAATCCTGCTACTCCCAGCAGAACACACATGTCAAAGTGAACACTCATGAGGGTGGGCAGGCCCTGGCACAGGTTGCCCAGAGAAGCTGTGGCTGTCCCTGGATCCCTGGAAGTGTCCAAGGCCAGGTTGGAGCAAGCTGGGCTGGTGGAAGGTGTCCCTGCCCACGGCAGGGGTGGCACTGGAAGGGCTTTAAGGTCCCAAACCATTCTGGGGTGTTCTATCACAGCAGGCATCACTCTCACAGTTAGTGCTGTAATTAAGCACCAGACCTTTTCCTTTATCCCCTACAAAATAATTCTCTACCTTCACAAAACCCTGTGAAAAAAATCAGTTACGTTTCCAGGCTTAAGTTGATGAACAAGGAATTCCACTTGCCTGGAAGTAACTCCACTTGCTGGAGTAACTCTCCCCCTTCATTGTTGCCCACGAGCAGCAGCAAAGGGCTGTTCCTTGTGTTTACTGTGTGTTGTTCACTGAAATGGATGTTACACGACGTTTAGAGCATGTTGGGTATCCAGGTCCAATAAAAAAATTAATTTACCATTCACCGAGCTTCTCATTTAGTTAAATCAGCTGTGTTTCAGCTGCATTATCTGTATGTTTCTAACGTATTTACCCCCGATATTATTTTTTTTTTTTTTTTTGCAAAGCTGGCTCAAAAGCTGGCTTTATTTTCATTATTAAATTTCTGTAATTCCCGTGTATTCCCGGGAGAAGGGGCCGGTGCGACAATCGCGGTGCCGCAGTGCCATCTCCAGGCGAGCTGCAGAGCCTGGACGGACATCTATTTTAAAACACAACTTAAAAAAAACCCAAACAAACAACAAACTGTTCTCTCTTGGAATACTCTCCCGCTGCAGGGGATGCATGAAAAGGAGTGTTTTACCTCTCGAATATTTCCACAGCTGAACTGAGGCTGAACTGAACCCAGAGCGGCGTTTGGGTGCTTTTTGCACGTGTTTGTACCCTCCAAGTTTCAAACCCACACAGGAACGACACTGGTCTGTATTACCCCTAAAAACACCGAGGCATCGAGTCCAAACCCTCCCATCCAGCTCCTTCCAGGAGCTCTGAGTGACAAGGACAACAATTCAGTCACTCTGGTGTTGATTTTAACGCCTCCTGTCGCGTCCAGACCCGCGGCACATTCTCAAGGAGCGCCACCAAAGACGTGCCCAGCTTGAAATTTTGGCTGGCAAGGGACAGCCTGACACTGCCACGAGGGGTTTCTCAGCCTCACACACGCCCTGACTGCAACGTGTGGCTGTGCTGCCCCTGTCTGCGAGATAATTAAGCTGTTCCAACTGATTACTGTACCCTTCGAGTGCCGTGATGAGAAATGACAGATGGAAAACTTCTTGGAAGCCTTGTCCTCTCAGCAACCTCCCTGCCCGAAAATGAGGGCAACAAAACCAGGCGTTAAACCTCTCCCCTCAAAACACAGATTAAATTTATATTTATATTAACTTTTTCAGTATTTACCATGGCCCAGGAGAGAATAAGGGCCAGGTGTGCAAAGGCAGGTGGGTGGATAATGCAGGGGGATGCCAAGACAAGCTGGTCCTCCCTGGGAGCAGCAGAGATTCCCACATCACCTCAAACACCCCCCCAAACATTGGTAAATCAGCACCAAGTGCAATTGCTAACAGTTTGAAGGTTCAGCTTCTGCAAGTGAAATATGGCCTAGAAGAATAAAATGCTGGTAGAGAGACATCCTCCCCTGACAGGAACATCTTGCTGCAGGTGCTGAGGAAGGGAGTGGAGCCTGCTGACTGATAATGCACACGGGAAAACCAGGCAGTTATTCTACAAAGCAAATGTCTGATGCTTTACAAAGGAATAAAAGACAAGGAAGAAAAAAAAAAATCCTGCCTCTAGAGCAGACACAGATTTACTCTTAACTTCTTCAGCTCTTATCCAAACTGGAAAAGTGGCATTTTAGTCAAGTGGAGAGGGGGGGGAGGAAATCAGAGCATGGGCTGTCTCTTCACTGCACTCTCCTTGTCGTGGGGGATGTGCAGGGACCATCAGAGACTTCGAGGCCTGCAGGAGAAAACTCCCAGTTTGTCAGCTTTTGGGTTCCTTTGTCAGGTTACAGGTTGTCTCAGAGGTAGGAAGGTTCATCCTGCTGTACATCACCTGACTGCAGATCTCTGGAGACACGTGTAAGAAACGAGCTCAGTCCCCACAAGCAGCGAACGCAAAGCTGGAAAGGAAATCGATACATTCCAGGGGGGAGGGAAAAAAAAGAAAAAGAAAGAAAGAACTGCAAAGCTTCATTGCCCAAAAAAGAATTAAAACCATGGGCTCTGACTGTGCTTGGCTTCTTCTGGTGGATAGAGGTGAAATTATAAACAGCAACGTTGCTGCATCCCTGTATTTGTCACCGGGTACAGCGACATTTGTTATCCTGCAGCGTTAGCAATACGGCCACAAGAGCTGCAGAGAAGCCCAACCTGACCACTCCCCTGAGCAGAAAACACCCTGGAATATGTTTCTTTTCGTGATAACAAGCACCTGGAACACATGTGCCTTCCCTCAGCGAGCTCTTGCCACGCTGCCCTGGCTCTGTGCCCACGCAGGAGGGAGGAGGAGCCGTGGGACGACATCCACCTTCACTGTCCTCAGCGTGTTCCTCAGCAAGGCTGGTTCTCCTGGCCTCAGATTTGTGGTGACACCGTTCACACACCTCTGGCAACAGCAGAAAAGTGAGTTCAGTTCCAAAAAGTGGAAATATTCTTGTTCTCACAGCGAATACCGAGGAGGAAAAGGTCAGGACTCTACGATACCAGCGAGAGCTTTTGCTGCAGCTTCGTAGTTCTTCACCAAACCTCATCCACCACAGCAACAAGGGGACAAAATTACTAATTCCTGGAAAGGTTTTTTACAAGCCTGCACTTTGAGTGAACAATAAATCATTTCAATTCTGTTGGAGGAGCAAAACGAAGCCACCCCGGTCAAATCTCACTTGACATGCTCGTCACCTACTTAATGTCAAATCAAAACATTTGGCTTTGTTCTTGAAACTGTGGAACCTGAGGGCAAATTACCCCAGCAAAGTCAGGATCTGCATATTAAAGCCCACTTTTGGTTTTTTATTTTAAATGAGTAGGTCTCTGCAGATGTCAGAAAGAGATTGAGAAATTCAGAGCTCAGACTGCCACTTGGAGAACAAAACATAGAAAATCAGGGTGGTGCTTTCAGATTAATCCCCAATTCCTTATGCCCAGTCTGCACAGTTTTCTGGAACCAATTCCAGTGGAGGAATTCTTCAGAAAACCAAATTACCACCTGAGTGTTGGGAAGGAAACTCCAGCACTTGAACATACCATGTGTTTGTGTTTCACCCCCCTCCCCCAGCAGAAATCAGCAATAACTTCAAGCAGTTGTAGCAAAGTTCTCTGCTTCTTAAAAGGCAGGTTTCTGTCCCTGCCCTGTTACCCACAGATATTAATTGAAGGTATTGACAGGGTGTTAAGTGTTAATCTGCTCATTAATCAGATTTACTGATTTCCTGCTCTAGTGCTTTCAAAGGAGCCATGGATCTGCCTCATTCTTCCTCCTTGAACAGTTATTTTACTATTAGCTGAAGGAATCCTGAACCCACATGAACACAGAACACTGAAGCCAGGGAGATAAAGCCCATATCTGATGCACCCCAAATAATCAAGCCATAATTATCATTTACACTTCACCTGTCCCACGTTCATCAGGAGGGAGTCGGATTTGGTGGAAGCAGCTGGCTGTGAGTGAGGGTTAAATACAGTGGCTACTGAGGCTTGGATTATATTTTCAATATGAATTTATCCACCTGTCACTTTGCAGCAATTGGACTACATTATACATTTGTTTCTGAGACCAGGAGCAGAGCTCTGTCTGTCCTGGTTCCTGCCCCTGAACTTGCACACAGCTATCAAGAGTATTTCTCTTCCCACAAATAAGGCAAACCCAAAGAATTCCAAACAATGCATCTGTCAGCAGCTAAAACACATTGGCTTGGAAAATGGCTGAAGAAATACCTCAGTCATGCCCTTCCAATTATTTAATCCCTCCTGCCAAGGGAATTCCTGCGAAAAACAGAGTTCCTGTGAGAGAGGGGATGGCTCTTCATCTGCTCTACCTGTGCATTTGCATTGTTGTTGGAACACTCTTTTCTAATAAAATATCGGGTGAATATTACCCCCACCAAAAAAGTCAACTTTTGGCAAAGGAATTGCAGTTTTCCCTGGGAGGGAATCAGAAAGGAAGCTGAGAGTTACACACACACACAGACCTGCAAAAGCATCACTGAAGCCTCTCCGGATTTCTAGTCCCTAAAGGCATATCTTAAATCCAATATCCAAATAAAATCTCTCTTGATTCACAAAATATAACAGCATTACATCCCAGCAGCTCAGCAAAAAGGACAGGGTGATCTGCCCTGAGCTGCAGAGCTCAGCCAGAGCCACCAGAGGAGAAAAGGCACAAAAAGGAACCCACCAGCATGGGTAGGAACCAGAGAGCAAAGTTTAAAGTGTTTGTTTTCAGTCTGAAAAGTCTTTTTTTTTTTTCCTCTCCTGTGTGAAGTCTAACTCTTCTGCCAAAGCAAACAGTTGAAAATATTATCAAATATTTCTAAACAAGGAATTCATAACCACGAAGTATGAACACAAAGTGAAGGCAAACATGATGAAGGTCAAAGAGGCACAGGATTTAATCCATCCCGGGGTTTCATTTCCTTCATCAAATTTTGGACATCCAGCCCTTGACAGTGTCACTACAAATGACAGATTTGTGCCCTTTAGGTGTCTCTTGGACCTTTTTGTCACAGCCCAGTGGAAAATAACACATAAACCACGGATTGCAGATAGGAGAGCATCATCACCGACGAGGGGTGGGATCTGCTTCCCCAGTCCTGCTTCCACAGGACACCAGCTCTAGGGGGAACTGTGTCTTAATTCAGGGGTTATTTTCGAGATCATTCCTCACCCAGTGGAAAAAATTGATGTGGCAGAGAAACCAAACTCAGTTCCACGGTCTGAGCACATCCTGAGAGCCGCTGATCCAGCAGAGACATCGAGGCCACCCAGGGCTTTTTATCCCGAGTGATTTCCATAATCCATTGCTCCTGCAGATCCAGGCCTTGGACTCCATCACTTTCAGAGGCAGCTCAGTTTTCCAGACCTCTTATTTTCCACTCTGGTTCAATAAATGTGTTTCCACTCACTCAGTTTTATCACATCTTCATAGGAAGAATTCCCTTTCCATCCCTTGGGACAGAATAAAATGGTCCAGAGGGAACATCAAGTGGCAATTTCCATGGGATTCCTTCTCATGAGGGCAGGTAACCTGTCCATAAATATTCATCTCTTCAGGTAAGGTAAGAAAAGTCTTCCTGTAGGATTTTATAAAGTCAGACAAGAGGCACAGGTGCTGAAAAAAATACATTTTTCCGGTTTCTTCTTCCAGAAGGACCAGCCAAGGTGCTGCTGTAGGACCCTGGCAGTTCTGGGCCAACACATCAGGTCTTCCCACGGATAAAAATAGTGTAGGGTTTGATAATAATGTATTGTTTACCCCCTGTGGTGTTTATCTGCAGAATCCCAAAGGTTCATGGAGACATCCCCACCCCCCTGAGGAGGACAAAAAGTTTACAGCTATTTTCCAGGGACTGAATCGTGCTGAAGAAAAGCCCTCAGGAGTCAAACTCCTCCAACACCTCTTCCTGCAGAGTTATTTATTTTAATTTGAACTTCACTTGCCCTTCAGGCAGTGACAACACCCAAACCAATTTCAGCACCTCGGGAAAAAGAAAGAATCCAATAAAATTAAGAAAGGAAATCAAACACCTTTGAAGATGTAGCGTGAGCAGAGACAGATTAACCACAGATCCAGAAATGAACAGCAGGGCTTTGTCAGCACAGCCTTTCCAGAGGGTTTCCAGAGCCTCTTTTCGAGTTTGAAAAGGGTTTTCTGAACCTCTCCCCGACCCAAGTGCCCCAAGTTCACAGACTCTGCACCCAAAATTTGGGGCACACGGAAAATCTTCACAAGAAGTTCAACAAATATTTCACATGCAGGAGTTTGGAGGAGTTTTAGGGGGCTGAGGGGAGAAGGACCTGGGGATGGGGCTGATTGTTTAACGAGGATTTGTTGTCGGATGAATTATCCCTGTGCTTCTGACAGCAGGTTCTCCAAGAGCACAATGCCAAAAATCTCTGTAATTATTCTGCTCTAGCTGAGCCCACAAATGGAACAGAATCAGACAGCCTCTTTGGCCATGAATGGCAGGTTCTGTCAATCCTGTCAATTCTGTCTTCTGATGGAGGAGGAAAGAGCTGCCTTCAAAAATGATCCTGCAGATTTCCTTGGTGGATTGAGGAGGAGGAGGGAGGGAAGTGACACTAAGGTCATTTTGCAAGGCTTGGAGTGTTTTTAATTCAAAATATGTATCACATTTTAATCAAACCAGCTCTTGTGCTATTTCTATCCGAGTACTTTGCATTCTGGCTATGTCATGGGGCCAGTTATGAGTCAGCTAAGCTCTCTAATGTAATAACTATCAGAAAATTTTCTTGCATTATTCATGTTAATTGTGCTGAACCAAACACTGCAGGCAGGAAAATGCATTTCCCATCCCGATGTTTTTTTGCCTCACAGAGATTTTAGGCATTGACTGGACCAAGTCTCTCTCTCAGGATTAAACACTCAGGAAAAAAAAAAAAAAAAGGATGTCAAACATTCGTGTGCTTTTGTTTCTCTATAAATAGGTAAAATAAAACCAACAGGCAGTGTCCTGAATGAGCAGCACGCTCATCATTTACAGGAAAGCATCTGTTAACAGCCATGGTGATTTTCCTGCCTCTCCTCCACTCCTGGTGTTTTGACTTCTGAGGTAACATTTTCAAAAGGAATTGTTTTCTCTCCTGAGTAACCTTGTTGAAGATCCCATCTCACCCTGGCGTGCACAAACACAACACCCAGGAGCTCTTTCTGCTTCGGCAACTCAAACAAACACGAGGCAGGTTTGTATCACCAAAAACACGATTTTACCCCCAATTCCATCTGAAAAACACCCCCACAACAGACCCCCTGTTTGGGTGGGAAGGGACCCTAAAGCTCATCTCATCCTGCCACAGGCAGGGACACTTTCCACTGGACCACGTCACTCCAAGCCCCCTTCTGTATTTAAATAAACCCTCGGCATTTTGTTATTATTTACAATATTTAAAGTACAAACTCCCTGCTTTACTGCACTTTTACAGATTCTCCCGTGAATTGCTGAAGAAAACATTGACAAAACCCTCCAGGTCTCAGGAGCTGACCCAGTGCCCAACCCCTGTGCCAAGTGCCACTTGTATTTTACTTGTCAAAGCCTCAGGAAAAGCAGCTTTGCCCTGGCAAGGGATTCAGTGGGGCAGGGAAGATGTGGGAGCAGAAGGGATGAAAACAGAGGGATTTAAAGCCCCCTTAAATCCAGCAAGCTGAGGGGGTTATGGAGCTTTTCAAAGAATCAGAGGTGAGTGAAAGGATGGAGAAGAGATTTATCAACACAAGGGCAGGGTGAAAATGCCTGGCCTTTATGGCAATAATTCCAAAGGTACAGCTTGGATAATGACAGTTGGAGGCTTTGTAAGGTTGTGGTTCCAGTTTTTGGGAAGTGGAGAATAACAAAATATAATATAATATAATATAATTTCCAGTCACAGAATTCCTTGGCTTGGAAGGGACACTAAAGACCATCGTGCCTTCAAAGAAGTCAAAGTTTTTGGAATAAGATTGCTCTCTTTGTATCCTGTTACAAATTTAACAGTGCTCTGCTTCAGGCCTTCACTCAAGAAGCCTTTTAAACACATTCTTCCCAAGGAAAGGCTTGGAAAAAAAAAAGAAGAAGAAAGAAGCTCTGCCTCCAGTTTTAATGATTGTCTGTTCTGCTCATTTTTCAGAGCAGGTTCTGCCAGGCTTTGGGGACTGATGGCAATTCCAAGTGCAGCAAACATCAATATTTGTTCTATTATCTTCAGTTTTCACCCCCTAAAAAAGAACAAACTTGACATGTAAGGATGAATACACATGATTAAACTGACACAGGTAGAGAGACACAGCTCCCTGCTACAATCTCTGTTCCCTTCTCCAAAGGCTGTTGGTTTTATCTCCACGGGAAATAATTGCTCCCAAAGTGAAAACACATTTGTAGCAGTCATGCTTAATGGTGTTTTTCATTCATCACTGCAATTACTTAGCCAAGCACAATCAGGAGGAACCCCAAGTATTCACCAGATTACATCCTGAGGATTTTTTTTTAAAATAAAACTTTAATGTTTGCTGGGCAAGCTGCAGAGCAGCTCGTGGCTTTGAACGAGCTGATCTCCCTCCTAAGCCCCTATCAGCCACTAAATGGTTTGTCCCTCCTTTTATCATTCCCTCACTTTTTGCCTCGACCTTTGCCAGAGAACATGGCTAATTTACACCCCCACACCTGTATCACATGTGCACAGACCTCACCAGCCCAATTACCACCAGCAACAATGCACCAATTACCAGGTCAACTCGAGTCGTAGTAATTCTTCTTAAGGACTTAAATAACCTTTTTAGCAGCTAAATAAAAAAGGTCAGCCAATGCTAATTAAATACACAGCTGCTTTGAACAGCAAAAGGCAGAAGATGAAGGAAGCCCATTAATGAGCTAAGAAAATCAGAATTAATGGGCTTAGTGAGAGACCCCATCAATTATTTGGCACTAATCGTGTCAGCAGCAGACACAGGGCGAGGTTTGCCATGCTCCTGTCTGACACATGCAGTCAAGTGAGGCATTAAACAAGGACTGATGTCCTACAGGTGACTCTGGCATGGGGAAAGTCAGGCATTCCAGGGGACAGTGGCACCTGTGGGTGGCTCTCACCTCCAGTGGGAGTTGTTTCTCCCTGCACAGCACCACCCACAGCAACATCTGCTGATCCCTCAGGCTCCACTGACAGGCACCGCTCAGAAAGTTTCTCCTGTGAGAAATAACTTCCACAATTTCACAGGAATGCCACCTGAAACCCCTCGGACATGAAAACATCCCAGGGGGATTAGAATGACTAGAATTAACTAGCTTCCTTCCAGCAGGAATTCCCAGTGCTTGGCTCTTTACCCAATAAAACAGTGAAAACTCATTTTTTTTTCCTCACCAGGTGAAGTAAAGCAGCTCCCTCTCTGTTTTTTTATGGTGTTACATCCCTTTGCATCTGCCACGGGTTTCAAAATCCTTCAGCTATTCCTTAACCACAAAGTCAAATATAAACTCATGCTGGGCCGTGTCTGACTTGGATTTAGATTCCCAGTTTGACCTGGAGTTAAGTTCTTCACCAGGCCTTTCATTTTCTATTCTTCAGGCCAAATTTCCCACAGTTTTTTTGCTCATGCCAAAGGGATTCATAAGGAAAGGCTCTTGCAGGTCCTCTTCCCCACTTCCAGGTTGGTCACTCAGCCCCTCAAGAAATTTGGAAGCTGCTTGGCCAGGATTCAAATCAGTGATAAAGGTGACTATCAAAGCTGCTGATGAGCAGGGAAAATATCAGATTTCAGAGGAAAAGCTCCTCTCCAACAGGGTGCAAGTCACTCCCTGCTGGCCTGCAGACACATGGAAGTGGGGTTTCTTTACCTGTCTTCATTATTTAAGGGAAATTTTCTTGATTTTCCTGTGAAATCAGAAAAAAAAAAAAAAATCTTGCCTAGTGGTGATGAATTTACTGCAGGAAACTACAGATTCTTCTTTGGGTACTGCTGGTGGTAGAAACTGCACAAAAAAACCCTTATAAATCAGGCTCAGCTCCCAAAGTTCACTGCATCTATCTCCACTCATTGCTCTCTCCATAAATCTTGGTTGCTAAGAGCAATACCAGGCTTCCCAGGGGCAGCATTTACTCTTACAGGCTCCATCCTTCAGCTGATTTCGAGCACAGAATTATTCCAATTTAGGAAGCCATTTTTAATCAAAGTTTGCAGCTCGGTTTTTCAAGGAAATACACCAAAGCTCGAAACGAAAATTGCCCTGCATGTGAGGCCCCAACACTTTTTGTCTCTGAAAAATCTTAGATTTCCTTCCCCTCCTCTGTGTTTATTTCTGTTATTTACCAAATGAAGTCACACTCCACATAAATGAGATTTTGAATGTTTTTTTTCCACGTGCACAGTTTACACACCCCAACAAGAGAGGGGAAGGAGCACAGACCTTCCAACCAAATCCCAAACTTACAGGTGTTCATTTTATTTTTCAATTATTATTCAATTTTTATTATTCAAAAAAATTATTCAATTATTATTTCAATTATTATTCAATATTTATTATTCAATTTGTTATTATTATTATTATTTTTAAAGCTCACACAGCTGCAAACTATTTAAAGACCTCACTAAAGTTCTCCAAAAAAATTAGTTTTAAGTTGGTAAGCCAGGCATTGTTATGAGCCAGGGAAAAAATCCTGAAGAAAAAATTCGAATTCCAATCAAACCTAATTTTTACTCCACACCACAAACCTACAAATGGGCTGATTTTGGGGCCCAGCTTGCAGGTATCTCTGCATCAGGGCAAAGTTGGCTTCCCAATGCCAGTAAATAGAAAATGTGGGATTTCCTTTTGGGGCTGTAAGCTATAGGAAGTGTTGGGTCGGTGACTCTGTGCATTCCAGAGGGGTTTGAGTTGGAAGGGACCTCCAAGCCCATCCAGGACCTCCCACCAGCCCAGCTTGCTCCAACCTGACCTTGGAAATATCCAGGGATCCAGGGGCAGCCACAGCTTCTCTGGGAATTCCATCCCCCTGTCAAAAACGATGGATCCTCCTTCGTTCTCAGCCCACCGAGAGGGAAACCCCAAATGGCCCCCTAAAGGTTTTCATTTTTAGGAGCTTTATATTTGCCTAGAAATTCCCTTACCCTGGCTGCAAGGAGCCCTGGCAGCAGGCCCAAGTGGGGGACTGGATACTTAACAACTTCACAATAGGCCTGTAAGTTCTCTAAAATGCGTTTGTAATAAAAAACCATATTTTTATTTCTAAATAAAAAATTTCAGGGGCCAGCCTGGAACTCTGGGTGATATCACTGCAGTGCCCTTCTATCCAGATTAAAAAAAAAAAAAGAAAACAAATAAGGAAACAACAAAATTCAAACAGGGTCAGGGTTTTTTTTCCTAAATTATTACAATTTGGAAAGGCCCGGCAGCGTTCTCGGGACGCGAGAGCTCCACAGCAAGGGGGACAAAGATGAGCTGTGACAACTCCTGCCGAGCTCCCACAGCCCAGAAACGTCAGCCCCTGTCACGCTGCTGACACTGCTGGTGATTTTAATTGCCTTTTGTCCTTCTCTCCAGCCAGCGATGGAAAGGACAGGTGGGATGGGAGATTTGAAACCTCCGGCAGCTCAGCCCGACAAACGAGAAATGAATGAGAAATGCTCGGCATGTCCTTCTGCAGGGTGGCAAAGAGCTGCTTCACCAACACACAGCCACCAGGGGAGCTTGTAATGGGACAGTTTTGTCCAAAATCTGACGTCATTTTAATACAACTTGACCGAAATAAATAAACTCCCCTGGAAAACTTCTTGGTGGAGCTCGGGAAACGCCACGGCCTGAGAGATGCAAAAGGGAAAGGATCGACCTGGGGATGGATGTTGACTGGGGGAGAACAACATCCCCCTCCAGGATCCAAAGGGAAGGAGAGGCTTGGATGTGGAACAAAGGCACGAACTGCATTAGGTGTTTGATGAAGTCACTGATGGAAACATTAAACAGCATTAAATTGACACCAGTCGGCCGCAATCAGACGGCGACAGATCCACGCTTTAAATCTCTGGAAAATGTCTTTTGGCCTCAAGAAGAGTGATGTTTTCCTCATCCCAAACCCAGAGAGGAAAGAGTTCCTCCCCAGAGACTCCCTGCACATCCACTTCAGCTCACTCCTTTCCTGGTATTCACGGTATTCACTGAATTATTTCGACTCACAGTAACTCCTGAAGTTTACCCCGCTGTGAGTGGCTCCTGACGTGCTCTAAGGGGTGGTTATACCCACTTTCAAACACCAAGCTTGGGTTTCTTTCCATCTGAAACACAAAGGTTAGCTTCCCTTTTATATAGTTACCCTTTTTATAGCTTTCCTTGCTGCAAATGCTTAGACCAGCCCTCAGCACTGAAGGACCTCCCTGTCCACCCAATCAAGCCTTGGATGGCTGTTAAGAAATTCATTTTTGTGGTGTTTTTATCTATTTTAGAAACCACAGCAGGGAATACTTGCATTTCCATGCAAAACTAATTAAAAAAAAATTCCAGATTTTGACCAGCAGTGATGCTGAGGCAAAGGAATAAGATCCTTGGGCTTTGCTGGGACCCAAAACTTGATAAAATGTGGCTTTTTTTAAGGGAATTGAAATCCAAGGAGCTTTGGGTTTAATCTTACCTGCAGCACACGCTGATTGTGTGCAAGGCAGAGCTGTGACACAGTTTGTTACAGCTGTGAGTATTCAATACACACCCTGGCAGCAGATAAATTCTACCCTCTGGAAAACGCAGTGGGATACCTGGCACGGGGTCACACAGAGTCCTGGGGTCAATGGTTCATCCCCTTGATGCCTTTTAATAAATCTGCAGCAACAACTCCATTTCTTCTCCCTGTTTACCCAAGAACTTCTCCCCAAAGTTCCTCATTTGTGGGGGTTAATCCAGGACAAGACTCCCAGGAAGCAGAGAAACCACCAACATATCCTCTTTTTTATTGTTTCTGACAATCAGCTGGAAAAACCTGGGGCTGCTACCAAGGGAGCCAGGCCCAGCATTACTCATTTTCCATTAGGGGTTCAGAAGATAAATAAATCTTTGCAGAGCTCTTGCTGGCATTAGGCTAAAACACAAGCCTGGGTTTGTAAATGAAATGTGTTAAACGGGTGAGACAGAGGCAGAATGCAGATTTAGAGGGGAGGAAAAAAAAACACTGCAGGTTTTTCCTTCTCTGGGTGCTGTTAAAGAGCAAACTGAAGGCAATCACATGGAAACAGCTGGGCTGCAAATGACTTCATCTGCTAACAGAGAGATGGGCAATGCTAACACAACAAATAATGCCCTGTGTTCTACTCACACCTGGAGGTTTCTGCAAGGACAGGCTGAGTAACCTCTAAGAGTGACCTCAGTGTGGGGTGGGAACTGTTCAAATCCAGCTTCTCACAGAAATCACAATGAATATGGGAGAGGTTTTTTCTCTAACAATGCAGAATCAGGATTTTGTCTTCCTGGACAGGGTGGAGGAGCTCGTAGTGAAGAAGCAGAGAGAAAATAAAAGGCAAATACTTTGAGATTAATGTGCCTTTTTTTTTTTACATTCACAGGTTCATTCCACATACCAAGGGTGGGGGGAACTGTTGTTTTGATTTACAACAGTGGGCTTCTAGAGATCACCTGGAGGGACAGTGATGGAGGAGCCTCCCATACCAGGGCACCCAGAACAACCAAGGAAGGATGAAAACAATCTGCAGATCAAACATCCCAGTCTGGGCCTTTCTGTGACAGCATCATTTAAGGCTGGACAAGTGAGGATGTCCAAGGGTGAAAATTCATCTGCAAAACTTCAGTGCATTGAATTAATAAAGGAGAAAAGCTGCTTTAATAAGTTGCTGTGAAATTCTTCCACCTTCACTCACAGTCAGAGAAAAGACAAAGCTTGTTTGGGGGAAGAAACCCACGAGGTCTCCCTCCACCTGCTCCTCCAAGGCCTGATCCAGGAGGGAATCCTGAACATCTCAGGGTTTCAATGTGATCTCTGGCAAATCTGACCCTCTCATCCCTCAGGAGTTTGATGTGGGTCACCCTGCCCTGCAGGAAGATGCAAACACTTCCCCACAGAGGGATTTTGTAAAATACGAAACCTCTTCGAAAATCGGATTTCAGGTCTCGTTCTGTGCAAGGGAAATTTTCCTCAGAAGACAATTTTACCCTCTGTACCTGCACAGGGGGTTCTGTTCATCAGTGTGCTGATCCACCAGCTGCATTCTCTCCGTGTTCCTCTCGTGTGACAGAGCTCAATTTCCAAATTCACAGTGTTTGAGGCAGCGATATGAGAACCACTAGAGGTGCATTAATATAAAAAAAGGAGAAATGTTCTATTGAGCTCAACCAAAATTACATGAGTTGAGCAGGGGACACTTTGAATACATTGGAGAATAATATAAGCAAACCAAAAAAGAGTAATAAAACCTAAACACGAACACTTAAGTGTTGCAGAAAAAAAACTATCAGGGTTCTGCTCAAGAGGGAAATTATAAGCCCATGCATTCCAGTTTGTCTTAGCAGAAACAACCAAATCTTATTCCAACCTGAGTTTATTTCCAGCTGCTGGGCTGTGTCACAGGGCAGAGATTCAAATCCACTGTGTTTGCTTCACTTCATCCTACATAAAATTAACGGGGCCCAACACACAGAGCAGTTGTGTGGGGAGCAAACAGATCAGGAGTCCCCTTTTCCAGCATTATTGCAGATGGCAGGAGTGCTTGGCCGTGGCTCCACACAAAAAGCAGCTGTGGGTGCTCAGGAAGAAGATTTGCAGGTAGGAATGGGCAGCCACCACCCCTGCAGTCAGTGGGACTGCAGAAGGGCAGGACAGTGTGTTGGAGTTACCAAAGTCATAAATGGGAATTTCATTTATTTATTTATTTATTTACTGATTTGTTTGTTTGTTTGTTTGTTTGTTTGTTTTTTAACTGAGAACAATCATTTGCAGCCTAACGGAAAGATTTATTCTTGCCAAAATACCGTTTGTTTCCGCTGGAGTCGGGGGAAGTTTAATTTGTTATTTAATCAAAGCCTTGAAGATAACTCATTTCAAAGTTAATGGCTTCGTTAATGCTCTCAGAAAAGAGGCTGAACTTTCCCAAAGTGTGCCCTGCCTGGCTGGAGCTCGGCAGGCATTTCACATGCACCCTGCTGATGGGCACAGCCACACAAAACGACCTGCCAGGAGAGCACAGAACCCCAAAATTCCAGGCTGCTGCCCTGCCCCTCTCTCACTAAAAACCTTCAGGGTGCTGACCCTGCTGCTTTTGTGCAGGGTCTCACCCCAGAGGCCTGGGGACTGCCATTAAACCCAGAAATAATCTTGGCAGCAAAAGACACCCAGTCTGGCCACACTACCAAAACCACTCCTGAAATGCATTTAAAATAAACACTTTTGCTGCAGCACTCAGATGCCAGCATTCACACTCCAGCTGATTTTTAATCAAGTCTTGACACAACAGATTATTATTTGATAAGCCAAATTAAGCTTTGCAGGGGCTTCTGGGGCATCCCAGCCAACGCCTGGATTTGCTTTCAGAGGCCTTATTGTAAAGTGCTGTATTTTATAATTGATACAGTCCTGCTGCTACACAGCTCACAAATATTCTCCTTAAGAGCACAGCAGCCTCTCTCTGCCCCTGTTTGCTGCCCTGTGGCAGTGCCTTGGACTCACCAGCTGTGCTTTCCTGCTCCTCTTCTGGAATTAATTGATCCTCTGGCTGAAGAGGGCAGGGTTGGGGGGGAAACAAAAAATCAGCCCCTCTACTTGCAATGAGCAACACGAAGTTTGAGCCCACTGGGGGCATCGGGTTCCTCCTGCTGAGCTCAGAGATCTTTCTCCCAAGTACCTGGGCAAGGTAAAACCAAGCTGTTCAAGCTGGAGAAGATATTAATTAACCATCTCCGTGCCCTGGGCGGTGCACACGTTCCCAGCTCAAAGCCAGGCAGTTCCTGCTGTGCCTTCCCAATTCACCTCTGCAAAAGAAGCACTGGGTTCATCCCCAGCCTGGACAAGATGTGGTGAATGAGGTGATAAATGCCAGTGGAAGAAGCTGTGATCCATACAACGGTTTCATTATTAGCATCAAACGATGCATTAACATATTTTTTACTAAAAGAAAAATATTGTTTAATAGGCTGATCCATTGCCAGCAGAGCAGTGCAGCACTTAACCAAAGTTTTGTTCTTTTGGATTGCTTTTTTCTTCACCAGCAAAGCAGACCATCCTATACTGGGACTACAGAATTACATCTGTAATCACCAAAATTTACTTGTTCCTTGGTTTGTCTCCAAAGCAACACCTCTGCAATGTTTAATTCTGCAGTGCATTTTCAGAAACAAGAGCACGAGAAGAAATCTTTCCACTGTGAGATGAGAATGTTTTTTATTGCAGAACCACAGAGCCAGCCAGGCTGGAAAAGACACTGGGATCATCGGGATCATCATGGGTCCAACACCACCTTGTCACCAACACCGTCCAGGGGCTCCTCCAGCCACTGCCAGCTTCTCTCCCCATCCTTCCTGGAGAGACCCACGTGAGAGGTGGCTCCCTCCAGTGCTCCCAGTTCCCTCCCAGTATCACTCCTTGACTCCCTCCAGTGCTCCCAGTGCCCTCTAATTGCCGCCCAGCATCACTCCTGGACTCCAAATTTGAGAAGTTGCCAGGACAGAAGGGTCTCACTGCACCTGGAGTGTCCTGGGGGGGGCCCATCATCTGCACCCCAGACCCCTGGGATTGCTTTCCTGGGGAAAGTCCCTCAGATCTGGAGCCAGGCTGGGAGAGCTGGGGGGGGCTCACCTGGAGAAGGGAAGGATCCAAGGAGATCTTGAAGTCCTTTCCAGGGCCTAAAGGGGCTCCAGGAGAGCTGGAGAGGGACTGGAGACAAGGGATGGAGGGACAGGACACAGGGAATGGCTTCCCACTGCCAGAGGGCAGGGAGAGATGGGATATTGGGAAGGGATTGTTGGCTGGGAGAATGGGGAGGAGCTGGGCTGGAATTCCCAGAGAAGCTGTGGCTGCCCCTGGATCCCTGGGAGTGTCCAAGGCCAGGTTGGAGCATCCTGGTTCAATGGAAGGTGTCCCTGCCCATGGCAGGGGGTGGCACTGGGTGATCTCCAAGGTCCCTTCCCACCCAAACCATTCCATGTCCTTGCCCATCTCTGGCAGCTCCAGCTCCGTCCCACCAGCAGCACTGGGGGGTCTCAGCCCCTCCTCAGCTCCAGCCCAGAGGCTGTTTTGGGACACCAGGACCACCTTCAGCACCAGGAGGTGACAGCAGAGGCCGTTCTGGGAAGCACTGCCAATCCTGCAGGGATGTGCTCCCAGTGTGAGACCCTCTCCTGCTCTCTTATCCAAGGAGAAAGATTCAATCGACACAAAATGATAAGAAGAGCAGTAATGAAACATCTCCAAAGCGCTGGAGATGGCATTTAGTGCACGACAGGGGCACAGGGGAGATGCTGGGAGGGAGTGATTCCAGAACCAGACAACAGGAGGATTCTCATTGCTGGGAATTTGGACCTTTTCCTGCTGTCCAAGAGCCGGGAATGTGCCATCCCTCCTTCTCCCTGGGTTGTCACCTCTGTGTCCCTTCCCCATCCCCACCTCCCTCCTGCCCACTGCAACCCTGCCTAGCATCCAACACTAGGGAATTCCAACGGCAAAACAGCTCGGGCTGAGTTATTTCTCATGGGTCTGGCTCAGTTTTCCTTGGAATTTTGGTCCCCATCCCCACAGTGGCTCACGCCACTGTCACACAGGGTCGGGAGCAAAGGCGGCATCGCGGCCAAATTATCCACCTGAATTAAAATCCCTCCTCGATTATCACTTTAATCCAAGGGAATCTCTTCCAGAGGGACACAGGGTGGTTTGTCATGGAGAGGAATGTACTTTCCAGGCTCTTTTCCTGCTCCAGCAGTAGAAAATTCCAGGATCAGACCTGTCCCTCCCACCAGGGTTTTCCCGGGAGTCTCAACCCAGGCTCCAGATCCCTCCCCGCTTCCCTGGTCTCCTCCTGCCACCTGCTGGGGAAAAATCGGGATAAAGGGACTTTATCCAAGAGAGAAATTGGAATAACGTGACTTTATCAGGGAGTCTGTTGAAGGGAAGGGGCTGGAGGTGGATCAGCTGAAATGTGGGTGTTTTCAGAAGTGGCTCCAGGGAGTGCCCCAAACCCTCCCAGCCCTCCCTCCCTCCCGGGTGTTCTTTGGGTCGTGGAGTCAAATTCCAGGTGAATATTTTGGTGAGGCCCCAGCAATGGAATTCCCAGAGGAGCTGTGGCTGCCCCTGGACCCCTGGAAGTGTCCAAGGCCAGGTTGGATGGGGCTTGGAGCAACCTGGGCTGGTGGAAGTTGTCCCTACCTGTGAGGATGAGGTGATTTTAAGGTCCCTTCCAACCCAAACCATTCCAGAATTCCATGATTTTTCCAGAAGGTTTTTTTTCTGATGGAAAGAGCAATTTCTCTTTCTACAGATATCCTGATTTCTTATCCCAAGGATGGAAAAATAAGACAATTGGTGAAGTCCAGCTTTAAAAACTTCACCTTTTTCTTGACTTTAAAAGAGGAGAAAGGATCAAAACTGGAAATCAAAGTCAACAACCAAAGTCTACTTTGTATTTCCTGTCTGAATTATTTTTATTTCCTTCAGATGCAGGAAGAAAACAGGGAAATGGGTATTGGGAGCACTGAGATGTTTCTCCACTAAATACATGTATCAAATATTATAATGATTTATTATAATAGGAATATTTAAGCTTAGAATGATTTATGTAAGTTTATAGGGTTTTTTTTCAGAGCAGAGGGAGGGTTGGTTGCCAACACTCAACATCTTTGTGATGTTTGTAAATTTATATACAAATTTAACTGACATATAAATAATAAATAAATATATTATATATAAAAATGGAGAAGTTACATATACAGGTAGATGATACAAAAAGATAAATAATATATAAATATATGATCTAATTAATAGATATATATATATAAAAGAGAGAAATAATATATTAAAAAGAATACATAAAATAGATAATACATAAATATATAACTATAAGATATAATATATTATATAAATAATATATAAAATAGATAAATTACCTATAAATATGTAAGCTATAGAAATCAATAAATAATACCTAAAAATAATAAATAATATATTAAATAATACATAAAATACATACTAATATATAATATTATATATACAAAATAAATAATACATAAAACCAGATCATTAATATAGAAAAGCAAATAAATTATAAATAAATCTATACTGTGTGTTTAAAGATATATAAGTATATAAAAATATATAAAATATATATAAATATAGAATATGTATTATATATTTATTTTTGTATTATATTAACACATATTAAATATTTCTGATGTTTATATATTTATAAATACATATAAATATGGCAATTGCAGAGAAATAAATCCAACCCCCCGTTCCATCCCAGTGCCCAGTCCAGGGGCACAATCCCTGCCCTGCTCCTGCTGCCACCCTGTTCCTGAGCCAGGCCGGGATCCATCGGCCTCTCGCCCCCCTGGGCACCCCTGGCTCACGTTCAGCTGCTGTCAGTCAGTGCCCCCAGGTCCCTTTCTGTCCCCCCACTCTGTCCCCAGCCCGTGGGGCTGCCGGGGGTTGTTGTGGCCAAAGGGCAGGACTTGGTTGAACCTCATCCCATTGGATCCTTCCCATCTCTCCAGCCTGTCCAGGTCCCTCTGCAGAGCCCTCCTGCCCTCCAGCAGATCTACACTCCCCCCCAGGTTGGTGTCATCTGCACATTTGCTGATGGTTCCCTCCATCCCCTCCCTCAGGTCATCCATAAGGACATTAAACAGGGCTGGGCCCAGCACTGAGCCCTGAGGACACCCCTGGTGCCCGGATCCCACCTGGATGCAGCTCCATCCCCACCACCCTCTGGACCCAAACATCCATCCAGCTCTTATCCCAGCCCACAGTGCCCCTGTCCAAGGTGTGGGTGCAGCTTTTCCAGGAGTGCAGTGGGAGATGATGTTACTTCTCAGCCTTCTGGCTCAGATCAAGTGCAGTGTCTCATCTCTACTAATAATGTTTGGAGAAGTTTTCCTCCATTTTAGTCATCATCCCCACTACAAGACACTTAAAACTATCACCAATTAAAAGATGACTCGATGTTTTCCTCTACTAAAACAATTCTTTGTTGCATTTAATCCCCAGCGAAATGACTCCTCCTGACTGTGCCTTTTGAAGAGCAGGTTTCACTTGGTTTTCACTCCCTTCAGGTGGATCATCCCACTGTTTTCAATTATTCTTTACCCTTATTTTACAACACTAAGCTAATTATAGGTTTAGGAAAAAAATAGTCAAAACGGCAAAGTTCAGCTTAAGAGAAAAACATCCATTTTATTGATGAAGATACAAGGTCAGAGATCACTAAACTCCTAAATTCCCAGGCTAATTGAGGTGGAGATGTTGCTCTTTCAACTCAGCAGCTTTTCCAGCCCTTCCAGGCCGGCATTCCCAGCCAGCATTCCAGGCCAGCATTCCCAGAGCTGGCGAAGCAGCAGCTGCCGGATCCTTGGTGGATTTTAGGGACTCGCTGCAGTTTGAGGTCCGTGTTTTTCCCGACTCCTCGGTGCTCTTCCCGAAAAAACCACTGGGTGGGGCGGGAGGATAAGTTATGGATTTATCTCCTCTCCATTCCCCTGGAGCAGCTGCCGGGAATGATCCAACCCTGGCAGGGTCCTTCCCACGTGGAGCAGCCAAGGGACCGCTGCTTTCCGGCTCCATCCGCTCCCAAAAATGGCAAAGGAATAAACTGCTGGAGTCTGGAGTTTGCTTGGAAGTGCAGCTCAAGCTCTAAAGCCACGAGGGACTCAGTGACCTGGGGGTGGGGGTTTTGTGTCCCCAGATACCTCGGGATCTGAACAAAGGGGTCCTGGCCCCTTCCCAGCCGGCTCCAGGTGGATCAGGATAATCCAGAGGGGCTGCAAAGCCCAGAGCTGTGCTCTGGAACGTGTTTTCCTGGGAGCAAACCCCTGCTAAGGAAGCTTTTCGTGGGCTGCAGTAAACAAATCAATCTCTGCAGCTGAATCCAGACCGAAGGAGACTGAAAGAACTCTGAAGGGTTTTAATGCCCAAATAAATCATTCCTGCCATGGCAATAACACTTGATTTTTTTTTCCAGGCCGTTGGCGGAGCTGCCCAGGACAGAAATATCCCTGTATTTAACTGGAAATTAAGGGAATGTATCACCCGTGACAGGAACTTTTACAAACGGGCCCTCGCCGGCTCATCAATCACCGGCAGGACCTCGGGAAATTCCCATTCACAGCTCCATCCTCCCGCTGGGTGTTTGCCGGGGGATGACGCATTCCCGAAAATCCCCGGGGAGCTGGAGGTGCGCGGGGTTCTCCTGCTCGTGTCAGGTTTGCTCTGGGAGCTGGGAAGGATGAGGAAGGAGTGGAATCAGCTGTCCACCCATTCCCGGTACTTTTCCACCCTCGCCGTGCCAGGCAGGTGGGAATATTTGGGACAGCGGCAAACACAGGGATGTCTCAAAGCTGCATCCAAGGGCTGGAAAGTTCAGGAGAAGAGTGGGAAGTGGGAATTGGCCCTGTGTGACCGTCACAGCTGCTGGGAGGGATTGGAAACCTCGTCCCCCGCGTTGATGGAGGTGTCTGGGGGACTCCCAGGGTGGGATTCATTGACCATTCCAGACCCTCAGTGTGGGGAACGTGGACATGGGGACCCTTCCCAGCTGGGAGGGGCAGACTGGGAGCCTTCTGGGGTTACTGGGAGCTCTGCCCTCTGGGAGCATCAGAGCTCTAATGGTGTCTGGGGACAATGATGGGGTGTCTGGGGACAATGATGGGGTGTCTGGGGACACTAATAGAGATATCTGGGGTCTGATGGGGGCTGTCTGGGTCTCTGATAGGATGTTTGGGGACCCTCATGGAGTTGTCTGAGACCCTCCTGCAGGGCCTGGGGCTGCCGATGCCACACTATTTGGTTCTCTTCTGGCTGCTCTCCCCCCTCCCTCAGTGAATGACCCGCAAACCGAAGACCATCTGGTAATTCCCGTGAGCAGGAGCGGCTCCAGGAGCATTTATTAACCCCAGGGACTACTGAGATGCCAACATCGGGAGCTCATCTCAATGATAAAGGGCCGTTTAATCCTTGTAGGTCGGCTGAGAGCAAGAAGGAAGCGCCTGGATTTGGATTTTCGGTGCAGACACCCCCTGACTCAGCCTCTGATTCCCCTCCAGAGCTGTTCATCCTGCCTGGTCCCTGCTCCAGACCCTCTTGTTGTCGTGTTTGGACCTCGGGGCACAAGGAAGAGGCTGAAACCTCGGAAGAGGTAAATGGGTTTGATTTCTCCAAGGTCTTATTAGGAAGGTCTGTTCCAAGCAGCCTTCCTGTGCCCTGGCTCAGGTTGCACTGACACGTGGATGGGGTTTCTTTCCCCTTCGTGGGGTGGCTCTGGGGGGTTCCAGACCTCGGGGTGGCCCCACTGACGTCTCCCTGCTCCTCATTCCCGAGGATCTGACCTTGGGTGCCCTCGTTTCTCGTGGTTTTATCCCCGGGTGAAGCCGTCGAACCCCCGGGGTTTCAGAGCCCCAGCAGTGGCTGCAAACTCAGCTATTCCATTAAATCCTCGAGTGTAAATCACCAGCTGCGGCGTCACAGCCTGGGCTCGCGATTCCAGCCCAGCAAAAGCCCTCCGGGTCCCCGACGGAGCAATCAGGGGGAGATTGGGATGAGAGCAGGGATGTGATGAGCTGTAAATCCTCTCGAGCTGCAGAGATGAGGGCTGTGCCTCCTCCCAGCTTCGCTCCGGCCGTGCCCGTGTCGTTCTTGGCAGCTTTCCCTTGGAAGGGAAGGGAAGAAAAATGGACAGACTGGTCTGGACACATCCTGAGGCCCCCGAGGAATCCACCAGCGACTGTTCCTGACTGCAGGAACCAGGTGCACTGGCTGGCTAAGTGGCTAAATTCGATTTATTGAGTCATTTAGGGCTCAGCTGGAGAAGAGGAGACTGAGGGGAGACCTCACTGCAGTCACAACTGCCTGGGCAGGGGCAGAGGAGGGGCAGGACTGAGCTCTGCTCTGGGGGGACCAGGGACAGCCCCCAGGGAATGGCTGGAGCTGTGTCAGGGCAGGCTCAGGGTGGATCTCAGGGAAAGGTTCTTCCCCCAGAGGGTGGTTGGCACTGAACAGGCTCCCCAGGGCAGTGGGCACAGCCCCAAGGCTGCCAGAGCTCCAGGAGGGTTTGGATGATGCTCTTGGGGCTGGGCCTGTGCAGGGCTGAGGGTTGGACCGATGGTCCTTGTGGGTCCCTCCCAGCTCAGCAGGTTCTGGGATTCTGTGACCTTTTGAAATGATAATTTCCAGCGAGGTTGGTGCTTGGGAATGAGGGCAGGGAGGAAGGAGGGTGGGGTGGGTTTGTGCTAATCAAATGGCTGTGAATTTGCATTTAAACTGAGGAATTTAGGAATCCACACCCCGGAGAGGAGCAGCTTCTCCTCGGGTGACACTTCTGACGTGTCTCAGCTTTTGGGGGTGGTTTGAAGCCACACACAGGGTTTGGTTTCCTCTGGGATATCCCAGCAGTGTCACCTCAGGACAACCTGCTCCTCTTTGGGGTTTAATCCCTCAATCTAAATGCAAATTCGCAGCCATTTGGTGATTCCAGAGCGGCTTTTGGAGGGTGAACAGCCTGCAATCACCAGCTCCACATCCCTCAACGCTCTCATCACCTGGGGCTGCAGGAAGAGTGTTCCCAACAACCCCTCCCCCTCCTCTCACCCCCATTCAAAACCTCTCTCATCACCTCCCTGGAAGCTTTTTAATCAACCAGGAGGGGCACAATCTGCTTTGGAATAATGCCTTGGGAAATGCTTTGCATGGGAAATGCTCCTCTCAGCCTGAAATGTTCCTACCCTGGTGGAATCAGGAAGGGGTTGGATTCTTCTTGACACCCTGGGGGGGGGTGTAGCCAGAATATTTCTATTGGGAGGTTTGTGATGGTCTGCCTGTTGAATTCCTTGTAGGAAAATGGAAGGGAAAGCAGGATTAGGTGTGTTAGTTTTGCCCCTGGGAAGCTTGTCCTGGTTGGGATCTCTGTCCTGGGGTGTCTTCCAGGATGAATCATGGAATGGTTGGGGTTGGAAGGGACCTTAAAGACCTTCTCTTTCTCCCCCTGCCATGGGCAGGGACATCTTCCACCACCCCAGGTTGTTCCAACCTGGCCTTGGACACTTCCAGGGATCCAGGAGCAGCCACAGCTTCTCTGGGAATTCCATCCCAGCCCCTCCCCACCCTCACAGGGAAGAATTCCTTCCTCGAAGATCCTTGATCTTGTGTAGTGAGAGCACAGATCCCACCAGGAATTCCCAGATCTTTCTGCAACGCCCCCCCCCTCCCCCCCAACCACCGTGCCCCTCAAATTGCTCCAATTAACACTTAACTTTTAATCCAGCCCATTGAGCATCCTCTTGGAGCAAACCCCACTGCCACCCTCTCCCTTCCTTCCCTCAGGAATTCCCAAGGAAGGAAAGTCCTTCTGAGGTGGTTCCTTCGCACCGAGAACATGAAAACTCCACTTTAATTCTCATTTCACTCTCCCAACCTGCTCGGGCTGGTTTTTGGAATCGTTGCTGGGGGTTCTTAAATCTCTCATTAGCTCCTGCTCGATTCATTTCGTTGGGCAATAAAAACTAATTAGTTGTGTAAACAACGAGGCCGGCAGCAAAGCCGGGGCTGTAAATTCTCCTCCAGCTGGCCCTGACTGTGTCCAGGAACCCCAAATCTGCCGGAATCCGCCCCAAAATGGAAGCAGGGAGTGTCACAGGTTTGAAAAGAGATGTTGGAATTTTTTCCCATCCGTTCCTTCTGGGATGGGGGCGAGAACGGAGCAAAACTGGACATACTGGGCAGATTTTGTTCATAAAAATCTGGGGTTTATTTTCCTTTTCCACGCTTCCACCTCAAGTTTCTTCATTTCTAAGCTGTAATCTCGTTAAATTAAGGCAGGGAGCGGTGAAGTTGAGCAGAGAAGGTGTTTTAACCTCGGAGTTGTTTCTCTCCAAGCCCTGATTTTGGCCCGCTGATGTCGCAGCCCAGCGGGTGCTATGGAAACCCCGGCTCACAGGCTGCTGGAGCTGCAGGCAATCAACTGCCTTTAATTCTGCTTTTCGGGGGGTATTTTTGACCTGTGTATTTAGCAAACATTTATGCAAAACGCCGTGGAATCCGTAAGTGTTAATTAGGCTGAGCTGGGTGCCTTTGCCAGAGCAGATGAGCACAGGGATGGGTTCATTCCACTCTGCAAACCCCAAAACCCCCACACCCAGTGACGAGGGTTTGATTTTTGGGGGTGCTTTTTGGGTACCCACCAGGCAGCTCCTGATCTGGGAGGGGGGTTCATGTGGAGTTGCAGGTGGAGGGACAAACCAAGGCAGCGGGAATTTGGATTTTCTCGTTCCTGAGGGGTGTTTTTGAGCTCTTTCTCACCGCTTTTGTCGTGGGTGGGTGGTCCAGGTGTGGTCGGGACAGGTCTGAATCCTCCTGGGAAGGGTGCTGGTGGTGCTGATTCTGGTGGGTTGAGCCTGGTTGGACACCAGGTGCCCACTCTGGCACGATAGTCCCACCCTGAGCAGCCCCAAGATGCAATCAAGCTGTTAATCAAGCTAATAAATAATAAATAATTCATTTTACATTATTCATATTCATACAAATGCATTATATTACATAATGATGCATTGGATTATTTTAGCATATCAATTTATAGTTACACGAATTGTTTACATTTAAGGCAAAATTTAATTTGCCATCAATAAAAACTGACATTATTAATAATTCCATCTATTTAATTTACTTCTGTGACGTTTAAATATTTACAATAACATATTTACAGAATCACAGATATTTTTATTTTATTCATAATAAGTAGTTTTAATTTATTTATAAAAATTATTTAGTGTATTTATATAGATAATTTTTATATCATTATATTTAATTTATTGATTTATATTATTATTCCCTTTGATTTATATTGTAATCCCTGACTTAAACATGGGCTGAGTCTGGGGGTTGTCCTTTTCCTTCCTTTGGTGGGGACACTCCAGAGCAAACCCCCCTCTGCCTTCCACCCTTTTTTTCCCCTCCTAATTCCAGCTCCTCCACTTTCCCCTCCTCCTCCCTCTTCCCCCCCACCCCCTGGTTGTCCCCTGTCCCCAATTAACCACCGGCAGCACCGAGGCCTCACCAAAGAAACATTTATTTGTGAAAATCCACGTGGACAAACTCGACAAGAGACGGATTTGGGGACATTTTCCTCCCGTGGAGATGCTGCAATGGGCAGAACTTTCCCCCAAAACCTCCTTCCAGAGGCCCCCACACAGCAAATTCCAACCTCCTGAGGGACTCCACATCCCATCCCGTCCTCTCACAACCCTCCTGGATCACTTCATAGGATCAGGAGCCCTTTGGGGATGGACATTTGAAGTTGCACAGGATTAGGACTTGTTTTGGGATGGATATTTGAGGTTGCACAGGGTTAGGATCTCTTTTGGGGTGGAAGTTTGAAGTTGCACAGGCCCAGGATCCCTTTGGAGATGGAAATTTGAAGTTGCACAGGATCAGAACCTCTTTTGGGATGGAAATTTGAAGTTGCACAGGATCAAGAGTCCCTTTTGGGATGGAAATTTGAAAGGCAGAGACATCCCAGAGTGGTCCCTCCTGCTCAGCTGCCCTGGGGTCTCCCTGTCCCTCTCCTGGACAGTTTAATCCATGACTGTGATTTCTCTTCCAGCAGAGGTGGGATTTGGGGTGGATAAACCACAGCAAAAGGGTCTATTTGCATTATTAGGACTGGATTAATTATTCAGCTGGAAACAGGTTTTTTTTGGGGTGGGCCAGGATGGGAGATTTATGACAAACCCCAGAATGAAGCAACCACTTTGGGTCAATTCCTGAAGGCTGAAAGGTCGGGTTTATTTAAATAATTATTATTATTATTATTATTTTAATAAGAAATAAACTCCAGGGGCTCCTGGGCTGGGCTTTGGGGTTGTGTGACCTCACCCAGGAGGGCTCTGGCAAGGACACAGCGAGATAAACCCACCCCAAATCCAGGACATCCCTGGGGAAAAGCTCGGTAAACAACGGATACTCCTCTCCCACCCCCGCGGGCAGACGGGGAGGGGCAGCAAAATAAAAATAACAATCAAGAGAAGAGGCGGGTGGGGCAGGTTGTTTGTTTTATTCTGTGTCCACCGGCAATCCCGTGAGGAATTCCAAACAATGGGAATCCAAATTCCAAACAATGGGAATCACGTGCTCGGCTTCCACTCCCGAAGCTGCCCGGATTTCTCTGACAAAACACCCACGACGGGCTGTGGGTTGGGTTCTGCTGGTGGGGGGTAAAAGGTTGCACCTGAAATGGGCTGGGAATGTTGTGGTTTGGAGCTGGGGATGGGCATTTACTGCTCTGTGTTGCTGATGAGTGGGAAGAGCAATTCCAGGGTGCAAAGCTGAGTTTGTAATCAGTGACTTAGGTGGCTTTAGGCTGGGATTTGGGGTTTAGAGAGGTGGGTTTGGATGTCCCATCCCAAAGTCTGGGAAGGGGTATCTTGGTTCAGGCTTTTCAGTCTTCAAAAGACTTTTCTGTGGGTTTGTTTGTTGGTTTTTTTTTTTTTCATGCACAGAACATCCCAAGGGTGGTGAAAACATTGCCTGGGGATGTTCCAAGGGTTGGAGCCAGGCTGGGAGAGCTGGGGAGGAGAGAAGGATTCAGAGAGATTTGAAAGCCCCTTCCAGGGCCTAAAGGGGCTCCAGGAGAGCTGGAGAGGGACTGGGGACAAGGGATGGAGGGACAGGACACAGGGAATGGCTTCCCACTGTCAGAGGGCAGGAACAGATGGGATATTGGGATTTTTGGCTGTGAGGGAGTTGAGGGGCTGGGATGGAATTTCCAGAGAAGCTGTGGCTGCCCCTGGATCCCTGGGAGTGTCCAAGGCCAGGTTGGAGCAACCTGGGCTGGTGGAAGGTGTCCCTGCCCATGGCAGGGGGTGGAATGGGATGGACTTTGAGGTCCCTTCCAACCCAAACCATTCCATGTTTGTCACACGAGTGGACATGGACCAAACATCCTGCCTTGGGATGGCCAAGATCCCAAAAGTGATCCTTGTCCCTGTTCCTGCCTCCACCAGCAAACAACTTGGCATTGGAGGGGGGAAAGGAAGACTCAGGTTTGGGTGTTGTACCCATTTCCACACAACATTTTGGTTTTCCTACCAAAGATTTTGGATCTCCAGCTCTTGGGCGCTCCCTGCCACATTCCCATCATCCTGGTCAGGCTCCACTGGGACCATCAACGCTATTTACAACAGGTGGGAATTTTTCCCGCTGTATTTCAAGGGGTACAAGGTGCCCAGGAGGGATTTCAGGCTGTGAATTGTCTGTTTGAATCGAATCTTCCCCTCGCTCCCTGGGGTTGTCCCACGTCTCAGGCTGAGCCTTGCCTGTGAGAGGACACTTGTCATCTCCTGATCATCTCAGAAATCATCCTTGGGGCGTAAAACACGGAGGCCAAAAGGGCAGGGTGGTTATAAATATCTAAATATACACATACAGAGAGATATTTATGGGTTTTTTCTATAAATTCGGACTTCTGGAGGCTCAAAATCCAACACAAACTCTCTTGAGGGGGTTGAGCCGATCTCCACTTGCTTTATTCCCCTTTCTGGACCATGTGGAGATATTTGGTGTCATTAAACTGTGAATTTGGGTTGGCAGCTGGAAATAAAACAGATTTTGGCTCTGGCTTGTAGCACCTTCTCGTGTATTGGCTCCTGTGGAGTGGATGGGAAAGGTTTCCTTGTCCATCCCTGGAGTTAAAACCCTTGGAAGCTTCAACTGCCGCTCCTGGGACTGGTGGAGTTATGGAAAACCCCCCAGGTGGGGTCCTGCCATTCCCCTGCTCCAGGATCCCGGATTTTGGGAGGCAGAGACACGGGAATGTGTCTTAAGGCGACAAGAATTAAGAATTTAAGGAGGGAAAGTGTATTCCAGGAGCAGGCTGTGGTTGGGAAGAGGGGGGAAGGGCTCTTCCTCTAAGGGCACTTGGCAGGACTTGGGGTAAAAAGAAGGATCATTCCTGTCAATCCCCTTTTGTTGCTCCTGGCTGGGATTTATCCAGGACTGCCTCTTCCAACAGCCAGTTTGGAGCCTGAGGAGCTGAAAAGCCCCCAAAGTCATTCCTTTTTTTACTCCCAGGGACCTCTGGGTGCTCAGCAGGGTCTGATGTTCAGCTGCTCGAAAATAACCTTTCCTTGCCCTGGGTGTCTCTCCACTGTTCATCTCTCATTCCTTCAGTGAATCCATTGAGGAGCCTGATTTTTACACCAAAAATGAGGGATTGGACCATCAACCAGGAGCAAATTACCCCCAGATCACCCCCAGACTTGTGGGTTTGTCCCCAACAAGCCGCATTTGTCCACGTCTCATTTTATTTGCTTTTTTCTCCCCTCTCTGAGGGTTTGTTCATTCATTTGATGACCAAAGGAGCCCTTGAGCAGCCCCAGGGGAAAATTATCCATCTGAGCAGGACTAAAATACTCCATATATCCATGCACACATCATAAACTTCATGTTTTCTGCAACAGGAAAAAAAAAAAACAACAAACCACAAACCAAATTCCCTGATTAAATGAAATCCAGAAGGGGGAAGCGAATCATTTCACCCTCCTCTGAATAAAAAGAGGCTGCAAAATTCTTCACCTCCCTTCAAACCTCGTTCTTGTGGCGGGATCTGTTTCCAGGGTGTGAAAAAACATTTCAGTGTGGCCTCTCCTTTTCCAGAGCTCCACAGGATTCCAGGATCTGTCCAAGGAGCGTCGCCTTGGGCTTTCTAGGAAGTCACAGTGATCGTTTTTTTTGGCACATGTGGTTGATTAAGAGCAACCAAAGCCTGGCTTAGGTCAGGAATCCTTTGGGAGAGCCCTGCTGGGTGAGCTGTGGTTGGAGAGGCAGCGGGAAGACCATCCATGAGGGTGCTGGAGAAGAGCCAAGACCACGTGGAAAATCCTGGATCCGACTGAAGCTCCAGCTGGTTGGTGATTCCCAATGGGTGTCCAGGCTCCTGATGTCGAGAGCAACATTTCTCCTGGATTTTGGGACTAAATATCCCCCCGGATATCCAACTGGGGAGTGACAGGGAGAACGAAATGAAAGGCGGGAAGGGGCAAAGCGCAGGGCAGGCTCATTTTCCAGAGGGACACTGGGAGACCCTTGCTGAGAACAGGGGAAGCTCCTGCCAAGCTGCAATCACAGGTTTGGAGGAAAAGCCGGCTCTGTCCCATTCCTGCAGCCTCTCCACACGGAACACACGGGACTAATCCAAAGCTTCCCCCGCTGGGCTCGCCCGGGGACGGCGAGCGAGTGGGAGACGACGAAACATCACAGAAAACACCAGCACATCACAAACCAGGGCCACGGAGAGGAGCCCTGGAGCGTCCCAGCGAGGGCAGGGGGGGTTGGTGGCACCTCAGGAGCAGCTGTAGGAGCCGGGGAGCCCCTCAGGTGAGGGTGTTGGAGTAGAAGCTGAAGCTCTCGGAGACGGTTTTGGAGTCGCTGCGGGAGGAGCCGTTGGAGGTGCCGTCTATGGAGAGGCGCTTGGCCCTGCAGGGCTCCTCCAGCTCCTCCTCCGCCGCCCCCACGGCCAGGGACACGGTGGTCTCCATCCTGCTGGCCTTGTAGACGCTGCTCTGGGTCTGCAGGTACCGGGCTGACTTCAGCTCCAGCCCCTCGTACTCGCCCGCGCTGACCAGGGGGCACCAGCGGAAGGCGTGTTTGAAGCCCACGCGGAACCTGCGGGGGGAAATCAGGGGTGAGGGGTCTCACTGGGGGTGGGGAGACAGGGCTGGGAACTGCTGAGCACAATTAGAAATGCTGCTTTTTTGCTGAAAGGGGGAAATCCACCGGTAAAGCCTCGTTTCGGAGAGTCACAGTGGGAAGGGAAGGACGCGCAAGGATCATCGACACAACACAGGACCATTCACAAGAGTCACATCCTGTCCCTGAGAGCGTTCCCTAAATGCTCCTGGAGCTCTGGCAACCTTGGGGTCATGGCCCAACCCTGGGGAGCCTGTTCAGTGCCAACCACCCTCTGGGGGAAGAACCTTTCCCTGAGATCCACCCTGAGCCTGCCCTGACACAGCTCCAGCCATTCCCTGGGGGCTGTCCCTGGTCCCCCCAGAGCAGAGCTCAGTCCTGCCCCTCCTCTGTCCCTCACAAGGAAGTTTAGTCAGGACTGTTTTGATCCCTCAAATCCCACAGAGCCTTTAGGAAAGACTTTAGGTGAGGGTTGTACCATTCCAGCATCTGCTGGAACAAGCCTCTAGTGGAGGATGGGGCAGAACCATCCCAAAAAACTCTCCATCCATCCATCCACCCATCCATCCATCCACCCATCCATCCATCCATCCATCCATCCCTCCATCCCTCCCCTCCTCCATCACACCCCTCTGTATCTCCCCCTCCTCCCGTCCCCGTCCCCCCTAAGGTGTCCCTGGAAACCCACCTGTCGTTGAGGCAGCAGTAGATGATGGGGTTGTACATGGTGGAGCTCATGGCCAGCCACATGATGGCCAGGTAGACCTGCTGGATGAACTTCTGGAAGTACCACTCTGGGTGGAAGTACTGCAGGGTGAAGTAGATGTGGTAGGGCAGCCAGCAGAGCGCGAAGGTGCACACCACGATGATCATCATCTTCACCACCTGAGCCAGGGACAGAGGGCAGGGACAGGGCCATCCATCAGTCATTCCACCCAGCTCTCAGTGCTGGGGGCGCTTTTGGGGCCCCACGATATAAAAAAAGATGTTAAAGCCATTGGAGAGTGTCCAAGGGAGGCCACGAGGATGGGGAAGGGTCTGGAGGGGCCTTATGAGGAGCAGCTGAGGGCACTTGGTGTGTTCAGCTGGAGAAGAGGAGACTGAGGGGAGACCTCACTGCAGTCACAACTGCCTGGGCAGGGGCAGAGGAGGGGCAGGACTGAGCTCTGCTCTGAGGGGACCAGGGACAGCCCCCAGGGAATGGCTGGAGCTGTGTCAGGGCAGGCTCAGGGTGGATCTCAGGGAAAGGTTCTTCCCCCAGAGGGTGGTTGGCACTGAACAGGCTCCCCAGGGCAGTGGGCACAGCCCCAAGGCTGCCAGAGCTCCAGGAGGATTGGGATCATCCTCTGGGGCACAGGGTGGGATTTTGAGGTGTCTGTGCAGGGCCAGGAGTTGGATTCATGATCCTTGTGTGTCCCTTCCCTCAGCATACTCCAAGTCCTGAGCTGCTGCCACCCCAATGAAGGATTTAGGGCTGGGATCAGCTGGGGCTGGCCATGAGCTGTGGTTGGAGCTCCTCACCTTCCGCTTGGCCGAGACCTGCTCGTGGTAGCGGTCGGAGGAGTCCCCGGGGATCTCGCTGGCCCAGAGGGTGAGTCCCACCACGGTGTAGGCACAGCCTATGACCAGCAGGGGCAGGAAGTAGATCAGGATGGTCATGCAGAAGTGGTACCTGCCAAAAAAAAACCAAAAACAAAAACCCACAGTCCTTGAGATGGTCCTTCAGCTGCTCAGTCCTTGTGTTGCAAACCGAGACCCAAGGCCAAGTGTGGCACATGGGCAAGGGAGATTTGGCACAATTCCTGTAGATCTGGGGCTGGGAAGGACTCCCTGCTTTCACCCCAGGCTGGGAAGGACTCCCTAATTTATCTCTGCCTCCTTCCTTTCACCCCAGTCTGGGAAGGACTCCCTACTTTCATCCCAGCATTGGGAAGGACTCCCTGCTTTATCCCAGTCTGGGAAGGACTCCCTGCTTTATCCCAGACTGGGAAGGTTCCCTCCTTTCATTCCAAGCCTCTCCTGCCAGCCCCTGGCACCCTCCTGGGATGGGATGTGCTCCTTGCCAAGGGAAGGATGTTGCAGCCGAGGGGAGTTTTTCACACCCCCAAATTATCCCAGAGGTGGACGTGGCCTCTTCCTTCCACCTCACAGCTGGAAACCCTGCCAGCCAAGGTGTGTTCTGGGCATCTGAAAGGTGGCAATAGGAAGCTGAAGAAATCAGGGCTTTCCCTGCAGGATGGGATTGCAGCTCAGCCAAATTCTGGTCCCCCAGGGGTTAAGGCAGGCTCAGGGGGCACTGAGAGTAACCCCAGCCCCCCAGAAAAGCCAAACCCTTGTCAGGGAGGTTTATTCAAACTCCTCAGTGAATTCAGCAGCTGGGCCAGTTCTCCAGGCTGGGAGGACTTTCCAGGAAAGGGCAGAATCCTTGAGTGTGTTTATACCACGGATAAATAAACCCAAACCCCAACAAGAGACTCTGGATTAAACTCACCACGGGCTTGGGGCTGTTTGGTTGGGGGTCGGTGGAGATGGGGCAGGTTCAGTGGGAATTCAGTGAGGATTTAGGTTAAATAAAGGGGGTTAAACAGGAATAAAATCCTGCTGGTTTTCCCAACCAGGACAGGGGTGGACACTTTGACCTTGCAGGGTCCTTCCCACCAGCAGAGCTTGCAGAAACCTCTCTGCCCTGTGGGAAGTCGAGTTCTAGTGGGACAAAAGCAGGGCTGGTGCCAGCTTGAAAATCATCCCCAATGCTGCCAGGTCAGAGAGAATTTCATTCTCAAGCTTTGGGGTCTTTGCATGGATTTTTGGGGCTGGAATGGAAGGTGCTGCATCTTTTGGAGGCAGTCCAGGCCCTGGACCACTCTCAGCTCTTGCCATCCCTATATTTGATTGAATAACATCCCTAAAGTTAAAATGAATGGGTCAGGCTCCTGCCTGGTGCAATTCCCACAGGGAATGGGGCTGGCCAGGCCATCTCCTCCTTGTTTTGTACCTGCAATCTCATTTGGCCTTCTCCTCCCCCAGCCCTAATCACATTTGGGATGGATTCCGTGGGGCTGTTTTCCATTTTGCCAATTAAGGAGGCGTCTCTGTGGCTCCACCAGGAGGGTTTTGTTGTGGTTCCCATGTAAGGCAGGATCTTAAAGCAGCTGCAGCCAGCTCCAAGTTCTGCATGCAATTCCTCCTCAGAGGAGCTGGGAGATGACATAAGCAAGGCAGAGCTGCCTGGGCACGGCCGGGGATCCCAAAAAAAGCCCTTGGAGACTTTTTTTCCTGTGGAAAATCGGCCTCCCCGTGGAACTATTTGTGTGTTACTCTGCCTGCAAGGACTGCAGGATCAGGGCACTCAGAGGAGCCTGGGGTTTGTAATTTAGGGGATTTAGGGCCTCGTGTGGGGTGGAGAAGCCTGGAGGAGTTTTGGGATGCCAGAGGGTGGAGCTGCCTCTCAAAGCCCAGGGCTGTTGCCATGAATAAAGGATGTCCCTGTGGGCTCTGATCTTCCAGAGAAACAGTGACTTGGGGGGGTTTCCCTTCCCTTAACAAGCAGAAGTGGCAGCTGATGAGATTGGAGTAGAGCAGCCATCCATTTGGGAGCAGAAGAGGGAGAGGGGATCGATGGCGGAATCGAATCCACTGCAATTGTCAGCTCTGCTGCAGACGCTCCTTGTGCCGGGGTTCTCCCCCCTCAACAAGGACATTTTCCCAGTGAAAAATCCCATCCCAGCCTCTGACTCCCTCTGTGCTTTCCAGGCTCCACTCCCCAAGAGAAACCCCCCCCTGGAACGAGGAGAAATCTCCCTTTTTTCTCCTCCAGGAGCTGTAAAAGTGTCGTTATTATTTCTCACAGGCAAAGCAGCTGCCACCGGTGCCTTCCCAAAATAACCTCTCCCAAGGCCATGGAGCAGGACAGGGGGGCTCACAGTGCTCCCAGCACCTGTCCCTGCAGTTATTTTGGGGCAGGAAAATCCCTCCTGGAGCTCTGCTGGGCTTTGCACGGGGGGATCCGTGATGTTCGATGCTGCTGGAGCTGCAAGTTCCTCTCAATCCCCAAATTCTTGGGGGGGGGGTTGGCTGCTTAAAAACCTCTGCTGAGCAGCTGCTTTCCCAGCTTTCCTGGGAGCATGGGATGCTCTGGCTTGGAGGTGTTTTTTCCTTGGATTAACCCTCTGGAAAAGCCACAGCCCCAGTGAACAACCCAGGGAAATGATCAGACCCTGAGCTGCCTCAGTTCCTGCTTCATTTGGGGGCTCAGCCCCATCCTGGGGGGTGTTTCTTCCCACTGATTGGACTATAGAGGAATAATAAAAGTTGGAAAAGCCCTCTGGAGCTCAGCTGGGCCAGGCCCAGCTTTGTTTGTGCCCCACCTGCCTCGCAATGCAAATAACTAAGGATATAAATGACACCAACCAGCAGTTTGTGACCTGCCACTCACTGCTGAGAGACAAACTCATCCCATTTGTGTCCCAGAGAGGCTTTGCCAGGCTCAGCTTGGCTTTCAACACCCCCCACGTGTGTGTGAGTCCCTGCTTGGGCTCCAGCAGGATCTTCCAGCCCTAATTCCTCCCTCCACAGGGCTGGAGATCACAAATGCCTTTTTTTTCTCCCCTGCTTTCTCTTTTTCCCTCCACACGTGGCATTTAACTCCCCCCCTGGGCTTCAAAGAAGCAAAGCAGGGCTGCTGGACCCTTTGGAAAGGGCAGGATTAATTAGGAAGCCCTTTAATGGGAAGGAAGGACTCCTGCTGAGCCCTCCTGGCCCAGAATTTGCCTCCCAGCCCAGCTGAGACCACAGAGCCCCTTTTTGGAGCTTGGTTCAAGTTGCTGAATGAAGTACGGGGTGTTTGGACCCCAGAAATCCCAAACCAGGGTTATTTCTGTCATTGCCTGGCCAAGAGACTCCTGGTAAACCCATATTTCCCTCTGGCAGGAATGACTCAGCCCAGGAAGCCTTTGGAGTTGGAAAAACCAGAGCTGTGTTGATGAATCAGCCCCAGGGGGCAACACAGACCCTGCTCCCAGAGCCCCAGTGCTGAGTCCTTGCAGTTGGACACCCTGGAAGGGTGGATGGACATCCAGGAAGGGTGGATGGACATCCAGGAAGGGTGGATGGACATCCAGGAAGGGCAGGGAGCTTGGGACAGTGTTTGGACCAGGGCAAAAGAGCACTGAACTCAGCTTAACTGAGCCTTAAACTCATCTTAGTTAACCTTAATGCGCCCCTCCCTCCCTCCCTTCCTTCCTTCCCTCTTCTCTTCATTCTTCCCTCCTTCTTTCCTTTCCTTTCCTTTCCTTTCCTTTCCTTTCCTTTCCTTTCCTTTCCTTTCCTTTCCTTTCCTTTCCTTTCCTTTCCTTTCCTTTCCTTTCCTTTCCTTTCCTTTCCTTTCCTTTCCTTTCCTTTCCTTCCCTTCCCTTCCCTTCCTTCCCTTCCTTCCCTCTCCCTTCCCTTCCCTTCCCCTTCCCTTCCCTTCCCTTCCTTCCTTCCCTTCCCTTCCTTCCTTCCCTTCCCTTCCCTTCCTTCCCTTCCCTTCCCTTCCCTTCCCTTCCCTTCCCTTCCCTTTTTTCTCCCTTCCCTTTTCCCTCCCTTTTCCCTCCTTCCATCCCATATTTCCATCCCATATTTCCATCCCATATTTCCATTCCATATTTCCATCCCATATTATTTCCATCCCATATTATTTCCATCCCATATTTCCATTCCATATTTCCATCCCATATTATTTCCATCCCATATTTCCATCCCATATTTCCATCCCATATTTCCATCCCATATTATTTCCATCCCATATTATTTCCATCCCAATATTTCCATCCCATATTTCCATCCCGTATTTCCATCCCGTATTTCCCCAGAGGTTTCCCCCACTCAGGACAATCCCCCACTCACGTTTTTCCATACAGGTGTGTGCCAGGCTCAGGCCACTCCACCAGGCACACCAACCGTCCCGGGAGCTCTGCCATGACGGAATAATATCCCTGTGGGAATGCCAGCAGGAATGCCAGCAGCCAGATGAGCCCGATCACCACCTTGGTGGCCTGGGCCGAGAGCCGAGGCCGCAGGGGGTGGATGATGGCCATGTACCTGCAGGGGGAGGGGAAAAAAAGTGGGAATCAGGGATGGAAAGGGGGAAATCAAGGCTGGAAAACCCCAATATTGCAGCTTTTGGGGCTGTTTTGGAGCATCCTCGTGTGGGGGTTGTGCTTTGGTAGCTCCTAAATACACGTTGGAAAAGCCCCTCACACGGCACAGTAATCCCACTCTGGAGGATTCCCAGGGTTTCAGCCTGGAGATTTGATTCCTGGCTGATGAAATGGTTGATTTTTAGCTGAGGAAAAGCTTCACTGACATAAAAAAAGATCAATTTATCCAGAACCCACCATGTGGCAGCGACAGCTTCGGTCGTTTCTCCCCAGCACAAAATCCTGGCTCTGTGGTAGATCCCAGTGCAGGGTGGGAAACAGGGAAAATAGGGCTGGAAATGGGGAAATCAAGGATGGAAATGGGGAAATCAGGGCTGGAAATGGGAAAATCAAGGGTGGAAATGGGGATATCAAGGGTGGAAATGGGAAATCAAGGGTGGAAATGGGGATATCAAGGGTGGAAATGGGGATATCAGGGCTGGAAATGGGGATATCAAGGTTGGAAATGGGGAAAATCAAGGATGGGAATGGGGAAACCAAGGATGGAAAGGGGGAAATCAAGGCTGGAAATGGGGATATCAAGGCTGGAAATGGGTATATCAAGGTTGGAAATGGGGAAATCAAGGGTGGAAGTGGGGATATCAAGGTTGGAAATGGGGATATCAAGGTTGGAAATGGGGAAATCAAGGCTGGGAATGGGGAAATTAAGGCTGGGAACAGGGAAATCAAGGCTGGGAATGGGGAGACCAAGGCTGGAAATGGGGAAATCAAGAATGGAGGTGGAGAAATCAAGGATGGAAAAAGGGAAATCAAGGTTGGAAACGGGGAAATCAAGGGTGGGAATGGGGAAATCAAGGCTGGAAATGGGGAGACCAAGGCTGGAAATGGGAAATCAAGGCTGAGAAGGGGGAAAACAAGGCTGGAAATGGGGAAACCAAGGCTGGAAAACCCCAATACTGTTGCTTTTGGGGCTGGTTTAGGCTGTCCTTGTGTGGGGGGTCCTACTTTGACACCCCCTAAATTCATCCTGGCAGCCCCTCATGCCATGAAACCCAACCAGCATCGGATAATCCCATTGTGGAGGATTCCCAGCGTTTCCACCCTGGAGATTTGAATCCTGACTGGGACAATAATTGACTTAGAGCTGCAAAACAGCTTCACTGACACCACCAATTTACCCAGAACCCACCATCTGGCAGCGACAGCTTTGGTGCTTCTCCCCTCCCACAAAATCCTGTAGATCCCAGAGCCAAGAATTCCAGGAGCAAAGCCAAAAATAGGAGCTGTGGAGCGGCGTGGGATGAGGGATCTGAGGTGCCACCAGGCTCAGGGGCTTTTTAATTCTTCCCTGAGTCCTCCCTGTGTTGTGTTTTTTGGGGGGCAATCAGGGATTAATGTAGGAATTCCATAAACAGGAGGTGCTGCCCTCAGCTCTTCCTCTGCCCTAGGATTGATAAAAACCCCCAAAAAATTGCTATGAGGGTGAAATAAACCCAAAAGCACCACCTGGAGACCTTCCTGACCAACTACAACTCTTGTCTCGTGGTGGAAGGAGATGGAAAAACTCCTCCAACCTCGCTGGCAATCCAAGGATGGGCTCAGGGAGGCAGGAGGGAGCAAATTAGGGGTGTTTTGGGGGGAAAATCAGCCCTAAAATCTTATTTTTCAGCAGCAATTCCTGATCCATCAGTGCTGAGCTGGGAAATATTCCCTTGGAGATGCTCTGGGTTTAATCCATCAGGGTTAAAAAACGGGAATAACAACAGGGAATTAAGAAAGGATGATGGAAAGGGTCTGGGCTGCTTGGAGGAGCTGGAATTACAGCCTGTAAAAATCCTGGAGATGGATGGAAATGGAGAAACATCCTGAAAATAACTAGGCCATTATTTCATATTAAAATATTGGATAATTATATAATAATTGTATCACTGAAGAAAATCGTCCCAACATTTCAATAACCATTTTTTTAATTATTATTATTATTTTTATTTTTTCCCCCTCTCCTTGTCAAGAACTTTTGATGCAAAATCAAACCAGGGAGAGGGAGAGGGAATGTGGATTTGGGGCCACCACAGCTCGGATGAGTGGCCATCCTGCTTATTTTAGGGTGGGAAAGCACCAATTCAGAGAGAAAAACCACCTTTTTCTTGCTTCTCTCAGCTCTGGCTCCATCAAACAACTCCCATTTCCTTGCAGGCCACTTGGACTTTCTGTGGTTTTCCTACTCAGTTTTGAGCCAAAGCCTCTCCAAAGCATTCCTAGGGGCAGGTTTTTGGGATAACCCCAAATAAATCCTTCCTCCCACTCAATCCTGGCTGCCTTGGGTACCTCCAGCTCCTCTCCCTCCACGTGGCTTCATCTCCCAGGTGAGGCTGGAGAAGCTGCTGCAGCCAAAGCTCCATCAATCAGCTTCTTGGCAGGGAAGAAAACACGTCAATCATCATTTACCTTCCAGCAAAAAATAAAATAAAAACCACCCTTCCCAATCTATTTCTTCTCTATTAATACCAACAGGTTGGCATTTCGATGGGAATGGGGATGAAGCTGCAGAGCTCTGATGTGTCTGCAAGGGGCTGGGGGGTGTTGGACCCCCAGGCAGGGGTTTGAGGGGCACAAAAAGGGTGGATTTCACAGGATTTCATGGAATATTCCGAGCTGGGAGGGACCCACAAGGACCACGGGTTCCAACTCATCCTGCACAGGACACTCCCAAAAAACCCCACCCTGATGTTCCTGAATTATCCAAATTTTGTCCAAACTGGGGCCATGACCAAACCCCTCCTGTTCCACCCTCTAAGCTTTTTCCTTGGCCATCCAAGAGGGTGGTTTTCCCATCCACAAATAAACCAGGGGTTGCTGGGGATGGTTGCTCATGGGAGATGAGGGAGAGGAGCAGGTGACAGGTGACAAAGCAGCTGGAGCCTTCAAGTCCCAAATTATCACAGGGAATTGGGGTTTTTGTTGAGGATTTAGGGGCAGAATTCCTGTGTTTGGGAAGGTTTTATTCCCTGGGCAGGAAGTTCACAGGAATGGGGTTGTTTGGTGCAGAAGAGTTTGGGTTGGGAGGATTTTATAGAATAATAGAGTGATTTGGGCTGGAAGGGACCTTAAAGATCATCCAATTCCAAGAGATCAACCAGTTCCAAGAGATCATCCAGTCCCAAAAGCTCAACCAGTTCCAAGAGATCATCCAGTCCCAAAAGCTCAACCAGTTTTCACCAGATCACCCAGTTCCAACACGTCAACCAATTCCAATGGAAGTTAATGCCTCTCGTCCCTCAGAACCAAACCATGTGCTCCTGCTCTCCTCTCAGGTGGCAGCACCACGTTCAGGTGCAAACCAGCACTCCCAGTTCCCCCCCAGCAGAGCCCTGGTGGGATTCCCACCCACCTTTCCCTGCACCTTCTGGACGTTCTAACCACAATTCACGCTCTTGGCACTGCAACCTCCCAACTGAACCGCCCCACAGGAGCCAGAGGCTCTTCCCCCGAGGTGGGTGATGCCATTTGCTGGTGGTTCAACATCTCCCTGTGTTTTGGGGGGGGTTGCCATGACGACACAGGAGCGGTTGGGGCTGGTGTTGTAGCAGAGTCGCTCCGAGCGCCTCGGTGATTAAACAGACCTCGCGCCGGAGGCCGTGTATCCATCTATTAACGTCAGCTGGAAATCTGGAGCCTGCCTGGAGAGCTCACATACTGCACAATTGTTTTCACCCTGATGGAGATGAGATTAATACAATGGTACAAATTGATGGAGCTTCTTCGTCCCAGAGCTTCCTTATCTGCTTCGTTGATAAGGACGGGGCAGATGAGGGATGAGCAACCAAAAGAGGCCGCAGGGTTTGGGCTGGGCTTTGTGGAGATTTGATTTCCCAGCCTCAGCAAAGAGGGTTTAGGGCATGGGCAGTCCTGGGGGTGTCTGTGAGCAAGGCAGAGCAGATGCTTCAAGCTGGAGTGGGTCAATCCCTCCAGCACAGCTCTGGGTCACAGAATCATGGAATGTTCTGAGCTGGGAGGGACCCACAAGAACCATCAGTCCAACCCTCAGCCCTGCACAGGCCCAGCCCCACGAGGATCATCCAAACCCTCCTGGAGCTCTGGCAGCCTTGGGGCTGTGCCCACTGCCCTGGGGAGCCTGTTCAGTGCCAACCACCCTCTGGGGGAAGAACCTTTCCCTGAGATCCACCCTGAGCCTGCCCTGACACAGCTCCAGCCATTCCCTGGGGGCTGTCCCTGGTCCCCCCAGAGCAGAGCTCAGTCCTGCCCCTCCTCTGCCCCTGCCCAGGCAGTTGTGACTGCAGTGAGGTCTCCCCTCAGCCTCCTCCAGCTGAACACACCAAGTGCCCTCAGTGTCCTCATAAGGCCCCTCCAGACCCTTCCCCATCCTCGTGGCCTCCTTTGGACACTCTCTGATGGGTTTGTTATGTTGTGTCCCCCCCAAAACTGCCCCAACATTGAGGTGAGGCCACCCCAGTGCAGAGCAGAGCGGGACAATCCCCTCCCTCTGCCAGCTGCCCACGCTGTCCCTGATGCTCCTCAGGAAAATCCACCTCTCCTTCCACAGGGATTGTGCCACCACACCAAAATCTCTTCCCTGGTGTGTGTGTGACAAAGCTTGGCCTTGTCCTGGTGTCCCCAAACCCCAAGGTGGGAGGTGCCTCGAGCAGCTGCTTCCTCCTCTTTATTGCTCAGGGAGTGCCCAAACCAGGACACAAAGAGGGCTCTCCCACCCCAGTGTTGCCCAAAGCTCCACCCAACTGCAGGTTTCCCACTGGCCTTTGCCAAGAGATGGTAAAACAGCTCTTGGAGAGCTCTGGGGTTGTTTCCTTCAAGCAACAACCCAAAAGGATGGGTGGGGTGGGGTTGGGGTTGGGAGCAGGGGTGGCTTCTGCTACCCCCTGACACCTGGAGCACCCAGTGGTTCAGTGGGCCACGGAGGAATTTAGATTAAATTGATGAAAAAAATGCATCAAATAAATCAAATATCTCACCAGAGGCCCTACAGTGCCTTGAGCCAGTGCCCTGCTCACAGACACCCATCCCTGGAAGGGTCCAAGGCCAAGTTGGACAGAGCTTGGAGCAACCTGTGCCAGTGGAAGGTGTCCCTGCCCGTGGCAGGGGGTGGCACTGGATGGGCTTTGAGGTCCCTTCCAACCCAAACCATTCCATGATGTTTTTCTGTGGCTAAACCCAAATTTTCCTGCATCTCTGAGCCACAAGTGTTGCTGATTCCCCTCAGTTCCACATTATCCCCACGGGAATTTCAATCCCACTCTGCTTTCCGTAGGAAAGGGAGGGGGAAAAAATGTAATTTATTATATTTTCAGCTGAATTCCTGTCTGGTGGATACTGGGGGGGGATTAATTCCAGTTAATCCCCATTGGATCAGGGACACAAACCAGGTAAGAGGGGTGACTCCTAAGACATTCCCTTCTCCATCTCCATCCTTCTGCTTCCCAGCTCCAGCTGGGAAATCATTGCTCTGAACCAGCTCCATTTTGGGAATCCAGCAACTTCCCAGGCTTTTTGTGGCATTCATGATGCTTGATTGGTTTTTTTTGGGGGGGATACAAAAAGCAGCTCCATTTTTCCACCCCCAAATCCCACCCTCCTTTCACTTCCCCATCAGCTCACGAATCTCCCAAATCACTTCAGGAGCAGAGCAGGATTCCACAGATCAAAGCCCTGCTCTGCAAACCCCACAAGTCCTTTAAGTCAAGTTTAAAAAACCCCATCCTGGTGCTAAATTAGGGTGTAAATGACTAATTAACTGCTGTGATTTGTCCTCCCCGGAGGGTTTTTTTTTTCCTACAGCAATCACCTCTCAGGGACCGGGGTGGCTGAGCTGGAAAATTCCTGATGCTCAGCTGGTTTGTCCAGCCCGAGATTTCAACTTCCAAGCAATAAATCATTTCCCAAGCTGCTTTTTCTGCTGGGCTTGGGGAGATATCACCAGGTCTTGGCTGCAGATTGAGAATTTTGGGAGCTGCAGTGATGAAGCTTTGCAGATTTGATGTTCCCTCTGCACCTCCTGCCAGCAAATTGGGGGGATTTTTAGGACACCTAATATAACTTAATAACCCATTTGGAAATTAAAAAGGGAATATATATATATTTTTATAAAAAATATATAGTATATATATATAATAAATAAATGAGATCCCAGTTGGATTTTCCAACCCTCCTGGTCTGGCAATGTTGCTGCTGGTGGAGCTCTTTTAATGAGCAAGTTATTTTAGGAGCTGCAGGAGGTTATTCCCACTATAGATCATTTTTACAGCTGCTTTCAAGCAGAGGATGCTTTGCAGAAAAAGGGGAATTGCTTTGTGGTAAATACCCCAAATTCTGCCCAGTTTGTGATTAATCCCAGGGCTTTTCCTCACCAGTGGGATTTGCCCACTCTGGGTGGTTCTGGCTTTGCTCACTTGGGAGTTCTGAGAGAAGAAATTGTATTTTTCCCCTCATTCTGCCACCCTGGGCTGCATTCCTGGTCCTCCATCCTCATGGAAACTCCCTCCTGCCCCGGTTTGCAGGTGGGTGGTGATGCCCAGAACTGAATCCAGGTGCCAAGGAGAGAGAAAATGTCACATTTGCTCCGTGGATTTTGCGACTTAGGGAAGGCCAGAGTTGGGTTTTTGTTCTAAGTGTGGCTGAAAATCAGCTTGGACTCACTGTGGGCACTGTGGGCTTCTCTTTCCTGGAATACTGGGGGGAAAAAAAAAACCTGGATTTTCTGCTTGTTTTCCAAGTGAGCTAATTCCCAGGGAGAGCTGGAGGCTAGACAGGGATATTTGATGTGCTCAAAAACAAAGGATGTGGCAACTTCTAAAGTGCCAAAGGCAGTTTTTGTTTGTCCCCCACTTTTCAAGATGCTGAGAAGCTGCATCAGGGCTTTTCCTGAGCACACGTTGTGCCAGCCTTGACTCCTGAATTTCCTGCAATTGTTCAGAGCGTGCAGAGTAAACTCCTCGGGTTTGTTTGTGCCCAGGCTGAAACGAGTGCTGGGGAAGGAGGGGATGGTTGAGTTTCAAGGAAAGCCTATTTTTTTTTATTATTATTTTTCTTGCACGAACCCACAGTGGGTCCTGCAAAAGAAAATCCACAGGGAGAAGGTATTTTCCAGGGAAGCTGTGGCTGCTCCATCCCTGGGAGTGTCCAAGGCCAGGTTGGAGCATCCTGGTTCTGTGGAAGGTGTCCCTGCCCATGGCAGGGGGTGGCACTGGGTGATCTCCAAGGTCTCTTCCCACCCAAACCATTCCATGTCCTTGCCCATCTCTGGCAGCTCCAGCTCCGTCCCACCAGCAGCACTGGGGGGTCTCAGCCCCTCCTCAGCTCCAGCCCAGAGGCAGCTGAAAGACTTGGCTTTAACCTGGCACTGTGATGGATTTCAACTGGCAGGGAGTGGGGGGAGATGGGATTTTGGGAAGGGATTCTTCCCTGGGAGGGTGGGGAGGGGCTGGCTCGGATTGCCCAGAGAAGACCTGAGAGCCCCTTCCAGGGCCTGAGGGGGCTCCAAGAGCTGGAGAGGGACTGGGGACAAGGGATGGAGGGACAGGACACAGGGAATGGCTTCCCACTGGAAGAGGGGGGAGAGATGGATATTGGGAAGGGATTGTTGGCTGTGAGGGTAGGGAAGGAGTTGGAATGGAATTCCCAGAGAAGCTGTGGCTGCCCCTGGATCCCTGGGAGTGTCCAAGGCCAGGTTGCATCATCCTGCTCTGTGGAAGGTGTCCCTGCCCATGGCAGGGGGTGGAAAGGGATCTCTAAGTCCCTTCCAACCCAAACCATTCCAGAATTCCAGAAACCACTTCCCCATTCTCTCTCAACAAACCCATCGTGGCCGTGCCGAGTTTTTCCGAGGCACTTTCACATCCTCTGGCAAAGACATTCCAGAAATCACTTGCAGGGAGCAGAAAGGGGGATGATTTAAGGGAGCAATCTGCAGACTGATGCTCCTCTGAGCCCTCACACTCCATAATCCAATCCCTCTGCTGGAAACACTTTGGGAATGAGGCACATTCCGTCCTGCTTCCCTAATTTCTGATGAAAATCAGGGCCCCACTTTGATTTCAGCCACATCCTGGCTGGGAATGTTTCCCTGAGCCTACCTGGCTCCTCATTCAGGTTCTTCCTCTGCTTGTTCCCAGCTTTTTGCTGCTTGCCAGGAGGAATTCTGCCCTTTTATGTGCCTGGAACAAGTTCCTGCTTTTCGTGCATTTGAGTTGTCAGGTCTCAGACACAGGAAAACAGGGAATTTTTTTCTTGGAGATGTTGGTTTGTGCTGCTTGCCTGGATGGGCTTTGCTGCCTTTTTCCCTCCCACATTCCCACCTTGCTGAAAATTTGGGACCAGGAAATGCAGCAGGTGGCTCTGGGCACACTGAGGATGCAGCTCCTCTTTTTTTGGGGGGGGTCCTTCCTGATGGGAATCTGGGTTTGGAATCCCAGGTATGGGAAAACCATGCTCGGGGTTTGCAATGCAAGAAGAAAACTGGGAATGCCAATTCCCCCCACCCAAAAAAATCAGCCCCAGGCTCTCCCAGACCTGCCTTTTCTCCCTGTTTTACACATTCTCCTCCAGCTTCCCCATGGCAGATTTGCTTTCCTGGTTTTTCCAGGGTGTGGATCAAAGGTTAAAAATTAAATTATTAAAATTTAAAAAAAAAAATTATTTCTCTAATTCACCCAAACGTGAAAGGGGTTTTTCCAGCTGATCCCAAACATTCTCAGATGCTCCTGAAGCAGAGCCAACAGCGGGGAGGAACAATCCCTGCTGCTGTTATGGCTTTTTTTTTAATTGATTACTCCCTAATTCTCCTCCCATCTCCTGCGGGAGAGCTCGGCTACATCCAATTCCTTTTCGGCAGAGGGTTTTGTAACCACTCCAGAGCAAAACAAAGCCTGTTTTGAAGGACGGGAGAGCATCATCCACGTCCAGCTCTGCTTCCCGAGCTGGCAGTGGCCGAGCTGTGGCAGCACCATCACCCCCTTGGAGGGAATATCGGGAATATCGGAGCCAGTTCAGCTCCAAAGGTGCTGGCACGAGGCAAATCCCCCTCCCTGTCCCCCCCCTCGGCTGGATCCGCAGCCAAAATGTCTTTTATTCCTCGGGAAGAGGGACCAGAACGAGGCGTTGCAGCATCGGGAAAAGCTGATGCGCTTGAAACGCTCAATTCCAAAGGGAACTGAGGAGCTGTTGGAGAGCCGGGATTTATCAGCAGCGCTGGTGTGAATTGCCATTAAACCGGGATTTCTGCGAGAGGGGCAGCTGTGAATTGGAGGCTGCTCCGTGTCCCTCGAGGGGCGGTGACAAAGGAGTGGCCCCGGGGCCACCAGCAGAGATGAACTTTGGATCGTGGCACAACACGAGCTCTGCTGACAGATCCCAACCACAACCCGAGCTCTGCCGGCAGATCCCAACCCTCGGGGCACGAGCAGGCAGGGGAAAAAGAAAACCAACTGCGATGGGGTAGTGCCATTTGGTGCTAAACCGTGAGTTTGCTCTTAACTGAGGGGGTGGAGAGGGGATGGACGGCTCTGCAGCAGGGCTGGGAGGGAGAGGGTGCTACAAATGCACACCCAAGTCACGCCACCGACAATTAGCAGCCTTCCCTGGGCTCCTCTTGCAGCGCTGACAAAGGATTCCCAAAGCCAACCAGGGCGGGGAGAGGGGTTATTTTTAGTGCTGTTTTACCAAAAATTTCTAGTTGCAGTGTATTCTCCCCTGAGTGGAGATCACACAGAGCCACATGGAGTCACAGGATCACAGAATTAGCCAGGTTGGAAAAGACCTCTGGGATCATGGAGTCCAACCTGTGACCCAACCCCACCTTGTCACCCAGCCCATGGCACTGATGCCACATCCAGGCTCTGCTCAAACCCCTCCAGGGATGGGGACTCCACCCCCTCCCTGGGCAGCCCCTTCCAGTGGCTGATCACTCTCTCTGGCAAGAACTTCTTCCCCATGTCCAACCTGAACCTCCCCTGGGGCAGCTCAAGGCTGTGCCCTCTTGTCCTGCTGCTGGTTCCTGGGAGCAGAGCCCGACCCCCCCCGGCTCCCCCTCCTGTCAGGGAGTTGCAGAGAGTGAGAAGGTCCCCCCTGAGCCTCCTCCTGTCCAGGCTGAGCCCCCCCAGCTCCCTCAGCTGCTCCTCCCAGCACTTGTGCTCCAGCCCCTTCCCCAGCCTCGTTGCCCTTCTCTGGACACGCTGCAGCCCCTCAACATCCTCCCCAAACCGAGGGCCCAGAGCTGGGCACGGCACTCGAGGGGTGGCCTCCCCAGTGCCCAGTCCAGGGGCACAATCCCTGCCCTGCTCCTGCTGCCACCCTGTTCCTGAGCCAGGCCGGGATCCATCGGCCTCTCGCCCCCCTGGGCACCCCTGGCTCACGTTCAGCTGCTGTCAGTCAGTGCCCCCAGGTCCCTTTCTGTCCCCCCACTCTGTCCCCAGCCCAGTGGGGCTGCCGGGGGTTGTTGTGGCCAAAGGGCAGGACCCAGCCCTTGGCCTGGTTGAGCATCAAAGCACCCCTGGGCTCTGGGGAGAGGGTCGTGTCCCTCCCCACCCACCTGTCCAGGGCGATGGCCGTCATGGAGTAGATGCTGGCGAAGACGGCAGCGATGGGGAAGAAGTTGTGGAAGCGGCAGTAGAAGAGCCCGTAGTACCACTCGTTGTGGATGGCGTAGGTGAAGTTCACCACGGTGTTGAAGGCGGCCATGGAGGCCTCGGCAAACGCCAGGTTCACCAGGAAGTAGTTGGTGACCGTCCTCATGCGCTTGTGGGCCAGGATGATCCACATCACCACCACGTTGCCCACCACCGCCACCACCACGATCAGGGCGTAGGCCACGGCCCACAGGGCCACCTGCCACGGGGGCTGCACGAACTGGTTGGACAGGGACTCGTTCAGGGAGCTGTTGGACAACCACTGCTGCTCCAGCTCCGCTTCCACGGGCAGAGAGTCGTCCATCGTGGCCCCACAGAGCCGGACCCGGCACGCGGGTGGTGTGGGGGGCAGCTCCCTCCTGGTTTATGGCACAGGGATGCTTTGGGGTGCAGGTCCCTCCTGGTTTAGGGCACAGTAGGATTGGGGTGCAATTCCCTCCTGGTTTAGGGCACACAGATGTTTTGGGATGCAGATCCCTTCCAGCTTAGAGTCCACAGATGCTTTGGGGTGCCAAATCCCTCCTGGTTCAGGGCACAGCAGGGTCAGGGTCCAGATCCCTCCTGGTTCAGGACACACAGATGTTTTGGGATGCAGATCTCTCCAGCTTAAGGTGCAGAGATGTTTTGGGGTGCAGTTCCCTCCTGGTTTAGGGCACAGAAGGGTTGGGGTGCAGTTCCCTCCTGGTTGAGGGCACAGCAGGGTCAGGGGCCAACAAGTTTGGGGCAGACACCTGGTCTGGAGTGCAGGTCCCTCCTGGTTCAGGGTGCAGCCAGTTTGGGGTGCAGGGCTGGTCCAGGGCACAGGTCCTTTCTGGTTCAGGGTGCAGCCCCTTTCGGGTGCTCCCTCCTGCCTCCGGGTGCAGCTGGAACGGGGTGCCCGGCCATGTCAGGGCTTCACTGGTTTGGGGTGCGGGTCTCCCCCAATTCGGGCACAGCTGGTTTGGGGTGCGGGTCCCCCCGGGCTCGGCTGCAGCTTCACCGGGGTGCAGATTCCTCCCGATTCAGGGCATTCAGGGATCCCGATCCCTCCCACCGGAGCAAGACGCGGGTCCCTCCCGGTTCAGGACCAGAGCACGAGGGGAGTCCCTGCCCGTTCAGGACCAGACCGGGATTCTGGAAGCAGGTACCTTGCGGCTCCGGACCGGAGCAGGGTGCGGGTTCCCCTCGGTCCGGGATGCAGCCGGTTCAGGATTCGGGTCCCCCCGCTTCAGGAGCGGAGCAGGATGCGGGATGCAAGTGCCTCCTGGCTCGGGACCGGCGTAGGATGCGGGTTCCCCTCGGTGCGGGATGCAGCCGGTTCGGGATACGGATCCTCCTCGTTTTGGGATGCAGATCCTCCGTGGCTCGGGATGGAGCCGGTTCGGGATGCGGATCCCCCTCGTTTCGGGATGGAGCCGGTTCGGGATGAGGGTCCCCTGCTGGATCGGGATGCAGCCAGTTCAGGATGCGGATTCCCGCGGTTGAGGATGCGGTTCCCCCGTGGATCGGGACGCACCCGGTTCAGGAGCGGAGCAGCCTCGGATCGCCGCGAATCGACTGCGGTGGTGGAGGCACGACCGGGCCTTTTATAACCGGGGCGGGCGGTGCCAGAGGGAGGTGGGCAGGGTCGGCACGGGCAGAGCCCTCCCCTGGTCCCCTCCCCCGGAGCTCTTGTCCCCTCTCCACTCCCACCTTCCCGGGGGAAGGGGCTATTCCAGCTTCCCCGACCCCCCTCGCCCCCATTTTCATTCCTCCTCATCCTCGTCCAACCCCTTTGCCCTCCAAAGCTTCCCGTGCTTTGTGTCCTTTTTGGGGGACTCGGGGAGGTCTGGGCCAAAAAATGCCCTCAAAAGTCACTGGGAATTTAAACATCCTGATAATAGCAAAGCTTATATATTTCATATTATTTTATTTTACATTTTATATTATATTATATTATATAAATATATTTATTTTATATTATGAATTTAATATAAATTATATTAATATATCCTAACACTTATAACATTATATATATTAAAGTATAATGCATTATACAGCTTATAAAATTATATATATATATATATTATAAGGTGGGTCTGGGCCAAATGCACTCTCAAAAGTCACCGGGAGAAATCCTGATAATAGTAAGGCTTATATATTTTATATGCTATATTTTTGTATGATATATTTATACATTATAAAGCTTTCCAGCTATACCAGCCATGGGATCTCTCCAAGCAATTGTGATCTGTGAGTGTTTTGCAGCCCCGGTGAACAAAACAAATAACTGAATTCCCAGAGAAGAAAAAGCTCTTCCCACTCCAGCACAACCTGTTCCCTTCCCCTGCAAACAGGACATTTTAATTTCAGTGCCCCTTTCGCTCACGAAGCAAACACAGCAATTAAAGGGGTGGTGAAACCTTCTCCCCTAAAACCTCCTTTTCGCCGGCAATTTGGGATCTCATCGAGCTGCAAACGGGGCTTTGCAGCTTCCCGCAGGCCGGGTTTAAACCCACCAGGCAGGGAGGGGTTTAAGATGCTCCTCCAGTGTTTTTTTTTTATTAATTATTTATTTGGGGTTTATTGCGGGCAAAACCAAAACGCTCCGCGTTGCCGTTGCCAGGAAAAGCCGCCTCTCCCCCGGGATCCGCTGATGCAACGAGGAGGAACATCGAGCCCAGCAAAGCTGAGCTTGGCCCTGCGCTTCGCTCAGGATGCTCCCAAATCCCTCCTTCCCTCCCGAGCTGCTCCAGCAGAAACCGCTCGCAGGTAAAGCCGCGGCTCCCGGGAAACCGGGAAGGGAGGAATTGGGGTGGGAATTGCGGAGCTGAGCGCGGGGAGAGGGGGGGATCTGACAGCGGAGGGGGCTGAAAACCTTTAATTCCCAACATCGTGTGGCTCGTTGAGGGCTCGTTGAGCGCTCTAACACGGGCATGGACGAAGGAGGCACATTCCAACCGGGAATACATCCCGGCTCTGCGTTTCCAGCCGTGGGTGACCACGGAGGGGTCCACGCGGGGGGCCGAACGCTCCTGCCGATGCTCCCGGACCACTCGATGGCAGCATTGCTTAAAAATGCGGGAGGAGCAATGGGAGAGCTGGGAAAGGCTCGCTGGGAATGCCATTTCCAACACCCCACCTCGAGCCCCCGACACGTTATTTTGGGGAACCGCCATAAATTTGGGGAAGGGTGAACCCTAAAGGCAAGGACGCCGTGGTTGGGGGTGGGGAGAATTCACCATTCCCAGAGAATCCTTCCCCACTCCCTCCATCCCTGGATTTCTCCAGGCTGGCAGGATCATCCCAAGGATCCAGGCAGGGCTGAGGGAGCACATTTCTGCCTCCTGCCTCAGTTTTCCCATTGGAAAAAGGGAGGCAAAGCCTTTGCAGCTCCTGGAGGAAAGAACCAGCTCTTTTTTCCCTTGGCTGCTGCTGTGCTAGGAGTTGAAATTCAGGCTGATGTCTGGATCCATTGGAATTGGGGCTGATGTCTGGATCAGTAGGAATTGGGGCTGATGTCTGGATCAGTTCGAGTTTGGTGTGGATCAGAGCAGGCTCTGGAAGGGGAATGTTTGTAGTGGCATGTTCAGGTCGTGGGGTGTTGCAATCTGGGGGGAATTTCACACTTCCTTTGTTTTGGAAGAGTTTGCATCGAAAGGAAATCAATCAATCAATCAGTCAATCAATACTAAGACAGAAACACTCCTGAGGAGGAGCAGATGGGTTTATTGCTCAGCAAAAGCAGATTATTGCAAGATTTTGACAGCTCATTAACGCTTGTGGGTCCCTGTGAAGGTGCCAGGGCTGTTCTGGGTGTGAATTCACTGGGCTCTTCCAACATTCCCTTTCCTTCCTTTCCTTCATGAGCATCCTCAGCCCTTCCAGACACACACACAAAGCTTTTGTAACCGGGGCTGGAGCAAACCTTGCCTTTTCCTGTCGTGTTTGCCACAAGGACAGGAACCTCTTCCACTGGAGTTTCCCAGCACAGTCCCCTGGGCTGATGGAACATCAAACGCACACAAAGCCTGCTTGTCTGGGAGGAAAAACTGGGCTGATCCTCCAGGGAACCGCCAGAGACGGTGATTTTCCAGCTTCTGAGGGTTTGGTCCCTCCATCTACCCTGGCCAAGGGCTTGGATCCCATTTCCCTGCTGCATAAAATCGGGTGTGAGCAGCACCAGGAACAGGCTCAAGCTTTGCCACCTCCCCAGGTTGTGGCTGCAGGTCCCAAACCCCCAACAGCCCTTGCAAGAGTTGTTTTTCCTGGCTTTTTTTTTTTTGGCTCAGGTAAAGGCAGCTCTTCAGTCTGGTCCTTCCATCCCAGGATTCCGTGTGACCACGGGGGATGGGCAGCAGGGAGTTGTGGATTTGGGGGGGATGTGCTTTGGGAAGAAAATCTTGAGGGAGTTTAAGGATTTCAGCACTTCGGGATCTAATCCTGAAGTGGGTTTGGGTTGGGGTTTGAAAATCCTGCTTTATAATTAAGTCGACCCACTGATTGCTGCTGTGACTCCAAAGCTGCCCGTGGTGGGAGGAGCCCCCTGGTTTTGGAGTGTGAGAGGAGAAAATAACTGGGAATTACACAAAACAAAACCCAAAACCCACACTAACAACCTAAAACAGGGGTTTGTTTGCTGCTGAGCACCAAGGGATGCCAAGATAAGCACAGAGGGAAAAGGCTGCTCCAGGAGGGGCTGAGAGCAACCTCCTGAAAGAACATCCCAAAATTCTAGTGCTGGCTTTCATTTAGCCCCTGGCTGTAGGTGCTAATTTGCTGATTTAATCCAACCTGTGTTAGTTTTGCTGCTTAATTTAAAGGCAGGTTCTCCCCGGCAACCCTTGGCTTGGCACAAAGTGTTTCCTGCTTAAATTCCTTCTCAATTTTGATTCCCACCTCCCTAAAAGGTGCCTTGGGGGGTTCATGGCAGGGCTCATTCCTCTCCATCCCCTCATCTGCTGTCATTGCTCCCCATGGCTGCTGGAAGGAGGCTCAAACCCAGGTTTAAACTCTCATTTTAGGCTTGGTATGCCCAGCCTAAGCCCCTGTTTTGGCTGTGTGGGTGGGGAACTTGCCTTTGTGCTCTTCAGAAACTTTTGGGAAGTTCAAGTGCCTTTTTTTCCCACTCCAGGTGAAATGTCTCTGCTTTGAGCTTTGGAATTGGGAGTGCAGAAGTTTTGGGCTCTGCAGGGCTTTGATTTGGGGTGCAAAGTGCTGAGTCTTTACCCTGGTGAGGTCTGTGCTGAGACCAACCCCGAACTCAGCCCAGGTTTGCTGCTGCAGATGGATGTGACACCTTTCCCATGGAAAACAGGGCTCTTGAAGGACTCCAGGGAAGTAGTTCCCAGCTTTTGTTTGTGAGGATTGGAAACCATTTGGGTGGGAAAGGCTCTGGAGGCCTCAAAGCTGGGCTGCTCAGAGACTGTTCAGGTCCTGGTCTCAGTGGATTTGAGCTTCTCCAAGGAGGTTCCCTAAAATGTTGGGTCCCTGTTGGAGCACTCTCGTGATCTTGGAGCTGGGAAATTGCCAGTCATTGAATGATTTGGGTTGGAAGGGATCTTAAAGCCCTTCCAGTGCCACCCCCTGCCATGGGGGGTGACCTTCCACCAGCCCAGGTTGCTCCAACCTGGCCTTGGACACTCCAGGGATTCAGGGGCAGCCACAGCTCCTCTGGGAATTCCAGCCCAGCCCCTCCCCACCCTCACAGCCAAAAATCCCTTCCCAATATCCCATCTGTCCCTGCTCTCTGGCAGTGGGAAGCCACTCCCTGTGTCCTGTCCCTCCATCCCTTGTTCCCAGTCCCTCTCCAGCTCTTGGAACCCCTTTAGGTCTCCTCTTTTAAACTGCATCCCACTGGACTTTCCAACCCTGTAACTAGAAATAGTTCAGCAGTTCTCTCTCTATTATATTTATCTATTAGATATTATATTTATTTATTAGACAGAGAGTTCTGTGACTCAAAGCTGTTCATTGTGAGTTTTGTGGCTCAGCAGGAATTTGGTTCTGGTGACTCCTGGAAACCAGGTGAATTTACCAGCGGGGCTGGAAAGTTTCCTGAACACAGAATCCAGGAATCCTTGAGGTTGGAAAAGCCCTCTCAAGGTCATCCAGTCCACCCTGGGCCTGATTCCCACCTTGTCCCCCAGCCCAGAGCACTGAGTGCCACGGCCAGGCCTGCCTTGGACACCTCCAGGGCTGGGGACTCCAAACCTCCCTGGGCATCCCCTGCCAAGGCCTGATCACCCTTTCCAGGGAGAAATTCCATCCCAGGGAGCCACCTCCTCTCTCAGGGGATGTTGGGACAGCAAGTCCTTGGCTCATGGGATAGATCCATTGGCTCCTTTGGGTGGGAAAAGCCCTCTAAGGTCACTGAGTTCACTGCCAAGGCCACCACTGACCCCTGTCCCCAAGTGCCACATCCACAGGGCTGTTCAGTTCCCTCAGGGATGGGGACTCCACCACTGCCCAGGGCTGGACAGCCCTTTCCAGGAAGGAATTTCCCCAATGTCCAACCTGCCCCTCCCCTGGCACAGCCTGGGCCGTTCCCTCTCCTCCTGTCCCTGTTCCCTGGGAGCAGAGCCCGACCTCTCTTCATCTCCCCCTCCTGTCAGGGATTGCAGAGCCAGAAGGTCCCCCCTGAGCCTCCTTTTCTCCAGGCTGAGCCCCCCCAGCTCCCTCAGCTGCTCCTGTAGCCCTGACTCTGCAGTCACACCAGTAATTACAATAACCCAGCGATCCTTCCTGCCTGGGGCTGGGGAAACTCGATCCGGCTGCTGATTGCAGAGAAATTCGGTTTGCAAACACCTCTCGCGGCTCCAGTTATTGCCTGTCACACAAAAAGACAGCGCTGATTCGATCTTCGCGGTGTTTGTGGTTGCAAACCACCCTCTCCCTGGTAAAATCCACTTTGCTGCCTCTCCTTTGCTGTCGATGAATTAACGAGCTGGGTCCTCGACAGCTCATTAAGCCGCTCTCAATTCCCAGGACGTGCTTAATTCATCCTCTCTGCAAGGATGCGATATTAAGTGAGATTCAGACTGGTTTTACCAGAGGACTCCAGAGAGAAAGATGTTTCCTCGCCAAAAACCTCTTTCCGTACAAAACCCGAGCCCTCCGACCCAGGGGAACCTCAGCGAGGCCTGAGCTGCGCAAATAAAAGCAGCACGAAATGCTTTCATCTGACGAATACAATCCTTTCTCGTGCCCTTTTGTGTGCAAAACCGCTCCTGCTTTAATGGCTTTTCCTTTGGGGGTGCGGTTTAATTGCCTGGTGTTGTTCCACCCCAAAAATAACTGCAAAGAAATCCCTCTTTTCTGGGTTTTTTTGGTTGGTTTTTTTTTTTTTTCTGGGTGTTTTTTTGGGGGTTTTTTGGTTTTTTTTTGGCTCCAGCTCTTTTGCTCTGCGATTTCTCGTTGTTGTTTCACGGTGGAGATACTAAAGCTGGGGAGAAACAACATCCCAGGAGATAAAAAGTGGGGAGGGTTATGATGAATTTTTAGGAGAAGGATGTTTGCCGTGTCCATCCCCGATTTTGGAGGAAGCAGGGGGTGGGAGTGGGGAAGGTGCTGAAATTAAGCCCTGAAATTAAGGCTGAACATCCTCAAAAGAGCTGCTGGGGCTCAAGGAAAACCCAGGTTTTGTGTTAAAAAGCCTCCAAATGCAAAGATGAAGGGGCTGGAGATGCAACCCTGGGAGGAATTTGGAGAGGAGCACAAGGCAATCCTTGGAAAGTCTGAGCCTCAAGTGGATAAATCTCGAGGAAATTTGGCCTTGAGGTGTTGTAGCTGAGCTAAACTTCATTTTGCTCCCAAAGCCGGTGGTTAATCTATTTTATCTGTGGTTGTTCCCCCTTTTTTCACCCTCCCCAAAGGCAATTTGGGCCGTTGGCCATAAAAAATGGCAATTTGGGACGGGTTTTGTGAGCAGAGCGAGGGATGTGTTGGCCAAATTGAAAGAGGGCTGAGAAATCGGTTGGAGCATGAAAACCCTGCTCCAAAATCAATAAAAGGGGGGAAAGAGGAATAATTCCTGACAAGGAGCTGATGGGGAGAGAGGAATTAGAGCTGGAATTGGGGATATGAAAAGGTGAGGAGTCGCCTCGGGGCAGATTCTTGTCTCAAGGAGGGAAAAAAAGTGGATTTTTGTAGCTGGAAATTAAATCGTGGGGGGGTTCTTTCTGGTTTTTTTTCCTACTCCGAGTCAGTTCTTGGAAGACAGAAGGAAATTGAGGTGATGCTCAGAAGGCAGAAGGGCCTGGGGCAGTAAATGATTTAATTAATGAAGGTTTGCAGCGTTTGGTTCTGTTCAATTAAAAGTCTGATGAAGTTCTTGGTGCCTGGGGGGGACAATTTTGCTCCTGATGCTCCCAAGCTGCTCTTTCCCGGTGTTTGGAGTTTATTGATGTTTTCTCTTTATCAGAGGCCATGAAGGGTGTGACATGGACACATCTGTGGGATTTGGGGGCCAAAGCTGTTCTAAATTTCCAGGAAAAGGAGTTATGAGCTGTTTTAACCCATCACTGAGGTGGAGGAGGAGCACCAGACCCTGGACAAGACCTGGGATGGGTAATGGTGTCACCAAGAACTCAGGGATGAGTCCAACTCCAGCACTGCTTTTAGGATTAGGAAGCAGCATTCCTTTATTCCCAGTGCTGGGTGCTCATCAGGTCAGTCCCCAAACACACCCACTCTCAAAACTCTCAATTTACACAATACAGAAATTAACGTTCAGTGGCTATAAAGCAAATCATTATCTTCATTAATCAGTATTCTGTCCTCTATTATCATGGATTTCTCACTCCTCGTGTTAATTAGCCCACATTTTCAGTCTCTTCATTATCTTTTTCCCGGACAAGGGAGGGTTTCAGTACAACTCTGAATTGTCTTGGTGTCTTCTTTATCTCAAAAAAGTCCTTGTGGTCCATAAATCCTGCATTCCTTATGTCCAATCTCAGCAATATATATATATATATTTATAATATATAACGTGGTTTATGCCTCCCCCAGGCTTGGCTCATTGAAGCACGTCAAGGCTGGTTTAGCCAAATTTAATTTCCCCAAATTTAGTTGTTTGCCCAAACTGTGTTCCCACAACAGCAGCTGATGACAGAGCTGGCTGAGTGCTGGAAAATCAGAGTGCTCAATATCAATTAAAATAATAATTAGAAGAGTTATTAGGAATGTTATGTCCTCTCCAACGATGGGTGCAGAAGGGGGATGTGATGCAAGCTCGGATCTAATCATGGAATTACGAGATGCTTCGCCTTGGAAGGCACCTTGAAGACCATCTCATTCCAGCGACCTGCCACGAGCAGAGAACTTACTGCTGGCGTTTCATGGAGAGGATATTTCAACCAGGAAAAATCTTCTTTTCGGTGCCGCTGGGAGGACAAACCTCCCGGGCTTGGTTTTGGCCCCGTCGGGAGTTGACTCAGAGCTCCCAAAGCCTCTGCTCGTCAGCGCTGCCTCCCCGCGATGAGATCCTGCTCGTTCGCAAGCGCTGGCCTTTGGTTTAATGAAATGACGGGCTCGTTCCGGGCCGGCAGCGCCTGCCAAAAGCGCTGGAAATGAAGATTACGCGGAGATGATCCCGAGCGCCAACAGCCCCCCCCGCTCGGGAGGCTCGGCGCAAATGAAATGAGCTCGCCTAAATTGGATGATTGCTCGGAGCGATTTAAATCCAAATCCATCTTACCGGGGTTGCCTCGCTTTTTTATTTATTAATTTATTTATTTATTTATTTATTTATTTATTTATTTATTATTTTTCTTTTTGTTTTCCTCCCCTCCTCTTGGTTTTTTTTTGGGGGGTGTTGTTTGCTCCAGGATGGTGAGGTTTCCAAGCAATTAACGCCTCGTTACCTCGGAGCGTTGAGGTGATGTCTTAGCGGTGAAGATGATGGGGGGGGTGGGGGTGGTTTAGAGTCCCCAGGTCTTGCTACGAGGGAAATTTAGGGATAATTGAACTGGGAAATGCGGGGATAATTTTGGCATCCGGGTCCTGTGCAAATATCTACTCAAAGCACGTCATTCCTGAGCGCTTTGATCCTCGCCTTGGATGCTTGGGGTGATGCTGAGACAGGGAGGGCAAACAGCTCAAAGCTCGTGGGAAGTCTCCCAGTCTTCTGGGAGGGGAATTTAGGGATAATTCGGGCATTTAGGGATAGATTTGGCACCCAGGATCCCTTGTTCCATGCTCTTCCCTGAGCACTTTGATGGGACGTCACAGAGGTGGAGGAGAAACAACACAAAGCTCTTGGAGGGATGTGGAATCTCCAGGCCTTGCTGTGAGGGAAATTTAGAGATGATTTGTGCATTTAAGGATAATTTAAATGGGAAATTTAGGGATAATTTTGGCCTCCAGGCTCCCTGTAAATACCTTGCTCCGTGCTCTTCCCTGAGCACTTTGATGGGATGTCACAGAGGTGGAGGAGAAACAAGAGAGAGCTCTTGGAGGAACGTGGAATCTCCAGGCCTTGCTGTCATGGAAATGTAGAGATAATTAGTGCATTTAGGGATAATTTAAATCAGGCGTTTAGAAATAATTTAGGGATAATTTAAGTCGGAAATTTAGGCATAATGTAAATCGGAAATTCAGGGATAATTTCGCCACCCGCAAAAATATCTGTCCCACCTGCGTCTCCCCTGCAGCTCGATTCCCAGGAATCCAGCCTGATTTCATTCCTTTGGACGAGAAGAAGTGTTGTGGGTTTTTTTTTTGAGCAGGGTTTACTTCACTGCTGGCCGACACCCTGCCCGAATTCCCACAAAAAAACTTCTTCCCGCTGCGTGACCGTGTTGTTTTTTTTGGTTTTTTTTTTTTTTTCCTTCTGGATGTGCCAAACCCCGCCAGTTATAAATAGAGTCACGAAATCCCGGGATTCCCTCCTTAAAAAGCGTTTCCCGAGGGCGTTTGAGGCGCTGCCAGGTTCGAGCAGCGCCGGGGGTTGTTGTCAGACAAGCGCCGCTGTTTCCCCCCACAGGGGTTGGGCTTTGATGTGATTTCTGCTCCTAAAAGAGCCGCTGCTCGGGCTGTTTTCCAAAGGGAAACGTTGTCCTTGGAAATGCTGGCGCTGGGGTGGGAGAGGAGGTGCCTGGAGGTGAGTTGGCATCTCCTGCTTCCTTTCTTTTAGGGTTGTTGGCGTTGTTATCCCCCAAATTCCTCCCCCAGTCAAAGGTCTCAGGTGCTCGGAAGGGGAGATGTCCCCACATCCCCCAACCCACCTCAAGTGCCCCCAGTACCCCTGAAGTCTCCCAAAATCCCCCCAAACCCCCTCAATATCCCCCAACCCACCTCAAGTGACCCCGGTATCCCTGAAATCTCCCAAAATCCCCCTCAATACCCCTGGGCAAAGGATCTTCTTTGTTCCCAAATCCCCCCAAAAGGCTCCCAATTGTCTGGGGACCAACCCTCCCAAATCCCCCAATATCTCCCTTAAATCCCCCAAATCTCACCAACCCCACCAAATGTCCGATTCCCCCCAAGATCCCCCCAAATTCCTCTCAACCTCCTTAATTGTGTCCCCTCAATACCCCTTAGAAAAGGTCCCAGGTGTCCAGGGGGGTCCCCAAATCCCCCCACTCCCACCAAGAACCCCCAAAATCTCCCTTAACCCCTCCAAATCCCTGCAAAGTCCTCCCTCTGACTCCCCAGAATTTCCCCAAATCCCCAAAACTTCACTTCAAGACCTTCCAAATCCCCCTGAGCTCCCCCCAAAATCTCCCCCAACCCCGCCAATACCCCCCAAAAGAGGTCCCAGGTTCCTGGGGAGGGAGGGGTGTCCAAGAAACCCCACTGTGTCTCGAGTGGGAGTTTGTGGCTTGAATGTCTGGAAGAAAAACGTCTTTAAATTACAAATTTCCTGCCCTGGGGGAGGAAAAAAAAAAAAAAAAAAGGTAAAAATGAACTTTTCCCTGGGGATTTGCAGCGTGATTTCACATCCTGATGTCGCAAAAGGCAGCAGAGGAAATGCTGGGGGGGCTCTGCAGGGCAGGGTGGTGACAAAAAGGACCTCGATGGCACCTCGGGAGGGCCCCCAGGCTCTGCCTCCTCCTCTCCCTGCCAGGAGGAAGGGCTTGAGGAGATAATTGTATCCACCAACTGTCCGGATGGATCCATCTCCCAAAGGCAGGGGATGGAGAAGCCCTTAATTATTCCCGTGGGTTTGGAGTCGTGGGAAGCCTCCTGGGATGGGTGAGGATGGAAGGAGGGGGGTGGAAGCAGCCAGGGGAGGGTTAGGGATGGATTTACAGCACACACAGATATCAGTTTATGTTTTCCACTTCAGTTTTGTCTCGGGAGGGAGCACAGGTGGTGGATAATCCGTGATTTTGGGGTCCCTTTGGGCCACACTGGGGGTTGGGGCAGGAGAGCTGCTGTGTCCTTGGCCAAACCTGCCTTGATTTGCTCTGCATCTCGTTGGATTTTTGGGGTTTCTTCTGAAATTTGGGGGTTTTCCCCTGTGGCTGCTGGGACAGAAGAGCCATGTGGGAGGAGTTCCAGCTGGAAAAATCCACTTAGGGTAAAATATGACTGTAGAGGAGAACAACTGCTGGACAAGCCCATCCAGCAGCAGTTCAGGATTGAGCAGGGAGTCTGGAATTCATTCCAGCCCTTGCTTTAATTTTGGGAAAGAGGGTTTTGCCAGGTCAGGCACCTCATACGAAGAGCCGAGCTTGCAGGCTGTGTTTTATCCAGCAAGGTTTGATTAGTGCTGACATAGATGACTTGCAGCTCTAATTAATCTTAATAGCTGGATTCTCATCCAGCTGGTCATTAATGGCAATTAATACTCCCCCTGGTGCTTCCCCAGATCAACTTCTGATTTAATACAGATCAACCTCTGATTTAATACAGATTAAATCCGTGATTCAACACTCAACAGCAGTTTTCTCTCCAGAACCCATTTTCCTCCTTATTGGGGATTTCATCTCTGACAGCACAACTAAACATATGTTTGGAGTGTTTATCCAGAGGCTTATCAGGATTTGATGTCTCTTGGCTATGGATTTATAAAACCTTCAGTGCTCTCGTTATTCAAAAAGCCCCAGTCGAGGCTCTGGGCCACCGGTGCTCTCAATCTGTACTGGTTTGCACTGGGAAAAGCTGGTGGAGTGGCTGCTTGGGTGACTCATTTTGGGTTTATCCCTCCTGCCTCAGCCAGGTTATGTTTTCCAAGCTCTGTCTGCAGATTTAATCTGTGTTTTTTCCAGCTGTGGGAGGACTGTCCTCGTGGCAGATCCATTTGCTGCAGGGATGCAGAGCAGGGAGGCTCCTCCTAAAGCAGCTGGGGCAGTTTTGGGGTGTGAGAGGGGGAGGAAAAAGCCTTGAAGAAACAAAGCTGAGTTAAATATTTAAGGCTGGAATTCACCTCTGGGTGATATCCGAGTGTTAAGCCAAGGATTAAAGCTGGAAGGTGGATCCAGGTCCTGCTTCAGATCCTCCAGGTGTGCGAGGTGCGAGGGTTTGGAGGCAGCAGGATTGCTGTGAGGAGGATAAATAATTATTTTGGGGGCTGATTCCAGGTGTTATTCTGTGGCACAGACTCTCTCCAGCCTGTGTGAACCCACCCACCCACCAGGGGAGCCAAGACCGAGCTCTCCTCCCACCTCACCTTCACTCGGCAGAAGGAACCGGGGCCTTTTCAGCTGCCTGCAAGCAGCAGGTCTGCAATTAAATCCATTTATTCTGCATAAAAAAAAAAAAATAGTGGTTTTAAAAATAACAAACTGCTGCAATCTGGATGGCTTTCCCCTCCCTGGAGCTGGGGATGGACAGAGGCTGCAGGAAGGTGACGCTGGAAGGACTATTTTTAGCAATAAGCTCCGTCCAAATTCCCTCACGCTTGGCCTGGAACTCTCTCACAGCGTGACCGACACGTTAAGGAAGCAGCAAGCGAGGGATTGAAATGGTTTTATACATTTATTGGGGAGAAATTGGAGCTGGCTGTGGTGGCATCTGTGGCTTGGTGTGCTTTCTGTTCTCCTGAGGGTGTGAGGGGGTTCCTGGGCAAGGTATTTGTATTTTCTGGTGCCTCAGATGCTTTTCATTGCCTGGGAATCACATCCTCCCCTCCTCGCCCTAAACTCTCTTTTCAGCTACAGCCACTTGGCCTGAAATACAATTAAAAAAAAAAAAAAAATCAGAATATAAATGTCAGGGTGACCCACAGGGTGTTTCTGCTCTTTGATGTATCACCATTCAACACACACACAAAAAATCTGGTTTTTTGGCTGCACTTCAAGGCATTGTTTGTTCCTGCCAGAACTGAAGCTGCATTTCTGCTGTAAATAATGTGGGAAACACTTCTGTAAACACCTCGCAGTTGTTTATCTGGGTGTTTGCAGCACGCAAAGGTGCTTTTGGTGACCACTCAGGGCTTCCTGCTTATTCCTGGGGCTCCAAAATCAAGAGTTAAAACAACCTCCAAGGTGTGGTAAAGACCTTGTGCTGGCTCCAGCTGGGAGCAGAAGCTCACAGGGTTCTGTGGTGGCTTTTCTACACTTGTCTGGTGATGGCCCGAGGCAGAAAAGCTTTTAAATCCGTGTTTTTGGAGCAGAAAACTCAGCAGAGGGTTTATTTTGGCTGTTGTGTGGGTTTGCTTTGGTTCTCAAGCTCCATAATGGTCAAAAAGCTGGTTCATGTCTGGTTTTCCCTGCTCTCCATCCTTATTAAATGAAAAATAATTAAAATTGTCACCACTGCATTTGAGACATGAGGCTCAGCTCCAGAACATGGATAATACCTTAAAAAAAAAAAAAAAAGCCCTTTTTTTAAAGCAATTGAAGTGACATTTCTGCTTCTGGGTCTCAAGTGCCTGGGAAATGGGATGGTTTTGGTAGAGGGAGTGATTAAAGCAGTTATTAAGTGTTATTAGAGGGACATAAATGGATTTATCCCTGGATTTGGCCCATGGGGCTGCTCATCATCTCCATGGAACTTCCTGGAGATCCCCTGGAGACTCCTCCTTGCTGAGCTGGGCATTGATAACGAGTTCCCTGAGCCCTGAGATTGTCAGGAGGGAATTTTTCAGATCCCTGGGTTCTGGAAGGGCTGGGAATGGGATCAGGGCTGGACCCCTGAGCTGAGCAAAGCTGGTTTAGCAGCAGGGCTGGAAATCAGGCTGGAGTTTGAGGGGAAAAACCAGGAGCTGTTGAGGAACTGGAGCCAGAGGCTCCCAATGGAGGGGAGTTGTTGCTTTAGAGGGTTTGGGGTTGGTTTTATGATGGGGTTGGGTTAGTCCAGGCTGAGAAGGAGCTTGGAAGGGTCCTGTATTTCTCCCTCCACGGATTTTCTCCAACTCCCAGGCCCTACTTGAGCAGTTTAACCCTTTCATGGAGCAGCTGAGTGGCCAAATATCTCCTCAATTATCTGCTGGGATTTGCTGCAGGGAGAAGCAGCTCCCTCTGCAGCCTCCTGACGTCACCCAGTGACGGCTCAATCCATCCTGGAGCCGAGTTTTGGCTGGAAAAAGCCAAGCAAATCCCACGGGGAACATTCAGGGATGAGATTACAGCTGCTTGATTGTCCTGGCTCCCGTTCTGGGGCGAGACTTAACAAAGCTTGGGGACTTCCAAGACGTTCTTGGGTTTAAAAAAGGCAATTTGCACCATTTAAGCAGAGGAAAAACAAACAAACAAACAAACAAACACAAAAAACCAATGAACAGGGAAAATACGTGCTCAGAATAATTTGGGGATAATCAAACCCATCCTGAGAAGGGAGGGAAGGTTGTTTTTTCTCCTCAAGCTGCTGGATGATTTCTGCAGCCCCCAGGGCTTTATTGAGTGTATTTGGCCAGGTATCTCATTAAACCCCAACAGCAGAGATGAAATCTGAGCCCAGCAGGGAGAATGGGGGACAGCAGGAAAATTGCAGCACATCCCTCCCCTTTTCCCAAGTGGAGATTTGGATCTGGATCCCCCCCCCCAGACAACAGGGGTGAGGTACAGAGCGGTTATTTTTAGTTCTTAGCTATTTTAATTTCAGTTATTTTTAGGTTTTAATTCTTTTTAGCCCTGGAAAGCCATGGGATGAGTTTTTTATTTGCTGTGGGTTAATGAGGGAGGATTTGTAATGGAAAGAGCTGCAGTGACTCAGGGTTTGGGGAATTATTTGGGGCCAGTGGGTTTTACCCACTTGCAGGGAACAAACTTGCAGAGAAAATGGGATCAAATTCCTGTTTTCTTGAGTTGTGTGAACTATTAAATAATTTTTTAAGAGCCTGGAAAAATCTGCCAAGGATGAGCCACAACTTCATTTTCAGCTACAGCTTCTCTGCTGGCAAAGCCCAATTTTGGGGGCCACAAGCCCAGCAGTGTCTGTAGCTTTTGGCACTGCCAGCTGAAATTTTCAGGGATATTTTGCCCTGATCAGGGTCTCTCAGGTGCCCCACCAGGTCTGTGTGATGGGTTTTTTAACCCAGCTGAGCTCTCTGTGATTTTATCCACATGCACCACGTACGTGACCTGAAAGGAGACACTAAAATAGTTAAAAATGGAGGGAAATGGGGAAAAACCAAAGCAGTGTCCCCGGGGAATGAGGCATTTGGGAGCTGCCAGGAAGGAGGGAGAAGCTCTGGGCACGTCCAGACCTTGGGAATAGCAGTGGATTATACAGAATAACAGGAATTGCTGTCCTGCCTTCCCTGAGGAGAGTGCAGGGCTGGGACTGTGCAGGGGAGGTCAGTGCTTCCCAAAGGGGGGATAATGTGGATTTCTGGAGCACTGCTGTGTCCCAGGCCATTAAAAGTGATGCTCTGCAGATGGATCCACACCCAGCAAGATGCTGGAGTGGAGAGTGAGCAATTCCCTCCTCTCCACATCCCTTTTTTCCCCGTGGTGTGATGCCAAGGCCTGGCTCTTCCCAGCCCTGCTCCCCGTCCTCCTCATGTAATCAGTGTTTTACAAATCAGAAAATTGCTCTTTAATGCTCTGGTTTTATTCCTGCTCATCATCTCCCAGCTCTGCCTGCTCATTATCCCAGCTCCTCGGAGCGATTCCTCCTCCCAGCCTCCTGCTGCTCACTTTGTTCCTCGGAGCAGATCCAGCTGTGCCAGGATTTGCAGTGGGAAAAATCCATGTTTTTTGCCACTTTAATCGCTGCCTGGTGCAGTGGGATGGCCCTGCTTGGTTCCAGGAACCCCCCAGAGCTGCTCCTGTCACTGCTGCCCTTCCCAGGTGGATGGGAGGGAAAACACAGGGCAAGGTCCAGGAGTTGGGATAAAGATTGGGAGAACTGCTCCAATGGGGGTGCCTTCCCGTGGGATCAGTCCCTCAGGAACTGCTCCAGGTCCCTTCCCATGGGGTCAGTCCCTCAGGAACTGCTCCAGGTCCCTTCCCATGGGGTCAATCCTTCAGGAACTGCTCCAGGTCCCTTCCCATGGGATCAGTCCCTCAGGATCTGCTCCAGATCCCTTCCCACGGGGTCAGTCCTTCAGGAGCTGCTCCAGATCCCTTCCCTCGGGGTCAGTCCCTCAGGATCTGCTCCAGATCCCTTCCCACGGGGTCAATCCCTCAGGAACTGCTCCAGGTCCCTTCCCACAGGGATCAGTCCCTCAGGAGCTGCTCCAATGTGGGTCAGTCCCTCAGGAACTGCTCCAATCTGGGTCACCCCTCCATGGGGTGCAGTCACAGCCCTCTTTGGGCACCATCCCCTGTGTCCTGTCCCTCCATCCCTTGTCCCCAGTCCCTCTCCAGCTCTTGGAGCCCCTTCAGGCCCTGGAAGGGGCTCTCAGGTCTTCTCTGGGCATCCCCATCCTCCCAGGGAAGAATCCCTTCCCAAAATCCCATCATCCCCCACTCCCTGCTGGTTGAAATCCATTAAAGCCAGGCTTGGCTTTACTCCCTGTCACACCAGAGCTGCAGAAAGCAGGAATTTTCCCCCTCCCTGTGCCACCAGTGGCAAATGATTGTGCTCACCTTGCCCCCAGCTGAGGTTTGAGGTGGGATTTTCCAGGTTTATTTGACCATGAGCACGGAGTGAGTCTGTGCTGAGCAATCCTTGTGGAGAGCTGGATGGATCCCATCCCAGCAGTGTTCCCAGGTGGGCAGCCCTGAGCCTGCCTGGAGTGCTAATCCTCAAATTAGTGCTTATCCCTCCTCCCCTGGGCTCTAGGGAATGGCAGCAGCATCCTGGGAAAAGCCTCCCTAATTAATTTATGCAAAGGGCAGCGTTAAGGCAGAGAATCCAGGCACTGGAGCAGCAAATAAAGGCTGGTTTTGTGTCACTTCCAGCTCCAAACTGGCCATTCCCACCCATCTGGGGGCCACCCCAGCAGGAGGTGGTTGTGGATCTGCTGGAGCAAGACCAGAGGAGCCCACGGAGCTGCTCCCAGGGCTGGAGCCCCTCAGCTCTGGAGCCAGGCTGGGAGAGCTGGGGGGTTATCCTGGAGAAGGGAAGGATCCAGGGAGACCTGAGAGCTCCTTGCAGGGCCTGAAGGGGCTCCAGGAGAGCTGGAGAAGGACTGGGGACAAGGGATGGAGGGACAGGACACAGGGAATGGCTGAGGACAAGGCACTGCTGCAGCTCAACAAAACCACTGCCTGCATCTCTGCAGGCCCCAGCTCCAGTTTTTTGACCTTAAATCCTACCTTAAAATCTCCCTAAGTCCCTTTCCCCTCCTCTGGCTGCTTGCACAGTGCTCATGTGTTTATTTATGGTCTCCTTCTTACCCCCAGGTACCCACAAATCCTGTTTAAGCTCCTCTTTGTGTTTCAGAGGGGGCAAAATTTCACCTGTAAAGGTAAAAGCAGTGAAGCTGAGTGGCATTGCAGTGGCATTTGGAGTGGCATTTGGGTGGCATTTGGGTTCCTGGGCTCACTGAGCTCACCATGCCAGTGATTTCCAGTTCATATTCCAGGGAATCCCACAAGGAGGAAGGAGCAGCATCTCCTCTCCTGGTTGCACATGGAACCAACAGAGCACTCTGAGGGCACCCCTGAGTCCCTCAGAGGGTTTGGGATGTTCTCCTTGCAGCCTCAGGTTTTTATTTTATTTTATTTATTTATTTATTTGTATTTTTAATTTTATTTAGTTTATTTATTTTATTATTTTTATTTTATTTATTTTATTTTATTTTACTGGATTATTATAGGAAACTTTCCCCCTGTAAAGCCCAGAGTGATTTTTGGGGCCTGAAGTTTAAAGTGAATCCCCATCCTCTGGGAATTGGTGGGAAATCCCTCCAGCAGCAGCATCAACCCCCCCAAACGGCTGAAACCCCCCAAATTTTGGCTGTTTGTGGGTTTGAAGGTCCCTTTTGGTCCCGAGCCTGAAACACGAGCTGAGTCATCCCCTCCTGAGTTAATGATTGCCCGGGGCCTGTTAATAATTAACCCCCCTAAATAAAGGATTGAGCCACTCCACATCCCCCCCATCAGCTCCTGCAGCATCGCCAGAGCGGGAAAAATATTCAGGAATAAAAATATTCGGGAATAAAACTATTATTCAGGAATAAACCCTCCGCTATTCCCGCCTCCCTCCTGCTCCCTCCGTATCAACAGCGACGTCAATGAAGTTTCGAGTCCCGTTTAAATTCGGATTGTGGGATCTTTTGCGCTTGGGATGAAGGTTTTTTGGGGTTTTTTTTTTACAGCTCTGCCCTCCCCTCCCTCGTGCCCAGAGGGGCTTGCTCATTATCTGCCCATTAGGGCGTTGTTAGGAAAAATAAATGGGTATTTAAGGTCGGTTCCTGCCGACTCATCTCCCGAGTGCATCTCCCTCTGCACCCAACAGGAAAAGCATCCGGAAAAGCTCTGCTGCTTCATCATCTCCTTTGCAGAAAGGGAAGCAGGGAATTCAATTTTGTTTGCTTGGGAAAGTAAAAAAAAAAAAAGAAAAAAATTTAAAGGTCTTTGGATTCCTGGTGAAGGGAATTTTATCACAGAGGGGGTTGGGTTGGGAGGGACCTTAAATATCGAGTTCCACTCCCCTGCCACGGGCTGGGATGGCTTCGAATTATTAAAAAAATGGACATTTAGGTATTTTTAAGGGTAGTAAAATAATTTTGAGCACTGGAGTGGGACTGCAGGGTCTGAGTGACAGCAAAAATCAGCCCATGGAGAGCAAATCCCTCCTTTCCTGAGCGCATTAAAAGCACCCTATAAAAGCAGCCAGAGGGTTTTATTGCTGTTCCCATCCCTGCAGGCACAAATCTGGGGTTTTTTTGGGGGGAAGGAATTGCATGGGATAATTAACCTCTTGTAGAATATTGGGTGTTAATTATGGGGAGGAACTCGGAATGTTCTGGCCCGGTTTATTCTGGCAGAGATTTGGGGGTTTCTGGGGTTTAGGGAGAAGGGGAGAGAGCCTGAAATCCCTGGGACAAACCAAAGTTTGACAGTGAATAACTCCTGTAAGGGTGGCCTCAAATGAAGGTGGGGATTGCAGGTGATGTTGAGCTTTACCTGTGGAGCTGAGGCTTTAATCTGCTTTAAATTGCTGCTCTTAACCAGCCCTCAACACCCCAAAAGTTCATTTTAGAGAACCAGGCTGCAGTGATTTCATGCTCCTAAATGACCATTCAAAGTTCATTTTAGGGCAGCTTTAAAAAATGGGCAGAAATTCGACTTCTTGCTTTGCATGTTGAGCCTGAGCACAGTCAGCTGCAGTGAAATTGTGGCCAGAAATGTCATTTTTTTTGGTATGTGTTTCACCCAATTGTTCCCTGTGAAGTGCGATGGCCTCAATTTTTGGGGATCTGCTGGCCTTTGATGATTGGAAAACTTGTCCCAGGGCTTCCCTCCTCTGGGGCTCCCCTTGTCCCAGGACTCCTCTCTGGATGCTCCCATTGTTTGGATGCTCCCCTTGTCTGGGTGTTCCCCTTATTTGGGGGCTTCCTGTGTCTGGCTCCTTCCCTTGTCCCAGGGGGTCCCCATGTTTGGATTCTGCCTTTATCTGAATAACCACCTTGTCTGGGGACTCCCTTTGTCCTGGCACTCCCCTTATTTGAGGGCTCCCCTTGTCTGGATCCTTCCCTTGTCCAGGAGTTCCCCTTGTCCTGGGGGTCTCCTTGTCTGGATGCTTCTGTTGTCTGGATAATCCCCTATTTTGGATGTTCCCCTTCTCCAGGGTCCTCTTTTTCTGGGGACTGCCCTGATCTGGGGGCTCCCCTTGTCCTGTGGATCCCCTTTCCATCACCACAGACCAACTGGAGCCACAACTTTTCCCAGCCCTCCTTTCTGCTCTATTTATCAAACATCCCTTTTACCCTCCCTGGTACATTTTTACTCTCCCTGGTACATTTTACACCCCCAAGTCCTTCCCACTCCTCCTTCCTCCTCACAGCTGTTGACAGGGAGGCACCGCAGGTGACTCCAGACAATTCCAGGCTCCCAGTGGTGAATTCCTCCCAGATTTTGAGCTTCCCCTTCACCCTTTGCTACTGCGAAATCACCCCTGCAGGATTTCAACACTTTCCAGGATTGCACCAATTTCTCTGTTAAAGATTCATTTACCACCCACCCATTTTTTTGGAGGTGGTAATTGATTTAAACCCCAACTTAAGCTGAGTTTTGCAGCAGCTCTTGGGCAGGAAAACCCAGCCCCAACCTCAGCAAAGGGTTAACTTCTCCTTCCCCCTGATTGCTCCGGCTCCTGCCAGGCGGAAGTTGGAACGAGCAGTTCAAGTTCAAGCCTTGTTTCTGTGCTGTGTTATTTTTTTTTTTTACCCCTCAGGAACCCGCCAGGAAGGAGCTCCAGGGATGGCCCAAGATTCCCAGTGCCAGAATTCCCACCTCTATTACTACAGCATCAAATTTGCCCTCTCCACCTACTCCACCCTCTTCTCGGTAGGTGCTCCGGTTCCTTTTCCATCTTTCCCGGTGTTCCCCCCCCTCCAAAAAAAAAAATCCGCCCCCTGAGGGTTGGATTTGACTTTTCAGTGTCCAAATTTCCCCCTCTGTGGATTGGATTTCCCAAATTTCCCCCTCTGTGGGTTGGATTTCCCAAATTTCCCTCTCCTCCCCGCCGTGGGTTTGATTTGGATTTTCAGTGTCCACGTTCCCCCTCCTGTGGGTTGGATTTTCCAAATTTCCCTCTCTGTGGGTTGGATTTGGCTTTTCAGTGTCCAAATTTCCCCCTCACAGATTGGATTTGATTTTTCAGTCTCCAAATTTCCCCCTCACAGGTTGGATTTGATTTTTCAGTGTCCAAATTTCCCCCCTCAAGGCTTGAAATTGGCTTTTCAAAGCCCAAATTTTCCCTTCCAAACCATCAGCTGCTGGTGCAGCGAAGCCCCTTTTGTGCTCGGTGCTGGTTGGGGCCCAAACTGACAATTTTGGGGGAAAAAAAATGGGATTTTGGTGGCTTTTAAAGCTCCTCCCTGCGATTTTCCTGCCCTAGAACCGTTCCTGGGAATCTTCTGTGGCCGTGAGTGACGTTTTTGGAGCTGAAAAACCAAGGAAATTCAGTGTTTTCACCCCATGGCACGGTCAGATCCCCCCTGCCCATCTCAGACATGAAGGAAGGGGAGTTTTTCTCCACTTCTATAATTTTAAAACTTAAAAATAAACCTGTCTTTAAGCAGTTTGGAATCACTGAACTGTGGCCAGCACTTCCCTGCACCTGGGAGGTGCAAAGTGTCAGGGCAGGGGAAGGGGAAGGCAGAAATCCCACATCCTTTTAGGGTCTTCAGGAGATATAAAGTGATTTTTTGGGTTTTTTTTTTTAAGGCTCAATCTTACATAATCCTGAGTCTATTTACAAATATTTCCTCCTGAGGGCTAAATAACCCTCGTGCCCTTGCTGGGTGTGTTTGTGTCTAATTGCACAGAAATCCCCGTGCAGGTGCCCAGGGAGGGTGTGAAGGGCTTGAAAATGCTTTTTAATTCCCTATTTATGTATTGTTTAAATGATTTAACTCCTTGGAAAGGGCAGGGTTCACCCTCAATAACCAAAAAAGGGGGATTTTTTGGAGAATATCTCACTGATTTCCTCGTGGTGTGGTGGGTGGGAAGGTCCCAAGGGGTGAGGGATTCCTGCCCTGCACCCAAAAATCCACTTTCTTCTCCCATTTCTAGCTGGTTTTACAATATTTTACAATATTTTACAAGCAGTTCTTGGCTGCAAAATTAATCTGTGGGGAAAGCTGAGGTTTTGGTCTCTCTCAAGAACCAAGTTCCCCTCGCTCTGAGGTTTCCCCAGATGCCTTTGAGCTGCTGGAGAGGTTGGGAGGAGGATTTAATCCTGATTAACCTGCACCCAAGGTTGGATCTGTGCTCTGGAACGTGGATTAACCCTGGGATAATTTAATTTCTAAATGTTCATTAATTGCTGAGGAATTCTGGGGGCTCAGTGGGGTGAATCCACCAGCAAGAAGAGACTCACAATTCCCAAAAAATGGAAAATAATCCTAATTAATCTGCGCCTAAAACTAAGGCCGTGCTTTGAAACATGGATTAACAATGGGATAATTTCATTTCTAAATGTTTATTAATTGCTGAGGAATTTGGGGAGGCTCAGTGGGGTGAGAAAAGCCTCATAATTTCCTAAAGAATGGAAAATCAGTAGGGAAAAAAGGCACTTTGAATGGCTCCCACCCTACCTGCCTTCAGCCCTGGGATGGTCCTTCCAGAGGGATCCCGCTCCAAGGGATCCACAGGGATTGTGCAGCTCCAGGGAGCCTTTCAGCCTGACCTATTTCTGGCCTCATTTGCACCAAATTAATTCACTGGAGCTGTCCAGACCCTCAAAGGTTCGTTAATGAGCCGTGACCAGGCTGGTTTGTCCCTGGAAAAATGCATTCCAGAAAAACAAAACCAAAAAAAACAAAAGGATTGTGAAGGAACTTGGATTTCAGGAAGGGTTTGAAATCTCCTGAGAGGAAAATCCAGTGGGATAAGAGTGGGGTTGGTTGACCAGGAAGGAATGAGGAGCTTTAAGGGGGAGATCCATCCAAGGCTTGTCCCAGCCTGCAAAAAACATGGATTTAGAGCCTCGGAATCCTTCCCAGTGCTTTGGTACAGCTGGAAAAATCCCTAAAAATGTGAGGGATGAGCCTGGGAGAGGCTTTAAACCAGACTTGGAGCAAAGGGCAGAGGGGTTTGGGCACCATGGGCTGGTTTTGGGTGGGAGGTTTTAATCCTCAGTGAGGATTCAGTGGAGCAAAGGCTTGGAGTTTTCTTTCCACGGAGGAACCCTTCTTTCCTTTTCTTACTTTTCCCATAAAATTGAGAGAAGATATTTTAATTGACCCTTCTAAAAGCCTGTTTTTCACATTTCTACTCACTGTTGGCAGTTGAGCCTTTATATGACGCAATTAATCATGGTGTTATTAATCCCAAGGTTCTACTTTCAGTGACTAAAACCATCCAGCCCTTTCTAAATCACATTTTCTGAGGCACTTCGGGGGCTTCAGCTGGGCATCCTGGTGAATCCACCAGGCAAGGGGAGGCTCATCCTTTCCCAAAGAGTGGAAAATAAACCCTTAAATATTAAAAAGCCACTTAGAACCCCCCTTGGGGAGGAGCAGCCGTGAATTTGAAGCCTGCAGAAGGTGGGGAGGATGATTCTGCTGCAAGACAAGGCTTTGCAAATTCAATTTTGCCTTTTATTTTCGCACTTCTGGTCACCTTGGCTGGAGAGGGAAGTGCTGCCCCGTTCCCTGAGCTGCTCCTGGACCTCTGCTCTGACTCACACGCTCAGTGTGGGCTCAACGGCACCGGCGTCGTGACTTCTGCTGTCCCTGAGCGAGGAGGAATCACTGCCTTGTGCTAACACAGCCTTGACTCATCCAGTTCATGCCATTCCCTCTGGAAAAAAAAGCCACTTTCGGGGGCTGGACCTTGGCAGGGTTTGGGGTTGTTGTGCTGGTTTGATCCCCCTGGGGTTTGTGGTTCCTGTTGGTTCTCTTGTGGTCGGTTTTGTCACTTGGGGCTTTCGGGGACGAGGGGGATGTGGCACCTCTTGGGTGTGGAGTGGAAAGTGGCCTCAAGATGTGGGGCTGGAGCAGCAGGAGCAGCTGAGGGAGCTGGGGGTGCTCAGCCTGGAGAAAAGGAGGCTCAGGGGGGACCTTCTGGCTCTGCAATCCCTGACAGGAGGGGGGAGATGAAGAGAGGTCAGGCTCTGCTCCCAGGGAACAGGGACAGGAGGAGAGGAATGGCCCAGGCTGTGCCAGGGGAGGGGCAGGTTGGACATTGGGGAAATTCCTTCCTGGAAAGGGCTGTCCAGCCCTGGGCAGTGGTGGAATCCCCATCCCTGAGGGAACTGAACAGCCCTGTGCATGTGGCACCTGGGGACAGGGGTCAGTGGTGGCCTTGGCAGTGAACTCAGTGACCTTAGAGGGCTTTTCCCACCCAAAGGAGCCAATGGATCTATCCCATGAGCCAAGGACTTGCTGTCCCAACCTCCCCTGAGAGAGGAGGTGGCTCCCTGGGATGGAATTTCTGCCTGGAAAGGGTGGTCAGGCCCTGGCAGGTTTGGAGTCCCCAGCCCTGGAGGTGTCCAAGGCAGGCCTGGCCGTGGCACTCAGTGCTCTGGGCTGGGGGACAAGGTGGGAATCAGGCACAGGGTGGACTGGGTGATCCTGGAGATCTTTTCCAACCTGAATGACTCTGAGATTCTGGCACCCCCCAAACCCCGTCAGCAGCAGCAGAGCTGTGTGTTGGGTTATTTTCTGCCTCTCATCCCACTGCCAGGTCTCTAAACAACTCTGCCACCAGTGGGACAGTGATTTCCACCAGGAATTCCCACCTTTAGCTCTCCCAGATTCCCAGTTCTTCACCCAGCTCTTCCCTGGCTGTCAGAGAAATGCCTGGAGAGGAAAACCAGCGTCTTTGTTATCCTGCTGAGAGACAAAATTGGAGCCAAAAACAGCTTTGGGAAAGGGCTGCAAAGGTGGGGAAGGAGCTCCAGCAGCTCCTCAGCACCCGGAGAAAAGCTCCTTAAACTGTCAGGTTTTTAACCAACCCCCTCCAGGGGTTGAAATTTCCCTGGTTTCTGCTCTGACAGTTGTTTTGTTTCTTGGTGTCAGAGGGAGCTGCACAAAAGCCTCATCCCAGCGTTGGAACAGCCTGGCAGGTCTTCCCAAATCCCCTGGGAAAGGTTCAGCTGCGGGTTTGGAGCTGTGGAAATTCTGCCCTGTGGGGAAGGGTCGGTCACCAGCAAGCTGAGAAATTCAAGTTTGCAATTTTAGATGTCCAAAGGAAGGCGACAGGGAGGGGTGGGAGCAGCTCCCGGGGGTCGTTTGTGGGGTGGGAGGGGAGCTTGGACATCCTGGGGCACTTTCCCCATTCCCTGCCCGCTCCCAGCTCCGGGAAGCACTAAAATCACACAGGGCTGGGGTTAAAATCCGAGTTTCAACCCGGGTTTATGAAGAGAATCGGTGCAGGACGCCTTGGTGGGGGGTTCAGCCACCCCCGTGGTGATGATTGTTCCATCCCAGGGCGGTTCTGATGTAGAGATGGGATAATCACCCTCTTGTTAGAGGGGAAAACGCAGATTTCCTTTTTCTCTCTCTGACGGGTGGCAATTCCCAACTTTCTCTCCTGGCATTTCCACCCCGTTTAGGCGATCAGCGGGCAATTAAGGTTTAACTACAGAGGATTTAGCAGCAAAACTCCTTCTGTCACCGAGCGTGTGAGGGGGGAGGAAAAGGGTTGCGATGCCAGGACTCCAAAATATCCGTGCTGAAGGAATTCGAGGCAAAAACATCCCCCCCACACCTCCCCAGCCCCGAAAATGCCAGTGATGAAAACCAGGACACCCAGGCTTTGCCAGGAGGGGGGGATGTGGGAATTTTTCCATGTTCTAAACCTTCCAAAGAGGGTAGGGATGATCAGGTTTTTGGGGAAGTAAAGGATTAATTACTCCCTCTGCAGCACGGCAGGTCCTGGCAAAGGCTTTGACGCTGCTCCAAATCCAGCTTTTTTTTCCCCCCCTCACAGAAACGCTGCTTTTCAGGGAATGTTTCTCTTTCTCCCCATCCAAATCCCTCTGCCACTCATGCTGCAACATTATTCCCCGCTCACCCTTCCAAAACTCAGTATGTTCTGCCTTCCTTCGCAATCTGCCTCGCCGAGAGACTTTCCAGGATCTCTGTTCCCTGCCTCGAGGTGTGAGTTGCTTTGCAAGAGGCTTTTTTTTGTGTGTGCCTGAAGCCGCTTTGGGTAGAAAAAACTCATTATTTTTTTTTAATTGGCACGTGGTTTTTTAGGTGGTGGGGTGTGGGGATGGGCAGGGGCAGAGGAGGGGCAGGGACTGAGCAGGGACAGCACCCAGGGAAGGGCTGGAGCTGTGGCAGGGCAGGCTCAGGTTGGATCTCAGGGAAATCAGGTTGGATCAGCAGGACTCTCCTATCCTGAAGCCCTGCTGGCTGTGACCTGTGACTGGGTTGTCCTTCAGGTGTTTTCCAGTCCCTCCCAGAATAATCTTCTCCATAATTTCCCCAGGCACTGAAGTGACAGTGACAGGCCTGGATTTTCCTTCTTGAAAATCAGGACAACAATCCCCAACTTCCAGTGAGCTGGGACCTCACTGGATTCCCCAGATCCCTCAAAAATCACTGAGAGAGCTTTTGCAGTGACATCAGCAGCATCCTTGAGGATTCCTGGATGAATCCCATCGGGCCTCGGAGATTTGGAGGGATGTGCAGCAGCCTCATCCATTCCACGTGCTTTCAACTTCCCAGGGATGCTTTTCAGCCCTAGAAAAGCAATTTTGAAGCAATGGACAACGAAAACCCTTCTGGGTTTTCCTCTTCCCCTGCTGGCAGGTGAAGCTCATCCTAAACAGGCTCCTTCCTCATCCCAAACAGTCTCCCTCCTCATCCCAAACAGGCTCCCTCCTCATCCCAAACAAGCCTCCAGCTCTTGAACCCCCTCCTGGGTTTGCTCCCTGTCCTTTCCATCCTCTCTTCCCTCCCTCTGATCACAGATGGATTAATTAAAGCAGGGAAAGTGGCTCTGATTGGCACGTGGGGGAATGTTTGGGATTAATGGGGGATGCATGGTGGGTATTAATGGATCTCCCCCCTCACTTCCAGAGCCAAATGTGTTTCCTGGGACACGGTAAAAGGGATAAACATGAAATCAAACCTAATCCCAAGGCCCCAAAGCGAGGCTTAAAATAGAGTGTAAAGATGAAACTGTGATTAAAAGCCTGTTGTCATTAATGGGCCTTGTCTGTTTAGTTGCTGCCTGTTCGGTTTCTGCCTGTTTAGTTTCAAATAATCAAAGTGTCTGTAAAATATCACGAGTCTAAAATGTCAGGTTTTGAGAGATTTTGGTTCCTTTATAGCTGAGATGGAGCCTGGAACAAGCAGTGATTGATGGACCTGAAATAGCGACAAAAACACACCAGAAACAGTGGCCAGGCAGAGAAGGAAAAGCTCAACCTTCCAAAAAAAAACAAGGATTGTACTCAAAAATTAAGGATTGAATTGTTGGGGTGAATTAGCAGGAAGAGTTTGTGGAGGCTCGTTAGGAGCAGTGAAGGTGGAAGTGATAGAAAAGGAGTGAAAAAAATGGAAAAGGAAAAGAGTGAAAAAGGAGTGGGAGAAGGAGGGGGAAGGGAGTGGAAAAGGAGTGGGAAAAGTAATGAGAAAGGAAAGGGAAAAGGGAAGGGAAAAGGAGAGGGGGAAGAGTGGAAAAGGAATGGGAAAAGTAGGGGGAAGAGTGAAAAAGGAGTGGGAAAGGAGGGGGAAGGGAGTGGAAAAGGAGTGGGGAAAGTAGTGAGAAAGGAAGGGAAAAGGGAATGGGAAAGGAGGGGAAAAAGAAGGGGGGAAATGAGTGGAAAAGGAGGGGAAAAATAAGGGGGAAAGGAGGAGAAAAGGAGCAGAAAAGGAGTTTTTTTCTCCTGTTTGGAGATGCAGGGTTTTGCCTGTGGGCTGGGGGGTTTCCAGGATTCTCCCGCCGTGATTTGGGATGGGAAAGGGCTGGAAAAGGAGGATGAGGAAGGCTCTGGAAGCTCCTCGGTTTCCTCTCTGCCCTTGTGAGGTGTCAGCTCGGGGCCGGCTGAGCAGCCACTCGCCCGGGGCGATGGAACAGCTCCTGACAGCGCCGATCCCTCGGGATAACGGGATAACGGCGCGGGCTTTGATGCTGAACGAGCTGAAGGGACGCAAAGAGCCCTTTTTTGAGCCCGGTTTTATCCCGGCGTCGTTCGACTCTCCTTGTCAATTAGGGCTGGTTCGTTGGAGGGGGAGGGAAGTTGTCAGAAATAATCCATGGGGATTTTTATGGTGCTTCTCATCCAGGGATCAAAAGCGCTTTGTGGTGGCACTCTGAGCTCGGGTGGGTGTTCCACTGAGCTCGGGTTTAACTGGGGGAGGTGCTCTGAGCTCGGGTTTAATTTGGGGAGGTGCTCTAAGCTCGAGTTTAGTTGGTGGGGGTGCACTGAGCTCGGCTTTAATTGAGGGGTGGGGTGTGGGAAGAGGGAGAGTGGGGATTGGATGCTGAACATCCCAAAGCTCTGTGGGTGTGGGATTGGATGTTGAACATCCCAAAGTTCTGTGGGTTTGGAATTGGATGTTGAACATCCCAAAGCTCTGTGGGCTTGGGATTGGATGCTGAACATCCCAAAGTTCTGTGGGATTGGATGCTGAACACCCCAAAGCTCTGTGGGATTGGGATTGGATGCTGAACATCCCAAAGCTCTGTGGGTGTGGGATTGGATGTTGAACATCCCAAAGCTCTGTGGGTGTGGGATTGGATGTTGAACATCCCAAAGTTCTGAGGGATTGGGTGCTGAACATCCCAAAGCTCTGTGGGATTGGGATTGGATGCTGAACATCCCAAAATTCTGTGGGTTTGGGATTGGATGCTGAACATCCCAAAGTTCTGTGGGTTTGGGATTGGATGCTGAACATCCCAAAGCTCTGGGTTTGGGATTGGGATTGGATGCTGAACATCCCAAAACTCTGCGGGTTTGGGATTGGATGTTGAAGATCCTAAAGATCTATGGGTTTGGGACTGGATGCTGAACATCCCAAAGCTCTGTGGGATTGGATGCTGAACATCCTAAAGCTCTCTGAGTTGTCCTTGGACATCTCCCACCTTCACCTCTCCCACCAAACCTCTCCTTTTCCCCGCTGGTGACGAATCCCCCTCGGTGCCTCCCTTGCAGATCCTGGGCCTGGTGATCCTGTGCGTGGGGATTTACGCCGAGGTGGAGAGGCAGAAGCACAAGACCCTGGAAGGGATTTTCCTGGCTCCAGCCATCATCCTGCTCCTGCTGGGGGTCACCATGTTCGTGGTGTCCTTTGTGGGAGTCGTGGGGAGCCTCCGGGACAACCGGACCCTGCTGAAGATGGTGAGACCCTTGGGGTGGGCTGGGGGCTGAGGGCATCTCAGGGAGGAAAATTGGTGTATCCTGAGTCATCACCACGACTTTGGGTGGATTGAAATCCCTTTCTGGATGGAAATCCTGCCTGGTGTTGCTTCTCCACCCTCTCAACTCAGCCATGGGTTGGTGGAGAGGGAGTGGGGAGAGGATGGATTTAAGTTGGTGTAAAATGCCCTCATTTCCTATTTAAATTGTGTTTGAAACAGCCAATTGCCCAGTTTTCCGTGCCTGGATCCTTCCCAGCAGGCTGGTCCTTCCTCCTGGGATGACAAGGGGATTGTTTTGGGGGCTGAGATCTCACCTCTGGTGGAGCAAAATCTCCACTGCTGAGCTGATTTTACCTGTGACGATGCCAAGAGAAAACAGCTTCGTTTCCTTCCACAGGGGAGTTGTAAACAGAGGGAAAAAATCCCCTGGGAAGTCCAAATTGGAAGAGATCCAGGATTTAAGGCAAAGCTGTTCACTTCCAACCTGCTTTCCAGGGATTTTTTGTGGTGTGTTGAGCACCTTCCCTGCAGCTCCTCGTGGGGGTGACAGCTCTGCCTCCAGACAGGGGGTTTGGAAGGGGAATTCTGGGGACAAAACTCCTGTTGTGGGTTATTCCCCAGGGCAGGAATGAAGCTGCTGAGATCCACAGGGAGAAAATCCCAACCCACAGGGGCAGGATTGGGATTATTTGGTTCCCTCAAGCTGCTGCCGTTGAAGATTTGATTTGTCCAACGAGCCGTGAAACACAAACGAGCTCAGATTTCTGTCGCCAGGGACAATTCCCACCCTCTGATGTGTCAATTTGCCACTTGCAAATCCTCTCTGAGTGGTGGAATCAGGATTGACGGGGATTCAGGGGCGTTATCAGGAACTGGAAGTGCTTCTCCTGCCTTGGGATCAGCCAAGAGGAGGAAAAGGGTGAGAGCTTGGACAGCAGGTGGACAAAAAAAAAGGCAGGTGAAATGTTCTCCACCCCAACAAAAACTCAGCTCTGGAGGGAAAATGATTTCTAAATGCAAAGTTGTAAAGCCAAAGAGAAAAACCAACTGTGAAGGATTAGAAAATTATGGAGTTATATTTATAAAATTATTATGGATTCTTTTAATTATTATTATAATTATAATAAAATTATTAGAGAGTTATATATATAAAATAGAGTTAAATGATGGCAAAGCACAGATTTTAGGGGTTGAAGAGGTTAATGATGGCACAGCACAGATTTTAGGGTTTGAAGAGGTGAAATGATGACAAAGCACAGATTTTAGGGTTTGAAGAGGTGAAATGATGGCACAGGAGAGATTTTAGGGGTTGAAGAGGTTAATGATGGCACAGCACAGATTTTAGGATTTGAAGAGGTGAAATGATGGCACAGCACAGATTTTAGGATTTGAAGAGGTGAAATGATGACAAAGCACAGATTTTAGGATTTGAAGAGGTGAAATGATGGCAAAGCACAGATTTTAGGGTTTGAAGAGGAGCACGAGGTTGCCAATCAGGGGGCCATTGTGTGGATGGGCAATTGTTCTCCTGGCAAGATAAATCCCCCCTGAAGGAGCCTCAGCTCCTGCTGATTCTGAATCAGAGCAATCAGAGCCACACAAGGAGCTCTTGGAGCTGAGCTGGGCCAAGCAGCTGGGTTTTATTCCCTGATTTTATGAGGGGAAAAAGGCCAGAATTAAGGTGGAAAACGTTGTGACACATCCCTGTGCCGGCCTCAAATCATCCCCAGGAGCAGGCCCTGGAAATGGAGCTTCAAACAGAGGAGCTGAAAAGACCAGTAAATAAAGGAATAAATCCCCTCATCTTTATTTCTGCATTTGGAATCGGGTGAAAATGGTTTGAAAGAGTGAAATGGTTTAGTGGAATTAGGAAATCATTTTAAAGACTGGCTGAGGAAACAGTTGTGAAATAGTTTGAGTCACTGGTGAAATGGCTTAAAACAGGGATTAATGGAAGAGTTAAAACAGATATTAATGGAATTGTTTAAAACAGTTATTAATGGAAGAGTTGAAACAGTTATTAATGGAATTGTTTAAAACAGTTATTAGTGAAATAGTTTAAGAGAGTTATTCATGGAAGAGTTAGAACACTTATTAGTGGAATAGTTTTAAGCAGTTATTAATGAAAGAGTTAAAAACATTAATGGGAGAGTTTAAAACAGTTATTCATGGAAGAGTTTTAAAGAGTTAATTGAATAGCTTGAAAGGATGAATTGAATAGTTTGAAAGAGTGAATTGAATAGTTTAAAAGAATTAATATTTTGGGGGGGGGGCAGTGCCTGCACTTGACCCATTTTGATGTTTGATTTGGGTATGAAAGAGTTTAATGGAATAATTAAATAGTTTAAAAGAGTTGATGATGAAATAGTTTAAAAGAGGTATTGATGAAAGTTTAAAAGAGTTAATGGGATAGCTTAAAACAGTTAATTTAATTTAATGGTCCTGAAAGTGGAGGGAAGGAAGGTCTAAGAGGTGACATCCATCCCTGCCCGTAAAAACCTCCTTTTTGGGGTGGATTTTGGGGAAAATCAGCGTGTTCTGGATGCTGCAGCCACCCTGCTCTTGAGATGAGGGGGGAGGGTTAAAAGCAGCCAAAAATAACCCAGCTGAAGGTTATAAAAGCCAAAAAAAAAGTGGGGAAAGGAGGTTTTTTGGCAGGTCTGGTGGGGGGGGCAAATTTGGCCTCCAAGAAAAAGGGCAGAGGGGCAACTGTGGGACTTGGATGGACTATCTGGGGCTCCCAGGAATTCCAGTTGGATATTTAGGGTTCCTTCCAGCCACTCCCTGGCTCTGTGCTTCTGTGAGATGCAGGAAGGATGGAAAAGCTCCTGGAATAAGGACAAGCACCAGGGAAATCTGGGATTGATGTTTAATCAGAGCAAACTCTGCCTGGGAAGAGCTGCTGTGATGCCACCCCCGCAAGGAAAACAGGCTGAACAATCAACAAAACACCAAAAATCTCCCCAAATCCTGTCCTTTCCACCCACCCCAGCAGCACGTGGGGGCTCAGAAAGGAAAATATTTGCTTTTTGATGCTCCACTTCCTCCATCAGCAAAGGATGAGATAACGAGGGGGAGAAGGAGGGCGGTGATTTCTGGAGAGCCCAGGAAATAACCCCAAAACCATGAGAAGAAAGGAACCCACCAACACATTCCTGGGGATTTTGCAGCAGGACACTGAGGAGATGCTGAGGGTGGAGATGCTGCTCTTGAATCCTTCTGCCCTCTTGATGAACTGAGCATGAAAACACTGCAGGCAGAGCAGGAACTGCTGCTGAACTCCAGAAATCTGACGGCTTTTTGGCTGAGAAAAATTTAATAATGCTCAGGCCTTAAAGAGAAGGTGCCACAAACTCCCCTGGGATGAGATTTGAGAGGGGTTAGAGGGAATTTGCTCCTCACTCCAAGCCTGTGGGAACAGGTTCAGTCTGTCTTCATGCAAATAACCCCCAGCAATTTTGATTTTTAGCCATTTTTAACATCACTCCCCCAAGCAAAGGGGCCACGTCAGTCCCACTGCAAGGAAAGGGTTTGTCCTACAAATATCACCCCCAAAGGCTGGAAAATCTGGACTTGCCATCCTCCAGCTAAAAAGAAAGGTGTTGGATTTAATTTCTCTTCCTCCAAAGCACAAATCCCCCTGGTTTGGTTTTTTTTTTGGGGGTTGAGAGCAGAAGTCACCAGGTAGCATCCCCAGTGTTTTGGAACTGGTTGTTCCCTCTGGATAAATGGGAACACAGGGAATGTGCAGCCTCTGAACGCTGAGCTGGGTGATAAATAAACCTCTCACTCCGCCTGGGAGGCCACTAAATCATCTTTTCTGCCTCCCAGAAAGGTGAACCCAGATCTTTCCCCCCCTCAAAAAAAATTGAAACTTTAAAAGATGCTTTTAAAGCCACCACCTCTCCCTGATGTCACCTGGCCCTTCCTCGGGCTTGGCTGTTCCTTCTGAAAAGCCCCCAAATCGTTGTTTATTCCCAGCTCTCAGAGCTGCTTTGAAGCAAGAAAAAAAACCAAGCAAAAAAAGCAAACCAACACAACCCTAAAATCTGTCAGGGATGGCTCCTCCAAAGAGAAAAAACCAGGACAACAAAGCCCAGATTTGGCAGAGCAGCTCCTGTTTGAGCAGCACAGCAACAGCTCCCTGTGCCCAGGACGCTCTTTTAGCCATAAAAAAACCCACATTATTTTATTTAGGGAACGTGCTGAGCTCTTCAGAGGGACCTGGCTGGGCCCACTGTTTATTTAGTAAGAATTGAGCTTTAATTTTAATGAGAACAAAGCAGCTCTTTGCTGGCCTTGGGTGAGATCGAGGTTTAGGTGGGGAGTTTCTCTCCCTGAAAAAAAAAAAAAATTGGGAGTGGGGGGAACATCATTTTTCATCCTGATTATTATTTTTGCAGTTGTTTTATGATTCCCAACTTGCTGCAAACTTAGGGCAGCTCTGGGCAGGATGAAATGCTGTTTAATGGAGGGGGGGGTTTGCTCTTTATTTTACCATTTAAGATAAAAAATGCTGATTTTTTAAAATTGATTATTACTTTATTTATGATTAATATATAATATATGAGACTAACATAATATATATTATATATCCTGTAAGATAATAACATGATGTATATTATATATTATAATAAGAGACTAACATATATAATATGTGAGACTAACATAATATATATTATATATCCTATATAAGAGACTAACATAATATATAATAATGAGACCAATATAATATGAGACCATAATATATTCTTATATATATTAACTAACATAATATATATTATATATAATATGAGACCATAATATTCTTATGTATTATATATTATTAAATTACAGATAACATATACTCTGATAATATATCTTCCTATAGTATATTCTTTATTATATTTTCTTTATTACATGATGTATTGGTATAATAATATTGGTCTAGCAATATTAGAATATTGCTAATAACATATATAATATTATTATAATATATTACATATTATTACTATATTCTATATTATATTCTATATTAAAACATAATATTGTTATACTATTATACTATATATTATTACTATACATTATTATGTGAATATTTTATTATATTATATATTATTACTATCCATTATTATGTGAATATTTTGTTACAGTTATGTGGAATTTTTTTTTTTTTTAAATCTTGTTTTTTGGGGGTTTTTAGCTGGTTGCCATGGGAACCGTCCACATTCCTTTACCTGGTGAGGCTCCAAAATTGCAATTCCTGCAATCCTTGGGAAAACAAACAACACAAAAAGAGACACTTTCTGCTCTGTCCAGGAGGGTTTGGATGCTCCATTCAGGGGTTTTTTTTGGGGGGTGAAGAAGAGCTGGGGGAGGAAACTTTGGGGAGACAAGTGGGAGCTGAGCAGAGCTTTCTTTCCACTCTTCCAAAGTGGGATTTGAAGCTGGATGGGACCTCTCAGAGAGGGACTAAAGGAGACAGAATTTGGCATCCTGGCTCCTTCCACCTTTCCTTCCTCGCTTTCCTGAAGGGAACAAACATCTTTCCTTGTTAGGGTTGAGCTCTTTGGAGGAGATTTCACAGCCACTCTCAGGTCTCCTGGTGGCACAACTGGACATAGAGCTGGGCTAACCCTTCCTTCCCTCATTTCAGTTCTTCTGGGTGCTGCTGGTGATCTTCCTCACGGAGCTGCTGCTGCTCTTCATCGAAATCATCTTCGAGAACAAGGTGGGTGCGGCCAGGAGGCCTCTGAGTGGTGACAAACTCCGGTCAGCAGGCAGGAAAGCCCTCAATTATCTGTGATTCCTGGAAATGGATGGTTTTCATTGCTCTGCTGGGGCTGCTGCTGGTGCTCCAAAGCCGTGGTGGATCTCCAGCACCACCCAGAGCCCCTGATGGAGCCACGGAGTCTCAGCCAAAAAACTGTGGGTTTTTTTTTTTCTTGAAGACTCATTAAGCTCCTCTCCTTAATTGGGTGAGCTGCTGGCTGCAGTCCCAAGGATGGGTCTGAGTCAGAGCTGAGCCTGCAGGACCAGAAATGCTGCCAGTGATGCCCTTTCTGGCCACCCTCCACCCCCTGCTGCAGAAACTCTGCTGGCCCCAATTTCATCTCAGCCCTGCAATCGATCCAGTGATTAAACAGCCAATACCAATCTCTGCTGGCTCAGGGAGGGGAAAAAAACCTCTGGGATTTCTGATTCCAAGCTCTGAAAATCGATTCCCTGATGGACAAAACACCTCAGTGATTCCAAACCCATCCCAGAGTCCCAGAATGGTTTGGGGGGGAGGGACATCAAAGCCCATCCATTCCCACCCCCTGCCATGGGCAGAGACACCTTCCATAGACCAGGATGATCCAACCTGACCTTGGATGCTTCCAGGGATCCAGGGGCAGCCACAGCTTCTCTGGGAATCCCAGCCCAGCCCTTCAACACCCTCACAGCCAACAATCCCTTCTCAATATCCCATCTAAATCCCCACTTTTCCACTGGGAAGCCATTCCCTGTGTCCTGTCCCTCCATCCCTTGTCCCCAGTCCCTCCCCAGCTCTCCTGGAGCCCCTTCAGGCCCTGCAAGGGGCTCTCAGGTCTCTGGATCCTTCTCTTCTCCAGGATAACCCCCCAGCTCTCCCAGCCTGGCTCCAGAGCAGAGGGGCTCCAGCCCTGGGAGCAGCTCCGTGGCCTCCTCTGGACTCTCTCCAGCAGCTCCAAGTCCTTCTGATTGTGGGAATTCCAGGGCTGGAGCAGCTCTGCAGGTGGAGTCTCACCTGAGGGGCAGAGGGGGCAGAATCCCCCCCATCATCTGCTGCCCAGGCTGAGGGATCAGCCCAGGAACCGGGATTTGGGATTTCTGAGCCCCAAAGGTTGTGGGGGAGGGCTTTGCCTTTGGGGTGCTACAACCACTCCCCAAACCCCTCTGATCCCTGAATCCTCAGTGCTGCTCCCAGGAAAATCAAATTGCTTGAGCCCACAAACAGCAAATCAAAAGCGCTGCCACTTGCACAGTGGTTTGTGTTTTTTAATTAATTAAGAATTAAATGCTCTGCTTTGCTCCAAATCTGAGGCTCAGGATCGGTGCCCAGCACCCATCCTGCACTGCCAGGGATCATCTGGGGAAGGGACTGAATCCTCCTGATGAAACTCCTGCAAGGAGCAGAATCCATTAAGGCCTAAATTGTCCCTTAATTTAAATTGAAAGGGCGATATCAAAACTTAATTAAAAAAATCAAACAACACGGGGGGGAGGGAGGAAAGAAAGGTCTGACAAGTGAGGAATCCACTTGACCTGAAATTGGTTGGAGGCACAAAATCTCATTTGGAACAATGGCTGTTTATTAAACTCCTTAAAAACGTATTTAATTGGATTTGGGGGTAAATAAGCAGCGAGGAGGAATTAATTTAGTGGCCCTGGAACTGCTGAATATTGAAATATTGTGGAGATGCAAATGGGGGTTGGAGATTAAAGGGATTGGAGGGGTCTTGTAACCAGGATTGAATTAACCCTGTGACATTTCTGTCCCACCTTAAAGCCAGGATTTAATTCAGGAGGTTTCCTGAGGGGCAGGAGGAGCCTGGGATGAGCCTTTCTGGGGAAAAAATAGGCAGGAAAAAGGGTAAAAACTGAGTATTTTCTGTTGTGTTGTTAAAGGGGAGCAAACCAGGAATTCAAATCGTAATAAATTGAATGATAATCTTACTAAACTGAATTAAAATCTTAATAAAACTCCCACCTGAGCTGTTTGAGCCCCCCTGGTTGTGTTTTCTTTGCAGCTGAGGTGCCTTCACTCCTCTTTTTTTCCACCTTCTTCTCCCTGTTCCTGCTCTTCCCAACCTCTAATTTTCCTGTCAGAGTTAATTTATGCAAAGCAACGTTTCCTTTCCCCCTCTTTCACCTCTTTCTAACTCAGAATAAAGTTCTTTTTTTCCCCTCTCGTTGATATTCGTGAAAAAAAATCAATAATAAAGAAGTCAATAATAAGGAAAAAAATCAATGGCAAAAAATCAGTAATAAGGGAAAATCAATAAAAGGAGAAAAATAATTAAAAAGTCAATAATAAGGAAAAATCAATAAGGAAAAATCAATATAGGAGAAAGTATCAATAACAAGGGAAAAATAAATTAAAAAAAAGAGATAAGAGAAAATCAATAAAAAGGAAGAAAGAAATATTAAAAATTAATAATAAGGAAAAAATCGATATTAAAAAAATCAACAATAAGGAAAAAATAAGAGGAAAAATCAATCAAAAGCTAAAAGAAAAGTCAACAGAAAGGAAAAAAATCAATCATAAAGAAATGAATAAGGAAAAAATGAAAAGGAAAAAATTGGTAATCAATCAGTAATGGGAAAAAATCAACAATATGGAAAAATCAATAAAAAGGAAAAAATAAGTACTAACGATCGATAATAAGAAAAAATCAATAATGAAAAATCAATAAGAAAAAATCAATAAGAAAAAATCAATAAAAAGGAAAAGAAAATTTTAGAAATCAATAATAAGGAAAAAATCACTAATATAAAATGGGTAAATAATTAAGAAGCAAAGGAAAAATATTGGGAAATAATAAAAAGTTGAGAAAGGTGGGTGGGTCTACTTGGATGTGCAGGGAAAGGACACATTCCATGGGAGCTCCAACCCAGAGAGCTCAAAAATCATGGAATTTGCTCCCCAAAAATAGCCTTTTTCCTGGGTGAAATTCCTCCTCCAACCACAGCTCTGAGAAAAAAAACCTGATGGTTTGAGATATTTTCCATCCCTGAGCCGTGGTTTTGGGATTTCTGTCCCCAGATGAACGAGGTTTTCCACTCCAACATCCAGGAGGGCATCAGGCACTACTACGATGACCTGGACTTCAAGAACATCCTGGACTTTGTGCAGCAGAAGGTTTGGTTGGGGGAGGGGTCTGAGGGCAGATTTTCCATGGGATTTTCCATGGAATTCTTGGCTCCACTCACCCCTGAAGCACAAGCATCCCTTTTCCCTGTGTTTTTTTTAAATTTAATTTTATTTAAGTTTCTTTAAGTCTATTTTAATTTATTTAAGTTTATTTATTTCAATTTATTAATTTATTTTATTTATTAATTTATTTTATTTATTTTATTTAACTTTATTTTATTTATTTATTTATCTATTTAAGTTTATTTATTTTATTTAAGTTTATTTTATTTAGTTATTTAAGTTTATTTTATTTAGTTATTTAAGTTTATTTCTTTTATTTCAGTTTATTCCCATCCCTTGGCTGCTTTGCTTGGAATATCTTGACCTGGTTGGGTTTGCAGGGGGGTGAGTGGGGGAGGTGGTTTTTTTTTTGGCCACTTCTGCTCCCTAAGGGGGTTTTTTGGTGAATTCTTCTGACATCTGTGTGGCTGCAAAGAGCATCTCCTGCTCCTCACTGCAGAATGAGCCACTCCAGGGGGTTTATATTCCCATTTTTCTCTGGGAAATCAGGGCCTAAAAACCTGGGAGCTTGTTTGGATCTTCCCCAACCTGCTGAGAGGGAGGTGGAGGGGGAAAATAAAATTTCTTGAAGCTGCTCCAGGGATGCAGAAACCCTGAGAGAGGCACCTTGGGGGGGTCTCCTGGCTCAGGTGGCACCAGGACCTGGCCAAGCCCTTGTTCCCGTGGGAAACCTGGAGGTTTTCTGGAAGAAGAGGTGACCTCCAGCCTCCCCACAGACCCACTGAGGTGGGAAAAGCCCCCTAAGATCTCTCCAAGTCACCAAATCACGGAATATTCCGAGGTGGAAGGGACCCCCCCACCTAAGGATCAACAGCTCTTAAGTCCAACCCAGCCCTAAACCACATCCACAAGTGCCACATCTGGGGATTTGGGGGATGAAGGTTTGCTCATATTTTAAGGATATTTAGGTTTAACATTTATTTGAGTCACCATGGAGGGACTACTTGGCTCAAAACATTTATAAATGGGAAAAAAACAAACAAAAACAAACAAACAGTGGAAACCTCTCAAAACTCGAGGTGCAGGAGGGGAATTTCAGGGGTTTTTTTTGGCTCCTGGTTTGGCTTTCCCAGCAAAGCTCCTTCCAGGTGAAAGTTGCCTTCTCCCCTCAGCCCAGTTTCTCTCCTTTCATTGAGAAGCATCCCCCAAATCTGGGAGTCTCCTGCTTTTCTAGGAAGAAAAAGAGATTGGAAGCTCCTTCCTCTGTGATGGGGTTGGAATTTAAGGGCCCTCTGAGCTCTCCTGTCTTGGGTTAAACACCTGCCCTTGCCTTGGAGCTGAGCTCATCAATCAGGCTGAGAACGCTCTGAAGGTCTCAATTCCGAGCAAGATCAGAGGGTTTCCCAGGTTTTACTCCCACCTCCCCGAAAGGAGGCTGGAATTCAGACCTCTGGATGATAAATGGGGGCAGAAAGTCCTTGCTGGAGCCACCCTGGAGGAGCCTCGGACCACAAAGCTCCAGATAAATTGGATTTATTTATGGGAATGTTCCTGGATCTCCAAACCACCGAGGTTCAGACTCTTATCAAACAATCTCCCCCCCCTTTTTTACAACATTTTTTCCCCTCTACTCCTTCCCTTGAGTTATTATTCCCCTTTTTAACATGAATTTTCAGTGGAAGATCCACGTCTCCAAGTCTCTCTCTGTGCTAAAAGCTGTGGCCCCTTCCACGTAAATCTGGCCTTAAAAATTAATTTGTCATTAATAATGAGCTCATCCAAGGGTTTTAGTGAGAAAAGTGGCAACAATTCACAGTAAATGATGGTCACAGGCTGCTCTGGGCTTGTGTTTTACCCAAAAAAAAAGCAGCCCTGGGGGTGATCCCTCCGTGCTGACACCAACTTTTCATCCTCTCAGAGTAAACTGGGCTGCTCAGCTGCCAGAAAATCAACTTTCCTTCTCTTAAAAGGCAGATCCAGCCAGGTTTGGTGCCAGCCACTCTCAGTTCTCCCTCTCTGATCATTTTTAATGGTCTGCTGGTACAAGGGGAAGAGGGAAGTTCCATTTGAATTTCAAAGGGCTGCCAGAGCTTCAGTTCTCGCCCCAAAAACCCCAAGTAAAGCTCAGAGAGAGATGAGATGTTGTGCTTTTGAACCTCCTCCCTTCTCCTGGGAAGGATTAAAGGCAGCTCTCCCAGCGGGGCTCCTTCCAGGGGGATGTCAGAGCTGGGATAAATCCTCATTTCCCAGGGGGTGGGGGCAGGTTTGGACACTCAGAGCTGCTCAGGTGGGACCTGGGAGCTGCTCTTCCCTCACTGACACGGGTGGGATTAAAAACAACCGAGGGATTAGAGGTGGGAAGTCAGAAATTAGTGGTAAATTGGGGTTTTTGCCCATTTTGGGGTGGGAGAACCCCCCAGAGTTGTGGCTTCTCCTACTCCCCCTGGCCAAGTGTTACCCCTCGGGGGGATCAGATACTCAGAGGGTTAATCCTCTGCAAAAACTGCTCCTTGGAGAGTTTGGTGCTTAAAAATTGGGGAAAACCTGGGTTTTTTTTCCTCTCACCCCCTTCCCCCTCCTGCCCCTCCAGGCTTTTCTTTCTGGGGGGAAAAAAAAAATGCAAGTATTCAAATTTATTTACCACAAGAAGGGATGATTTGCTTTGCAACAAACCCTGGGGAGAACAGAGAATGACTTTCATTAATATTTTTTTGCCTTCATTGTGGGAAGAGAAGAAAAAAAGCAGCTTTTTTTTTTTATTTTATTTTTTTTCCCCCTTTGTAGCTGCAGCATTTGATCCCTAATTTAACCTGACAGGAGGAGAAATCCCTGCTAGATTTCAGGAGCCTTATTAGCATTGAATGGCACCAACTGAGCTGCCTCCAAGAGCCAAGAAATCTGTTCATTCAGGGGCTGGAAGAGCCATCTCCCCTCGAGAATAAGATGGATTAATCACCTGGAATTAAATCAATCAGGCTTGAATGAGCCTGAGCTTTGCTGGGCTCCAGGCAGAGCTGACTCTGGAAGTGCCCCAGGTCCTAAATCAGGATTGCCAAGGGCTGAACAGCCACCCTGCTGCTTTGACAGGGGGTCTGCAGCTCCTCATTTCAGGGTCCTGAGAGCAGGAGATCCTTGGGGCTGTCAGGGCTGGGGATGGAGGGGAAGGGAAGTGAGGGGGATGTGGGGGAGTTTTGGGATGGGTGGGGTTGGATGGGAGCTCAAAGGTCAGCCCATTCCACCCCCTGCCATGGGCAGGGACACCTTCCATAGACCAGGATGATCCAACCTGGCCTTGGACACTCCCAGGGATCCAGGGGCAGCCACAGCTTCTCTGGGAATTCCAGCCCAGCCCCTCAACACCCTCACAGCCAACAATCCCTTCCCAATATCCATCTAAATCCCCACTTTTCCACTGGGAAGCCATTCCCTGTGTCCTGTCCCTCCATCCCTTGTCCCCAGTCCCTCTCCAGCTCTTGGAGCCCCCTGGAAGGGGCTCTCAGGTCTTCTCTGGGCAATCTGAGCCAGCCCCTCCCCACCCTCCCAGGGAAGAATCCCTTCCCAAAATCCCATCTCCCCCCACTCCCTGCCAGTTGAAATCCATCACAGTGCCAGGTTAAAGCCAAGTCTTTCAGCTGCCTCTGGGCTGGAGCTGAGGAGGGGCTGAGACCCCCCAGTGCTGCTGGTGGGACGGAGCTGGAGCTGCCAGAGATGGGCAAGGACATGGAATGGTTTGGGTGGGAAGGGACCTTGGAGATCACCCAGTGCCACCCCCTGCCATGGGCAGGGACACCTTCCACAGAACCAGGATGCTCCAACCTGGCCTTGGACACTCCCAGGGATGGAGCAGCCACAGCTTCTCTGGGAATTCCATCCCAGCACCCTCCCAGGGAAGAATCCCTTCCCAACATCCCATCTGACCCTGCTCTCTTCCAGGTTAAATCCACTCCCCCTTGTCCTGGCAGTTCAGAGCCCTGGAAATGTTGGCTCAGCTGCCCCTCTCACCCTCTCCTCTTCCTCTCTGTGCAGTTTTCCTGCTGTGGTGGGGATGAATATCGAGACTGGGGGGTCAACCAGTACCACTCCTGCAACAGCACCGGGCCCCTGGCCTGTGGGGTGCCCTACACCTGCTGCATCAGGAAGGTAAGGCACACAAGGCACAGAAAATGCCTTTATTTCACTCAATATTCCATTAAAAACCCCACCTTTTCCAGCTGGTTATCCCTGCATCTTTCTGCACTGAAGGGTTTCTTCTAAACTGCATTTTCAGCAGCGTGAGACGATAAAGAAGCTGTAAAATATATGTATTTATGGACTATTTTGGTTGTGTTTTTTGCTCTGCTGTTTTACTGGAGGGCAAAAGTCCTGGGTTTGTTTGTGTTTGTGTCATCCAAGGAGTTGTTAGAAATGCCAGGGTTTTCCACTCTGTGACATCAAATGGTTTGGGGGGGTTGGTTTTAAAACAGCAGCAGCACCGCAGGACTTGTGCCTGGAGAAGGTTCCAGGGAGACCTGAGAGCCTCTTGCAGGGCCTAAAGGGGCTCCAGGAGAGCTGGAGAGGGACTGGGGACAAGGGATGGAGGGACAGGACACAGGGAATGGCTTCCCAGTGGAAAAGTGGGGGTTTAGATGGGATATTGGGAAGGAATTGTTGGCTGTGAGGGTGTTGAGGTGCTGGGCTGGAATTCCCAGAGAAGCTGTGGCTGCCCCTGGATCCAAGGCCAGGTTGGAGCAACCTGGGCTGGTGGAAGGTGTCCCTGCCCATGGCAGGGGTGGAACTGGATGAGCTTTCAGGTCCTTCCCACCCAACCCATTCCATGAATCCATGACCTGGCTGCCCGTGGAAGGTGGCATCTCCAACCCTTTGGCTTGGATGGGGCTGGACTGCAGAGGGGGGTGGATTTGCAGAGCCAGGAGGTTCTCCTGAGCTGATTCCCAGAGCTGGGAACCAAGACACCCCCTGCAAGCAGAGATCATTTAATCCAAGGCTGCTCCTCGCTGTCATCAATCCAATCCACATGGGGGCAAAATCCCAGTAGCTGAGCCCCAAAACAAGCCCAAATACCCCTGGCTGCTGAACCAGCTGTGCTATCAACTTCCAAACAGGGATTTTGCTGAGCTTAATCCTGGTGGCAAAACCTCCTGGGGGTTCAGGGTGCTCCCAGCCTTGGCCGTGCCCCAAGGATTTAATAAGGAGAATTTATCATCAACCTTGTATTGTTGTGGGGGCTTTTCAGTGGGGGAAAAGGGGGAAATGTGAAGTGGTTTAATTATCACTGGAAGCCTGACATGCAAATCAGCTGCAAAAATAATTGTCAGCTCTAATCAGGGCATTGATTAAGAATCCTAAAGCTCCTGGAGGTGGAATTAGAAATCTGTGGCTTGTCCTTTTGTGTGATGCAAGTGGGGATGTGTTGAAGAAATGCAAGTGGATTTTGAGGGGGTATTTTTACACTCTCCAAGGTTTTGGGTGAGAATTTGGCCTAGAAAAGACCTTGGCAGAGCAGAGAGAGAAAAATCCCAGGTGATTAATGGAGAGGGGAAGGAATAATCATGGAATGGTTGGGGTTGGAAGGGACCTTGAAGATCACCCAGTGCCACCCCCTGACGTGGGCAGGGACACCTTCCACTAGCCCAGGTTGCTCCAACCTGGCCTTGGACACTTCCAGGGATGCAGGGACAGCCACAGCTTCTCTGGGAATTCCATCCCACCCCTTCACCATCGTCCTAGAGAGGAATTCCTTCCCAATATCCCACCCAACCCCACCCTCTGGCAGTGGGAAGTCTCCCTTTGGCTGCAGCTCTTGATCCATTTTATTTGGCCACCAAAGATTTCAGCCCTGGGGATGCCCAAAAACCTTTTGTTTCTCTCCAGAAAATTCCCAAAGTCTTGATTTCTGGAGAGCCCAATACCTTCAATCCCTGTGAAATTCCATTTGTTCTGAAGGAGAGACCCGACTGGAGGTGAAAATCCAGGGAATGCTGGGAAAGAGCTGCTTTACAGGAGTCCCCTGGATGTGGAGATGCTCATGGTTTAAATCACTGGGAGAGGCTTTGGGGGCCTGAACATCCTCCAGAACAGCAGCAAACAGAGAGAAAAGGTGTTTACAAAATATAATTAAACTACCCCAACAACTTTCTGCCCAAATTTCCACTTCAAGCATCACCTCTGGGCGAAAAAGGACAATGTGAAGTGTAAGGGTTGGCATCTGCCCGACTTCTGCTGCTCTGAAGAGGCCCAGATGGGGCAGCTCTTCTATTTCTCCTTTTTAATTCTTATTTCTTGTATTTCTCTGCATATTTTCTTGTTGCTCTGGGATGAGTTTGTTGCACTTTCTCTGCCCACAGGCCCCTGGAGAGGTCGTGAACACCCTCTGTGGGTACAGGACGCTCGACAAAGAGGTGACTTCTTGGGGGCTTTGTAAGAGATTTGCTGCTTCCTCTTCCCCAGATCCCCCCCCCCAAAAAAAAAATCCAGTCTGGAGGAACCAGCTGGGCATAAATTCCCTTTTATTGCTTTGCCCTGGATTTTTGGGGGTGTTTCTCTGGCTCACAGGGCACGTGAGTTTGGATATTCCCTTGGACAACCACGATATCCCTGGGGGGTTTGGTGGAGCAGCACCTGGAAATGCTGGTCCTGAGCTGGGTTTGGAGGTTTGGAGGTGGGGGAGAAGCTGATTTTGGTGCTTTCAGGGGTGACCATGGGCCTGTGGCACAGCAGAAAGCCAGAGTGTAGATGGCCTGTAGCTCCCAGGGACAGTTTTTCAGGAAGCCAGGGTAGATGGCCTGTAGCTCCCAGGGACAGTTTTTTGGCAAGATCCAACCCAAGAAATCAACTCCCGAACCTCCTCCCACCTTTTCTTTGCCGTGCAAGGAGAGGCAAACACAGGGAACAACATCCCCCCAAACCCAAGAGCTCAATCAATCAACCCCAGGAATGTTTCTCACCCCCTTTTCCAGCTCCTGGAGCTGCTCAGCATCGTCCACATCCAGGGCTGTATCCCTTGGACGTTCCTGAACCACGACACCCCTGGGGGAGGAGGGGGAGGGTTTGCTGGTCCCTTTGTGGAACTGCTGGTCCTGAGCTGGGTTTGGAGGTTTGGGAGTGGGAGAAAAGCTGGTTTTGATGCTTTTTGAGGTGACCAGGATGTTCCTCTCCCCCTTTTCCCAGCGCCTGGAGCTGCTCAGCATCATCCACGTGCGGGGTTGCATCCACGCCGTGGGGCTCTGGCTCAAGGACAACTTCGAGGCCACTTTGGGCATTGTTTGCTCCCTGTTGCTCCCACAGGTACGTGGTGGGTCCCATCAGAACCCTCCTGGCTTTTTTCCCCCCCCCACCTCTGCTGGAGGAGGAAAATAAATTCCCTTTTAGTTATTTTTCCCCTCCATTTTTTACATCTGAAACTGTGACCTGGGTAGGAAAATTATCACGGGGCGTCCTCGGGCAAATGAACAGTTGATGACTGCGGTGGCTGACTCAGAACACTCCTGAAATCTAATTATTGATCAAATCACAGCCTCTAAAAGCAAATCACGCCCATGTGAGCAGAGCAAATCCTCCTCTATTTGTTTTTCACAGCCCCGCTCAAACAGAGCAGAAATATCCACCCAAAATGAAGCATAACGGTAAATTTAGTTGTGTTTGCCTCAGGAAATCCATTAACGGTGCCTGAGGATCCAAGTGGCTTTCCAGGTAATGAGGCTTTTCATCACAGATAATTAACAGGGAGAGAAATTGGGGGTTGGGGTTGGGACTCTTTTTGCAATGCTGTGCTGGCCAGGAGGGGGATCAAAATAATTCCCAGAATTATTTTGGACAAAACTCTGATGATCTGGGGCTGGATCCTTTTTCTGATTCATTTCAAGGCTCACAACAAAAATATTTCTTTTTTTGGTGGGTGGATTTTGGGTTCACTGCCGAACTGGAGGGGTTTGCTGATGCTTTCCAGATATGGGGTTTTATCTACATGGGAATGAAATGATTTCCTGTTTTGCTGTGTTTCTGCTTGGAACAAAAGGTGGATAGTGGCTGGGAAGAGCAGGAGCTGTTGAGGAAATAGGAGAATTTTTCAAAGGATGGATTTTACCCTCGAGCTCTCAGGGTGGAGAAACCGAGGTGGGGGAGGAGTTTGTGCTCAACCCTGGCCGTGCTCCCCGACTTTCCTAAAGTGATGCCATTAAAAACATGCAAATGAGCCCTGGAATTCTGCTGTGCTGCCACCAGGAAACACAACAGGCACAGGAAGGGGGTGAAAAGTGGAGGCAGGACGTGGAGAGCCCATTAGAGGAGCCGCCCGTTGGGTTCTCCATTAACCTGCCGACGGGAAGCTCTTCACTGGGAAGGATGGGGAGCAAAAGCAGGGGCTGGCAAGGAGGATTTCTGAGCCCTGCTGAATCTCAAGTGCTGTTGAGGCAGCTCTGTGATTCCTCTGCCGTGCCATTAACGGCTCTTCAGATGCGGAACCTCGCCCGTCCCATCTGCTCGCCGGTTTTAAATATAAATCATGTTCGATTCTGGCGAGTTTTGGAGGGGATGAAGTTCCATCTGTGTTGCCAGGAGCTGTCAGCCCAGGCACAGCTTCATGCCCAGCAGCTGCCAGGAGAAAAGTGGAGTGAGAGTTGGTGATCCAAGGGGGAAAACCAGGTGACAGTGCCCTGAAATTTGGGAAGAGGGAACGTCCCATCTCTGCCTTCTTGGGTATTTGTCGTGTCCCACGTGGAACAGGGTGCAAACCACCCAGGATGCTCAGGAGAAGGTTGGGATTGTGACCCAAATCCCGAGCCCTGCTTTGGCCTTTTCCCAGTTTTCCTCCTTGTTGCTCTTCCTTAGGACCCACCTTCAGGCTCTCTTGGCCTCAGGGGTTCAAAGGCTGAGGATCTGAGCTTGGTTGATGTTGATCAAGACTCACCCAAGATTTCTGCTGGGATTTAGGGGCACCAACTGGCTTTTGTACAGAAAAAAAAAGGACCCAAGAGGAGTTTTGGCTGATGGAGAGCAGGAAATGATCACTCTCCGTGTTGTCCTTCCCCCACAGAAGGTGCAACAAAAACCAGGGATCTGAAAAATTCCCTCCTGACAATCTCAGGGCTCAGGGAACTTGTTATCAATGCTCAGCTCAGGGAACTTGTTATCAATTCCCAGCTCAGCAACTTGTTATCAATACCCAAAGACACCTTTGATGGGACAGAGAGAGAACAGGAACCTCCAGGAGAAATTTAAAGCACCCAGAAAATCTCGGCCTTGCTTTCCAAGGTCTTCTGCACACCCAGGGCTTCAGTGCTGGGATCCCTTCATGGGATCTCCAGGAAGTTCCCTGGAGATGATGAGCATGGGCCAAATCCATGGATAAATCCCTTTATGTCCCTGTAATAACCCTTAATAACTGGCCACATCACTGCAGCTTTTCCCCTCTCCCAGCCCACGCAAGGCAGGGCGAGTCTGTAATTCCATCATCCCTCCAAAATCCTGAGTGCCTCCTCCTTTTTTAAACACTCCATCCAGCAGTGGGGATTAAAAAACCCCCATGTGAGGAGTGGGAAGTGGTTTTGTTCACTTGCCTTATTCACACCCCCCAACTCAACCATTTCCCTGCCTTCGCCTTTCATTCCCTTTTTTCCTCTTTCCCGTTTCACTCTCCACAATCCCCTCTCCATCTCAGCCCAGCTCAGGCAGAGGCCAAGCTGTCCCACCTTTCACATCACTCCAAAAGCCATTTTAGAATTCAGGCTCTGGCAGTCAGAGGCAAATAAATTCCTGTCCGTGGCCTCGCCAGTGTTTAATTGTGGAGCAGCCCCCGATCCTTCGGCAGGGGCAGCAGAGCACAGGAATTTCTTCCCTGCCGGCTGCTCCCTCCCCTCCCCTGCCTGCAGCAAGATTAGCCGAGGAGTTTTAAACGTGCAGAGGAGTTTTAAACGTGCAGGAGACGTGTCTGGGGTGCAAATAAGGCACAAGACCTCGTGCCTTGTTCTTGCAGCAGCTTTTGGATGGGAAATGCATCTCCAGCTGCTTTGGCAGCTTTGGGGGGTTGGTTTGCTGGTGGCACTTCAGAGAATCCTGGAAGGGTTTGGGTGGGAAGGGACCTTAAAAACCACTCAGTGCCACCCCCTGCCATGGGCAGGGACACCTTCCACCAGCCCAGGTTGATCCAACCTGGCCTTGGATACTTCCAGGGATCCAGGGGAAGCCACAGCTTCTCTGGGAATTCCATCCCAGCCCCTCCCCACCCTCCCAGGGAAGGATCCCTTCCCCAAATCCCATCTCAAGCCGCTCCCTGGCAGTTGAAATCCATTAAAGTAACAATCTCCCTGGAGCCTTCTCTTCTCCAGGCTGGTCATTCCCAGCTCTCCCAGCCTGGCTCCAGAGCAGCCTTTGGATCACCTTCCTTAGCAAAAGGCAGAAATAAGAGCGTGAAAAAGCTCCACAACCCTTTTTTTTTCCCCTTAGAAAAAAGGATTTTTTTTTTTTGTTCAATCCTAAAGAAGCAGAAAGTGATGCAAGTCCAATTAAAAAGGGGAAGAAAAAAAAAAATCCCTGGGAGGTCCCTGTCAAGGGTTAAAATCCATCGACTCTGTGGAGCAGAGTGAATTGTTTCTACCTCTGTTTCGCTTTGTAATTCCATCCATCTCCAGAGCTCTGCTCTGGGAGCATCCACAGAGTAATGGATTGTCAGTGCAGGGGTAGATGTTCCCTCCTCCGAGTATAAATCCACAAGATCAACTATTTCATTCCCTAAAAAAAAAAAATAAAAAAACGCAAAATTAGACTTTCAAGAGGTGTTTTGCAGCTTTGGCGTCTTCATCTCCCGCTGCCAGGGATGGCAAATGTTCCTTTGTGCAAAGGGCATCCAATCCACCAAAGTTCCCTTTTTCCTTTGCAAGATTAATTTGGGTTTTGTTTGCTTTTTAATATCTCCGTGGCTCCAGGGGCTGCTGTGTTCTCAAGTGGCTGCCATGTGCTTAATGGAGTAGAAAAAGGGGAATAAAAGGGATTTTTTCCATCTCCAGCCCGTGACCCCGATGAGAGGCTGCTCTATAAATACCAATTTACGGGAGGAAAAGTCAATAAAAGAGAAATGCTTTGCTTCTTTACTTCGTTAGCGCTGGGAAAGCCTGAAATGAGTCAGTAATTCTGGTGAGCAGGATCCAGGTTTGCCAGCCCCCCCAGACCTGGAGGTATTCCCATGGGAAAAGGTTTCCTGGCAGGAAGTTTGGCCTGCAAAGCCCCCTCCTTGGGCTGCTGGCTTTGCTGTCTCCATGGTCAGAGCTGGGTTTTTTGGGATCCTGGTGCAGAGGGATGTGCTTCATCCTGCCAGGGCTCCTTGGCTTGCTCTTCTCCATCCTTATTTTTTTGCCCTTGTGAAGCAAAATCCAGAGGGATCCTGCTTTGGTTGGGGAGGGAAAATGCCCGTGGAGGAGCTGAGCTGCTTCTGAGAGCTCTGAAAAGCCCCAACCTCAAAAACCATCTAATTCCAATCCCTTTCCGTGGGCAGGGACACCTTCCACTGTCCCAGGTTGTTGCTCCAACCCGGCCTTGGGAACTTCCAGGGATCCAGGGGCAGCCACAGCTCCTCTGGGCAAGCTGTGTTGGTTGGAAGAGACCTTAATGATGCTCTCATTCCAACCAGTGCCATGGGCAGGGACTCCTTGGGATTTCCCAGTGGATTGTTTACTGCTCTTTATTGATTCCCTCGATGTCCAGAGGTCTTTGGATTTATTGGTAAGAGCAGTGACTTGGTGGGTTTGCACCCCTAAAAAACCTTGGTTTTGCAACCCCTGGGCATTGAAATCCCCCCCAAACCAGCACAGGCAGAGGCAGAGCCGAGACCTCCCGAAGCCACAGCAGCTTCCTGAATTCCATTCAGGAAGAGCAGGCAATTTTCTGACTCCAAATGACCCTCAAACAGCAACTCCCCGGTGCTGGGAGCTGAATTACCATCCCGGGGCTGGGAGGAAAAGCAGCTTTTTTTTTTTTATGTTTTTAGCCTCCTCTTTGATACATTTTGTTACCACGTCCCTGTGCAGCAACTCCTTCCTTCGTATTGCAGAGCAATAAAATGAGCGTTGGCATCCAAATTCTCTCCACTTCTGGAAAACACGGGGCCCTTGGTGCTGGAGATATTGGATCCATCGATATTCCTGACAGCTTTTTCTCTTCTCATTAAAGGAGAGGGGATATTTAGAGGCAAGCTGGGATGGAGACTGGTTCATAACTCAGAGGAGGGTGAGGGTTGTTGGGATTTTGCTGCTGCTGCTGCAGGACTTGGGCTGGGTTTATTCCCTCCAAAAGATCCCCAATTTTATCAGGACACCTCAGAGCAGGAGGGATGATGGCCCCAAACCTGAGGGGCATGAAAAGCACTGTAAACACAAACCACTGTTTGGTTTAGGGAGGGAAAAGTGACACATTTGCTTTCCAAGCTGTCACTCCGGGGGGTTCTCCTCGCCGGGGATTTCGATCTGCCCACGGTGACAAGTTAATAACAGTAAATAATGTGAAGCTTTACATGCATTTAAATAATATCTTAAAACTTCCTAAATCCTTAAAGGCTTTGCTGCTGAATATGGATTAGGATAATCTTATTATCTGTAGGGGGGGGGGAGCAGCATCTCTGGGCTCTCCCAGAGAGATGGATCCATCCCCAGAATTCCCAGGAGCTGTTAGATAACCTCATTCCAGGCCACTTGGATAAAACAAGGAGATTCCAAGATATTCCCAGGCTCCAGTTTCCCTGCCAGCATCCCTGCAGTTGTCCTTCCCAGTAAAAGAGCCCTAGTGGCACAAACACAGCGTTCCCGTGTTTCCCGAAATTCCAGGAAAGCCCTGGGAGCCAAAGCAACCCCCACCAGGCTCCCACATCCTGCCTGTTCTTCAGGTGATTAATCCTGGGATTAATCAGGGATGAGGTGGAACAGAAAACAAGCACTGACCTGAGGATCAGTGGGTGCAATCAGGGAAAAATTCGGGAACGGGGAAAGATCCAACTGAGGCCTCCAAGGAAGGGCTCGCTGTTGGGAGGTTTTCCCCTTCTTCTGACTTGTTGAAGCTGTTGATCCCTTGGGATCCACCTGCAGGTGCATTCAGGCAGGGAAAATCAATGCTGAGCTGGTTTGGGGTGACCCCTGTGCGAGGCCAAGCCCTTGGTGGAGTTTTTCCATCTTCAAAAGGCAAATTCATCAACCCCGGGGATGTTTGTTTGGCCCTTTGCTCTCAGCTCAGTGGGTGACACTTTCAGCTCTCTGGGTGACACTTTCAGCTCTCTGGGTGACACTTTCAGCTCAGTGGGGGACACTTTCCTGATCAGTTTTTTTTTAACTCCATTTTCTGCAGCCTCCTCTGCAGCAAACACTTCTCCCTTCCCGGTGTGGGACAAAATGGTCCCTAATTTGTGTTTACAGCCCTTTTTTCTCATCCCCATTTATCTTCCCCTAATGTTCCCACTTTCTAGGCTGTTTCAGGAATCCACTAAGGGTCCAGGAGGATGATTAATAGTATTTTTCAGCTCCAAAACCTGTGCAGGACTTTCCAGCTGATGGATGGGTCAGGTGGGGCTGGTTGTTTATCGACTCTTTGATGTAAGAAATGGTCCTGCAGTGCCCATTTGCAGCCTCAAAAAATGGGAGGAAAAGCCCTGAGGCTGAAGATGGTCTTGTCCTTCTCCATCCCACCTGTAATCTGTGTCTAAACTTTGGGAGTCTTTGTGGATGAGAAGCTGGACGTGAACCAAAATCAGCACTTGAAAGCCCAAAAAATGGGTAGCAGATGATGGGAGGGGGATTCTGCCCCTCTGCCCCCTCAGGTGAGACCCCACCTGCAGAGCTGCTCCAGCCCTGGAATCCCCACAATCAGAAGGATTTGGAGCTGCTGGAGAGAGTCCAGAGGAGGCCCCAGAGCTGCTCCCAGGGTTGGAGCCCCTCTGCTCTGGAGCCAGGCTGGGAGAGCTGGGGGGTCACCTGGAGAAGGGAAGGATCCAGGGAGACCTGATCCTTGCAGGGCCTAAAGGGGCTCCAGGAGAGCTGGAGAGGGACTGGGGACAAGGGATGGAGGGACAGGACACAGGGAATGGCTTCCCAGTGGAAAAGTGGGGATTTAGATGGGATATTGGGAAGGAATTGTTGGCTGTGAGGGTGTTGAAGGTGCTGGGCTGGAATCCCCAGAGAAGCTGTGGCCGCCCCTGAATCCCTGGGAGTGTCCAAGGCCAGATTGGAGCATCCTGGATTAGTGGAAGGTGTCCCTGCCCATGGCAGGGGGTGGCACTGGGTGGGCTTTAAATTCCTTTTCAACTCAAACCATTCCACAATTCCATGGTCTGGGGCTTGCAGGGAATGAATTTCCTGTCGGGAATAATGATCCCACAGATCAGTGCTCAGGGTGGGGAAAGGGTTGGCACAGGAGGTGCAGTTTGTGTGGCCAATGCTCCAGTTACCCCATTTCCCCCTCAGTGCCTGAGCTGCAAATCACTCCTGGCCATGACTTGTCCTGATGTTTCCACCCCCTGCAGTGAGGGCCCATCAGGTGAAATCCAAGCAAATTGCTTGAAATCCGGCTCTGATGAAAATCCTCCCCCTTCCTCACCACCCTCCCGAAGATTTCAAGCCTAATTTTCAATTCCCTGCCAGCCAGCAGGGAAATTGGAATGACCTGTGTGACACCAGCCTTGCAGGAACGTCCTGTTTTTAGCGAGGGCTGGGCCTGTGCAACGCTCATGGTGATGTCCAACTGATCCCCATCCCTCTGTCAGGGAAGAGGGAATTTGGAGATGGATTTGGCCAGTAATGAGGCTGTTGGTTGGGTGGCAGATCCTCCCCTGTGCTGGGCACTGGTGGGACACCCAAAATCCTGGAGCTGGTTCTGGCTCCTCGTGACAAGACATTGAGGGGCTGGAGATTGTTCCCAGGGAAGGGAAGGGAGCTGGGGAAGGGGTTGGAGCAGCAGGAGCAGCTGAGGGAGCTGGGGGGGCTCAGCCTGGAGAAAAGGAGGCTCAGGGGGGACCTTCTGGCTCTGCAATCCCTGACAGGAGGGGGGAGATGAAGAGAGGTCGGGCTCTGCTCCCAGGGAACAGGGACAGGAGGAGAGGGAATGGCCCAGGCTGTGCCAGGGGAGGGGCAGGTTGGATATTGGGGAAATTCCTTCCTGGAAAGGGCTGTCCAGCCCTGGGCAGTGGTGGAATCCCCATCCCTGAGGGAACTGAACAGCCCTGTGGATGTGGCACTTGGGGACAGGGGTCAGTGGTGGCTGAATTGTTGGTTGTGAGGGTGTTGAGGGGCTGGGATGGAATTCCCAGAGAAGCTGTGGCTGCCCCTGGATCCCTGGAAGTGCCCAAGGCCAGGCTGGAGCAACCTGGTCTAGTGGGAGGTGTCCCTGCCCACGGCAGGGGGTGGCACTGGATGGGCTTTAAGGTCCCTTCCAACCCAAACCATTCCATGACTGGCAATTTTCCCAGCTCCAACAGCAGGAGGGTGCTCCCAGTATTTTAAGGAACCTCCTTGGAGAAGCTCAAATCCACTGATTCTCTAACATGATCCCAAGGCAGCTTTCCTGCTGCTAAAACACAGCATTTTGGGGCTGCTCCCTGAAAAATTCCCAACCCAGAGACAACCTTTGGGTGTCAGGACGAGCGAGGAGGTTGCAGAGCGGGGAAATTCCCGACGGGATTTACGTGACAACAAAACAGTTTTAACCCTCCCATTTTGCAGGTGGTGGGGCTGGTGATGGCCTGGCTCTACTGGCAGAAGCTCAACGAGATCTACTCCAAGCTGGACACCGTGGACTTCAGGCTCCTGGAGCTGCGGGATTTCAGCTTCGGGGCCGTGGATCTCAGCGGTGCTGGCTGGTGCTGGTGCCTGCCCAGGGAAGGGGGTTACATCCCTGTCAACCCTGGGAACGAGGAGGAGGAGCAGGAGGAGGAGCAGGAGGAAGGCAGAGCTTCCCACAGCAAGGTGTGAGGAGCTGGAGGACTCAGCGAGCTCTGGAGGAGGCGGCAGTGGGAATAATGTGATTTATCTTCTCAGGTTCTGGAGGTGCTTTGGGGAGAAAGCAGCACTGGAAGGTTTCAAAACCCCACCATTTGGGCAGGGAGCTCCCCAGGGTCCTCCTGCTTGGCCTTTTGGGAGTGTTTGTGCAGCTCCTGGTGGGGTTTGGGTGGTTTTGGGTTATTTTTTTATACAATAAATGTGAATTCTGTGGTGTTTTGCAAAGATGTTTCCACTCTCCACTCTCTGGTTGGGCTGTTGGGGAGGGGGTGGAACATTCCCTGCGCTCTGGGGGGTCTTTAATGTTGCATTATCCCATTTTCCTGAGAAATCGTGGCTTGCTGAGAGCTCCCCAGGTGGGCCCAAAAACTCCAGGAAGGCAGAACAGAAGGAAAAATCGGAGCAGCTTTCCCAGAGAGCTTTTCCAGGAATGCCAGGGAAGCACAGCTTCCATCTCCTGGATCACAGAGGGCAACCCCCTTTCCAAAGGTTCCCAGCTCTTCTGCACGACCTGGGGCTTCAGTTTCTCTTCCCAGGCAAGGAAAAGGACTTTGTGATGTCAAAATGTTGGAATTTTGGAACCAAGGAGGGTTTTCCACGTGGTGCCCCCAGGGATGGAGGTGATTCCAACCCCCCCAGTGCCCGGGGAAGGAATTCCCTTTGCCAATATTCTCTTTTTTTCAACCCATTCCCTCCTCCTGCATCCTTTGGGAATTCAAAAGGTGTTTTTATCCAACCTTGACCGCGTTGGGAAGGGGAAAAACTGAGGAATTGCAAAAATAGGTGTGATTTTACCCCAAAAAAACCCCACCCCAGAGAAACCCTCTGCTGTGGGTAACCCACCCGTGGCAAAGCTTCCCGAAAAAGCAGCCGGGAGCCAAATGCAGGGAATAAAGCTGGAGCAGGGAAGGGGGGAGCTGCTCTTGGAATGCCGGGCTGTGTCTCCCTCTTGTGACCGATCCCGGGCTCCGCTTTTGTAACGGAATGGGAAAAATTCCCCAGCACAGGCCTGGGAAAAACACTTTGGGAACTGGTTTTTTTCCGTTGAAAACAGAGCTGTGAGGAGCTGAGCAGATTACTGGTGGTATTATTATTATTATTATCATTATTTTTATTTTTATTATTTTTATTTTATTTTATTATTGCTATTATTACTATTATTATCAATATTCTCATTTTCATCATGTAATCACTGTTATTATAATAATAATTATTTATGTTATAATAATGTAGCATAATAAGATTAATCTAGTGATATCCCTATTATTAATATTAATACAATCATGATAATAACTATCATTACAATCCTAATTCTTGTCATAATATATTCATATAGTAATAATTTAGCATTTTATAGTAATAGATTAATATTAATATTATTAATGCCAGTATATTAATTGCAGTTATAATGATCATTATTATTTATGTTATTAGAATAATGTATATGAATTACTTATCAGAATAAATTTTTATAATCATTGCTATTATAATCATCATCACTATTATTACTATAATCACCATTATCGTTGTTATGATCTTAATTTATTATTATTATAGGAATGTAACATTATTATAATAATCTATTATTATTATCCACATTATTATCATCATGCTCATAATCACTATTATCATCATTATTATTATCAGAATTAATTAGTATATTAATGTAACATTTGTGTGTTAATATAATATAATATAATATAATATAATATAATATAATATAATATAATATAATATAATATAATATAATATAATATAATATAATATAATATATAAACATGACTATAATAATTATAATTTATTAAAATCATAATAATTTAGCATTGATATAATAATATTTATATTATTAATATCAATATAATTGTTATTATCACCATAATCCCCCTTATTATAGTCATCATTATTGTTCTTATAATATTTAATTAGAATAATAGAATAATTAGAATAATTTTTGTTATTCTTGTGTTATCATCATAACCATCATCACTATTATTATTTTCACCATTTTTATTGTTATTATAATCATTTATTTGCAATATAAGAATGTACCATTGTTATAATAATCTATTATTGATATCCTCATTATTATCACAGTGCTCATAATCACTTTTATTATCATAATTTATTCATATAATAGTTTAGCATTATTACATTAATATAGTGCATTATCATAATCACTATAATAATAATTATTGATATTATAATTCATTAAAATAATAATAAAGGTTTTTATAATAATATAATAGTATAATAGTAATATAATATAATTATTATAATCATAATAATAACTATTATTATACTAATCGTTATAATTGTTGTTATAATAATTTATAATTTATTAGAATAATTTTTATGATTATCATAAAATAAAATTTTATAATCATTGTTATCATCATAATCATCATCACTATTATTATTATAATCATTATTATTGTTATGATTATAATGTTTTATTTGTAGTGTAAGAATTTAACACTATTATAATAATCCATTATTGCTAATAGATTAATTAATAATAATAATAATAATAATAATAATGCTATCACCAAAACTGGGGAGTTTTTGCAAGTGAAGGAGCAGCCCAGGAAAATGGGATGAGCCGGATATTTCAGGAATAACAGGACTCCTGCTCAAGGAATTTTGCTTTTCTTCCTTCTCCTCCCTCTCTCCATGAGGGGTTTAATAAAACCTTCAGAAATCCAAGCTGAGAAACTCAACTAAATTCCAGTTAATTTCCATGGAATTGGAGGGAAAAAAGGGGAATTCCCTTTATTTTCCCTTTCTTCCCAGGACAAGCAGCCCCACCACCTGGATTCCCTTTTCCTGGAGCCCAGCACGGGATGGGAGCAGCTCTTGGGTCTCATCCTGGGATTAATCCTGGGATTTGGGGGCCAGATCCAGGATTCCCATGGACAGCTGGGCTGTAAATGCCTGGGAAGTGGGAAAGGTGGATTTAAGCGAGAGCAGGAAAATGTCAATTCCCTTTGGAAAAGGTTTTCCCAACATGCCAAAGCGCTCGTTGCTCCAAATCAAGGGGATGCCAAAGACATTCCCAAATTCCTGTGAAATCTTGGAGGTGCTGCTGCCTCGGGCCAGCCCTGACCCTGCTCTAGACCTGGTCTTGTTCTAGACCTGCTCCTGCTCCACATGGAAGAGCAAATCCAACAAAACAGGAGCTGGGAAGGAAACCGGAGCAGGGATAAAGAACCAAAAAGGTTTTGCTTCGATTCTTCCAAGACTCTGGCCCGTGCCATGGAATAACCCCCCAGAGGGGAGAGAAAAGCCCCGAGTTCAGAGACGATTTCAGGCTCAAAATCTGATTTTCCCAGGCCTTTTTTCCTGCCTGACAATGAGCCCAGCTCTGCTGAGGAGGGGCCAGGAGCTGGTCGATGGAGATTTATTGACACCCCTGTTCGAAGGCCGAGCGTGGAATGGGAGCAGAGCTCGGGAAGCAGAGCTGGGAGCGCTCCCCTGGCCCCGAGTTTGCCCTTCATGGCATTGAATTTACACGTGGTCAGCAAAACATGGAATTGCAAAAGGATTCCACGTGTTAAACTCTCCCCCAAGCTGCGTTTGGTGCCCCAGAGGCCCAGCCTGCTGTTCCCAAGGGGTTTTAGGAGCACCTCAACGATGCTCCTCAGCAATTCCCCCAGGAATTCCCTCCTTAAAATCATGAAATTGCACAGAGTGAAGACACAACAGCAGTTCCCTCCCCAAATCCCTGGGAGCTGAGCCAAAATCCAGGAACAAAAAGCCCCCCAACAGCCCCAGAAAGAGACAAATCCCGCAGGCTGGGCAGGGACAGCTCGGATTTTCCACGTCCCGGGTGGTGTGACAGCCCCGTGCAGGGCAGGACCTCTGCTGGTTTGATGTCCCAGCCTCTCCCGAGGTCTCTTTGCATCCCATGATGCTCCCCTGCTCCCAAAAGTCGATCGGTGGCGCCCAAAATACATTTGGAGCCGGGAGCTGCGGGGCGTTCGCAGTCGGGCGTCGATAGGATGGTGGGAAGAGCAGCTCCATCCCAAGGCAATCTGGGCTCCCGCTGCCACCAACACCCCTGACTCTCCTCTGCCAGCCCCGTCCTCCCTCGGAACATCTTTATTTTGGGAGCTCCAGGTGAGTTTCTTGAGGGGTGGACTTGTTTTTCTGTGGGACTGGGAGCTGGGGAGGGGAGGGACTGGGTTTGACTGGGAGAGGTGACAGCGCTTTTCTTTCTCTCCCTCCTCCTCTTTCTGCTCCGCTTACAACCAGGTTTGCCAATAGTTCTATCCCATGTTGTGTTTGGATGAAGGAGTTTGGGGGTAGGGGGAAGCTTGATGTGTAAAATATCAGAGGGAAAACCCCCCAGGGTTTATTACCCTCATAAATAAACCATAATTAACCAGGAGGTTTCATTTCTCCTATCAAAGGGATTATCCAGCAGGATATTTTTGCTGCCCAGCAGAGATGTGGTAAAACTCTGACCAACCATCCCAGGCTGCAAAAAAAAGTCCTATTTCATCCCAATATTATCCCATTTTCAGGGCCCTTTAGCTCCGTCCATCATCCCCCAACCTGCCACTGATGGAACCTCTTGGGGGATGTTGTGAAACTTCCTCTCTTGGAAAGTCATTTTTGGAGCAAAAATATTTCTGCCTGAAGCTGGAGAGGGGAGGGGGATGTGTTTTGCTGCTTTTCCTGCCACCACCAGCTTCCCAAAGCCCTCAGAATTATCCCAATAATGTTATTTTCAGGAAGCCAATGCTCGTGGCTGCTGTTGGTACACCCAGATTTGGGGCACAGTTGCCCATCCAGAGGAGTTTATCCCTAAAATAAAAAAGTGTCAGGGGGGTAAAAAAAAAAAAAAAATCCCAAATCTTTTTTAGATCAAGAGGTACCTTTAAATATCAACTGGGGTTAAGCCTGGAACGTTGATTGGGACAAAGATGGTCTTTGCCTGGGGGAAAATGGGACAATAAATCAGGAAGCAAAGCAGAGCCAACCCAGGCACGCCGGGGCCCTTCCAGCTTTTTTTTTTTTTTTTGGTTCACACCCTGTTTGCTTGACGTTTTGAACCTCTTTGCCTTGAGTTGGGGTTTTTCTTCCCTAAAATAGATGGATAAGGGTGCGATTTTGCCATGGATTCCACGAGCTGGAACGGGGGACACGGCGAGGCTGGTTCTGATCACTCTCAAAGTGACTTTGGGAGGCATCGACCGGGCTGCCAGGAATAGTAACCGTTCTGCCGCCCCAGTCAAGTGTGAAAGGCAATCACTGGAGGTCAGATAATTAGGGGAGTAATTAACAGCCGGGACAAAATGTGAAGGAACTCCTTGCGGGGTTGTGTGTGTGTGTGTGGGGTGGGGAGATAAAGAGGAAAGGGATCTGGAAGCGTAGGGTGTAAAATCAGTGCTCAGGAAAGCGAAGTCTGCGTCTGCAAAACCCCTTTTAGCCGTGAAAAATCCCTTTTATCTGGGCAGGTCCCCCCCCAAAACAAAAAACCCCAAAATTAAATGGGTGTTTATTGGCAGCAAATAACCTCTGTGAGCTGAGCTCGTGTCCGTGATTGTGGCAGAAAATCTCCATAAAAATTCCCTGCGCTTCACTCTCCACACCCTGCTTTGAGCAGCAGGAATCGGAGCCCGGAGCCCAAATTTATCCCGGTTTTCTTCAGCGTGGGGAGAGTGGAAGTGGAGCACAGGCAGGGCTGAGCTCACCGAGGCAGGACATTCCAGAGGGTCCCCGCTGCTTCCATTGGGAAGGATCCTGTGATTTCCACAGAGAGGCTCTTCCCTGCCCAACATCCCTGAAAACCTCTCTCCTTTCTCCTTGCCGCGGCTCAGCTCTCCCGGAGGAGCAGCGGGAACATGCTGGAAGATGAGGATGGGATGAGCGAGAGGGGGCTCAGCAGCTCCAGGAGGAGATACGAGGATGAGGAAGGTGAGTGAAACCTTGGGAATGCTCCAAGGGCTTCCCTGCCGCCTGATCCATCGGATCTCCCGATGTTCCAGCATCCCATGGAATAAACTCCTGAGTGCCTTAAGCCAGGTGGGAAGATGGGAAACACCTCCCTGACTTTTTAAACTGGAATTTTTAACTGGAAAGTGAACTTTTTTTTTTTTGGTAACTGGAAGTGGCACATCCCAGATCTGCTTTTTAAAGCTTTTCCCCCTCTCTAGATCTCTCCAGATCATCCCATGGAATAAACTTTAAGCCTGGTGGGAAGATGGGAAATATCTCCCTGTTTTGTTTTGGTTTTTTTGTTTGGTTGTTTTTTCTTTTTTTTTTTAAACTGGAATTTTTAACTGGAAAGTGATCCTTTTTCTTTTTTTTAAAACTGGAAGTGGGAAATCCCAGGTCTGCTTTTTAAACCTTTTCCCCTCTCTAGATCCAAGCACATCCCATGGAACAAACTCCCATGTGCTTTAATCCTGGTGGGAAGATGGGAAACATTTCCCTGGGGTTTTTTTTTAACCGGAAGTTTTAACTAGAAAGTGAATTTTTCTTTTTAATGGGAAGTGAGAAATCCCATATCTGATTTTTCAACCTTGTCCCCCTCTCTCGATCCACAACATGGAACAAACCCCCGTTTGCTTTAACCCTGCTGGAAAATGGGAATCATCTCCCTGGCTTTGTAAACTAGAAGTTTTTTTAACTGGAATGTGAAATTTTCTCTTTTTTTCATAACTGGAAATGAGAAATCCCAGCTCTGGTTTTTTCCCCCTCCTCCTCTCTGAATTGGGCACATCCCATGGGATAAACTCCTGTGTGCTTTAGTCCTGATGGGAAGCTGGGAAGCATCTCCGTGGCTTTTTTTTTTTACCTGCAAGGTTTATAACTGGAAATTTTAACTGGAAAAAGAACTTTTTTTTTTTTTCTTTTTTTTTTTTTTAACTGGAGAGTGAACTTTGTGGGGGTTTTTTGGGGTTTTTTTTGTGTGTGTGTGTGTGGTTTTTTTTTAAACTGGAAGCTTTAAAAGCTTTTCCTCATCTCCTCTAGATCCAGCACATCCCATGGAATGAACTGCCCGATTGGGAAGACGGGGCTTTTTCAATCGCGAGTTTTCAAACGGGAAGCTTTAACTAGAAAGCAAATTTTCTTGTTGTCGTTTTGCTGGAAGTTACCCGTCCCAGACCTGCTTTTCAGGCTGTGCTCACTCCTGCTCCCTAGATTACCACTCCATCTACATCGGGGTGCCGGTGCCGCGGGGGTACCGGAGGAAGCGGCGCCGCCGGAGATCTCCCGGCTCCAGCCGCGACCGCAGCGAGAGCGAGCGGCACTTCGAGCGCCAGGACCACTCGGACACCGACGACGGCGGCCACGGCTGCTACGAGAGCGGCAATGACAACGCCAGCAGGACCAGTGAGTGCCTCAAAAAAACCGGGAGAGCATTTGGAGCATCACTCATTAAACCCCCACTCCCCAACCCCGCGACGCGCGGCGCTTCCCAGGTTTATTTTTCCCAGGGTGGGAGCTGGGCTCGTCCTTGGGAAGCTGCCCACGAGGAAATCGGCGCTCCGGGAGCGCAGACAAACCTCGGGCATCACACCTTGTTCCCGACAGCGGCTTTGCCCGGTCTCGTTAAATCTGCTTTCGGATTAAAGCGCAGATTAACATTTCGCGCAGCAAAGCGGCTGCAGAGCCCTTGGGGTGGGTTTTTGCCACCACCCCCCCTCGCTCCTCCTATAGAATCCTGCATTCCGGGTTTAGGTCCGGCTCAGCTCAGCTGGGCTCTGCTTTTCCCTACGGGAGGAAAAGTTTTCCAGGGTTTTTTGGGGGGCGTGGGGAGAGTTTTTTGTTTGCAGCGGGCTGCACTTGCATGGCTTTGGTGTAAGCTGGAGCTTCACATCCCCTCCTTTCCACAGGCGGTAAATGCCACTGGGATAAAACCCTGCGGGCCGGTTTGGGGCGAGAAAAGTCATTTTACGGAGAAAAATCACCTGAAAAAACTCAGAAATCCTCCTTATTTGGGCGATTCCCCCCCCCCCCCCCAAAAAAAAATTCCACTGTGAGCTCGGAGGGGATTTTCCCACCTCCTTCCCGATGGGAAAGAAAAAACCCTGCAGGAAATAACCCCGAAGCCGTGATTTCTGCCCTCCCAGCGTTTCTCCCTCCCCTTTCTCCCTCTCTCCATCCCGCTGCCTCGCAGGGATCTCACCTCTCCCACTCGCATCCCGTTTGATTTGGTAACTTCCCGTCATGGGAGCCAAAGGGAAAGGAAAGTGCTTTATATTCTCTGTAATCTGCTCCTTAAGCCTCGGGAGTTTAACAAGCCTGAGTGGATAAAGGAGGAAGTTCGGGGGTTTGGTGGTTTTTGGTACCGAGCAGCGAAGGTTTGGTTTGGCCGGGAAGAAATGGGGGAAAAAGTGGAAACAACTCCAGGTAGGATTTTTTTTTCCCGGCATTTCGTGGCAGCCGCCGTTGGGGGAGCGGGAGGGGAGGAAATGCTCCAGGGTTGAGGGGTTTAAACTTTGTTTTTCCCTCGTAAAAACAACTTTTTCCCCTGGTAAAAGCAGCCTGGGAACTCGCAAGGGAGCTCAGGGCCCAGAGCTCCAAAGCTCATCCCTAAAATTATCCGGGGGGAATTCTCGGCCCCTGTTGCTCCCCAGCGGAGGGGAAGTGGAAAAGGTGATGTTGGGAAGGGTAAAAGGTCTCTCAGATTTGCAGGTTTCCTGAAAAGGAAAAGAGCATCTAATCCCACGGGATGTGCACCCTGATCTCCTCTCTTTTTTTGGGAGATGGGGATCCTTTTGATCCACGAAAAGCCAGGGAAAGGCTGCTGTGGATCCAGAGGGGCCACGACAGCTGATGGTTAAAGTGCTGGAGCCTTAAATCAACCTTAGTCCTGCCAACCCCAAGCAGCACCACATTCCCCCATCCCCAATTTTATCCCTCTTTTTTTTAACTATTCTACCTTAAGCCAGAGTGGGAATTTCAGTTTGGAAAAGCATCTCCAGGTCAGGTTTTACTGCAGGGCTGTGAAGGGCTCTGTGGCCCTGGGACGAAAGGAGGTTTAAATCATTCCAGCAGGTCTGTCCTGTCCCATTTCCCAAGGAAACGTGGGGTCCTGTGTGTGTGTAGAATTATCCCAAATATCCCAAATATATCCTGTATAACCTAAATATTCCCAGGGTTGATGCTGAGCTGGTTCCGTGGCTTTGGGCTCCATGCCACTATCCCATATATCCTCCCAAGCAAACACCTGCTCCTTCCCAGCATTTTTAGGTGCTGGATCAAATTTCCAGGTGAAAAAAAAAAAAAAAACAAGCAGAGATTGATGACAAAATTCCCTGAATTTCAGCTGCCAAGCCCTGGTGGTGTCGGTTGATCAAGGGGCTCTTGGGGGAGCAGGGGCAGATCATGCTGGGAAGGAGTGGAAAAGTGGATTTTATTCCCTTAAAATGTGGGGAGGATAAGGGGGAAAAAAAGTTAAAAAATATATAAAAAAAAATCTAATTGTGTCAAAACTTCCCTTTATCTTTTGTGGTTCCCACTGTTCCAAGGGTGGTGTAGCCTTGACATCCCAAAAATGAGTCACTGGGAAGACCCTCTGGAAGGAGGGAGAAGGAAGGATCTGCTCTTTAGCCCCCATGGGGGGAATTTGGGAAGAGTTGGGATCAGCTACACCCAAACTGAGGGTGTGCAAAGCTCCAAGCCCTCCTGCAGGATGGAAAATCCCCCTTTTTTCCACCAGCTCATCCAGAGATTTCTCGCCTCAGGACAGAGATTTCCAGCAAACTCCCAATTTTTTGTTGTTGTGGTTCATCTCATCATTTTTGGGGTGAATTTGGGAGGGTTCTGAGGAAGTTTAGGGTTTGAGAGCAAAGGCTGAGGGAGGTGTTACCAGCACTGTTCCCATTTCATCCCTCTTCCCAGAACAGCACTTAGGCTTAAAGAGCCTGAAACCCTCCAGGCAGGGAGCCCAGCTCTAAAATTACCAGGAATATTTAATAATCATAATAATGGAGCTTATGGAAATGAAGGAGGACTTGACAACAGGGCTTTAGTCTGGGTGGTGGGGGCTTAGAGGGGCTTAAGTGGTTAAGCAGGCTCAGCCTAAAGGCACATCCTCTTCTTCCAGGGCCCACACGACTTGGGGTCGTCTCCTTTGGGGGAAAAAAAGGGCAATATTCCCATTTTTTTCCTCTACTCACACGTGAATTTAATTACCTGCTTTTTTTTTTTTGCCACATTATTACCCAACTTTCTAATTCCAAAGTTTGAAAACGGGAGGATTCTGCTAGAAAAAAATTCAAAGAATTCCATTTTCCAAGCTGGGTTAATTCCTATTGGTTTAGGATACTCGGGATTGCATGAAAATAAACCAATTTCCATGGATTTTAGGCTGATCTTAATCTCTTTGGAGCAACTGGGGACCATCCCCATCCATGGGGAGCATCCAGGTATCTGATTCATACCCAGGTGTCTGATTCCTCCCCAGGACCAAAATGGCTCAAGTTTTTTTTCCTGGAAAATGGATGGAGAGGGTTAAAAGCAAATCCAACCAGGTTGGGTGGGGTTTTTTTTTGGAAGAGGAGGAGGTGCCATCACCCTCCAGGAATTCACTGGGGATGGAAAAACCTTTTCCCACCGGTCAGGAGGTGAGGTGTTCCCATGGGGAGCAGGTGGAAAGAAGTGCCCTCCCCAGCCTGGCTGCAGGAAGTTGGATTTTTCCAGTAGGAATTTGTGTTATTCCCCTTCAAGGATTCACATTCCCTGTGGGAATCCAGTGGGAAAATGTGTGTGGAGCTCTGGTGCATCCCCACCCACACACTGTAAGGATTGGGTTGCCCAGGGCAGGAGTTTCTAAGCTGGCAAAAACAGGCTCCATGGCACGGAAAAATGTGGGATAGCCCTTGGAAACAAGGATCAAAACGCTCCTGGAAGGGAATTCTGTGGTATTTTTGACAGGGGTGGCCACATTCCTCAATTCCTTCCACTCATCCTTCCTGCCATCATCCCAGGATTCCCCTCCTGGCTTCCACTCATCCTTTCCCCATCATCCCACATCTTTGCTCATGGATTTTGGGATGGGATTACTTAAGAGTTTCCCACTCCTTAATATCTCTCACCTTAAATATTTCCCTCAAAACCTTGGTGCTTTTTACCCCAGGATCCCAAACAACCCTAAACTTCCTCCAAATTCCCCCAAATTCACCCCAAAAATGATGAGATGAAGGACAACAACAAAAAATCGTGAGTTTGCTGGAAATCTCTGCCCTGGGAGGGGGAATCTCTGGATGAACTGGTGGAAAAAAGGGGGATTTTCCATCCTGCAGGAGGGCTTGGAGCTTTGCACACCCTCAGTTTGGGTTTAGCTGATTCCAGCTCTTCCCAAATTCCCTGCTTGGGAGCTAAAGAGCAGATCCTTCCTTCTCTCCCCTTCCAGAGGGTCCTCCCAGCGAGTCATTTTTGGGATGTCCAGGCTGTGCCACTCTGGGAACCACAAAAGATAAAGGGAAGCTTTGACAAAATGAGCTTTTTTTTTTTTTTCCTTTATCCTCCCACTTTTTGAGGAGTTTTAAGGGATAAATCCACGGTTCAGCAGCATCACCTCATCCCCCAGGGATGTTAAAACCCTTTCCCACCCTCTCAGTGTCTCCGGCTGCCGAACGTCTCCGCTACATCCTGGGGGAAGATGATGAGCCTCCCAATCCCACCCTTTTCACGGAGATGGACACCCTGCAGCACGATGGGGAGGAGATGGAGTGGAAGGAATCGGCCAGGTGAGGTGGGGAAGATGTTTTGGGGTTGAAAAAATTCAGAGAGGGAGAAGAAAATCCCCTCCTTAAACACAACCCGGGGTGGAAACGGGAGCAGGGATCGAAAATCTGTTCAAAAAGATGTTCCTGGATGAGGGAAATGAGGGAATTGTGGCATTTTAAAGGTAAAAAATTGGGATTTTACACAGCCTGGAAGGAGGAGGGAGAATTCCCATCTTGGCCTGGTTCTCCTCAGGGTCTGCCCTTGGATCAACCCCAAAATTGCAGCTTTTCCTGCTCCTGGTGACCCAAGTCCTGCAGAAAGGGCTGGGAAGGGGAGATAAAAATGGGATAAGATGCTGGGAAAAGGGAGAATTAGAGCTGGGGAACGGGAATAGAGGACATAAAGAACATTTTCCCAGGTTTTCCCCACCACCAGCACCACCTTTTTCAGGTTGGGCCAAGAGTTAAACTCTTCCCACCCTCCATCAGTCATAATAAAACTCCACCTGCTCCATCTGCAATCAAATTATAAGAGGAGTTGCAAGTGGAATTTCCCTTATTGAATCAGGAGTTTACCCAAGGGAATAATCTCCAATCCAAGTGGGATTTTTCTCTTCCTGACCTCAGTTTTGAGTAAAGGCCAGTGGGGTTGAGGCTTTTTGGGGGAGCTTAGGGAAGGGAATCAGGGATGCTGATGGGATTCCAACCCTTTAGTTTCAGTAGCAAAAAAGCTTGAGAGGCAAAAAAAATCAATGTATTCATTGGGATTTTCATTAGGGAAGAGCTGAGATGGAGGTTTCCAACTTCCTGCTGGGAGAAGGGAGGTTTTTGTTTCCCTACTCCCCAAAAAAACGATGGGAAGGCAAAAAACATCAACATTTTTATCAGGGAAGGGTTGAGATGGAGGTTTCCAAGTTCCTTCTTGAAGGATGGAGGTTTCTTTATCTCCCCATCCTTCTCCACTCCCCAAAAAAATGATGGGAAGGCAAAAAAAAAAATCGATGTATTCATTGGGATTTTCATCAGGAAGGTCTGGAGATGGAGATTTCCAGATTCCTCCTTGGAGGATGGAGGTTTCTGTAGCTCCCCATCCTTCCCCACTCCCCAAAAAAGCTTGGAAGGCAAACAATCAATGGGTTTTGGGGAATTTTCATCAGGGAAGGGTTAAGATGGAAGTTTCCAAATTCCTCCTGGAAGGAGGGAGGCTTCTTTATCTCCCCATCCTTCCCCACTCCCCAAATAAAAGCTTGGAAGGCAAAAAAAAAATCAATATTTTCATTGGGATTTTCATCAGGAAGGTCTGGAGATGGAGGTTTCCAAGTTCCTCCTTGGAGGATGGAGGTTTCTTTATCTCCTCATCCTTCCCCACTCCCTGAAAAGCTTGGAAGCCAAATAATCACTGGGTTTTTTTGGATTTCCATCAAGGAGGGATTGAGGTGGAGGTTTCCAAGTTCCTCCCTCGAGGGTGGAGGTTTCTCAAATCCCGATTTCCGCTGCCTGGCGAGGAACTTCTTTAACCCCAGGAGAGCAGCTCCATGGTGGGAACAGCAGGTGGGAGCAGCTCTAAATCCACAATAAATGGGGAAAGAAAACCCCAAACCAAACCTGGCAATGCAGGCCCCGAGCCCAGCAGGGAGATGGGATTTTGCCGCAGCCTCGGCGAGAGCGTCACGGGATGTTGATCCCGGGAAAAAGGCGCCGCTGGAAATGCGCCCTGAGAGTCCTGCACTCCAACCCTGAGCTGCCACCCCTGTCTGCTCCCTAATGACCCACTTTCCTCAGGAAAATGGGGCAAAAAGAGAAAGGAAAAGTGACCTAATCGGCTTTGGGCTCCGCGGGAAGCTTGAACCGCCGCCCCGGCCGAGCAGCGTCGGTGGAAAGGGTTCCTCCAAAGGAATTGGGATGGGAAGCCCTGGAATGATGAGAATTAGGGTTAATTATTATAATTTGGGGGTTTGTCCCTGGCACAGACCGTTCCTGGCATTCCCAGGTGATATTTTGGGGGGTTTAGGAAACCCCCAAGTCTCCCAGGAGGGATTTGAGGAGGGGGAAATCCGAGGGGTTGAGTTCTCTGGTGGGGCTGGGAGGTTTTGCCTTCACAATCATGGAAGCAGCACTTTGGGTGGTGGGGTTATGGGATTTCTCCATCCCCATCCTGAACAACACTTGACATTTTGTCTTTGGAGCAGCATTTTGGTGCAGCTGATCCGACACGGAGCTCTCCCCACCCTTGTCCTGCAGCTGCTTCCCAAAACCTTTCTCCTCCCACACCCTCTCTGTCTGTGCCCTCTGGCACAGCAGGAGCCCAAATCCCAGTTGTACCAGTTCAAATTGCTCAGGTTAAGCTTGGTAAAGGCTAATCCTGGAAGTCTCCTGGAAAGGAAAAGCAGCTTTCTTCCCCAAATCGACGTCGTGCCGAGAGCTGCCCTTCCAGGAGTCTGAGCCCTGTTCCCAGGGAGCTGGGAGAAATCAGCCACCCTTCCCAAATTTTCTCTGAAGCCTTTGGTTCGTGAAATCAAGGAGCAGAGGTGGGAGGTTGATTCCCAAGGTTTGCAAAGCCATCTCCCACCGTGGGAATGAGTGGCCCGGGTTGAGGTCAGAGCATTTACCAAGGAATTAAAAAACGTTGGGAATGCTGTGGGGTTTGCTCTCCTGGGTGCATGGCTGGGCTGTGGAGCTGCAGGTCCTGGCTAAGGCAAGGTCATCTCCGTGGGAAAACCTCCCAGATCTCTCAGGAGCGATTTGAGGAGGGGGAAATCCGAGGGGTTGAGTTCACTGGTGGGGCTGAGAGGTTTTCTCCACTCTGCAGTCATGGAAGCAGCACTTTGGGTGATGATGTTACGGAACTTCCCCATTCCCATCCTGAATAAGAAGCAGAAGTGTCATGGGATGGATTAACCCGGGCTTGCAAATCCACCTGCAGAAAGGAAACTCCACAGAAAGAGCCGCTCTCTTATTCCCTTCTCACCCACCACTGCCGCTCTGCGCCCACCCCGCTCTCGTTGCAGGTGGATCAAGTTTGAAGAGAAGGTGGAGGAAGGCGGGGAGAGGTGGAGCAAACCCCACGTGTCCACGTTGTCCTTGCACAGCCTGTTCGAGCTGCGGACGTGCCTGCAGACGGGGACGGTGCTGCTGGACCTGGATGGTTACTCCTTGCCCCAAATCATAGGTAGGAGCTGGTGGATGCCCATCCCAAACCACCTTCCCCCCAAAGTGCTGGGAGTGGATTTAAATGTATTTACTGCTCCACAAACCGAGCTGTGTGGGAATAATCAAAGACAGGAGTTGAGAGACATCGATTTAGCTCCATGAATTGTTGTCCTGAGCGCTCCTGGGGAGGATGGGGGGGTTGCAGTGGGGTAACCCCCGGGCCTCCCTTGCAGATGATGTCATTGAGAAGCAGATTGAGGACGGTCTGCTCAAGCCAGAGCTGAGGGAGAAGATCAGCTACGTGCTCCTCAGAAAGCACCGCCACCAAACCAAGAAGCCGATCCACCGGTCCTTGGCCGACATCGGGAAATCCGTCTCCTCCAACACCTGTGAGTCCTTGGGGTCCAACCTGGCTGCACCCTGGGGTCTTGGGGAAGAGTGTCTGAGGAGAAGGGAAGGGGGGAACCCAACCATTTGGGACACCCAGGTGTTTGCTGCATTGAGAAGGGCCTCGAAAGTTCTGCTGCTGGTGGGTGAAAGGGTGGGGGTCACTGGGAACTGGGAGCTGAAGAGGTGCTTGATGAGATGGGCGAGGTTGTGCAAGGAGGATGTTGTCACACAACATCATTGTGTGAGGGAAATGTCACTGTGAGAGGGACAGCATCGCTGACTGAGGGACAGTGCTGTGTGAGGGGCAATGGCATGAGGGATAGCTCTGTGGGGTGAGAACAACGTCACTGTGTGAAGGGATGTCGCTGTGAGAGGGACAGCGGCGTGGTGGGAGGGACAATATCACTGTGAGATGGACAGCGTGGTTGTGTAAGGGCCAACAGGGTTACGTAAGGGACAACATCGTGGTGTGAGGGGAAACATCGTCGTCAGAGGGACACCACGATTGTGTAAGGGACAGTGGGAGAGCACAGTGTCATTGTGTGGGGGACAGCACTGTGTGGGGGACAACGTCATCGTGTGAGGGACATCACCGAGTGAGGGACATCATCATGTGGGGGACAACATCTGAGGCACAACATCACTGAATGAGGGACAACATCTGAGGGGCAACATCACTGAGTGAGGGACAACGTCATTGAGTGAGGGACAGTGGCATTGTGTGAGAGGCAATGTCATTGGTTAAGGGATAGTGTTGTTGTGTGAGGGACAACGTCTGTGTGAGGGACAATGTCACTGTGTAAGGACAATGCCATTTTGTGAGGGACAACGTCATTGTGTGAGGACAGTGCCATTGTGTGAGCGATGTCACTGCGTGAGGGAAAACGTCACTGTGAGAGGGACAATCCCACTGTGTGAGGGGCGATGTTGTTTGTGAGGACAATCCCACGACGTCACCGTGTGGGGACAATGCCGCTGTGTGAGGGACAGCGGTGCTGGCGGTCTCTTGGCCAAGGGGTTTTCTGGCACAGCGGCCCACAGACAAATCCAGTCTGCTCGGCGGCTGAACCCGCCTATTTTCCAGCCATTATAAAAGGGGATTTGTTTGTTTTCACGCCTGATTATTTTCTTAGGTTTAAATGGAGGTCATTTGGTGGAGCCCGGGATTTGCCGGGTCTCAGCTGCTCCCCGGGGAGGCTGAAACAGCAGCGCCCAAGCTGAGCATGGGAGAGGCCATCAATAATATTCCCACCCCGTGGGCATTCCCGTGGTTCAGAGCAACCATCACCCGTGTCCAGGACTGGATATCGGAGCCAGGATTTACCCAGAGCCTTCAAAGCAGAGCCTGACTCGGAAATGTTGTGGTTATTGCCTTGCTGAGGTGGTGGCACCTCTTGGGGTTTGGGAATGATGGTCGTTGGGAGGAGCAGAGGGTTCTCATGACACCGAGAACAGGTCGTGCCCAGTGGGAATCTCATCATTATTTTTGATGGGTTTAAGAATAAAAAAAATGGAGGAGGGATGATGTGGTTGCAGGTGATTCCTTGGAGAGGTGCAGAGCAGCCCAACACAGCTGGTTCTCCAAAAGGAAAGCACAGTTTTGGGGAGCTGAGGAGGTTTCCTGAGAAAATTTCTGGGCTTAGCACAGAAAATCCACGGGGGAAGGGAAAGTCCTCGTGTCAAGTAATTCAGCTCAAACATCTGAGGTTAACAAATGGGACTCATCACCAGTTTAGGGAGGAGAAACACGAGGCTGGGTGGTGGCCGATGGAAATATTTGGAAGTGTGAAGTTCAAGAGCAGGTTTCTCTGGAGAATTATCAGAATTATCAGAGTAAAAAGCCAGATAAAGTGTTGGGTCTTCCTAAGTAGCAGGAATTGCATTTCTGGACCTACTGATAGCCAGGTAAAGACTGTTGATGGGGCCTGAGGTGGTGCAGGAAGATTTGGGGTAAGACAATATTTTCCTTAACATTCCCTTATTGCCAAAGAATTCTTAAATTAAAAAGAGAAACCCATTTTTAAGTCTCTCTAATTGCTCTTCTGAACCCATTGATGGCCTCGAAAGGAGTGGTGGTTGGGTGTGAGGCAGTGCAGGAAGATTTGGGGTCGGACAGTTTATTCTGATATTTCCCTTAACATTCCCTTATTGCCAATGGGAAAATTCCTGTGAGTGGAATAAAAGGGCAGACAGGAGCAGGAGGTAAAACCAAACTTCTGGCGTTTTGGTGCTGGAAGGGTCGTGTCTGTGTTCAGCAACTGATTTTCAGCCTGGCCTCTGACCTTCAGCACCACCCAACGCTCCCCATGGCTCCTCTAACAGCTCCTTTGTCCCAGCCCGCAGCCCTGTCCAGGGAATTATTAAATTAAAAAGCCAAAGAAAGTGTCGAATTTTCCTCATTGCTGGACTCGTTGATGGCCTTAGAGGTGTGGTTGGATGTGCAGGAAGATTTGGGGAGCAGAAGGTTTGGGGGTAGGCTGGTTTATTCTGATATTTCTCTTAACATCCCCCTGCTCCCAAATTCCTCCGGGTGGGATGAAAGCACGAACAAGAGGAGGAGGAGGAGGGAGAATCGAATGGTCGGTGTTTCAGTGATGGAAAGGTGTTGATGTTCAACCTGGTCTCTGGCTGGCCTTCAGCACCACCCAAAGTTCCCTCCCTGGCTCCTCTAACACCTCCCCTCTCTCCCAGCCCGCAGCCCCGTGCGGAGCCCGGCCAGCGGAGCCGCCTTCCACCGCTCCACCGAGGACCTGCGGATGCGGCAGAGCGCGAGCTACGGCCGCCTGCGTAAGAGGGGGGGCTGGGAACCTAAAATTGGGGTGGAGGACGAAAAATAATCAAGCTGGAGTATTTGGAGATGGAGATTTCGATCAGAAGGGGGTCCCACCACAGTTGTAATGAGGTGGTTTGGATAACAGCTGATGTCGAAAGGACTCAAGAGTCGTGGAATGGTCAAGGTGGGAAAAGCCCTCTAAGATCATCATGGATTGTTCTGAGTTGGAGGGACCCACAGGGACCTCTGAGTTAGAAGCGACCCAGAAGGATCAACTTTTGGGTGAACGGCCCATGCAAGGGTTGAACCCATGATTTTAGCATTATTAGGACCAGGTTGTAACCAGTTGAGCTCTTCTTGAGGTCAAGTCTGACCATGAACTCTATCGAGTTCACCACTAAACTGACCTGGACTCAGTGATCCTTGGGGGTCCCTTCCAACTCGGAATACTTGGGGATTCTGTGAAACCCTGTCCCCAAGTGCCACATCCACAGGTTTTTTAAACACTGCCAGGGGTGGTGACTCCACACCAGTTTCTCAGCGAAGGAATTTTTCCTAATTTTGGGGAGTTCCTCTTATTGCATCTGGTTTGGAAGCCCAGCTATTACAAATAATAAATAACATAAATAATACAGTATTAACTAATGTTTAATTTCTTTGCACAAAGTCCTCCCACTGTGTTTCCTCCTCACACACGGGGTGGTTTCCTCACCTCCTCTCCCTCCTCTCCCTCAGGTCACGCGCAGAGTCGGAGCATGAACGACATCTCGGACACGCCAAGCACCGACCAGGTAACCACCCCAAAAACCCCAGGGCAGTGCCATCAGGGGCATCTGCACCACACCCGTGGTGGGAGCTGTTCCCATCCAATCATCCAACCCATGGGGCTGTTCCCATCCAACCCCATGATGGGGCTGTTCTCATCCAACCATGCAACCCTGAGATGAGGTTGTTCCCATCCAACAATCCAACCCTGGGATGGGGTTGTTCCCATCCAACAATCCAACCCCATGAGGTTCTTCCCATCCAACCCCATGAGGTTCTTCTCATCCAACCATCCATCCCCATTCCTGGGATGGGGTTGTTCCCATCCAACCATCCAACCCCACGATGGGGCTGTTCCATCCCAGCCTGAGGGAAGGCCCGTGGGGTCCCTCTCTGTATCCCCACAAATTCCTAATTTTGGAAGTCAAGGCCTGGACTGATCCCTGTGAACTTGTGGGGAAGCTGTGCCAGAAGTGACACCCGTGCTTGCAAGTTCAACAAGGAATTAGGGATGTGCGAGGACATCGACAGAGCTCGAAACCCTCAGGAGTGGAGAAAAAAAATTCCTTAAAATCTTTAGATAGGAAAGGAAAGGTGCTTGGAAGAGTGAAGGGATCCCTGAAGACCCTTTTGCTTGGTAAGGGCAGATTGCAGGGGGTAAAATCCATCCAAGCCCTTGAGTTTAAGGGCAGGCTGCAGGGGGTAAATCCCATCCAAGCACATCTTGTGCAAACACGGATTCAGCTCTGGAGAGAAGGGTCTGGAAATAGAGCCGGGCTCTGTTTTTCCCTCTATTTGCACCCTGATGGTTCCTTAATGCAAAGCTCAGCTGAGAGGACATCAAGGGCTTTTCCCTCCTGCTTTGCTTCCATGAGGGAGCTGGGAAGGAGATCCAGCTGCTCAGGCAGTTTGTGGGCAGATCCCTGCTTGGCAATGCGGGATCAGCAGGATTTTGTGCCGTTCTTTTCCTGGATGTCCTGTCCCCAACCCGGGTTCTTTATCTGGGAGCTGCTGGTGCCTTATATGGGCTTTGTTTTGTTCCTGTCTGGGCATGATTTCAGCATAAAACCAAAGGGAAAACTGGCAATTTAGGGGATGATATGGGATAACCACTTGCTTTTCCCCAGGGATGTCCTTGCTGGCCTTACCTTAGAGGTGATGCAGTTGGAAATCCATGTGTTGTTGGGAGCCACAGGACAGGGACACCACGACACCAGGGCAGCAGGAGGTTTCCAGGCCACCTTCCAAAACGAATCAAGCCAGCTGAGGCACCCCAAATGTCACCTCCAGCAACGGGGTTTGGAGGGTTAATCCCAAAATATGCAAAGCATTTAGGTTTAATCGCCCTATTAGACCCACTACAAAGGGACTTTTTAAGTGTTACATGAAGCTTAGTGGTCACCATTAACTCCTGCTCTTATTCCAAGCTGCAGTGGAGGAGTTGCTTTATTATGATGATTTTTTTTTCTTTTTTTTTTTTTCTTTCTTTTTTCCATTCGGGTTTAAAAGATTAGGAAGGGGAGAGCTCCTGCCCGGCTCACATGCCTCCCCTCATGCTGCCATATAGATTAGAATAACACCCTGCCTGGGTTGGTATTGAACCCTTTTAGACTCATAATGAAAGAGCTGCAGGGGAGAAGAGACCCCGGGGGGAATAAATCCATGAGTGAGGCTTCCTACTTCCATTATTTGTTCCTGCTCCCAGGATGAGGCTGGGGAGGAACGAGCCACAAAAAAGCCACAAAAACCTCGGTGCCCCCTGCTGAGGGGGGGGTTCTGTGTTGTGCAGGGTTTTGGGGGAGCCCTGGGCCTGCAGGGCTGAAAAGAGGCTTCAAAACCTCATTTTTGGCTTGCTCCAGGATCCCTGGGGTGTTTGGCTCAGATGTTCCACGGGGGGATTTCATGGAGTTTTCCATGCCCAGGACCCCAGAGCGGCAAAGCCCCTTTTCCCAGCTCGTTGTCCTGCGGAGCCCTGAGGGTGTGGCTTGATCCTGGTTTAGTGATGTTTCTGAGTAAAGAAGAAATCCAGCTTTATGAACTTTTCCTGGCTTATTCTTGGGTGTGGCTCTGGAATTCTGACCTCTGGGACTGCCAGAGAGGAAGAGGTTCGAGCTTTTGTGCTCGGGGTGTGGAAGAGGGCGGGAAACCCCAAATTTTTGGCAGCCACCTCTTCCCCACCTTTGTGTCTCTCCATCAGCTGAAGAACAAGTTCATCAAGAAGATCCCTAAGGATGCAGAGGCCTCCAATGTTCTGGTGGGAGAAGTGGAGTTCCTGGAGAAGCCCTTCGTGGCTTTCGTGCGGCTCCTGCAGGCGACGATGCTGGGAGGGGTGACGGAGGTGCCCGTGCCCACCAGGTGAGTGGAATTCCTCGGGGTCCAGCGCACTGAGAGGCCTCATGACAGCGAGGATGGTGGTCCAAGGTTGCCAACACAGCACCTTCCCCTTCCCAGATTCCTCTTCATCCTCCTCGGCCCCGCGGGAAAAGCCAAATCCTACAACGAGATCGGCCGAGCCATCGCGACCCTCATGGTGGACGATGTGAGTAGGTGCCACACCCGGCCCTCCTTGGGGACCCCCTTGCTCAGAACCCATGGAAAGACAAAAAAAAGCTATTTTCATCCTATCACCCCCCAAAAAATGAGCTTTAAAATCCCATAAGGACGTGAGACAGGTGGGTGCTGGGCACCACTCCCGGGCTGACATCCCTCCTGTGCCCACCCCCAGCTCTTCAGCGACGTGGCCTACAAAGCCCGGGACAGAGAAGACCTGATTGCTGGCATAGATGAGTTCCTGGACGAAGTCATCGTCCTGCCACCCGGAGAGTGGGACCCCAACATCAGGATTGAGCCGCCCAAAAAAGTGCCCTCGGCTGAGAAGAGGTGGGTGGGAGGTGTGGGGCTGGACCGCCCCTCGTGTCTTCTGCTGTGGAGATGCTGGAGGGCATCACCTTGGGATGCCTCCATTCCCAGAAATAACCTCTGCAAACGTTCCACAAATGCTGATTTTCGGCAATTTTTGTCCCCAGAGCTGTTTCCACTTAGCAGGGACAGCTTCCAGTGGGAGGTGTCTGCCCCCATGGGAGGGAACGATCTTTAAGGTCCTTTCCAACCAAACCACCCCACAATTCTAGGAAAACCTTCATTAACCACCAGGGTGGAGCAAATCCAGCTCTTGATCTTCCCCAAACTCAGCCCAAACCCAGGCTCTGGTGCAGGCAGAGCCCCCCCAGGGCCTCGGGGGTGCCACGAGCAGCGTCTCTGTCCCGCAGGAAATCGGTTTTCTCCCTCAACGAGGTGGGGCAGATGAACGGCACGGCCGGAGGCGCCGGCGCCGGGGCGGGAGGAGGAGGCAGCGAGGACGGGGAGATGCCTGAAGTTCATGAGATCGGGGAAGAGCTCGCGTGGACCGGCAGGTGAGAGGAGAACTCAGCACCCAAAAACCTCCTGAGGGTGCCAGCACCCACCAGCAGCTCCTGCTGGATCATCCCGTGGCCTCCCGGGACAGGGAGGGGTTAAATCCTTTTGGGGCACAAAGAGTGAAATTCTGGGGTGCAGAGTGGTGAAACCCTTTGGAGCACAGAGGGGTGAAATCCTTTAGGGGCACAGGGTGGGGGGAAATCCTTTTGGGCACAGAGGGGTGAATATATAAATTATGTATATATATATAAATAAATGAATAAATAAAAATTAAATACGTTTATAAATATAATATCTAATAGAATGTATATTTATAAATAAGTAAAAATACGTATTAATATATGTATATATACATTTATATCTCACAACCACCCGGAGAAGCTGTGGCTGCCCCTTCTCTGGAAGTGTCCCAGGCCAGGTTGGAAGGGGCCTGGAGCAACCTGGGCTGGTGGGAGGTGTCCCTGCCCATGGCCATGGAGTTAAATGGTCTTTAGGTTCCTTCCAACCCCACCCATTCGGTGTTTCCGTGGCTCAATCCCGGTGGAAGTCACGTGCCTCTGGTGCTCGGTGGTGTCTCCCCAGGTTTTGTGGTGGTCTCTATTTGGATATCAAGAGGAAGCTGCCCTGGTTCCCCAGCGACTTCTACGAAGGTTTCCATATCCAGTCCATCTCTGCCATCCTGTTCATCTACCTGGGCTGCATCACCAACGCCATCACCTTCGGGGGCCTGCTGGGGGACGCCACGGACAACTACCAGGTCCAGTCTGGGGACAGGGGGTCCCTTTGGCTTGGGAACACAAATCTGGGGTGGGTTGGGATTTCCCCTCCTTGTGCCTTGCCAAGCTCTAATGCCAGGGCTGGAAATTCATCCCCAAGCGGGACTGGCACTCCCGAAATACTTCCAGGATGGGAAAACCCGCCTCAGTGGGACAACCAATGGGACCCATACGGGTCCAAGCCAAGGTCCTTCATTCCCACCTCCACGTGGGGTGTCCGTGGGGATGTCCCTGGTGCAGCAGCACCGTGACCCCAGGTCTTCTCCACCCGCAGGGTGTCATGGAGAGCTTCCTGGGCACGGCCATGGCAGGCTCCATGTTCTGCCTCTTCGCTGGGCAGCCCCTCATCATCCTCAGCAGCACCGGCCCCATCCTCATCTTCGAGAAGCTGCTCTTCGACTTCAGCAAGTAGGTGATCCCAGGGGGAACTGGGTGTTATTGATCCAGTTATTAAAATTATTGGACAGAAACCTGTGGCAAACCCGGGCGAGATTTCACCATCACACACCCAACACCCTTCTCCTCCACCCGCAGAGCCCGGCTAAGGCTGGTCCTTGTGCTGAGTTTGGCTTTCTCTGTGGACACATTCTTCTTCCCTGAGCCCTGTTTTACCTCTCCTTGGACCTGAGATAATTGGCCAAACAGTCTTATCCCAAGACTCCCAGTCCAAATCCCGGTCAGGGGGCATGTTTGGGAGGATGGTTTGCTTTGGTGGTCGCAGATGGGCAGTTGGCAAAATGTCTTTCCACGATTTTGACAACGTTTTTAAGGCATTACCAACACTTCAGTGTCTCACACCATCCATGCTAGGGTGGGAGGTGTCCTCCAGCCCACAGCACGGTCTCAGGGTGTTGCTCTTTCCTTGTCCTGATTTTCAGAGGCAACGGCATCGACTACATGGAATTCCGCCTCTGGATCGGGCTGCACTCGGCCCTACAGTGCCTTATCCTGGTGGCCACCGACGCCAGCTTCATTATAAAGTACATCACACGCTTCACAGAGGAAGGCTTCTCCACCCTCATCAGCTTCATCTTCATCTACGATGCCATCAAGAAGATGATCGGGGCCTTCAAGTACTACCCCATCAACTCCGACTTCAAGCCCGACTACGTGACCATGTACAAGTGCGAGTGCATTGCTCCCGACCCAGGTGAGTACAACTCCTCCTCGGGGCCAGCCAGGGAGCAGGAACGGGGTGGGGAGGGTCCTGTCGTGGATAAATCCCACCGAGGACGTGGGAAGAGGCAGCAACCCCGTCGGTGCGCGGTGGAGAGACGCCGTCCTCCCCCCCTCCTCCTCTGAGCGGGGTTCTGAAGGTGGAAGAGGAGCCTTGTCCCTCGTGGGTGAACGTTTTGGTGCCCTCTGGGACACAGAAAATGGTGCCAAGTGGAGAGACTCGTCCTCGTTCCCCCTCCAGAGGTGATGTGGGAGATGGAAGAAGAGCCTGGTCCTCCGTGGATGAACACCTTGGTGCCTTTTGGGACACAGTGAGTGGTGCTGAGTGGGGACACCTCGTCCTCATCCTCCTCTGAGGGTGATTTTGAAGACTGAAGAAGAGCGTTTTCCCACATGGATGAACGTGTTGATGCTTTCTGGGACACAGCAAGTGGAGAGACTTCACCCTTGTCCTCAACCTCCTCCTCCTCCAAGGGTGATTTTGAAGATGGAAGAAGCACCTTGTCCCCCATGGATGGACACGTTGGTGCCTTCTGGGACACAGTGAATGGTGCTGGAGAGTCGGGATCTCAGCCTGGAGCAGCCAGACCTGGATGGATAAGAAGGAAATACGGGAACAAAAAGACATTTGAGATCATTCATTCCAACCTGCTGTTGATGGGAATTTACTGTCCAGAACACACCTGGAGTAGATGAAGGAAGCACCTGGAAAAGAGTGGAGATTTTGGGCAGGGCCCACCTGCTCTCAGAGGAGCTGAATTGATTTAAAAAGTCTAAATAATAACAATCTGAGGGGGAATGAAGGTGATGGTGAAGCTCTTCCCAGAAATTAAAGCATCCAAGACTTCCCACAGAGCGTTCTCCCAGTACCATCCCAAGGAGACATCTGACCTCCATGATGGGAATAATGATTATTTGGTTTAATTTTGCATTTTTCCTCAATTTCCGCTCATCCACCGCCCACCAAGTGACGCCATCCTTCGGGATTTGAAAGCCCAGAGGAGCACCCAGAGGGTTCCCAATGAACCTCCCCCCCACAAATCCGACCCCAGGGAGAGCGAAGGCTCAGCGCAATTCCCAGGAGCTGAAATATCCCGCTGGGAACCGTCACCATCCACCCATGCGTGCGGGGATCAGCCCTTCAGCCTCCAGGGAGGTTTCCCCCTTTTCCAAGCCCCCCATCCCAGAAAAAATCCTGAGCAACTGAGGGGCTTTTGCACCCCAAAAACCTCCAACCTCTTTGCAACCCATTCCTCGCCCTCGCTGCCATGTTGGAATCCGACGTGGAAAATCCATGTTGGATTTTCCACTCCTCTAGATAATGAGAAATCCTGTTTATTATTCCCCCCTCCATCTTTTTTTTTTTTTAATCATCCCTTTTTTTTTTTTTTAATTAGCTCTGATTTTTGATCATTATAACTGATTTGTCCCATATTTGTCTCTGCTGCACACATCAATTTGGGCTGATTTCAATCTCAAGTGAGTATCACCTTCTAAATATTAAAACTATTTTAATATTTGATACTCTTCCCCCGTGAGGGTTTTGTTGCTATATATATTTTTTTTTTTTCCATGTATTTTACTTTTCTCTCTCTGCTAAAAGGGTTTGTGTAGAGCCCTTAGGGGTCCTCTTTTAAATACCACACCAGTGCTGTGCTACCCTTTGAGTTGTAAAAAAAGCACAAATCAAGCTGGTTTCTGGAAAAACAAAAGGATGTGGAGGGAAAAAAAAATAATATTAATAATAATAATATTTTTAGCACTGGGTTTTGGCAGCGCCGGGTTTTGGCAGCTCTCGGGTCTCTGCTTCTAACCCAGCAATCGCTTCTCCTTCATTAATCCTCGGGGATGGAGTGGCAGGTCCGGGACAGCCGAAATTCCCGCTTGGCACAGGAAGAGGATGGACCAGAGGGAAGAGGGGAGGGCAGAGCAGTCCTGAACCCTTCATTGGGGCACCCACAAACAGCGTGGGCTCTTCTGAAACCACCGAGCTGCGACCCCCGAAGATCCCGGAGCCGCTTTTTGTTTTTTGGATTTTTTTGTCCTGGAGGAGAAGGCACCGGGGGCTGGAAAAGATGGATTTTTGCAGTGAGAGACACCAAACCCACCCCTAAACTAATTTTTTTTTTTTTTTTTTTTTTTAACTACTAAATCAAATTTTAAAAGGCCGATTGGGAAGCGTTGGGTGCCGCCTCTCCAAAAATAACAGGCGGCTTTTTCCAAGTCTTTACCCCCGCAGTTTTAAACCGTGGGGGTTGGGATGCTCCACACCCCCTCCCCTTCACCCTCCCTGCTGGTTGCTTCCCTGGGAAGCTCCCACAAAATTTTAGGAGTTGGGAAGCTCCTAAAACTACCCTGGCTCTCACCAGCCCAGGAGGGAGAAGCCGCCGCGGGAGAAGCCGCGTCCTCCAGAGCCGCGCGGGATTAATCAGGGAGAAGTCGCTGCGGGGTTAGAAACTGGGGGGGTTTCTCCCCAAATCCCTGCCAGGATGTGCTCCACCCACCCCACTTTGCTCCCCGTGCTGGATCCCAGCTGGTTTGAATGCCCCCCCCCCAAAAAAAACCCCTCGATTTTAGCCCAAAACCTCAATAACAAACTCCTTTCCCGCAGCCAACGCGACCTTGTTCGATGCTTCAGCTCCAGTGGCACCGAACACCACTAACGTTTCTCTGGTAAGCGGGTTTGCTCATCCCACCGGGAATTTTGGGGTGGGGGAGGGCGGATCTGAGGCGTTTTGGCATCCAGGGAGTGAGTTGTGCCGGTTTGGAGTGAGGGGGAACTCGGATTTCTGTTGATTCGGGTTCAGCAGCACCAAATCCTCGCCTTTTTTTGGCCCAAATTGTTGTCAGCTCTGGGGTTTTCCCACTGGTTTTGGGGCTCCCAGTGGCAGCAGCACTGGGAAATGCCCCTTTCCTTGCATGCTGGGATTACTCAAATTCCTAATTTTGGGAGTTTGGCCAGGAAATGCCCCTTTCCTTGCACACTTCAATCCCTTAAAGGACTAATTTTGGGGGTTTGGCCACGAATTACCCCCTTTCTTTCCATGCTGCAACTGCTAAAAATGCTAATTTTACCCTTATGGCAACTAAATGCCCCTTTCCTTGCACACTGGGATTCATTAAAATACTAATTTTGGTCATTTGGCCAGGAAATACCCCTTTCCTTGCAAGCTGCAGTTGCTAAAAACACTGATTTTTGTTGATTTGGTTGGGAAATCCCCCTCTCTCCAGGGGCTGCAGTTCCATCAGGTGTTAATGGAGCCTTTTTGGGCTTTCTCCCCAGTCCAATGCTATTAACCTCACAGCTCTGGACTGGACTCAGCTCAGCAAGAAAGAATGCCTCAAGTACGGGGGCAGCTTAGTGGGAAAATCCTGCAAATTCGTGCCCGACTTGGCCCTCATGTCCTTCATCCTCTTCTTCGGCACCTACTCCATGACCTTGACCCTGAAAAAGTTCAAGTTCAGCCGTTACTTCCCCACCAAGGTAAGGAAAGCCCTGGGTTGGTTTTTTTTTTCATCCACTTTTCCTGAAAGGAGGAAAAAACGGGAGCTGTCGGCCCAGGGAAGGCAAATCCGTCATTTTTAGGAGGTGTTGGAAGGAACTGGAATCTCCTGGAGGTTTTAGCCACTGTTTTATGGGTAAAAGCCTTTGAAACAGCGCCCCAGAACTCTTCACACTGGAGATTTTAATGGAGTTTTAGGTGGATAAGGATAAGGAATGGTCACATCCAGAGGGAAGTGTCAACAGCTCAGAGTCCCTGTGGACACCAGTGACCAGTGGCAACCAGTGTGACTTAATGACTTCATTAGTGGCGTAAATGAAGGGGCTGACACCAAGCTGAGGGTGCAGGTGCACTCCCAAAGGATGGGATACTGGGAAGGAATTCCCCTCTGTGAGGGTGATGAGGGGCTGGGATGGAATTCCCAGAGAAGCTGTGGCTTCCCCTGGATCCCTGGAAGTGTCCAAGGCCAGGTTGGATGGGGCTTGGAGCAACCTGGGCTAGTGGAAGATGTCCCTGCCCATGGTGGGGGGTGGCATTGGATGATCTTTAATATCCCATCCAATCCAAACCATTCCACAATTCTATAACTTGGCTCTCACGTGCTGAATAACCCATAACCTTGTGATGAAAGGGGAGAAAAACTTGGATTTTTGTGGGTTATTCCTGCGTGAGTGGAGTTGGAGACCCCCAGGGAAAAGACCCCAAAGCAGGATCAAACCTCTCCATCCCCTTCATTTTCCCCTCCATCCCATTAATCACCCCTTCCACCCCCGTTTCCCTGTCTTGCCTCCAGGTCAGGGCTTTCATTGCTGATTTTTCCAATGTCTTCTCCATCCTGATTTTCTGTGGAGTGGATGCCTGTTTTGGACTGGACACCCCCAAACTCCACATTCCCAGTATCATCAAGGTTTGGCCAAACTGGGGGGGACCCCTCACCTCTCCCACACTCTCTTTCCAGTTCCTCACTGATTTTTTTTTGGGGGAAAACACATCTCCTGCAGTGTCCTGGCACCTTCTTGAAAGCTACTTTGTCTTTTCTAAGGAATATTCTAATTCTGTGACTTTCTTTCCTCCCTTTTTTTTATTTTTGTTCTTGTTTTTCCTCCCTTTTTTTCTCTCTCTCTCTCTCTCTCTCCCTCCCTGCAGCTCCGTAAACTCATTAGTGATTTCTCTATCTTTATGTCCATACTAATGTTTGTGGGGCTGGATGTGCTTTTTGGACTCAACACCCCAAAGCTCCAAGTGCCTACTGATTTTAAGGTAAAAAAAAAAAAAAAAGCAAAAAAAAAAAAGCAAAAAAAAAGCAAGGAAATCCCATTCCAGAGGAATTTCTCTTCCCTGATTTCTCTTCCCCCATCCAGGGGATCCCCAAGGGCAGAACTCGGGGTGGATTGTGGATGCTGGGGGTGGTTTGGGTGCAGAGGTGGATTCAGGGAGGGGTGATGGGTTGATGTAGGGGCTCCCCAAAGTGTCAATGGTTTGTCCCCCTGGGGTTTGTCCCCCTCTGGTCCAACCCCGCTCTGTTCTCTCTCCCAGCCCACCCGTGTGGACAGAGGGTGGTTCGTGTTCCCCTTTGGGAAGAACCCCTGGTGGGTTTACCTGGCCAGCTTCCTCCCTGCCCTCCTGGTCACCATCCTCATCTTCATGGACCAGCAGATCACGGCCGTCATCGTCAACAGGAAGGAGCACAAGCTGCGGGTGAGCCGGGACTGGGACATGGCACCTGCTGAGCACCCAGTTTTGGGGGGTTTTGAGGGGTTTTGGGGGGTTTTGAGGTGTTTTGGGGGGGCTGCTGCAGGTCAGGGGAGTGAAGATGGTGCAGGGCCTTGGTTTGAAGCCGTGTGAGGACACTGAGGGCACTTGGTGTGTTCAGCTGGAGCAGAGGAGACTGAGGGGAGACCTCACTGCAGTCACAACTGCCTGGGCAGGGGCAGAGGAGGGGCAGGACTGAGCTCTGCTCTGGGGGGACCAGGGACAGCCCCCAGGGAATGGCTGGAGCTGTGTCAGGGCAGGCTCAGGGTGGATCTCAGGGAAAGGTTCTTCCCCCAGAGGGTGGTTGGCACTGAACAGGCTCCCCAGGGCAGTGGGCACAGCCCCAAGGCTGCCAGAGCTCCAGGAGGGTTTGGCTGATGTGGGGTGATGTGGGATGATGGAGGATGCCCCATGTCCATATGGGATGCTCCAGGGCAATGTGGGGTTCACCATGGCAGTGCTGGGTGCACCATAACAATGTGGGGTGCCCCAGGGTGATGTGGGGTGATGCCAGGTGTCCCCTGGCAGCGTGGGGTGCATGAGGGTGCTGTGGGTGCCCCATGGCACTGCACAACCCTTTAGGGGGAGTGCACGTGGAGGGGGGAACCCCCCACCTTGTCGAGCTCTTGGGGGATCACAGAAAGATCCCCCAACCCCCCCGGGTGTGCTGTGTTGCAGAAAGCAGCGGGTTACCACCTGGACCTGTTCTGGGTGGGCATCCTGATGGCCGTGTGCTCCTTCATGGGGCTGCCCTGGTACGTGGCTGCCACCGTGATCTCCATCGCCCACATCGACAGCCTGAAGATGGAGACGGAGACCAGCGCGCCTGGAGAGCAGCCCCAGTTCCTGGGGGTCCGGTGAGGAAGGCTCGGCCCTCCCCCTTCCTTCGGGGCGGGGAGGGGTTGGGGGAGGGATCCCAAAGGCAGCCGGGGCTTATCCCGCTCCTCCCACCCTTGCAGGGAGCAGAGGGTGACCGGGATCATCGTCTTTGTGCTCACGGGCATTTCGGTCTTCCTGGCCCCCATCCTGAAGGTAAAACATTCCTGTTCCCACATCCCTCCCTGAATTAAAAACTGGATTCTTCCCCCTCCCCATGGCCCCCCTCCTGGAGGTAAAACATTCCTGTTCCCACATCCCTCCCTGAATTAAAAACTGGATTCTTCCCCCTCCACATGGTCCCGGGGGTAGAACATTCCCATTCCCACATCCCTGCAAACATCCAGGGAAAGCTGGATTCTGGCCCCTCTCCACGACCTAGCCCTAACCATGACCCCCACCCTTTAAGCAAGATATTCCCATTCCCAAATTCCAGCTCCTCCCCGCAAATGTCCAGGAAAAGCTGGATTCTGTCCCTTCCCCATGGCCCCATCCTGGAGACAGAACATTCCCATTGCCACATCCCAGCTGTTCAAGGAAAACCTGGGGTTTTTTTCCCCTGAGTTGGTCCCAATCCCTGGGAATGAGTTCCATGTTTTTTCCATGTTCCCAGTACATTCCCATGCCGGTGCTCTACGGTGTCTTCCTGTACATGGGGGTGGCGTCACTGAACGGCATCCAGGTGAGTTCTCCCCCTGCTCCTCCTCCTCTTCCTCCTCAATGGCCCAGAACTGGGGGGGAAAGGGAGGATTTTGACCCCAAAATTTCCATGCATCCAACATTTTGACCCCCAAATTCCCGTGCTTCCAACATTTTGACTCCAAACTTTCCGTGTCTCCAATGCTTTAACTCCAAAATTTCTTTGCAGCCAATATTTTGACCCCAAATTTCTGGGCATCCAACATTCTGCCTCCAAAATTTCCGTGCACCCAAAATTTTGACTCTAAAATTTCTGTACCTCCAACATTTTGACCCCAAAATTCCCGTGCTTCCAATATTTTGACTCCACAATATCCATGCATCCAACATTTTGACTCCAAGCTTTCCATGTGTCCAATACTTTGACTCCAAAATTTCTCTGTGTCCAAAATTTTTTGAACTCCACAATATCCATGAATCCAACATTTTGACTCCAAAATTCCTGTGCTTCCAATATTTTGACTCCACAATATCCATGCATCCAACATTTTGACCCCAAAATTCCCCTGCTTCCAATATTTTGACTCCACAATATCCGTGCATCCAACATTTTGACTCCAAATCTCCATGTGTCCAATGCTTTAACTCCAAAATTTCTTTGCAGCCAATATTTTGACCCCAAATTTCTGTTCTTCCCACATTCTGCCTCCAAAATTTCTGTGCACCCAAAATTTTGACTCTAAAATTTCTGTACCTCCAACATTTTGACCCCAAAATTCCCGTGCTTCCAATATTTTGACTCCACAATATCCATGCATCCAACATTTTGACTCCAAGCTTTCCATGTGTCCAATACTTTGACTCCAAAATTTCTCTGTGTCCAAAATTTTTTGAACTCCACAATATCCATGAATCCAACATTTTGACTCCAAAATTCCTGTGCTTCCAATATTTTGACTCCACAATATCCATGCAACCAACATTTTGACTCCAAAATTCCTGTGTTTCCAATATTTTCTCTCCACAATATCCGTGCATCCAACATTTTGACTCCAAATCTCCATGTGTCCAATACTTTAACTCCAACATTTCTTTGCAGCCAATATTTTGACCCCAAGTTTCTGTGCTTCCCACATTCTGCCTCCAAAATTTCCGTGCACCCAAAACTTTGACTCTAAAATTTCTGTACCTCCAACATTTTGACCCCAAAATTCCCTTGCTTCCAATATTTTGACTCCACAATATCCATGCATCCAACATTTTGACTCCAAAATTTCCATGCTTCCAATATTTTGACCCCAGATTTCCGTGCACCCAAAACCTTGACTCCAAAATTTCCGTACCTCCAACACTTGGACCCCAAAATTTCCATCACCCCGCACTTTGCGGCAGCGAAACCCTCTGAGAAACACCCAAAAAAATTAAACAACCCACCACACAAATCGCCCGTTTTGGGGACTTAAAGAGGGTTTTCCTGGGATGGGGAGGGAGGATTAACAGGGATCCTCCTCCCCTGGCAGTTTTGGGATCGGTGCAAGCTCTTCCTCATGCCGGCCAAGCACCAGCCCGACTACGTGTTCCTGCGGCACGTCCCCCTGCGGCGCATCCACCTCTTCACCCTGGTGCAGATCATCTGCCTGGCTGTGCTCTGGATCCTCAAATCCACCGTGGCTGCCATCATCTTCCCCGTCATGGTAACGCCAGCCTGCCTTGGACCGGGTTTTTTGGGGGATTTAAGGGGTTTTGGTGACTCCCATCCCTCAGGGCTTAGGGTGAGAGGTGCCAGGAGAGAAGGGCAAAATGGGGTCCTTGTGCTCCTGTGTTTGTGTGCTCTGGCCAGTGTGGCCACCCCTGCCGTGGTGGGACATCTCACAGAGGGGAGTGTTGATCTGCTGGAGGGCAGGAGGGCTCTGCAGAGGGACCTGGACAGGCTGGATCCATGGGCTGATTCCAAGGGGATGAGGTTCAACCAAGTCCTGCCCTTTGGCCACAACAACCCCCGGCAGCCCCCCGGGCTGGGGACAGAGTGGGAGGACAGAAAGGGACCTGGGGGCACTGACTGACAGCAGCTGAACGTGAGCCAGGGGTGCCCAGGGGGGCGAGAGGCCGATGGATCCCGGCCTGGCTCAGGAACAGGGTGGCAGCAGGAGCAGGGCAGGGATTGTGCCCCTGGACTGGGCACTGGGGAGGCCACCCCTCGAGTGCCGTGCCCAGCTCTGGGCCCTCGGTTTGGGGAGGATGTTGAGGGGCTGCAGCGTGTCCAGAGAAGGGCAACGAGGCTGGGGAAGGGGCTGGAGCACAAGTGCTGGGAGGAGCAGCTGAGGGAGCTGGGGGGGCTCAGCCTGGACAGGAGGAGGCTCAGGGGGGACCTTCTCACTCTCTGCAACTCCCTGACAGGAGGGGGAGCCGGGGGGGGTCGGGCTCTGCTCCCAGGAACCAGCAGCAGGACAAGAGGGCTCAGCCTTGAGCTGCCCCAGGGGAGGTTTAGGTTGGACATGGGGAAGAAGTTCTTGCCAGAGAGAGTGATCAGACACTGGAAGGGGCTGCCCAGGGAGGGGGTGGAGTCCCCATCCCTGGAGGGGTTTGAGCAGAGCCTGGATGTGGCATCAGTGCCATGGGCTGGGTGACAAGGTGGGGTTGGGTCACAGGTTGGCCTCGATGATCCCAGAGGTCTTTTCCAACCTAACTGACTCTGTGATTCTGTGATTCCACTCCTGTCTCTCTGCCCTCACAGATTTTAGCCCTGATCCTGGTCAGGAGGCTGCTGGATTTTGTCTTCTCCCAACACGACCTGGCCTGGATCGACAACATCATCCCTGAGAAGGAGAAGAAGAAAGAGGACGACAAGAAGAAGAAGAAAAAAGGCAATAAAGGAGACAGCAGCAGTGATGAGGAGGTGGGTGAGGGGCTCCTGTGGGCAGTGGGAACATTCCAGACCAGTGGGAGGGAAAGGTCCCACTGAAACTTCCAGGTTGGTGGCTTTGGGATGGAGATCTTTGACTCCTGGAGGTGTTTCTCATTAGAGGAGCCTCCTGAGGTGCAGAAAGGACACCCAACCCTCCCCATAGAGCCCCCCCAAACCTCCCAGGACGCTCTTGCATTCCAAACTCCTTCTCCCAGAGGAGCCTGGGGGTTGGCTGGATCCAATCTTAGCCTTGGATTGTGTCAACTGCTTAAACTGAAGGAATTATATGGAAGTGTGATTGAACCACTCCTGTCCTACAGGTTTCAGTGAATGACAAATCAGAGATATTTATATAAAATGAATTATTATTATTATGACAAATGGACAGATAAAGGACCTTAATCAGAATTATTTACTATGCAGTGTAAAACCTAAAAACTACTAGTAGGGTATAATACAGCATCAAATTACATTAAAGCAATTTTATCAAAGCTGGCAAAAAGAAACAATCATTAAGCAGAGATTGATGGAACTCAAGGACAGTGGGCAGATCTCTCACAGAACCCCTGGAGAGTGACCACGAAGAGGTCCTGGGAGAAGCTCCCCACGCCCCAGGAACGTCTGTGAAGAAGAATCTGCCCTGTGAAAAGTTGGACTGGGCTTTCAGATTTATATAAAATAACTGCCTGCAGGTCAGCCAGCAGCTCATCTGCCAAATCCTGCTCCAAAAAGCAAGAGGTTGGGTTGAAGTTTGAGCCCAATTCTACACCAAAAGCAGCCTCTTGGCACCAGCCACAGCTCAGGGAACCAGCTTGGGTTGTTTGGATTCTGAGCCTGGATTCCAGGCCAAACACAGCCCCTCAAAACTGGCTCTTCAAGGAAAACCACCCAGACAAAATTTGTCAGCCTTAGGAAGCAGTAATTCCTTTTGTTATGATGCCATCAGATCTAATTTCTCCCAAAGCATGCAGGCAGAGGCCCAGAAGCCTCTTGCTTTTATTTAGTTGCCTAATTAATTCATCAATAGAATTAATAATTCAAACCTGATCCTGTTACACCCCCTTCCAAATCCACCCCTCCCTTGACACACCTCCCAAATTTGAGTTGAAGGTCCCAAAGACCCCTCCTTCCTCTTCATCCTCCTCTTCATCATCACCTTTTGTCCTTCCTGGAACAGTTTCAAGGGTCTTCTGAATAGTTTTGACCTGGTTATATCAAGCAGTGGGCCTGTTATGTCTTATTCCAAGAACATTTTCTACAGGAAAAAAAAAAAAAGTTCTTTACCTCGCTAAAAATGTTTTGCCTTGACAAGAAATATTAAACAAAAGGTACTTCAGCTGAAAGTTCCATTCCAAAAGTGCTAAAAAGCTGCCCTGAAATGGATATAATATGCATTTTAAGGCATCACCTCCCCAGGGCAGAGCCTCCTGCTGCAGATCCTGCCAGAGGATTCGGGATGAGGAAGGCAAATCCTTCTCCTCCTGCGCCCTCCTCTCCGGGTTCTGGGTGCCTGTGGGTGCTCCAAGGTGGTCTCAGAGCCCACCCAAGCACTGCTTTCACCCAATTTCCCCGTTTTTTCCCCCCAGTTCCCACCTCCCTCAGTCATTAAGATCCCCATGGAGCCCCTCCCAGCGCAGCCCCGAAACGGGGGCCCCCATTGCCTCAGCCGTAAGTAACGAGCTCAGGAGCCTCTCCCGCCTTCCCTGCTGCTTCCTAACCCCTGCCACGGCACCCACGGGGCTTCCCACGGCACTAACCCTGCTGGAAGATGCACCCTGGAGCCCTCCTGCTCCTGCTCCCCCAGGATCAGGGCTAAAAGCAAGGAGGGGGAGAGATCCCAGAGCATCTCCGACCCCAAGACCTGGGGACCACCGAGAGTTTCTTAAATCTCACCAAAAAGCCAGGGCTCTCCTGGGTTTCATCCCCCACAATGGGGGATTTTAAATATATATATATATTTAGACATTTGGGAATGTTTGCAGCAGCGCCCCCAAAAGCAGAGCTTGTGCTGGAATTCCTTGGATTCGTTCGATCTGGCTCAGCCTTCCCAAAAACCGCGCAGGATAAATTTTTGGGTGGGCTTGTTCCAGGGTGCATCTCGACTCCAGCAAGTTTTGACTGATTAATTCACTAACTGGGTCCTCCCCTTGCTCTTGGCAGGGCCTTGTCTTTAATCATCCCCCCCCCAAAAATCAGCATTTCCCAAGGAGCTTTTCTCCTGCTCCCACCGCCCGGAGGAGGCAGGACCCGGTGGTGGCAGGTTGGAGTGGGGGATGAGGGGGGATTTTTATGGGGGTTGTTTTCTTTTTTGGGAGGGTTGGGGGGGAGATTCTGCCTCACCTGAGAGAACATTTCACCTCTGTTTCCCCCTCAGGAAAGAGGGCCTCCACCTGGAGCTTTGCGTTCTGATTCCTCCCCGAATGGTTCAGACATGGATCGCAGGTAAACGGCCCCAAAAGGGCTCTCCCCACCCTCTCCCCCATCCCTGGGGGGGGACACAGGGATGTGTTATTTTTGGGATAACCCACCAGGTGATGCTCCTGGCAGGGCATCACCTTCTCCAGCCAGTTAGCACCACCCCAAACATGCAGGTTGATTCCCACCCCAATCCCTCCGGATCTGGGGTGGTTTCGTTGCCAAACAGGTTGTTGGGAGCGGGGTTGCATCAGAGGAGCCGTAAAAACACTGCTGAGAAACAGCCACAGGGATTTTTGGGATAGGAGGTGTCTCCAAATCCAGGAGTTTGGGGTTATTCCCTGCAGATAAAAGGCATAATATCAGTTTTAGTTAATTAATTTATTGGCGGTGGCGCCACGCGGGGTGTTTTCCTGAGGGTCCCCAGGGTGGTTTTGGGATGGATTTTGCCTCTGAAATTTCCATGCATCCAACATTTTGACTCCAGAATTTCTGTGAATACGCTTTTTTTTTCTCCAAAATTTCCGTGCATCCAACACTTTGACTCCAAAATTCCTGTTCATCCAACATTTTAGCTCCAAAACTTCCACGTATTCAATACTTTGACTCCAAAATCTCCATGCACCCAATACTTTGACTCCAAAATTCCTGTTTATCCAATACTTTGACTCCACAATATCCATGCATCCAACATTTTGACTCCAAAATTCCTGTTCATCCAACATTTTGACTCCAAAACTTCCACCTATCCAACATTTTTGACTCCACAATATCCATGCCTCCAATACATTGACTCCAAAATTCCTGTTCATCCAACATTTGGACTCCAAAACTTCCATGCATCCAATACTTTGACTCCAAAATTTCCATGCCTGCAATATTTTGACTCCAAAATCTCTGTGCATCCAACATTTTGACTCCAAAATTCCTGTTCATCCAATATTTTGACTCCACAGTATCTACGTATGCAATACTTTGACTCCGAAATAACTGTGCATCCAACATTTGGACTCCAAAACTTCCACGTATCCAATACTCTGACTCCAAAATCTCCGTGCATCCCACACTCTGATGGCTTTGGCTGCTGACTCCCCTCTCTCCTCCTCACATTCCACTCCCCCTCGAGATTTCCTGCCCATCACCCGGAGCGTTTCCTGAGGGTCTGGGCGTGGATTCGGGAAGCGGGAGGGGGATCAATCAACACTGATTCCCGTCTCTCCTCCTCATTCCCAGTATTACCCTCCACCTGAAGATTTCCTGCCCGTCCTCTCCTGCCTTTAACTACTCGCGGAGCCCGATCTGTGCCGTGCCCCAGGTGAAGATCGAGATGGAGTCGGATTACGAGGACACGGACACGGAGAAGGCCCCCGGGACATGGGCAGTGAGACCACGTTGTAGCCCCCCTAGCCCCGGAGGTTTTTATATATATATATATATATATATAAACATCTGCAGATCCAGATATATATATATATAAAGGAAATGGGGCTTATTTTTCGATGGCAGACTGGAGGCCCCAGGGGTTTTGCTCTGGGGGGGGGGAATTGTGTGTGTGTGTGTTTTAGTGGTGTGAGGTGTTGGGTTCCCAACCCTTCCCGCTGGGAAACGGGGCTGGAAAGGTGGAGCAGCTGGAGGGGGTTGGGATGTGGGAGCATGGAGGAAAAGGGGGTGATGTTGGTTTTTTTTTGGGGGGGGGGGGTGAGTGGCTGAGGGGGATTTGGCCCTGCTCCCAAATCCCTGGAATCACAACGTGGCTCTTGGGGAGGCTTGTTTTGGGAAGGGGAGGAGGGGGGTGTTGGCAGGAGGGTGCTGGTCCAAGGGGGTGGGGTCCTTCCCGTGGGATCCCAGGTGTGGTGGGAGCGTCCAGGGGGACCTGGATCTGCTGGGATTGGGTGGAGGAGGAGGAGGAGGAGGAAGAGGAGGCACAGCAGGATGGAGCTCCAGGGAGGGAAGGGAAGGAGGAGAAGCAGCTCAGGGTGAAGGTTGTTGCCACTTGAGGGCGACAACAACGAGGCTGTGGAGCGAGAGCAGGGCAGGGAATGGGGCCTTGGTTTCTGCAGGAAATTGGGAATGGTTTCTGTAGGAATCAGGAATGATTTCTGTAGGGAAATAGGAATGGTTTCTGTAGGGAAATAGGAATGGTTTCTGTAGGGAAATAGGAATGGTTTCTGTATGAAAGAGGACTGGTTTCTGTAGGAATCAGGAATGATTTCTGTAGGGAATCAGGAATGGTTTCTGTAGGGAATCAGGAATGGTTTCTGTAGGAATCAGGAATAGGTTCTGTAGGAATCAGGAATAGGTTCTGTAGGCTGCTGGGAATGGTTTCTGCAGGGCAATGGGAACAGTGGCTGCAGTGAAGCCCTTGGGTGACCCATCCCCATGTCCTCACCACGGCTCTCCAGGGCCACCCCCAGCCCAGGAACAGCCCCATCCCATCCTCTGGGTGGGAGTGAGACATTCCCAAGCCGTGCTCTCACTGGAGGAATTCTCCCACTGGAGGAATTCAAGGATTCTCTGCTGCCCAGCCCTGTCCAAGGGGCTTCACTCCCACTTCAGCTCCTCCATCCTGGTCATTCCCAGCGGTTTCACAGCCGGTGGCCGGAACAGGGAGGGGAGAACAAGCACCTGGAGCAGGGAGGGCAGAGCCAGGACATCCCCCCTGTGCTCCAGGCTCACAGCCAGCACCTCCCTGCTGGGTGTCCATCGGCATTTCAGCTCCACAACAGGCTCTTCCCACCCCCTGCCGCCTCTGGAGCCTCTGGGAGAGGAAGGGAAGGGAGCAGGTTTGGAGCCAGGGAGGCTCCCAGCTCCCTTTGGCTCTGCCCAGCTCCCACACCTTTTTTCCAGCAGCACCAGGGCAGTGCTGAGGCTTTCCAGAATTTTTTCCCTCCACAGACCAAGCCCAAACTCTGCTCTGAAACAACCCTCAAATCTGCTTCTTTCCCTTTTTTTTTTATTTTTCCTAGTCGAATTCTGTAATTTTATTTTCTCTCTTTCCAACCTCCCAGAGCCCCAAACCCCTTCCCCACCAGCAGGACCACCCTGCCTGAGATTTTCACCAGCACTTACTGGGGTTTCTGGACCACCAGTTTAAATATTGCAACTGGTCTGAACCTTTGTGTGGGACAGATCCCTGTAAATAGTCGAAGCCAACAGAGACTTGAAGGCAATTTCCTATTTATAGCAGGTTTTTTTTCTGGTTCAGGTGCATCTCCCGGGGACAGGGGGTGAGAGAAATAACACAGTGTTACCCTATCACCACTTCAGTGTTAATGAACAGTCAGAACCGTTTCAACTTGAAGGCACTGTGTCTGTTTTGTAGCATTTTTTGTACCAATCCTGTGCGGTAGAAGCGTCGTAGGTTTATGATTTTAATCGACCGGGTTAATTCGCTTTATCCAGCCCCTCAGCTCTATTTCCACCAGCCCTGGACAGGCTTCCTGGACTCTGGTAGCTGGTCCACAGGGCAGAGCTGAAGCCACTGTAGAACCCAGCTTGGCTTTGGCTCACTTTGTCTCTGTTTTGCACCGTGGTTTCTACTTTTTTGTAAGGAGCGAACGGAGCGTCCGAGATCCGACACCCCCAGCCCGGGCCCACTGTCACATTTTGTATTTCTTGGAGAAAACCCAATAAAAACCTGGTTTCAATGAGTCTCAGCTCTCAGTGTGTTTCTGCTGCAGAGCCCCTGAACCCCAAATTTCAGCCCCTCACCCCTCCAGGAGAGGGGGTTTGGCACCAGCCCAACCGGTACCTCCAGCCCGGTAAAGGTTGGAAAAGCCTCCAAGCTCAGGTCCAACCGATGGCATCACAACATTCCTGCCCTCAGGAAGGTGGGATCAGTCACTCCAGGGAATATGTGAAGAGGAAAAGAGTCCAAGATTCCCCTCACTGCCCATGGATGATCCTGCAAGGAGGAGGTTCTTCCACCCTGCTCGAGGCATCCCCTCAGGTAAGGTCGATGTTCCCAGGACTAATTAGAGCTTGAAAACACCCTCCATGCTGTGATGTGGATTTAGGTGAGAAATGAGACTCAGGGAGCTGAGCAGGTCCTGTTCAGGCTTGAAAGGGAGAGGTTTGCTTACTTTTAAGGCCAGTTGGTGCTGGTGGAGCAGCTGTGTCCCAGGTAAGCTCTGGGTGGGAGCCAGACCTCCCCCCTGCTCTGGGGAATAGCTCACCCCTCAAGTGCTCTGAAAACAATTAGTGCAGCTCTTCTGGAAGTGAAATAGTTGATTAGTAATAATTCCAGGGCACAAACAGGGATTTTTTTTCCTGTCTCCTCACACTTTATTTAGTTAGCCTGCATTACTCACTAATTACACACCTCACACACAGCCCAGGGAACCTCCTGCGTGCCCCCTTTGTGGGCACCAAACCCTCCCCGCTCTGTTCTTTGGTTAGAAAAAAAAGGCTTTTTTAAAAAAAATTCACCAACCAAACAGCAAAAACAAAAAAGCAAACCCCAGCTTAGGTGCACACTCAAACATGTTACAACAGCTCTGCCACTGCCCAGGGCCCTGCCCGGCCCCACAGCACAAATACGGCTCCATTTGCAATTTTTCAAGTCACTTCTTCTACAGAAGAGCTCGAACTAAACATCCCAGCATCGAGCAGGAGACCAGCACAGGCCACACACTGCAGATGTGCGAGAACAGAACCATCCAGGCTTTTTGTACCACGCAGCAAATCCCAAGCGATTGCCGAGCGAGCTCCCGGGAAAGCTGCATTCCCAGGATCCCAAATCCCTGCAGGGAGCAGGGCTGGCTCACACACAGAGCAGCTTTACAAGCAGCAGGAGCACAGGAGTGTAGATTGACACACCTCAGGACCACCAAGATGCAGCTGCTTCAGCTTCCAATAAATACCTGCGGCCTCCGGGTGGGGAAAATTCCCCATTCCGAGACAATAAATAAAAAAATATTGCATTTTCTATCGGCCTGTTCGGGAGTCAAGTTTGGAATGTTGTTTTCAGTGCTACAAGGGAGAAGGATGGCCCAGGTCAAGCAGTCAGTGCTTCCAGCTCTTTGGGTTTCAGCAGCTTCTTGGCAGCGATGATGGTGTTTTTCATCAGCATGGCCACGGTCATGGGCCCCACCCCGCCCGGCACTGGGGTGATGTAGCTGGCCTTCTTCCTCACCCCTGGGGAGGGAAGGCACAGCTCAGCAGCAAAATCAACAGCAGCAACAATCCCCAGTCTAAAAAAACCCACCCTCCAGATTCCTTCAGGATCAGCGTTCAGGAGTTTCCCCACAGGGACTTTTCCCCCGTTATCCAACCCCGCTCTCTCCGTCCCTGCTGCTCTAACCCAGCCCAACCGCTGGGGAACAGCTCAAAGCAAGGACTAAAGGGTCTAAAGGCAGGTCTAAAAGCTGGTTGCTAGCACAGAAATGTCAAATCCAAGCCTAGGTGTGGCCTCGATGTTGGTAATTCATCAATCTGGGCATTCATCCTCTTTTTCTTCCAGGAGGAAATTCCAGGGTCTTTCCCTGGGCTCATCCCAACAGCTCCTGGAGGAGCAAGGTCAGGGAATACAGGGCAGGAGGTAAGTTCTGCATGGCTTTATTTTAAAAGAAGCTTTGGAATAGAGGCAAAGTGACCCAAAAGGGTGAGTTCTCCTCTGCAGCTTTCCCATGGCACGTCCTGGGATAGCATGGAACAATATTGGATGAACCAGGAACCTGAACCAGGAGTTTCCCCCTCTTCTCAGCACCCAAGTACTCCAGAATCCACACCCAGAGCCTTTCCATACCTTCAAAATCCACGTCCCCAACCAGCCTGGACTTGGCAGTAATGGGATCCTGCACTCTGGTGATTCCCACATCAATCACTGCAGCTCCTTCTTTGATCATGTCAGCTGTGATCAGGTTGGGAATGCCTGGAAAAAACACACAACAACCCACTCAGGGGTGTTAAACAGCCCCACTCCCTGCTCCTCCTCACCCACATTCCCAGCATGTTCTGACCCACCTGGGCCTTCCTGTCCCACCAAACCAGCTGGACTCAATAATCCTCAGGATCTTATCCCATGAAATGCTGGAAAAGAGGAGGTCAGACCTCACTGGGGTCTTCGACATCCTCCTGAGGGGCAGCTCCAATCTCTGCTCTCTGTGAGCAGGGACAGGACCCTGGAACAGCTGGAGCTGTGTCAGAGCAGGCTCAGGTTGGACCTCAGGGAAAGGTTCTTCCCCCAGAGGGTGGTTGGCACTGAACAGGCTCCCCAAGGTTTGGTCACAGCCCCCCAAACCTGCCAGAGCTCAGGGGTTGTTCAGACAACACCCTCAGGCACAGGGTGGGGTTGTTGGGGTGTCTGTGCAGGGCCAGGAGCTGCACTTGATGATCCTGATGGGTCCCTTCCAACTCATTACAGTCTCTGATTCCATGCTGCTCTTTAGGGTCTGATCAGGTGCAACGGGCAGGCCAAGCCCCTCCTGCCAGGTGCCATTTCCCATTTCAAAGGCACAAACAGCTCTGCTGGGAACACCCACCCTGCTGCTCCTGCACAGGATGAACCGGCCCAGCAGCCCCTGGGAGCACCAGGCTCTCCCACGCTGCCAGAGAGGCTCCAGGACATTCCATATGCCAAGAATTCCCACCAGGAGCACCCTCAGTGCCACCAGCCAGGCCCTACCTGCTGCTGCCACCACGATGTCCGCACGGATCGTGTGCTGCTTCAGCTGCTCCTTGGGGGTGTAGCGGTGGGAGATGGTGACTGTGGCATCACCTGGGAGAGTTGATTCCATTGAGATTTAGTTCCCAAACCCAGCCAGTCCTCTCTGCATCTTCCCCTTCAAGACCACCCCTGTGTTTAGCAGGAACATCAGGGCCTGCTGACAAACCCCGGGGAGGTGGAGTCAGAGAGGAGGATTTGGGATGGAAGGGGACAAGGATTTGCTGAAGGAGGCTCCAAAATGTCTCAGGGAAGACCTTGTTGGTCTCTACAACTCCCTGACAGGAGGCTGGAGCCAGCTGGGGGTTGGGCTCTGCTCCCAGGGAACAAGGGACAGAATGAGGGGAAACAGGAAGGGGAAGTTTAGGTTGGATATTGGGGAAATTCCTTCAAGGAAAGGGTTGTTAAACACTGGAACAGGCTGCCCAGAGAAATGGTGGAGTCACCATCCCTGGAAGTGTTCAAAAAACATGTAGATGTGGCACTCGAGGACATGGTTTAGTGGTGAACATGATGCTGGTTGGACTTGACCACCCTAAAGATCTTTTCCAACCTTAACAATTTTAAGACCATGTGCAGAATTAACCCCCCCAGCCTTGGCCAGATCCCTGAGGAAGCCCTGGGATGGCTCCAGGAGCCTGAGGAGGGCAGTGGGACAGGTCTCCTACCCCCAGGCCGCTCGTGTTTGCCGTCGGTGTGGAGCAGCATCGCGATGGGCATCCCCACGTTCTTCGACCTCCCGGCCACCACCACATTCTTGCCCAGCGTTGGGATCCCTGCAGAGGGCAAGATCAGAGGATCATGGAGTATCCTGAGCTGGAAGGGACCCAGCAGCACCATGGATGCAACTCCTGGCCTTGCACAGACACCCCAACAATCCCACCCTGTCCCTGAGAGCGTTGTCCAAACCCTCCTGGAGCTCTGGCAGCCTTGGGGCTGTGCCCACTGCCCTGGGGAGCCTGTTCAGTGCCAACCACCCTCTGAGGGAAGAACCTTTCCCTGAGATCCACCCTAAGCCTGCCCTGGCACAGCTCCAGCCATTCCAGGATCCTGCCCTGGCCCAACCCACGAGCCAGTTCCTCTCCACCCCGTAACAACAATGCCCAGCTGGGAATCCTAAACCAGACACACCAGCTGGAATTCTGCTGGACAGCAGCCCCACCCTGCAGGAGCAGCAGCTCTTCCCAGCTCTCTGGATGATCTTACCAGTCCTCTTGATGATCTCCCAGACTCCCCAGGGGGTGGCAGGTAACATGGAGTCCTGGTCCAGGCACATGCGGCCCACGTTGATCACGTGGAAGCCGTCGACGTCCTTGTCGGGGCTGACGGCGTTGCAGACCCTGCGCTCGTCGATGTGTCCTGGGGGGACAGACGGGGGGGGCTCAGCCTGGAACCTGCTCTGGGCACCCAGGCACAGCCTGGGCTCCAGCTCTGAGCCCCAGCCCCGAGCCAGACTCAGCTCTGAGCCTGAGTTAGATCTGAGCCCCAGCCCTGAGCTTGAGCTCTGAGCCCACAGCACCAACCCCTTCAAAATTTGGAGGCTTTGAGGCTCCTCAGCACTTCCAGCTCAAAGCTCCCAGCAGAGAGGGACTGGCAGCACTTTGGAATCACAGCCTTGCTGGTGCTGAGGGTATTTTTAGGCAGCCTCGAGGCCACAGCTGAGTTCAAGTTGATACTGGAAGCTGATACTCCCAGCACAGGAATAGATCCTGTGACCCCCGCCCAGAAACCAAACTCCTGCAAGCAGATGGTGCTGAGGAGCTGCAGGGACATCTCAAAACTCCACCAGGGCAGGATCCCACCCCTCATGGCACAGGATTGTCCTTCCAGCACATGGAAACCCTTAAAAACTTCCTGTAGGACGGAAAGAGGTGGAAGTTCAGCTCCTCACCAGGCAGGGGGAGCTGCACCAACAGCCCATCCACGTTGGCATCGTTGTTGAGTTTGCTGATCAAATCCAGCAGCTCCTCCTCAGTGATGGAAGCTGGTCTGAGGATGGTCTCACTGCTGATCCCTGGAAATCATCCCAAACACCTCATTAGTGAGCCCAGGCTGTGCACAAGGCAGCAACGTTCCTGATCTTTGTGGATTTAAGCCCCTAAAATGTCACTGCTCTACCAAATCCCAGAAGTGCCCAGGAGGAAGGAGATGTCAGCCTAAACATCTCAGCTCCAAAAATCTCCAATCAAAAATAATTAAAAAAAATAAATCTCTCAGCAGTGCAGAACCCAAGTTAAAATAAATAACACCATTTCTTGCCCCCAACCCTGAGCAGCACCTTGGATTGCAAGCTGGGAAGGAGTCAGAGCAGTGAGGCTGAACTCTGACTCCTGAGGTGAGGAAAGGAGGCCAAAAAACGCCCTTCCTGTGCTTTTTATGGCTCTGGCAAGGCTGCAAATCCCAAGCACTGAGCTTGATGTTGTCCTGAAGGATCCCAATGCCACATGGACAGCGTTTCCCAGGTGGAGGGGGAGGTGAAAAGCCACCAAACACCTTCATCCCAAAAAGCTTCCCCTGGAGGATTCCAACCCCAAACCCCCCTTTATTTGGGCAGGGAGCCCCCACCATACCCACGTCAGCCGCTGCCTTGGTCTTGTTGAGGACGTAGGAGTGGCTGGCCGGGTTCTCCCCGACCAGCACCACGCTCAGGTGGGGCCGCTTGTTCCCCGCCGCCACCCACTGCTCCACCTCGTGCCGGGCTTCCTGCCGGATCTGCCGGGCCAGCTTCCTCCCCGAGATCACCACAGCCTCACCTCTGCAAGGGGGGAAGAGGCCACCACACCATCAGCACCCTCAGCACCGGCACCTCCCAGCTTTGGGACAGGAAAACTGGGAGCTGACTGCAGGCTCCGTTTCCCCTGAGCTCTGTACTTTGGTTTTTTGGAGGTTTGTTGGGTTTGTTTTGGGTTTTTTAATCTGCAGAAACTCCCAACTCCTGAAGTTACTTTTCAGCCTTTCCCAGCCCTCCCACATCCCTGGATCTCTGCCTGTCCTCCCTCCCCAGCACCAGCCAGGGGTCAGACCTACCCTGTGCCAGCAGAGCTCCCTGTGCTCCCCAGCTTTAACAGCTTTGTCGAGCTCCCAGTCCCATGAAAAGCACAGGAAAATCCTGTCTCCAAGGCCTCTCTCCCTGCTCAGGGACCCCAGGGAGCAGGATCCACCAGGAGTTGGGTCCATGATCCTCGTGGGTCCCTTCCAGCTCAGGATATTCCATGATTTAAGTCTTTCTGCAAGGCCTCCTAACCCTACCCTCAGATCCAGAGCAGGCACAGATGCTCCTCAGCATTCCTGGTGCCTCCCCAAATTGCCGGAACCAGCCCATTCCTGAAGCAATTCCCAGACAATCTCCATCACAACCCACTCCACTTTCCCCAGGAACTCAGAGACAGCTGAGCCACAAGCCCACCAGCACCAAGAGCACCCTCCCTGCACCTCAACATTCACCAGAAAGAGCTGAATTCCTGCAGTTTCTCCTCAAAAATCCCTCAGCTGCCTCATGGACAGATCTTCCCCTGCCAGGATCCTGCACTGAGTCCAACAGTGCTTGTTTTCTGACCTTCTCCAGGTACAATCCTGGAGCTCTGGGAGCAGCTGGAACCAGGGAAAACCACTCCCAGAACTGCTGAAACTCGAAGTTTTCCCCATTTCCTGGGAATTAAGTGTTACTTCATCCCTACCTGCAACCACCCCAGTCAAACCCATTTAACCAACCAGTCCCAGCCCACTGGGTCTCTAATTCTTGGTCCAGCTTCAGAGCTAAACCCCTGCCAAACTACCAGACGTTGATTTGGATGTCAAAGGGATTGTGACAAGTGCCTGGCAAGCCAGGGAAGGGAAAATTCCTTAAACCAGAGGCAAAACCTACCTTGGATCTTCCCTGAGATTGGGGTGCTCTGGGCTCTCAGGGAGGGGGAGAAGCGCCAGTGCCTGGGGGAGCTACGGGGGAGGACAAAGAGGGAGCTCAGAGCAGGGTGGGCTGGTCGGGGGTCTCTGTCCCCCTCACACCGCTTAAATCCAGGGGCAATGCCCGAGGGACACTCAGGAGTCTCTGTCCCTCTCGGCCCGGGGGATGCCTGGGGGTCTCTGTCCCTCTCGGTCCGGGGGATGCCTGGGGGTCTCTGCCCCTCTCGGCCCGGGGGATGCTCAGGGGGTCTCTGCCCCTCTCACACCGTTTAAATCCCGATCCTGGGGAACGGCTCAGGGGGCTGTGCCCCTGCTCGCCCCGGGGGATGCCCGGGGGGTCTCCATCCCCCGCACCCCGCGGGACACCCGTGTCCACCCGCGCACCCCCACGCAAGGCGGGCGCGGGATTTCATCAGCCTGCTGGGAAGGAGGAACTCCCCTCCCCAGTCCCAGCGTGTGTGAAGGTTCAGGTGGCCCGGAGTGCCCAGCTCTGCTGCTCACACTCACTCAGTGCCCTCCCCAGTGCCCCCTGGGGTGCCCCCCGGCCCCCAGCCCCCTCACCTGGTTGACCATCTGGTGCTGCTGCACCGTCCTCTTCTCCCTGAACTCCTCAGACTCGATGTGGATCTCGTACATGGCCCCGCAGCCCCCTGAGGGATGACACGGGCACCAAATCCTCCAGCACAGGGAGGGACAGCTGAGCCCCCACAGCCCCCGCCAGGGGTCTGGGACAGGCCCTGCTCCTCCCCGGGGTAACGGGAGAGGGGAGGAGGAGGAGGAGGACGAGGGGCTTTACCTGAGATGTCCACGACCTTGATGGAGGAGGCCCTGGGGAACCTCTCCCGCAGCACCCGCGTCAGGCGCGACTCCCCCTCGGAGCCGGAGCTGAGGCTGCGCCAGGAGCGGCAGCGCAGGAACAGCTGGGGGGGGACAGTGATGGGGGGCTCTGGGAGACCCCAAACACACACACAGGGGATGGGGAGACCCTGGAGAGATCCCAAACACACACACAGGGAATGGGGAGACCATGGAGAGACCCCAAACACACACACACGGGCTGAGGGTGGCAGTGGGTGGGGGGCTGTCTGTGCCAGGAGGGAAGGGAAGGTTTGGGAAGGCAAGGCAAGGGAAGGCTGCTGGCACAGGCTGGGTGGGAGGCACCGGGAGACGGGGAAAACTGAGGGATGGAGGAACGGCAGTGGGGGAAGGTGGGATGAAATGGGGGCTGCCTTCACTGGCATGGCGGAGAGGGGGGACTGGAGTTGGGGGGAAACCAGAGGAGGGGAACCGGGGGGAAGAGGAGGGATGGAAACGGGGCCGGCAGCGGCGGGGACACGGACAGGGACAGACACGGACACACAGGGACAGACGGACACAGGGACAGACGGACACAGGGAAAGCCAAGGAAAAGGGACGGACAGATGGACACAGGGACAGACGGACACAGGGACAGACGGACACAGGGACAGACGGACACACTCACCGGGCCCCGGCCCAGCCCCGCCGCCATCCCGGGGCGCGCGCCGGGGTCACCCCGCGCCTCAGCCCCTGCACCGCCGAGCGCCCCCTGGCGGCTCGGAGGACCCCGGAGGAGGGAACCCGATCCTTCCTCCCCCCCCCATCCCAAAAAAACCGGCCCCATCCTGCCCCCCTCCTCCCCATTCCCAAAACGTCCCATCCTGCCCCTCCCCGATAGAGGGAGCGCCAACCTGACCTCCTTGTTTCCACACCGAGCCCCAGCTCCCCACACACACACACCGGGCCCCATCCTGCTCCCCCATTCCCATAAGGAAAGTCCCGCCCTGCCCCCCTCCCAGACAGGGCCCCATCCTGCCCCCCTAACCCCTCTCCAGAACCCCATCCCAAAGAGAGCTCCATCCTGCCCTTCTATCCCACCCCCTCCAAATCCTGCCCCTCCCACTGGGCCCAATCCTGTCCCCCACTCCCACCCCAACCCTTATCCAGAGCCCCATCCCACCCCCATCCCAATATCCAGGGCCCCATCCTTTCCCCTGTTCCCAAAAAGGCTCCATCCTGCCCTTCTATCCCATCCCCTCTCCCCAAATCCTGCCCCTCTCCCTCAACTGGGCCTGATCCTTTCCCCCATTCCCATATCCAGTGCCCCATCCTGACCCTCCATCCCAAAGACCCTCACCCTGCCCCCCATTCCCATATCCAGCCCCTCATCCTGCCCCCCATTCCCACACCGCATCCCAATCCCCCCTCCCCGCCCACTCCCGCCCCATTCCATCCGGGAACACAAAACCGTGGAGGAGCCGCGTGTTGAGTGCAAAAAATAAATATAAAATTTATTAAAACACCCACAATATTTTAAAGATATCAGGAATAATACAGCCCGCGGCCCCGCGGCCGCGCCAACTCAGAATAAAATACAAATTAAAAAAAAAAAAACCAACAAAAACAACAACAGAACAAAAATTAAACAAAACAAAACAAAACAAAAAAAAAAATAAAAAAAAAATAAAAGAAAACCAAAACCACGGGGAGGGAAGGGGAGGATCCAAACTTGCAATTTTTAGGCATCCTAAAAAATAAATTTACCGAAACACTGGGGAAAAGAAAAGAGGGTTAAGGGGAAATAAAACAACACAAAGAGGGGGGGGGGGGGAAGAAAGGGGGGAAAATTATACAAAATAAAATTATCAGCATAAATTTACTGTCCTAGAAGTATCTACAGTTTAATACACATTAATCCTATTGCCTTGAGACATGGGAAAAAAAATCTACCGGTCCTCGATCCGCCCCGGAAAAAAAACTTCATTTCAAGTAACCACAGTCCCGAGCCGACCAAGAAATCTTCAAGTGTGATTTTTCGGAGCCGCCGGGACACCCCTGCGGTGTCTCCTCCCTCCGCCTGCCGCCGTCCCACCTCCCCTCCTCGATTATCCCAAAAAAAAAAGCTCAACAAAAACGCTCAAAATCAACCCCCACCCCCGCCTCCGACCGAATTCCTGAATCTGAGAAGAAATGGCGCCTGGTTTTTAATTTGGAATTCTCGCCTCTCTTTTTTTTTTTTTCCTTCGCGCCGCGGTGTGAAAAAAACCCACTGGGCAAAGAAAAAAAAAAAAAACAACAAAAAAACACCAACCAAAAAAAAAAACAACCAACAAAATACCCCAAAAACCTCCTCGCTCCCGGAATTAAAACGAGGCTGAAATTCCGGCGGTTTGTAAATCCCTGAAGGATGCGGAGAACTGAGGAAAAAACCCGGGCGGAAAGTGGAGGGAGGTGGAAGGAGGGGGGGAGGAAAGGAGGGCAAAAACAAAGAGGGGGGAAAATGAAGGAGGAGGAGGAGACACCGCTGCGAAAGGATCCCTGATTTCGGAAAGATTCACCCCGGACACGCTGGCGGGGGCTGGGGGGCTGAGGTATTTGCCGTGGGGGCGCGGGTGGGGCTGCTGCCCGTGGGGGAGGGGGAGAGGGGGAAGTAGCACCAATAAACCCCAAAAAATGGAAAATTAAAAAAAAAAAAAAAGAGAGAGGGGACAAAAGGAGGGAAAAGAAAGGAGCGGGTGGGATGGGGGAGGATGAGCAGGGGGAGCTGCGGGAGCGCGGGGGGCGTGGGGCAGGGCCGGGCGGGGCGCGGGGCTGGTGTGGGGTGTGGTGCTGGGTGCGGTGCTGGGTGCGGTGCTGGGTGCGGTGCTGGACGCGGTGCCGAGCACCAGGTGTGGGGCTGCCACGGTGCAGGATTAGTGCCCGGCCAGGTGGTGCTGGGGGGCTGTGCCACGGGGTCAGGAGTGCTGGGCACCGGCCCCAGCACCATGGGAGCGCCACGGGGCGCACGGCACCTGAGCACCACCGCTGTGCCAGGCGCTTGCTCCGTGCCCAAGTGTCTGTGCCTGGTGTGTCAGCACCGTCCCCAAGCACCACGGTCACACACCACGCCTGAGCACCATCACCGTGTCCAAGCACCGTGTCCAAGCACCACGGTCACGCACCCTGGCTCAGCACCACACCCACACACCACGGCCAAGCGCCGCGTTCAGCCCTCGTGGCTGAGCACTCTGCCCACACACCGTGCCCGTGGCACGTGGCCAAGCGCCGCTGCCCAAGCTCTGAGTCCATGCAGTGAGTCCAAGCACCAAGCAGAGCACCACGTTCTGAGCACCATGTCCATGCACCACGTCTGAGCACCATGTCGGAGCACCGTGTCCATGCACCACGTCCACACCCCCTGGCTGAGCCCCGCGCTCGAGCACCGTGTTCACACGTTGTGGCTGAGCGCCGAGTCCACGCACCAGGTCCGAGCGTGGCGGTCGAGCACCACGACCACGCACACCGCATCTGAGCACCACCATATCCGTGATGTGCGGTCAAGCACCGAGTCCAGGCACCAAGCAGAGCACCATGTCCACACAACATGTCCAAGCACTGTCCCTGAGCACCCCGTCCACGGCGCGTGGCTGATCACCGTGCCCCGAGCGCCACGTCCATGCACCGTGTCCGAGCACCGCGGTCAAGCACCGTGTCCACACATCGTGCCGGAGCACCGCGGCCGAGCACCAGGTTCACACACCGTGGTCAAGCACCGAGTCCATGCACCAAGTCCAAGCACCAAGCAAGAGCACCATGTCCACGCGCCACGTCTGAGCACCGTAACCACGCGTCACGTCCACGGTGCACGGCTGAGCACCGTGCCCGAGCACCATACCCATGCACCGTGTCCATGACGTGGTCAAGCACTGTGCCTGAGCACCGTGTCCATGCACCAAGTCCAAGCACCACAGTAGAGCACCACGTCCGTGCACCGCGTCTGAACACCAGGGTCGAGCACCATGTCCACACATCATGTCCGAGCACCGTGTCCACACATCATGTCCGAGCACCGTGTCCACACATCATGTCCGAGCACCGTGTCCGTGCACCATGTCCATGGATCATGTCCGAGCACGGTGCCTGCCCACCGTGTCCGTGGGGTGTGGACGAGCACCGTGCCCCGAGCACCGTGTCCACACGCCACGTCCAAGCACCTCGGCAGAGCACCGTGCCCGAGCACCACGTCCACGATGTGTGGCTGAGCACTGTGTCCAAGCACCCTGTCTGAGCACCAGGTCCAAGCACCACATCCAAGCACGGTGTCCACGTGCCACGCCTGAGCACCACGCCCCCAATGCATGACTGACCACCATGTCCAAGCACCACGCCCACGGTGTGTGACAAACACTGTGACCCAGCGCCACGTCCCCGGTGTGTGACACCACAACACCCGAGCACCACGTCCGTGGTGCGTGACCAAACACCACGACCGAGCACCACGTCCGCACACCACGACCGAGCACGGCCAAGCACCGAGATCGCCCCCTGACCAAGCCCTGCACGTCTGACCCAACACATCTGAGCACCTCATGCCACCACCACGCCGGCTCCGCAGGGAACGGCTCCACCACGACCCCGGGGCACCTCGGACACGGCAAAAACACCGGTTTGCATCAACCCAACCGGCTCCCGGCACACCTCGAGCTGTCGCTCCGGAAAAGTAAACTTCCTTCTCAACGACATTGCTTTATTTTTTTTTATATCTTGGTTCCTTAGTTTCGTATATACATTAGTAGCACCTCAGCGAGATGGAATCAGGCAGAAGCGTGATACAGTTTGTTAAAACACCATAGCACCGTTTGTATTACAAGATTTCATTTAATAAAAATATGCCTTATAGAGCCCACAAAGCGTACTCCAGTATTAAAAGGAAAAATCAGCAATTGAGGCACCTCAGGGATTCTGGTTTCCTTCTCCTTCCCACGCCTCATCCCGAGAGCATCGGGACGGGGGGACCCGAAACGCACCCTCTGACGGAAGGAGCCGGTCGGGGCTCCCCGTGCCGAGCTCTCCCCGGGGTTTCCACCACGGGTGTTGTTCTAGCACCATTGTGGCCACGACCTGCTGCAAAACGAGGTCCCCACATCTCATTCCGAAGCGATTAAAAACGTCCCCCCCACCCCACCCCACCCCCCGAACTCCGACGGCTCCCCGTGGCTTCGGTGCGGGCGGGACGAGCGCGGCCGCCGGGGCGGGTAAAGGGAAAGATTTTGCTTGGAAACAGCCTCTCAGCAGCAAGGGGTAAAAGAGCTGTGCATAGATTTCGAGTTTTGTGTAGAAGTCTGAAGCGTGCGAATTTTGTAATGACTGAGAGTTGAGGTAGGTTAGACGTTTATGTAGTGTAAAAACGTGAGACTGCAGCAGTTCTCGCTCCCCCCCGACCCGCGGCGCCGGCAGCTCCCGCTCCCCCCGGAGCCAACGGACCGACCCCCCCCTTCCCTGCACCAAAAACACCTCCAAGGAAGCAGGACTTAGACAGGTTACACGGACCATCGCCTTCTCCCAACGCTCCTTCCCCTCCCGACGCTCCAGGCGAAGCTCCAAGGCACCCCCGCTGCGCCAGCCAGAGACAAACCCCCGGCGATGCCGACGGGGCCGGCACCCGAATCCGGCCCTGCATCCGCCGGGTCCCCTCTCCGCCCTCCCAACCACACGGCGGGTCCACCGCTGGAACGGGCGTCCCTAAAATCCGACTTGCCGTCGACTCTTACAATCCTGATATGCTATTGGGTATTTATAAGAAAAGCGGGAATAGCTCGTTGAGTTTCCTTGTCAAATATACGCGACTTTACAGATTACGGTTAAAAAAACGAACAAAAAAAAAAAAAAAATTCATTAATGATGAAGGACGGACAAAGCATGTTAAATATTCTGCCAGTATTTACAGTTCTCCCACGATAATCTTGTTTAAAACATACTGCTTCAAGTTGGGGGGGGGAAGTGGGAGGGAAGGGGAGAGGGAAGAAGGGGAGTTGTTTGCTTTTTTTCTTTTTTTTAAGTTTCGCTTTTTAAATCTAGGTGAAAGTGCTTTTAAAAAAATTCTTTCCCTATGTACAGGTTTTTAAAATCAGACCACGTAAATGTTCAGGCTGTTTTTTTTTTTTTTACCGAGATCCTGCCGATCCGTGTCCCGTGCGCGGGGGGAAGGAGGGTGACAGTAAACACGAGGTGGTTCCCGCACGGTGACGGCGTCGCCGCTGCCTCGCTGGCTCTTCCAAAAGGCACCTCAAAGTGCAAAAGCAACAACCCCGACGCCGGGATGCGATCGGGAATGCTCCCGGGGAGCTCTCCCGCCCCTCCATCCGGGCGCGGCTCCGGCGTCGGGCGGGAAGTCTCGACAGAGATTGTTCCAAAAGCACCACGCGGTTGTCGTCGTCGTCGTCGCTGGGTTGTTGGTTGGGTTGTTGGGGTTGGGTTTGTTTTTTATTTTTGCGGGAAGAACGGTGATCCGTAGGAAGGAGGGATGGCACCCGGGGAGAGTAAAGAGCACCGAGCCCCAGCGGCACCGGGGCCGCCGCGCCCGCTCGCCGGCACCGGCAGGGAAGGTGGACCCGGCGGGGTTTGCCCCAGCCAAGTCTTCGGGATTCGCTCTTCCCGGAGCCGATCGCGCGGAGAAAGTCCCCCGGAGACGGAAAGCACCAGACTTTAGCAACAGTGATGTACAGAGAGCAACACTCGCTATTCACAGTTTGGGGTTGGTTTGTGTTTTTTTTTTTTCCTGTTTTTTTTTCGTTTCTGTTTCTTTGTCTTGTCAGCTCCTTTGGAGATGCCGCCGCCGCTCGCCCCGGGGCTGTCGGCAAAGGAGCCACAAGTCCGAGCCCAAGCGCGGCCCCCCCCGGCAGCGGTGTTCCCAGCCCGGACGTGTCCTGAGGTCTCCAGCGCCGGGAAAGACGCCGGCTCGCTCCGTCCCAGTGGAGCCAATCCCGCCGGAGGAGGAGCCGAGCGAAGACGTGCCATCCCGGGACATCCCACTTGTCTGTGGGCTCCCGTCGCTGTAAGAAAGGGCTCCTCGAGCTGCAAAATAAGTATTTTTATGTCCTTTAGGAATAAAAATAATCGGTCTGTTCAGCGTGTCCGGCTGACGGTAAAGCACATGATCCCGACAGCCTCGGAGCTGCTGCAGGAGTCACCTCTTGCCCTTAAGCTGGTTTGGTGTTCAGGTTGGTTTGGATTTGTGTTCAGGGTGGGTTTTTTTCCACGTTGGCTTCTCTTTCGAAGATCGGCTTCGTCGTTGTCATCGGAGTAAAAAATAAAATAAAATCAAATCCGACAAATAGGCTTTTCCTTGAAGTGGAATTAAAAACCTCTCCTGGCGAAAGGACGCTAGGAAATTCATCTGAGGCTAGATTAAAAAACATGGAGATATAAATAGGAGATTACCTAAAATCATCAAACAGCATCGTTCCTCCTGGGTGTTTCTTTTATTTTACCCAGTTTTGCTTGGTTTGCCAACTCCTCGCCGGGCGCAGCTCTCTGACGGCGCGCGCCCGCGCCGGCTCCACACGTCGGGTTCGCTTCCTATGGGTTGGATGTTTTTTTTGTTTTTTTGTGGTGTGGTTGTTGTGTTTTGCTTCGCTTTTGTCTCTTTATTTTTTTTTTTTATTTTTTTCTTCTCCCCCACGCCCGAGGAGAAAGCACCACGAAGCAACGCCGGGCACCGGCGCTGCCGAGGGTTGAGGTAAGATGGGGCCGCGGCGGTCGCGCCCGTCTCAGATCCAGCGGCTGTAGGGGCCCGTCACCTTGGTGTAGGCGTAGGAGGACACAGTGATGGCGGAGTTGGTGGGGATGGCCACCGCCTGCCGCGTGGGGACCGAGTCCCTCCTCTCCTTGCTGGGCGCCTCGGTCGCCAACGCGCCGCCCCACTTGCGCTTCTTGGCGAAGGCTTTGGCGTCTGGCGGCAGACCCAGGCGCGCTGCCTCCTCCTGCCGGGCCCGCGCCCGCTCCGCCAGCTGCTTCATCTTGGCCTCCCACAGCGCCAGGCCGTGGTTGGGCTGGTTCAAGTTCTTGTGTTGGTAGAAGACGAGGGAGATGCGGGTGGGGTGGCAGCGGTTGGGTTTCTTCAGCGGGGTGGTGGCGTGGAGCTCGCGGCGGGCACACTCAATGAGGATGGAGCCGTGGGCGGGCGCCACGGCCACGCCGCCGATGTTCTCGTCCAGGAAGTTGTGCTCGCTGTCCGACCACTCCTCCTCCTCTTCCTCCTCCTCCTCCTCCTCCTCTTCCTCCTCCTCCTTCACCGCCTTCTCCGGTAGATCCTCCTCCAGGCCAAAGGGGTCCCATGGCTTGTCCTGGCGGGGCCCTGCCAACCCCTTCTCGCCCAACGCCGCCTCCCACGGCTTCTCCGGCAGCCCCGGGCTGGGTGCCGGCGTCCTGCGCTCCTCCACCTTCACAGAGCCCCACGGCTCCTCGGGAAGCTGGGCAGCCCCGGCAGAGCCGAGCCAAAGCCCAGCGAGCCCAGCAGGCTGGAGGTGCCTGTGCCGGCCAGCGCCGCCTCCCCGAGCTTGCAGGGGCTCCACGGCTTCGGCAGCAATCCTCCCGACCCGCGCGCCGGCGCTGCCGCCGGTTCTCCCGCCGCCAGGACGTTGGGCCACTGCTTCTCTGGTGGCGGCAGGCGCGCGGCGGCGTCGAAGGCGCTCAGCTTCTTCCGCCCGCCTGCGCCCGGCGCCAGCGCAGCCCACGAGCCCTCGGCCGTGTTAGTCCTTTCGGGGGAAGACACGCCCTGCGGCGCCTTGAAGGGGCTCCAGCGCTGCTCCGGCGCCGCGCCGTGTGTGGGGATGGCCGGCAGCGTCAGGCCGGCACCAGGCACGGCTGCTGCGCCAGGAAGGGGCTCGATGGTGGGTGGAGGGTCCGGAGGTTCCTGCTTGATGGGGCGGTTGCCGAAACAGTTCTGTGCAAAGGACGGTGCCTCCTCCGAGCCCGGGTTAGTCCTGTGCGCCCCGGCGGCCGCCGCTTTCTGCTGGCTGGCGTAGCGGTTGGCCCGCTCGTAGGTGCGCTGGTGGTGGTTCTTGCTCCGCACGCCGTGCGGGACGGGCTCGGGGAAGGTGGTGTTCCCGTAGGTGTGGTTGAGGTTCTCCTGCAGCACCGACACGTCGGGCTTCTTCTCGTAGCCGTTGCTCACCCAGCTGCTCCCGCCCCGCTGGGCGCCCCGTAGTTGAGGAACTGCGAGGGGAACACGTGGTTGCTGGAAAAGCCGTAATACCCGAAGGAGGGAAGCGCGAACTTGGAGTGAAACCCGTTCACGGAAGGCAGATTGGGCTGTGCATAGTAGGAATGGTAAGAGTAAACACTGTTCATGCTGTAGGGGTCGGAGGGCCGGCAGCTGCCCAGCACCGAGTAGCTCTCCACCACCGCGTTGCCGTTGTACTTGAAGGCGTTGTAATGGCTCTGGGGTTCCACCTTGATGGAAGGTTTCAGCGGTTGCGGGGGGATCCCGCTTTTCAAGGCCATACCTGCGGGACAGCACACACAGCCCCTGTGACCCGCCAGCCGTGGGAGCCACCGGAGGGGAGCGATGACCCTGAAACACTCGGCCAGGCTCGGGAATCCCACGGAGCACAGAGGTTGGCATGGGATTCACACCCGCGCTGTAGAGAGAGCTCCCACCGCTCCACGGCACAGGGAAAAACCCAGGTGACGTGGAAAAGCCATCCATGCCATCCGGATAGGTAGGACAACTGGGGACTGGGTGGCTCAGAAAGGAGCATCTCAAATTGCAGGGGAGAGCACCCCAAAAACCCCACCAGGCTCCTCCTCAACACACCAGCCCATCCAACCATATCCCAATCCCCCCACACACTTCCCAGTCAGCTTGGGGGTGGCAGGACCTCACCTGTGCCCCCGTTACCTGCGTTTGGCTGGAGCGTGGGGAGCTCCAGCGCCTCCTGCTTGATCTTCTCTGGCGTCATCAGCTTCTCCTTCTGCAACTTCTTCTTCTCCGCGGCGGCTTTCCTGGCCTCCAGCTGCCTCTGCCGGCAGGACTTGGCGGGCTCGGGCAGCTTGCGGACCTCGCGGGGGAAGGACGTGAGCACCTGGATGGCCCCGCTGCCCACCTTGGCGTTTTGGTTCTCCTCACTGCCGAACTCATCCGTACTGGACATCTTGTAGAGGGGCAGGACGTGCAGCTGCTCGTCCTCGGGGATTTTGCCCACCACACGATTGTCTTCCTTGGTCAGCGTGCAGACCTGGGGGGGAGGGGCAGGTGCTGTCAGCGGGGTGCTGAGGGGTGTGGTCTGTGCTGGACAGGCCAAACCTCCTCCTTATCCCTCAATCAGCATGAATCCACACCAGCCTGGCATCCCCTCTGCTCTGGTCCCCAGCTGGCATATGGAAACCTCCCGTGGGTTGGGCAAAAGCGAACACTGGTCCCCTGTTAGCACCTGAGTCTGGTTGGGGTGGCTTCAGCACCCACTGACCTGAGGTGTCATTTGAGGTGTCACACCTCAAGGACCTGGAGCCAGGCAGGGAGGACAGAATATGCTGAGCTGGAAGCAACCCATAAGGATCATGAAGTTCAATTCAGCCCTGCACAGGGCACCCCCAAAATCCCACTATGTGCCTGAGAGCATTGTCCAAACACTCCTTGAACTCCATCAGGCTTGGCACTGTGACCACTGCCCTGGGGTAGGACAACTGGGGACCCAGTGGCTCAGAAAGGAGCACCCCAAACTGGGGTGGGAGCACCCCAAACCTCCCCCCTGGGTGCCTGCTTACCACCGTGCAGCCGTTGTAGAGGTTGTGCTGGTCCTTGTGAGCGTGGGCACAGAAGTCCATACACGCCGTCACCCCCGAGAACGGCCTCCCCTCCTTCAGGCCCAGCCGGCAGTCGATCGCTACGTCCTCGTTGGTGACCTGGCGGAAGGAGGAGAGGGCTCTGGTTAGCCAAAATCTCCCAAACACCACCAGCTGGCACCCATTCCTGCTGCCAGGGGGACAAGGGGGGTCACAGTACCTGGTTTTGGTAGGCTTGTGGCGCCAGCCTCTTGTAAAGCGGGGCAACCTCGGTGGCCAAGTCCTGAAAGCTTCTCCGGAGCAGCTCTTCCTGTGGCAGGGAAAGCAGGAGGATGTCACCCAGGAGTTTTGGGATGGACTCAGGGACAGAGCTCATAGACACCACACAGCACCCAACCTTTCCCACTACATCCAGCACAAAGCACGTGGTTTAAATTCCTGGTGAGAATCTGGCTGTTCAACCTCCAACCTCTGCACCCGTCGTGCTTTCGCTCACTCAACCCATCAGCCCTTTGGCTTCTTCCTTGGAGCTTCTACAGGGACCCCATTTGTGCCTCATTTCTTTTCCTCACATCTCCCTAATCCATCCAAAATTCTGCAAGGAACCCTGTCTTCAGGCTTCACAGGGAATCCTACTTTCAGGCTGCAAAACCTGGAGCTGAAGGAGGCCCAAACCCACCCCACACCCCGTGCCATCCCGCTCCAGCCCCCTCACCCACCTCTTTGGGATTGTCTCCCACCAGCCTGAACTTGCGGGGCGTTTTGCTCCGGGCGTATTTGCAGCCGTTGAAGTACATGCTCCACGAGCAGCCGAAGGAGAAGGAAGCACCACAGGTGTTGGGGTCTTTGCCTTGGCAGGCACAGGTCCGGCTGGGAGGGAGGGACACCACGAGGAACATCAGCCACCAGCTGGGTGACAGCAGCTCTGGGAAGAGCAGACACCCCATACCCCATTCCCACCCCATCCTCTCCTGTCCTGTCCCATTTAATTAATCATCACCCATATAAATTAATTATAAATGGTGTGTTAATCTTAAACCACTCGTAGTATTTAGCAAAGTTGTTGTGAGTTGCTTTTGTGGGAACACAGCTTAGGAAAATTGGTGATACTGATAGTTCTGATAAACTAACTCTGATGTGTTTCAATCAGCTAAAGCCACAAATATGGATTGCTGAAGCTGGACATGTGGAATGCAGAATTTAAGCACCACAAGGACATTTTGCAGAGAGCAGAAGATAAAGAAGAGACTAACAAAGGCTCAGTATGTGTGTTGGAAAGTCCCTGCCAGAGGAGAAAGATACTAAAAGGAGTAAAAATATGGACTAATTAGCACAAAAAGTAAGAAATCAATAACCAAAAGAGAAAGCTAATTAATGAAAGAGAATGATGTAATTTAGAACCAATGAACATTCATTTCATTGTTTGCTAAAAATGTATAAACAGGTGAAAAAGTTCTGAATCGGTGCCTGTGTGGAGGCCAGAGGACAAGAGGAAATGGCCTCAAGTTGTGCCAGGGGAGGGTTTAGATTGAATTCCTTCACTGAGAGGGTGGTCATGCCTTGGAATGGGTTGCCCAGGGAGGTGGTGGAGTCCCTACCCCTGGAAGTATTCAGAAAACGTGTGGATGTGGCACTTAGAGACACTTGGTCAGTGCTGAACACGGCGGTGGTGCTGGTTGATGGTTGGACTTGATGATCTTGATGATCTTTTCCAACCTTAATGATCCTGAGATTCTGAAACCTCCTGGCCAAGAACAAAGCCCTGCCTTGCTCCCTAACACTGAAGTCCCAATGATCTGGGGGGGCTCTGGCAGCAGTGGCACTTACTCGTCGTTGAGGCCGCAGCGGCGGCTCGTGGGGTTGCCATACTTGGTGAGGGTGTCGGTGAGCTCCTGGTACAGGGTGTCCCCCAGGGTCCTGGGGATGCCCTCCCAGGCCAGGATGAGGATGATGATGACGGCGTTCTGGCAGTGGTGCCCGGCCCGGTGCCGCACCAGGCACAGCAGCTTCTCCTCCTGGTTGTGTCTGCGGATCACCTGCAAAACAGGGGGGTCGATTCAGCCAACAGCGCTCCAGAAACACCTCCTGGGATGGGGGAACTCAAAAGTGGGTCCTGGATTCTTTCTCTGGGGATATGAGGGTCCCACTGTTGTGTTCCCCTCCATGGGCTTTGGGGTGGGAATCCCCATAGAGCTTTCCTGGGGGCAGACACAGCTCTTGCCTCCTCCTTGCCAGCCATGGAGTGACCATCCCACCCTGCCCACTGCACACACTGCTGGAGGGGGATCTCCTCGTGCCCAGGAAGGGGGGCAGGAGCACTGGGGGGCTCCAAGGGGGGATGGGAGTGGGGCACAGGCACTCACCCACTTGGCGATGGGGCAGCCCCGGGAGCTCTTGCCCTCCTTCCCGGTGTAGATGACCTTCTCGATGCGGATGGCCTTGCCCTTCTCACCGTACCTGCCAGGAACAGCCATCAGCCCCATTCGCCCACCCCCACACTCAGGAGACCCCCCTCCCATCACCCTCATGGGCCCCTCAGAAGCCCCCATTCACAGGACCTCACTTGCCCTCAGGAGACCTCACTTACCCTGTCAGGACCCCACAGGACCCCACTCGCCCTTGCAGGACCCTGGTCACCCTCACAAGCCCCCACCTGCCCTTGTAGGGTCCCTCACAGACCCTCACAGGACCCCTTAGGAGCCCCAGTTTTCCCTCATGGGTTCCACTCACCCTCACAAGACCCCACTCATCCTCAGGAGCCCCTTCATGGGTCTCCATTCACCCCACAAGCCCATACTCACCCTCATGGGTCCCCACTCATTCTCCCTCACAGGGTCCCACTCATGACCTCAGCCCCCTCACACTCACGGGACCCCTCACTCTCTCAAGCCTCCACTCCCACTGACAGGTCCCCACAGACCCCCACTCTCCCTCACGGCCCCCTGCCCTCTCAGCCCCCCAGGGGTGGGATGGTTAAAGGTCCTCACCGCTCCTCCATGAGCTCCCTGATGGAGGCCACGGTGGGCCCCGAGCCCAGGTGGGTGTAATACGGCCCCTCGTCCTTCTCCACGATTTGCTCTGAAGACACAGGATGGGGGAGACAGAGATTTTGGGGTTTGCACCTCCACCAGCTGCTCCAAAGGATTCCAAACCCCCAAATTCCCTCCAACCAAGCACACCAAAACTCAAGGGTTCATTCTCCCCGTCAGAGCATCAGGGAAGGGGTTCATTAAGCAGCCTGGCAGCTCTTCATCATTTTCTGCTCTGGAAGATGCTCCCAGCATTAAAATGCCACTGGAAAACTTGGAAATGGGTGATCAAACCCATCCCTGTTGGCTCCCTTTGGGGACTGAAAAACCTCCCTGAGCAGCCACAGCCCTTCCAAGCACGCCAGCAGTGACCACAACTCCATCCTGGCTCAGGGGATTCACTCCAGCCACTCCAGCTCTGGATTTGGATTCCAAATTCGATTGGACTCCAATCTGAGATTGATTCCAACCCCCTTCCTCATCCCAGCCCCTGCTCATCACCTGGAGCACCCCTCTGGTCCCACTCACAGGGACCAGCCTGGCTGCAGGCTGCCAAAACCATCACGGGATGATCTGGGGGCTGGAAACTGTTGGTTTGGGGTTGTTCATGGGGTGATTCAAGTTGACTGTGCAAGGAAGGAGCTGCAGTGCCAGGAAGAGGTGGGAGGATGCTGGGACTGTGGAGAAGGATGCTGGGACTGTGGGAGAAGGATACTGGGGCTCTGGGAGAAAGATGCTGGGGTTTTGGGAGAGGGATACCTGGGCTACATGAGGATTCTGGGGCTACAGGAGAAGGATAATGGGGCTATGGGAGAATCATAGAATCAAAAATCAACCAGGTTGGAAAAGACCTCCGAGATCACCAAGTCCAACCCTTGATCCAACACCGCCGTGGTTACTGGACCATGGCAAGAAGGGTGACCAAAATACAGGAGAAGGATGCTGGGGCTGTGGGAGGACACTGGGGCTACAGCCCTGCAATCAGCACCTCCCTCACAACAACAGCCCCCTCAGGGCTTTCAGGGCAGGAAGGTGCCATGCGGGAAGTACTGGATGCTCCAGGCAGGCACAAGGGTGGATCCACCGGGATGCTCCGACACCTCCGGGTGGGACGCATCCGGCACCACAGCAGGGTCTGATCTGTGCTTCCACCCCTCTGCTCTCACCACCCTGATTTTCATTCCCATCATGTGCAGCTGGCTGGGAGCCAGGCCGAGGAGAAAGCCGGGCTCAGCTGGGATGCAGCTGTCCAGACAGGGATCAATACGGGACGCGAGGAGAAGGCTGATTTCATTCCAGCCTCCAACAGCACCCAATAAAGCACCGAGCCCCGCTCGTCCTGAACTGCTTCTCCCACAGCTTTTCCTTGGGAAAACAGAGAGGTGGCAGCAGGGGAATCCCCCCCTCTCCCAGCCCCTTAAACCATGCTGGAAAAGGAAAATCAACTCCAATCTTTTCCTGGAAAACTCCAAGATCGGTTGGAGCGGCTCCAGAAAAGCTTTTCCTTTGCTCCGTGACTTTTGGGCTGATTCCTGCTGCCATTTACAGGCAAATAAATAAATAATCATCAGGTTCACTAATAAAGTGCAGCTTGGTCTTGGCCCGAGGCCACCTCTCCCAGCAGTAGGGGGGTCGTTTTTCCAGCTGGATGCTCCAAATCCTCACCCTGCTCCTCCCAGCTCTGGTATAAACACTGGGGAGGGAAAAATCCAGCTCTCCGCACTTGGATGAAGGTGGACTGAAAGGACCAGGTGGGAATTCTCTAGGGCTTGCTGCAAAGCATTTCTCCAGGGATAAGCACACATGAAAAGTCAAAGTTTGGGTTACTCTGAGTACCCCAAACCAGCTAATTTGGCTGAAAATACCCTAAAGAACCAGGGTTTTAGGTGGATTTTGGTACTGGGACAACCATGGACTCGTGGGATTCAACTGAGTGGCTGAAATAAAACACAAGAGCCCTTTGGTTTTGCTGCTCATCCAACCCCCTCCAGCACAGCCTGTGGTGTCGGTGCCACCCCCGTGGTGACACGGTGGATGCTCAGCATTTCCAATGAAAATAACAGGCAAGAACAGAAAGCAGCAGCAGCTCCACAGCACCAGGGTTTCACCACCTGAGTGCTGCATCTCAAGTGCTGTGCCCAGCTCTGGGCCCTCGGTTTGGGGAGGATGTTGAGGGGCTGCAGCGTGTCCAGAGAAGGGCAACGAGGCTGGGGAAGGGGCTGGAGCACAAGTGCTGGGAGGAGCAGCTGAGGGAGCTGGGGGGGCTCAGCCTGGACAGGAGGAGGCTCAGGGGGGACCTTCTCACTCTCTGCAACTCCCTGACAGGAGGGGGAGCCGGCAGGGGGGGTCGGGCTCTGCTCCCAGGAACCAGCAGCAGGACAAGAGGGCACAGCCTTGAGCTGCCCCAGGGTAGGTTTAGGTTGGACATTGGGAAGAAGTTCTTCCCAGAGAGAGTGATCAGAAACTGGAAGGGGCTGCCCAGGGAGGGGGTGGAGTCCCCGTCCCTGGAGGGGTTTGAGCAGAGCCTGGATGTGGCATCAGTGCCATGGGCTGGGTGACAAGGTGGGGTTGGGTCACAGGTTGGCCTCGATGATCCCAGAGGTCTTTTCCAACCTAACTGACTCTGTGATTCTGTGATTCCCCCCAAAAATCAAGTGCTTTACTGGTGCCATGGCATCATTCTGTTCTATATCCAGGGCAATCCTGGAAAAATAAACTCCTGGAAATGCCACCCTGGTAACCCCTTGGCACAGCCGCTCACTCACCAACGCAGTCACAGGTGGGGAATTCTGCTTGTGCCCTCTTGGCTGGGGTGTCCAGGAGGCTTTTGGTCGGCGTGTCCAGGTACTTCAGCGGAGACTCCAAAAAGCCGCTCAGGGTGGGTGTCAGCGGCACCTCGTCCTTGGTGGGCGTCCTGTCAGCGTCATCCGCGTCCGGGTTTTGGCTTTCCTCGGAGTAAAAACACGTGGTGGACACCACGGTGATAGCACCAGAAGATTCGATTTTGATCTGTTTGGGGGAGCGGGCGGCGAAGGGGGGCTCTGTCAGCAGAGCCTTCCCCGGAGACAACGCGCAGCTCTTGAGGCCGGGTTGGGGAGCGCCGCTCGGGGCCGGGGCGGCGGCGGCGCTTTGGGGGGACCCTTGCGGGGCTGGTGCTGGTCCCCCTGGCTCCTCGGCAGCCCCGGGGGCGAGCGGGGCGGGCGTCTCTGGGGGCGGCAGGTTGAAGTTCTCCCCGAATTCGGCTTCAAATTGTCGGATGAGCTCTTCCAACTTGTCATCCACCATGATGGGAGCCGAGGTGGCCGGCGCGGGGGCAGCCGGCGCTTCCTCCGAGCCCGCCGGCGCCGAGTGAATTTGGGGGCCCCCCCCGGGGGCACCCCTTTCCTGAGAGTCGGGAGCCGGGGGGACGCCGCCGGGGGGGTTGGGTGGCGGGGGGCATGCGGCGGGCTGGGGTAGTGCAAGAGGCTGGTGCGGGAAGGCCGATGGCGGCGGCGGCGGGTCCGTTTGCATCTCCTCGGCGGGGGGTTCGGCGGGGGTTCGGCGGGCGCCCGAAACCCCTCCAGGCTGATCTGCCAGAGGGGTGGGAAGAGCGGCTGCGAGTCCTTCTGCTTCGCCTTCTTGATCTGCACTTGCTTGCGGAGAGGTTTGGCCGGGGGAGGCTTCTCGGGCGGCATTTTCTTCTTCTTCTCTTTGGGCTGCTTTTCGAAGGGTTTGGGGGGCGCGGCCGGGGTGCCGGGGGCCCACCATCCTCCCGGCCGGTCCGGGGGAGCTGCCGCCGCCAGGCTTTGCTCGAGGAAGAGGCTGCGCTTGTGGTGGAGATGCTGCTGCAGGACCAGCTGCGTCTTCTTGTGCAGGTCAGGCTCCGGTGGCACCGGTGGCACCGGGGGGCCACCCGGTGCCTCCTTGCTGGCCGCTCGCTCGGGGGGCTCTGTTTTGGGGGCCGTCACTTTGCCGGGGGTCGCTTCGGGTCTCTTGAAAGCCGCCTTGATGTAGTCATCGGCGTTGCCCAGCAGCTGCTCCAGCTCTGCCATGGGGTCTCCAGCCCCCGCCGCCCCCTCGGCCTCCAGCCCCCACGGTGCTGAGAAGTTGCCCCGGGGAGGTGCCGCGCCGAAAAATGGCTCAGGTGCCGCCCCCGGCTCGGGAGGGTAGCGGGGCTCGTCCCCTCGCTGCCACGCGGCCCCCGGCGGGGCGAGGGGCCCGGGCCGAAGGGAGTGGCGGGGGCGGCGGGGGTGGCGGCGGCGGGGCTGCCCATCGCCCGCGGGCTGGGGCAGGGCGGCCGAGAGCTGAGTGAGGGCCTCGATGGCGATGGCGGTCTGCAGGCTGATGTTCTTCTCCTTGGCGATGGTCAGCGCGCTCTGGGAAAAGGGGAGGCCGTCGGGCGGGCACGGTTCGGCGGCCTCAGGCACCGGCTGGGGGTCGATAGCACCTTCCTGTGGGGTGGGAGGGGGGATGGCAGCGGCGCGGGGCCGCGGGGATGCCAGTTCTTCACCCAGAGCCGTCTTGATCTTCTGCTCCAGCCATTCCAGGTAGTCGGGGCACTCGGGGCCGTCGCAGTTGCAGTTGGGGGGCTTCACGCCGTGCTTGGCCAGCGCCAGGGCGGCCTTGAGGGCGTGCAGGTCCTCGCCCCTGGGCACGCCGTCCGCCGCGCCCAGCCCGCCCCGGCTCATCTCCGAGTCGAACTTCTCATACAGCAGTGACGGCGAGCCCGGTGGCGGGAGCCGGTAGGACGAGACGGCTTCGGCCACCGCCGAGAAGGCCACCAGGTTCCGGACGTCTTCCAGGTGGGCTTTGCCGGCGGTGGGTGGTTGGCCCGGTGACCACCCGCTGGGCTCCATCAGCACGGTGCCCCCCGGCTCCGGCCGGCCCCCATTCACCAGGCTGAGCCCGCTGCCCTCATTCAGCCGCCTTTCTTCCACATAATTAATTGGCCCTTCTTCCATTTGGCTTCTGCTGGGTCCATCAACCGCGTCACCCGCCGAACCTGTCTGCGAGGAGGGACAGAGGAGAGACGTGAATTCCCCCTCCGTGACCCACGTGCCATCACCCCCCAGCCTATTTTCTCTCTCTTTTTCCTTCAGTCTCCTGTTCCCCATCTCTTTTTCGGACCCGGGGGATGAAGAGGCAGATGAGCCACGTGAAAAACTAATCGCTGGGGGCAAAGCCACGCGGGGTTTGCCCGGCTGAGTAAGGACCAGCTCGGCTCGGAAGGCGCCCGCTTAACACCCACGTCCCCACCCCGCCACCCACTTTCGAAATTGCTCACGGGGCTGTTCGGGATTTCCATCGCCATCCTGGCTCCGGTGACACAGTTTGCACTGGTGAAGGAAGCGGCACGGGGAGGGAGAGGGGGGTTTTTTTGGCCCCGTGCCCTGTGCAAACATCCTGGCTGGGAGCAGCCGGCCTTTGCCGGGGGCTGCGGCACGGCAGGAAGCTGCCAGAGTTGGCTACGCCAGTGCCAGGGGCTGCTTTCACCTCGAATAACCCGGTGTCTGTATCAACACGGCCGGCCAGGGTCCCCCAGCAGCGCCGGCAGCACCGGCAGCACCGGCCACGTGCCACGGACAGACCAAACCCAGCCATCCACGCCGGGCACCCAGGGAGCACACCCTGGTTAAGACCTTCCCAGGGGTTCTGCCAGGGATGGGGGGTGTTTCTGTGCCCTGTGACTCCTTCCCTGCTCGGCAGAGGGGATTTCGGTGCTCCAGCAGCCGGGCGTGCCAGGCGCTGGCAGCGCGTGGAGAGCCCTTTGCCGATAACCAGGGGGAGCTTCCGGCAGGCTAAAAATACACCCCGGTCCGCTGGAAAAACCATGCCAAAGCAAGCAAGGGCTGTGGGCAGAGCTTCCTGCCGCTGGATGGGGCCAGCACCGGCTCGTGGGAAGGAGCCGCGGTTCAGATTCGGAGAGGAGACCCTGAGTTACAAGTCACAGCTCCGAGTTACAAGTTAGAGCTCCGAGTTACAAGAGTTACAACTCACAGCTCGGAGTAAGGGCTGGTGTCCAAGCCAGTTGTCCCCGTGGGGCTGTTGGTGTCGGGGCCGTGTTTAACCCCTCAACCACCGGCCCCACCGCGTCCTTCGCCTTCCCCTTCGTGGCGAGACTGTGAGTAGAGTCACGCGCAGATCCCACACCTGAGATAAGCACGCTGCTGACTCCGGCAAAACCCCAGCAAAAACCTTGGAGGAGCCACTCCCAGCACGATTCTATCCCCAAAAACCCCTCCTCCCCACGGATCAAGGGTGAAAACCCCCGGGGGGGGCGCAGCACAAACCACGGCGGCCCCGCTCTGGCACGGGGCTCACCCAGGTGCTGCCGTGGGTTTGGAGGGGCCGCGCTGCCCTCGCAGCATCCCCGGGAGCCGCGGGCGATGGGACCGGTCCGGCAGGTCTGGGGAGAAAGTGCTTCACCCCCGACCGAGCACCCGGGCAGGGTGGGGACATCACAACACGCCTCCGCTCTACTCTGCAAAGCACGGCAGAAACAACCTCGCCCGTCCTTCCTACGCCGTCATCTTCCTCCTCCTCCCGCCCAGCCAAAGGGGATTTTCCCAAGCGGCGCATTGGAAATTAACACCACGAGTCCTCTCCGAGAGCGCGGGGGGGGACGTGCCGGGGCCCCCAAGTGTCACAGCGCTGACGCCACCCCGGGGAAAAGATGACAAACCTGTTTGGCTCAGGGTGGGAGCGGCCGCCGGTCCCCCCCGAGGGTCTTCCCGGGGGGAAGAACCTGCTGGGGAAGGGCAGGGGAAGCCCCCAAAAAACAGCCGCGGGGCCAGGGAGGCGCCCTGGGCTGCTCCATCCCATAAACCAGGTTATGGATCCGGGCTGGGGATGCAGGAAAATAGTTCACCGTGTGAATCCAAGGCAGGACTGAGCATTCCCAGATGCTCCTAAAGGGTTAATCCGAAAGCCACAACCATCCACAAATCAGTGGAGGAAAAAAAAACACCATATATATAGATATATAAATATATAAAACGTAATTATTTTTTCATGGTTCTCTCATCCAGCTCCTTTTGTTCCCGGCCCCGTGGGTTGGGAGATGGAAAGACCTCGCGGCTTCCCCCCGAAAATCGATCCCCATCCCCATGCACTCCACAGAAATCCCCCCCATCACTGCCATGGGCACCTATTTGACCCCTTTTCCCTGGAAAAAGTGCTGCCTGCCCAAACCTCCTCCCATTCAGCCCGGGAAAGGCTAAAAGCTGGGGAGGGGGCTGGGGGGAATAAATTAAAATAAAGATAAAACCAAGCACTTTAGTTTGGATTAATTCAGCTGCACGACCCCTTCTATAAAAAGGGGGGAAATCCCCTTGAGGACGAAAACACTTATTTTTTTTATTTCAACCTATTTTTCCCTTTTTTTTTTTTTTTTCCATTTTCCCCCGCTTTAAATGCCTCAAACAGAGGGAAGGAAGGGAAGGAAAAAGGAAAAAAAAAAAAAAAAAACCCAACCACACAAGCAGAGCCCGGCTTGGAGGGTTTCCAGCCTGGGCTGCGCTCCCTGGGAATAGTCGGGAGCCGCGTGTAGGGGAGGCGGCGGGGGCGCGGGGCCGGTGCGGGGCCGGCGCTGCCCGGGCGGCACTTCACTTACGTGTGCGGGGCGGGAGGCGACGGCGCTGCGGGCCCGGCCGGGGAGCAAAGAGGGCCCGCAGCGGGTTTGTTGGAGCCGCAGCCGCCCCGGCCCTCCCCGCCCCCTGCCAAGGCAGCTGGAGGAGCCATTAGTGCCGGCGCGGCGCGCACGTAGGGATGGATGGAGGGATGCGGGGATGCGGCCATGGAGGGAGCGAGGGACGGACCGATGGACGGGCGGTGCGGGGCCCGCCTGCACCCGGCCCCCGGAACAGCCCCACGGGGGTGCGGGGGCACCCCGAGCCCAGAGTCGGCGGGGAGGGACCAACACGGCTCCAGCTGCTACAGCTGGGAATGGTGGCCCTATAGATCCCTCTGCCCTATAGAACCCACTACCCTACAGATCCCTCTGCCCTATAGAACCCACTGCCCTATAGATCCCTCTGCCCCATAGATCCCTCTGCCTTATAGAACCCACTGCCCTATAGAACCTGATGCCCTATAGAACCCACTACCCTATAGATCCCTCTGCCCTATAGAACCCACTGCCCTATAGAACCTGATGCCCTATAGATCCCTCTGCCCCATAGATCCCTCTGCCCTATAGATCCCACTGCCCTATAGATCCCACTGCCCTATAGATCCCTCTGCCCTATAGAACCCACTGCCCTACAGATCCCTCTGCCCTATAGATCCCTCTGCCCTATAGATCCTGCTACCCTACAGATTCCACTGCCCTACAGAACCCACTGCTCCACTGCCCCATAGATCCTGCTCCCCTATAGATCCCACTGCCCTATGGATCCTGCAGCCCTATGGATCCCACTGCCCTGTACATGCCATTGCCCTACAGGTCCTGCTCCCCTATAGATCCTGCAGCCCCACAGATCCCACTCCTCTACAGATCTGACTGTCATATAGATCCCACTGCCTATAGATCCAGTGACCCAGATATCCAGCAATCTGTATATTCAGCAGTCTTATATATCCAGTAACTATATATATATATCCAGCAACCCTATACACCAAAAACCTGTATATCCAGCAACCTTATATATCCAGCAGCCCTATATAATCAGCAATCTTGTACATCCAGCAACCTGCATATCCAGTAATCCTCTACATCCAGCCACAAATAATATTCATCAGTTTATATATTCAGCACCTTATATGCTCCACAATCCCATATATCCAGCAGACCTATAATCCAGCAACCCTAAGCACTCAGTAGCCCTAAATATCCAAGTTCTATACACCAAATCATGGGACCTATACATCCAACAACCCTATATGGCCAGCAGTCAATATATCCAGCAACTCTACACATACAGCAACCCCATCCATCCAGCAGCCCTATACATCCAGGATTCCTATATAATCACCAGTCTTATACACCAAGCAACCTGCACATCCAGTGACCCGATATATCCAGCAACTCCTTTCATCCAGCAACACATATATCCCACAGCCCCATATATCCAGCACCCCTAAACACTCAGCAACCCTGAATTCCTGAGTCCTATATATCCAGCAACCTATACAACCCACAGGCCTATATGGCCAGGAACCTGAACATCTCCCAGTTCTCTATATCCAAATCTCAAAGCAGCCTCAAATCCCGACCCAAAAACCACAGGATGAGCTGATCCCACAGGGATATCCATCCATCCATCCATCCATCCATCCATCCATCCATCCATCCATCCATCCATCCATCCATCTATCCATCCATCCTTCCAACAGCCCAAGTTGTTCCAAACCCTCTTTCCCCTCCTTATTTTTCCTTTTCCTCCCTCTTTTTCAAACTCTTCCTTTCCACCTCCCTTTCTGGGCTGTATGAAACCCAAACTAAACCCCACACAGAGTCGGGCTTAAACCCTTCACCCTCCCAAAACACGAATTCCCTCCACCAGGACCGTGAAAATTCCCCAAATTAATATGTTGGAGATTTACTAAACCCCTTGTCCAGAGCTGCAGAGGACGGATGAACTCAGCGCACACCAAGCGGCTCGGAAAACGCCGCCGGAAAAAAAAACCGCTGGATTTGATTTCATGTGCGGAATTCGGGAGCCGAGGGAAGGCGGGTGGGAATGCCAAGGTGTTCCTGGTGGCATTGGAGGGGTCACAGGGCACCGTGTGCCGGGGCTGCAGCGAGGGCACGGCCGGGAGCTCCTGAGGTCAGCAGGAGCCACTGCCAGTGCCGGCACGGGCGGCCAAGAGCTCCCTTGGCTGCCGGCCCCGCTCCGGTGGAGCCCGGCCAGCCCCGGCATCCCACTGCGGTTTCCCTCCTCTGGCAACAACCCCGGGGGATCCTCCGCCCGGATGGTGGGATGGGGGGCACCGTGGGGGAATCCCGGAGAATCCCAGAGAATCCCAGAGCATCCCGAGGCCCTACAACAACCACCACCCACCCAGCTGGTGCCACCGGAGGGATTTGACGGGAAGGGAACGCTGCCGGAATCACGCGCACGCTCCGTGCCGGGATCGACGCTCCTGGGGGGAACCGCCTCAAAATCACCAGACACCCAAGACACGGGAAACCCCTTCCCAACCCCGAACCACTGCCACAGCCTCCCAGTGCCGGTGGGAGGAGAGCAGAGAGGAGCTGAATGACCTAAATCCACGCTCAACGCCCGTGAAAACGGAAAACCAAGGAAAAGTGGGAAGCCCGAGCGTGGAGCGGGAGCGGTGATGCCCCCGGTTCCCCCCTGGCTGCCCCCGGCCGGGTACCCACCCGCGGTGCCGCTGCCTCCCGCCGCCGCGGGCAGCCACCGCTGCCTCTCCCGCCTTGTTTTCCAAGCTGTTTCCATGGCCCCGGCTGACCCCAGCGCTGGGGCTGAGCCGCTCGCTCCTGTCCTCATTTAGCCCGGAGAAAAGCCGGAATAGTGGTGATGCCGAGGGAGCTGAGCTGATTTACGCTGCGGGGAGCCCGGCTCTGCTTTGCTCCAGCCCCAGGAGCACATTCGGGGAGCCCCGTGGCCGTGATCCCTCTCTGGGTGGTGCTGGAGCAACTATTCCCACCCCCTTTTCCTTCTCACTGAGCCGGTTGAACGTGATTCAGTCCCACTCCCAGCTCCTGCACGTTCTGAGGGATGTGGGGGGTCTTTTTTCCAGGTGGAAAAAGATTTATTCCCACCTCCATCTTCCTTGTTTCCTCTAGGAAAAGTGTTTCCCCTTTTGGAAGGGATGCTTGGGAGCAGGATGCTTGGGGTTGGAATGGATGCTCAGGGTGGGAATGCTCACAGTGGGGATGCCTGGGGTTGGGATGATTGGAGTGGGAATGCTTGGGATGAGGAATGCTCAGCAAGGGGAATTTGGGGCAGGAATGCTCGGTAAGGGAAGGCTTGGGGTTGGAATGTTTGGGGCAGGGATGCTTGGGGTTGGGAATACTCAGAGAGGGGATGTTTGGGGCAGGAATGCTTGGGGTTGGAATGTTTGGAGCGGGACGCTCGGAGTGGGCACGTTCAGGTGAAGATGTCTGGGGTCAGGACACTTGGAGCAGGGATGCCTGGAGCAGGGAAGCTCCCACCAGAGCAGTTTTTGGGAAGCAGAACGCCTCAGCCAAGCCACGGCGTGTGTTCCCACCGCGGCGCGGAGCCGAGCCGGGAGCCGCCAGTTGGCGCGGGCAGGGGGAAAGGCTGGGAAGGCTTGGCACGGCTCGGAGCCGCGTCAGGCTGCCGGCTCCGGGCGGACAGGGAGGGAGCCGAGCTCTTGAAAGGGAAAAGGAGGAGGAAAAAAAAAAAAACAAAAAAACCCCACGGCGCTATTTTTGTTCCTTGGAGCGGTTTTTTCCTCAAACACAGCTGGAGCCTCTCGTGCCGGCGCTCCCGGATTGGCACCGGGGCCGGCGCGGCACGGCCAGATCGCTGTGCCTGCTCTGTCCGTGGGGAAGGGGAAGGAGGAAGGGGAAAAGAAAGGGGAAAGAGAAGAAAGGGAAGAGGAAGATAGGGAGGAAGGGGAAGAGGAAGAAGAGGAAGGGGGAAGAGGAAGAGCAGTGGAAGGGGAAGGAGATTAGGGTGAAGAGGAAGGAGATGAAGGTGAAGAAGGGGAAGGTAAAGGGAAGGGGAAGATGGAAATGGAGATGGAGAAGAAGGGGATGGAAAGAAATGGGGAGAGAAGGGAAGAAGGGAGAAAGGGCAAGAAGGAAGAGGAGAAATGGGATGGGGAAGGAGGAGAAGGGGAAGAAGATGAAGATGGGGATGGGGAGGAAGGGAAACAAGGGGAAGAATGGGAAGGGGATAGGGAGGAAAGGGGCAGGGACAGGGAGGAAGGGGTCAGGAAGGAAGAGGGGAGGGGAAGGAAGGGGCCTCTCCTCGCCTCCCACCCAGCAGCATTTCCCGTCCCACTCCAGCCACCCCTGCAGGGCTGGGCCTGATTTCCCAGCCCCAATGCCAGCATTCCATGTGGGACCAGGTTGTCCATTCCCAGCACTCTCCACAGCCCCCAGTGGGACATTCCCACCATGCCGACTGCTCTGCACTGCAAACCAGGTTCACACTCCTGTGCTGACCAAACACACCCCAATTTTCAAGCCTTTGCCCCCCGGGTTGAGCAGTGGGAAGGGTACCCTACACCCTCCTGGTCCTCCACATCAAGGACGTGCCACCCAGCACCCAAGGGTGCTCAGCTTCCCTCCAGGTCATCCTCGTCCCATCATACCTGGGGGATGCTGCGGTGCCCCCCCTTCCCCGGGACGTGGGGATCCTCACGCCGACACCGCGGTGCCACTCACCCGACCTTCGGCACAGCAGGAGGAGGAGGAGGAGGAGGAGAACCGCGTGTGCCGCCGCCCTCCCACCCGGCAAGCACGGGCAAGTCGGCGGCGCGACGGCCGGCGGGCAGGAGCCGGAAGATGAGTGGGAGCCAGGCCCTGCCCCATCTGGGAGCAGGGAAAACGCCGCCTCTGCCAAACCCCGAGCTGGTTTCACCACCATGACCCGTTCCCTGCAGGGGAAAGCACCTCGTGGCAGGTGGGAGACGCAACCCCTCCGGATGAAATCCCTCTTTGCCGAGCCAGAGGAAGGCGTGCGGGGTGGAAAACACCGGCTCGGCACCAGCAACTCTGCAGTGCGCTGGATCAGAAAAAGCCCTTTTTATACCCAAAACTTTCAAGCTCTCCCGCTATCCCGCTGCCTCCCCGGGGGTTGGAGCCGCTGAGTCAGCACCGGCACTGCTGAGTCATCGCAGCCACCTCAGCCCCAACGCCAACCGGCTCCGCGATGAGCTCAGCGTGGGGGCTTCGGCATCGCCACGCTCACCACCGCTGCTGGGAGGCTTTTGCCAGCACCTCTGCCAACGGTTTTCGGATCTCACCAGCCTCTCCCTGCTAAAATCTCACCCGTGCCCAAAACCACAGCAATTGGCATCGCCTTGAATCCAAGGAAACCCGACCGACAAAGGGTGAGGGAGCCAGGGAAGCCGGTGGCGTTTACACTCTCCCACCCTCCCACCGGTGCTGGGGTCCTCTCCGAAAACACCTCATCCAGGACCACCCACCACCCATCTCCTCCCAGAAGAGGAACGGGGAACGATGAAAGATGAGAAAAACAAAGTGTGACTGTGCCTTTTCTTTCCCCCCCTCGCTCGGGTCATCGGCACCGCAGGGAAAGCGCCGCCGCCTCCGGCTTCCCCAGCCCGGTGACGGGGCTGGTGACTCACGGCAAGGAGGGGGGGAAGCAGCGCGTGCACGGGGCCCTCGTGTTTGTAAACCTAAAAAAAGCCATGTGCAGGCAGGCAGCGTGGTCTGCAGGGCAGGGAGCCTCTTCTGGAGGGCAGGGAACGTGCTCTGGAGGGCAGGGAATGTGGTCTGGCGGATCAGGAGAGCGCTCTGGAGGGCAGGCAGCGGGATGCCGGTGTGCTCTGGGGAGAAGGCAGTGTGCTCCCAGTATGCTCCCAGTGTGCTCCAGAGGGCAGGCAGTGTGTTCTCATTGTGCTCCAGAGGGCAGGCAGTGTGACCCAGACAACAGCAGTGTGCTCCCAGTCTGGTCCACAGGGCAGGCAGTGTGATCCCAGTGTGCTCCCAGGTGTGCTCCAGAGGGCAGGCAGTGTTTTCCAGAGGGCAGGCAGCGTGCTACCAGTATGCTCCAGAGGATAGGCACCATTCTCCCAGTCTGGTCCAGAGGGCAGGCAGTGTATTCCCAGTTTGCTTCAGAGGGCGGGCAGTGTGATCCCAGTGTGCTTCCAGTGCAATCCAGACACCAGGCAGTGTGCTCCCAGTGTGCTCCATAGGACGAGTAGTGCGATCCCAGTGTGCTCCATAGGACGAGCAGTACGATCCCAGTGCACTCCCAGTGTGCTAGGACAAGCACTGCAATCCCAGTGTGCTCCCAGTGTGATCCAGAGGACAAGCAGTGCAATCCCAGTGTGCTCCCAGTGTGCCCTGGAGGGCAGGCAATGTGATGCCACTGTGATCCCAGTGTGATCCAGAGGACAAGCAGCATGATCCCAGCGTGATCCAGCACCAACCACCCCAACCAGGCAGGCTCACGGAGGCGCCCGGAGGAGCCGGCACCGCTACGAGAGCTGGTGCTGCGCTGGCGCTAATTAAGTGCCAGGGCTTTAATTGCAGCAGCGTTAATTGGCGCGGATTTAAGCGGGAGGGCTTTAACTGCAGCAGCTCCAACAAAACGGTCTGAAGTGCAGAGGCTTTGACTGCAACACCACCAGGCTCTGAGAGGCTCAGAGGGTCTTCAGAGCCCCTCGCCCTGCCGCTCCTCCTCCCCGTTCTGGACCCCAGCGCCTCCCGCTGCAGCTCCCAGGGTGCTGCTCCATCCTTTCCATGTTTTTCCAGGCTGAGAATCGGGGCTGTGATGAGCAGGGCAGTGCCACCAGCCCTGTGGTGACAAACCCCTCCATCCATCACACCCATCACACCCATCCCAGACCTGCAGTGACACCTGCAGCAATCACAACTTGCTCTGACCCATTTGGGGGTTTTTTATGGCATTTTCAGGGCTTGGGGTGGCTCTGAGGGTTTTTTTTCCCCTCATTTGGCTGCGCTGGGAACTGCAGGCTGTGGAGCTCGTGGTCCCCAGCTCCCCCCTTCGACAGCAAAATCTCATTTAATCAAAAGATGCGGCGACTGGATGTGCAGAAGCACTTGGCTCTCTCGCTTTTTTTTTTTTCCCCTTCAGAACTGCCATTTTAGCTGTAGCAAACAAACACACGGCATTGTCCCCACGACACGGTTCCCTCTGGCAACCCTTCCTGCAAACCCTGGGGATTTTGGCCCTGGGACACAGGAGCAAATTGGCACTGGCAGTGGTGTGGTGGGCAGATGTGGAGCGGGGACGGGGCTGAGAGCAGCTGTTTCACCTCCAGCCTCTTCCCGTTTCATTTCATCTCCCCTTGGATGCTGGCCCAGGGAGCGGGGGGAGGAATAAAAACAGCTCTTTCATCCTCAAAAACGGTCTGGCACCCTCTTGCACGGAGCTCCAGGAACGGGATTAACGCGCTGGCACAGCAGGGGACGGGGGGGTCTCACAGTGGGGCTGGGTTTGGGGGGCATCCCGGCCTCATCCCAATCCAGGGGGGACAGCCAGGGGATGACAGCACTGTCATTCCATTGGGAAGGCTCTCTGCCTCTCCAGAGTGAGGGACACAGAGGGAGCAGGGAATGGGGGCAGGGAAAGCTGGCACATGGAGGCAGGGGACCGAGGACCCAACGTCCAGGGACAAGGAAAAGGGACCCTGCACATGCAAGGAGGAGACTGGAAACCTTAATGGCATGGGAATGGGGACTGGGAATCCTGCACATGCATGGAGGGGCCTGGGGACCCCAATGGCACGGGCATGGGGACCCCAATGGCATGGGAATGGGGACAAGGGACCCTGCACATGCATGGAGGGAAATGGGGATCCCAGTGGCATGGGAATGGGGACAACGGATCTGCACGTGCAGGCAGAGGATTTGGGACCCCGAAGGCATGGGATTGGGGACCCCAGTGGAATGGGAACTGGGAAAAGGACCCTGCCCATGCGTGGAGGACTGGGGATCCCATGGGAATGGGGAGAGAGGACCCCTGAACATGCAGGGAAAATACTGGGGATTCCAATGGCACAGAAATGGGGACAAGGCACCTCTGAACATGCAGGGAGGAAACAGGGACACCGAGGCTGCAGAAACAAGGAGCAGGGACCCCAGTGTGCACAGGTGGAGGACAAGGGACACAGCTGCCATGGGAATGGAGACACTGGGATAAGCAGGGGTCCAAGGACCCTGGTGCAGTGGGGAGGGGGACCGGGAAACTCCGGCACATGGGAACGCCAATGCCATGGGAACAGGGACACCCACAGGGACACCCACAGGGCACACAGGGACTGAGGGCCCCGGTGCCACAGGGATGGCACCACACACAGGGAGGGACCCTGATGACAAGGGAGTGGGGACTGGGAACCCTGGCACGTGCAGGAAGGAGTCCAAATATCCCGATGGACAGGGACCAGGGACCCCAACACATGCACAGTGCCAGAGGGAGGGGAACCGGTCACCCTGGTACACGTGGGCTGGGGACCCTGGTGCCATGGGGACAAGGATTAGGGACTTCAGCACATGCAGAAAAGGGATTGAGCATCCTGATGTCATGGGAACAGATGGGGATTTCAGCACATGCAGACAGGAGACTGGGACCCCCAATGGCATGGGGACAAGGATTAGGGACCTCAGCACATGCAGATAGGGGACCAGGGACAGCTCACTCTCAGCATGCCAGCAGTGCCAGGGACACCCCAGGAAAGGCTTTTTGGGACACAGACCTGTAGCACAACCACAAATCCCAGAGCCACCACGCCACCACTTCGCCATCCCCATTCCCAGTGGGGCCAGCAAAACCGCACCAGGAAAGGCCAAAATCTTGGGGAGGGGGGCACACATTTTGCCTTCTCCCAGACCCCATCACCTCCTCCTCAGAGCCACCTCCCCCCTCGATTACCTGCCACGAAGAGTCCATGCCGGCGATCCCGAGAAACGAACCTCGAAAAACAAACCTAACGAGGTGCCAAAGGCCGCGAGCGGGGCTCGTTTATGGGGCCCCCATAACAACCTGACCCCAGAGGACTCTGCTCCCGGCCCTTCCCAGAATGATGCAACCTCGGCGACGCTCAGCGCACCCCGGCACCCACCAGCCCATCAGCCACCAGCCACCAACCACCCCGGCAGCTGCCGTGGGGCTCTAGGATTCCTCTCTTTCCCCCAAAGCGCCGGAGGCAGCTCCGGCGTTGGCGGGTGCCAGAGATGTTTCAGCATCCCTGGATCCCCGCGGAACACGTGGTGCCGGAGCCCGCTCCTCACCGCCAACTCCAAACTTCGGCCACGCGTTCTGGCGACGCGTGACCTCGGCGATGTCCCCTCGGTGGTGGCGGTGGTGGTGGCGGTGTCCCCGTCTGCCACCAAACCACCGCTGGCGGCACCGGGACGAGCCGAGGCGCAGGCTCGGCGGGTGAATGAGACCCTGCCGAGGAGGACAAGCCGGTTTTTCTGCCCACCTCCATCCCCGGCGTGACGGAAAGCGGGGGGTGCCCTGGCCGGACCCCGAGTCCTCGTCACGGCGAGGGATGTGACAGCTGCCACCAGCACGGTGACGTCAGCGTGACGTCACGCCGCGGGGAGCCTCATCGCCCTTGTTTTCGCATCATCACCTCTGAGCTCAGCACATTTCGGCGACTGGGCGGCATCGGTTAATAAATAACAATAATTAGTAAAGGCCACAAGCATGTGGGGTAATGCAAATGGGAGGGGGGGGGCACCTTAGGGCTTGTCCCCCTCCCGTCTCCATCCGGCCCCCACACAGCCCCCCCCACCCCCGCGAAGCGATGCTGCAGGGGAAGGAAAAGGGATTAAAGAAGAAAAACAGCCCCAAAGCGGGGGAAGGGCCGTGAGTGTCCCCCGGCCCTGCCGCTTTGTCCTCGCGGCCCCGCGGGGCCGCCAGCACCGGGGGAGGGGGGTGGGCTTTAACCTCACCCGCACCGCCCCGCATGCCCCGAGAGGGGGGTATTTTTCTTTGAGGGGGTGTTTTGCGGGTGCGGACAGGGGCGTTTTTTGGAGGGGAAGGGGTGCTCTTACCTCGCCGCGGCCCCCGCGCTGCCCCCGCAGCCCCCGCCGGCCCCGCTCGGCGCCGGCCCTCAGGAGGAAGCCATCTTGTCTCCCTCTCCGCCGCGCTCCCTCACCGCCGCCCCGCCGCAGCCGGGGGGGGGAATGGGCGCCGCATCCCCGCTCCCCCCCTCTCCTCCTCCTCCTTCTCCTCCTCCTCCTCCTCTTCGCTCCTTCCTCCTCCTCTTTCTTCCTCCTCCTCCTCCTCCTCCTCTTTCCCCCCCACGCGCAGCCCCCCCCCCTCCCCACGCAGTGGCACCGCCCGCCCGCTACCTCCGCTGCGCAGGAGCAGGGCCGTGGGGGGGACCACGGAGGGGACACGGGGGTGGCAGGGAATGAGGGGGACACGGACGCGGCGGGGCCGCACGACCCCCCGCAACCCCCAAAAATGGGGTAACGGGACCCCCAAACCCAGATCGTTGTCCCCGGGAAACTGAGGAATGACGGGGGGGACACAGAGGAGGACACGGCGTGACACGGGAGGGACACGGACAAAGACGTGGGCACACGACCACCACCCCCAAAAAGTGGGGTAACAAACCCCCGTCATGTGTGTGATTGTCCCCGGGAAACTGAGGCATCACGAGGGGGACACGAGGGGGACACAAGGAGGGACATGGGGAAGGACACAGTGGGGAAAAGAGGGGGGTCACGGGGGGGACATGAGAGGGGATACCTGGGGGGACATGGGAGGGACACAAATTTTCCTGCCATTAAACCCCTGGCACCGTTGTTAGTTTAGGTACACTGATTTGGTGGGGTTCATTTGGGGTCACTGGTAATTTGGGGACATCAATAATTTAAGGGCATCGTTAATTTCAGGCCCTCATTAGTTTGGGGACATCACTAATTTGGGTCCCTCATCAATTTGGGGACATTGGAGCTTTGCAACATTTAAATTCCCCCTCCAAAGGATCTTCACTTCATCCATCTGCCCCCTTCTCCCTAAAATCCAGACCCCGGTGAAGGAAAGGGGGAGTGGGGAGTTTTCCCACGGGAAAAGCGGTGGGAATGTGCTGGCGAAAGGGTTAAGGCGGGACTGGATCCTTGAAACAATCCCAGTGGGATCAGCTCCGGCTTTTCCAACCCTTGTCTGGAGCTGGCAGGTCTCGCTGCGATGCACAGGAATATTTAGTAGGGTGGGAGAAGGAAAAAGGGGAGTGGGAAAGCAAATTCCCCTAAAAAGTACCCATCCAGGTGATGCTCCAGGAATGCTTGGAGCTTTCCAAGCCTATTCCTGGCCAAATTGCTGGCAAAACTGCTACAAATTGAAAATTCCCAAGGGTTTCCCAGGAGCATCCCGGTGCAAACTGTTTTTCCAAAGGGATTTGCTGGCAGAAGGAGCAATCCCAGAGCCTGTGTAGACGGATAAACCAGATCCCAAATCCAGGTGGAAAACACAAGCACAGACCCAACATCCCCATCCCTGAGACGTTCCCTGGAGCTCATCTCTTCCTAAAAAGGCCACACGTGAGCTGAGAGCTCTTTTGCAAAGCCGGAGCCCTCCGGGATCCGACCTTTGCTCCGAGCAACACGGCTCCCACGGGAATAAATAGGATAAACCGGTGCTGGGAACTGGTTTTCCCCCAGATTTCCAGCCTGGCACGACGGCTGCAAAGCCCCTTTTTCCCGGCCCAGCTCGGCTCTGCTGTGCAACAAGTCCCTGCCAAACCCACGGCAGGGATTTCATTCCTCCCACCCTCCTCCTCCTCCTCCTCCTCCAGCCGGACCATCCATGGGACTTGCTCCCGAGGAATTTTAGCTGTTCCCATCACAACCCAGAGCTGAAATACTCCCAGCAAAGACATGAACACTCCAGATTATCCAGGAACATCCTGGGTGACGTCCTGCAGGTGACATCAGGATGCGCTGGACAGAAACAACCAAACCCCAGCTGATCCTTCATCCCACCCATCACCCCTGTGCTTTTTTTGGAGATGCCAGACACGTTTTGGGGTGATTTCAGGCTGGTGGGGAGAAAAAAAATCCCACCTCAAGCCTCCAGGGAAACCCCTCGAGATAGACAAATTTAGTAACTTTTATTAGTAATGCTTTAAATGAGATTATCCCTAATCTCCGGCGTTCGGCTCCGAGACAGCCTGCCAAACTCAGGCTGAGGAGTTCATTTCCCAGCGCCGGGAATGCACCGGGGATGAGCTGCATCCCATCCCACCACCTTCCAAAAACGGAGTTTGGGGGGTCTGGTGTGACCATTCCTGCCAGGAATAGAGTTTTCCTTGGGGTTTATTTCAGGTTTGTCCCCCCCAAAAGCTCAGGGAGATGGGTCGGAGCATCCTCCCCTCCGGCAGTCCCGGTCTTTGCCTGGCAGTTTGGGCGGACACCGAGGCTTTGCCAGGTATTCCGTGGAATTAACGAGAGGGTTCCCAAGATGTTAATTAGTTATGCAAATGGGAAAGGCATCCAGAGCCGCCTGGGAGGGCAGGAGAGGGTCCAGCAATGCCACAGGACGGGGAGCAAAGCAAAACCTTGACCTCTGGTATCTTCCCTCCTCCTCCTCTCCCAAACCCTCTGGATGGGGATGTGCGGAAAACAGACCCCAAGGGAGGCTGCAGGAGCTCGGATGCAGCGATGGAGGGACAAGGGGAGATGCCAGTTTTCCCAGGCCCAGCTGAGCCAGAGGAACTGGTGGAACTGGTGCTGGGAAGGGGCTGGCAGCCCGGCCGGCTCCGTCTGCCAAACCACCCCAGGAAAGGCGCCGGGACGTGGGAATGGTGGCACGCCCCTCACTCGGCCAGCCTGGAGCGGGCAGGGACCCACTGGCACTTTGATTCCCAGGGGGAATCCCACCACTGCGGGCCCCGGCTCCGGCAACATCCTTATAAATCACCTTGTTTAGCACATTCTGCACGGAAAAGTGTCCTGGGCAAACCCTCGCCACCGGCCGCGTTCACCGGCGCTCTGCCGAGGGCAAAGTCCTTCCCCGGCCCTGCCATGTGCCAAGTGCCAGCCGAGCCACCTGTCTCCACGTCCCCACCGGCCCATCCCACCATCCCGAGGGAAAAACCCGTCGGACTCAACTCGGAGGCGCAAGGCTCAACCCCCGCAACACCCCCCGAAGAGCCGAGCGGCGGCAGCAAATTTTGGGGTGGCAAAGCGCCAAAAAAATCAACCCCCCCTCACGCAGATGTTCCTCCCTCCCACCTCTCCAGCTGGAGACCCCACAGCTGGAGCAGCCCCCCCCCCCTTCCTTCCTCCGTGTCTCCTGCGTGGGCACGACGGGCACGGAACTGAGAGATCCCGGTTCCAACCACCCCGGCCGGTAAAACCAGAAGTGCCGATGGAAGGCGTTGGAATTTTTGGCGGAGAAAATGCCAAGACTTGTTAGCTCGGTGATGCTCCCCCACCCCGGGCACGGCTCTGCCCTCCCCTCCCTGCCACCCCCTGCTTTTTGGAGGACCCCCCCGACGGCCCCTGGATGGGTTTCACGCAACAGTTTTACTCTTTTATATCAAGACATTCCGAGAAATTCAATGTAAAGGTGGGTTTTGTCCCGCACATCCCACGGGCGGTGTTTTGGGAACGCCCCAGGGACGATCTGAGATTTTTTTTTTTTTTTGGGGAGGAGGGAGGAGGTTAAAACATCAAAGCGGCTTTTAAGGCAGCAGAAAGTCCCATTTCTCAGGGAAATACCCTTAAAAAAATAAACCCATCAACCAACCAAGAAGGGGCTTTCCCTGCCCACCCCGACGAGCCCCCTCCAAGTCACGGTGACGTCGCAAAGAGGCCACGAGTCACCCCAAAAAGGTGAAGGTGTGGGGAGGAGGGGGATGGGCGTGGGGGGCTGGAGGAGGGGAGGGGGACACACTCACCTCACGGCGAAGCCTCTCCATCTAAATTGGGGGGGTGACCGTCAGATTTGGGGGTTCCCCCCGGCCGGGGGGGACGCGGCGGCCGGCCCGGGCTGGCAGAGCCGGGTGCCCGGCGAGGAGGGACATCCCGGCGTCACCGTGTCCCCTCCCTGGGGACCCCGGGCGGGTCTGTGGGGACAGAGCCGAGCGCAGTCACCCCGACTTTTAATCCCTACGGCGATTCCACCCCGGGGGCGGCCCCTGTGACTCCCCACCCCTCCTCGCCCCCAAACCCCCACCCCACACCGAGGTGCTGCCGCCTCCCACCCCTCCGCCGTCCCCCCACCTTAATCCCACCCCTTGATTTTTTCCAACCCCATTTTTTCCTATTTCTTTCTTTCTTTTTTTTTTTTTTCCCCTCAAAACCACGCCGGCTTCTCACAACTTCACCCCGCCGCCGCACAAACTTCAGCCGCGCACCGGCAACTTTCACCAACACCCCACCACCACCTCCCCGATGAAAAAAATAAAATAATTTAAAAATTATATAGAAAGAGATTTACCGGGAAAAAAATGGGTCCAGGCCCCCTAGGAACGGGAGGGGGCCGGAGGAGCTCCCCAGGGCAAAACGCTGGCACGGCAGGGTGGGGTGGCGGGGGTGGAACGGCAGGGCTGGGGGCGGCTCTGGAGGTGCCCCCGCACCCCGAGGGTGCCGCGGAGGAGCCGCACGTTGTGGCTGCTGCTCCTGCTCTGCTGCTTCCTTTGTTCTGCAGGCGCCGCTCGGGGGGACCCGCCGGGTGGCCGGGGGGCTCCGGGGGGCTCCGGGGCAGCGCCCGCGGCCACCCCCCCCGGCAGGGCTGCGGGGCTGGGGGGCACCCAGACCCTCTGGGGTTACGGGGGAGCGACCTGGTGGTGGTGGAGGGGCTGGGGGGTTGGGGAGGGGAGTTTTCAGGTGGGGGGCAGTGGGTTGTTGTTGTAGGGTCGGTGGCTGTGGGGGTGAACAGGGTTGTTCTTTTGGGGTTGCTGGATGTAGGGGTGCACTGGGTTGTTGTTGTAGGGTCAGTGAGTGGGGGGGAGCACTGGGTTGTTGTTGTAGGGTCACTGGATGTGGGGGTGCACTGGATTGTTTTAGGGCCACTGGATGTCGGGCTGCACAGGGTTATTTTCATAGGGTTGGCAGGTGGAGGTGCACTGAGTTGTTATTTTGGGGTTGCTGGATGTAGGGGTGCACTGGGTTGTTGTTGTAGGGTCGTAGCCATGTTGTCTATACAGGGTTGTTATTGTAGGGTTGTCAGCTGTGGGTCCTTGTCAGCATCCCCGCTCTGTTATTGTAGGGTCTGTGCAGGTCCTGCTCTGTGTTATTGTAGGGTTGCTGGAGGAAACCCTGGGGGTGGCAGCCTGGCTCCTGTGGCTCCCAACCTTCCCCTCAAATCCCCTCTTCCCACCCCAAACCCTACCCCAGACCGCCCCCAATTCCTGCCCCATATCCTACCCCACAAGACACAGACAAAGCTCAACACTGATTTGCTTTTTAATTTAAGGAAAAAAAATTACCTATAAAATAATTAAATACAAGGGTTGGGGAAACTTAAACATGAGCCATGATCATTTTCCATGGGAATTTAACCAGTGCATTAAACCCACCCTGTGGAGCATCCCCAGCTGGGGATCACGAAAGATGGGGAGGGGTCACAGTCGTGACCAGATATGGGGGGAAACACGGGGTTATGGGGTCACAGCTGGTCCCCCAAGTACAGGGGCAAACACAGGATCAGGGGTCTCAACTGGCCCCCAAGTGTGGGGGGAAACACGGGGGTCACAGCTGGTCCCACAAGCACAGGGGGAGCGCGGGGAGTCCACCCTGACACCCCAAAACTCATCCCACGGCTGCACCTCTGATTTATCTGCCCTAAAACCATCCCAGCAGCGCCTCAAATCCCCCCCTCCCCCAGAACAAACAGGCTGGGGGGGCAGTTGGGGACCACGATTTGTCCCTTTGTCCTTGGTGTCGGGATCTCCAGGCGGGTGATGCCCTTTCCCAGCTCTGGAGGGTACCTGTGGGGAGCTCAGAGAGCGTCGGGATGTGACGGTGAGGCTTCGGCTCCCAGGGACGCCACAAAGGCCTCCACCTGCAAGGAGAATCCAGCTGAGAGGGGGGCACTGGGATGGTGCAGGGAATGGCACCAGGATGGCTGAGATTTAAACCAACTCGGACCCAGGGGATGGGAACAATTTTTCCCCAGGGAAATCAGAAGCAGAGGCTCTGGGGCCAGCACGGCTCCAAGCGGTGCTCCCAGCGCTCCAGGATGGCACCGGGATGGCACCAGGATGGCACTGGCTGTGCCGCCTCACCTGTGCCATGAGCACGCCCTGCACGGTCATGTCGTGCTCGAAGTCCCTCTCCACGTCCAGCACCAGGACGGGTGCGCGCTGCACGGCCCCAAAGTGGATCCTGGGGAGGGGAGGGGACACAGGAGGGGTTAAACCCCCTCAGGTAACAACCCCCAAATCAGGGGGTCACCCCTGCTGGATGAGGGGCACGGATCGGGACTCACTCCGTGGTCTTGTCCACCAGCCAGTGCTCGTGCTGGGCGTGCAGCTGCTCCAGGTATCCCAGCTGGATCCCCCCCTCCTCGCTCCGCGCCCGCCGCCGCAGCCGCGCCAGGCATGTCTGTGCCCGCCCGGGAAACAGGGACGACGAGAGACAGGGAGGATAACAGGACAGAGGGACAGAGGGGAGACATGGGAGGTTAACAGGATCCAGGAAAACAGGAGGTTAACGGGAGACATGGGAGGTTAACAGGAGAGAGAAGGGATGTGGGCATCAGGTAAAGCAGCACCATGGGAGGGACCCCTGAAGATGCTCAGCCCTCCCTTCCCAAAATCCATTCCAGAACACCGACACTGCCATGGGAGGGACCCCAGAAAACACTCAGCCCTCCCTCCCCAAAATCCAGCCTAGAAAACTCCACGTTTAAACTCCCACTGACACTCCCACAGGAGGGACCCCAGAAGATGCTGCAGTCCTCCCTCCCCAAAACCTGCTCCAGAATCCACAGCAAAACTCCCACCAACATTCCCATGGGAACAGAAGCAAGCCCTGCTCCTCCAGGGTGGCAATTTATGGCTAAACCCCAACATTTTGGGCAATTCCAGGTGCCTGCTGGGATATCCAGGCAGATCCGGACGCCTCCCACATCCCTGTTCCCACGGACACCCACCTGTGGGGTTGCCCTCAGGTACAGGAAGCCATGGAGGGTGGCACGAGGGCCCAGGTGCTGCAGCAGGAAGCAGTGCCAGTCCTGGTAAATGGCCCATTCCAGAGGATTCAGGTGCCCCACCTCAAAGAGGTTCTTGGCAAAGACGTACCTAGAAGGGACAGGGAGAGGGCACCGTTGGCAGCGGGGTCTCCGAGTCACCCCCACGCCCAGGAGGCTCCACAGGCATCCTTCCACCTTCTATCCACCAACCAGGAACTGCAGGTGACTCAGTTAAGGTGAAAATCCCTAATTTGGGGCTGGAATGTGCAGTGCCCGACACAGTTCAGCCCCACCGGGCTCGGCACCACCCACAGAGCTTCACGCTGCCACCAAACACAGGTGAGGGTGGGGTAGACGAGACACCAGACACAGATGGAGGATGGAACCCCCCCAAAAAATTATCCAGAGGATAAAGAAACCCCCACATGATCCAAGAATCACATTGCTTTCATTAAGCATCACTCTGGTGTCACCAGGGATGGGGGCTCTGCCCACCCCAGGGTGGTCCCAGGCTCCCAACCCAGCTGTTGTGGGTGCTCCACATCCCATTCAACCCCTCCATCCTTCTCCTCTCCTGTTCCTTGCGTACCTGTCACTGCCTGTCACTCTCCCCTCCCATTCTTTGGGTACCTGTCGCTGTACACGGAGCGCTCGAAGACCCTCACGGGGCTGGGGGTCCCGGGGGGCTCCTCCGGCAGCTCCAGCATCGCCTTCAGCCGGCTCATGCAGGAGAAGGTCTGGAAGGTGTAGGACCAGCGGGCCGGCTCCTGGTACATCATCTGCAGCAGGTTGGTGGAGCCCGTGGATTCCTGCAGAGGGATGAGGGTTGGGTGGCCCCTGCCAAGGGGTGGGAGTGGCTCTGGACCACCCAGGCTGTGTCAGGGCAGGGGGGGCCAGGGTAAACCACCCATTAACCCGGCCTTTGATCAGGAACTGCGGTGGAGTCGCCACCAGTGAAACTGTTTCTCTGGGCCACCTCCAGTTCCCTCTCCAAGTTAAGTTTGTGTTGAACAGAAAGGGAAGGAAAACTTGGGAGTGGTCAGCATGTCTCCTCGGAGCTCCCCCCCTAAAAGTATCCCACTGCACGTTAAAGATTTGGCAATTTACCACCAGGGAGAAAGCTGGGCTAGCAACTAGAGCCAGGGCTTTCAAAACCGCTTTGTTTTTCAGCCAGGGCAGAGGTGACACCTGCTGATGAGCAGGATCTCGGCCTTGGCTCTGGCTCCGGGCAGAACTGCCCAGGAACTGAGGGCCCCTCTGGAAATGTCCCCCTGGACTTGCTACAGGACACTCCAACACATCCACACCAGCATGTCTCTGCTCTGGGCATGAGAGCTGGAGGCAGAGAATCAACACCATGGGGGGCCCCAGGCTCAGCCCACCTCCCAAATCCTCCTGGGGGCACCCACAGTGTGGGGCTGGGATTTGGACCCACAGCTCCTGGCCCAGCTCAGGCCGAGGATTTGGGGAATTGAGGGGCTTTGGGACACCAAAAGCCCAAAAATGGGGGCGGAGAGAGAGAAAACCACAGGGAGAGGCATCTCCAAAGCACAGAATTCCAGGGATCCGGGGGAGCTGAGGCCGGGAGGAGGCGATGCACCAACCCAGGGCCCTTCCAGCGGTGCCAAATTCCCACCCCAGCTCCGGGGCATCCCCAGGGCGGAGCTCCCACACCCAGGTCCCCGGGGTGCCGGGATGGAGCCGGGGTGGAGCTGGAGCCGCTGTTACCTGGGCCGGCACCTTCTGCCACTGCGCCACGGGCTCTGTCACCAGGTGCCACCGCGGGAAGGTGGCTCCCAGCAGCTTCAGGAAGGTCGATTTGCCCACGGCTGCGGGAGGGGGGAGGACAGCGGGGTGAGCCTGGGTGTCCAGCCCTTCCTGGCTCCTGGGAATGTGGGGGGGAGTTCGGGTGTTCCTCTGTCCCAGCTCCCGGTAAGGCAGGGTGAGCCTGGGTGTTCCCCCATCCCGGCTCCTGGGAATGTGGGCTGAGCCTGGCGGGGGGGTCCCCTCACTCCAAATCCCAGGAACACGGCGTGGTCCTGGGTGTCCCCACCATTCAGGCTCCTGGGAATGCGGGGTGAGCCTGGGAGTCCCCCAGCACCGTGGGGTGAGCCTGGGTGTCCCCCCACCGCGGCTCCCAGCACCACGGGCTGAGCTTGGGTGTCCCCCCATCCTGCTCCTGGGAATGCGGGGTGAGCCTGGGTGTCCCCCAGCCCAGCTCCCGGGAAAAAACGGGATGAGCCTGGGGTGTCCCGCAGCTCCGAACCCCAGGACCTCGGGGTGAGCCGGGGGATCCCCTGTCCCTGCTCGCAGCAAACACGGGGGGTGCCTGAGCGTCTCCCCGCTCCAAATCCCAGGAACACGGGTGTCCCCCGTCCCCGCTCCCAGCAAACACAGCGTTCCCCCGCCGTCTCCCCGCAACGCGCGCAGCACTTTCCCACCCCCTTCCCCCCAGCAATTACAACTAATTACAGCCATTAACGCGCACCCCGGGACGCTCCTCCATCACACCCCAAATCCTCCCCTCCCCGTACCGATGTTCCCCTCCAGGGCCAGGCGCAGCCCGGCCCCGCACCGCCCCATCCCCGCCGCCGCTTCCGCCTCTCCCGCGTCACATGCTAATGACATGCTAATGAAATGCTAATGAGCGGCGCGCGCGACGTCACCGCGCGGGAAGTGGGCGGGGTGGGGAGGGGAGGGAAAATGGGAGGGAGGGAGAGGAAACTGCCGGGGGGGAGGATGGGAGGGGAAAGGGGAAGGAAACAGCCGCGGAAATAGGGAGAGGGAGGAAGGGGGTGTGTGTGGTATGGTAATTTATGTAAATGAGACCACGCCCGCCACAGGTACGGGCAATGGGGGAGAGGGTGGGGCACAAAAACGGGGGTGGGCGTAGCGCTATGGGGTCGGGGGCACCAACATGGGGGCAAGAGTATCATCAGGGGGTTGGGGGCACCAGCAAGGGGCCAAGGGTACTGACACAGGGTTGGAGTCACCTGCGTGGGGTTGGGGACATTTACGTGGGGCTGGGGGTCACCAACGTGGGGTTAAGGACGTCAGAGTGGAGCTGGGGTCACCAACATGGGCTTGGGGTCACCAACACGGGGTCAAGGGCATCAAGGCACTGGGTTGGAGTCACCAGGAAGGGGTTGGACTCACGTGCATGGGATCAAGGGCATCCACAGGGCGTTGGGGTCACCTCCATGAGGTCAAAGGCCTCAACGTGGTGTTGGAGGCATCAGTACAAGGCTGGGGACACCCAACATGGCACTGGGGGCACCAACATGGGGTCGAGGGCACTGACATGGGGTGGGGGCATCGAGGCAGAGTCAAGGCCATCAGCATGACCTCAGGGGCACCAACATGAGCTTGGGGGTCCCCAGCCCTCCCCTTGTTTCCCTCAGCTCCCCGTGACGCCCCTGTCACCCCGCACCCCCCAAATCTCCCAGAGAAGGGTCAGACCCTGGAGAAAAGGCTTTTTAATGCGCAGTGGGTGGGGGGGAGGAGCAGCAGGGGCTGAGGAGGAGGAGGAGTGGAGCCCCCCAGCCTGGGCAGGGGGGGCCACCACAGGGCGGGGAGGGGGCTTAGAAGCATTTTCGGTGGACGATGGAGGGTCCGGCCTCGTCGTACTCGGGTTTGCTGATCCACATCTGCTGGAAGGTGGAGAGGGACGCCAGGATGGAGCCGCCAATCCACACCGAGTACTTGCGCTCCGGGGGGGCGATGATCTGTGGGGACAGGAGACGTCAGGGTGCATCCCCAAATCCAACCCCCAAACCAGCACTGGGGGTTCATGGGATTCATGGGATCACTGAGGTTGGAAAAGACCTCTGGGATCATCAAGGCCAGACCTGTGACCCAACCCCACCTTGTCACCCAGCCCATGGCACTGATGCCACATCCAGGCTCTGCTCAAACCCCTCCAGGGATGGGGACTCCACCCCCTCCCTGGGCAGCCCCTTCCAGTGGCTGATCACTCTCTCTGGCAAGAACTCCTTCCCCATGTCCAACCTGAACCTCCCCTGGGGCAGCTCAAGGCTGTGCCCTCTTGTCCTGCTGCTGGTTCCTGGGAGCAGAGCCCGACCCCCCCGGCTCCCCCTCCTGTCAGGGAGTTGCAGAGAGTGAGAAGGTCCCCCCTGAGCCTCCTCCTGTCCAGGCTGAGCCCCCCCAGCTCCCTCAGCTGCTCCTCCCAGCACTTGTGCTCCAGCCCCTTCCCCAGCCTCGTTGCCCTTCTCTGGACACGCTGCAGCCCCTCAACATCCTCCCCAAACCGAGGGCCCAGAGCTGGGCACGGCACTTGAGGGGTGGCCTCCCCAGTGCCCAGTCCAGGGGCACAATCCCTGCCCTGCTCCTGCTGCCACCCTGTTCCTGAGCCAGGCCGGGATCCATCGGCCTCTCGCCCCCCTGGGCACCCCTGGCTCACGTTCAGCTGCTGTCAGTCAGTCCCCCAGGTCCCTTTCTGTCCCCCCACTCTGTCCCCAGCCCGTGGGGCTGCCGGGGGTTGTTGTGGCCGAAGGGGCAGGACCTGACCCTTGGCCTGGTTGAACCTCATCCCATTGTGTTGGTGGCCACCACAATTTGCCCTCCCACCCCCCAAGACCTACTTTGATCTTCATGGTGCTGGGGGCCAGCGCCGTGATCTCCTTCTGCATGCGGTCGGCGATGCCGGGGTACATGGTGGTGCCTCCCGACAGCACGTTGTTGGCGTAGAGGTCCTTGCGGATGTCGATGTCACACTTCATGATGGAGTTGTAGGTGGTCTCGTGGATCCCGGCCGACTCCATGCCTGGGCGTGGGAGGGGGCTGTGTCAGCACCCCGACCCCCCACGCCCCCAAAAGAGCCACTCGTGGGTTTGTCCCCCCAGTTGGGGCACAAAGCACCTGGGGGAGCCCCAAAACTCCTGCCACAGGAGCTGTTTGGGGTGGTGGGGATGTGGAGTGACCACCAGGAGAACTGGGAGGTGGGCTGTCCCCCAGGAGAACCGGGGGGTGGGCTCACCGATGAAGGAGGGCTGGAACAGGGTCTCGGGGCAGCGGAAGCGCTCGTTGCCGATGGTGATGACCTGCCCGTCGGGGAGCTCGTAGCTCTTCTCCAGCGAGGAGGAGGAGGCGGCCGTGGCCATCTCGTTCTCGAAGTCCAGGGCCACGTAGCAGAGCTTCTCCTTGATGTCCCTCACGATTTCCCGCTCGGCTGCAGGAGGTGACGGCCAGGGGGGCTCAACCCGGTGCTGCGGCGGCACCGCAGGGTCCCCGTGACCCCATAACTCCCTGCCCTGACCCCATAACCCCCCACCCTGACCCCATAACCCCTACCCTGACCCCATAACGCCCTGCCCTGACCCCGTACCGGTGGTGACGAAGGAGTAGCCCCTCTCAGTGAGGATCTTCATGAGGTAGTCGGTGAGGTCTCGCCCGGCCAGGTCCAGGCGCATGATGGCGTGGGGCAGCGCGTAGCCCTCGTAGATGGGCACGTTGTGGGTGACGCCGTCCCCGGAGTCCAGCACGATGCCTGGGGAGGGAAGGGAGGTGAGGGAGGGGGCTCCAAGGTGGTTTGGTGCCTTGCCCATCGTGTATAAATCCCAGGGAAAGGCGTGTCCGACTCACCGGTCGTGCGGCCGGAGGCGTAGAGGGAGAGGACGGCCTGGATGGCGACGTACATGGCGGGGACGTTGAAGGTTTCAAACATGATCTGGAGGAGAGAGAGAGGAGTTAAGGGGGAGCAGAGAGGTCCCCAGCACATCCCACTCCGACCCACGGAGGCTGTGCCTTCCCTGGGTCAGGGCCCTGCGTGGGAAAACACAGGGATGGTTGCGTTGCGTGGAAGAACAGGTGGGTGGTTGGGTTGCATGGACACGGGGGGCAGTGCATGGAACAGGACAAGTGGATCGTGGAAAACGCATGGAAAACACATGGGTGGGTGTGTGGTGGGAACATGAGTCACTGCGTTAGAGTCACATGGGGCTGTGCATGGCGTGGACAACACGTGGGGCAGCGCCTTGGGTGGCCAATCCCACGGGGCCACGCTCTGGAGACACCCCTGGGGCTACACAAGCAAGTGAACTTCCCACCGGGATATCTGCCCTCATCCCATACCACACTGCCCCCCACCCCACCTGCTCCTCCACTCCCACCAAACCCCAAACCTCCCCAGCCCTTCCTGCGGATTCCGAGGGTCCATCCCCGTCCCCCGGGGGTCCCTGAGCCCCTCACCTGCGTCATCTTCTCCCGGTTGGCCTTGGGGTTGAGGGGGGCCTCGGTGAGCAGGGTCGGGTGCTCCTCGGGGGCCACGCGCAGCTCGTTGTAGAAGGAGTGGTGCCAGATCTACGGCGGGCAAGCGACAATTGGGGCCTCCCCCGAGCTGGGGCTGGCGCCCTCTCCCCATCCCAGGGCTGGGAGGGGCGGGTCTCACCTTCTCCATGTCATCCCAGTTGGTGATGATGCCGTGCTCGATGGGGTACTTGAGCGTGAGGATGCCCCTCTTGCTCTGCGCCTCGTCGCCCACGTAGCTGTCCTTCTGCCCCATGCCCACCATGACGCCCTAACGCCAGCAGGGGAGACGAGGCCTCGGTAAGCTCATTGCAGGGCTCCAAGCAGGGTGGGGGGTGCCCCTCGATCCCCCCACCCCGGGTACCCACCTGGTGGCGGGGCCGGCCCACGATGGAGGGGAAGACGGCGCGGGGGGCGTCGTCGCCGGCAAAGCCGGCCTTGCAGAGGCCGGAGCCGTTGTCGCAGACCAGGGCGGTGGTTTCCTCCTCGCACATGGTGGGGCCGGGAGCGCTTGGTGCTCAGGGGGACCTGGGGAAAAGCTGGGGCCGGGGGGGAAGGGGAGAAACAGTGTTAAGGGAGGATGGGAGACGGGGTTATCCCATCCGGCACCGCATCCGGCTTTTGGGTTTGGAAGGGTTGGAGTCCTCGGGAAGGAAGGGCAGCCCCTCAAAGTTCTCTGTGGGGTGTGCCGAGGGCTGGGCACCCAGTCTGACCCCGCTGTGGGGTTGCTGGGAGTGGGGTCGATGCTCATTGGCCATGTGCTGCTCCACGCTGGTGCTGCTTCTCCGTCCTTCTCCAGGCGGTGCCCAAAATCCGTGCCAAAGCCCCCCTCGGGGAGCTCCAAGCCCAGCTGGTGCCCCCCAAAAGAGGGCAGAGGGGTGGCAGGTGATGCCCCCTCATCTGGTTCTGTCTCAGCAGCCTCCTGCTGCATCTGCTCCAAAAATGGGAAACAACGCAGCCCTTCCTGGGGCCTTTCCCCACCCTGCACTAGGGGATGCGCCCCCAAATCCAGAGGGAAGCAGCAAAAAAACCTCGCAGGAGCCCAGGAGGCAAAAACCCCCAAATCCCAAGGGTTTCTGGAAGAGCATAACCCGCTTCAGGCCACAGCCCAGAAAGCAAAAAAAAAAAAAATCCCAAATCCCAGGGATTTCTGGAAGAGCAGAACCCGCCTTGGCCGCAGCCCAGCCCTGGTCACCTCCAGGAAGCCCCCGGGGGGTTGGCACCCCCTCTGTGCTGTGCAAACCGAGGTAGGGCCACCCCATGAAGGCTGGGGCTCCCCAAAAACTCCCCTCCCACCCCCGGGGTGTTATTCCTTCCCCTCTCCTCCCAGGAGCTGGGAAGCAGGGCAGGGCAGGGCAGTACTCACCGCAGAGGCGAGAGCTCCTTTCCTCTGGGACCGAGCCCCGCTGCGCCCTGGGTATAAATACCAGCGAGCCCCAGGAACCTCAGAGGCGGATCCTCTCTAAACAAAGACCCTAAATAGGCTCACTGATGGTGTGTTGGCCATATGGCCATATAAGGTGTTTTATTTCATTAAATTGACCTCGGGCTGGTGGTAGGACCCGGCAGTTTAATTATTGTAGGAAAAATGTATGTGGGGATGCTTTGGGAGGCGACGGCCCCGTTGTGAGTCTGTTCCTTTTATGCTCCGCTCCGATAAACAAGTGAGACACAAGTCCTTATAAGTGACAGGCTCGGAAAAGGGAGGTGGAAGTAACTCCAGTTCCCGGGGAGAGCGTGGAGAAACCCCACCCGGGGGGGAGGTGGGTGTGGGGGCTCCGCCGTGGGGACACCCCGGAGCTGGGGTGGGAATTTGGCGCCGCTGGAAGGGCCCTGGGTCGGTGCATCGCCTCCTCCCGGCCTCAGCTCCCCCGGATCCCTGGAATTCCGTGCCTTGGAGATGCCTCTCCCTGCGGTTTTCTCTCTCTCCGCCCCCATTTTTGGGCTTTTGGTGTCCCAAAGCCCCTCAATTCCCCAAATCCTCAGCCTGAGCTGGGCCAGGAGTTGTGAGTCTGAATCCCAGCCCTGCACTGTGGGTGCCCCAGGAGGATTTGGGAGGTGGGCTGAGCCTGGATCCCCCACGGGGGCTCTGTGGGTGCCGTGCCCCGGCCCCCCTGCCCGGACACAGCCCGGGGGGGCCGCAGCCACCCCCAGCCCTTGGCAGCAGGAGCGGAGCCGCCGGGCCCTGGCCCTGGCAGAGGCCAACCAGCAGCTCCCAAACTCCTGCTGCCTTTTTAAGGGCAACGGGCCCGCACTGGGAGCTCTTTGGAGCGCCCAGGGGAGGCAGGAGAGGCGCTCAGGAACCCCCAGGAGCTCAGGGGGGCACACGGGAAAATGAGGCTCGGGATGCTCCCTGTGCTCAGGGACATCCCAGCACCGGAGCAGGGGAAGGAGCTGCAGGTCCCACCACCACCACCACGGGATCCAAAGGCCCTCCCTGCAGGGAGAACTCTGGGCTGTCACCCCGTGGGGCAGAGCAGGGACTCGGTGTCCCCCCAGAATTCCCAGCCTGTTCACACCTCCAGTGTCCCCCAGGATGGCTGTGCCCTGGAGGGAAGGAGCAGGCTCTGGGCTGTCACTCCGTGGAACACGGAGTCCCCCCAGCACTCCAGACTCTTCACACCTCTAACATTCCCCAGGGATGGCTCTGTCCTGGAAGGAGGGAGCACACCCAGGGCTGTCACTCCATGGGACACGGCGTCTCCCCTGCATTCCCGGCCTGTTCACACCTCCAGTGTCCCGCGGAGATGGCTCTGTCCTGGTTATTCCCTTTCCCCGGGAAATCTCAGGCTGGATTTGTCCCCTTGGCCATGCACTTGTTGTGCCCCCCACCCAAACCCTCAGCCCCGGGGTCCTTGTGCTGCCTCACATCCCACCCCGGATCCCTTTGGGACCTTGGCAGACACGAGGTCACCCAGGAGAAAGGCTGCCAAAAACAACCCCAAAAAACAAAACCACCTTACAAAAAATTAACCCCAACCCCAGCACTGGGGGTGGGAAAAGGGGCTGGACGGAGGCAGAGGCCGGAGGTGGGTGGGATAAACCCAAAACCTGAGAGACACCCGGAGCGTCAGCTCCCGACCCCGGTCCCACCGCTCCTCCCTGCCCGGGTTCCTGGGGACACGCAGGTGGGCTCCAGGCTGCCCATCCCGGCGGGATCCCCCCCGTGCCCGGCGGGGCTGGAGCGGGGCCGGCGGCAGCGCAAGCCCCGAGCGGGGCCCGAGGCGCAGCCTAAAAAGGCAACGTTTGGCCCCCGCAGCCAATGGAGCCGCCGGCGGGCCCGGGATGCTCTCAGGAACGCCAGGCATCCCGCGGGATGGACGAGCAGGGGGAAAAGCCTCGGCTTTGCCGCTGCGTTTCAAAACTCCCGGCGCTCGGTCCAGCCCCCGGCACCTCCCTCAGGGGAACGGGCACGCCTGGAAACTCCCGGGATGCTGCCGGGGATGGGCAAACCGGGGAGAAGAGGCACGATCAGAGGGATCCGGGTCTGTTCCCACCCTGAGGAGGAGATGAACATCACTCCCTGCCTGCGGGAACGCCCCAGACGCTCAGTTCACGTCGTTACAGACACTAAACCCTTCCTACAAAGTGTTTGGGGTCAGCCCTTGACAAATCCAACCCCGTTTTGGGTGTTTTTACGGTGGAACAGTGACATCTGGCACGGCTGGGGAGCCAGGGTGGGTTGGTGGGGCCAGGATATCGACACCCATCCCGACACACAAACTGATGGCTCAGGGACTCCAAGGGAAAAAACGTGATGGAAAAGCCAGGAGCTCAGGGAGCAGGGCTGGGAGTGGGGTGGGAGCTGAGCCCTGGCTGAATAACTGGGCCCTTCCTGCTCTGAGGAAGGTGGAATATTCCCTGTGAAGGTTTCTCTGTCACTGGGATGACACAGAAGTGCTGATGTGCCACCAGCTCCACTCTCTGGTGGGTGCTCAAGGCAGCTCAGACCCGACACCTGGAGGGAAGTGGAATTGGGATAAATTCCTTGGGATATTCCCCACCAAACTGAAGGAATTGCTGCTTGGAAAGATGGGATTTCCCACCTCGTGTCCCTGCAGTGCTCTGGGGGAGCTGCTCCGTGCTACGGGATGAACAATCCCACACCAAACAACCCCCTCCCGAGCACGGTTCAAATTAATTAGGTCTGAAAACGAGTTCCCACAGATGTCCTGAAGGGCCACCCCCCCCCCACCTCCCTGTTCCCAAAGCCGGCTTTGGAAAAGCTGGGAGCAGCCCTTTGTCACGCAGGAGCTGCTGCAAACACACCCCAGCCCCCACAAAAACAAACAGATCCCCCCCTGCCAAACCCCCCCGCCCCAACCCACCGGGGGAGCTCAAAGAAAACAAAGTGGCACGAGAGACCCAGCCCGGATAATCTGATCCACGTGTGTTCCCCGGGACACTGAGGGGTGTTGGATGCACAGGGACACAGGGACATGGATATTTTGGTGCCAGGTGGGGAGGCAGCTCCAGCCTCGCCCGTCCCTGCACTGCCATGTGCCGACCAGCCCTCCGCAGGCTGCGGGGTGTGGGTCACGCTCAGCCCCCGGGCCCAGCTGCCTCCCACCTTGGAATTCTGCTGCTTCCCACCCAGTGAGGGCGGAGGCTCAGCCTGGAGCGCAGGGGAAGGGAATTCTCTGCTTGGCACCCGACTAAAGCACCTCGGAGCAGGATCCGGCGGCACCGCACGGCAGCGACGTCACCCGGAGCTTGGGTTTGGCAAGGACGGCCTTCCAGCTGCTCTGGGAAGCTCAGAGGCAATCAGGCTGTGGGATCCTGGAGGATGGAAGTGGCCAGAGCAACTGGAATTCCATCTGGGAGCAGTGATGGCAGCTGGGACACCCAGTGCTCCTCCACGGTAACAACCACGGGCCGAGAGGATCCCAGAGCCAGGGAAGGGAACGACATCACCAGACACCCCTAAACACTGCTGGGATGGGGGGAGATTCTGCAAAGCTGTGCCCTGCCCAGGCACCTTCATCCCTGAAATGGGGATCCCAAAGGAGCTGAGTCCCCTCTCTCCCCAGGCAAAGATCCGAGTACCGGGAAGCAGGAGCGGCTCAGCTCAGCGGGGCTGAGCTCGTGAGAGGGGAGAGGGGTTGGGAGGGTTTCATCCTAAACTACAGGAAAGGTTAATCTGGGCAAGTCCCAAAAGCACTTGAAGAGGTTTCCACGCCTCGTGGTTGCAGCAAATCACGGGGAGCCTCCCCAGGAGGCCGTTCCAGCCACGGGTTAAGAGTGTTAAACAACTGCTTTAGTGTCGGCTCCTGCCTCGGGATTCCCAGCTGGCTTTTCCCCACACCTTGGACCTCAGCAGGCTCCAGGCACCCTCCACGTGCTCCCAAGGAGGTCAGGGATGTGATTCATTCAGGGGTGGGAATCATCTGCTACGGGAGGGAGCAAACCAATCCCTAAGGCTGAGAGGAAGGCGGGAGGTTCCTGTGAGCGGATAAGGCAGGAGGCTTTATCGGAGATCCATCAGCACAACGTCCCTCTCCACCACTGACACGTGACTGCAGGTCTGGGAGAGACAAAGAGAGGGGGACAGGGGGTTACTCAGATGTTCCCAGAGCTCAGGTGACACGACCTGCAGCCGGAGTCCTTCCCAGAACAGCCCTTGGAGCCGTTCCTTGGATCACACAGCGGGACACAGACACAGATCCCTCTCCCAAACACACCCCTCTGTGCTGCCTTGCCCTGTTCCTGCAGGGAGGAGCTCCCCATCACTCCTCCAACCCCTGTAAAACGCTGGGAAGCTCCTTCACCTCCACCCTGGGAATCGCAGAGCAGCCCCTGCCAGGCTGAGCCTCCTCCCCTCCACAGGGATTTAACTCCAGAGAAGGGTCCAGCACACCAAATACCCACCCCACAGACCCAGTGGCTGAGGGGGGACTCACCGTGAAGAGAGGGGGGTCTTTGGGGTGAGGGTGGAAGCCTTTCTGGCGGCAGGACGAGATCTCCTCCAGGCCATGCTCTGTCAGCCGGAAAAACCCCGTCCTGGGCAAGGGAACACACACAGGAGCACAGGGAGCTGCTGTGGCTCCCCCTCTGCAGCCCCTGCAGGGACAGCCACGTCCTCTGGGCCTCACAGAGCACCTTTTGGGGCAGCTCATCTCAGGCAGGGGCAGAGATTGAGGTCCCCCTCTGTGTGGGACACCTCCTCCCGGGAAAGACCCCCTTTCTGGGACACTTCCTGCTTCCTGGGACACTCCTCCTCCTGGAACACCCCTCTTCCCAGCCCCAGGGCTGCAGATCACCCTCCTGTCTCAGGTGGGCAACAAGTGTCCAGACACAACCCCCTGATCCTGATCCTGATCCAGCCCAGGGGAGCTGTGGAGTCCCACGTGTGGGAAGGCTGTGGTCAAACAGCCCAGGCAGCAGAGGGAAAGGCCTTCCCCACCCCACATCCCGGTGTCCATCCCCACTCCTGGTGTCCATCCCCACTCCTGGGTGTCCATCCCCACTCCTGGTGTCCATCCCCACTCCTGGTGTCCATCCCCACTCCTGGTGTCCATCCCCACTCCTGGGTGTCCATCCCCACTCCTGGTGTCCATCCCCCACTCCTGGTGTCCATCCCCCACTCCTGGTGTCCATCCCCCACTCCTGGTGTCCATCCCCACTCCTGGTGTCCATCCCCACTCCTGGTGTCCATCCCCACTCCTGGTGTCCATCCCCACTCCTGGGTGTCCACACTCACTCCTGGGTGTCCATCCCCACTCCTGGGTGTCCATCCCCACTCCTGGGTGTCCATCCCCCACTCCTGGGTGTCCATCCCCACTCCTGGTGTCCACACTCACTCCTGGTGTCCACACTCACTCCTGGTGTCCATCCCCACTCCTGGTGTCCATCCCCACTCCTGGGTGTCCACACTCACTCCTAGGTGTCCATCCCCACTCCTGGGTGTCCACACTCACTCCTGGTGTCCACACTCACTCCTGGTGTCCATCCCCACTCCTGGTGTCCATCCCCACTCCTGGTGTCCATCCCCACTCCTGGGTGTCCACACTCACTCCTGGTGTCCATCCCCCACTCCTGGGTGTCCATCCCCACTCCTGGTGTCCATCCCCACTCCTGGGTGTCCATCCCCACTCCTGGTGTCCATCCCCACTCCTGGTGTCCATCCCCACTCCTGGGTGTCCACACTCACTCCTGGGTGTCCATCCCCACTCCTGGGTGTCCACACTCACTCCTGGGTGTCCATCCCCCACTCCTGGTGTCCATCCCCACTCCTGGTGTCCATCCCCACTCCTGGGTGTCACACTCCTCCTGGTGTCCATCCCCACTCCTGGTGTCCATCCCCACTCCTGGTGTCCATCCCCCACTCCTGGGTGTCCATCCCCACTCCTGGGTGTCCATCCCCACTCCTGGTGTCCATCCCCACTCCTGGTGTCCACACTCACTCCTGGGTGTCCACACTCACTCCTGGTGTCCATCCCCACTCCTGGGTGTCCACACTCACTCCTGGTGTCCATCCCCACTCCTGGGTGTCCACACTCACTCCTGGTGTCCATCCCCACTCCTGGGTGTCCATCCCCACTCCTGGGTGTCCATCCCCACTCCTGGGTGTCCATACTCACTCCTGGTACTTGGGAGAGCAGACGATGGCGATGGACTCCGGCAGCATCATCTGGTAGGAGCAGTGGGTGTGCAGGTCCACACTGGACAGGAAGGCTGTCTGGGTGGGATGGGTCTGGAACAGGCAGCACGTGCACAGGAGTCACGGCAGGATTGGGAAAATGGTTCCAAGGGATTGTGTCTGCCAAGGGAAGGCTGTACCAGAGGAGAAACAGCCCCTGGGATGGCACAGGGGACGCACTGGGAGGGGTTGTGCAGAATCCCAGAATGGTTTGGGTTGGGAGTGACCCTGAAGGTCATTCCATTCTACCCAGGGACACCTTCCACCAGCCCAGGTTGCTCCAAGCCCCATCCAACCTGGCCTTGGACACTTCCAGGGATCCAGGGGAAGCCTCAGCTTCTCTGGGAATTCCATCCCAGCCTCTCTCCATCCTCACAGGAGAGAATTCCTTCCCAATATCCCATCCACCCCTGCCCTGTGGCAGTGGGAAGCCATTCCCCCTTGTCCCATCACATCATTCCACGCTCTTGTCAAAATTTCCTCTCCAGCTCTCTTGTAGCTCCCCCTTTTTTTGGACTGCCCTAAAACACCAGCTCCTCTTCTCCATTTGAAGTACCAAAGGAGCTCTCCATTCCTGCCACATCTCATCAAAAAGTCCCACTTTTAGGCCCAATTCCTTGCAGGGGAATTCACACCTTTCTCAAGCACAGCAGGACCAGCACACCCCATCCTGCCCTGGCACTTCAGGATATCCCATTCCAGAGGGCTGGATGATCCCTGGCAGCCACCACCTCGCCCAGCTCCTGCCCACTTTAAGCTGGGTTTCCCACCTAAACCCCGGCTGGCAGCTCCAGGTTTTTGTGTTGCCAAGGCCAGCAGAAGGGGCACAGGAATTCCAGAGGGTCCCTGGGTGTGGCAGGGCTGGCAGGGCAGAGCTCCCCCCTCAGGGATCAGCCACATTCCCCTGCCCCAGGCTGGGAGGCAGCAGCTGCTTTCGAGAGATTACTCAGCAGCTCCAAACGTTTTCCTTGGCACAGATCCGACTGCCGAGGGCTCCGTGGGGACAGCAGGGAACTGCTGCAGCCAGGGAGGAATCTGCAGCTGGCACAGCTGCCTCAAACAGCAGCACCACTCCAGGGACACAGCATGGCAGAGGTGTCCCTGCAGCAGGAGGGCTGGGGATGCCCCGGCGGGGCCTCTGGAGTTGGATTTTAGCTGGAGGAAACTTGAGTGGCGTGTCCAGGATCCCACTTGCACAGATCCAGACTGGTTTGGGCTGGAAGGGATCTTAAAGATCACACAGTTCCATCCCCTTCCACTAGATCAGGGTGCTCCAACCTGGCCTTGGACAATCCTAGGGATGGGGCAGCCACAGCTTTTCTGGGCAACCTGTGCCAGGGCCTCCCCACCCTCCCAGGGAAGAATCCCTTCCCAATATCCCATCTACCCCTGCCCTCTGGCAGTGGGAAGCCATTCCCTGTGTCCTGTCCCTCCATCCCTTGTCCCAAGTCCCTCTCCAGCTCTTGGAGCCCCTTCAGGCCCTGGAAAGGGCTCTAAGGCCATCTAACCCTGCCCTCTCTCCTTTCCAAAGGGCCTGATGCTTTGGGAAGAGACTCAAATGTGAAAACAGGCCAGGATTTCTCCAGCAGAGAAGTGAATGAGACTGTACCAGAGGGAGAAACCCCACTAGGGAGAGAAATCAAACCAGAGGGAGAAATCCAGCTGGGGTGGGGGAGAAACTCAACCCGAGGGAGAAACCAAACCAGAGGTGAGAAACCCACCCAGGGGCTGCTGCCCAGCCCACACTCCACATCTCCTCCCATAACTCCTGCTCCCCCAGCCCTTTCCCTGCAGGCTGCAGGCAGGGGCAGGAGGCACTCACGTGGATCCAGCCCAGGGTGACGAGGCCATGCTGGTCCTGGATCAGGAACAGCTCCTCCTCGCTCTCCGTGTTGCAGTAGTCGGGGCCCCCGTGCTGCTTGGGCACGATCACGTGGGTGATGGTGAACTCGTTCCTCATCTGCAGGGCAGGGGCAGCACAGGGGGATCAGAGGGAGCACAGGCACCCCCAGACAGCAGGAAACAAGGAGCAGACGGAATTCCCTAAGATTTGGGAACTTCTCCCCAACAAGCTCGTGCACCACTCCAGTCACTGACAAAGGAGCTGCGGGGTTTTCTCCCTATTTCATTTTCCCTGCTGTGCAGAGCACCCAACAACAGCTCAGAGGACACCCACTGAAGCAAACTCAAGATGATGCCTCATCCCTAAACAATCCCCAGTGTCTGGAAGCAGCTGGATGGCAGGAAGTTGCTACATCAAACAGCTCCATTTCAAAGCAAACCCCTGCGAGTGACTCAGGGCTGGAGCTGCCAACAAAACCCGCACACGCAAAGTCCTGGGGGAGAACAGTGTCCTGTTGAAATCACCAGCTGGGACACCCCAGTCCTGCTGGCACCCAAAGGACAAGTCCCTGGAGCTCCTGTCCCCAGGACTGCCCCCAGTGCTTGTGGCAGGCACACAGAGTCAGCAGCAGCAGAGAGGAAGCGGAGCGGGCGCTCTGGTTGGCACTGAGTGCCAGGGTGAGGGAAATCCTGACCTAAAAACCTGGAAAGGGAGAGGCCAGATCCTCCCTAACGCTCCCAGGGAAGCCTGAAGCTGCACTAGAGAATTCCAGGACAAAGATCAGGCTCCTGCAGCCGTCTCCAAAGCGCTGGTGCTGTGACAAACGACCCCCTGTGCCACTCCCAAAGTCTCCTGATGGATTTGTCCCCCCTTACCAGCTTCCCACAGAGGATCCCACAGGTCTCCACACCCCGCACCGTGTTGGCATCAGCCAGCTGGAGGAATTTGTGGCACAGCTCCCTGGGGACAATGACCTGGCGAAGGACATCCACTGCTGCACCTGCGGGGAACAGGAGAGCTCAGAGACACCGGCCAGGGGTGGGGAAAGGGGGGGTGGAAATGGTCCCTCAGGGCAGCCCCAAAAAGGGATGAGGCTGCAAAAAATCCACCTGGAAGGGTTGACTGCTCTGGCTCTGCCCCTGCAGTGGCACCAAGAGATAAACGTGTCGCTGGGACACGGATAAAGGACAGGCAGCCCCTCCTTCAGAACAGAGGGGAAGAATCCTTCAGCAGGGTGTCAGAAAGGAATCCTTTGTTTGTTAGTAAAAATGAAAGCACACACACTCCCAGGAGGTCATTTAAGGTAGGATGTGTCAGTGGGCAAGAACCAGTCACTGGACGTGTCTGGATGAGTATTTTGGAGCCGTGTTTGGCAGGGTTTGGTCAGGAGGAGGATTCAATCATCCCAGCCAGGAATTCAACCCAAATGTCCAAGAAGTGCTTGGATCAAGGAAAAGCAGATAGGCTGCAGAGTGTGGAACAGCAGGAAGACTGGGCTGGAAAAGCATGGAGGGTGCATTCCCAAGAGGAGACAGTTCTGACAGTTCCCCCAGGCCCTCCAAACCTTGACTGAACAACAGGGACAACATCCAGTGACTTGGAAGAGCAACCCCCCAGAAGGGATGGAGCCACGAGCAGGTAATTCCAAGAGCCTCCCAGACAAACTGGCCACGTTTGGCTCAGCCCCAGCAAGGGACAGGGATGCTCCCAGAGGTACTAACTGGTTTCTGTGCTCCCCAGAGCACTGGGCTTCAAAGATCTGTCCACAACGGGAGGTCTGGGTGGGACAGTCCCCGCTGAGGGACTTGCTGGGTGAGCTGAAGACACTGGAACCTTTGGGGTTAAATCAGTGGGTGGCTTTTCCACTCCAGGGATGAGGGGTCCATCCAGAGACTCCGGCTCTGGCTTCCCAAACTCCTGCACTATCCTCAGGCGTTCCTTCTCCAGCTCCTGCCGCCGGATCATCTCCTCGAAGGCGTGGAACTGCTCCTGCTCCGCCTGCTGCTGCTTCATCAGGGCCACACGGCTCTTCTCCTGCTCCAGCTGCTGCTGCAAAGCCAAAGGGGGTGCAAATTACTCTTCCTCCTCCTTCCCTAAGGAGAAATATCCCGAGGGATCTGATCAGAGATGGGAACACGGGGGCCTCTGTGCCGCAGACCCCCAGCAGTCCCGGGCTGCTTCAGAGGGGTCTGCAAAGAGCATTCCCTGCAGGAAGCTTCAGCTTGCAGAGATCCACACTTCCATCAGCAGAGACCAGGGCAGTAAAACCTCTGCCTTACCCCTCCCTCTTCCACAGAAACACAACTCCAGAGGGTTGTTTTCCCTCTATCCCGTCCCCCAAATCCCACTCGTCCGCAGCAAAACCCACCCCGGAGGTTTCTGCTCTGCCCACACAAGCCCCCATCCAACAAAACCTGGATTTCGTGCTGGGACAAAAGAGAATTAACCAACCAAACAGCCCCAGCTCTTCCAGCTGCACAAGGAAGAGAGACTCAGATCCACCTGCAGCGGCAGCCCTGTGCTGCAGGGGGGGATCCCCACACACACCGGCCATTCCCCAGCACCCAGGGAGCCCTGGAGAGCCCTCTCCCAAACCCTTGGTGGCTGAGGGTCTCCTGGGGGAGACCCTGGAGCAGACAGGCCTCCAGTCTGCTCTCACTCACCTCCTGCTCCTTGTACTTAGCATAGTCCTGGGCGTACCTCTTTAGCAGCTCCTCCTTGAGCTCTTCCGCTCTGGGAAAGGCTACTTCCTTCAGCTTCTGGGGGAGGAACACAGGGAGAAATCAGAGTGGCAACAAAACCGGCCCTGAGCAGCTGCAGGGAGCCCAAAACCACCCCCAAAATCACAAACCATAACTCAGAGAATCATGGAATTGTTTAGGAGGAAAATACCTCCAAGGTCATCAAGTCCAACCTTTCCCCCTGCACTGCCATGTCCATCACTAATCCATGTCCCCAGGGGCCACATCCAAGTGCTTTACACACTTCCAGGGATGCTGATTCAGCTGCTGCCTTGGGTAGGATGTGCCAGGGCTGGACAATATTTTTGGGGAAGGAATTTTCCCAATATCCAACCTAAATATTCTGTGGCACAGCCAGAGGCCATTCCCTCTCCTCCTGTCCCTGTTCCCTGGGAGTAGAGCCCAACATACCCCCATTTCCCCCTCCTGTCAGGGATTGCAGAGCCAGAAGGTCCCCCCTGAGCCTCCTTTTCTCCAGGCTGAGCCCCCCCAGCTCCCTCAGCTGCTCCTGCTGCTCCAGCCCCTTCCCTGGCCACGCTCCAGCCCCTCCATGTCCGTCTTGGAGAGGAGCCCAGAACTGAACTCCCAGGGGTCAGGACTGCCCGGCCATGCCACAGCTTCCCAGTGTTTGTGTGGATCCCTCATCCCAGAGCCATGAACACCCCAGGTCGGTGATTGCCAGGACGTTTCCCTTCAGGACCTGGCGATGTCCCCACTCACTCTGACCGTCTCCCTCTTCTCGGGAATGACGGCGGTTTTGTAGTCGCGGTGCTGCGGCAGCTTCTCGATGAAGAGCCTGGAAAAAGGGGGCACAAACTGCACTTTGGGATCGTGGCAGGAAGGGACAGACACAAAGAGAGTCGGTGGCACTTTGGGGGTGCAGATCCCTGGGTCCTGGGCTGCCCATCAGGACAGTGTTCCTGCAGGAAAACCTCCACCAGCCCTCGGAGCACACAGACCTCGTTCCGTCCCACGGGAGCACCTCACACGGGCTGTGATTCCACCTGGGCTCTGCAGATGACCCTCAGGGACAAACACCCTCGTTTTGAACAGAATCATTAACAAGCTGGCCTGAAGCACCAAGGGCACAGCAGTGATGCAGGAGGCGCTCGGGCACCTGCCAGAGCATCCCAAGATTTCAGTCCCTCGGCTGGCTCAGGGCTCACTGTCCTTCTGTCCTGGCATTCCAGCCTGGGGAGCAGTTCCTGTGCTGGCTTTGGGGAGGGAAATCACAATATCAGCCCACTCCCAGCATGGGAGCAGGGAACACTGTGGCTCCTCTACAGATGGGATAACTGTTTATGCCCTCATAGAATCCCACACTGGGTTGGGTTGGGAGGGACCTCAAAGCCCATGCAGTTCCACCCCCTGCCGTGGGCAGGGACACCTTCCACTGTCCCAGGTTGCTCCAACCTGGCCTTGGACACTTCCAGGGATGGGGCAGCCACAGCTTCTCTGGGAATTCCATCCCAGCCTCTCCCCACCCTCATAGGGAGGAATTCCTTTGCAATATCCAGCCCAAATCTTTCCTGTTCCCCCTTATCCTATGACTGTCTGCCCATGTGAAAAATCCCTCTCCCTCTTTTTCACAAGCCTCCTTTAAGTCCTGGAGGGCCACAATGAGGTCCTTCCATGGAGCTCTGCAGGAAATGAAGGTGAAGATGCAGAGGGAGTTGTGCAGGCACTAAAGCCAGGGGGGAAAGCCCACAAACACAGGGCAGCTCCCTCTGGCTCAGGTGTGGGACACTCTGAGTTACCCTGTGGCCAAGTCCCCAGGGGTGACAGGGGGCTCAGGCTGAGCTCAGGCCGGGCTTAGCTGGGCCCCTGCCTCCTGCAAGTGGAGCTGTGCTGGCTCTGGGCATCCACAAAGCTCTGGGATTAACCCCAAATCCCCCTCCTCCCTGGCTCTTTGCCACACAGCTCCAGCACCCAAAGGATACTCCAGCTCCAGAGAGCGGCCCCGTTCCCAGGCACAAGGAGTAAAGGAATGAGAGGACTGGACTGTGCCCCAGGGAGCAGCACAACCCAAGCAGAGCCAAGAGGGAAAATCTCAGCAGGGACAGAGACCCTTCACTCTGAGAAACCCCTGTGTGTGTGTGCAGCAAACAACCCCAGCTGCTCCAAACCCTCCGTCCTCGGGGAGAAGGAAAGGACTTTTTGCCACCCTGAAGGCTCCTGGTTGCCCAGGGAGAGGGTGAGGACGGCAGGATCAGCAGCCATGGAGCCCCAGGGACCCCCTGGATCCAGCCCAAAGCCCCAGCAAGGTCCCTGCTCCCAGCTGGGGGTGTGAATTAGGTCACTGTGCCGAGGAGACACAACAAGGCCCCGAGCGAGCACTGCCAGCAGCTTGTGGATTAAAATGGAAGGGATTAATTAGGGAGGATTAAGAGCAGATGCTGGGCCTGGGGAGGATGGAAAAACCAGCGGGGACAGCTGGGTTTCCACAAGTCAGGAAGTGGGGGGAAAAAAGCAGGCGGGAGGAGGAGAGGAGGGGAAAATTTGGGGGCGGGAACAGCCCACATCTCCTATCAACAGCCCCACTGAGGTCTGGCAGGACCAGAACCTGCAGCTCCCACCTGCAGGAGCTTTGGGCTTGTTCAAACCCCTGCTGCTCCCCAGCCCAGTGCAGCAGTAGCTGTTTGGCACCCAGCAGCCCCAGCCCAGGCTATTTTTAAGCCCAGCTCTGGAGCACAGGCCAAGCTGGCGGCTCCCAAATCCCTGTGACACCCTCCCTTGAGCTGATCCCAGCAGCACCAAACCAGGGAGCCCAAGCACCTCACAAAAGTTGTGGCTTGTTGCTTTTTCCTTTCATGTTTGGCTCTGCCAAAAATCAACCCGAGTGTTCCTGGCGGGGATCCAAGGAAAACAACCCCTCAGATCAGCGGAAAAGGAGCTGCTCGGGATGGCAGGCAAGGAAAGGCTTATCAGGTGATGAGATATGGGTTAAAATCCAGCCTGGTTATTCCTAGAGATAGCCATGGAATCATGGAATGGGTTGGGTTGGAAGGGACCTTAAAACTCATCCAGTTCCCACCCCCTGCCATGGGCAGGGACACCTTTCATAGACCAGGTTGCTCCAGCCTGGCCTTGGACACTTCCAGGGATCCAGGGGCTCCTCTGGGAATTCCAGCCCAGCCCCTCAACACCCTCACAGCCAACAATTCCTTCCCCATATCCCATCTAGCCCTGCCCTCTGGCAGTGGGAAGCCATTCCCTGTGTCCTGTGCCTCCATCCCTTGTCCCAAATCCCTCTCCAGCTCTCCCGGAGCCCCTTTAGGCCCTGCAAGGGGCTCTCAGGTCTCCCTGGATCCTTCCCTTCTCCAGGATAACACCCCAGCTCTCCCAGCCTGGTGCCATTCCTGGGAAAGGGAGAGCAGAGCAAGCCCACGAGAGGCTCCATTTCCCAGTGGATCAGGACATGCACAGGTTTCCCACCCTGGGCTGAAAATTCCAGGGAAAACTGCTGGAAAGAGCCACCCCAGCACCTCTCAGAGCCACAGGGAATCAGCCAAGGTGCTTTCAGTTTGTTTAGTTAAAAAGTTCCTCCTCCAGCTCCCAGCTGCGTAACCAGCCTGGAAACCTTCCCGAGGGTGTTTTACACTTCCCAGCTCCCTGTGCAGCCTCCCAGGGCCCTGCTCCCATGCCCATAAAAGCTCAGGAAGTGCAAGGCGGGAAGAAAAGCCTAATCAGGGAAAAATGTGTTGGATTTTCAAGGGGCAGGAACCTGCACAAGGGGCAGGGGAGGGGGGGAAATGCCCACGGAGGTGCCACCCGTGTTCTGGGTAAAGCAGGTGGTGTGGGCACAGCACAGACCTCACCAGGGGCACTGTGGGGAGGTGGGAAGGGCAGGATTTTTCCCCAAAAAAACTACAGGAAGAGGCCACTGTGACAGTGGGGGATTTTCTGAGGATGACAGTTTTCAGCCCTTCAAACACCAACAGGGCATTTGAGGGAGGGAATTATAATCCTTCTGAAATGTAAAAAACAGCTCTGAAATGTAAAAAGAAATCTCCAGCTGGTCCCTGCCCCTGAAGAAGGGACTCACTCAGGCTGTAGTAACTGAGAGTAGAACAGGCTTTGCAGGTGGTTTATTGGAGAAACCACCACCCAACCTCAATCCTTCCCAGGATACGGGATACTGATATCCCTGGGGATGGATCCCTGCCAATCCATATGATGTCACAACCCAGCCAGTGAAAAAACAAGGCCAATTTAGCCCCTCTGTGGTGATAAAACACCCTGAAGCTTTGACTTACAGGTGGACAGAGTGAACCACAACAAGTTCCACCTCGACAGGAGGAAGAACTTCCTTCCATGGAGGTGGCAGAGCCTGGAACAACTGCCCAGGGAGGGTGTGGAGTCTCCCTCTCTGGAGATATCTCAAACCCCTCTGGACATGTCCCTGTGTCACCTGCTCCAGGTGGGTTGGGGTTTGCACTGGGTGATCTCCAGAGGTCCCTTCCACCCCTAACAATTCTGGGATTCTGGGTTCTCTCAGCTGAGTTTGTGGGTTTTTACTTCACACTTCTATGACCCTGCCTGGCCAGTCCACCCCAAACCCCAGAGTTCCCTTCCCCCCCTAACAACTGTGGGATTCTGGGAACTTTTCCAGGTCAGCTGCATCTGTGGGTTTGTGTCTCACACCTTCAGACACACATCTCACCTCACATCTGACCCCCCAAAAGAGCCCCACCCACCCTGCCTACCCATCCCAAAACGCCTCCCTGCTCAGCCCAGAGCTCAGCCCAGAGCCCCAAAACCCAGCCCAGAGCCCCAAATCCAACCCAGAGCCCAACCCAGAGCACAGAGCCCAACCCAGAGCACAGAGCCCAACCCAGAGCCCAATCCAGCCCAGAGCCCAAAACCCAGCCCAGAGCCCCAAATCCAGCCCAGAGCCCCAAAACCCAGCCCAGAGCCCAACCCAGGGCCCAAAATCCCAGAGCCCAACCCAGGGCCCAAAATCCAGCCCAACCCAGAGCTCAGCCCAGAGCCCAATCCAGCCCAGAGCCCAGCCCAGAGCCCAAAACCCAGCTCAGAGCCCCAAACCCAGCCCAGAGCCCAGCCCAGCCCAGCCCAGAGCCCAACCCAGGGCCCAAAACCCAGCCCAGAGCCCCAAAACCCAGCCCAGATCCCAGAGCCCAGCCCAAAGCCCAAAATCCAGCCCAGAGCCCAAAACCCAGCCCAGAGCCCAAAACCCAGCCCAGCCTCAGCCCAAGCCCAGCCAGCCCAGAGCCCAACCCAGGGCCCCAAGAAACCCAAGCCCAGAGCCCCAAAGCCCATCCCAGAGCCCCAAAACCCATCCCAGAGCCCCAAAACCCAGCCCAGAGCCCCAAACCCAGCCCAGAGTCCAAAACCCATCCCAGAGCCCCCAAACCCATCCCATCCCATCCCAGCCACTCTTACGTGATGTACTTGTTGTAGAGGATGAAGGCGTGCTCGGCGTTGCCCTCCTCCGCGTACACCGCCGCCATGCGCAGCATCTCCACCCCCGAGCGGTAGTAGCGGCGCGGGGGGATGTCCTCGCTCACCTCCACGCTGCTTCCCGCCTGGATCAGCCTCCTCACGCGCTCCTCCGGCGGGAGCCCCGGCATGGTCACACACATGGAGCGCAGCCCTGCGGGGCGGGAGGGACCGGCATGGACCCGCATGGACCGGCAGGGACCGGGAGGGACCGGCAGGGACCGGGAGGGACCGGCAGGGACGGGGAGGGACCGGGAGGGACCGGGCACTGGCACCGGGGAGGGACGCGCGGGATCCACCGGACAGGACACACCCGCCCCCTGCCACGGCACAGGCACCCCGACCACCCCACGGACATCCCAACACTCCCAAAGACACCCCAACCATCCCACAGACACCCCAATAATCCCAGACACCTCGACTATTCCAGACACCCCGACTACCCCACAGACACAGCAACAATCCCACCCTGTCCCTTAGAGCATTGTCCAAATGTTCCTGGAGCTCTGGTTCAAACCCTGGGGATCCTGTTCTAGTCCCTGTCCCAGCCCCTATCCCAGTCCCTGTTCCAGTCCCTATTCCAATCCCTATTCCAGTCCCTATTCCAGTCCCTATCCCACTCCCTATCCCAGTCCTTATTCCAATCCCTATCCCAGTCCCTGTTCCACTCCCTACTCCACTCCCTATTCCAATCCCTGTCCCAGTCCCTATCCCAGCCCCTGTCCCAGTCCCTGTCCCCATCCTGAGCTGCCTCATCCAGGTTCCTCAGGATTGTCTCTCCCTGACCCAAACCACCCCCCCTCAGCAGGAAAACATTCAATCCACGAGTCAAGCCGGGTCCTGAGGGAGAAATCTGGGAAGAGCCCAGCTCTGTTTGGACACAGCACTGGGATATTCTCCTTTATGGGCTCAGAGCAGCTGCAAATCCAGCCCCTGGCATTAATTTATGTAATTTTATACACACAAAAATATAATAAATGAAAGTATGTTATATGGAATGACACAAAATTAATATAATACATAAAAATAGATAATATATTAGAATATAATAAATATTACATTAATAAAATCAATGACAAAATATATAATAATATATAAAATATATCATATTAATGTAATTAATATAATATATAGCAGTATTTTAATATACGTGAATATAAAATTAAGAGCATGTATTAGATATAAAATTACACAATATATATTGTAATATATTAATATATTAATGCATGTATAAAATACAATATATTAATGTATTAACATATTAATATACTAACATATTAATATATCAACATATTAATACATTAATAATAATTAGTGATCTAGTATATTGTAATATACGAATGTATATTATATTAATAAAAGTAATATAAGCCATAATATAACATAGAATTTATAATGCATTACATATTATTAATAATATAATAACTATTATATATATTTTATATATATGTAACTATTATAACTATATATATAACTATATATATATATAAACTATATATATATATATAAAGAAATATATATATATGTGTGTGAACAAATAGAAACCAATATAATCCTGTCAGTCCCTGGGCATGAATTCCAAGCTCTGATGGGTTTGGTGCCTCCAAATCCCACCCAAGGCAGCTCTTCCCGCTCGTTTCCCCGCAGGACAAACCCGGTGATGGTGCCCAGTTTGGGGCCAAGGAGTTTCCCAGGAGTTTTTCCAGCCCCACAGGAGTTTCCAGCCCCGCAGGCTTTTCCTTATGGGATGTGGACGGTGCCAAAGGACCCTCCCGGACCCCTCCTCATCCCAAACTCTCAATCCCTCTCTCCCGGCGCTGTGGGAGTGGCCCCTTTCCCTCTGGGGGTTCAGCTTCCCAAGGGGAAGATCCCGCAGCCAGAGCCTTCCCGAGCACCTCCCCCAGACAGAACCCCCACCCCGACCTGCCCTCCATGCCAGCCCCCACACAACCGGCGGCCTCTCCTGCCCCTCGTTCCTCTCCCCCATCCCGGGGTCCCTCCCCATCCCAGGCCCCACTCCCGGACCTGCCGCCACCTTCCCCTCGCCACTTCCGGGTTCTTCCCCGCCCGCCGCCGCCCCGCCCCTCCAGCCTCGCTCCCGCCGGCCAATCCGGAGCCGCCGCCACATCCGGGCAACGCCGCCTCCCCCCCCCCCGCGCTTCCGCCCTCACTGCCCTCAGCGCGACGTCAGCGTGGTGACGTCACACTTAAAGGGGCAGCGCAGCGCCCTCGACTCCGGCCCAGCCCAAAACTGGCCCTTCTGACCCCAAAGGGGCCTTTCTGACCCCAAAATTGACCCTTCTGACCCCAAAACCGGCCCTTCTGACCCCAAAACTGGCCCTTTTGACCCCAAAATTGGCCATTCCCACCCCAAAACCGGCCCTTCTGATCCCAAAAACCAGCCTTTCTTGCCCCAAAACTGGCACTTCTGACCCCAAAACCGGTCCTTGTTGCCCCAAAACCAGCCCTTCTGACCCCAAAACTGGCCCTTCTTGCCCCAAAACCGGCCCTTCTGTCCCCAAACTGAGCCCTTCTGTCCCCAAACTGGCCTTTCTGACCCCAAACCGGCCCTTCTGACCCCAAAACCGGCCTCTTGTTGCCCCAAAACCGGCCCTTCTGACCCCAAAACTGGTCCTTCTTGTGCCAAAACTGGCCCTTCTGACCCCAAAACTGGCTCTTCTGACCCCAAAACCGGCCCTTCTGACCCCAAAACCAGTCCTTCTCACCCCCAAACCAGCCTTTCTGACTCCAAACCAGCCCTTCTTGCCTCAAAACTGGCCCTTCTGACCCCAAAACCGGCCCTTCTTGCCTCAAAACTGGCCCTTCTCACCCCAAAACCGGCCCTTCCCACCTCAAAACTGGCCCAACAGCCCCGAGCTGAGCCTTCCAGGCTCCTCAGGGAGGAATTTCCCAGGGGGAAAATCACGGCCCCACCACACAGGTCTGACACACTTGCAGAGGTTTTTACTTCAGCAAAAACCAGTGAAAAGCAGAGAAAATAAAATAAAATAAAATCCTGTATTTTCAGGCCAAATCCTCTTTCTTGTCGTATCATGGAGGACACCAAGAAAAGCCCTTTTGGATGGAGGTTAAGGGGGTGCTCCTTTGGGATTCTCCCAGTCCTTGTTTATCCCCCACATCCCCTCTGGGAGTGGAGTTCTGGTGTAAAAGAGTAAAAAAAATTCCCTGTGAGATCCATAAAAAACATCAGGAGGGGTGGAGAGAGAGAGGAAAGAGAGGAAAATGGAAAACTGCAGAGCCCTGCTGAGCTGAGCTGGCAGTTCCAGCCCCTCATTCCCGCTGTTCCAGCCCCTCATTCCCGCTGTTCCAGCCCCATCCCGGCGCTCCCTGGGGCAGGGCTGAGTCCATGGCCGGGCTGTTGGGGTGTCAGGACGTTCCCTGCTCCGTCCCCGCGTGTTTCCTGCGCCGGTGCCGGCGTCTCCTGGCGGGTGTGGCCTCCTGGGAGCGCTGGGAATTCTGGGGGTGGGGGCAGGAGAGTCCCTTGGGTGCCCCCCAACAGTTCCTGGGGGCCAGGCTGCTCATCCTCCTCTGCTCCTCCTGCCCCAAATCCAGGGGGTTTGCCGGGGCCTTGGGGCGGGGCTGGTGCTTCCTCTTGGCCCTGCCAGCATTCCTGGAAGGAAAAGAATTAAAAAAAATCAGGAATCAGCCCAATTGAACCCCAACAAGGGAGGGTTGTGAACCCCCTGAGGGCTCAACCAGTGCCTGGTCCTGAAAGGGGGGACATCCAGGAAGAACGCCCAGCTCAAGGGAAAATGGGGTGGGAAAGGGAGAAAAGGGGGGGAAAAGAGGGTGAAAGTGGGAGAAAATGAGGCAGAAATGGGGAAAAAAATGGGAAAAATGGTGTTAAAATGGGTATAAAGTGAGTCTCTGGGGACATGGGGCCCTGCTGGGCCTGGAATGGGGGGAAAACAGGGAAAAATGGGAAAAATTTGGGGGAAAATGGGGTAAAAGGGAAAAAAATGAGGTGAAAATGGGGGGAAAATGGGAAAAAACAGGGAGGGGAAATGGGGAAAAAAGGGGGAAAAACTAGGGAAAAACAAGGGAAAGAAAGGGAAAGAAAGGGAAAGAAAGGGAAAGAAAGGGAAAGAAAGGGAAAGAAAGGGAAAGAAAGGAAAAGGAAAGAAAGGGAAAGAAAGGGAAAGAAAGGGAAAGAAAGGGAAAGAAAGGGAAAGAAAGGGAAAGAAAGGGAAAGAAAGGGAAAGAAAGGGAAAGAAAGGGAAAGAAAGGGAAAGAAAGGGAAAGAAAGGGAAAGAAAGGGAAAGAAAGGGAAAGAAAGGGAAAGAAAGGGGGAGGAAAAAGGGGAGAAAAAAGGGGAGGAAAAAAAAGGGGGGAGGAAAAAAAAGGGGGGAGGAAAAAAAAGGGGGGAGAAAAAAAAGGGGGGAGGAAAAAAAAGGGGGAGGAAAAAAGGGGGGAGGAAAAAAGAAGGAAAAAGGGGGAGGAAAAAGGGGGAGGAAAAAGGGGGAGGAAAAAAAAAGGGGAGGAAAAAGGGGGAGGAAAAAAGGGGGGAGGAAAAAAAAAAAAGGGGAGGAAAAAAAAAGGGGGAGGAAAAAAAGGGGAGGAAAAAAAGGGGAGGAAAAAAAAGGGGAGGAAAAAAGGAGGAAAAAAAAAGGGGGAGGAAAAAAAAGGGGAGGAAAAAAAAGGGGGGAGGAAAAAAAAGGGGGGAGGAAAAAAAAGGGGGGAGGAAAAAAAAGGGGGGAGGAAAAAAAGGGGAGGAGGAAAAGGGAGGGGGAAACAAGGGAAAAAAACCAGGAGGAAATGGAAAAAAAGGAAGAAATGGGCTGAAAATCAGGGGAGAAAGGGAAAAACCCTCCTGATTTCCCCCAGCAAGGGAAGTTCCCAGCAGGGAACATTTCCCACGCCCCTCAGAGCAGGGCTGGCCAAGCCCTGGCTCCACAGGTGGAGAACATTCCAGCCCCACTGGGGACCTCCCCACTGCCACAGTGACCATTCCAGGGACAAACAAACACCTACCTGGGCACTGCCAGGGGGGGCTGGGCCGATCCAGGCAGGGGGGCTTTGACAGAACACCCAAGCTGCTTTGGGGGGTGTTCTGGGGCGCTGCTTTTTTCTCTGAAGGGGCCTGAGCTCGAACTCTTCAGTCCACACTTCCTTCAAGAGAATTCTGGATGTTCCTGTGCCCACTGAGGGATCTCATCAGCTCCCCCCCCACACCCCAAACACCACCCCCTCCCTTGGGCTGGAAAGGGAAGGGCCAAGGGAAAGAAAAGGAAAGAAAAGGATCTTTAAAGCCATCCCAGAATCCCAGAATGGGTTGGGTTGGAAGGGATCTTAAAGCCCACCCAGTGCCACCCCCTTCCACCTTCCACCAGCCCAGGCTGCTCCAACCCGGCCTTGGACACTCCCAGGGATCCTGGGGCAGCCACAGCTTCTCTGGGAATCCCACCCCAACCCCTCCCCACCCTCCCAGGGAAGAATCCTTTCCCAATATCCCATCTAACCCCACCCTCTGTGAGTTTTAGACCATTCCCAATGTCCTGTTCTCCCCGCCCATTCTCCCACCTCCCTTCCTGGAGCCATCCACTTTATCCCCCTATTCCTTTCCAGCAGCATTCCCAGGGGCCCAGCACTCACTTCTGGACACACCAGGACTCACTTTTTCCCAGCTCTGTTCCTGAGATCCTGGATGTAGTTGCTTCTCTCTATGGGATGCCCTCGGGATTTGTTGAACACTGCAGAGGTGGGGACAGGACAGGTCTGAGTCACGAGTTTTGGGGCTTCACAAGGATTTTAACCCCTTCAAGCAAGCACAGCTGCCCTCCCTGCAGCCACCCCAAACCTTCAGGAGACACCCCAAATTCCCCCCCCCATCCAATCCAGAGCCCACACTCACACTCTATGGCAGCGTTGGGCTCCATGCCTTCCACATCAATCAGGTACCTGAGCAAGAAAACCCTGATTAAACCCAATTAACAAGGGAAAAACAAACAGCTCGGGGGTGATTCCAACAGCAGGAAGAGCTGGGAGGTTGGCAGAGCTTTTATTTAGGTGCCAGGCTGGGGTAGCAGCATCTGCTGTGCTGAAATTGGGGTAAAAAGTGACAGCCTGTGGAGGGCTGGGATTACACAGATCACCTGACTCTGCTTCCTTGGCATTGTTTCCTCCTGGAAATGCCCCCCCTGAACCCCCTGTGACGAGGACAACTCACCTGCACACCAGGTAGCCAGTCCTGTTCAAGCCATGGGTGCAGTGAACCCCGATGAGTTTGTCTGCAACACCCAAACAGGAGGATGTTTGAGTTCCCCTTTCCCCCCAAATCCCCCCCAGAACCAGCCCCTCTGCACTAACCCCTCCATCAGGCACCAATAAACTGCCACACTCAACATCCCATCACCATATTTACACCTAATTATGTGTAATTTATTTATTAATGTTTACTTTTACCTTCTCTTGCCGACTGTTATTTATTTATTGTGTCCAATTTTATTTATGTCAACCTCTTGCCTCGACATTCCCAAGCCCAAGGGAAGGGAAAAGAAGTCCCTGCTGCCCCCTAAAACCCCAGCACTGGGACAGCAGGGACAGCCACGCTCACCATTGTCCTTGTTGTCGTTCAGGAACTTCTTCACCACGCACTTGAACTGGAAAATGGTCTGTTTGTTGGGGATTTCGTGCCCCATGGTCAGGATCTTCGAGTAGCAGAGCGTGGCTGGGAGCTCCTGCGAGGAAGGACAGCCCATCATTTCCAGGAAAAAAAAGGTTTTAAAAAATTAATTAATGAACCAGAAGCCCAGAAAATGAGATTTTCCGATTGAGCAGCAACACAATTTTGGGTTAAAACCCCTCTGCTTCGCTCCTTTGACACAGCACCAAATTCCCACGTTATTTTTCCCGCCTCCCTTTGCTCCCTGGGGAGGGCACCCAGAGGCTGGAACGCTTTTCCAAGCCGTTTTCCACATGCCCAGAGCCGTTTCCAACCAGGAGATCCCACAAAAAAACAGCTTTAGGGCAGCCCCAAACTCGTGCTGGTTCCCCAGGGTGGTCCCTGAGCGAGGACAAAGACCCCCCGTGGGGTTCCAATGGTTCATCTCAGCCCCTGCCAGAGATCCCAGCGCCTCCCACTCTTCCAATTCCCCTCCTGGAAGCAAATCCTGCCCGTCCCCAGCCCCACCTCTGGCCCGTAGTAGCGCCGGGTGTAGGTGAGGTCGATGATCAGCCCCAGCTCCTCCTTCCTCTCCCTGATTTTCCTGAGGAGGTCGTGGGGAGAAAACCTTTCCTCTGGAGAGAGATTCCTGTCAAAACTCTGAGGGGAAACCGCGTTTCAGAGCAGGCTTTAAACTCCCTCCCTGAAACCCCATTAAGTGCCCCTTTCCCGGGGCTGTTCCCCCCCACCTTAGAGCCGGGGGGTCCCTCACCTTCTTCAGAGGCACCTTGAAGGCGATGAAGCGCGTTCCTGGGATCCTCCTGCCCAGGGGGATGTAGTCTGTCCACCTGGATCGGGGCACGGGGTGGGTTAAACTGAGGGAGAGACCCTCAGGCCTGGGACCCACGAACAGCTCCAGGCCCGGGACCCTCCAAGCCCCCGGTTTGAGGCTCTCCAACCCTTCCAGACCCAGCGGCCCGCGGGCCCCACAGCCCCCCTGTCCCTCAGGCGTGGCCGCCGGGGCCGGGCAGGGCCGCACTCACCGCTCGGGGACCCGGGACGCCATGATGGCGATGGCGCTGCGTCACTTCCGCTCTCACCCCGCCCCTCGCGCGGGCACAGCGAGGCCACGCCCATGACGAAGGCCACGCCCCGCAGCGCTGAGACCACGCCCATAAGTGTGAGGCCACGCCCATGGTGTGAGGCCACGCCCATGGATGGAAAGGATACGCCTATACGCTGTGAGGCCACGCCCCCCGCGGCGCTGCGGGGCTCTGGCGCCGCCTAGCGGTCACGGGTGGGAGTGACAGCGGTGGGACGGGACAGGGAGAGGGACAGGGATAGGGAGAGGGACAGGGACAGGAAGAAGGACAGGGACAGGGAGAGGGACTGGGACAGGGATAGGGACTGGGAGAGGGAGAGGGACAGGGAGAGGGACAGGGAGAGGGACAGGAACAGGAAGAGGGACAGGGAGAAGGACAGGGAGCTGTACAGAGACAGGGAGAGGGAGCGGAACAGGGAGTGGGACCTGGAGCAGAAGCAGCACCAGGACCTTGACTAGGACCTGGAGTAGGACCAGAACTGGGGACAGAAGTAGGACAGAAGAGCAGGACCAGAACCAGGACCAGGATAGGACTGGCACCAGGACCTCCTGCTTTTCCAGCCAAGCCTGTAATTAGTGCTCAGCCGAGGAGCAGAAGCCGGCCCTGGGAAGGAGCTGTGATTGCCTTGGATGTGGGACAGGGACTGGCTGAGCCTGGAAAACTCATCTCACACCTGGCCAGTGAGTGGGCATTGCCAGAACCAGGACCAGGACTGGGACTGGAATCAGGACCAGGACCAGCATCACCAGCCCAGAACCAGATCCACCATCAGTGCCCTGGTACCAACATCACCCTTCCAGCACCAGAACCAGCATCACTTCTCCAGAATTCGTACCTGCATCAATGTCACTGTCCAGTGTACAGTGTCACCACCCCAGAACCAGCACCAGCACCACCACTCCAGTACCAGCATCACTGCCCCAATACCAATATCACCACCCCAGTACCAGCACCACTGTCCCAGCACCAGCACCCCAGTTCACCCCAGCACCAGCATCACAACCCCAGGACTGGCATCCCCACCCTGCACCAGCACTGGTACCACCATCCCTGACTCCATCCCAGTATCCTCAGTACTGTCATCCCCACCCCTTGCTGGTCCTGGCACTCCCAGCATCAGCATTCCCTACCCCATTCTGGCACCAGCATCCCTGGAACTGGCATCTCCAGCCCATCCCCAGTACCCACAACTCCAGTACCAGCATCCCCCATCCCACCAGCAATGGGAAACCACCACGGGAATGGGAAATCATGGTGGAGACTGGAAATCATTGTGAGAATGGAAAATCATGGTGGGAATGGGAAATCGTGGCAGGAATGGGAAATCATGGGAATGGGAAATCGTCATGGGCATGGGATTCATGGTGGGAGTGGAAATCGTGTTGGGAATGGGAAATCATCACTGGCATCCCCATCCCCACCCCAGTGTGGGCAGCCGAGGCTGCTTTGCCATGCACAGACACACATATAAATGTACCATGCTGACATCCCAGGCTTTCCTGACCCTGGGAATTTTGTCCCGGCATGGGGACCCAGCCCAGCCAGGGCAGGATTTTCCAGTCCTCAGCACCCCACTCCCAAGAGGGTGGTGGGGAGCAACTCCCTGTGCCCAGCCTGGAAAAACCGTGCCGGCACCTCCAGCTGGGAGCAGAGCCCCTTTTCCAGAGGGAGGGGAAGCACGGGGATTAGCATCCACGCCGGGAAGGGCCGGTTGGACCCGCCCGGCCGAGCAGGGTCCCGGCTCCGGGGGTGCCCCGGGGCCGTCTGGGCACAGGGGGGCTGCTCCCCCCCCAACGGGAGATCAGGTTAAACCTCCTGCTTTTCCAGCCGAGCCTGTAATTAGCGCTCGGCCGAGGAGCAGGAGCCGACCCTGGGAAGGAGCTGTGGCTGCCTCGGGGTGTGGGACCGGGACTGGCTGAGCCTGGAAAACTCATCTCACACCCTGGCCGGCGAGTGGGCATTGCCAGCTGGGGCCCAACATCCCTTTCCATGTGTTCCCCCCTGTTTTCCCCTCTCTTTGCTACCCCAGGTCTCGGGATGCTTTTCCAAAAGGTGATTCTGCCACACAGGGACCCCACCCACAGATGAAGATCCCCTCACGAGGGCTTTTCCACCCCCAGAGGGATGCCCAGATCCCAAATCCCCCCTTCCAAGGTGGCTGTGACAGCGACAATCACCCTCCAGCCCGAGCACAGGGGGTTCACCACCCCCTACCCCTCTTTGCCACCAGTTTTGGGAAAGAGGGGCGGGGAGGACAGGACACAGCGGGGACCCCGCGGCGGTGACTCAGGGATGCCGGGGGGAGTGGGAGGGTTGCGAAACAGGCCCGGGATGGTTTGGGAGACGCCTCCACGCAGCCCCGCCAAGCCCAGCCGCCCCGGGGAGCCCATCGGGGGAACAAGCCACGGCAGCGTCTGGGCTGTGCGCGGCGGCCGACCCGTCAGGCAGGTTTCCCGGGGCAGGAGCCGAGCCTGGAGAGAGCCGTCCAGGAGCCGGGAATGCCCCTCCGCCCGCTCGCAGGCTGACGGAGCCCCCCGGCTGTCTCCTCTCGCCGCCGGAGCCATGCGGGCGGCCGGGCTGCCGCTGGCCCGGGTGTTGCTGGTGGCCTGGGCACTGCTGCACCCCGCGGGCACCCAGCAGTGTCACCCCGCCGGCCCTGCCACCGTCCTGCGCTTCACCGACCGCCACGCCGAGATCCGGGTGCCGGCGCTGCACCGAGTGCCCAGCCCGCTCGACCCCCTCTACGGGCTCGTCCGGCGCTGCCTGGACCTCATCCAGCAGAACCCCCTGCCCACGGGTGAGTCCTGAGCCCGGGGAGCCGGGACCCCACTGCTGAGGGTGTCGGGACCCCACTGCTGAGGGTGCAGGGATCCCATTGCTGTGGGTGCAGGGATCCCACTGCTGAGGGTGTCGGGATCCCACTGCTGTGGGTGCAGGGATCCCAGGGTTTTTCCCGTGTCCGGAGCTGCTCCAGGGGTTCTGAGCCACTCCACGGAGGAGGACGTTGCCTCCATCCCGGTGCTGCTGCCTCGGGAAGGTTGGGGGAGCATGGGGTGGGACCTGTTTCACCAGTGCCGTGATTTATTTTGCAGAGTTGCTCCGGGCAGCCCTGAACGACCCCGGATCAGTGCGGACATCGCAGGTGAGCCGGGATGTGGGACGGCAGATCCCACGGGAGCGTTATCCACCCGGGACGGGGCACGTGGGCGCACGGAGCACCCCAAACTCGGTGTCCCAGTACCGACGAGGCTCTCCCGTCACGCAGGTGGTGCAGTACGAGCTGGGCTATGTGGTCTGTGCCGCCGTGGCCCTGCTCTTCACCGTGGCCGTGCCGGTGGCCGGGATGTGCTTCTGCTACTGCCGGAGCCGCCGGCGCTGCGGGGGCCGCCTCCGAGCCCACCGGCGCTCGCTGGGCTGCCGGCGGCACTGCCTGCTGGCCTGCCTGTCCTTCACCTCCCTCGTCATCCTGTGAGTCCCCCGGAACGCCCCGCGTGTTGTGGGGAGGGAGGGGAACCGTGTCCTGCGGGGCAGCGCCCTGACCGCCCGCTCATCCCCGGCAGGATCAGCGTCACCTGCGCCTTTGTCACCAGCCAGCGGGTCAAGGGGCAGATGGAGCCGGGGCTGGGGGCTGTGCCGACCACCCTGCGCACGCTGCGGCAGCACCTGGCCAACGTCCCCCAGGTGGGTCCCCGGGCGGCCTCGCCCCCGGCACAGGGCGCTGCCCGGAGGTGGCCGCGCTTCCCTCAGGGAAAGTGGTTTGGGAGGCGAGAGGAGGTGACGCGGCTGCATTAAAAATGCTTTGTGAATGGCCAGCGCGGGGCTTCCTCCCCTCCCCGCGGCTGTTCCCCCCCCGGGCTGAGCGGCTCCTCTCTCCCGGCAGGGCGTGCAGATGGTGGTGGACAAGTTCGAGGTGCCCCGCAAGCAGATAATCTCCGATTTGGGCGGTAAGCGCCGCGCGGAGCACCGGGCAGGGCGCACCCCGAGCTTCCCACGGGGATGCTGACGGGGCTCCCGGTGCCTTGCAGGCCTCAGCCGGAGCGTGGGGCTCTCCATCCACTCACAGCTCAAGGCCATGACCTACGCGGCGCTCTCAGACCTGCAGGACAGGGCTGCAGGTACGGCCGGAGCGCGGCTCCACCGGGGGGAACCGGGGTGGCCGAGCCTCCGGAGCAGCGTGAACTAGCCCTGGGCTTTCTCTTTAAGACCTACAGACCTCGCTGCACCATTTACAGATTCTCGACGGGACCTCGCGGGCGCTGGCGGCGGCGCGGGCCGAGCTGGAGCCGGCGCTGCGGGAGCGGCGGGGCAGGGTGGTCGCGCTGCTCGACGACCCCCGCTGCACCTCCTGCGCCAGCGCCCTGGGCAGGGCACAGAGCCTGGAGCTGGGCGCTGACTACGGCAAGGTGGGACGGGGCGATGGGCACCCACCACCTCCTGGGGCTCACGGGTTTTTGCTTCGGGTCCAGAGAAGGGCAATGAGGCTGGGGAAGGGGCTGGAGCACAAGTGCTGGGAGGAGCAGCTGAGGGAGCTGGGAGGGCTCAGCCTGGACAGGAGGAGGCTCAGGGGGGACCTTCTCACTCTCTGCAACTCCCTGACAGGAGGGGGAGCCGGGGGGGTCGGGCTCTGCTCCCAGGAACCAGCAGCAGGACAAGAGGGCACAGCCTTGAGCTGCCCCAGGGGAGGTTTAGGTTGGACATTGGGAAGAAGTTCTTGCCAGAGAGAGTGATCAGTCACTGGAAGGGGCTGCCCAGGGAGGGGGTGGAGTCCCCATCCCTGGAGGGGTTTGAGCAGAGCCTGGATGTGGCATCAGTGCCATGGGCTGGGTGACAAGGTGGGGTCAGGTCACAGGTTGGACTCAATGATCTCAAGGGTCTTTTCCAGCATCTGTAATTCTGTGATTCTTCCACCCCAAGGTGCCATCAGTGGAGAAGGTTTTGAAGGCCATGGCCGGGCTACCCCGAAGCGACTTTGCAGAGATGATTCACCAGGTTTGGGGGGGGGGTCAGGGTGGAGCAGGGGGGCCCAACATCCTCAGGCAGCTCCAGCTCAGCACCCCTCTTTCCTTGCAGGGCAATGGCACCTTCAACTCCATCCCGGAGCTGGCCGTGGAGAGGATGGCTCAGGTCATCCAGGGTGAGTGCGGTGGTCGGCCCAGGGACACCCCCCAAGGGGCAAACCCTGATCTGAGGGGGCATAGGGTGGGACGAGGGGACCATCCACGCCTCCAGCACAGCCTTGGCCCCACAGATCTGCGGGAGGAGCTGTCCCACACAGCACAGAAGGTGCAGTCCATCGCTGACAGCTTCCCCCTCCCCGACTACACCCGGCCCGCCAGTGAAGCCCTGGTGACGGCAGAGGAGCGGAGCCGGCCCTACCTGCGGGAGGTGGAGCGCTTCGAGCACTACAGGTGACTCTGGGGAGCAGGGAGGGGGACAGGGGGTGCAGCAGGGGTGGGTGCTGAGCCCCAGCTGGTGCCCCAGCCCCATATGTGAGGGCTGCTGTGGGAAATGAGCTCCATCTAAGCCAGACGAGACACAAACATGAACACAAACTTCAGCAACTTGAAGCAACTTTGAGAAATGTTACTCTCAGTGTGCTGCTAAACTGAGCTGTGGTAACATCAGTTTAATGGACTTAGAGACTTTGAAGTCGTTGTTGATCAAGCCCTTCCTTTTCCAAAGTGATGCTCTCCTTTACGTTGCGGTCTTGTGGTACAAAGCTGTTCCTCAGCTGGCTCTCAGGGTTGAACAGACAGGACACCCTCTCGAGGCTGTGCCCTGCTGCTCTGCCCCCCAGGTGGATCACTGGCACGGTGCTGTGCTCCATCATCCTCCTCATCCTGGCCTGCAACGTGACGGGAATGGCCCTGGGGACCTACGGGCTTTCCAAGCGGGAGGACCCGAGCGACTACGAGTGCCGAGGAGAGGCTGGTGCCAAGTTCCTCCTGGTGTAAGCATCCCCCTGCATCCCAGAGGGGCTGTTCCACCTCGTCCCCCCCTCCAAAAAAAATAAACCAGGAGGGCAAAGCCCTGGGAGGCGGCCCAGCGGAAAGGCTTTTGATGCCACCGCCTGCGCCGGGAGCAGTGGGAGAAGCGGCTCCTCCCTGGGAGCTGCCAGCTCCTGTGCCCTGGCCCCGCTGCCTGGCACACCCCGCTCCCAGGGCCCTTCCCAGCCCGGCGTGCCCGGGCTCGGGCAGGAGCCGCAGGGCTGCAGCTGGAAGGGCAGGTCCCCACAAGCCCCGGTCCTGCCCTCGTGGGGCTGCAGAGCCACCCCCTCCTCTCCCTCCTGCAGCGGCGTGGGCCTGGCTTTCCTGTTCTCCTGGCTCCTCACTCTCCTGGTTTTCGCCACCTTCCTGGTCGGGGGCAACATCCAGACGCTGGTTTGCAGGAATTGGGTCAACCAGGAGATTTATAAGGTGGGTGGCCACACATCCACCTGACACCACAGAAATCTTTGCTTGTGTGCACCAAAATGGTTCCAAACACCCTCTGTCCTCCTGCTAAACCCGACGGGAAAAGCCCCACCCTAGACCAGAAGATTAAGTTTAGGATGAGCTCCTTGGGTTTGCATCAGCAGCAGGGAATTTCCTTTGTGCTGTGAAATTTGCTGCCTGTGGGATCCCTGTTTCCTGGTCCTTGGGGATCCCTGGGGTGCTTGGGGCTGGCACGTGGTGTGACAGTGCTGAGAGAGGGGTTGGGGGATTGGGGATGAGATCAGGACTCATCCCATGGCTGTGCACATGCAGGCAGGTCCCAGCACAGAGCTGTTCACTGCTTTCCCTCTGAACACACTGGTGAGTCTCTGCAGTGGGGACTGTACAAATAAAGGCAAGATTAGTTCTGGATGGGATGAGGTACCTCAGGACACACCTGTGAGGGCAGAGCATCCCCAAAATCATCGCTGGGAGTGCCTGTGCCTGACCCTGACCCTCTCTTTCCTCCTGTTTGGCCCAGTTCATCGACACCCCCGGGAATCTCCCGCCATCCATGAACCTCACCCGCCAGCTCAACCTGAGGAAGGACTCCAACCTCAGTGCCACGTACCGGTGGGTGCTGCAGGAGCCCACCCCATCCCTGCACATCCAGGGCAAACTTGGGATCGTGCTGCCAACGTCCCTTTGCCTTCCAGGGAGTGCAAGAGCGGCGCAGGGCTGTGGGAGGTGCTGCAGCTCGACAGGTCCTACGACCTGGACGAGCACCTGAAAACCCCCAAGGTGAGGGCTGGCACCAGCCAGAGCTGCTGGCGGATGCTTGGGGGATGCAGGAGCTTTGCTGGGGGGTTGCTGGGGTGGAGGTGCCTGGCCCCAGCCCTGCAGGATCCCTTGTCCAACCCTCACAGTACACGGCCGACTTCCAAAAACGCCTGGGGGACTTCAGTGCCCGCCTGGGGGACGTGCGGCTGCTGCGTAGCGAGGGCAGGCAGGACCTGGAGACCTTCGCCCGTAGTGGCCTGGATGAGGTGGACTATGGGCGCTTCCAGGAGGAGGTGAGGGGAGCTGGACACTCTACAGGGAGCAAGATGTGGCCCCATGCTGGGACAGCCCTCCAGGGTTGGGTTTTGGGCAGCCACTGACTTCGTTTTCCCCCCAGATGAAAAACCCCGTGGTGCAGACCAGCCTGCCCGGCCTGGCCAGGAACCTGGAGGGGCTGCAGAAAATGCAGGTGAGCGGCAGGGTGGGTGGTGGGGGATCGCTCCGTGCCCTCAGGGGATCCCTCTGTGCCCACGGGGGTGTCCTCACCCCGCTGTCCCCCCGCAGAGGAACAGCACGGTGGCAGGACGGCTGGGAGCCGAGGCCCGGGCCCTGTGGCAGATGCAGAACTCCACGGTGCAGTCACAGGAGGCTTTGGTGGTGAGTCCTTGCAGGGCTGGTGGCTTGTGGTACCACTGGCACTGCCCAGTGGTGTCCCTTTGAAGGTTTTTTCACCCTTCTCACCTCACTATCCCGCAGGCAAAGCTGGGGGAAAGCGTCCAGTTCCTCTCCCGCTTGGCGCCGCACCTCAAGGTACTTCCACATCTTCCTCCAGCTCCAAAAAACACCTGGTGCCCTACGGGTCCTGTCTGCCAGTGTCCCAAAAAAGAACAGTTACAGGGTGATGGGAGAGCCAGGAAAAACACCAGCCGGGGGATCAGTCTCCTTTGGTGATTAGATTTGCTGATGCAAATCAGAAATCCCCCCCCAACAGGGGCACATCCCTCTTTTTCCCTGCCCTCCGGCAACCAGACCCAGTTCAGAGCTTGGCACTGCCTGCTCCCAGCACCCTGGGTGCCCATCCTGCTGCTCCCTGCTCTAAGGGTGCTCTGCCCTTGCTGTGCCCCCCCAGGAGCGGGTGAGGAGGACACTGGCCACCACAGCATCGGTGGAAGCCCGGCTGCCCGCGCAAGCCCAGCAGATCCTGCGGCAGGTGAGGCGGGGATGGATGAGCCCTCGGGGGGTACAAAATTCCAGAAGGAAAGAGTGCAAGAGGGGAAGGAGCACCCGAAGCCTCCAGCTCTTTGTTCCAAGCCTGACATTAGCCCAGAGGTGGTCGGAGCAGGGCTGGAAATCACGGCACTGCCCCTCCACGCTGCCTTCCCCCTTCCCAGGAGATCGGCTGCTTCACCAGGAAGGAGCTGCGGTACTTCACCCAGTACCTCAACTGGGTGGGGCAGACGGTGAGTGAGCCCTCCCCTTCGCCCCAGGGGGATTCTTTGGGGCCAGGACCACCCCCCCCAGATCCCACACGAAGTCCCCGAGCTGAGCCTGGGCAGCAAAATGCATCCCCCAACCCCGAGCCAGGGGAGCGTTTATGCCTCTTCTCCACCCCTTGTTCCAGCTGAGGGAGGACGTGGCCTCGTGCCAGCCCCTGGCAACGGCCCTGGACAACGGGAGGGTCATCCTGTGCGACCGCATCGCTGAGCCCTGGGTAAGGATCCCATCCCTCCGGAGGGGGCCTGGGAAGGGCCGGTGTGAGGACACTGAGGGCACTTGGTGCGTTCAGCTGGAGGAGACTGAGGGGAGACCTCACTGCAGTCACAACTGCCTGGGCAGGGGTAGAGGAGGGGCAGGACTGAGCTCTGCTCTGGGGGGACCAGGGACAGCCCCCAGGGAATGGCTGGAGCTGTGTCAGGGCAGGCTCAGGGTGGATCTCAGGGCAAGGTTCTTCCCCCAGAGGGTGGTTGGCACTGAACAGGCTCCCCAGGGCAGTGGGCACAGCCCCAAGGCTGCCAGAGCTCCAGGAGGGTTTGGATGATCCTCTGGGGCACAGGGGGTGACCCTTGGGGATGGACCTGTGCAGGGCTGAGGGTTGGATTGATAATCCTTGTGGGAACCTCCCAACTCGGCATATCCTGTGATTCCATCACTTCCCGAGCCCCTCCGGAGCCTGGGGGCTATCCCTTCCCCCCAGCTCAGCAGGACCCCCGTGCTCTCTCCTTGCAGAATGCCTTCTGGTTCAGCCTGGGGTGCTGCACCTTCTTCCTCATCCCCAACATCATCTTTGCCATCAGACTCACCAAACACTTCCGCCCCATCCGCAACCGGCTCATGTGAGTGTGGTGGGCATGGGGTGGGCACAGGGTGGGCTGTGGGAGGACACAAGGAAAGGGGGATTTCAGTTCCTCCTTGACTCCCCCATGTTTTCTTCTCCTTTGCAGCTCTACGGGCTCAGAGGAGACCTGTCCCTTCCACATCCCCCGTGTCACAGCACTCAAGCTCTAGGATAGGGGTCTGCTGGGTGTGCCCCACACCCCACGAGCTCCCACCGAACCTGTGCCCTGCCACTGCAGGGCTCCAGATCCCTCTGACGTCTTTGCAGGGCATCAGATCCTTCTGACGTGTCTTCCTCCGTGTCCTTTGGGGTGTGACATCCTTCCCGGTCGAGGGGTGCTCTGTGGAGATTGGGGTCCCTCCTCTGCACCCTGGGGGTCTAAGGACCCCTCAGGGATGCTCCCAGAGCCCGGCTGATCCAGGGTGCAGGGGAAGGGTCCCCATTTCTCTCTCTCCACCAGCTCACCCCTCACAGACCCCCAGGGATGGACACCCAGCACTGCCCCAAGACACACCCGGGACCCCCGGGCACTGTGGGGCACATTAAAGCCCTTCCCAGCCAAACCCACCAGTGACTCCTTTGTTTGCAGCCTCCATCTTCCTGCTTTCCACAGGGAACCGTTCTGAGGGGGCTCTGGGGCTGAGGGGGTTCTGGGGTTCAAGGGGCTTTAGGGCTGAGGGGGCTCCAAGGCTGAGGGGCTGGGGAGCACAACCAAGGAGGGTTCTGGGGCTGGGGGGGTTCCAGGGCTGGGGTTGTGGCTGGGGGTGGCCCAGGGCTGAGGGGGCTCCAGGGTTGGAGGGGCTTTGGGGCTGAGTGGGCTCCAGGGCTGAGAGGAGCCCATGACTGAGGGGGCTCAGGGGGCTGAGGGGTCTCCAGGGCTGAGGGGAGGCCATGGCCAAAGGGGGCTCTGGGTCTGGGGTTGTGGCTGAGGGGGTTCCAGAGCCAAGAGGGCTTTGGGGTTGAAGGGGTTCTGGGGCTGAGTGGGGACTCTGGGGCTGAGAGGGCTCAGGGGGCTCTGGGACTGAAGGGGAGCCCATGGCTGAGGGGTCTTTGAGGACAAGGGGACTCCTGGGCTGAGGGGAGGCCACAGCCAAAGAGGGCTCTGGGGCTGGGGTTGCAGTGCAGGGGGCTCAGGGGCTGAGGGGAGCCCATGGCTGAGGGATTACCCTGACCATGGGGGCTTCAGAGCCTGGTGTTGTGGCTGAGGAGGCTCCAAGGGGTCTCCGGGGCTGAGGGGGTGACAGGGATGTGGGTGCTCCAGGGCTGAGCAGGTGAATGGGTCAAGCCCCCAGTAGTGGCCCGTGGGACCCCCAACTCCATCCCCCCCAAAACCCACTGCATAAAACCCCCTCCTACCCTCAGGATGCTGTTAATTACAGCTTAATTAGAGCTTAATTAGAGCTGGGAGCTCAGGGGCAAAACTGCAGGTGAAGGGGGGTTGCTGTGTTTTCCGTCATGGAATGGTTTGGGTTGGAAGGGACCTTAAATATCCATCGTTCCATCCCCTTGCCGTGGTCAGGGGGCTCTTCCCCTGCTCCCAGGGAAGCCGAGGCAGGGCTTGGCCTCCCAGTTTATACCTTTATGGCATGAAATTCCCGCTTTTCATTCGTATCCTTCATCCCCTCGGTTCAAACCGCTTTGTCCAACCAGTGAATCATTTACGAAATCCACGCAGGAGTTCACAGATCCACCTAACGAGGATTTCCCGGGATCTCCCTCCCCGAAATAGTCTCTGTTTGCCAACCAAGAGAGAAGTGCCCCGGTTCTATGCATTATTAAAGGGCTCTTCCTACCCACAGCCAGCAGAAAACACCTGGTTTATGTATTATTTAGGTTATTGTTGCCCAGAGCCGGCTGGTTTTAGGCAGTTCCTCGCCTGCAGAGGTCGGTATTGGAAAGGCTTTTTCCAGAGGGATTCAGGGAGTTGAAGCCCGAAGGAGGATTTCTGCAGGAACCCCTCCTTCCCAGGGATGCCCTCGGCCCATCTGGAAAACATCTGACTGCATCATGTGCAAAAATGAGCTTTAAAACGGAGTATTTTGCAGCCCGAGGAGGGTTGATGGTGGGGAAAAGTGATGTTCCTACCTGGGGTTCAACCAGGAGATACATTCCTGACTTTCCTGCTCCCAGCTGGATGTGCTTTGAAGGCTTAGAGTCACGAAATGCTGAGATAATTAAAAAGGAAAGGTCTGCCTCGTTTTTATAAGCCCCTCTCCACTGCAGTGCTACATTTCAAATACAATAATACCCACTCTGTGGTGCAGGAGAGCACAGGGATTATCTGCTTTAAATGTTAAGTAACATAAAAGCAATAATATTTATTTAGTTCATCCATTGATTAAAAAAAAATCACAGAATCACAGAGTTGTTTAGATTGGAAAAGAACTTTGAGATAATCAAGGCAAACAAACAAACAAGGTGAATTCAGCTGGTTCATCTTCCTAAAATCATTTCTTGTAGGTGGGTCACAATAAATAACAGATAAATAACGTATAACAGAGAGATTCACCCCAAAATAGATGTATATTATGTGTATGGTCACCACTGCATTATCTCTACTCCCTCCCTGGGAGGTAGGTGGATTAAAAATGGGAAGAACTTTGAGTTAATGGTAAACCACTAAGGAATAATCCAGAAAATGGTTCTGAACCACTTGGAGGGCACTTTAGTTTGGGGAAAAAAAAAAAAAAAAAAAAAAAAAAAGAAGTGAGGACAAGCTGGATAATAATTCCCCACCCAAAGCCAGGTCATAATTTATGATTAACCTTCACTCCCACCCCACACAGGCACCTTCCCTCTGCTTGATTGCTTGTATGGATAAATTAAAGACTGAAATCAGCTCGTTTCCAGCTTCTAGAAGTATTTTATTTTTATGAAAAGTGGGTGTCTCCTCTGTCAGAGGGGTTTTTTTCCTATCTCACCTTGTCTGGATCTGTGTTGTGTGACTTCCAAAGACTGAACCAAACTGGTGCTGATTAAACCACTTCCCTTCTCAAATCCTCCTCTTGGAATTCAACCCCTGGGACACCTCACCTTCCTCGTGCTGCACTCAGTGACCCCAGAAGAGTCTATAATTAATAGATGCCAATCAATAATTCAGAGGCTGGAGGCAGCAGCTCTGCCTGGGGTGGGTTGTCTGCTCACCCCAGATGTGTTTTCCCCCCAACATCTATTTCAGGATCCGAATTGTTCTCCTCTATTCCCGGAACTCAGGAGAAATGCAGGAAAGCTGCAGCCAATTTTGCCAGAATCAGCCCATTCCTGCAGTGACAATAGCATCCAGTTTCACTATTGTTATTCGGTTTCCCTTCTTTTCTCCCCGTTTTTCAATGAACACCAACATCCCTTTTTCCCTCCAGAAAAAGGACCCATGACCTCTCCCATCTGCTCTTCTCATCATCCCCTAAAAACAGCTCAGGAAGCTTAGATACAAACAATCTGCCGTGGAGAGAGTTGTTCAGAGTTTCATTCCCATCCCCAAAATGTTCATTTCCAAGCTGTTTGTGCAGCAGAGCTCCAGCAATTACCCAGGGAGCAATAAGATCCCAATTCTCAGCTTAAAATTTCCTTTAATCTCAGCTGAGGAGTTATGTAATTCTACCAAAATCCCCCTTTTTTTTTTTTTTTTTTTTTTTGAGCCATGAATTACCTACTGACTCCCTAACCCAAACTCCCAAACAAGCTCAGCTTTGTGAGAACCCGAGTCCCAGAGGCTTTGCTCCGGTTTCCTTTATTTGTAACGTGGAAAAACTCCTTGGAATTTCGATGCCATGAGAAAAATTTTGGATGGCACAGATTTTTCAGGCCAGAATGCAGCTTTGGGAACAATAACTTGCTTTATTAGTGCTGATTGTTGTTTACTGTTTAATGGCTCTGGATGGGGCTTTGCTTCCAGGGTGATCCTGTGAAACAAACCCAGAGTGAGCTCGGGATAAACACCCAGTCCCGACCCTCTGCCATAAATGCAAACCCAACCTCCTCCCTTTTTTGCCCTCTGATCATGATTTTGTCCTCAGGGTCCCTCTGGGCTTGAGAAACGCTCTGAAAAACCAAGCCAAGGTCTGTCAGAGCTACTGGGAAAGGGCACTTTTCCTTCTGCCTCCTTCAGTTCAGAGGCAGCTTTGGGGACAATTGTAGGGTGAAAAAAAGATTCCATTTGCCCATCGTGGAGTAAAACATTTCCCAAGCTGGGCTTTGCCCTCTGGTGCTCCTCCCACCAGGCTCACAGCAAGGTTTATTTTCATCGTCTAAACCCATTCTCCATCCTCCTGAAGCATCAGCAGATAAAATGCTTTTCATCCTGTGCTTGATACCCCTGGATTTTTCCTTTTGAGGTCACAGAGATCACAGCAATCCCAAGCTCTGAAAAGCCTGTGGGCTCCTTCCCTTGGAATTCCAGCCCTCTGCATGGATTCTGTTATCCTGGTGTTCTCCATGCAGCCTGAGAGCTGCTTTGGTGAAGTTAGAGATAAAATTAAGGAGGAATTCCTTCAGGAGAATTGTTGGCTCTGATGTCTCCCCACTCATTCAGACTGTTTTAACTAGGTGGTCCTGCTGTGCATAATCTTTGTTTATATCCAAAATATTGTTTACTGGCGGGAAAAAAGAACCAAAAAACCCCTCATTTCAAAATGTTTCCTTCTCCACACCCCTGTCAAAACTCAACTTCCTTATCTGTACACGGCTTTATTTCTCAGGGAGCCATTCCTGTCACATAATCTTGGCTCAGAAGCAGGAATATTATCTGGGATTTTCACTCACGTTGGCTGAGGGGTGAGTAAAACCCCCTGAGCCTCCTCTGAGTGCATCACGCTTGGATCCCCAGGGAATCCACCATGGAAACACCTCGGGGGAGCCGCTGCAAATCTCGATCTTTCATAAATAATAACCCAGCTGTTAACCCTGGAAACAACCCCCTTGGATGGCTCCACGCATTACTTATTTACACCAGCTGAGAGAGAACGTGCAGCCTTTCAGCTCCCAGCCCCGTTCCCACATCCCTCGCATTCCCAGGTATCCATGGAGATGAGCATCGTGCCCATGACAACTCCACGGGAGCATCTTGAGCATCTCCAGAGCAGCCCAGTCCCTCCCTGGGCTTTTCCTGCTGCCAGACAATTCCTCTTGGCTTGTTCCTGCTCCCACCCGGCTGATGGCAAAGCTTTTCCCCAGCAGCAGCTCCCCCTTCCAAGAAAAAAGGGCCTGAGGAGGAGCAGATTTGACAAATAATGCCAGAATATTCGGTGTATAAAGGTCCCTGGGGTTGCATTTACAAACCACAAGCCTTGAAATCGTGGCTTTAGGGGAAAGGAAAGCTTTTTTTTCGACAAAGTCCTGTGTCATCCTGGGGCAACGTCCCAGCTGGAAGATGCTCCAAAAGGGATGGGAGGGGACACATCCCATGGGATTTCATTTCAGATTTAGGATTTCATCCTAAAAATCTGACCCCATTTCCCTCAGCACGCATTTCCCACCCCCAGTTTGTCTTTGCTTGTTCTCATTTACACCCAGAGCAACAGGGGATGAAACCCCACAAAGCCCCAGCCCTGGGAACACTTTCCATGGAGGCAGAGGGGAAAATCCGAGTGGAAACATCCCCCCCAGCTCAGCTAAGAGGATTTACACGACTATTTTGTGAGCCAGTTTGGTTTAATCATCTCATCCTCACCAAGCATGTGAGTGAGAAACCAGGTCAGGGGAGGTAAAAGCTTGTTTTGTTCTCAGGTGAATGAAGAAGGCAAAAACCTGGGCCAAAATTAGGTGTATAAGAGAAAACTATAGTTTACAAAATATTTTAAAATATTTTTTTAAATGTAAAAATAAATTTTACATTAAAATTCAATAAAATAAAACAAACCTGAAAATTAAAATAAAATAAACATTTAAAATAAATTAAAATTTAAATTAAATAAAAATAAAATAAAAAATAAAATAAAATAAAATTAAAATAATTTTTAAAATTTAACAATAAATATTCGAAAATATGTATTTAAAAATAAATTTTAGAAATAAAATATTTTTTAAATTATATTTAAAAGAAATATTTCTCCATCTCCAAGCTGGTCCTTGATTCAGTCTATTGCTTGACTTAGTGGGTTTTTTTAAATAAAAATCAAGCAATTACCTGCATTTCCTGGGGTTCAGCTTTCTCCAGCTCACCCACAGCCACTTTTCCCACGGGGAAAACTGATTTTTCCTGCTCCTTTCCCAACTCAACCCAGCCAGGAACCCACAGGGAGCCCAGGGACGTTATCCCTGCATCCATCCCACCTCCAGAAGCTGCTCTCGTGCTCGGGAACTCATTTCAACGAGCCCAACCCGAGTTTTCCCACGAGCCCTGGGAATCAAGGCCGAGGAATTCCGGGAGAGGGGCGATTTCCCGGAGCAGGATCTGAGCTCACAGGGAATGACTGAGGGCAAAGCCGCGGAGCTGGCAGCGAGGGTTTATTTTGGAGGAGGTGACCTCAGCCCGCCCCCCTCGTGTCACCCCCCCTTGGGGTGGCTCCGAGCCCGGAGCGGGGATTGCAGGGTAAAAATAAACGCGAGGGAAGGAGGGGAGAGGAGGGGGAAACCTCCTGGAGAGTCACGGCTTGCACAACCTGCTCGGAGGGAAGGAAAGCAGAGGGATGGTCGGGGGTTCCCGCGGTTGGTGGGGAAGGAAAGCCCCGCTTCGTGGGAATGGCTAGGAAGGATTTTGTCCCTGGAGCTGCGGGAGGAACATCGTGTTTTCCAGGAGCCCAAAGGCTGCCCCGAGGGAGGAACGGGAGGTTCATTGACACAAAGGACAGAGCGAGCCCTTCCCGGGAGGGTCACGGCCCTTCCCCACACACAGCGGGGGATTGTTCGTGTCCTGCTCCCCAAGGCACTGCGAAAGGTTATTTTTAAATCCAGTGCTGGGTGGAAACTGGAGCACACACCAAATATCTTCAGCAAGTGGGACTGACTGCTCCCATCTCCCCCAGAACAATACAGATGGAGGCTCGAAAGCACAAGCTTTTTTTTCCCACTTCAGAGCATTTTTATTATCAGTTCTTACTCCTAAATGAAAAAGTATTTCCAAATAAGCATTTTCTTTTACTTATTTATTTAATGTTATTTTATTTATTTATTTAATGTTATTTTATTTTATAATTTTATTTTATTTTTCTTTATATATTTTATGTATTTTATTGTATACTTTTATTTTATGATATTTCATTTGGTTATTTATTTTATGTATTTAATTTTATATTTTTATTTTATGCTATATTATTTTATTTCATTATTTTATTTATTTTATGGTATTTCATTATTTATTTATTTAATGTTATTTTATTTCATTAATTTAATTATTTTATATTTTTATTTTCTATTTTTTATCTTATTTATTGTATTTTTATTTATTTTATTTTATCTTTTAATCTTTTTATAATATTTTGGTTTTTTATTTACTTTAATTTAAATTTTATTTTATTTTATTTCATTTTATTTTATTTTAATAAAAGCTCTTATCACCCAGGTGATGCTGCCATGCCAGGGAGAGGTCAAAGGCCCATTTTTGGGAGCTGTATCCCCGGCAGGCTCTCCTCCCCAGGCCTCGGTGCATCACTGGGAAGGCATCACCCTGAGTCAGGGAGGGCAGGGGAAGGTCCCTCCCATCCCTAAGGAGCTTTTCCGTGTCTCTGCCTGGAATAGCAACGAGCACATGAGCAGAGTTATTACACCCCTAATCAGCTTGTAGAGCTGGATGGACATTTATAACCTGGTGGAAAAACACTTATTACCCCACGGATGGACATTTATAACCCCGGGGATGAACACTCACAACCCCTCTGGATGAGCATCTACAACCCCAGGGATTAGTACTTTTAACCCTATAATGAACATTTATAACCTGATGGCTAAACACTTACAACCCCATGGATGAACATTTTTAACCCAGTGGATGCACATTTATAACCCTATAATGAACATTTTTAACCCCACAGATGAACATTTTTCACCCTATAATGAACATTTTTAACCCTATGGGTGGACATTTTTTACCCCATGGATGAACATTTTTAACCCCACACATGATTACTTATTACCCCATGGATGAACATTTTTAACTGAACATTTATAACCCTATAATGAACATTTTTAACCCAATGGATGCACATTTATAACCTTATAATGAACATTTATAACCCCACAGAATATCATTAATAACGCCAAGGATGAACATTTTTAACTGAACATTTTTAACCCTGTGGATGAACATTTTATAACCCCATGGATGATCATTTTCAACCTCATGGATTTTTAACCCAATGAATGAACATTTTTAATCCAATGGATGCACATTTATAACCCCACAGGTGAACATTTTTAACCCTATGGGTGGACATTTTTTACCCCATGGATGAACATTTTTAACTGAACATTTATAACCCTATAATGAACATATTTAACCAATGGATGCACATTTATAACCTTATAATGAACATTTATAACCCCATGGATGAACACTTTTAAGTGATCATTTTTACCACTATAAGGAACATTTTATAACCCCGTGGATGAACATTTTTAACTGAACATTTATAACCCTATAATGAACATTTTTAACCCCATGGATGATCATTTTTAACCCCACAGATGATCATTTAGAGCCTCTTCAAGACATCATCCAACAGTGAAGAGCAGGAGAGCGTTTGCAGCCCCCAATATTTCACATTCCACTTGCCAGTCCCGAGGAAGAGAAATGAATTACAAATTAATTTGGCTCATCTGCTTCCTCGAGGACCTGGCTTTGCCTCTGAAGTCCAACAAGGAAAAGCTTTGCCTTATTTGCTGCTTTCTCGCCCCAAAACCCCCTTTTTAACAATCCCTCCCTGGAGCCTCCCAGCAGCAGGAAGGTGCTGGCAGGTTCCTGGTGCCTGTGAGTCACATCTGCCCGTGGATCCTGTTCCAAAATGACATCAGCGCTGAGGGAAGCAGATCCACGTGGAAGGGACAACGCCACACGCTGATTCCCTTTTTCCATGAAATCCTTGGCTTGGCAGCCTCTGGCCAAGGAGGAAACCCCGTCCTGGAAGCAGCAGGAGGTGCTGGGTGGAAAGTTTGCCTGGGTGGATTTTTTCTCCCCCTCTGTTGGTTCCTGCCCTGGCACATTCCCCGTGTCCTGACGTGCCTCTGGGATTAGGGAATTGCAGGGATTTCTCCTCCTTTCCAGCACAGGTTACGTAACTGATGACATTCTGGAAGTCTGTGTGGATTCAACACCCTGCTCCTGCCAGTTTTAACTCCTGGCCTGATTTCACTAATCATGGAAAAGCCTAAAAATTTATATCATCATGGAATCCTGGAATGGTTTGGGTTGGAAAGGACCTTAAAGCCCACCCAGTGCCACCCCCCTGCCACGGGCAGGGACACCTTCCACCAGGCCAGGTTGCTCCTGGCCTTGAACACCTTTTATCCTTTTGAAATCCTTTAATCTTATTTTTTTTTAATTATTTTTACAGGAAAAATTAAGGATGTCAAGAGACAAAGACCACCCATGAGCTGTGTAATCCTGCAGCTGAATACAGAATAATGGGGCAGGTAAAGACCTTCTTCAATTAAAAATCAGCCAAAAAGGACATTTCATTCCTCCCCTTTCTGCTTCCTGAGGTCTTGCAGGGCTGAAGGCCTAGCACAGCTTCACCCCTGGTGTGCAACCAAAAAAAAAAAAAGCAAAATATCCTAATAAAACATCAGTGTTTTAATTAGACACTGGGATGGGAAAGTAACAGCCTGAGTGGCATCTTCCCTTCTGGCAGGGAAGGAAGTGCCCCCAGTGCTTTCCTTCCCCAGTGCTGCCATCACCCCATTCAGTCCCCAGATTGCCTTTCCTCTGCTCTCATCCAGGCAGGAGCCAAATATTGCAGAGATATAACCTGGATCCCGAGAAAAATCCGAGGAGTTTTGCTTTAAAGAGCCAGTTCCGTGGTGAGGCCGGAAAATAAACCCAGTTCTGCAAAACACATTCCATTAACCCCCCGAACACAGCCCTTATTCCCAATTATTTTTGCATTAGGAGGGTTCAGGGATATTTCTGGATGAATTTAGTGGGATTTGAGGTGGGATGAGCTTGAGCCCAGGGTTTTTTTTGCTGGCTCCAGGGAGTGACAGTGGGATGGGGTGAGGCTGTGGGACTCCAATCCCACCTCCAAACCCCTCCCAGATTACCCCAAAGCCCCAGGAAATCCCTCACAGACTCTCCCAAGCTGCAGCTGCTTCTCCAGGTAAGCCCAGAGTTCTGTGAATAAAAGTGTTTTGCATGAATTAAAGCCATAAAAAAAAATAAATTAAAAAAAAATCAATGAGGAGCAGTGAAGGAGACGAACCCACCCCCTTTCCCAGCTCACCATTCAACCCAAGTCAGCATTTTCCATCCCTTACGAGAAAATCTCATCCCATTAATGATTTCTAAGCTGGCACAGAGCCTGTTGTGTTATTTCCACTGTCCCCTGTGGATGAAGAAGGGCCAAACCTCCAGTGCAGATCGATGCAGCTCCTGCCTTGAAGATGAGAGAAATTTTACCCTGCTGAGAGGCCAAAAACCCACATGGCCCCATTAAAGAGAAGCCCTGGGTACACTGAGCTGGGTGGGTTTAGCCCCATAACTTCCAGGATAAATTAAAGATTAATTAATAATCCACAAGCTGCTCCTGCTCCATTTTGCAGCTGGAATCTTTATTTCACCAAACAAGACCAAAACTTCCTTCAAAATATTTTAGTACAGGAAAATCATGATTTTTAGAAGCTGTGGATGGATTAATCCCAAACACCTCATTCCCAGTGCTGTATTTCTCTCTCTTCCTGCCTTGGGATTTTGGATAATCCAGGGAAGAGTATTAGAACCCAAAGCAGGGAATCAGGAGCCATCTGTGCACTCACACATGGAATAAATATCTCCTGCAGGAGAGAGCCTTGACAGGCTCACACACCTTGATCCTGCTCTGCTATTTAATTTTTCTCCTCCAGAAATGAATATCCAGTTCTTCCCAGCACAGCCCAAGCTCCCAGCACAGCCCATTTCCCTACCAGACAAAAAACCACTTAAATTTTTTACCATAATCCAGCCAGATGGATAAACCAGGGAATGGAGCATCAGGGTGAAATCCCCTTTACAGCCAGAAGTGCCCTGAGGTCCAGGGATGGGAGCAATGCTGGGATGGACATTCCTGGCCCAGCAATCTTCTCTGGACAATTCCATCCCAGCCCCTCAACACCCTCACAGCCAACAATTCCTTCCCAATATGTGCAATTCCATCTTCATTTGCATCTCCCAACCTCCACACAACCAGCCCAGGTTTCTCTGGACTCCAACTGTTTATTACAGCACATCCTAACTCTAAAGGACGGGAAAACTCCCCATCCTGGCCTTTAGGTCCCTGTGTATTCCAACCACATATTCTTACCCCGTGAAAAAGCCCCAGTTTGCCATGAGCATCTCAGGGAATTTTTAGTTGCCCTCTGTGGTGTTTCCTCCCATTAAATATCAGGATAACTCAACAGAAACTGTGACTGCAGGAGTGAGTTTTCCCCCTCTGGAGCGAGGCAAACTCTGGAGGCAGATTCCTCCTTTCTCCCACAGGTCTGAGCCTGTTTTATTTCCGCTCCATCAGTCCACAGAACAGCTCCCTGTTTCACAGGATAATGGATAATGGGTTTGGAGCTGCAGCCAGCAAGTGCTGAAAGCATCCTTTCCTTTCCTTTCCACAGAGAAAAGAAACCATGAAATTCCCAAACCAGCCCCAGACCTGCTCATCCCATTGATATTCTTCAACAAACAATCCAAACTCTGCGATTTCCCAAGATTTCCAACCCAGCCCCAAACCCTGCTGACCCCACTGATATTCTCCAATAAACCATCCAAATGCTGCGATTTTCCAAGATTCCCAAATCAGCCCCCAACCCTGTCATTCCATTCAATATTTCTTCAATAAACCATCCAAGCTCTGTCGTTTTCCAGGATTTTCAAATCAGCCTCAAACCCTGACATTTTTTTGGTACAAAAGGTAAATGCTGCGATATTCCAAGATTTCCAAACCCTGCTGATTCCACTGATGTTTCTTCCATAAAACCGTCCAAGTGCTGCAATTTTCCAAGGTTTCCAGACAAGCCTCGAACCCTGATATTTCTTCAAGCGTTAAATCCAAATGCTGCAGTATTCCAAGATTTCCAACCCAGCCCAAAACCCTGCTGATCCCACCAGTACTCATTCAACAAACCCTTCCAAGATTCCCAACCCAGCCCCAGATCCCGATACTTCCTCAGCACAAAATCCAAACGCCGCAGCATTCCAAGATTTCCGAACCAGCCCCAAACCCTGGCGTTCCTTCAATGAAACCATTCAAGCCCCGCGGTTTTCCAAGGTTTCCCTATCCCCGCTATTTCTCCAGGAGAGCTGCGGTTTGCCAGGCACTCCTTTTGCCCATCGGCGATGCTCCCCCATTCCCGCATCCTCCGGGAGGGCTGGGTTGGGGGTGACGGCCGGTTTTTGGGGGGCCGCGGTATTCCCTGGGGAAGGAAGGGGATGGATCCCGGCCAGGCTGTGCGGGGCTGGGCTGGGCTGCGCAGAGCCGGCTCCTCCCTCTCGCTATTTATTCCTCCCCGGAGCTGCCGGGGCTGAATCACCTCGAGCCGAGCAGGGAAGGAGCTGCCAGCCGGTGAGTGCCGGGGAAAAAGGGGCGCGGGGGCTTCGGCGGGGGGGAGGGATAAATCCAGGGGCGAGGGGGGCTTGAAAGCCGAGCAGCATCGCGAGGATGGGGAGCTGCCTCTTTTCGCTGCCATCGCCGCCTAAAAATAGACATTTCCAGCGTCTCCTTAAAAGCCGGAGCTCGGCTTTGCCCGGAGGTTGTTTACTCAGCGCTCCTTCGGCGCTGATGCCGGCGGGGAATTTTTCCTTGGAGGTTTTTTTTTGTCCTTTCTCTCGTCTCCCAGATGCTCCCCCAGGTTATCTGGGGGGATGGACAGAAAAAAATAAAAAAAAAAAAAAAAGGGAGGGGGGAGGATTCTTAAAACCAGAGGTGACATTTTCAGAGAGCAAACAGCCAGCCTGCAGCCTCCTTTCCCAAAACCCCCAGCCTGGAATTTCCATCCCCCACCGGCCGGGATCGCCGGGAGGGTCTGGACGCCCCCATTCCCGAGCATCTTCCCACCTCCACCTTCCACACTCCCCTCGCTGCTCCTTCCTCCACCCTCTCCCTCGCCGCGGGCACCTTACCAAGGTTATTTCCACAGTTGTTTTGGCACCGGGGTGTTGGTTTTCCCCTCTAAACCCGAAACTTCCTCCTTGCCAACCCTGAGCACGTAATTGCTGCTCGTGATCGCAGCCTCCATTTTCCACTCCCCCTCCTGTGCCCTGAAGGAGCACAGAATTCCTCCCGCTCTCCCTCCAGCACAGAGAGGAATCGAGAAATCGCCCCGCTCTAAACCACCTGAATTAATTCCTCCTTTCCCACATCCGCGGAGAGGGGAGGGAGGTTAAACAGAGCCGGGGCAAAATAGCTGCGAAGCCATTCGGTGTCATAATTTAATATCGATATCCTGGTCACAGCGGGGATGTTATTTCCAGGCAGAGGGATCTCCCAGCTCCGAGGCCGGGGAAGCGGCTCCCGATGCCCCATCACCCCCGGGTTTGTGCCAGGGAGCCCGTTTATTCGGGACGCAGCTCGGAGCTCGTTAATTAGCGCGACGCTAACGAGCCTTCGCCCTGTTTATGAGAGCTCAGCTCTGCGAAGGCAATTAGAGGAGCAGGTCAGAGCTGCCGGGCTGGAACATCCTCCAGGGCTTTGCTGTAACCTGTTTTCATCCAGGGGCTGATATTCCCTCCCACCCACCCCCACCTTGGAACTCACCGCGAGGAATGATATCTCAAAATATAAAATAAAAAAAATAATTAAAAAAAAATTACTATTTTGCTGCCTGCCTTCCCCCCCCCAGATTTTCACCCAGGTTTTGTTGTTTCTGCCGTGTCTTCTCAGCTATTTTTAACCCCCTGATCTCATCCCTGCCCCCAGCGGGTGGGTGCCGAGGGTGAGGAGGCAGCAAACCCGCTCCGAAGAGGGTGGTTTGAGCCCAGATTTTTCCATGAGCAGGCGGCCCAAGCCTGGAATTCCTCCCCATCTCCAGGGACAGGCTCGTGCATCCTCCCTGCTCTTTCCTTTAGGCCTTTTGCAGGCGATCCCACCCAAACACAGACCTCTAAAAGGCTTTAATTCAAGCGTTTCTCGACATAAGACCAGATTTTATGGAAGGTGGAGGGAAAAACATCATTATCTGAACCCGGGGAGAGATTAATTTGCTTTTTATGGCCCATAAAACCATATCTAGGTTACAACAGAAGAATCTGTGGTTTAAACAGGGGGTTGTTTGGCGTCTTTGACTGTTAAGGGTGACATCTCAGGAGAGAACATCACCTCCTACTTGCATTAGGGTTATCCCTGGGGAAAGGGGTGAATTTTAAGGAAGTTGGCCCATTAGTTGCTGCAAAAAAGCCATTTAGGACCTACATTTAATTGTTTCTTGCTGTAACACGAGCCAGAAAGCACATCCAAGGGTACTGAGAGACGCCCACCCACACTGAGAATGCTTCACTCGCCCTCCTCAACCTCCCTGGTGTGGGATTTTGGGGGATAGCTCGGGCTCAGGAAGGATGGAAAAACCCTTTGCTGTGGTGCACTGACATTAAACACGAGGGGAGCAGCAATTCAGTGCCCTTGGCTCTGCAGGGAGGCATCCAAGGGGATCCTGGAGGTGCTTTCCTAAGGTCTTTCCAAAGGATTTGCAGACCTGGTGTGTATTAGAGGGGCTGGATTACACACACAGGGAGAGAAATGGTTCGTTAAATGGGATTTCAGCCTTGCCAGCCCACCAGCTGATGTGGGAGATTCCTGACCTGTCCCTGGCATGCCAGCGGGAAACGCTGAGTAAGGGATAATTGCAAACACGTTAAACTCAAAAAATGCTGGTTTTCACTTCAGGGCTGTTGCACATTAACAGGGATTTGGGCAAAACACGCTGGATTCTGTTCCTTGGGAATATAAAACCTCCAGGGCCCAGCTGGGCGTTGCCCTCCTGGAAGCACCGAGAACCCAAAAGCTTTGGGATTGGGCTGGATCCGTCCACTGCGTTGATCCTGGAATCCCATCAGAAATCCCATTTATGCCACCTAATTAGACAGAGTAGGTTTGATAAGTGGGGGTTTACCTCCCAGTTAACTGAAGCATTTGTTTTTTTTCCCCAGAAGCTTTCTCTTTCACCACTTAAAATTGCTGTTACTTGCTGGAAACCCATGGGTGAATATATATATATATATATATAAAAAAACCAAAATAAATATATATATATAAAATATATATATTTGGGGGGGAGGATAAACACTTTGAGGGGGGAGATAAATATGCATTTCAGTGCAAAGCTGTTGGTTCTGCAGGCGGATTTAGGGGGATGAAATGTGTTTTATACGATGTGTGACTGCGGGAGCCTCGGGCCGGGGGGGTCTCTGCCTCCTGCCCTGACTCTCCCTATCCCTGTGTCCTTGTGTCCCACAGCCATGGCCAGGCTCCTGCTCACCTGCTCCCTGGTGGTCCTGCTCCTCGGCATCTGCACCGACGTCGCCTTCTCCAAGAAGGGCAAAGGCAAACCCGGCGGGGGCGGGTGGGGCACGGGGAGCCACCGCCAGCCCACCTACCCCCGCCAGCCCGGCTACCCCCAGCACCAGGGCTACCCCCAGCACCAGGGCTACCCCCACAACCCCGGCTACCCACACAACCCGGGCTACCCCCACAACCCCGGCTACCCGGGCTGGGGCCAGGGCTACAACCCCTCCAGCGGGGGCACCTACCACAACCAGAAGCCGTGGAAGGCCCCCAAACACAAGACCAACTTCAAGCACGTGGCGGGGGCGGCGGCGGCGGGCGCCGTGGTGGGGGGGCTGGGGGGCTACGCCATGGGCAGGGCCATGTCGGGGATGCACTACCGCTTCGACAGCCCCGACGAGTACCGCTGGTGGAACGAGAACGCCGCGCGCTACCCCAACCAGGTGTACTACCGCAACTACGGCGGCTACGTCCCGCAGGACGTCTTCGTGGCAGACTGCTTCAACATCACCGTCACCGAGCACAGCATCGGCCCCGCCGCCAAGAAGAACGCCTCGGACGCCGGGCAGGCCGTCAACCAGACGGAGGTGGAGCTGGAGAACAGGGTGGTGACCAAGGTGATCCGGGAGATGTGCATCCAGCAGTACCGCGAGTACCGCCTGGCCAACGGCATCCGGCTGCACCTCGCCGACGCCTCGCTCGCCGCCCTCCTGCTCCTCGTCCTCTTCGCCATGCACTGAGGGGGCCCGGGATCCCACGGCTTTGAGGTGTCACCCGCGTCCCCGTGGGGACCCCCCCGACCTCCCCGTTCTTGCTTGCGGTCGTCGTTGGTGAAGAGCCCTTGGGGCACGCGGGCGCCGGCGCTCCCCGTCACCTCCTTGGGGTCCCCTCCATCAGCTCCTTGGGGCTCCCCTCCATCAGCTCCTTGGGGTCCACCCCCATCAGCTCCTTGGGGTTCCCCTCCACCACCTCCTTGGGGTCCACCCCCATCAACTCCTTGGGGTCCACCTCCATCAACTCCTTGGGGTCCACCTCCATCACCTCCTTGGGGTCCACCTCCATCACCTCCTTGGGGTTCCCCTCCATCACCTCCTTGGGGTCGACCTCCACCACCTCCTTGGAGTTCCCCTCCACCACCTCCTTGGGGTCCACCTCCACCACCTCCTTGGGGTTTATCCCCATCACTTCCCTGGGGTTCCCCTCCATCACCTCCTTGGGGTTTACCCCCATCACTTCATTGGGGTTGTCTCTGGTTCAGGCAACTGGATGAAAATTTCCTTCTCCACTCCAAACACGTCCCCAGCGAGGCAGGACAGCTGGATGTACCCCTAGAAAACACGGCCTTCACCACCTCCTCCTCCTCGGGGGCCACCCCGAGAGGGACCAGGCAGAGGGGAGCTCTCCTTGGCATCTCCAAAATGCAAGAGCATCTCCAGAAATGCCCTTTGCTAACGAGCAGGGTTTTATTTAACCCCCTTAGTCCCGCTGCCACCCCTTTCACCCGGGGCACCCAAGCACCTCTATCCCCCGGGATAGGGGCAGACATGGGGTTTTCAGGCAACAAGCTGACAGGTTGCAGTTTTAACCCTTTAATCCTAAAAAAAAAAAAACCTTCCCCATGTATATACGGACTTGCCCCTCCACTCCTTTGCATGCTGCAAACCCCTCCTGCAGCGACACACCAAAATAAAGTCAGTTTTTATTCCCCCCACCTCGGCAAGGCTGAAGCACCGGTCGGTCTTTCCCAGGCTGCCAAAGGCAAAAAGTGCTGCTGAGTGCCCAAAATACCCCCCAAAACGATGTGTTACAGCTCGAGAAGAAGCTGCTTTGGATGCTACAGGCGACAAGTCACGCTCATCCTCCAGCACCTTGACCTAGAGGAAGTCAAAACGCAGCCAAAAAGGATGCTCAGGGGCGGGTCAAGCACTTCTCGAGAGACGTAAATCAGCTGAATCACAGAGTTACAGCACCAGGAAAAACACGCCTGGGATGGGAGATGCTTCATGGAAACCACGCTCGTGAGTCATTCCTGTGACAAGTGGAAGCAGCAGGTGGAATTCTCGCTCCTCACGAGCCGGGTCGCGGGGCGCCCGCAGCGTCTGCAACGCTTGGTCAGCCCAGTCCTATTTAATATCTCTCGTGTTTTCTTTTGTTTTGGTTTTTATTTTTGCAAGGCACTGAATGACACCGTCCTAAATCAGTTGTTTTGTTTTTTTTTTTTTTATTTTTTATTTGCATCGGTGTAAGCTAAGTGAAGAAATATAAACATCTATCTATATAAATATATCTCTATCTCCATTAATAGAGAGGGATCTCTCGGGGTCCCCACCGGAGAAGCAGGGCTTTGAGGTTCCACCCCCCCCTCCCCCGTGCTTTGTGACGCGCGGATGTTTTTGTAAAACCCCCGGGCGGGCGGCGCATGCTCCGAGTCTGCAGTTCTGATACTTTTCTAAGTGTTCTGGTACAGATTAAAACAGATTAAGCCAAGTTTGCACCATCAGCCTCCTTCCTGAAAGCAGCTCCGGGCCCACCCCCCCTCCTTCCCCCAGAGGAGCCAGAAGCTGCCGCATTTCCTGGCATTTTGTGGCCTGTGGGAACCCTTTGTTCCACTTTCAACACCAAATTTGGCCTCAACCCCACAATCTCAACCCAACAGTCTCAGTTAACGCTTTCCCCTCCCCCTGCTCCCACTAATGGTGTCACTGAAGTCCAACAAAATATTTTCTAATTTCTGTCTAATTTCTGTTTAATAAAAGAGTTTTTACATTTGCTGTTTCAATGGCCTGACCCAAGCCCTGCTTAAACATGGAATCCTGGAATGTTTTGGGTTGGAAGGGACTTTAAAGCCCATCCATTCCCAGCCCCTGCCATGGGCAGGGACACCTTCCACTAATCCAGGTTGCTCCAGCCTGGCCTTGGACACTCCCAGGGATCCAGGGGCAGCCACAGCTTCTCTGGGAGTTCCAGCCCAGCCCCTCAACACCCTCACAGCCAACAATTCCTTCCCAATATCCCATCTCTCCCTACCCTCTGGCAGTGGGAAGCCATTCCCTGTGTCCTGTCCCTCCATCCCTTGTCCCCAGTCCCTCTCCAGCTCTCCTGGAGCCCCTTTAGGCCCTGCAAGGGGCTCTCAGGTCTCCCTGGATCCTTCTCTTCTCCAGGATGACCCCCAGCTCTCCCAGCCTGGCTCCAGAGCAGAGGGGCTCCAGCCCTGGGAGCAGCTCCGGGGCCTCCTCTGGGCTCTCTCCAGCAGCTCCAAGTCCTTCTTTGTGAGGATTGTGAGAATTCCAGGGCTGGAGCAGCTCTGCAGGTGGGGTCTCACCTGAGGGGGCAGAAGAGGCAGAATCTCCTCCTCATCTGCTGCCCAGGCTGAGGGATCAGCCCATGCTCAATAAAAATGAGTCTCAGTGCAAATAATTTCCAGCTTTACTTGCATTTTCCAACCACCACTCAACCAGAGGACCCATCCCCTGACAGACATGGCACTGAAGAGCTGCAACCCAGTGGGAGGATGAAAAATCCCCTAAAGGAAGGAAGGAAGAAATGCCCACCCCCACAAAAGAGAAGGGAAAAAAAAGATAAAAATCCCCCAAGACAATGGAGGGGAAAAAAATAACCCCTATTTTCCAAGGTGAATACATGGATATTTCCAGGAAGGGGCTGGCAGCACCTGCACAATGAATTCCCCTCGGGAAAGTTTTGACCTCGGTAGCAACATTAAAAATGCTCATTTTTAACCCAACCCCCCCCAATCTTTCCTTCCCCCTCCCAGCACAGGGAAGTTGCTCCAGCCCCCCCCAAGCAGGGCAAACACCAACCTTGGCAGTGCTCAGATGAGCTCAAAAATAACATTTCCCCCCGTTTGCACTCTCAGCACCCAATTCTTCTACCCTCCCTGGGAGTACTGGGGTTTGGGTGATTATTGGAGTTGTTTTTTGGGGGATACTCAAACAGGATATGGGGACACGATCTGGGGACACGATTTGAACCTTTTTGTCCTTCAAGGACAGTTGGATGCAACAACCCTGGAGCCCTCTTGGCCCCTCAGAGTGATCTGTTGAACCTGTTTGTCAGGATGATAATAAATAAATACAAGCCAAATAACATTTTGGGGGTTGGGTGTTTTTTATGCTCTCCTCCAAATCTCTCATCTCACGGCATTTGGCACCCCCAAAATCTCCACAAATAAAAACACCCCTCATCCCCACGAACAAACAAACATCCCCCACCCAGCCGAGACAACCGAATATATTTTTCCTGCTTAAAAAAAAAAAAAAAAAAAACAAAAAACAAAAACCAAAAACGTGAAAAGAAGAATTTTGACCTACAGTTTGCGGAGAGCTCAGGGGGAGAGGGGAAATAGTCTGACTCAGAGGATTGAAAAGCAAAGCAGGAACCCGAACCTCGTCCGGGGTGGTTTGATCCGTGCCGGGGGAGCAGCATCCGCATCTCCTGGCGAACAGCTCCATCTCCCGGCCGAGCCCAGCCCCGGCTCCAGCTCCTCCTGGGATCAGCCCTGAGAGTGTTTCACAAGGCTGGAGATCCCAAAGGATGCTCCAAAACCCGGCTGAGCTTTCCAGCTCGCTCTGTCGCTGGTTCAGAGCAAAAGGCGCGGAAATGTCTCGATGTGACCGCGACCACTCGCCTGGAAAAGCACATCCCGAGGGATCTTGGAGTCTGGAGAGATGTCCCAGTTGACCATGCAACCCCAAAATCCCCGACACAAGGTGGTTCATGAGGCTGTTAATGGCTTTTAATTCTTTTTCCTGCAGTGCAGCCCTTTGCAGGGACTGGAAATTAAACTGGGTGGGCACAGGAGCTTATCCTGGAATCCTGGAATGGTTTGGGTTGGAAGAGAACTTGAAGCTCATCCATTCCCATCCCCTGCCATGGGCAGGGACACGTTCCACTAGCCCAGGGTGCTCCAACCTGGCCGTGGAGACTCCCAGGGATCCAGGGGCAGCCACAGCTTCTCTGGGAATTCCATCCCAGCCCCTCAACACCCTCCCAGGGAAGAATTCCTTCCCAATATCCCATCCACCGCTGCCCTCTGGCAGTGGGAAGCCATTCCCCCTTATCCTGGCACTCCATGTCCTTGTAAAAGGAATCAGCCAGGGCTCTTCCCATCCCTTGACAGAGGTGAGAGCTGACTCACCTACCGGGGAGAAGATGAGGATGTTTATATCCCCAAAAAATGCCAATTCCAAGGAGAGGTGACACACTCACAAACATCCAGGCTCAAAAACCCTTCAGTGAGGACTTACCTCCTGGAGGATTTACACCTGTCCACAAGCTCCTTTGGGATTCCAAATTTTTCACTCGGTACCTCTTTATTTTCTTTTCTCACAGCGGTGTTTGAGCTGCTCAGCTAAACCAGGATTTAAGGAAGGTTTAAGCACCCCGGACAGGGATCAGAGAAGAAACCGCAGCTGCTGGAGGGCAAAACATCCCTCCCTGCTCCTTTTAAGCTCTTCCAGGGAGGGTTTGCATCCTCTCTGCCAAACACCTGAGAGAGGGTCAGTCCCAGATCTGGGTGCGTTTTGGGCAGAAGATGTTAAAGATCGGGATAGCAAAGATTGGGACTGATCATGTGAAAGCCCGAGGGACGAGACCGAGGGGTGTTTGGCCCCAGGCACCACCTTCACCCCCCCGCAGCATCCCTTGGAGATGTGGCGCTTCGTGGAGTTGTTCCTGGTGCTAAAGACGAAGGATTTGGCTAAAAACAGAGGATGTCTCAAGGCCAAACTTTATTGCAAGGCAGAGGGGTCCATTTCCAAGCCCCACATCCCCCCTCCCCGCAGGTCCCAGCGCTCTTTCGGGGGGAAAGGAGCGGTTTCTTTGGCAAAGCCGTGCCATGGGAAAGCAGAGCCTAGCGCTGGCGGGGCCGCTCCAGCGTCACTCCAGGTGCAGGTATCCCCAGGTCCTCGCAGGGCTGGATTCTCTCGCGTAGGTGCCCGGGTGGATGGGGGTTCCAGGATCCACCCAAGCTCCCAGTTGTCCTCCTGAGCACCGGGATGGCTGCCCAGCTCCGGGTAGAGGAGCGGGGGCGCTGAGGCAGTCACGGAGCATCTCTTCCACCTCCCCCCTCAAGCCACATCTAATCTCCCAGGAAAGTCACCCGCTGAGCAATCCCGGCGGGTCGGGCCGGCCGGGGGTCCCGGGGTACCCTCGGCGGGCTCAGCGCTGCAGCCCGTGGCTGACGAGGCAGGCGGTGGATGCCAAAAGCAGGGCCAGGCCGATGCCTCCGCGGTGCCGGGGGGCTCGGCTGGGGGGTCCCCGCTTGCCCCCCACGTCCGGCCAGCTGGCGGCGTGGAACCCGCCCGCGGGTGGGGGCTGCCGGGCCGCGGGGATGCCGTGACCGAGGCGGGACGGGCGCGGGCGCCCCAGCAGCCCCATCCCATAACCCGCGGCGGCCCCGGCCGCGATGGCTCCGGCCACCTTGGAGCCGCGCCCGGGGGTGCCCCCGCCGCGGGACACGGCGCGGAAGCCCCCGCGGAGCCCCCCGGCCCCTCCGCTGCCGCCGCCGCGACCTCCGGGTCTCCCACCGCCCCCGCGGCGGCCGCCGGCGACGTCGCTGAAGAGGGCGAGGAGCAGCATCACCACCCAGCACCAGCCGTCCAGGGGCCTCATCCTGCCCCGCCTGCGAGAGGGGCACAAGGAGGGACGGTGAGAGCGGGGACACCGCCCGGAGCAGCGCCCGGGGGCCAAGGGTCGAGGGGGTGGCGGGGATCCCCATCCAGGGGGTGGCAGGGATCCCCATCAAGGAGTTCGCAGGGATCCCGGATCCGAAAAGGGTCGCGGGAATCCCGCTCCGAGGGGTTCACAGGGACCGCGATCGGAAGGAATTAAAGGGATTCCGCTCTGAGGGGTTCGCAGGAATCCCGTTCCGAGGGGGTCACGGGGTTTTCCCGAGCCTTGGGCCAACTTACCTTTAATATTGTTGTTGATGTATAAATTTTTATATATTTTATGCCCCTGTATATTTTATATATAATATATTTTTATTTCTATAAAAATATCTCATTTATATATATATTATATATATAATATATCTATATATCTAGTTTATTTATTTATATACTATTTTTATTATATACTATTATTACATATTACATGTTATAAAATTGCAATATATATTGCAAGCGCTGATTCAAAGCTGAAGTGGAGCTCGAGAAAGGGAAATGGATGACCTTTTGGCCCAGCTGGAAGCAAAATTACAGGAATAATGCTAAGAATGGAGGAGAAAAGCCTGCAGCAATGAGAAGAAAGGCATAAGGCTGAAACACTAGGTTTCATTTTGTATGGAAACATGGGTTCGGGAGAATTTCGGATTTTATATATTCATATATATATAAATGTGTGTGTAATATTCATATATTTGTATAATTATATATATTTATATATAAATATTTGTATATAATTTCGTGGTTTATATATTTATATATAAATATAGTATATTAATATATAAAATATATATTAATATATAAAATATATACTATAAATATAATCTATAATACATAATGTATAAACGGATATATAGTATATATTGTATTATGTGTTATATAATATATATGATATTAAATATAATTATATATTTTTCTATTTTATATATTTGTATTTATATATAAACTAATATATATATTTATGTATAATTTGTACTGATTTAAGTACACTATACATAGTTAATACACAGTTTCTACTGGAAGGTGTCCCTGTCCATGGCAGGGGGATGGACTAGATTATCTCTAAGGTCCCTCCCATCCCAACCCATTCCATAATTTAATGTATTATTGCACGCATTTACCGCTGCCCACGTATTAATAAACAGGGCGGGTGGGCGCCGCTGTGCAAACAAACACTCCCGACTCTCCCACCAAATTCCCACCTTCATTCTCCCACCCCACTCGCAAAGCTCGGGAGCACCGGGACGCGATCCCCCCGCCCTGCAGCCCCCGCAGCCGCCGGCTGAGCAAACAGCCCCATTGTACGGAAGCTGCTGAGCCATCGCCGCCCCAAAACCGGCCCAAACCCAGCCCGAGCCGTGTTGACAAAAGCCTTTTGAAAAGGCAGAGCCCCCCTGGCCGCGGCTTCCCTGTGTCAGCGATTCCCTCCCCCGCTGGAAGGTGCCAGGCCTGACACCCCGATCCCCATCACTCCTCCCAAACCCAGCGCTCCAAACATTAAAACCTGGCTTGATTAATTTAATTTGCCTCGTTTCGCTGCCCTCCTCCTCCAGCTGAAGGGTTATTTTAAGGAAAGCCCGGAGAAGTTTTCCCTTTCCAGGTGTTTGCAGCTGCATCACTGCTGGAAACACCACAAAACCGGGCAGCAAACCCTCTAAAATTAAATGCATAGATTTCTCCCTCCCTCTTTATTCCCCCGAATAATATATATATATATATTATATATATATATCCAGACTTAGGGATCACCAAGCAGGGAAAAATCCCAGCGCTGGCGCCTCCACGGGCTCCCCATTCCACCCTCCAGCTCAGGTGTGGGTTAAACCCCTCCACTTTTCGCCATTCTCTCTGCCCAATTCCTTCCCTTTTAACCCCAAAGCCCGTGCCGGGGGTGCCGCCCTTACCCCCGGTGCTGTGCCGGTGATGGCTCTTCCCGTCTGTGCCCGCCGGGCTCGGCTCCCACCGGACTTTTCCCGGTGGATAAACGGAGCCAACGTCACTGGGGAGGGATAATTGGGCTTCAATGGGCTGGAAAACGCCGGGCCAGCGGCTTCGGGGAGACAGCAAAGCGTGGTTGGGATGACCTGGGGGTGGGGGAGGATGTGCAGGAGGACAAAATAAAATTAAATATATCGAGAGTTTTACCTCGTGGAAGAGAAATATCCAGAGGATGAAGCTTGCCCACCACAGTGCTTATGGGTAAATAGGGATAAATAGTCACTGAAGGCTGGAAAAGCCCTAAACCAGACCAATATTACCCCCAAATCCTCCAGTAATTTAGTTCTGAGTCTCCAAATCTGCAGGGCAGGGACCATTTGTCCTTGGGAAACTTCTCCACTGGGACTCAGGTAGGTTTTGCTCTTCCCCCTTGTCACTGCCAGCCCCCATGGAACCCATTCCCATGTTATTTCTATCCCCAGATTGCTTTATTTTGGACAAACCAGGCTCCAACTCAGGGTTTTTATTCTGTATTAAGTTGCTACATATTTTATTTTCTTGTTAATCCACGCAGCAATGCCACAATCATCCTTCAAACACAGAAAAGGCTCCTCTCGCTGTACAACACTTTCCTGAACACTTGTTAGAGGTGGAAAAGGTACCATTAAAATTAAAATTTAAAAAAAAAAATTACAAAGATACATTGCAAAAACTCAAAGGGAGGGAGAAAGTCAGAGTTTTAGTTCACGCCGAGGTATAAAATTGGTATTGCTGGTTTAGCCTGGGAGGAAAGAGGTTTTTTCCAGGTGATGGTGGTAACAGAGCCAGTCTGGTTTCACCAGGATAATGTGCTGGCACTGCTGGAAGATGGATTTGGAAAATAAAATCCTCTTTATTTCTGTCTCCTCCTCCTCCTCCTGTCTCCCTCCCTTTCCATCCAGCATCCCTTGAGATGCCCCCAACTATCCCTGCGAGTGCTATTTGGCATTTACAGCTACCAGAGAGGTTTGACATCACGGTTTCCTTAAAAATCCCTAATATTAGTGCAAATTAGAAAGGGGGAGGGAGGGGGATGATGCGACCGGGTGCAGGTTTGGGGAAGGTGGAGGGAAAAACGAGATTTACTCCCGTGCTGGAAAATCCACCGGGCCAGGGTTAAACCTCCCCCACCGAGAAAAATCTCAGTCAACCCTTTGGATTTACAAAAACCTTCCCGTCACCTGCGAATTATTGCAAAGAGAAATGTGCTTTTCTTAAGGGGGGGGAGGAAAAAAAACAAAAAAAAAAAAAAAGAAAAAGAAAAAAAGAGAGAGGAATGATTTGATCATTTGTGCTCTCCTGCCACCGAGCAGTGCGTTTCTCTGCGTGGGCGTCCCCAAACTCAGCCCCAAATTCCCTCTCTGGAACGCCCTCGTTGTGCTGCTCATGGATTTCCTCTCTCTTTTTTAAATTTTTTTCTTTTCTTTTTTTTTCTTTTTCCCCTCCCCTGTTTTTCCCTGTGTGTTTTCCAGGGATCTGAGGTTTTGGCTGAAGCTGCCACCAGCCAGAGCCGTGCTGGGAAGAGCCCCGCGCGCCGAGGAGGAACCTCCCGAGGACGCTACGCTGATGAAGGCTCAGAGCTGGAGCGATCCAGGAGGACACTGGGAATGTTCTGGGAGCGCTGGGGCTTTGGGATTTGGTACAGTACATCCTGCAGGCACAAGGGTCTCACATCGCAGTCGGACCTTCCGAGATCTCCTCCAGCCTCTGCTTGATCATCACCCGGAGGATGGTGTACCTGGGCGGGCACGTGGAAAGGGAAAGGGGAATTTTCGGCACCAAGCTGGCCAAGAAAACCCCGGAATGGCGCAAACCCCGATGGCTCTTGCACACATCAGGAATTTCTGGGACCAAACAGCCCCCTCAACAACGTCCTTCCCTCTCTCACGCCCCTCGGTGCCACCAGCCCGACGTACCTTTGCATCAGCTTCTTCACTTCGCGATCCTCCTCCTCCTCCAGCTTCTGGATGAAGCTCCTGAGGATGGGCATCTCAAACTTGATGTACTGAGCGACCTGGATGGGAGAGAAATGGCACGAGGGGTGAAGAGGAGGGTGATGAACCGACCCCGTGAGGCCAAAGGCAGCGTCTTCTCCCTGGATTTTGGTCCAGGATCCCCCAGTTTTTGCAAGAATCCTAAAAATGGGATGTTTCCTCTGCTCAGTGGAGCTTGTGCAACGATTGAGTGCTGGATAATTATTGGGACAATCTCCACCACCACCTCCCCCACATTTATAAATTTTTTTATTTATATTTGTTTTAATTTACCCACTGGTTGCAAGTCGTGGCTCCATCAGTCAGAGCCCTGAGCATCCCCAGCATCTCAGAGAGCGTATTTAAGCCCAAATATACCCTAGAAATGCCTCATTTGAGCTCGGATTTCCCAGCAGGGTAGCCCTGGGAAGCCGGCAGATGGCACAGTGGAGCTTTCCCAGCTGGAGAAAATCAATTCTGCCACAGGCTGCGCTGAAATCACTCTCCTGTGAGCAGATTTGGGATGGCACAATAGGGCCAGGGGTGTTGGCTCTGGGTTGGAGTTGGAAGCTGCTCTCAGGGCACAAAACGAGGCTTTTCCCATAAAATGGGGAGTTTTCATGGCAAGGTGCAGGAGCAAAGCAATTCCTGCAGTCCCAGCGCACGGAGACATCCGTTCATTGGGAAGAAATCCTTCCCTGGGAGGGTGGTCACAGGCTGGGATGGAATTCCCAGAGAAGATGCGGCTGCCCCTGGATCCCTGGGAGTGTCCAAGGCCAACCTGGCCCAGTGGGAGGTGTCCCTGCCCACGGCAGGGGGTGGACTGTGATGGGCTTTGAGGTCCCTTCCAACCCCAACCATTCCATGACTCTGTGACCCCCCAGTTTTCCCAACCCCCCCAGGAGCGATGACCCCCCCTCTGTGCCAGCTCTACTCACGTCATAGGTGACCTCCTCCACCTGGTCCTTCTCCATGAGGAAAACCTTGGAGACCTGCTCGCAGGGGCCCTGCAGCACCCGGGCGATCAGGGGGTAATCACTGCCCCGCAGCTTCTGCTTCTCTGCAAGGCCAAGACCACGGAGTCAGGCCTGGGACACGGGGGACATTGCCTGGGACAGGGGGACACTGCCTGGGACATGGGGGGCAGTGCCTGGGACACAGGGGACACTGCCTGGGACATGGGGGACACTGCCCAAAACATGGGGGGCAGTGCCTGGGACACAGGGGACACTGCCTGGGACAGGGGGGACACTGCCTGAGACAGGGGGGACACTGCCTGGGACATGGGGGGACACTGTTGGGACATGGGGGACACTGCCCAACTGAGCCAGGGTGGCCCCGGGGAGTTTGTGCCGCTCACCTCCGCTGGTGTGGACGATGTACAGGGCAAACTCCTCCGCCGAGTTCTCGATCTGGGGACACACAGAAATCACCGTCAACCCTCCAGGTTTTACCCCCGGGGGTTTTCCACGGGATTATAAACAAACCCACGCTATTTTGCTGTGCTGTTGCATTTTATGGATAAATCCTGCTATGTATAAAGATGTTTATATGTAATTGTTGAAATATATCAAAGTATTTATACAGTAATGCAGTGAATTAATTAGAGTGGGAAATTAATAAATACAATATTTGAATGTGATATTGTACATAATGGCATACATGAGAGACATTTATATATATACACATAGATTGATACACATATATAATTATTAAAATTATTATAATGATATATAGTGTGTGTTATATATACTAATATATAATATACACTAATTTACATATATATACTATACAATAAATGTTATATGTATAGTATATCTATAATATACTATCTATATTATCTCTATATAGCATATAGATATAATATACTATATATATAATATATAATATATATAATATATATAATATATAATATATATAATATATATATTATATATATGTATATATATTATATATATACTATATATGTATATATATACTATATATGTATATATATACTATATATGTATATATATAGTGTGTATATATAATATACTATAATATAATATAATATAATATAATATATAGCATAAGAGACTACATCTAGTATATATAAAATACTACATAATTATTATAAAATATTTTAAATATAAGATATTTATTCCATTCTATTCTATTTATTAATATATTAATTACCAATATATTAACATGTAATTTAACATATCAGTATGTTAATAATTCATTTATTTAACCTAATTTAATGTATTAATAATTAATATATTGATTGTTAATAGTATATTAATTAATATATATTTACAAATATATATAATTAGAAATATATTAATATATAAATATATTTAAATTATAATTAGTATGTTATTTAATGTTTTATATTATATAGCATGTAATATGTAATATATAATATATGGTATATAATTCATAAAATGAAAACATTTTAAAACTGCCTATTTTATATCCATAAAACCCCCATGCAGAGCAACCCAGGAGCCTCGGGGAGGGAGGCAATTGACGCACCTTGAATTTGTTGAGCAGCAGCTTTAGGACCTGGGGGGTGGTCATGGTGCTGTTGATGCGCACGTTGGTGACGGAGCCGTAGGCGGGCGTGAACACGGAGGTCTGCGGGGCACAAATCCCGGTGAGAGCCCGTCCCTGGAGCCCCCCCCGGGTCCCGGCGGGCCGGGGAGCGGGGTTGGGCTCACCTTGTGGTTGTAGAAGTGGCCGTTGATGGAGAAGCGGTGCCGGCGGATGCGCCGCTGCTCGCCGGCCGTGCGGGCGCTGCCGCGGGGCCTCACGCCCACATCGCTCCGCGTCCGCATCAGCTGCGGGGCATCCTCCGCCGGCCTGGGGGCTGAGAAACATCCCGGGACAGCCGGCTGAGAACACCCCCGGGGCTGCTCCGCGGCTCCCGGAGCCTTCAGACACCGCCCCGGGCACGGGGTGGGATTGCCGGGTGTCTGTGCAGGGCCAGCAGCGGGATCCATGATCCATGGGGGTCCCCTCCCACTGAGGATATTCTGCGATTCCAGACTCTTCCTGCTGCTGGGAGTCTCCCCACGGATGCAGAAATCCTCATCCCAGGAACCCAGCCCCATAAACCTCCCAGGAACCCAACCCTACAAACATCCCAGCACGCACTGAACCCCCCAGTTTGAACCACAGCAACTGCTTTATTCAACCCCAGCTCCTGAGGAGGTGGTTGATTCCTGAATCTTCCTGCTGCTGGGAAGCCAGTCCCCCCATGGATTTCCTGGAGTTAGATCAGTGATGTTGGGTCCCTCCCAACTCAGGATACTCTGTGATTCCTGAATCTTCCTGCTGCTGGGAGTCTCCCCATGGATGCAGGAATCCCCATCCCAGGAACCCAGCCCTACAAACTTCCCAGGACACTTTTAACTCCACCAATTCAAACCACAGCAGCCTGCTCATTCTCCTCCAGCTCCTGAAGGTGAGTCCTGAATCTTAGGATTCAGGAATCAATAGGGAGTTCCCCCACGGATGCAGGAATCCCCATCCCAGGAAACCAGCCCTACAAACTTCCTAGAACACATTTAACCCCCTGAATTAAAGCAGACCAACTGGTTTATTCTCCCTCAGCTCCTGAAGGAGGTGATTAATTCACAATTAACTGCCTAAATCCGTGCTGCTACCTGGCTAAAACCTCTTCTCCCGGGAGCTCGAGCATCTTCCCTGCCTTTTCCATAATTTAACTTTCTGTTTTCTCCCTCCCTTTAATGAGAACAGGCAAACTGGGGCAGTGCCTCAGATCTCTGCGTGAAAACTGGCCTGGATCCAGATTATTATAAACCAGCTCTTCATCCATTTTTAATGAACCTCTCGGGCTCCAGCTTTGGGTGTTTTAATTCAAAGCATGTCTGCAGCAGGGAAAAAGCTCTGGGACACGCTGCTCCAGAGTCACACACGGTGACTAAGCACTCCTGAGGAGCCAGGAATGACATTGGGAGCTGAGTTCTACTGGATTTTAGGGAAAAATGTAATAAAAGGCTTTTTTATGTGCTGGCAGATTAAGGTCATAGGGCTGAGAGAGCTGCTGGGCAATTGCAGTGGGGTGATGTGGGGTAGGGATGACCCAGGAAAGTTTTAATTAAGGGAGGAAAAGTGTCATGAGTGGGAAGATCAAAAACAAAAAGGGAAAAAGCTGGAGGGTCAGGGATGGGGGTTCAGGGATCAGCGAGTTTTGCAAGGGCTCAGCTCCTCCCTGAGCTGGGATGTGGAGGAACATCCCAGAGTCAAAAGGAGGAGTTGGTTCTTCTCTGCCACCTGCCCAAAATCACCCCCAAAACCCAGCACGTCAGAACGCCCTGAGTGAGCGAGGAAAATAAACCAAAGCAGGTTTTTCCCTGCGGGAATTCCACCCTGAGTCCCGTCCCTCGCTGGCCCCGCTCGGAACAAGGGGTTAATGAAGCGCTGGCCGAGCTCTTCCCCCTCCACAGAGGAAAAACCAGGGAGGGGACAAACACTTTGCAGCTCTGTTGACTTCCCATGGTAACGGCGCTTCCCAAAGCTCCCTTTCTTCTGCCCCAAAAGCGGAGCCTCCGGCAAGGGGAAGCGCCGACATCCTTTTCCCTGCCATCCCACGAGGCTCTTTGCTCCATCCCCCCCTGTTTCTCTCCAAGCTCCTCTCCACCACGTCCCACTAAGCAAAAACCCCTGAGGAATCATGGAATCATTTAGGTTGGGAAAAAGACCTTGGAATCATCGAGTTTTGGGCCGTTTTGGGGCTAAGATCAAACAAGGTAAATAAAAGCTCTTTGGAAGTGGCTTAAAGGGACCCGGGGCAGGACGGGAAGCTGAGCCTGGAGTTAAAAACAAGCCTGGTTTGTATTTTCTCAGGTTAAACTGCAGCTGCTTCCACCCTCCTGGATAAATCCGGGTCGGATCCAAGCCCGGCTCACCTGTGCCATTCCCGGGAGCCTCCGTGTTGGGTGTGGCCTCTGCATCCGTCACCTGGATGTCGGGCAGGGTGCTGGGCTTCAGCACGGACCTGCAGGGGGGCAAAGGTGAGGGTGGTGCCCTGTCCCAGTGTGGCTGCACAGGGAATGATAATCCAGGGAATCTCGCCCCTCCCCGAGCTCCCACTCTGCTGCTTCCAGCCTGGGGAGCTGCCTGTTCTCCCGGTGGGTTTAGCAGGTAACCAGCCCTGCAGGGTCACAGCACGGGCTGGTTGCGATATAAATCCGGAATCCCATCCTGCCCCGCTCCCAAAAAATCCTTGGAGGATGTTATTCCAACTGCCCTCTTCCCAGGAAGGGATGCTGAGGTGCCAAACAGCATTTTCCTGGCTCCAGCACAAGGAAAGCAGAACCTGACTCTTCTTTCCATTGGGAGATGTCTGAAAAAACAGGAAAAAGCAGGAAGACCCTCCCCCTCTCCACAGGCACAGCAAGTCCCAGCTCCGCTGCTCCCGGGATCCAGCTGCTTCCCAGGATCCCCCGGGATCACTGGGACCACAGCAGCATCCAGCATGGAATTAGGGCTGGAACGGAGAACCAGGCGGGGCCTGGGGGGATTCCTGTGGGAAAAGGGGGGTTGTGAAGGGGAGCCCCTGCAAGAGGAGGGGCTGCAAAAGGGGGGTGTTGGCAGGGGGGTGACAAAGGGGGAATGTTTGCAAAAAAGGGGGAACAAAAAGGAGGGGTCTTATCAGAAAGGGGGGCTTAGAAAAAAACTGGGGAGTTGCAAGAGAGGGGGAGTTTAGCAAAGGGGGGGTGCAAAAAGGGGGGAGTTGAAAAATAGGGGGAGGATTGGTTTCCTTTCAAAACTAAATAGGGGATCTTGGCAAAAGGGAGGGGTCTTTGCAAAAAGAGGGGTGCAAAAAAAAAAGAAGTGTAAAAAGGGGAAAGTAAAAGGGGGATTTAGTAAAAGAAGGGGGTTTTAAAAAAAGGGGGGGTTGAAAAAAGTGGGAGATTTGCAAAAAAGGGTGGTGTGTAAAAACGGGGGGTTGCAAAAAGGGGGGTGCAAAAGAGGGGGGTCTTTGTAAAAGGGAGGTCAAAAAAATTGGGGGTCTTTGCAAAGGGAGGGGGGGACTTTTCAAAGCAACCCTCCTGCCTTTATTTCTGCCTCGGCTCCTTGCAGGTGTTGCCTGTTGGACAACAAAACACCAGAGGCAGCAGAGAGGGGGTGAACCAGCAAATCCCCACAGCCCCCAGCGGGTGGGGGGCGCTTTTGGGGGTGCTTTTTGGGGGGTGTTGGTGCCTCCCCCACCCCCAGCTCACCCGTGGGCTCCCAGGTTGCACCCTGAGTGCCAGGAGGAGGAGGAGGGGGGCGGGCGGATGCGCTGGTTGTCGTCCTGCATCTGGAGGCGGATGGGGCGCCGCAGCCCCCAGGAGATGTTCAGCAGCCCCTCCACGATGAGCTCCCCTTCCTCCTGCATCCCAAAAAAACACGGCATCGGAACCTGTCAACGTCAATAAGCCCCTTCCCACCCAAACCATTCAGCCATTCAGAGATTAAAAGGCGGTTTTTTTTTGGACACCCCCTAAATCCACTCAGTGTCACCCCGTGTCTGGGAGGGTCACGGGGGCAGATCCTCCTGGAAACTCTGGAAAATAAGGGTTGGTGACAGCCAGAATGGCTTCCCTGGGAGGAATCATGCCTGGAAAACTGGATGGCCTTCCAGGATGGGGCTACAGCGCCAGGGGGGATGAGGGAAGAGCAGCTGATCCCATTTCCCTGGGCTTGGGCAAAGCATCTGATAGGGAATTGTGACATGGAATCATGGGATGGTTTGGGTTGGAAGGGACCTTATGGACCAGTCAGGGAATTCCTTCTCCATTCGACAAATCCAGTCCCTCCAGTTCAGAGAGAGGATCCAAGGCCAGGCTGGAACCACCTGGGCAGGTGGAAGGTGTCCCTGCCCATGGCAGGGGGTGGGATGAGATGGGCTTTGAGGTCCCTCCCAACCCAACCCAACCCATTCCATGATTCCATGGCTCCCTAAACCTGTTTTCCCTCTGCCTGGCCCTCCTCACCTCCCGGTGCCGCAGCTGCAGGTTCTGCCCCTCGTAGTAGATGTTGTAGGTCTTCAGGTGCAGGAGCAGCTCATTCCTGGGGGGAAAAACGAGGGAAAGGTGCTGAGAAGAGGTTTGGAGGAAGGAGAGGAGATGCTGCAGGATCTGGGAGAAAGCAGGAATTGCTTTCCTGGTTGAAGAACCTGCTGTGCCGCTGGGGGACCCAAAAATAGCTGGATTTGAGGAAAATTTGGGTCTTTTGGCACCTCTAGACCTCCCTCGTTGAAGGAATTGGCCGTGGGTTCAACCCACAACGAGGGGGAGAAGCTCCCTGTGACCGTGGCCCCCATAAATCCCCCAAAGAGACGTAGGAAAACCCGCCAGACCTCAGGGCAGTCGGTCACAAGGTTGAAAAACAAACTTATTTTCAGGGCCCCCAAGTGTCTGGGGTCATGTGGAGTCACAAGTTCTCCCAGGCTGGTTTCTCATGTTGGCTCCAGGCTCCACAGCCCGACCTCGAGCTCTGGATCAAAGTCTGAGCCTTGTTCCGGTGGCAAAGTAACAATAAAAATAAAAATAAAGGCCAAAACGAAGGCAAAAATAAAGATTAAAATTAAAATTATAAATAAAAATCGTTGGGGAAAAAAAATAAAAATAAGCCATCCCCAGCTGGCAAACCCAGGCAGGAATCCCATTAATTCCCAAAGCTGGGCTGGCTGGGGGAGGTTCAGGACTCCCAGCACCACCAGACCATCACAAACAAGCACAAATCACGGGGATTTGAGGTTGTCAGAAGGCAAAAAGGAGAGGGGGGAATATCACAGATTGGCTTTAGCTCCTCCAAAATCTTCCCTGAAGCTTGGGAATCATTTTATTTCTTTACCAAAGAATAAAAGAACAGTTTTGAATCAGGACTTTTTCAGCAGAAGATGGGGTTTTTTTAAGGAAGTTTATGGAGCATTTGGTCACACTCCTAAGGAAAAATTCAAAATCCCATCAACAACCCTTTTTATTTCAAGAAAATCACCATTCCTTGCCCCAGAATGGCTTTTTCTTTCCAAATCCAACTGAATTGAGGGTCATTCCTGTTCTTCCAGCTCGATGGAATATTATATATTATAGGTCACAGATAATATATATATAATATTCTATATTATTATATATGATATATATGTATTGTTATAATATTATATACATAGTTATACATTACATTTTAGATTATATATTGTATATTGTATTACATATTATAGATAGTACATTCATATAATATACAGGTAGAATAAATCAATACAATAAATCAATATACTATACTACAATATAATATACCATACTCTGCTAAATATAGAATAGAATAGAATAGAAATGATATTATATGCTACAGTATAGTATATAGTATATAATATATAATATATAATATATAATATATAATATATAATATATAATATATAATCATTGTATATAAAATATATAATCAACATATATAACATATATACAGTATATAAATATATAATATATAAATAAATAGATTATATTTATATATTTATATTTTATATATAAAATTTATATATATTTAAATATATTATTATTTTTATATATTTATATTTTTTTATATATATATATATAAAATGAACATATATTCCCCCTGGAACATTCCAAACAAGCTCCCAGCCCCTCCCATGTTCCAGAATTCCAGCCCTGCTGAGTCTCTTACTTGGAGATGAATTTATCTTTCCCACAGGGAACCAGGTCCTCTCCACCTCCGTAATCCATCCCCCCACACTCCTGTCATGGGAGCTGAGCTGGAGAGAGGGAGGAGAGAGGAACATCAGTGAGAGCCCCCCCATTCCCACATCCCTCACCCCCCACCCATGGAAAACTGAGGGACAATAAACCCCCTGGGGTCTGGAAGAGCTCCTGGGAAAAGGCTCCAGAGGACACAGATCTTGATGTGGCTTCTCCAGGGAAAATGATGGGAAAGGAGGGAGATCAGATAAGGGTGAGGAGTCGTAAACTCACTGAAAATTTAATCCCGCTGGATTCACTTACACGGAATTTGCATGTGGAGCATCCATGGATGTCCCTGTGCTGCCAGACAGGGAGGTGGGAGGGTTACAGGTGGGAGTTGCTCCTTTTGCTCTATTTATTTTACTATCATTTTATTCTACAAGGCTCTGTACATGGAATTCTGGGTCCAGCTGCTGCTTCCCTGTGCCATCCCAAACCCGGTGGCGGCACAAGGGATGGTTTTCCAAGCAGCCAGAGATGCTGGGCTGGTCCTTCAGGGTTTTTTTTTTAACTCTGCCAGTTGGATTTTTGTGCCAAAAATCCAGCTCCACTGCTCTTGTGCAAAACACTTGGAAAGTCCCCCCGAAATCCCGCCTTGGGACTGGCCCTGGCTTAGATCTCTGGGGTGATTTTTGGATGCAGTGAAGTGGAATTAAAATGGGCTTTGGGGTGAAGACCTTGGAGCACTTGTGGGCTCGGAGCACTGCAGAAATCAGGTGCCAGAGAGACCTTGAAATGCAGCACTGGGGCAGTTCTGAGGGATGAAAAAGGGCTCCTCAGGCCCTGCTTTTCCTTGGATGTTTGTGCCCCCTCCCCTGCAGATGGGCTTCCCTTTTCCCAGGCTCTCTCCACTCCCTTCCCTGCTCCCCAACGAGAAACTGAGGCGAGAAAAAAAAACCCCTTCACTCTGCAAACCCTCGTTTTCTTCCACCTCCCACATCACCATGTGCTTCCTCCCAGCCCCCTGGGAAACAAACCCCTCTTCCTGCAAGGAAAACACCCAACCCCACACCAGATGCAGGCAGAGAAACGACTCAAACCTGTGTGGGAGGATGAACCTGCCCCTAAAACCAGAGTGGGGATAAATCCCAGCAAATAAACGACTGGCAAGGGCAGAAGATTCTCCCTGACGTGTTTCAAACCCCAGAAGAGGCTGCAAAGGCCACGCTGGAGGTGGAGCAGGAGGGGAAGGGCAGGAAGCTGCTCTGGCCTCGGAGAAAAAGCAGAAGAGAAACTCAGCACTGAAAACCCCAGCGGGGCAGCGGAAGGGCTGACAGAGCTTTGGGCTTCCTGAGGAGCTGAGGAGCCCCAGGAGAATCCCGGGAAAACCTGGCAAAACCAGGCAAAACCCTCCTCCTGTGGCTGGCAGCCGCCTCTCCGCATCCATCCATCCTCCCACAGGGAATAAACCCAGCAATAATCCTATTTATCCCTCAGAAATGAGAGTGGGAGGGGATTTTGCAGCTGGCTTCAAGGTTTTGGGATAAATGTCAGTGCTTGTGGGGACCCGAATTTGGGGTTCAGCACCTGTGAGATGCAGGAATGAGGATCTCATGATCCTGACAGCAAATGGCAAAGCTCTGGACTTGTCCTGGGAGGATTAAAGGACAGGGCTGTTGGCTCAGGCAAAAATGGTGCCAGAAATACCAAAGTGGCCGAAAAAAACCTCAAAGTGGCTGAAAAAAACCTCAAAGTGGCTGAAAAAAACCCCTCCTACAGCAGCAGAGCCCCGGGTGGAGCCTTTGGTATCACATGGAGATTCACTCTGGAGCATCACAGCGATGCAAAGGGGTAAAGCCAAATCCCTGGATCCTTGAAGGGGACATGAGCTGAACTCCAAACATAAAAAAAAGTTCATTTTGGGGTGGAAGGGGAGCTCCAAAAGGCAGGTTCATCCTCCTGTGCTGAGGATCCTGTTTCCTGTTTACGCCCCGGCGCTGCCACCTTCGCCTCCGTCATCACATCCCCTTCCGAGCAGCAGGAAAGGGGCAAATTCTTCCTTTTTTGGGTCTGGAGAAGCTCTGGGAGGAGGGTGGAGGGGAACAGAGACCCAGCCAGAGAGCAGCCACTGCTGAGCCCCCAGTATTCCTCCCAGCTCTGGCAAAAGGCTGGAAATCACCCCAGCAGAAGGGCTGGCCAAGTGCAAGTTGCCCAATTGCCCGGCCAGGGCAGCTCAGCACCATCCACTTCCCCGGCCCTGCCGTGCCTCAGTTTCCCCATCCTGAGCTGACGCATTTCCCCCTGGCCCTGCCCAGGCTGAGCTTCTGCTGAGGCCTCACAAAGTGCTTTTGAACCACCAGCAGATAAATCAATGCCCTGCCCCCGTGGCAGGAGGATTTCAGCCCTCTCTGCCTTCCAGCAGCAGCTGCTCCTGCCAGTTCTTTCAAGGCATGACCCACCCCCACGGCCCCCAGATTTATTCTCCTCCCTAAAAACCACCTCCCTAAGCTCTTTCCCACATCCCTAAAGCCCCGAGTGCCCCGTGGGGCAGAGGGAGCCTGGTCATGCTACCAGCCCCTCACACGGAGAAGGGATGAGCTCTCACTTCTGCCGAGCTCCCAGGGAGATCCACAACTCAAACACAACAACAAAACAAGGGGAAAAGTAGGAACATCCCCCTCCTGCCCCCTCAGTATTGTGTTTTCAGCAGGAGAGGGATGCTCGACCCTGCTTCTGCAAAGAAATCAGCATTTTTGGGAGGGGTGCTGTCTTGTTCCCCCCCCGGCAGCGCACGGAAGCTTTGGCTGCATCCCCGGCCGATCCCGCCGAGGCGGATTTGGCGCAGCTGAGGCTCCCCCCGGCCGTGCGAGGGATTGTGGGAATATCCCTCTCCCCGGGGGAGGCCACGACATCCCCTCCTGCTCAAACCCCGCCGCGTCCCCGCAGCCCAGGGCGGCTTTTACCCGGCCCAAGGGCGCTTCGATCCCGCCGCGATCGGTAGCAAAAGCATCATCCGGAGGCGACAATTCCTCCCGGGAGCCTCCCCCAGGCTCCGCTCAGCAGATGGGATACGGCGGGATAGGACAGGACACGACACGGCCGAGCGCTCACCCCGTCCCGGCTGATCCTTCGCGGTGCTGGCGATGGGGGCTCCGGCCCAGGCGCTACTCCGGGGCTGGGATCCCTTCCCCGCGTCCTTCCCGCATCCCTACGCGCCAAGGTGCGGCAGCTCCATTGTTTTCCAGCGCCGCTATTGTTCTCCAGCCCAATTGCTCCGTCCTGGAAGGGGAAAGGGGGAAAAAGGAGGGGAGCGCTGAGCGCTGGCGCAGCCGGCGGTGCCACCGGGGCGGGGGACACTCGGGGACAGGCGAGGGGATCCATCGCACTCTCAGCAGGTGGGAGCCACCCCGGGTGGAGCCTGTGGCCACCAAGGGCTTGTCCTGGGCTACCGACCCGCAGCGGGCGGGTCCCGGCGGGGCCGCCGAGAAGGTGCCGTGCCCGGGGTGGGACCCGAGGGCGCTGCGGCTCCGGCGGGCCCAGCACTGGAGAGGGATGCTGAGGGTGAGCGGAGGGTGCTGAGGTGTCACCCCGGGGTTTGGGGGGCCGGATAAGTTTCCGCTCCCCGCGGCGAGCGCGGCTTTCACCTCCTCCGTTCGCGGTGATAGCGGGGCCGCGGCTCAGCCCCGGGGCCGCTCCCCGCGGGACGGGGATGGCGGTGGGGATGGAGGACAGGACGGGGATGGGGATGAGGATGGAGACGCCCCATCCCGGCCGCACTCACCCGGTGCCGGTGCCGGTCCCGCTCCGCAGCCGGTGCCCCCCAAGGGCCGCCCCTGGGCGGGGCGGGGCGGGACGCGACGGGGAGGGGCGCGGGCGGGGCCGCGGGGGTGGGAGCGCGGGGGACACCCCCCCTTCGGCTCCAGGGTCATCCCGGAACCCGGATCCCAAGGGACAGCCCGGCGCCGGGATCCCTTTCCGGGGACCAGGACTGGCGAACCCAAAGGTGCCCGGTTTGTCCCCGCGCGGACCGGAATCCCCAAGGATGCTCCGTCTCGTAGCCCTGGTTCAGGCTCTGGCTTCTCAAAGGACACTGTTTCTGGCACCCGGGTTGCGCCCCAGGACCAGGATCCCAAAGGATGCTCCATCCCCGCTGCCAGGAGCAGGATTCCAAATGAATCCCCATCCCACGCATCCAGGCTGGAAATGTTCTTATAATCAGCTCCAGCTCTATGCACAATTCCCAGGAGCCTTTTGGGCTGTATCACGCAGGCTAAAGTGGTTATTTCTACCTTAAAATGCCCCAAATCCCGGGCTATCCAGTGCCAGAGCCGGGCAGGCATCACCCTCTGCAGTTCTGCCGTCGGGACAGAGCGATGGAGCCTTGCACCGCTTCCCAACCGCGGCCGTGGGATCCCCCTCCGGATCCAAAACCACCCCCGAAAAGAAGATTTGGGAGGAAATAAATGCAAATAAAATCTGCCTGGAAGCAGCTGTTGCAGCTGGGGGTCACAGTTACCTCTGACCTGGTGCTCAGCATTCCCGGGAGGGGGGTCCCATCCCGCCCGGCCGGCCCCGACACCGCGGGGGCACCTCGGGGGAGGTTGGGGGTATTCAGTATTCCAGAGGAGCAGGGGCCGTGTCCCTCCTCCTTTGTCTGCTCCTGACCTTTCCCAGTGCCGTGTGGTTCCTCTGGGCTTTTTTTTTTTTTTTCTTTTGAAGGAATTTGCTTAGAAACAGCCCACACGAAGGGGAAAAAAATATCCCAAAACAAAGAAATAATCTAAGCAGCTGCCTGAGCCAAACAGGCGTCTCTGCAGGCACGGGCTGGACTCAGCCTTTTTTTCCCCCCGGTTTTCTTGGATTTGGATGTAAAATATGAGAAGTTCTGGAGGAGCCATCTGGCTGGAGGAAGGACTGACTCGGTGAAAGTGAGCCAGGCTGGTCGGGATTGATATTCCAGCAGCATCTCGGGGCTGGCGGGATCAGAGGCCCCTTTGTCGTGGGAAGAGCCCGGCCAGGCTCACAATGGAGCAGAGAAATCCCAGGGATTTCACCCCAAAGAGAGGATTCTACCGACCCCCAGCTCGTGGGATGGGTGCAAAGGGAGTGAAAAGTAAAAGTTAACAGAGGTTTTGGGGTGGGCACCTGTGGGAGCACGGGGGGATTTGGCTGCAAATTTGGGTTGAATCCTGGTTTTGTGATGTGCTGTGGTGGGTTGGGAAGGCTCGAGCCTGGATGGAGGGATTTAGTCATCAAGTATAAGGAATTTGACTCTGTCCTGCTCTGTGGACACCCTACAGTGTGAGAGGCCAGGCCAGGCTGCCAGGGCCTCCTTCTCCATAGAGGAGAGGGATCCATGAGGAACCAAATCCACGTGGAACCAAACCCACATGGAAGGAGACCAAAGCTTCCACTCTCCCTCCCTGGAGCCTGAGCATCCCTCCAGGCTGCTGAAAATCTCCCAGGAAGAGGCAAACAGGGATGCTCCAGCACCTGTTCTGCAGGTGAATTCCTTGAATCCTGCATTTCTGTGCCAAATGCCACACAGGGATCGCAGCTGATGCCTTTTGAACTGTCATCTTGGAGGGATTTGCTCCCACCAAGGACCTCAGTCAGGCCTCAGCACGAAGCACCAGCTCCCAAACTCTCCCAAATTCAGTTATTTCCTCCCAGACCGAGCAAACATCCAAACCCCCTTCCCTGCTGCCTTGGCAGCTTCCCCTCATTTCAGCTTCCAGCCCCCCTGAGCTGATGGTCAGCAAACGCCGAGCGCTTTTACTGGGATCCACGTTTGTCTGGGAGCATCTGGGAGCTCTTACAGAGCCTCTGGGAACCAGATGGGAAGAGATGTGGCTCTGAAAAAACCGGACCTGAAGTGGTTTTCTCTGCCTCACAGTTGCTGCCCCTGTTTAAAGACGTTTCAGTGGTTCCGAAAATCCTCAAATTCCGGGATTCTGCCCCAGATAAATAAAGCCCTCCGTGGGTTGAAGCTGAATGTTGATTTGGGCAAAACACAAGGAGAAAACACAATTATTCCCTCAGCTCTGGCCCAGCAGCACAGGGGATTAGTCAGGATTAAGATCAGAGGGGTTTTCATCACAGACCCAAACCCGGAGCGATGAGGAATCCCTTGCCCTGGTCACACAGCTGCTCCACTGGCTCGGATCCCACACCCACTTTCCCCTGCTCTCACCGCCAGTTGGGATTGACTTTAGGGCCATTTTATTTCCCATATGAGGACTGGGCAGGAAGAGCCTCTTCCCAATAAATCCCACAATTTAATGTGTCCATGAGCTGGGGGCTGAGAGCTGGCAGGCTCAGGAAGGTGTTTGGGGTTGTAATTTTTGGGTGGCACTTGCTCCAAAGGGATTCCCATCACCTGGACTCCCAAATCGTCGATTCTCAATTAGGAAGAAATTCTTCCTTGTGAGGATGGAATGGCTGGGATGGAATTCCCAGGGAATGCTCCATCCCTGGAAGTGTCCAAGGCCAGGCTGGAGCAACCTGGGCTGGTGGAAGGTCTCCTTGCCCATGGCAGGGGGTGGAACTGGATGGGCTTTAAGGTCCCTCCCAACCCAAACCATTCCAGGATTCTCCAATTCCACGATTCTCCCTCAAAAGGCATGTTTCAAAGGAACTGTAACACCACCACATTGCATCTATGCCCGCGTTTATTTATACTGAACAGCTTTAAAAATACAGAATAAAATAGCTTTATCTACTATTATTCACAACATCTGGTCCAAATATTACATTTTTAAATATTTAGTTGTTTAATGAAGCAATGTTAGAAAAAAAAAAACAACAAACAAAACCAAACCATGAAGTAAAAAAAAAACAACCAAAACCAAAAACCAAAAAACAAAACCAAACCAAAACTCCATAAAAGAATTACACATCTTGGAACAACAACAACAACAACAGAAAAAAAAAAAATCAAACAAACCCCTCCCCCCCCCCAAATAAACTCTCGCTGTTTAACAAAAAAAAGTTTTACAGCCAAAGTCAGTCACAAAAAGTCGTGGGAAAAGAAAATTTATCCCCACTGCCTAAGAACAGTCAATAGTTTGTTACGCCAGAGGTTGTTATGAACAGACAAATACAAGAATTTGGACTGGCAGCAAAGATGATTGACCTGGAAAGGTGGAGGAAAAGCCAGAGTACACAAGGCAAGTCGAGATTTCCCTCTGATATCCACAGGTACGGATGGCAACAGCCACAGGCAGATGGGAACCAGCCAGGGATGCTCGGGATGGCTCCCAACACGGATCCCAACACTTGGAGCAGCCCAGGGAGTCCCTGGGCACTCGTGGCCTCCCTGACCCCACAGTGACCCCACAGCTCCAAAAACACAGAGAAACCTGCCCCAGGTGGGACCACAGCTCCCCCTGCTCCGGAAAAACCAAAGAGAAAGGAAAGTCAAGTCGCTTTTGGTTGCAAAAGGCCACGAGAAAGAAACGTGAAGGTCGTGCTGGTCTCACGCGCGCGTTCCACGCACCGACAGATCGATCGTTCCACGCACAGCTGGGGTGGGTGGAGGCAGCCAGGGCTGGCCCAAACCATCACACACCAGGGGTTTTGGGGGGGCCACGTGTGCCTGGAGTGCTGTTTCACACCCGAAATGACAGGATTTCCACACTTTTCTGGGAGGATAAATGTGTAAATGAGGGGCCGCGCTGAGGCTCCTCGGGGAGGGTTCGCTGTGCGAGCGCCAATCGTGCACCGGGAGCTCCCACCCCGAGGGCTCAGCGGGGGAAAAGGAACGAGAAAACCCTTCAGTCTTGGGGGTAGGAACACAAACATGGGTAAATAAAGTATACACAACCACTATAGATTCGTCAATGAAGAAATTCTACCATCACATGACATTGTCATGACACTCATACCACTCCCTCCCAGGAAAACCGCCGCCGTTATCCTGAGCGGAAATGTTATTTTTTTTTTTTTAATATATGGAAATAAAATACTGCAATATATTCATGTACAAACCAAGTTGTCATATTTCAAGTCAGTATTAAAAAGGCATAAAAGCAAAATTTTGGGGGGGGGGGGTTTCAAAGGCTGAACTTTCTGAGCGAGGTACGTGGTGAAGTCCCTCTCATGTATGACAACGTTAATCAGTCATAGCTGGCAGCTACGAAATCTACCATTTCTACAGGTGTAATTTGCAAGTATTTGCTTTAGAAAACGTGTTTCAACATGTCAGCAAGAATCCTTAATTTAACCTAAGAAAAAAAAAAAATCATAGAAGAGAGTATCAATTACAAAAATCCCAAGTTACTTTGTTTGTATACACTGATGCCATCTTTTTGATATGACAAAATGATATTTCTACCATGAATATTTGCCCTTCCCTCTTTATGGCTGAAACATCTCATCACCTCTTAACTCACCTCTCTCAGCTGTTGCCTTCCCTGGGTGGTTGGAGTTTGGCTGTTTGAAAGGCAGGGAAGAAAACAGAGAGGAAAATACAGTGTTGCATTTACAGTCAGGTTACACCTGGATGTCACCAGCAAGCATGACATGACGTGTTTAAATGCTTTTCCAAACTACAGCTCAATCCTCCAACACACCTTCCAGCAGCTCAGGATGGGCACCCAGCTCCCCAGGAATTCCACAGCAGCCACTGGTGGGGAAAAGTGACCGGGAAAAGTGGCCGTGGGAGGGTTTAAGGTCCAAAATCACCTCCTGCAACTGCACAAACCCAGGGGAAATTCAGTTATTTCCCTCACAAGGAAAGTGCCTTGCACTGGCAGCACTGGGAGGGTTCCCAGTGCCTTGGGAAGGGAAAGAGGAGCTTCCCTTCCCAAGGTACCTGAGATCAGCTCCATCCTCGCTCAGCCCAGCCGAGGTCACTCCAGGTGCTGCCTCTGGCTCCATCCCAACCTTTCCCTGCACTTCCCAGGGGCTCCAGCAGCTCTCCTTTCCCAACCTGAGGCCCACCTTTAACCACTCACCCATGGGATAAAGGTGGAGAGTCCTCAACTGACAGATGGGGTGACAAAAATGACCCAAACCTCAACTGCTCCTCGGTGTTCCCAGGGCTGCCCCGCCCTCGGCCAGCTGGGAATGGGCACAGCAGGGCCCAAAGTCACCCAGAGAACAAAACCAGCAGCTGAACACAGAACTGCACTGCACCTGCTCACAGAGCTGCAGGAAAGGAGGGGTGTTCTGCTCCAGGGAGGGGGAAAACCCCCCTTGGATTTGCCGCCCTGGAATTCGAAGCGTCCTGGCAAATCCCAGGTGAGGCAACGCAGAACACACGTGGAGTGACCTCAGCCAGGGTGAGAGGAGACAAACCTCTCATCACCTCCTCTCTCTGAAGTTCTAAAACTGTTTTGGGGGGGAACTGGAAGGCCTGGGAACAGGGGTGTCCATCCTGTACTGCTGGATGGGGCAGCTCAGCTGCTCTGAAGTGGCACCACTGGAAATAAAAAGGTTTTTTTTTCCTCCCTTTCTCAGCTTTTACAAATTAACCAACTTTGGCATTTTACGTCACCACAACCCCCTGGGTTGCACAGCCACCAGAGGTGGCTTTTGTTTTCCTTTGTTATACGTATTTTTAACTCCCCCACGCGTCTTTGGTTGAACTTAAGAGCTGGGAAATTTGGAAGCTTCGTGCCACTGATCAGAGGTGTCTGCACTTCAACTGCGTGCAGGTGGACGTGGGGATGGAACACCTCGCTACCTGGAGAGGGAAAGTTTTTAAAAAAAAAAATAAAATAAAAAAAAAAGAGGAAAAATGACTTTGTTTCACAGGCAAACAAACCTCGTCTACTACACAACAACTCTTCCGACCAGCTTTCGAGACAGCCCAACTGACACCGAGACTGCAAACTACTGAAAGTTCCCCGAAGCAGGAACAAAGGCATGCTTGGGATATGGAAAAAGCGGGATAAAATAGGTTCTGGAAACAGCCATGGCATGCTGAGAATATCCACGGAATCATTCCGACTCTACACTACTCAGTACTGATCCGTTACGCTCCTGCCTTGCCCTCCCACCCCAACCCCTCCATGCTTCAAAAACCCAGAACAAATTCACCTGGAAGCAGAGAAAACAGAGTTCCTGCGCTCCTGTCCAGTAGTCAAAAGTTTGATAAATATCTCAGGGAATTACAGGATCCACTGTTATGGTTTTCCAGGAATACAAAACGCAAGCACCGTAGAGCATTACTGGCCTTGAAATTACATTACACGACATTTTCCCTGATGATTCCACAGCTGAAAATGCTTTTTGGGGCCACACTGAAGTCTAAAACTAACTTGCAATAGTAAGAACATTAAACAGGAAGAAAACTGTTAATTATGAATGCATGATGAGCGTGAACACCCACAAAAACATCAGAGCTGAGACTATTCTAGGAAAAAAAAAAAAAAAATCTCTGAGTGGTGCCCTGATTGGACCCGATACCCGTGAAACCAGCCGTGGGTGGGGCCGCCAGGTGTAGTGTCTCTGCCATTCCAAACCCCCTTCCCAGCAGGAATGAGCCTCTGGACAAGCCCCACGAGGAGAGGAGGAAGAGGCAACGTCAGCTGCTTGTGCAGCATCAGCTGCTGACATCCCATAAAAACCCCTTGCCCAGATCCAAGCCAGCGCTTCCACCACCTGGCATTCCCTGCACAGAGACAGGGGTTAATTGCCTGACTCCTCAATTAATTACCCTTGCTGTCCAGGAAACATCTTGCTGGATGCAGCCACTGAACCGAAAAACCACCAGGTCCTGTCTGGAAGTTCAAGTTTCCCATCCCTGTTAACACTCCAGCCACGTGTCCCTGGGAAGAAATCCCGAACACTGGGACTAGGTGAGAAAACAAACGTTCAGAAAATGAGAAATGGTGTGAAGGAAGCGGCTCCCACAGCACTGAGCCAGCAGAAGCCAGTCCTGGTTTTCATGGGCAAAGTTAGTGCAGAAACTTCCCATCCTAGCACGGGATGTGCCACTGAAATTCTGGGGAATTCAAAATAAACTCTCTCATGATTTGCCTTCATCAACTGAATCCAGTTTTCAGGGCGCTGCAAATATGGAATGTGCAAATCAGGGAGTAAAAAACAAGGCCTATGGGATTTGACATGATTAGAAGTAACTACTTTTCCTTTTTCCTTTTCTTCCCCCCCTCTCCTTCCCATGGATTCGGATTTTCTGGCATAACCAACATCGCCAGCAATGACTGTGCCAAGCGCCAGCACCGAGGGCTCCAATAAAATCAAAATTAAAGTCAATTAAAGTTTCTCAAAAGCATCTACACACTTCCAGGACCTAAACCCATTTAAAATAAACAGACTTAGGTACCACAACTCCCCCAAATCCCTGGAATTTGCCCCAGAGACACCAGACCTGGCTCCCATCACCCACAACAGGACAAGCCTTTTTTTTTCTTCTTCTTCTTTTTTTTTTTCTTTCTTTTTTTTTTTTAAATCTGTCTCAGCTCTGGTTCCAGAATTTAAATGCAGATATACAAAACATATATTTTAATGCTTCTTAATCAGCAAGAAACTGCAAATACATCTTTTACTACAACTAGATAATATAATTTCAGCTAAGGCTATACTGTAGCTTCTGAGTCTTCATCTGAACTCCTGCAGTTACTGCTTTTCCTGAAGCCTTTCCACGTGTATCCCATGAAGGTGGGGCTGATGGGCAGGAAGCTGAAACACCTGTATTTTTTAATGAAGTTCATGCCAAAAGGCAAATCATACGTTTCCATGCCATCCAGGGATTTGCTTCCTTTCCCCACGCCTTTCTTCCATTTCCGTATCCCCCTCTCCTCGGGGCTTCCTAAAGGCAAAGCAAAAGGGAAAAAAAAATATAAATAGATATATATATTCATGGATACCTTCATGTGAATACACAAGTAATAAAGCAGAGGTTGCAAGAAGGGAGAAAAGCTCGAGGCTCAGGCACCACGTTCAGCAGAGCTCTGGGAAGATCCTCAAAAAGGCAGGAAGAGGGGAAAAAAAATATAATGCTTAATTTTACAAGTGGAAGTCGAGGTAAAATGTCTCTCCTCTTGAATGGAGCAGGTTTGGATCTTAAAACCAGCTTTATGTGCCTTTTGCAGACTGTTTTGGCCTGGTTTTGGTCAGCTCTTTCAGCTGTTTATAGGACGGAGACCGGAAAGGATTCCGGGTGTTCCCAGGGAAAGCCAGGCCTGCAGGTGTGAGGAGGGAACAGCAGAGGCAAGGATGACTCCCTGCCCCCCTGGAATGCTGCTGTCACTGCAGAAAGGCAGCTGTGCCTTGGGACAAGGACAAGTGCTGACCTGGAATGGTGTTGTCCAAGATAAAGGCGACGCAGCCCCCGACGAACATGGCTGTGGTGAGAAGGACGTTCAGCACTTGATCAATCCCTGCTATTCCTGCAAAGAACAGGCACAAATGCTGACATTTCTGCATTTCTATCATGTATATACACATCCCACTGATGCACACACAGGACAACTTGCTGCTGAGTTCAGCGAGGGATTTGTTTAAACAGGACTCTGGAAAACACGTGGGAATTTATGCAGAAGAACCTTCACCTAACACAGCCCCCCCATGGGACATTCTGCCCCAAAATGTAACCCCATGAACTTTCAGCTGCTCACAAAAATGTCACATAACACCATTTGAGAGTCTACTGCAGTTAAACTATTGATTTATATATATATATATCTATTTTAGTATTAGAAAACTATAAAAATGGAAAAATGTCCAAAATGTAAAATGGTGTGCATTGAAGTAACTCTTTTTATAAATCTTTTACTTTTTAAAAGGGCAAGACTTCAAAGTACCAGTTCATGGTGGAACATTCTACTAATGTGTCATCACCCACCTCTGCCTGAACCATCTGCTTTGAGAACCACTTAAAGTAGGACAGATATGCCCCTAAATCTGGGTCTAAAGTGACAGCTAAAACCTGTCAATTAATATTTCCTTCAGAAACACCCCAAACCAACCCAAACCAGTGAAGTATTCCTTTAGAGAGCCCATCTCTGATGACACAGGATGTCATCATCACTGCTGAGAGGGGAATCCTGAACCAGAACACCTTCCCCATGGATTCCCCAAAGCTACAATTTGATTAACAGCCTGGAGTTCATTCAAATTAAAATTCCCATTCAGAATCTGTGTCTGCAGTGACAAAAAAATTCAACAGCCCCCCCCAAAATCCCTCCCTCCCAAACTCTACCTCGGCGTTTCCCCTTAGTTTTTGAACATCATTTACGTCTCAGATTCACCATTTTTGTCTTTTTTCCTGGTATTTGCCTCATTTCACTGCTCTGAGGAGCACCAAGAGAAAGCAGGAAAACTTCAGCTGTGTCCCACTGAAACATTTAATTCAGGTCTCAACATCCCAATTAATTCTCCTCTGAGAACATAAATACGTGTTCTCCACAGAGAATATATATATAAACACACACACATATAAAGTTTATCTGTATCTACACTATTCTTGTCTCCAAATACTTTGCTTTTTCTCTTCCTGACCTTTCCATTTCCTTGTACCTGTCTGTACTTCCCAAAGTGAGAAGAAGGGAAAAGAAGGTTTTGTGGGGGTGAGCAGGGACACCTACCTGTGACCAGGGGGTTCTGTTTGAGATAACTGGGGAGGACAAGCCCGAAGAAAATGGAAAATCCAAGGACAAACAGATTCCGAGAGGAATTTAAATCAATGAACTGGAGGTTTGACAGGCCCACAGCCGTAATCATCCCTACATTAAAAACAAACAAACAAACAAACAAATATCAGCTTTTAGATAGGCTTCTCCTTCAAAAACAGATAGAAAAACACATATAAACACAGAATTAGAGTGAAAAAGAGGAGCAAAGTCCATATATTACCAAAGAGGGTGCAGAAGAGAGCCCCCAGCACGGGGTCGGGCAGGGATGCAAAGAGGGCACTGAACTTCCCCACCATCCCGAGGAGCAGCATGAAGGCAGCTCCATACTGGATCACCCTGCGACTCCCAACCTGCAGGGAAAAAAGGAAAAAGACACTGGAAAAAGTCTGCACTTGGTCCAACTTCACCCCTGGATGGTTATTTTGTTGTTGTCCTTTCCAATTAAACTTCTTCTCAAGCTCCCTGCGTGTTTCTGTCGCTGCTCAGAGGCTGCAGAGCCTCTCCAGGTGGCCCAGCTGTGTCAGGGCTGTGCTCCAGCCTAACCACAACTTGCTTTAATTTGGGTTTTGTTAACACCAAGCCAGCTTTAAAACCATGTGTAACTGCTACAGCACAAGCCCCATGACATGAGGTGCAGGCCCAGCTGCAGGAGAGAAAGCAGGAAGAGAGAGACCACACCTGGGAGAGATGGAAAATGGAACAAACAAATTCCACGTGTTGCTGCCCTCTGACACAGGAAGGCATGGATGAGGTGAAGGAGGAGGAGGATTTCTAAGCCAAGATTAACAAGGTTCTGTAAAACCCCTCTGAGCCCAGGACTGAGTTCACTCCACATGCAAATCAGGGCTGTGCTGACACTGAAACCAAGGGCCTGCACTTCCTTCCCAGTTTTATTTTAAGCATCCAAACTCCATGCAGTGTTAGATGATAAACCTGAACAGTTGATATTTCTGGCACTGTTCCAGTGCCAGAAGAGGTGCCCCAGGGACAAAAAAAACCCTTTTACACTGTAAGGTGGTTTCTGGCAAAGCCCTTTGCAGGTCTCCTTGTACAGAGTATTCAGGTTCAAAGGGAAGGAGATACTAATTTGTTGACCAGGTGTGACTGAGCTAAATGAGTGAAATGTGCAACAAAAGATAGAGCAGGCCTGAAAAATGGCCCTTCTCTCCCCCCTTTCCTCACTGCTGAGCTCTCAGGTGGGATTGTTCACCTGCAAACAGGAGTTACAGCAGCAAATTGGGGAGTTCTCTAAAATCACAACAGAGTTTAACTTGCATCTTTCTCTACTTTACGAAGACATTAATTTTCTCAGGGCCACAAATATCTTGCTCTAAAATAAAACAACACCAATATCTTGCTCAAAAATTATCTTCCTGCATGAAAGAGGCAAATCCTTTAGAGACCCACACGCTGGTGACACTTATTTATGCAAATGCTCAATCACTGCAAGGCAAACAAATTAAGCTCCTCTGGAAAGCTACTGAAAACATCCTGGGCAGCAATTTACCTCTGCCTGCATATTTATTCCCAGCACACACACTTCAGGTGATTGTTTGGGAGCGCATGGGATGGGACCTGGTGCCTCCAGTTCACCACCCCCACCGTGGCATGAGCTGCCCAGACTGCAGCCCCAACACATCAGAGCTCACGGATGCTCCACTCATCAAATAAAACTCACAGACCAGCTCAGAGGTTGTGCACTATTAACACTCAGTTGGAGCCTCAAATTTAAGTTCTGAGTGTAATTCTATACCAATTTCAAGGAGGGTAAATGCCTTTTGGAATGATGCAATGGGATCACCAGGATGATGCAGCACCTAAGGATTTTGCCCTCCCAAATAAACAGCAAAGTATCCACACGCCAAGAATCTATCTGGGCAGAAATGAAGCTGAAATACTGTTAGGATTTTAGGAATGAGTGTGCAGGCAGGAAAGCAAGAGGAACCACTGGAGCAGAGCCATCCAGCTGTGCCACTCTGGGTAAGGCACATTCACTCCTCCACCACGTGCTCTGAACAGACCAACTGTGGCCAGCCCTGCTTCAGCTGCCATCAGACATTCATTTTTCACTGTCCCAGAGCAAAATGCCCACTCATTTCTGTGGGCTGTTAATAAAAAAGGGTTGTTAATTCATAGCAACCCCCATGACTAACACCAGAAAGGAAGCAGAACAGAATAAAACCTTTCTTCAGGGATTTTTTTTCTGACTAAAATTTCGCCTAGGAAATTTCCATCAGCAGCTGAATGGCAACTGGTACAGACAGCAGATGGTGCTGTTAGTGTTGTATTTCACCCCAAACCCAACAGAATAATCCTTTGTGCAGCAAACAAATGGTGGTAGATGATACACACATGGATGAAGATAAATACATCACTTATATTGGATTAGGTCAGAGGGATGAGTTATTGCAAGCACAGAACACACATTTTCCACCCCGTGTGCACGAAGGATTTATGGCTTCCATGCAAAACACACAACAAGATGTACCAATTCACAACATAAATTACCCCTACCAATGTTGCTGGTATTTCTTAACAAGGTTAAATGAACAGCATCAAGCAAATCTCTCTGCAGCCCAAGGCCTCTCAGTTCAAGGCACTCAACCAATCCCACACGTGAACAAAGGGATTCCTCAATATATCTTGTTGAGTAACACCCCAGAAATACATAACCCCCTAATCAGTGCCTCAAAAACAAACACTTAGGGTACATTTAACTCTCAAATTACCTTGGGTGCAGCCTCTGAGTCAGTGGAAGGTCCTGGTACGGACGTAGATAAAGCCCAAGGACCACAAATTGCACTTTACTGTGTTCAAGTGAGGCTTAAAAAACAGTCACTTCCCTACTGATGCCTTCAGAGCCAAGACATCCAAAAAGTACCGATTTCCACACAGTTCACAGTGTTTATGCCTCACTCAAACCACCCCAGAGCCCTGGAATGCTGCCTTGGTTTTCCAAGGGGCAGTTTATCTGGTAGCACCTGCTTTCTGCAGGTTCTGTCTGCCTTTCACTCTGAATAAAAGGATTTTTGAGGCCCTGATGTAGAATAATGCATTTCCACCAGGGAACAGCTGGCACAGACAGGCAGGTGAGTTCAGGAATGACCTCCTGGAAGAGGATCATGCTGTGGAACACAAACATAAGGAATACACCCGAGGAGAGCTGAAGGTAAAGCACATACCTTTGTGATGCCCAAGACACCAATGTTAGGGCTGGAAGAGGTGGATCCATTCCCTGTCCCAAAAACTCCATCCAGAACACAGGAGAGACCCTCGATAAAAATCCCCCTGTAAAAACCACAAAGAGAAGCCAAGAGTCAGCTTGGTGAGCACAGACTCCTCCAGAGTTTTGAGGCTCAGGGTTACAGGGGGGCTGTCAGGGCATCTGTCCCGTTATGGAATGATTGCAATTCATGTTTCCAGCTCCAACAAACCTGGAAAACCCATCTGAGTTCTGTTTGCTGAGTCTTAGATACCCACACTCCTAAACTGAGGAAATTAGGACATAATTCAAGTCCAACTTGAGCGCTGCTCTTTATTTCTCCAGCTGCATTTCAGGTGAATTTGACAAACCAGCCCAATTCCAGACCTGATTTAGAATTCAGTCCCTATGGAAACCATGCTGTCAACTTCCACAGACTCCAGCAAGGCCAAGACTGGGATTCCAACGCTCCATTTGCAACAAAATAATCCCCCCATGCCACCTGCATCTTGTATTTCAGCTCCTTGGCCCTCGCCTTCGACCAAACTGCAACCTTTCCTCTCGGAGCACATTCCCGTCCTACCCCAAGGGGGAGAAAGCAAATAAAACCCCACGTGGCTGAAGACACTGCAAGCATTTCTGGTTTACTGACCTGTTTATTGCATGGATGGGTGGAGGAGGAGCACAGGACAGCCGGGCACAGGCGTAGTAGTCGCCGATGGACTCGATGATGCTGGCGACGACGGCGCTGAGCATCCCGATCACCCCAGCGGCTGAGATGGTGGGCAGCCCCCACTGAACTGTGGGGAGAGCACAACTGAGATCTCCCCTGCCCCACAAACGATTCAGCTATCAAATAATACAGTGATTTCATGGAATTGTTTGGCTTGGAAAGGATCCCTGAGATGGTCAAGCCCAACCGCTGCCCCAGCATTGCCAAGGCCACCACTGACCACGTCCCCAAGTGCCACATCCACAAGGCTGTTAAACCCCCCCAGGGATGGGGACTCCACCCCTGCTCAGGGCTGGACAGCCCTTTCCAGGAAGGAATTTCCCCAGTATCCAACCTGACCCTCCCCTGGCACAGCTGGAGGCCGTTCCCTCTCCTCCTGTCCCTGTTCCCTGGGAGCAGAGCCCGACCCCCCCCCAGCTCCCCCCTCCTGTCAGGGATTGCAGAGCCAGGAGGTCCTCCCTGAGCCTCCTTTTCTCCAGGCTGAGCCCCCCCAGCTCCCTCAGCTGCTCTTGCTGCTCCAGATCCTTCCCCATCTCCGTTCCCTTCCCTGCACACACTCCAGCCCCTCCATGTCCTCCTGGTTTTGAGGGGCTCAGAACTGTCCCAGGATTCTGGGTGGTGCCTCAGCAGTGCCAGCACAGGGGACAGTCCCTGCCCTGGCCCTGTGGCCACACTACTTATTCATCTTTAATGGAAACAACAAACTCTCCTCAACTCAAACACAACCTGGCAAGTCCAAGTAGATGAAAGAAGTGAAGGAAAATCCGCCAAACCAACTTACTTTGATCCCGCTTGGAAAAATCCCAAAGAACCACAAAACCCCACCAAAAAAAAAAAAAAAAAATTCCTCCTGTTCAGAAGGCAGGAATTTGAGCTACAGCTTGTGGGAAAACAATTCTGGTCAGTGAGGCAGATGCCACTTAATTATTATTGCTCCAAAAACTCAGGCTTTGGTTGTGAGTTTTGGTTATCAAACAGGCCGGGCCACAACCAGCTCTGATCACTGCACAAACACCTCCCCTCTCCAAACTTCTGTAGTAGAGAAAATAAGATTAATTTAAGCCTGCAGAAAAGCCTGGCAGGTTTTCCACAGCAATTGCCTTGATGCTTTTATCTCTTTGAAATAGATGAGCCTCTCGCAACAAAAGGAGCTTGAAATCACACAACAGTGAATGAACTTCACGAATAGGAGAGGTCTAATCAGGGTGGACAAGTTTTCCTCCTCTTCTTTCCCAAAAGCTTCCATTCTTCATCTTCTGCTTTAGAAGTGGTTTCTTTTAAGAACTAATCAGAACCCAAAGCCTCTGGGAAACCACGAGGAAGCCTCATGACAGTGGAGTGAAACTCCTAACAATTGATATCATTTTATTGTCTTATTACCCCTTCATTTCTGAGCAGCACAAGGTGAACCAGTTGCATAACTCTATCTCGTGCCATAAAACCAGCCTTTAACAGCTCTAAACTCAGAGATGGCCAACAAAAGAATACAGGTACCCAAACTGCTGTATGAAGTGTTTGGTGTTCCCTTGTAAATACCTTCACTGCCCTTTGATAAGCAGGGACTGGCATTCTCTGACTTGCCCATCGGCCCAATTCCAACCCCACTCTGGCAAGTCAGGACATTTTTACGGCATTAACAGTTGTGCCAGTTCAGGGATGGGTGTGTTTGGGGCAGGGAAGTGCAGGAGGCTGGGAAAACCTCCACACAACAGTGATTCTTTAGACGAGGACTCAACGACTGCAGTGGCTCTACAGGAGCTGAAACAACACGGCCTTGTGGTTGCATAACCCCAACAGCACTGCCAAGGGCTGAGCAGCAAGGACTGCAAATCCACCTTTGATGGGAAGTCACAAAATGTTATCAGGAGTCAAGAGTTGCCCAGATAAACCCTGCAAGTGCCTCCTCCAAATTCCAGTGTCAGAAACTAAGCCTTTCTTGGGTGAGACTTCAAAGTATCAATGAAAGGGGAAAATGAGAAAAAACCATCAGCCCCCCCATGGCTGTTGTTAGATCAGTGCATGCTGGAATCATGGAATGGTCTGGGTGGGAAGGGACCTCAGTGATCAACAGTTCCACCCCCTGCCATGGGCAGGGACACCTTCCATTAGCCCAGGTTGCTCCAGCCTGGCCTTGGACACTCCCAGGGATTCAGGGGCAGCCACAGCTTCTCTGGGAATGCCATTTCCAGCCCCTCAACACTCTTACAGCCAAAAATTCCTTCCCAATATCCCATCTAGCCCTCCCCTCTGGCAGTGGGAAGCCATCCCCTGTGTCCTGTCCCTCCATCCCTTGTCCCCAGTCCCTCTCCAGCTCTTGGAGCCCCCTCAGGCCCTGGAAGGGGCTCTCAGGTCTTCTCTGGGCAATCTGTGCCAGCCCCTCCCCACCCTCCCAGGGAAGAATCCCTTCCCAAAATCCCATCTCCCCCCACTCCCTGCCAGTTGAAATCCATCACAGTGCCAGGTTAAAGCCAAGTCTTTCAGCTGCCTCTGGGCTGGAGCTGAGGAGGGGCTGAGACCCCCCAGTGCTGCTGGTGGGACGGAGCTGGAGCTGCCAGAGATGGGCAAGGACATGGAATGGTTTGGGTGGGAAGAGACCTTGGAGATCACCCAGTGCCACCCCCTGCCATGGGCAGGGACACCTTCCACAGAACCAGGATGCTCCAACCTGGCCTTGGACAATTCCAGGCACAGCCCATCCACAACTGTTGCTGAAGTTCCCCGGGATTTATCACCGAGAGCGGAACAGCGACACTTTCGTAACAGGAGAACTGACACTCACAGGGGCATTACTGTAAAAAATGGGGGTATTACTGGGAAAATTGCCCCTCAGGGCAGCCCAACTTACAGGGATAGGGGACCTTGAACCAGGGGGCCACCAGCAGCACCCCCCGGCGAGCGTCCGTGCGCGCGTAGAACCCGTACTTGGAGTTGTCCGGGGGGAACACGTCGGTCACCGTGAAGATGAAGCAGAGCAGCCACGACACCAGGATGGCCAGGATGATCTGGGGCAGGGGACAAGTCAAGCTGTTAAAACCGACCCTCGGAGGCCCCAGTAATCAGCCCACAGTTGCTGTTCCACGTGGAGCTGGGTGGGGTTTGGGGTCTGAACAAGCAGGGAAGGCTGTAACACATCCTTTGGGTGTTTCCCCCGAGGAAGGTGCTGTTACAAAAGCTCTGGAATCAGAGCAAGTCTCTTCTCTCCTTAACAAATGGGAAAGTCTCCAAGTGGGCACTTTAACAAACTGGGGAATTAGTCTCAGTTTTACCAGAGGAATGAAAAGAAGCCTTTCATGGGGGAACTGAGAATGGCTCTGGTAAAACGAGACGATAACGATCTCACCATCCCTTTTTGGAGGGCTCAGTTTAGGCTTTCCCTGCATCCATAAACACCCCTTCTTCTCTCCCTCTTCCCTCCCCTCCATGATCTTCATCACTCCAACAACCCCCACATCACACATCAGAAGGGGATCTGGCAATGAGAACATTTCCTGTGGCCAAAGAGCCACTTAAGTTTCCAATAAACCCATTTCAGCTTTTACCTCACCTTTGTGATCTATTGTATTATTAAGAAAAATCAAAACCAAGAGAGGAAAAAAAAAAACCCTGAAACACAAATCAGGGTTTTCCTTGCCAAGTGAAGAACAAGTTGAAGGACTCACAGGGAACATCTTGAAAAGCTGCAGCCTGTATGCTGTCCATCCTTTCTTGGATTTGTAAATGGGTAAGGGGAATTTGACGTTTCTGGCATACTGAGAGAACAACAACACCAGGAAAATAGTCCTGAGAAAAAAAAGGGGGAGGAGGGTGGGACAAAAAAGACATGTTATTAGCACCAATATATTATAAAGCCCTCCCAGCACCAACCTGTTCAGGTTCTTCAGGCACATGACATAAATGTGCACCTTCAATTTAGCACGAGACAAGGGGACATAATTTTAAATAAATTATTATTCCACAGAAGGCCAAAACAACACAATTTGGATTCTGAAGTGCTGCAGAAACAGCCAGCAGCAAACAGGTAGATGAACCAGGAAAAGCATCTGGGCTGAGGGGAGATTTCCAGCCATTCCTGCTCTGAGTTCCTGCTTTTTTTCCTCCCAAACTTGACCTGTGCTCCAGGTCTGCTCTGAGTATGAGGACCAAAACTTGCTGAAAAACAAGGAGAACTGAAGGCCTGTATACAGTAATCTTTACATCTCAAAATTTGCATAAAACTCAAAAGCACTTGAAAAATCTCTATGAGGGAAATTATTTCTTCTATTCTTGAGAATCCCTTTTTTTGTTTGTTTGTTTTGTGTTTTCATCTAAACAGCTGCAAAAGCAGCAAAACAGAGCCCCAAACCCCAAGATTTGATGCAACTGCAGTTCACCACTTTTAGATGCTTAATTATGATGCATTTCCCCCCTCAGTGAAACTGCCAAGCTCCTCTACATGTTAAAAATCCATTTTTACAGCTAAAATAAGAAGCCAGGGCACGTTGCTCGTTCCTGAAGGAGCCAACCCCAGCTCTGCTCTGAAAAGGCCTCACAAAGACTGAGCTGTTTGAAGAAGCAAAGCTTCCCTGAAATCTGAGATTATGTTTTTATCAGCTGACTTTGGGGAGAAAAAAAAAAAAAAAAAAAAAAAGAAAGCGGATTTTCAACCTCTCTCCCTTCCCTGTCCCAGCTCAGATTCAGTGTCACACACAAACCAGCTTTATTCTTCCTCACAGAGCACAAGGAGGGGCATTTTCAGCCCCCACTGTGGAATGAAAGGCACCTTTTCCTTGCAGGGAACACTTTGGCATCTCTCCCAAAGTCCATTATGGAGAGGTGGGCTCCCCTCCCCGAGGACAGGTAGCTTTGTGTTTGGATTTATTCAGCACACAGTTGTACAAAATATAACACTATTATATCACTGCAATTAATGTTACAATGGCTCCATGGCAGAGGGGCTTCCTGCCAGTCTCTAAAATGCCCCCAAATCCTCAAACCCCAAAGAAACAGTTTTATTCCCCAGAGAAAAAGCCCAACTCAGGAATAATTTCCCTTTTTACAGATCACCATGAGATGTGTGTTTAAGGATTAAATTACTGCAGCTTGGCCCCTGCAGAACAAGAGAGGTCAGAAAACTGGGAATATTATCCAAGAGCACCTGCAGAGGGTCCCAGCTCTCCCACAGGTGATGCTGGAGGAAGGACTATCATCTCAGCACAGTTTCAAGAGCCCTTGCAGAGCTCACAGTCACTTTTCGAGAGGCTCTCCAAGGCCAGGGAGTTGTTTCCAACAACCCACATTTTTGCTCTGCCAGAAGCCAGAAATACTTATTGACTGGGTAATATTTAAATGCTGCTCCTAAATTGATTGGTTGTTTTTTTTTTTTTCCATCTGCAAAATGTCAAGTTTAATTACATGTCTCCATGTCCAACTCCCAAGATCATTCATTTCATGGGAGTCCCAACTTGCAGGGAATTTGTTTTACAGGCAAATAAAACGTTCCTCTGGATCAGCTGCTTAACATAATAGAATTACAAAAATATTCATGATGCTCCCATCCAAGATAAAAGGGAATTAAAGAGCCCTTTTAATCATAAGCTGCACTTACAGAATACTTTGCATGTTCAAAGAACTGTGCAAACAGATTAGTCAGATCAGAATCTGATCTCATCAAGGCATTCCTTCCTCCCAGAGCCAGCACAGTTGGGTGCTCAACACTGACTGCAGCAACTGCTCCAGCCAGTTCCCTTCTCCCTAAAATGTGCTTTCCAGCCTTATTTGGCTGGTTAGCCAGCTCATGGGAAGCTTTTGTCTTCATCTCGTTTTTCTCAGCTATTTATGCCACTGCTCTCGGTTCTTTAATTTCCCTGGCACACACACCAGGCCCTGAAATTCCCTCTAAAAGCCTTTTTGTCCACTAAATAGAAATCTCTCTACTCCTGGCTCACCCACTGATGGCATTTATGGACATATTTGCTGCTCCCTGTCATCACACAGGTAAGCAAAGCAGTCCCAGTGACAAAGGGGCCGGTGCCACCAATGGGATTGGCCTGCTGGCACCAACACAAAACTAGAAATACAGATGGTTCACTCATCTCTCTGGTGTTTTGCTAAATCATCCCTTCTCATAGCACTGAATCCAGTCCAGCCAGCGGCTCCCAGACCAACTCGTGGCTATAGGAAATTCTGCTCTCCACACTTCACTTTCAGTGCTTGTCCTTTCCTGCCTCCTCAAGGTCTTAGAAACACAGACCCCTGGAATGGTTTGGGTGGGGAGGGACCTCAAAACCCATCCAGTTCCACCCCACACCTTCCACCAGCCCAGGTTGCTCCAAGCCCTGTCCAACCTGGCCTTGGACACTTGCAGGGATGGGGCAGTCACAGCTTCTCTGGGCCACTCTCTGGAGTTGCTGCTGTCACTGCCAAAGTGCCAGCTGACCTTGCCCAGACCCACTCCCATCCCTGTTCCTGCACAGGGTGTTCCTGCCTGCTGGGAGTCCTGCACTGCCTCCTCTGTCAGTCGAGCTGACCCCAGCTCTCCCCTGACACCCAGCACTCCCTACATGACAACTCACCAACTGGGCCCCTCTGGCCTGAGGCAGAGCACCCCCCCAGCAGTACTTACAGCATGGCAATGCCCCAGTGCTTCCCAGCTCTCTCCCCAGCAGCCTGGAAGCCGGAGAGGCCGATGAGGGCCACGGTGGGGGTGATGGTCAGGGGGCCGATGTAGCGCAGGAGGGCGCCGGGCAGGCCGAGCAGTCCGATCACCACCTCGATCAGGGAGGACATGATGATGGCACCTTGGATCTGAACACACAACAAGGGCAAAGAGCCACCTCAGTCCCCTCTGACAGGCAAAGCCAAAGCCTTTCTTTTTCTGCTCTGGATTACAAAGCGCACGTAAAAAAAAAAGAATTCAGTGACACAGAAGAACTCAGCAAATTTTTCGTCATAAAACAGCTCATTATGTTTTAAGTGATTTATTGCTTAAGCATAACACTTTTTTTTTTTTTTTTTTTTTTTCTCCACAAAACTATTACACAACAGACCAGTGGGCCAGTCTGGAAGCTGTGTGGAAATCACATCACACTGTCAGACAGGAGACCTGGGGTCCAGGCTAACCTTTAAGCTCTCAGATCGAACGGCAAGGGTTGGTGCGCCACGAGGTGATGCTCCTAAAGCTCCTAGGGGCAGAGTGTGTCTGCATTGGTCACAAGTGCTCCTTAGAAGCTGGATTAGAGCAGCGTTGTGGTTCTCAGGAGACTGTCAGCCCTCTTGGCTGCAGGGCTCTTGGCAGGATGTAGCTATGGTTTGAACATGGGGAAGAGAGAGGGGTTGTTTTTAATTAAGAAAAAGTTGGCAGCCCAAAGCAACGGGATGGGAGATAAATTCCATGACACACGCCCTCATTTGGACCTGGCTATCTACCACTCCAGCGTGGCACAACCCTCATCCTGGGCCCTGCAGGGCTGAGAGTGGAGAAGGGCTTTGGGGGAGCTCTGCAAGTCTCTTGGGAGAATCAACATCTTATCAGGAGAGTCTCCAACTTAAAAGCTCTTGGGGATGACCCAGCTTTGCTAAACTGTGGGTTCACCTTCCAGGGGCCAGCCCACTGCACAGGGCCAGCCAGGCAGCAGGTCTGGCAGCAGCTGAACTGCTGCCAGTGAGCACAAATCAGAGGCACAAGAAGAGTTTTTTCATCTCACTTGAGCATTTCACTGCACATCTTTTGGAATGTGGTAACTAACTCCTGGTATTTGCTGTCCAGCAACGAACAGGTTGGAAAGATGAAAGGCTTCCATGAGAATGAGTCAAAGGGATATATTCAAATGGAAATTGCAGTGAAAGAAGAAATTACCAACTTAAAAGACGAGGACACACAGATGTTTGGGTGAGAAACTTAACTGGAAAGCGGACAGAGGGACAGCTAAAGGCAACTCCCACATTACCTCTCGGATCCGGGGGTACCAGATGTGCTCAGTGTGCAGCAGCTCTGCTGTCCCGTTTGTAACTGTTACATCTTACAGAGAGGAGACAAGAAAACACAGGGGGTTTATTTATTCCTCTGCCATCACTTCCTACGAAATAAACCCCTCCTCACGCTGGGCCTGCCAAATGAGCCTGGATTTACAGGGAGAACAAGCTCTGCAGGGCTGCTACAGGTGAAGCAGCAACAGGCTCACACTCCCCAGGAACCAACCCCTCACTCCACCCATTGCACCAAAAATGGGAACAAATCCTAACTTTCAGGAAGGAAGGTCAATTAGGGATTCCCTTCCCACTCCAACAAACAGATGAATGGAGAATTACTCAAGTGCACGCTGGAATCACACACTCCAGCTCCACCAATTTAGGTCACCCACTGAATGAACTGACCCGTGGGAACAACCCCAACTGGCATCTTTTGAAGGTGAAAAAGGTCCAGGAGGAAGATGCAGCAAAGCTCTTTTGGAAAAGCTGGGCTAGTGGGAAAATGGCTCTGCCATCCAAGGTTATCAGACAGGACTTTCTTTTGACAAAATGTGTAGTCAGCTACTGGCACATTTTGAATGTGAACCAACAGAGATGGCTAAACATATAAATAATATAAATTAAGTTATTAAAGAATCCAAAGGAGCCCTGGTAGAAAGAAGCAGCCTGATTCTTTATGGGGCTGCCTCCCACTGCCCACAGCCCTGTTACTGAATAACCACACCCCATTAGAAAGAAAACTGCCAGAGGAGTTTCCACTTCAGTTTCTAACCTAATTTAAAGCCAAACCCCCCAGCCCAAGCAGCTTTAGTGCACACTTCCCCTCTGAAGTTAAAACCTTTCAGGATGATGACATTAGCAAAGGAAGAGCTCCAATGAACATGCAAATCTTGTCAAAACCTGTCAGGTATGACTTAAACAGGGAAAAATCCTGGTCTTGAGGTGATGCTGAACATCAGACTTCCTCCTACTCAACTTCAAAGGATTCGACTGAACTTGCTATTTCCAAATATTGGGAAAGGAACATTTACAGAATGTAAATGTAACAGAAGAATTACTTTGTGCTGCTGTTGGATTCCTTTTGACAACGTTGGGTTTTTTTAATATTAAAAACTCCCCCAGAAACAGAACTCCACAAGGACATTTTTAGGAATCTTTTTCCAAGGCACAGAATTTTAACATCGCAAAAGGGGAGATTTTTCCTACTCCCTCCCCAGCACTTCCAGTTTCCCCCCTCAGAAGGTTTGGCTGTTGCACTTTCAAAGGTCTGGGCCATCTGTGCCACTTAGCCCTGAACAAGCACAAATGACAATTACCTGTATTATTACACTTCCACTTCTCCAGAGAGAGTATTGCTCTGGCAGGTGCTAAGAATGCAAAAGCACTGGCTTGGAACAGGGGTAACCTGGTGGGAGGGAAAGGAGAGAGGGTGACATTGGGGGGTGTCCCTGCCCCGCTGCAGGGGGGTGGTCACCGAGCCCCAGATCAGCCCTCAGTGAGTTAGAACAGTGAGAAATGTGAAATTCCTCATCAAACAAAGCCCATGCTCAGACTTCCCAAGCCAGAGGAACCAACAGCACCCGCCCAAGCTCTCCCCCAATCTGCACCGGGCAATTCCAGGCTGGTGTCAGGGGTTGACTCAGATCCAGGTCCTGGGGTGAACACCCCCCAGACTGCTGAACAGCAGCTCTGACCAGCCCACCACAGCTGGCAAACCCTCTGCAGGGGCAGCCTGCAGGCTCAGTGCCCCCCCATCTGCGTGACTGCCAGCACAGTCACTCGCTCTGGAGCGCGTGTGTAAATAACGCGTGTGGGGCCGATAAAAAGCAGATTAGATGTTCCAAGGTGCTTCCCACCAACAAATAACAAACGCTGCAAGAATTTCGAGATGACATTCTTAGCATTGGTTGGTCATACTTCCCAAAAGATTTAAGATCTAAAGAGCACCTGCCAGCACCAGCTACGTGTTTGCTGACCTCACTGCAGGTTGTGTAACATAAATATGCAGATGTTACTTAATTACAGATGAGGTGCACTTTGAACTATTCTATAAATACTGACAATAATTGCAGTTAAGATTCCCTTTAATGGCAGATCTCAAAGTGGAACACGTGGAAATTGCCCCTGGACTGCTCCACGTTGTGGCTTTCCCAGCTCCTCGATGGAGGGCAAACCCCAGGGACAGGAGACAGAACTGCAGCACTGTCACACCAAGATCAGAAAAGGCTCAATGGAGGAAAAATATGTGCAAAAAGCGCTGTACACACCGAACACAGAAAAGATCAAACCAGGAGCATGTTCCTAACAGTTGTTAAGCTCACAGGCAGGAGTTGGAGCACCACTGGGAGGCACTTTGGGCCTCGGGCACCCTAAAAACCCACCGAAAACTGCATCAGGAACTCCACCTTCATACACCACACGAGCCACCCAAGCACGGCTGACTGGATGCAATTCCCCCTGGGAGTCCCTCCGAGCACAAATCCCACTTTCATCTCTGGGAAGACACGGTTGGCAGCCCAGTGAATGATTCACCTTATTTTGCAGGTTCATTAAGCAAACTGAGCTGGCTGGTGCCCATGGCAAGATCTGCAACACCTGAGACAAGCTGTTACTGCTCCATCCCACCTACACAGCCCTCTGTCCCTCCAGAGAGCTTGTAAATACACTTTGCAAACACATTCTCCAGTGATGAACTCAGCTGTACTGAAGACCTGGGTCCAGATTGTTCTGTATCATATTAAATATCCTGAATAATCAGATCTCAGCACGTCCTGCTCAACCTTTACAAGACACAGTTCCAAAAGGACCAGCAGGCTCAAAATAATGTTGGGGTTTTTTCCTAAACAGAGGGGGATAAAAAAGGTATTTTATTTTTTAATTTTTTTACCCTTATTACTCAAAATCAGCCAACCAAGATCCGTCTCCTTCTGAAGAGACAGCTCCAGTTTGGAATGTGACTTCTGGATGTTAAGCCAGGCACCCACTGCCAGTCAGTTACAGCCCCAAAAGCCTGAAGTCCTAAAGCTGATGAGTGGGATATCATTTTAATTTCACCATTAAATGATGGAGTTGCTCAGTTCTGGCAGCAGCCCCTGTGAAGACAGGGGGGTTTATGGAGTTAAAGTCACCTGGAAAGGTCTCGTTATCCCAACACGTCCCACAGATGCAGGAAAGCTCAGGCAGTGATGGGCACAGCCACAGGGCTGCAATCTGAGGTGGATTAAAGCTGGGTTTGATTGTCTCAGTCACTAATTACCCTCAGTCCCTGCCAAGGCTCCTGGCTCACCCCACAACCTGGGGAATAGCTGGAATTCCTAAAACCAGTCCGGGTACCAAAGTGACCACAACTCCGCCTCAGCACTGAGCTAAATCCATCTTTAAGGACCTTCAAACCACGGAATCTGACCTTTTGAATCCTTTTTATTTGCTGAAATACTTTGCAGTTGACACGACTTGCCAGTGAATACTTTAAAATCTCATTTAGAGGCCTTTGCTGCTATATCCCATTCCCAGCCTTACATAAACCCCCAATCACATGGTAAACAGTTATAAAACAGCCAAGCGTGGAGATTTGCTCCTTAAATACAAGTTATTTTAAGGCCCAAACACAATTGCCTTCAAGGACATAAAAAAATGTAACTCCAGTGCAAGTGGGAGCCACTGAAAAGGGGAAAATCCCAACAGGAGGGAGGGCAGGGGTGGGATTATACACAAGGAACAGAGAATTTCAATAGGATGGGACCATCAGTTTAGTCCCTCTATTTCTGAAAGAGCTCAAAATAACTCATTAAGTAATAAAGAAATTAAAAATAAAATTAAAGTAATTATTTTAAAAAGTAAAATAGATAAAAAGAAATTAAAAATAAAATTAAAGTCCTCATAAGTAGTAAGGAGCCAAGACTAGTTCGGGGGGGGGGAGAAACTGAAATATGACAAATGTGAGGAGATAAAGTCTTAGGAAAACATGAAAATTAAGCTTTTCTGATAAATCTGAGGCAGAGGAAGAAAGCTGGGAGGGGTTGAGGAAAACAAAGCCCACACTCTGAGCTCCATCCACAACTTTGCACTTCCAACACAACTGGAAGGATTTAAACTTCAGGAAATCCAAGGGGAACAACTCTGCTCCTTCAGCTACTGGAGGGGTTGTGGTTACAGCACAAAGAGCCAACTGGGCTGAAAATGTCATTATTAACTCTGGGGAGTCCTGGCTTTAAGAAAATACATTGGGGAAAGGAAATTTTCTCCAACTCCAACAATTTTCACTATGTTGTTTTGTCATCAGAATGAACTTTTTATTCAAAACAGAGGAGTGATCTCATGAGTTGAGTAAGATATAAAAGAAAAATAAAAGGAAGGTTGGGGGTTTTTTAAGGAAAAAGAACAAACAGCAAATCGAAGTTAACTAAAATAGCGGTCATAGACTACACTGGAAAACCTGAAATATTTGGCAAATTTTTAGATGAAAGGCTGATCTACCACAGGCTTGGCTTCTGCACCCCCTGAGACACCTCTGACACCCAAAAATCCTGGTTCTCAGATAAATCTGTGAAAATGGGGAGGGGTGTTTGGCCACTTGCTGTTGGAAAATAGAAAATTGTTCTGGAATGGACCTAAATGGCCCACGAATCATTCGGGGAAGCATCTGAGGGAACCCTCTTAAATATGCACTTTGGTCCTGGCTTTCCTTATCACTCCTGGGTTCTTCTCTTGAGTAAGATGCAGAAGTAACTCCCCAGGTTTTAGTTATTCCCCAAGTTTAAATAAACACATCCAACAGCTCTGCAGTGATCACTCTGGAACACGGCGTTTTAAAGAAGATTTATCTTCATGTTAATAGAACTCACAAGCTCCTGTCCTTGCCAACAGCAGATTTATACAAGTCTTTGCCAAGTGGGTTCTGGTTTCCTCCTAAGGAAAGGTGAAGGCATCCCTGGAAGGCAACACCTTTGTGTGTGTGTACTCCTGACTCCAGGAATGATCCTCACCTGCAACTCAAGAGCAACTAACGAATAAAACCCAATTATCTGATGCACTGGAAGGTAACAGAGGCTCAGCTCAGAGAATTACAAGTTACCCTCAACATCTTTCCCCACCTTTTTAATTTGCCAAGCCCTTTACAGGATCAAGGATGTGATCTGGTGCACGACTGATCACAACCACCTTAACATTGGAAAGAGCAAAATATCATTCAAGAAACTCATAACAGATAAATAAAACCACCCGAATTAGTTCCTCTTTACCACGGTGTATGAATTTTTCCTTTTCCCCCAGAAACACTTCTGCCTTCTCATGAGTCTCCCTCCTCCTTCTCCTGTTTCCCTGCTGTATTTTCTTACCCTTGGAATGCCCTTTGTTATTTCAGATCCACCTTTTTTTTGGGAGCAGCTTTCCAAAGCTCGCCCTGTATCTGACCTATGATGTTCATCCTCTGAAAGCTCCCTCTGGGATCCTGGGACACCCCAAGGCGTGCCTCGTCTTACCACCACCCCCTCCCCCCACCCAGCCAAGCCCCAGGGCTCACCTGCAGCCAAAGGTGGTTTGTAACAACGTGGTGATGCCCACACAGAAGAAAATGGTCCCGATCAGCTGGCTGGTGGCCCACTGGTCAAAGCCCACGCACATGGCATCGGCCAGCAGGAAGGGCACGGCGATCGTCCCGCTGAAACACGTCAGGTAGTGCTGCCAGGGGCAAAAGCTCCGTTAATTCCACACCCAGGGCTCAAAAATACATTCAGTTTTTATCACCATCTTTTCCCTTGCACCGGGTTTTTGAATTTCCAACCCCCTGCTTTAAGCTTTTCTTCAGGTACTTCTGCAAATGTTTTCATCCAGCTACCACTCGCCCGCTGCTGATGATCCCTGTTTTTTGTAGGATAAACCAGGTTATTCAAACAGCTGCAGGGCTGCTGCTCTTGAGGAGGAGGAGGTATCCAGGTAACTGTGCTGGAAACAGCCTCCAAACTCGGAGAAAAGCACAGGAATAGCTCCATTCACTTGCACCCATGTGAGAAGCCCCCCCTGCTCACCAATGACACACACAAAGCAGGATGCAAAGGAGCTCCCAAGGACCACAAACCAGGCACTCGTGAGTTCCTTCCCAACCCAAACACATTAAAAGCAAAGCAAAGCAAACAAACAAATTCCCCGTATTGAGCAGAGCAAGTAAAAATAGAATTCCCCCCCCAGAACTGCCTGTCCTTGAGGAAAGGCAGAAAAATCAAAAGGATGCTCTGGAATGTATTTGTTTGGAGAGCTCAACGTGTTTTACAGATATTACCAAATTCCCAGCATTCCTGTGGGACAGACATTATTGCCACTGGAGAAAGGGAGGAGGTGAAACTGGAGCTGTTCTGCTTCCCACAACTGAGGGACAAGTAGGGTCCAGCTCCTTACTCGCCGCAGGAAGCACATGCTCTTACTCCAAGGATTCTCCAAGGAGCACAGAAGTTTCCTGCTCTGCTTTCCAGGCCCAGGATGGTGCTCTTAAGACTTGAAATAACTGCTAACAGTTATATATTCAAAATTTCAGGACTAAACCATCATCTCTCTCCATCTATGATTCCAGAGATGCCACTTCTAAAGGTCACCACTGAGCATTTGCTCACTTATTTACTAACAGCTGCTTGCAAGACTAAATATTTGAGTGAATCTCACAAATGCAGGAGCAGAAAGCTCATGCAGATCTTTATCAACACAGTGATCTCAGTGTGTGACCAACTTCAGAAGAAGCCTCTCAACACCTTCTTCAAACACCTGGGAGGGGGAAGAATAAAATTATCACACAGACGCACACACAAATGCAATGAACTGGGCAGGAAACACTAAACAAGCTTCAGAAGGTGCAGAGGGAGAGTTTGGAACACACCTGTAAGCCCAAAAATATGCAGAGGTACCAGGGAGGAACATCTTCAATGGTGTAAATCATGTCTGTTCTCTGGGCCTCCAAACTGCCACTGCTGTCCAGGGTCTCTGCCAGGGAGCTCTGAGGGGTGGGGGGGACACAAAAGGACAACAGCAGGTTATTGCTTGGCATGAATAAAGGGAATCTGAACCATCAGGCAGTTTCTCTGATGCTCCAAGGCTGGTACAACACTCCCCAACATGTGACACGCTGATATGTGACATTTTTAAAGCCTTTTACCTCTGACGAGCTCCTGAGTTTGTACTGCACGTGTTCCCTGCTGTCAGCCATCCCCTGCTTATATTTACACCCTGATTTATTTGTAATTGCTGGTTTATGACAGAACTGATCTGCCAGCCAAAAGGTGCCCAAAAATGGCATAATCATCACAAGACTATTAAAAAAACCCAAACAAACAACCAAACAAAAGCAACAGACCAAAACCACAAACCAACCAAACAAAAAAAAGGAATTAGGGAAGAATTGGAACTAAGTAGAAGAGCCACTAGTGGCTCCTCCCAAAGCAGAAGGGCTCTGTCCTTGCATAAGAGACCAAAATGACAGGCCAAAAAATTCCTCATTATGGTAATTGCTTCCCACTTTAATTCTTACCCAATTCCATCTTGGTTAACCTTTTTTAGCCAAAGGATTTATTATTTTCGCTTCCACCCCACATTGAAGCAGTCAAGAAAAACGCTAATTATTATTATAACCAAACACATCCCCAGCCAATTTGCGTCCGACTTCCCCCAGGAATTCAAACCCCTGCAGGAATTTCAGAGAGACCACACTCTGCCCTACCACAGCTTAGTCCCCAGAGGGCCAACAGACAACTGACCACACATATTCCCACATCAGCATCCCTGTGGGTTTGCCATTAAAACAAAAACCAGCTCTGCCATTTCTCCTTCCCAGCTACGGAGAATCCATTTCCCTCCAGCTCTCCGGTTTGGGAATTCCTGGGGGAGCAAAAACCACGCTGCTCCAAAGCCCCAGCACAACAGCAAGAGCAGGAGGAAGTATCAGGTTTTATCACTCCCAAGAAACCGAGGATCCCCTTGCGTAAGAACCGCTCTGCCCTGATCCAGGACACAAGGAGCCCACGTGGAGTTGCCTCACACCAAGGCTGGGAGTTCTGCCAGACCCGTGACTGCCTCAGATGGGCTTCACTTCTCCAGAAATCCCAGCATATGCACGGATCCCACTTTGGGAGCCTCCACTGGGTATCACCCACGAGGCCAGCGAAGCCAAACCCACCCCTGTTCCTTCCCTCTCACCTCAGCTTTGTGGTGGGAAAAGAAGGAAAAGCGCCACTGGGATAACTCTCCTGACCACGGGATTATGGAGAGAGGTCGGGGGTATTGCAGTGGAAAAGTAAAATATAGGAACACTAATCTCAGAAAAGTCTTTTAAACCACATTAAGCACCAGGCAATCCTCTCACCAGGGTACGGGTCCTAAACCGAGGAATGAGGGGAACTGCTCCCTGCCCCACTCGTCGGGTCAATCTGCAGCACCACTGACCCTCTTTCATTGACTGAAACAGGAATTTTTTTCTCTCCTGACCCAATTATCTAAAAAAACCATGAAAAAAATCATGGAAAAAATCAGGAATTTGAACCATAGAATCGTTAAAGTTGGAAAAAAACTTTAAAGACCATCAAGTCTAACTGCTCAATCCAGCACCACGTCCAACCATGTCCTCAGCTGCCACATCCACGTGTTTTTGGAACACTTCCAGAGATGGCAACTCCACCACTTCCCTGGGCAGCCCATTCCAACCTTCAGCAGCCCCCTCCTTGAAGAAATTCCCCCTGTTGTCCAAGCTGACCCTCCCTTGGCATGGCTTGAGGCCGTTCCCTCTCCTTCCTGCCCCGAGGAACCTCCACAACCCTTCTGAGGACGGACAGAAATGGGGCTGCCAAAGTTCACGCTGTTCCCACGCAGGATACCTGGTTCTCTAAAACCCAGGCAGAGATTCGTGCAGATTGGTGACTCTGGACTTTGGGACTCCCATCTTTTGGGCTCTTTTCTTTTCTGGCTTGGCCAGACCAGCACCCAGAAGCTGCCCCAGTGCTCCACTTGGTGCCAAACACTTTTCTTCACAGGACTGATGAGGCTGCATCAAGTGCATTCCTTAACTTGCCCTTTTAGTCTATCCTATCCTAGTCAGTCCTAGTTTAGTCAGTCCTAGTCTATCCTCCCTCTTCTCTGGGCAGCAGAAAGCAGAAGCAATGGCCTGTTTCTAGCAGGAAGACCATGGCACACACAGCAAGGGTGTCAGTCCTTCCAGAGCTTTCCACCTGGCATTACATTATCCCTAAATTAGCCTTGCAAAGAACAAAAAACAAGGAGCAGGCACAAGGGAGCTGGTCCATGGCACGGAAGAAGGTCTTTCTGGGTGCAGGTCAGCAAGTGCCAACCAACTTGAGCTCTCCTTTAGGAAGTGAAAGGTTATGGGTCTCCTAACAAAAGAACTTCAAATTCCCAAGGTATAAATGTCATGGCAATGTCTACACAGTAAAGGGGTTGGATAAAGATTTAATAAAGAAAACAACCAGGACACTCCTCATTCCTTCCAAGGTCAGACTTAGATCCCTCTGGACAGGGAACTCTCACCTTGGTCAAACCCTGAGCAGATCAATCCTGAGCAATGAGGAACTGGAGGACTCAGGAGAGGTCTGGCCATCCCAGGAACTCCCTGGGGAGTCACTGGCCCTTTGGCACCTCCAGCATGTGCCTGCTGGTCCAACCCTGACTCAGAGCTGGTGCTTGCCAAGTGTGCCAAGGGAACTGCTGGGAATGGGTTGCAGTTCCCTGAAGGAGATACTGATCACAGGCTAATTCCTCCTTTAATTATTTTTAACTGGTCAAAGGTGGAACACGCTGTGCTTTTTTCCTTCTTCATTTTTCTGGTAAGTACAAACAGGGAGAATGAGACAGGTAAAGGTGGAGAAAGAATGCTGGAGGGAAAGAAGAAACCCCACAACAACCCCAGTGCAAAATCCAAAGAAACAGACCCCAGCAGTGCAAGACAAAGGCTCTGATGCCAAGCAGTCATGCAGAAGACCACAAGAAAACTGATGAAGTGTGGGGAGCAAAGCCTTTAGAAAAATACCTTAAATAAAGAACCCACAATGGAGCAACCTGAGCTAGTGGAAGGTGTCCCTGCCCGTGGCAGGAGGTGGAACTGGATAAGCTTTAAGGTCCCTTCCAGCCCAAACCATTCCAGGATTCCATGATTAAGCAACATCACACTGTTGGTTTTGCAGGGATGCAGCAACAGCTCTTTCTCCTCTGGGCTCACAGTTTGCTGTCTCAGCTAACAAACACTGGGAGCCAGTGTGAGCACTGGGCACCCTCCACTCATTAAGGACATTTCAGGCCTCTTTGCTGAAGGCTTTTGATAATATATAAATATATAAAAGGCCTCTATAAAGGTCTTTCATCAGGGAATGATCTCTTAAGAGCAATGGAAAGCCAAGAACAAAAATAAAATCATAGAATCATGGAATGGTTTGGGTTGGAAGGGACCTTAAAGAGCATCCAGTTCCACCCCACACCATGGGCAGGGACACCTTCCACTAGCTCAGATTGTTCCAGCCTGTCCTTGGACACTTCCAGGGATCCAAAGGGCAGCCACAGCTTCTCTGGGCAACCTGTGCCAGGGCCTCCCCACCCTGTTCATTCCCTGTGACCACAGCAAAGCTTTAAGTCAAGTAGATTTGGTTGCTCAGAAGCTCATGGGTCTCTCTGAGGTGAATTATTCCCCATCATTTACAGTTCTGACCACGAGGATCAACTGGAAGGGAGAAAAAAAACCATGCACTTGATGAAACCAGACCATGAAGACACGGTTTGGTGTCTGGAGATGGCTTATCTTGGTTGCACAATTTCACCCAAACACCTTCTGCTCGGGGCTTTATCAGATTGTCTCTCTCCACTCCAGTCCAAGCACGCTCCAAAAATCACCCATCACAGACATGCAGGTCAACAGTTGCCAAAATCTGCCCACAAAAGATCAGCATGACCACGATGGTCACGGAGATGTGTCTGAGACATTGTCCTGACACGCACCACTGAAAGGCCTCTGGCAGAACCATCTCTTTAGGGGATATTTTAAACCTGAAATTCAGAGGAGAATTTTGGTGTCTGAGTTGGAAAACCTCCACTGCACCCCTTGGTATCACCCTTGCCCCATCACAAGTTACAGCCTCACACAAAAGAGCATCATGATGCTCTTGGCTTGGAACCAGGAGAGCTTTGGTCTTGTTGCACTTGGGACACTTGAAAAAATTTGGTCAAGTGGAGGCTTTTCAGAGACAAGGCTTCACCACAAAGCCAGTCTGATTAGACATTTCAGAAAGTGCTGCTCAGATTTACCATAATCCTCGTCCTTATTTTAAATACAAGCTCAGCTTCAAACCATCTCAGCTGGTAGGATTATTACTGAACAGGCTTAGGGGATGATGGAATGGAGTAAAAAGCTGGAAAAATCACAACCAAACTGGTGTCCTCTGAGGCCTCAACTGGTCTCCCTGAATAGGTGAAACACAGGCATAGTTTTCCTAAGGAAAAATGTTCCAGGGTTTTTATGACCTCCAGCTCATTCATAAAGCTGCCACTCAATCATAATGAGCAGCCTCTAGTTGGAAAAAGGACTAGAAGAATTAATCTTAAGAGGTTGGAGCTTGGAAGAAATTGGGGGAGCGGGAAAGATCCCACTTTTAGAGGTGCTCAACACCACCAGTCCCCCTGGACAAAGGCACGTTAGCAAGTGATGACCACAGCACAGCGACCTGCCCAGGGGAACCACGCCAAAGGCCAGCAGGAATGAAGAAATCAAAAACTTGCACACTATGAATTCTGGTGCCAGGTCAAAGTGCATTCAGTGTTGACATTCCCTGAGTCATGCCCTGTGTTCTGCAGCCACACAGTGTGTGTGACCAGAGCAGTCATGAGGCCAAACTGCCCCCAGCCTGATGTGAGTGTGGAGTCAGCACCGTCTGCTGAGACAGCAAATCCCAGCCATGAGAGGCTGGGGAGGGCAAAGAAGGAACTGGGGGAGCAAGAATGAGTCCTCATCTCCAAGGGCACCACCACATACCTTCTCTGCTATGCCATTTTCCGTGGTGTAGATGGCCATCAGCTCCGTGTCCTCTGTGTCCTGGTCGCCGCTGGACGTTGCTCCGCCGTTTATCACGACCTTAAAAACACAACAAACAGCAAGCACAGGGTCTTAAAATAAACACTGGCTTTGCAATCACATCTCCTGTCTCTGTTTTCTCCCCTGGTATTTGACATCTGCCTTTGACACTGTCAGAAAACATGATGAGCCAGGTTGGGGTCGGGCTCTGCTCCCAGGGAACAAAGGACAGGAGGAGAGGAAACGGCCTCAGGCTGTGCCAGGGGAGGGTCAGCTTGGATATCCCAGAGAATTTCTTCACTGAAAGAGTGTTTAAACACTGAAACAGGCTGCCCAAGGCAGGGGTGGAGTCCCCATCCCTCGAGGTGTTCAAAAACCAAGCAGACTTCATGACACACGTGGTGGGAGTTGGGTTTGATGATCCTGGAGGTCCTTTCCAACCTTAAGGATTCCAGGATTCCATAGCAGGGGCTGGTGCTCAGGCTGCAGGAGGACAGTTAACTGCTCCAATCCTGCAGTGCCTGGGGTGCTGCCTGTCCTGGGAACAGCCACACCCAGCAGTGATGGGCCAAGTTTAGATGTGAACACCACTCAGTGGCAAGGGAGGTTTGTTACCAACTGCTGGTGGAAATGAGGGGTTTGTACAACACGATTAGAAACACAGACTGGCTGATTCACACCGAGCCTGACCGGGCAGGGCTTGGAATGTGGTACCTACAGGCAGGGTGAAGAAGGTGGGATGTTTGGATTCATCCTCGTATTTGCCCTCCGTGGAGCCTCCCGCCTCCACCGACTTCGAGGTGGTGTTTTTGCCGATCCCCATCGTTTCCAGAACGTCCAGGACTTGCATTCAGCACCCCAAGGGATGCTGCTGGGATGAGAGGCCAAGGACTGAGGACAATTCCTTCTCTGAACAGCAGCAGCACCGCCAGGAGTCACCAGAGTTCTCAGTGATCCAGCTGGGACATCAGGGTGCCGTTGGCATCAATGGTTCCTGGAATTGGAGGGAGAGATGGATATTTTTATTCCCCAAGATCTGTGTACATTCACACCAACCCCACAGCCTGGGCTCCCTTTCATGCTCACGACTCACCAGCTCTCATCAGTCCTCCCCAACCATTAGCAGATTATCGTTTAAAGATAAAGCTGAAGGTATTTTAAATTCTTTCAGGATAGGAATAACGTGATTATTTTCCCATTCTTCTCTTGTGATCTTTAATCATTAGTAGTAAATTGAAGCCTCTGGGTTTTTCCCAATTCACAGCCATTTCCATGGAATTTTTGGGGAACAAAGCACACCTGTACTCCAGGTGTGGAGCAGAGTAGAACAGCTGAACACCCACTGCAAACAGGACTTGGGCTTCCTCAGGGAGTGTAAATTTGCAGAATTACCTCTGTACAGCTGAATCCTTTCTCTGAAAACAACTCATTATGAAATAAAAGAATCCAGGAAGCTCAGACCAGATGGACAGTGAAGGACCTGCCTTTCAGTCAGGCCGTTTCAGACAGAAACAGCTCCTTCTGCTGAGCATCCCCACCCAAAATTATCCCAGTTGTTGGAGGGCTGTTCCAAGTCATCTGCCTGCTGATGTGGAAGCAACAGCTTCAGGATAAACTGGTGCATTTTAATGAGTTTCACTACTCTTTTGGCACAGGAACAGGGAAGATCAGCCCACGAGTTCCCGTTTTGTTTTCCCAGATGGGTCACTACAGTGCAAGTTTTCCCCCATTTGCTCCTTAATTTAGCCCTGCCTGTCCATCACCATCCACACATTTGCCATTTGCAAGACTAAAGAACAGGATTTAATGGATTCAAACACAAACTTCCCGCAGGACAGCAGAGAGAGTTCTGCAGCAAAGTAAGTTTTGCAGCCTGGGGGCTCCTGAGCCTCAAACAGAGAATGGAGCCACAAACACCTGTGGGGGAAAACCAGCTCAGGTACAGGTGAAAGAACAGGACAGAACCCGAAAAATGGCTTTTTAAAAATCACAGGAAGTGGAATTTTCCGCAGCAAGAAGCACACTGAAAGCAGCGAAACCCACTGCACACAGGGGTTACTTCCAAAGTAAGGTTCAAGTAAATCAACAGAGGTGGAAATGTGGCTGATGGACACTCAAAATACAGTTTGGTTTGTATTAGAAAGGAAAACAAGTAGGGTTTGGGTTTTATTCCTTAAGTTTCCCTTCCAAATGCTGCTCAGGAAATGCCAGCAGCTCCTCTCCACTGTAATTGTAATAATAACTAAACCTGGCAAAGAATCTTCAAATACTGGTATTTTAAAACCTCTTAATAGCTCTTAATTGCCCATTTGCTAGAAAATTCTGGTTACTTGAGGTGAAAGAGATGTTAATCTTTCAAAGCAATGTAACTTTTCTGGAGAGAAAATGTACCTGCACAAGAAAGACTATTTGGGCCACCAGGATGGCCTTGAAGCCTTAATTAAATCGAGATGGGATGAAAGGCAGTGCCTGCAAATAAGGGCTAAGACTTGTTCATTAAAGTAAATATTAAGTAGCACAATTAATTATTTCTCACATGGACTTAAAACTGAACTGGTTTGAAGACTCACTCTCTTGTTCCTCTGGAAAAAACAGCCATTCCCATTTTTACAGAGGCCACAGAGTTCCTCTTGGAAGTGCAGCTCAGGGTGGAGAAGAGGCAGTCCTGTTTAAGGGTTTGGGGGCACTGGGGGGGTCTGGGCTGGGATTTTGGGAGGGGCTTTGTTTTTTTTCACTGTGGAGCCACCAGGGATTTTTTTTTTCCTTTTTCCAAGCACAAAAGACTTCTTGCCTTTTGCTGTCGGCATCGACTTCTTTCACCCTCCAAGAAAATCAGAGCTGGAGACAGGCAGGGTTTAGTCTGGCAGCTTTAGGGTGTGGGAGTGGGGAGGGAAAGGGGAAAGGCAGCAGGGCCCTCCCTAAGCAAGGCCAGCACCCCCCTGGAGTGAGCAAACCTGCCAGTCACGGCATGGGGTTCAGGCCCTCTGGCAACATAAGCTGCTTGGCTGGCATTAAAGCAGCATCTCCACTGATAAAAGAGAAAAGAGACTCTAATCCTATTTCCCTGTGCACTGCACAGCAGCAGCACTGCCATCTCCTCCAGGATGGGATCACACCTGGGGAATGGGCCCTGAGAATTCCACCAGGAAAGCAGCAAGGCTTGCCTTGTATTCACTGCTGAGAGCTGACACACGACAGCCAAGCCAGTGTTTGGATGGTGGTTCCCGAACAAGCAACTGCAAATTTACAGAAAGAGGCTCCTCTGCTGCTTTTCCTGAAGAGGGGAGTGTTTGTGTACACGTGTGTGCCACGGGGTGCTCCAAGAAAAAGCAGGAGAACAAACTTCTCAACTCTTCTTGCTTCTGCTCAGCAATTAAACTGGCACTTAATGGCAACAGCTGATACTCAGATTTCTGGAACACTTTTACTCTGCAATCAGGAGTGTCAAAGGGAAGCAGAAAGGGAGAGGTAGTAGATGAGGTCATCTGAGATATCCTTCCTTATTAGCCCTGGTGTCCCACCAACCCAGCTCAGCTACACATGACTCAGGCATTTTTACAGCCTCTGTAGCAAATCCAACTCTCAGAAGCTGAAAAGTCATGGAAAAAGAGATAAAACTCATTCATCATCAGGCAGGTACACGCTGTAAAATGAATTATCTGCAGCCTGGGATCAGATGGAAAGGCTGGAAGTGAAATCAGGAGACTGATTAACATTCACCTTTCTGAACCAAATTACCTCCAGTGTGATTAACCCAGCAAGGCCAAAAGCTGCCAGGGTTTACAGGGCTGAAGATAAGATTAGGATTTAGAGTAAGAGCAGGGGATAGTCCTGCTGCAAGTTCACCAGGAAAACCCTTCTGGGCAGGGAAAGGCCCCTCTGCATCCTCAACACTTTGTGCCTGAGTGAGTCTGTCTGAAAAAAAAAATCATTGAGAACTCATCTCAGTAGATTCAAGGCTTAACTTGGGCAGGACAGGAAGTACAGATACAAATAAAGGGTTTATTACCACGGAAATGAGAACTGGACATGAACCCATGAAAGGAGGAGGCAACTGTAACACAGACACCTTCTCCCTGTGTGCACTGTTTCCTTTAAAAGCAGCAGAATTTGATACAGGTTTTGGCTGAGCCACACTACAAATATTGCCTAAATTAGATCTGCTGTGATGGCAGCTCCTCCCCACAGTGCTACGTGTGAGGATCTTCAGCCTGAACATCTGAATCCAGAGCTTGGCAAAGCAAAGCCTGGGGGAAACAAACCCACCCTGAGCCCTGCAGGGTGTGAAGTTGGCTTTTCTCTTTCTTTGGGTTGGTTTGGGGTCTTTTTTAGACATCTTTTAGAAGGGTCAACACTCTGCCAGGTGCCGCAGAGCTCAGGCTCTCACAGGACTTTCAACCCTGAAATCCCTGGTTTTCCAAGGTGTCAGGATGATGCAGGTATTTTCCCCAGAAAGCAGCTTTCATGTCTTTCCTTCTTTGCCAAACTCAAACCAAACACCTTCCAAAACCACGAGGGTCTTTCCCATTCCAAGTGGACCGAGGCTCTCCACACACACAGTGCCCCCACCAGAACACTTCAGCCTTTCCAGGTGGATCTGAGCAGCTGTTTCAGAGGCCAGGAGGCTGCTGACTCAGCACAAACCCAGCAGATAAGGACGAGCAAGGGGCACACAAAGTTTGAGCAGCCTCGTTCAGAGCTCTGGGTGCTGGGGCAGCAGCGTTTCTGAGCTGGCACCAGGCCCCCTAAAGCCACAGCTGCAGACAGGAGCTGCTGCACAGCCACAGATGTTCTCCTGGCTGCAAACAAGTGGCATTTGGGTACCTCATGGGTTTTTTCCCCTCAGACACCGAGTTGTGCTGCAGGTCTCAGCCAGGAGTAAAAGCTGGTGGAAAGGTTGAAAGCAGAACCCCAGCTGCTCTGACAGGTGTGTCCCCTCCTCTTCACACACTTCACGTGTCAGACAGTGGGAACTGGTTAATCACAGAATCACTGAGGTTGGAAAAGTTCTCCAAGATCATCAAGTCCAACCTGAGACTGATCTCCACTGAGTGCTCTGAACACATCCAGGGATGGTGATTCCCTCTCCTGTCAGGGAGCTGCAGAGCCAGAAGGTCCCCCCTGAGCCTCCTTTTCTCCAGGCTGAGCCCCCCCAGCTCCCTCAGCTGCTCCAGCCCCTTCCCAGCTCCCTTCCCCTCCCTGGACAGCCCCTCAGTGTCTCTCTTGGGATGAGGGCCCAGAACTGGACACAGCACTCAAGGTGTGGTCCCAGCACAGCACAGGGGGACAATCCCTTCCCTGCTCCCCAGTCAGCACCTGTGGGCAGCTCTCTCTCCACCCCACCTGTGGAAAAGCAGAAACTGCCCTGCATTTGGTGGCCCTTCACTGCTGCACAAGGACAAGGTTGGTACAGGGAGCACAACAAGTGTGGTTATAAAACCAGCTGGTGATGGAACAGCCCATCCTTTGGAGTGCCCTGCTGGAAAAGCTGCCAGGAGCACCGTGGTGGGAATGTCCCTCATCCCACTGCCCCGGGAAGGAGCGATGGCAGATCCAACCAGGCCCTTCTTGGCTGTCACAGACGGCTGGGGAGCCAAGAGAGCTCTGGCTGTTGCACACACTAAGGAGATTAGAATCAAATTAAGGTCACTGCTTAATTACAATCATCAATTTATTATTTTAATTAGCTGTCAGGCTCATGTGAACGGCACTGCCTTTCTCCTGCAGGCAGAGATGATGCTCAGCCAGAAGCTGCCACCCTTGGGGTGACCTGAACTGCAGCGGTGCCTCTGGAATTCCCACACCTCCTGTGGCACTTCCAAGTGTCTGGCACCACAAACTCAGGGCAGGGCAAACACAAATCGAGGCATCCTGGAGGTCTGAGATGCTGTTTTTGGCAACAGACACACAACAGAGGTGTGCAGAGGGACTTGGACGCCCTGCACATCAGGGCATTTTATTGTTAAATGCACCAAGCCTCAGCAGAAGAGAAAACCAGCCTGAAAACCAGCTTGAAAAGCAGCTTTAAAACCAGCTTTAAAACCCCCTTCAGTCACCCAGGCCCAAGACTGGGAGCACTGGGGAGCTCCTGCTGGGACGGATAGGCTGGAAACTGCAACTAAGAGCAAACTCTCAGTTCCTGCAGTGCCACAGCTGTGAAGAAGAACTGCAGCCAGCAGCAAACACACCAGATTTACTTTGTTTGCTTTAAAAAACCGTGTGTTTAGGCCAAGCAGCTCATCCTGCTCTGTAAAGGATGGAGAAATCCCACGCTGAGGGACAGAGCCAGGGACACAGGGAAGGGGCAGGGCTGGCAGTATCCAGGGAGCTGTGTTTGGCTGCAGGGGGTGGCAGGACGGGTGCCAGGAGATCAGGGGAGCTCTGAAAGGAATTCCATCACCACCATCCTGTACCGAGGGGAACGGGAGTGCTCCGAGGAGGACAATTAAGGAATGTTGTGGAGGCTCCAATTAGACAAAGTTTGCTCACAGGGTAGAGCTACCCCTGGCCAGACACACAACTCCTCACAAAAGCAAGGCAATTCCCACTTAATTATGGAACAGCAGCTTTCTCCAGATTGCCACTGGCTGCAGTTACACCATCACCCAAAACTCCTGCGCTGATTTTGTGCCATTAAGGTATTAAAAACAACCGGCTCTTCTTTGTTATGTGCTGTGCACCAGCTCCAGGCACTGGGTTTATCTGGATCCTCACTTTAATGTTATTTTAACAGCAGAAGAACCTCGGGAACAAGGCTCCCCCTCTCCCTGTCCAGCCTGGCACAGCTGTCCACACCTCCCATCTCACAGCACAGATAAATTAACATTAAAGCTGCCCGAGAAACTCGTTTTTCATAAATTTTTACACATGAAACGAACCCAAGGGGATTTAAAATAATAATGACCAAATCACAAGCCACCAAAAGAGGACTAAGAACTGTCCAAAGAGCTGCTGGATGTTCTCCTACAGAGCAAAAAGGTTACCCCCAGTTAAAAAACTTCCACAAGCTTGTCATCATCGAGGCTCATAAAGCCCAGCAAGCCCCTCAGTGACGCAATCAAAGCCCTGCCTGCAGAACCACAACCACAATTCCAGTTCCTTCACTGCTACATCCCAGGCTGCGACCTGGACAAGGCACCTGGGAGGTCCCACCCACTGTCCAGAGCTGTAGATGTGCCCAAAGGGTGGTTTTTATACCTTCCAGGGGATTTTCACCATCTCAAAGACCTGATAAAAGGTGCCCAGAACCCACAGGCTTCAATCTTCTCTTGCTACCTGTAAAAAACACCCTCCTGCTTTAGTCTTACGTCGAGTTTTCCCTCAAGCTGTTTGAGACTGAGCCTCTTTGCTCCCAGGATTACTTGTGATTTCTCTTTACCAGGCAACTCCTGCACCCCTGAATTCCTTCCCATGGGGCTGAAACCGCCCTGAAATGCCACCAGGTCCTAACATTTACGTTTTAAAAGCTAAATTTATGTTTTAAAAAGGAGCTGATGGGCACTTTAAGGAGTTTCAGTCCCGAGCTGGTTTCTCACTTCACTTCAAAGTAGCTCTTCAAAGCACAGACATATTCTCTCTTTGTAGGCACTAATGAATTTTTAAGTAGTTGGTATTTTGACTGCCATCCAGGACGGTGTCTTAATAACTGACCAACATTATTAGGGCAAGTCTGCACAAAGACACGCAGGGAAGTTATGCCGAGCTCAAACCCTTCTGTTGATTTAAAGCACATTAGTTAAATCTCATTAACTTCCCGAGTGAATGAGCTGGTTGAGAAGGGGACTTAAATCCAGCTGAACGAGATGTTTTAACAAAGGATAGCACAGCTCTCAAAAACTACAAGTTTAGTTCATCAAATTACTAAAAAAGAGCTTATTTAGGCTGTGATTCTAAACTAAAATATCTGAAACACGAGCTTTGCCAGTGCAGGTCAACCTGAAGGTGTGTTTGGTCAAAGCACTATTGGCCAAGCTGTTTCCTTGCTCATCTTTCACCCCACTGCTCCCATTTCACTGCTCCAAAAGGCAACAGTTTTGCCCAGTTTCTGGGCAGTGTTTGCCACCCTCCCCAGGATGAGATCCCATCACTGCTCTGCGTGGCCAGAAAAGAAGGTCTGACCATGAAAGCAGGACACAGCTGAAGCCACGAGATAAATTCCAAAGAAGTGCAAGGAAAATCTGGGAGATAACGATTTTACAGCCTGCTCTGAAGTGACACCTGCAGAGCTCTCTGGATGGCAACGACACTCACAGCGAAGAAAAATGAAATCCTGTATGGCTGTTCCTTACAAAACTCCACAGTCCTTCCTGGAGCTCAAGCACAGTGCACAGCACAATAATCTGATTTATAATGGTATGGAGTCCTTACAGTGTCCCCGGGGAGAATTAATAACCTGAGCATTCCGATACCTCCCCGTTATTACGGATATTAATACACAGCTCGTTAAGCTCCTTCACGGCCCTCAAAGCAACCTGAGCACACACTGGGCCCTTTCTCAGCTTTGCTTTATACTTGCTCTTGGCACTTTGATGAAAGCTCCCTTCTTTCCAAGGCTTTAATCACGTTAAAACAAAGGTGAAGTTAGAGACTCATCTAGGAAAAATTCCACTTATTAAAGCAAAATCGGGGTCGTGTGCCAACTTTTTCAACTCTGGGTCCGAAGCTCCTTCCCAAAGGCTGATTCCTACAGTCACTTTTGAACCAAATCCTCACTCCTGAAAAAGAACTGAGTGCACTGAGCAACTCAAACCCAGCAGCTGGTCACACACTGGCAAAGTTTTACACTGGCTATCTATCAGGCTTCTCCAGAAATAAATATTTCACTTCCACTGAACATCACTCAGTAAGATTTGCAACTCAGTAAACTTCCAAAAACTAACCAAGAGGCTGCACTCCTGCTCTCAAGCTTTCTTAAAATCTCCCTTTTACTACCTAAACCTCACACAAATATTCCCCATTTTAAAAGTTTAAAAGGAGGGAGAAGTTTACAGGTAAACAGGACAGAGGGGAAACACTTCTGACTCCACAGTGATAAACACTTTAAAAAGAGAGACAAATACTTTAAAACGAAACATTTCGGCATCTTAAAAGATTTGAGGAGTTATTAAAACCCGACAAGCTCGGGTTTTTCCAGATTTAATAACGCCGACACCAAAGCAGCCGAATTTCTGCAACGCCGCGAATTCCAAGGTCTTACCTCCGAAGCCAAGCCGTGCCCGGAGAGGTGCCCGGAGAGGTGCCCGGAGAGGTGCCCGGAGCCTTCCCAGCTCAGGCAGCGGAGGGAGGGAAGGATGGGGACATTCCCCGGGAGCACTTTTATAAAGCGGCCGGGGCTGCCCACATTGTATAACCCGCCGGGTGTCCAATCGCAGCCCGCTTACACAACGCCGGGGGCAGGAACACACGGCTCGGACACGCGGGGTTACTGCACAAACACACACACAGTGCGGGGTTATTGCACACACACACACACAGTGCGGGTACTCCGACACCTCCTCCGTGCAACTCGCACGGCAATACTTTTATTAGCAACACCCGAGCTGCTGGAGAGGTCCCCTAAGATGAGGGGGTGGTGATGCCCAAGCCGGCGGGAACTGAGAGCACAGGACACGGCGGGGCGGGGCTCGCTCGGCTCCCCAGCGGAAAACGCGGTGGAGTCGGGGAGGGACGCGAGGAGAAGTGAGAGACTGTGGAACAACAACAAACCCAACGGGAAATAAATAAGGGGTTGTCACAAGCGTTCTGAACACCCACGGGGGAGCGGGTGAGTCACCATCCCTGGAGGTGTTCAAAGCACACGGAGATGTGGCACTCGGGGACATAGTGCAGCGGTGGCCCCGGCAGTGCTGACGGAATGGCTGGACTCGATGATTTTTTTCCAATCTAAACAATTCTACGATTCCATAATTGATGTCCAGTCCCTCCCAATCCTCCTCTCTCCCTGGCCCATCTCCCGCTCTGAGGGAGCACAGCACTGCCTCAGGCTGCTCTCACACTCCTGAACTTCACAACTCACCCCATCACAGCCCCTGCCCCAAAGCTCCCATCGAGTTCCACCACCCCCTCACCAGATTTCCCTCTCCAAACACACCGTCTCTTCACGAGACACCATCACTCTACAGCGGCCACAGAAGTGATAACCAGAGCAGACCACCACAGAGCAGCACCGAGGAGCAGCTCCTGCCCAAATTTACGGGCAGCGACTCCACCAGTGGCACAGAGCTGAGAGCCGGCCAAGGGCGCGGCGCTGGGGCAGAGATGAGCTCACTGTACCTGAAACGCACCCTCTGCACCCCGATTTGTGGAGCCACCCAGCTCTCCCCGCTCCCAGAGCCCCGGCAGCTGCACACAGGTTGGGATTTGTCCCTCAGCCGCGGCTCAGCAAGCACACGGTGCTCGTTCCTGCAGCCAAGCACCAGCCCTGAACAGGGCACGCAGGACGGGGAGCGTGTCCTGGGCAAGGCTCCTGATCCATCCCATCCCTCACTGGGATCCATGGAAGGAGTCCAAGGATCTCCACTCTGTGCAGTGTGTGCACACACAAACACTCAGATGTTCCCATGGTTAATCCCCGCTGCAAGGAGATGGTGAAAAGTTCCATCCTCCTCGTGCTCCTTTCCCAGTGATTCTTCCCTTTGCCCTTCCATCCTAAATTTCAAGTGTTTTCACAATCACAAACATCTAAATTTGACATGGAGAGTTTTTACAGCCATTAACAAAAAAATCATCCTATCTTAAGACCCCAAAACACAAACTGCTGGACCACAGGTCCCCACACTGCCTGAAGATCCCTGATCTACGATATTTTTGAGGAACATGCTGGGAATGATTTTAAGATTCAAGGCATTTGATGTGTTCACAGAGAGCCCCAGGACTAAGTGACCAACAACAAGAGAAAAATTTTAGGTTTTGAATTAAAAAAGACTTTTGCTTTCTTACTCCAATGTCCAGAATTCTTTTAATAGTTGGACTGAACAATGCCAGGCACTCCAACGCTTCTTGTCCTGAATCTCACAGTTCAAAGTATAACTGAGTTCAATGCAATTAACATTACTTAAGCATCCAATTAAAGACTTGTCTATTTACCTTGCAATTAAAACTAATCGCTCCAAAATTCATCACCGGTGAGAGGAGAATTTCATCACTCAAACGATTTATTTCTGATTACTTAGCATTTACACTCAGTGATTTAAGTCAAATAAACCACCTACTAATCTGGATATTTCCACTTCAATCCCAGCTTCCATGACCAATATTGGGACAGATCTGATCGTGGGGTTTGGGGTTAAATAATCTCACGCTGGATTTAATTAAATTCCTCACACCTGATCACGGCCACACTCGAGGTGAATTCAAGATACAACTCCACTGTCTGAAGCACTGGAATATCTTACAGTGCAGCTTCAAACTCCCAAATGCTGTGACAGGTGGGAATAAACAGCTGAGAGCTCTCTGTGTTTGCTGAAATCACAGCAGACAATTTCTCTTGCTCTCCTTCAGCACAGGGAGCTCTGCTGTGATGATCAGACACAGCCACTCATCACTTTTATCACCTGCTTAATATCAGAAATGCAAAAAGGAACATTTCTCTTGCTTGGAAATGTTACTCCTAGGAGGAGTTCACTGGGATTATTATGAGAAAATCCATTTCTCTGCCTCCTTCTCAGACACCCAGTGTTCAGTCTGAGGATGAACCAACGCTTCCAAGCACTCCAGCCAAATTATGTTTGCTGTCAGGCACACACTGGTGAAGTATTGACAACGTTCCAAGCTGGAATATTTATTCTGAGGATATTTTCCCTAGTTTTGCAGAGCTCAGGCAGGACAAAATGCTCCTCTGAAGTTCCCCTGCAGTGACAACTCTGTGCACAGGGGTGGCACACAATGGGTATCTCCCATCACCAAACCTGACCGTGACGTGACCCAGTGACTGCAAACACCTGGAAACCAAATCCCTCCTGTGAACCTTCCCGAGGCCAGGTAAGAACCAGGAAAACACCTGACAAAAAGGCAGGAGCGAGGCAGTCCCTAGAACACTGCTCAGAGGTTCCCTGTTCCATGATCTCACTGCCCCAGCCTGGCAGATGCCTCCCAAACATCCTGTCAGGAGAGGCACATCTTCCTTGGAAGAACACCCTGTCTCATCCGGAGGGTGAGGTGGAGGAGGCCTCATTTCTGACAGCTCAATGAGTCTCCTGATTACATTTCAGCAGCAATCTCCTAATTTAAGTGTTCTTCCTCCCAAAGCCACAAGGCAAGTATGTAAATCTTTTACATCAGCTTCAATTTAATCAGCAGCCTCCCATGAACGTCCTCCAGAACACGCTAAACATAACACAGCAAACACAGAAAATAGCACCACACACAGCACAATAAATAGACCCACTTCCACCCACAACTGGCAGCAGCAGTAAGACTAAGTTATTAAGTCTGATCTTAGAGCAACGTTTATAAATCCACTGAATTATAAATTCCTCGAAAAAAGCACTTACCGGAAGATCTGCTTTAATGTGAAAACATCTACTGCTCTTCCCTTAATGCTGAATAATCAAATATACAGGAGGAATTACTGTAATTGCTTTGAAAGCCTCCCAGTTAACTCCAGGAGTGAGTCCTGGGTCCTACTGACACATCTTCCCGCCTTGTACCTGACTGCTCCCACCCAAATGCTCATCCCTCTCAGCCACAGAAGGGACACCCAGGGATAATCCATGCCAGGAAAAATTCCACTTTTCCAGCTGGAGAACGCACTGCTTTGTGCCCCAATTTCTGTTCTTAAAACCCTCATTCATTCCCAGCTCCTAGTGCAGTGTTTATCAGAACTCTTCCTGCAACTGTGAATTGTTTAAACCCTTGGAAGAGGAACCCAGATGTTCAAAGCAGACCGACAGTTCTAAGTAAAAAAGCTGATTATAAGATGGAAGTGCCTTTAAAAACACCTGTGGTTGATTTCTGGGCAAGAAGGAAGGCATCATTTCCAAGGAGGAACAACAACAGAAGGGCAGTGAAGCCAAAGCCCTACTACTCCACAGGCACAGATCAAAGCACTTCCAAAATTCCTGCACAGAGAAATCCAGCAGGCTGATCTCGCTGTGCAAACAGCATGGACAGTCCCACCCTTCTGCTGAAGCTGCCGTTATTTTCATTTTCTGAAGGCAAACCATTTCTGCCCAAAGTCGTTCACACGGTTCTGCATTCAACAAAATTGCTTGGGTGCCTAAAAGCCTCCCTGCACTACAAAGTGAGCAGCCAGGTTAAAAAACTCCAGCTGCAAGACTGTCTCAAAAAAAAAAAAAAAAAGGGAGAAAACAGCATTTCTGAGCAGTGATCCTGGGATCTCTTTCATGGCAAACAGCAAGTGCAGCTTTGCAGTGCTGCCCAAGTGCCCCAGCAGCTCCCACCAACCCCAACCTCCTGCGTCCCAAAGGAAAAAAAAAAAGCCCTTTTAATCTTCAAAGCGTGGCCACAAGTCAATCTCAACTTAGCACGCTTTTTAATTTTCTTTTTAATTATCCACTTGGGAGAGTTATGCCCTCCTTGCTCCCTGTGAACTTTCCCTCCTTTGAGATTACTTCCAAATCTTTCCTGGGAATAATCAGCAAATTTACACCACTTGGAGAGGAAACGTTTCAGGGCTTCCAAGCACTGAGGGGGAGAGTCAGAGTGACTTTTCCATGTGCTTTTTGCACTTTGCTGTGTTCCCAATCCCCTCAGTTCTGCAGGAAAGGTGTCCTCTGGCTCCAGGATTGCTGGGAGTGCAGTCCTGGCTCAGCTGCTCCGAGCCCTTCCCAGAGTGAGATGTCACCACGCTGGGATTTAGAGCCCCTGGAGTTCTACACGGAGCTAAACCCCAAAATGGCACAAGAATCACTTCCACGTGGAACTGGGAAAAGGCAGAGCACAAGCAGATCATCAACTGGTGCCCCAGAGCAAGAATAGATGCAATTATTCATTATATTACCAATACTAGGTGCTATTATTCATTATATTACCAATAACAGGTGCTGTTATTCATTATATTACCAATAACAGGTGCTGTTATTCATCATATTACCAATAATAGATGCTGCTATCACTGCTGGTACAACTGCTGACCAACTGTTTGCCCCAGAAGCTTTGGCCCCCAAGCACAGCTTGGTTTCCCACAGCCACAGGGAAAAATTAAGTCATTATTGCCATTAGTGACTTTGAAGCCAGCCCAGCCCTCCCTCCTCCCTGCCCACACACCAAACAACTGTGAGCAGCCCTGATTCCCACACGTGAAGCCAACCAATTACTAATTTATTAATTTCCCAACAAGCCTGGAGGTGTTTATGGAGCCTGTGTTCAGGCAGAGCTGCTGGGGGACTTGCCCTGCTCCTGTTCCAGGCGGGCTTGGGTGGAAGTGGTTCAGTGCCAGCAACCAGCACCAGCTCCCTGTAAATGTGCACTGGTACACGGTGTGATCCATCCCCTGGATCCACAGGGATCAGCAGTGGAGCAGGAGGTACCCAGGGCTGTTGGAAACCCAGCTGCCACCCCACCTGCACGGTGTCACCACGCAGGGATGGAGGAGGTAACTCAGCTCAGCGGCTCTGAACATTTTCCTCCCTGCGTAAGAGGGTAATTAAGGATGCATTAAACAGATATTAATGCATTAAATATCCCTCCCAGCAACAGGGCTGTTAAAGGAGGTTAAGTGAATTCTCCAGCTGGAGTGACAGAAGTGGAACAGTCCTCTCAACAGAGAACTGACTGCTCGGGAAAAGCACGGAGAATTATAATGTTTCAGCAGAGTTCACAGGACTTAACAATAATATTTATGCAAAGTAGGGTTTAGTGAAGGAAAACTTTTTGTTTTCAGCAAGACTTTTACCAAAAAAAAGTCCCCAAAAAAGCAAACTTTTAGTGGAATACATTTTTTGTGATTTTTGCCAGCAAACCAACCCTTTCTTAACCAATTTACTGTGGGTTTAACATTGTACCTTACTGGTTGCTTCACCTTCAGGGCTCTTTGGCAGATGTGTGTACAGCACTGCTTTTAAAAAATTATCTCAATTATCCTTTCTTAATTGGCACTGCCTAAATGTAAGGTCTCTTTGCTGCTGCTGTCTGGAGGAAGATGATTTCAGCACACATTTCGCCCTTTGAATAATTAGGAGAAAAGCCCAGTGCAGATGGAGTGCACCTAAGAGAGAGCCAAAATTTGGGTTAACCTGATCACAAAATCTTTACCAAAACCCCAACAGCCAAGGAGGAGAGCTCAGATAATACTGAGCTCTGATAATTCTGAGAAATTTAATGGAAGGGCTTAATTGACAGCTTTGCTTGATTCGATTGTGCCTGATTAGGCATCTCCATGAAAAGCATTAGATGTGTTTGATCCCTTCCAAGGCAGAGCAGCTCATTAGCAGGGGATGTTTACAAGGACCAGGGCTCCCCATCACAGCAGCTCTTTCTTCCCCTGCTGCAGGGGTGGCTTTTTACATCTGTTTTTATGAGCAGGATGACGACTCCAAAAGAGCTCAGAGTGTCCCCCCCCCCTTTGCCTTTTCTGGTATTTGCCAACAGGACAGATGGACAAGGAAAACATCCTGACTTGTACCACAACAACCCCCTGGCACCTGGGTATTAAAAAATACCAAAATCCATCCCCTCATCCAGCCATTTCACGGTTTATTTGAGTTTTAAAATCACCTCTTAGTCAGCTGAACTAAACTGCAGATAGAAAGTGTCTGAAAGGCTGAATAAACCAGACCAGAGCCCTGTAAAATCAGACTGATGATAACGATTCTGCCCAGCAGAACCTCCCAAAATTCCACACAAAATTAAATGGTACTGAAGCAAATACATCCAATATCAGCAAATTACGGGTAACTGTTGTTGTTCCCATATATGAAAGGACACAGAACAGCATGAAAATACTGCAATTATGCCTTGCAGTCTGAGCCTACAGAATCCAGACCTGCATCTTCAATTTTTTCTTGTCAGTCCCAATTACTCTTTAGGTTTTGCCTTTACACAAGGAAATGCTTGTCAGGAAATAATAGGCTTCTATCAAAATCCCCACTCTGTTAAAATATGACCTTCTTGCACCAGGAGCATTTAGTGAGCTTTCAAAAACAATTCATTTTGTATAAAATATTTAGAAAGGGGGGAGGGAGAAAAAGCTGCTATAACCTGTGAAGAGCTGGTGCTTTAGAGGCTGCAAAAAACAAGGATGTGTTTCCTTCGCTCAGGCACTGGTGAGGGGCTGAATGCAGGATTCCCCACACAAAGGGCAAGTAAAAAAACGGAGCAAAATTAGAATTTATGATGTTTTTTCCTGTCACGGGGATTCAAAGACTCCATGGAAATCTCAGCTTTCCTCACAGCACAGTCCACGAAGCGCTGTCAGCCCCCGAGACAGTTGCACTTCGTTCAGCACACGAAACAAACTTTGCAGGGCAGCATTTTCACTCCAAGCTCCCAAATAAAAAGTGAAAGTCGTGACACGGAGTCACGTGCGTGTTTTATGAGATCCCCTCTGCGACCTTGACTGCTGCTCAGAACATTTACCCACCCTTTCCTTGAGAACCACGGCGGAGCAGCACCACTGAGCTTCATCTCAAACACGGGCAAGGGAGAAAAGGAGTAAGGTCAGTAAAAATAAAAACCCTGCAGAGAGCGACTTCTGGGCTAGGGAAGAGAGTGCTCAGCAAAGATGTGCCTGATGGAAGCTCAGGGGGTCAGAGATCTCCTTCCCTTTGCTAACACCAGGTGAGAGGGACTTGCAGAGAGCTGGAAAAGTGGGATAAATCCACTAAAGGCACGTTAACCACCGCAGCACATAAACACAGCCCGAGAGCATTTAGTGTTTAAGGCACCTCCCTATTAAAGCTGCACTTTATTCTCTTAACTTTTACAGTCTCCCGGGTGTGTAACAGGCAGCAAACCACTAAAAACGAGCATTATTGCCCTGGGCTGCCATTTCACGGCCATGCAAAACAGGAGTAAATCCAATTAAAATGTGTCGCTCCATTTAGAGCCCAAAGGGCTCCAAGCTCCCCACCCGAGGTTAATGCCCAGGAATGTCAGTGCATAAACTCCCCCCCCCACCCTTGAAGTCGCTTTTCACTTACTTCCCTGCTACCAGGCATTCCCAAAATGCCTCAGCCGACTGTTGCAATGGCACAGGCCCTGCAACAATCTGATTTTCAAACAAATTCAGACAGCAGATCGCAAACTGAGGGACACTGAGCCTTTCGACATCAGTTCAGTGAGTCAGGACGTTCCAAACAGTCAAACCCAAACAGTGGTGAGTCAATCCCCCCCCCATCACCATTTAGACTCATTTCAGCCTATCCTTCAAGCAGTTTTCATCTACAGCGAGTATAAAGTGGGTGAGAAATTCAAACAGTCCCGTTTATCGCTGAGGAGATAACGGGGCAATGCTGGAGAAATCCAAACACCCCCAAACCAGCCCAGTTGTTGCTTTCAGAGCCCGGATACTCCCAGGTACCTCGTGGCCACCCACACCTCCTCCTCCTCCTCCGCAGCTACAACTGGACTCCTCTGCTCCCATCTGCTCCTAAAAATACAACTATCAGACAAAGCTTGTTTTCTCAGGCGCTTTGCTGACGCAAGTACAAGATGAAAACATCCCTCGTTCCGAGGAGAGAGATGGATCAGGCTCCAAAACACGCAAGTTGAAGCCCAGCCGTGCCCTCCATCAGTGTAACCCCCTTACCAATGCACCTCGATTTTACTGCAGCAACACCGGTTTGGGGCGAGGAATAAAAGATCCTGGTTGCCTGAATGTGGTGAGAAGGAACTCTGGTGAAATTCCCTTTCGCCAAAATAGGACGATGTTTATTCTCTCCTGAAGCTGCTTTTTAAAAAATAATAATAAAATTTTAAAAAAGAGCAGACACTTGGATGGGTAAGTGCATTCCCCTCCCTAAACCAGCACTTGCATCTTCTGGCCTGAGAACTGAGACACGGGGAGATTTAGATCATTGAATTTCTAATTATACACTCATTAAATGGCAGTTTTACGATTACCTCAAGCCCAGTCGTTCTGCAGCAAATGGAGCTGTGGGATAGGAGCACGATTTCCATCCTCTCCCACAACACACAGGATGGAGAGACGACCAAACTGAGCTCTGGAACTCCCCAGCACAGCCTGGCTGGGACCCTGGTGGCCAATTCCTCCTTCCCAAAACCATCCCAGAGCTCCCCAAGCCCAGCAGCCCAACCCTGCTCTGGGGCCAGGAAAAGAGTCACAGCTCTGTGCAGAACAGGGAGCAGGATGAGTCACTGTTTACGAGACTGATGACAACATTCAGGACCAAAAAATAAGCTCATCAGCCCTCTGAGGTAGGAAACCACAGGGGACAGGCCGTGCATGGCCAGGCACGTGGAATTCCTGGTGCCACACACACTGTTAGTGCTGTTTGGCAACAGATACGGTCAAGATTAATGTCGGGTGGAAGAAATAAAACCAGAACAGGAGGTTTCTGAACCAGCAGACCAGTTCTCCCACCTCCTTCCTTCCCCCAGCAAGCGCCAGAGATGTCTCAACACCCCAGTTCCCCTTCCAAGGAAGTAGCCAAATTACCATGGCACGAAACCCCCGTTTAGATCCATCTCCAGCAGAACACTCAGACAGCAAACATTTCCTTCCCCTAACCTGAAAACAGCCAAACACCACCACATTTCTTTCCTGCCATCAAAGGAAGCCTGTCCTAAGACAGCTCCTAACAACTGAAAACATTGGGCCATAAAGCTAAAGGCTGGCAGTGTCTGAACACACTTCACCCCTGGGAACGCTGGGGAGCACGGCAAGAGCCTCCACTGCAATGATTTGTTTTCCTCCTGCCTCCCCTGCATCGTGGAGCGCATCTCCCTACTCACCCCACCCGTCAATATTTTTTTCCTGCAGCTCTTAAGCAAAATAAACCCCCCTGTAATTTGTCAGCCGCTGTCCTGACCACTAAGGCTTCATAAAGAACAACACTAGATACAAAAATACATTTTTCCAGCCACGTGTAAACCATCATCCTTAATGGAAGAACAAGAGCTCTGTGCAGCCATCTGCATTTTCTCCACTAAGGACAAACGCTGAGGAGTTTGGAAGCAAAATAAATCTATGGAGGAAAAAAAAAAAAAACCCACAGAAACTTTTGGGGCTTGAGATTTCTTAACAGGGTTCACACAAAGACAGGAACAGCAACAGCAGAACAAGATCTTCTCAGGAAGAAATTCCTCACTGTGAGGGTGGAGAGAGGCTGGGATGGAATTCCCAGAGAAGCTGTGGCTGCCCCTGGATCTCTGGAAGTGTCCAAGGCCAGCTTGGAGCAACCTGGGCTGGTGGAAGGTGTCCCTGCCCATGGCAGGAGGGTGGGATGAGATGAACTTTAAGGTCCCTTCCAACCCAAACCATTCCCTGATTCAAGGATCTCCCAGAAATCACCTTGGGTGGGACACGGGTTTGTCACCCAAGGGTTTTCCAGGAGGCTTCCCTGCTCTCCGGGACTGGAAGAGGTTAAATGCTGCAGGTCAGAGCAGGTCGTTAGAGCAGCTTAACAGCCCCTTCTGGAGGAATCCACACCGAGAATGGGTGAAGTTACACCCATTCAGGTTTTCAATGGTCTCCCATCAACCCACACACAGCACAACAAAGCCACACGGGACAGTCCCTCGCGTGGAGGGAGTCGGCAGATTTGGCTACACCGGGAAGAAAATCAATAAAAAAACCCAAAACATACTGACAGAATCGAAGGCAGAAAACGTTCGAAATGGCAACCGCATACAAATGCAGCATCTTCTAAGGAATCTTCTAAGTAACGTGGGGAAAATGCACAGTTGAAGTTTTCTATTAGGAAAAAAAAACATTAGAATCCTCAAACACTGCCATTATGTCAAGCTCCCCTTGAAGAACAGATTCTCCACCAAACAATACCAAGAAAGACATGACTTTCGTTTCTCCACTGGAATTCACCTCCCTGCTAGACTGAACCACAGAAGACAGAAATGCTCATTTTGGTAGCTTTAAAAAGCCTCCCCCGACACAGATTCCACTCAGTATGGATTTAGGGAGGTACATTGAGATCTACCTGGGCTCAGGGAGGGTCAGGAGCAGGTAAAAATCCCCCAGACAGATGTGATTTTCCATACAAACACAAGGTTTTCAGGGGCTAATCCCTGACTGAGGTCCCAGCTCCAAGGGGTCACTGCAGGAAGGCTGGGAGGGGGTGATGGATGGGGGCTGCTTCAATTGTCCCCAAAGGAAACACCCAGCAACCTGCAGCCCAAATTATCCCACTTGAAAAGCTGTTTTTCAATGGGCCCGTGCTCAGAGAACCTCATTCCCATCCTGCTCCTTCCGTGAGAGCAGCTCAGCAAAGCTAAGCCTGGCTCAGGGCAGGCTTTACAGCCCGGTGATAGACTGGGAGATGGATTTTAAACCATCTGAATGCGGCCTGTTAAGGCCCAGCATGAGCACAACAACCCCCTGAGAATCCCAGCTGTTAACTCCTCTCATCCCCAGGGCTCTGACAAGACAGTTTTAAGTCCTGCTGGCATCTTGGCTAATGCCAGAGGCTTGTTTAAATCCACGATAAAAAATCTCGGGGCTTGTTTAACCTCCTCGCTCGCCCAAGGTTGAGTTTGTTCCAGTGCATCTCCAGGATAATACTGCTCTAATTTCCAGCTATCTGGATCACGACTGGAGGTTAGGAGTGGGGTGGTGAGAGCTCATCGAGCTACTAATCCAATTGTTCTGCATATCTCCAGGATTGTTTTCCACTTTGCTAACCTGAGCTACTTGTTGGAATAATCCTTGATCTGCAGCGAAATCGCCTGGCAGATCGAGGTGTGCAGTTGAGCCTGGCTCTGTCACTGGCTCATCACTCCAGCATTCGTCCTGCTCCTCCACTTCGTTTCACAGCACACAGACACATCAAGCTCCCTGTGAAAACACAGCGTTTGGTGCTTTTTATTGAAAAATAAAGCTCATCAGCAACAGGAAGCCTTGTATTTACCTGGCACTGAACTGTAGTGAGAGTCAGCTGCGTGAGGGAAGTGCTAAGATGGAAAAAATTAACAGGCAAGGTCTTTACCTTGTCTTAAAACACATCTGGGGATTTCCTTTCCCTGCCAGAATCTTCCACTGGCTCTGCTGCTGCTGCCTTTGGGATGAGCCCTGCCTGCACTCACCTGGCCAGGGGAACCCAAACTGCTCCCCAGGGCTGAGCCCCCCAGCCTCCAAAATGACACCGAGGGGCTCCAAAATGAAGGGATGGGGATGAAACTGTAAAGCCTCTGCTTCATTCCCAGCTTTTCCGGGAAAAGGCAAAATCCGCTAATAACAGGAATGAATGATAATGGTTGTTAGTTGTTACCCTAGTGAGGAAATCTAATCAAAGGCTTTCAACAAGCTTTGTTCAGGCATTTTTTTTGCGCTACGTACATCACTTATTTCTACCCAAACTGTACCTTAAAACAAAAGAAACCCACACATGATACCGAACGTGGCTCGCAAGTCAAAAGCAGAAAATTGAAATATTTACTGCCTCGATGTGCACTGAAAAGAAAAAAAAAAAAAAAGGCATACAAATCATTAAAAGGGTGGGAAAAAAAAACACCCTTTAAAGCGTATCACGAGAACGGGATCAGGGAAGAGCGAGGCCACCCCTTCAGGACCAGGGGAGAATTAACCTGCATTTCTCCATCCCATCTGCAAGCTCACGGCTTTGCCACCCATTTTGTTCCAGATTAAAGGAAGGAGAAAAAAAAATATCGAATAATAATAATAAAAAATAACGATGTCAAAGGAACGCAGAGGACACCCCGACACCCCACCCGGGCACCGATCCCCCCGCGGCCCCGCCGGGCAGGTGACCCCGCCGCAGGTGCCACCTCGGGCATCCCCCGCGCCCCTTCCCCGGCCCCTGCAGGCGATGCCGAGACCGCGGACGGACGTGGAAGGGTTTGTTTAACACATCGAACGCGAAACGAAAAGGCAGAGCAGCCGAGGTGCGGACGGGGCGGGCCAAGGTGAACCGCGGCCGGGCAACATGGTGGAGGCTGCGGGGAGCCCGCGACCCGCCGGCCCGCGGGGGGCTCGGGGCGAGCCGTGAGGGGATGGGGGGGCCGGGGCGGCGCTGACAGCGGGCGGGAGGGCTGCGGGGCGGCGGTGAGGGCAGCGCGGGCAGCCGCGGGGCTGCTCCCTCAGGGCGGGCGGCGGCGGCGGGAGGAGGGCGAGGACGGGCTCACCTGCCATCGCGGGCTGAGGGCGGCAATGGCGCCGGGGCTGCGGCAGCGCTCCCCTCGGGCTCCGCTCCCCGCGGCCGGCGAGGATCCGCTCCCCTCGGTGTCCGCGGAGAGTGCGGCGGGGCCGGGCGGCCCCGGCAGGCAGAGCACGGGGCGGGACGGGCCCCGCTCCGCCCCCCGACAAGATGGCCGGGCCCGCTCCCTCAGGCTCGGCCGCCATGGCGGCCCCGCGGCACGGGCAGGTCCAAGACCCTCCGCGGGGAAAAAAACCCTCCTGTTTCCATAATAAAAAACCCCAAATTACAGGGGCGTGGCAGCGGTTTGCCCCAGAAAGGCCCCAGTCGGAGATGGGTCAGGCTGATGGGACTGCAAGGGGGCATCTGGTCCAAGCTCGCCGCTGAAGCAGGGCCAGCAGAGCACATGGGACAGGGTTGTGTCCAGGTGGCTCTGCAATATCTCAATTTGCAGTGTCATGTTAATGGTTTGTCCTGCAAAGACGCGAGTCACAGAACCGCAGGAACACAGAATGTGTAAGGTTGGAAGAGACCACAGAAGGGGGACCTCAAGGTCCCAGAGCACGTGGAAGAGGGTTGTGTTCAGGTGGTTCTGGAATATCTCAACTTACAGGAACACATTAATGGTTTATTTTAGAAAGGCACAAGTCACAGAACCACAGAAACGTGGAATGTCTAGGGTTGGAAGGGACCACAGTAGGTGCAGCCCAAGCAAGATCATCCCAGAGCATGTGGAACAGAATGGCATCTGTGTGGTTCTGGAGTATCTCAAATTACAGCGATTTATTAATTGTTCATTCTAGAAAGACACAAATCACAGACACACAGGAAGGGTCAGATTGAAGGGAAAACGGTGGGGCATCAGGTCCAAGCTCGCTGCTCCATCAGCGTCATCCCAAGGTTGTGTCCAGGTGGTTCTGGAATATCTCCAATTATAGTCACATATTAGCAGTTTATCCTAGAAAGAGAAGTCACAGAACCACAGAAACACAGAATATGTAAGGTTGGAAGGGACCACAGTGGTGGCCCTAACCCTCTCAGGGGTTTGCTTTGGGTTTTCTCTTTTGTTTGTTGAGATTTTTTTAATTATTATTATTTTTAAGAAAAATCCAATTTTTACAATAGGAAAGTGAGCTTAAGGAGCAGCAAAAGAATCACAGAATCAATGAGGTCGGAAAAGACCTTTGAGTTTATCGAGTCCAACCTCTGACCCCACGTCATCATCCCAACCAGACCATAGCACTGAGTGCCACGTCCAGTCTTTCCTTGAACACCTCCAGGGACACTGACTCCACCACCTCCCTGGGCAGCCCCTTCAAATGTCTAATCATCCCTTCTGTGAAGAAATTCTTCCTGATGTCCAACCTGAACCTCCCCTGGCACAGCTTGAGACCATGTCCTCTCATCCTAGAGGAGGCTAAGGAAGCTGAGTCTCCCAGAAGATGACACCTCCACCATACCCACATCCTTCTTCCTACAATCTCATTTTTCTGAGATTTCCACAGTTTTCTGTCAGGGAGATGGGACAAATCCGACCCAATCTCCCCCCAGCCCATGGGGGGACTTGAGGCACTGCTGTTTTCAGACACCACTGACATCTGTGCTCTGGTACCAGCACTGGACACTGCCTCCCTCACGTCCCTCTGGGCAACATCTGACTTTCCTAATGGATTCTGACAGCGTTAACTCGCTTTAATTTGCCTCCTGCCTTTTCCAGGACGTGCAGTTCTGACACACCAGCTCAGGGCTGTTCTGGGAAGCCGGGGCTGAGTCCCCAGAGCCACCTCTGCTAATCCGTGCCCCACAGCACAACACAACCCTCACACAGTGTCCTTGAGGTAATGTTGGCCCACACTGAGCTTTCACCCCCCTAACCCTGTTGGTTATTTTATTAAGGTCCCTCCCTGACAGCACCAAGGGCATCCCAAAGCCTGTGGATCCCAAAGCCCGTGGATCCCAAAGCCCGTGGATCCCAAAGCCTGTGTTCCCTGAGCCCTGCCACCGACAGTGCTCCAGTGCACCTTTCCACCCAGACCTGCAGATCTTTGTTGATCTTCCAGGCCTTTGCCTCCCCCGTGGCTGTTTGCTCAGGGTTTGCCAGGCAGGACTGTTTACAGAGTGTTTGTTCACCAGCTGTCCGACCCCTTCCGTCCCACCTCCCTGCATGGAGGGTTTCATCCGATCCCGTTAAATCCCGGGGCTTACTGTAAGAGCGGAGACCCCACAGGGCCCCTGCAGCCTCTGTGCTTATCCCCGAGCGTTTTTGCCCACGTTCACTGCAGTGCTCTCCTGGTTAAGCCTCTAAAAGGTTTTCCAGTGAACCATATGGGGAACTATGTAGGGCAGGGCTAAGTCACAGCACCGCTCCACATTGTGAATATCGATCCCTCGGCATCATTCGATACTTGGCCTTGTCCCAAACACACACAGAGTCTTGGTGCAGCTTTTAAATCTTGAAAAGCCTTTGCTGGCCAGGTGGAGAGTGATGCAAGGGACATTTTAGTAATACCACATTGATTGAGGCTGCAGCAGTTTTGCTGCTGACAGGACTTCATACAGGAAGATGGATCTTGTCCATCCAGTCTCCCTACGAGGCCTTCCCGTGCTCAGAAATCAGTGACAGGGACACTTATTTTATTTTTAAGGGTTATAATTTTCCAACCCGCCTTCCCCAGGTGAAAGAAGGCAGAGGGAAACCCAGGTAGTACAGCGAGAGATCTGCGAGGGGGAAGTTCAAACGCATCAGTCACAGTGAAATTTAACAGATGAAGAGACCTCAGGCTCATGATAATCCCAAGGACAAGCAGGGGAAAGATGATAAAGGTGGATTTAGTGCTCCAAGAATTGAATTTGACACAGTGGGACCTCCTGGAACCACGGGCTCAAATCCAGTAAAGCTGTTTCCAGTCCGTTGTTCCTCTTAAATAGATAAATTCCCTTCCAGGTGACCTTCTGTGCTGTAAAGTTTGAGAAAATTCCCTGGCATTTCACTTGCTCAGGGAGCCAGACCCCGTGTGATGCTGTCCCACTGTCCTGCTACAGAATTAGGGATCATTTCACTGGGATTATTGGCATATGTGATTCCTGTCATTAAAATTAGGTATTTATCAAGACATTCAGTCCCTTTCTGCCTGGATGACTCACAGGACCATAAAAAAAAGCTGGAATTGGAGCCACAGGATGTGCCACGTGCATGTCCTTCACGAGGAAGAGAAATTAGCAGCCATTAATCATTTAGTGTGCAGACCTTTGAGATCCCAGACCCATTCCCTTTGTCTTCCTTTCTATCCCACATCTAACGTAGATGATGAAAAAGTGATAGAAAATAAAATTTCCCTTTTAAACCCAAGTGTTGTCTCAGTCGGGATGTGAATCTTTGATCTGAGCGCTGGATCTCCAAAACACCAACTCAGAACTTCACATCCTGGGGTGGTGTCTTGTGAGTGCCATCCCTGCCCATGGAAAGGGCTTGGAATGAGATGATCTTCAAGGTCCCTTCCAACCCAAACCATTTCAGGATTCTTAAACTGGGCTGGGTCTGGGATCCAGAGCTCATTTGCAATCCCCCATCTTGTTTTCTTGGTGTGTTTTGAGTTTGGTTTTTACAACATTAAAAAATAAATAAAATAAAATAAAATAAAACAAAATAGTCTGCCTCACCACATAGTAACAACATTTTATGTGAATCCCACAGATGGAGTCCAGAGATTAAGAAGAGCCCAGCACACGTGGATATGGATATAACAGGAATATCTTTTGCTGGATTAGACAAAATAAAAATGAAACTCCTGATATTTGAACAGCTGCAGTGGGGCTGAGTGGCCAAAAAAATTCACAACTCGCCAGCAGTGATTTTTTTTTTTTTTTTTTTTGCTTCTCTCTCTGTAATCTGGAGTGGTGACTGTGAGGGGAAGAGGACTCTGAGCTGGGCAGAGCCTGAGTTTCTGTTCTCTGGGGGGAGGACAGCAAGTGAACAACCCTTGGTTAAAATGCCACCTTCTGCTCCCTGAGCCACAGGAATTTATCATTTCTTTCCCCCCCCACTGTTAGATGGAAATATAGTTAGAAAAAATGTATTTTTTTTTTCTCAGAACGGTTTCTGAAGCTGAACTGACATAATTCTGGTCTGTCAGCTGAGCTCAGCTCTCCAGTTTGTCATCTGAAAATGCAGGCAGGAACAATTTTATGGAGTTTAATTAGTGCAAAGTGCTCCTGGTAGCAAAGAGAGCTTTGGGCCCAAGGCTTTCAGGCCACTTTGGGCCAAAGTGCTCAAATTACAGAGGGTTCAGCCAGAGATCCAAGAGGTGCTGCTGTGCTTGTGATATCAGGGGAGAACCAGCAGACACTGCAGAGTTACAGCTGCCTGAATTCACATCATAAATAAATCGATAGGTGAGCAGGAGACCAAAATCTGCCTGGTTGCAGAACTGTTGGGTCCCTGCTGGTCGTGTCACGGTGGTTTCACCTCTGTGGCTTCTGGAGAGAGGAGACCTTCCTTCACCTTGGGATGTTTTGTAAATGGAGAAGAGATTTTGGCAGCCAGAACAGAACAAACAACCCACCAGGTTCCTCTGCTCCTGCAGTGGTGCTCAAACCCCGCTGGCCACAGGGTTTCCATCTCAGCTGTACCAGGAACAGAGGGAAGGAAGGGGGACAGGAGTGCTCTGGTGACACTAACTCAGCTGGACAGCTCGTGCTCTGCAGGAGGAGCTGAGCTCCCTGCTGCTGTTCTGTCTGGTACCTCAGGGCTGTACCCAAGAGATGAGATTGCATCTGCTGAGTCAGGAGCAGAGCCTGGATTTGTCAGACAGAGGAGGAGATGGGGCTTAGCCACCAATCCCAGTTCATTCCCAGTCCTCTTCTCAAAAGCGCAGCCCCTCGAATTAGCCAAGAGAGCCCTTAAATCCCGGGAGGAGTGGGAGCAGGAGGGGCCCAGGAAAGCAGGATGGATTTATCCCCCTGCTCCCTTTTTGCCAGGCTGCCCTGCCGAAATGCTGAGTTTCTGGGGCCACATCTCCTGCCTCTGAGCGGCTGTGGCAGCAGCAGAGGCTCTGCAGGTGCTGACAGCTCCCCAGGGTTGTGCTTTGCCCACTCACCCTGGTGTTCTGTTCCAGGATGGAGCCTGTGGCACCTGCAGGGATGGTCTCCAAGCAGGAGACAAGCTGGGATTTGCCCCCTCATGTCACGTTCACGTGTGGCTGCTCAAAGCCGTGGCCACAAACTGCAGCTTCTGTGGGCAGGACCAGAGCAACTTATTCCCACTGCAGCTTCCTTGAGCAGGCTGTGGACATGGTGCACAAAATCATTTTCTAGCACAGATTAAAAGAGGTTTTCTTCAGCCACCTGCACTGGGAGTTCAAGTGAAGGTCCTTCACTCTGCAAGGCACAGGCAGCAGCAGCACCCTCGTGGTTGCTCACTCATCCCTCAGCAGAGAAGTGAGAGCAGGCACAAGCCCTGCTTTAACCCCCTGGCAAGCCATTCCCAAAGAACATCCACGACCTGCTCAGAGAGGAGGGATGGGCTTGGATCTCCTCATTCCTGTTATCTCTGTGACTCATTTAACCCCTGGCGTGAGCAGGGAGTGACGAAATCACGCGGTGACATCAGGAATGGCACAGAAACATTGCTGCAGAGTCAACCTCCTCCAGCAAGGGGCAAAAGGCAAAACAAAAGCTTGAGGTGTTGAGGCACAAGCTGGAGACTGAAATAGGTGACACAACAAGTCCTTCTGAGGCTGAATTGCCCAAATCTCGCTGGGCAGACACTGGGAATCGTCCCTGACACACAGAAAAAGCAGAATTCCCAGAGGCAGAGGGAGAACTGAGCCCAAAGCAGAGCTCAACAGGGAGCCCGAGAGCTGTGGGGACAGTTCTCAGTTCCTCCTTTCCCCGACAGCTGAGCCAACACTTGTCACGGGAGTGCAGAGCAGGCAATTTTAGCAAGCTGGGATGCCACAGGGCTGGCCAGGCTCCTATTTATAGTTCCCTGTGGCACAGCTCCCTGCTGGGCTCCTGCACACAGGTGAGGGCACAGGCCATGCCCTGGAGGGCTCACAGCCCAAACCAAGTCTGAGAGAGCAAGGACAAGCGACCCCTTTTCTGATGAGAGCCAAGAGTCAGAGGGGAAAGGACAAAAGGGAAATCCCGAGAGAGCCCGGAACATTGAACTCCAGCTTCTCCCCCAAATTGCCCTTCAGTCAATTAACTCCTTCCCTGCCTGAAGTGCCACCTCTGGTGCCACCTTGGTGCCAAACAGTGCCACTCAAGTGTCCTGCAAGCTCTGGCCCCTCTTGCCACTGTGGAATCGTTTTCCAAGCCTAAGGCAGAGGTGGGAGCAGGGATGTGGCTCTTCCCCTCCCTCTGGAGACCTGGCATCCGTCTGGGGCCGTGTCCTGGAGCACTGCCCCTCTAAAGGGATGACAGATCCCGAGTGGAGCTGCTGCCAGCTCCCCCTGCTCCGAGTCACATCCCACCACGGGCCAGTCAAAGAGCTGCCTTTGTTTCCTGGGGGAGGATTAACCCACGAGCTGTTTGGGAGCTGAACTTTGAAGTGTCTCCTCAGCGATCTGAAATGTGGCCACACAACAAAGAGAAACCTTTACAAACACACTTTTTGTATCTGAAGCTGGAGACCGTCCACTGGCCTATTTTTAGGAGCACATTTGCACTGGCCAAGTTACAATCCTGCCTCTGTTCTCATGCACTGAAAGGCAGAGAGGATTCACTTGACCTGCAGCATCAAATACAGAGAAAATAAGGCATTTGTCTGGAAAAGAACCACCCGAAACAGCAGGGAAGGAGTCGTGCTGTGACATGGACTGTGAGTGTTGAGAGACAAGAGAAATGAGGATTACAGGAGCTGGCAGACTCCTTCTGATGACATGTTAATGAAAACAACTGCTAGAAAATTATATGGTGATGCTAATCGCTATCTGAAGGTTTAAGGACCTGAGATCTTTCCCTTTTACACAAATACATGTGCAAATCCTGGCTGAGGGGAGCTCCTCAAGGTAGATCCACTGACATTCCCTCTGCCAAACACGGCCTTGGCTCAGGATCTGCTGCTCTGTGTGACTGAGCTCCCCCTGGGCAGCTGGTTTGGGTGGGTTGGTCTGACCACCTGCCCTAAACACAGTGCAGCAAGGGCTGAGGAACTCCTCAGGCTGGTGGATTGAGAGCAGGGGAACTGCTGCCTGCTGGCAGCTCAGCGGGAGGGACAGGAATTCTTTGCCCTGGAAACAGGAGTGGGATGCATTTCCAAACAGCCCCTCCTTCGGCTTTGCAATATCCCAAACGTGGACAGTTACCACCACATTTAATTTCTGTCTTCCCCCTCCTTGAAGAAGCTGGGGAAAGAGCCCAGAAGACCTGACTGGGGGTGTTATTGATTCTCACTGTCCCATCAGCAGGACCATGTGCACCAGGCATTTCCCACTGCCAGGGGAAGGAAGGTTAAAGCCTCTCCTGACAGGTTAACAGCACGATTTGCAGCAACAGCTTAAATAAATGGTTGCAGGCACGGAAGACTAGCAGGAAGCTAATCCTTTAAATACTTAAGAGCAGCTACTACTTCAGCCCAAGTAAATATTTCAAAATAAAATTAATTAGCAGTGACGGGTGGATTTGTTCTCCTTTGTTTTAACAGCCCAGGATGAAACGGTGATTCCTCCTCAGAACTTTGGCTTCAGTGCCAAACCTGCTGTTTCCCAGGAGCTGAATGTCCTCCCAAAGAGGATTCATCACAGTTTTGTTCCTCTCTGTGAGTGCAGAGCTGGAAAAGCTCTACAGGAACCTCGTGGGTCTGTGTTGCAGCCTTTGTGCTGCTCCAGGGATGAGAAGCGACCCAGGATCCAACCCAAGTCCAGTGTGGAGGAAGGAAGAGTCACTTCCTGATCCTGAGCTCAGCTCTGTCCATGCAGGCCACAAACAGATCACAAACAGATCACAAACAGATCACAAACAGATCCCAAGAACTGCCCAACTTCCCATGGAAAGGAGTCTTCTTAACACCTTGCTCCACATGGAGAGAGCAGGGAAGGAAAGGCCTCGGGGTAACAAGAACCAAAACAACCCAAAACAAAGTCTGCCCAAGCCCAGAGAAGCAAATCAGTCAATTAAATCATTTGGGAACAATAATTCCTAATCCACAATTAAGCTTTCTCACCCCACCCTTGACCCTCTTAGCTCCATCTCAGGACAAAGCCAACTCTCCTGGGAGGCAGGAACCTCTCATGGCCTTGCTGAACTGTCTGGACTAATTTTAGTCAAATCCAACATTCCTAAGAACCCTCAAAGCTGTTTGTGTCCTGAGGAAGGAGAAGGGAAGTGCTTTGCACATCCACATTTCCCACGGGAGGGTGGAACACCAAGTGCCACCTGCCCTGGAGCATGGAAGCACAGCTGGGATGAACTCGGAGCTCTGGGAAAAAAAAGGGCAAGGAACGTTTCTTTTCACCAGGTTGAGAAGGCAGGGAGTGAAAGGCAGGATTGCTGAGTTCCTTGAGCTGGGAGAGGGGAACCAAAGGTCTCTGCTGGTGGTTGGGAGAGCAGAGAGACCCCAGGGCTGGGTGGTGGCACTGACCTGCTGAGGGGATGCAGCTCCACGGGCAGCAACGAGGAGAGGCCACCTGGAAAGGCAGGATCAGCCAAGGAGTCTTGGAGGGGCTTTGCAAGTTGAGAACTCGGGAAGAGCAGGACAAAGAACCCCAGGGAAGGGCCAGGAGAAAGCTCAGGCTGGTTCAGGCACAAGGTGTGAGGAGCAGTTGTATGAATGGGCTGATGTTGGGACTTTTAAGGAGCAGGCACGAGGGGGAGGAGTGTGGAGAACACGTGGAGACACTCGTTTAGTGCAGGATTGAAGCCCAGATCCCATTAGAAGGGACAGGGCTGTTGTGCTGAGTCATTTCCTCCTGCCCCGAGGGGTTTTTACGTGTCTTTTGTGCCACACAACCCCCACGTTTCTGTCCCGAGCCTCTCTGTGCAAAGTGATGCTGAATTTGGCTGATTGGAGGTGACAGCAAGCAAACCCAGGCTGGGCTGAATGTTCCTGCAGGATGGGCTCCAGGGAGCACCAGGGATGCTGCTGCTCATCGTGCTGTGTGTTCACACCCAGCCTTTGGGCTGGGGCTGTACTGACAGCCCTGACATTCTCCCTCCCTCCCTCATTTCCACACAACTTCCACTGAAACGTTTGCAGGACCAAGGTCAGGAACCTGCTGCCCAGCCCAGGCTCCTCACAGCACCCCAGGGGGACAGCACAACAGGAGGAGGTAACAGGAGAGTGAGGAAACATCAACAAGGAGTTACAAACTCACGTTCCCTCTCGCTGCATCACCACGGGACCAGCAAAGGGCTTTGCTCTTCTCCCCATCCCAGGAACCCCCCCAGCACAGGGAGCAGAATCTCAGACAGAAGGACCAACAGGGAGGCCAAAAACATCCACAGCACAAGTCAAGCTGCTGCCTGGAGCACCTGCTTTCCCAGGATTGGGCTGCAGTGCCTGCAGCTGCTTCCCTGCATGGGGAATGATGTCAGTTGGGAGTTCATGGCTGGACTCAGTCAATGATCCTGATTTAAAGGTCTTTTCCAGTCTGAGTGATTTTATGATCCTGTCTTTTCCAAGGCTCTCTGTGTGGACAGAGGCAAAATCCTGAGTGTGTGGGACTCAGCATTGAGGCTCCACAGCCTTAACTGGGACTGAGAGCCCAGGACAGGGTGAGGATCCCTCTGGGGCTGTGGCCTCACCTGGATCTCCAGGCTGGTGAAACTCCTCCTCACCTTCCCCTCATCACTTCAGGCAACCTCCAGAATGATATATAATTACATAATTATATATAATTATATAATACATGAATGCAGAAAATAAATATATACTTACAGATCTAAAACCTGGTTTTATATAATATATATAAAATATAATGTAGATAATAAAGAATATATAGAATACAGTATATAAAATAAAGAATATATATTTTATTTATATTTTATATATATAGGAATACCCCAGGGGAGTTTCTCTGGGACTGCTGAGGCCAGAGTGCTCCAGAGTCACGTTTCCAAATGTCTTTCCAGCAACTTCAGGGTATTGAATTAGGCAGGTAATTGTGTAACTACTCCCTGCAACAGCAACAGAAGAACATCACTGAGGAGACACTGAGGGGAAGCAAAGGAGCTGAGCCAGCTGTGCAGATCCAGCAGGCCCAGCCTGGCAGGAGTGGGAGGGAAATTCAAAGGATCTCATGGAAAAGTATCAGCACAGAGAGAGTGGAACAACAGCCCCCTTTGGGGAGGAAACCTCATCCCTCGGGCACGTTTGGACAAGGAAAAAGAGCTGCAGCACCAAGCACCTCAAACCCAGGCTGAGGGAAACAACATTTGCAGAGAGGTTTCCACATCTCTTTAAATAAATGTGAATTCATGCTATTTGGCAAAAAAAGTCTGAAGCCTGGCTCTGAGGTACAGTACAGCCAGGAAATTAATAATAGAGGTTTGTAATTAATAGAGAGGGAGACTTTGCTCTGGAGGAAAGCTGTGCTTCAAATGCAGAGTGTTAACTCAGAGGATGGACTCCTCTGGACCCACAGATTTCCAGGGTTCAGAATCCCTTGTTTTCTTTCCCAGAAGTGGTTCCTTGTCTTCCAAATTAGATGTAAACTGGCCCCTGCAGAGGATTCTTCCCTGTGGCCACCCCTCACCCAGCCCTGGGAGCACGAGGGCAGGCCCTGCTCTTATTCATCCCCTGTGCTGCTTGAGGGCTCTGCTTCTGTCAAATAAAAGCAAATTCATTGCTTGCCTTTCCTCCAGGAATGTCAGCATGTCCTTAGAACCACAGAACAACCAAAGCTGGAAGGAATCCACAGGGATCAGCAAAGTGCAGTTCCTTCTCCTGTCGCCCACGTTCATTTATCCTACTTGACCCCCACCTCCCAACTCTCTGCCTCTCAGCCCCACCTAAACATCTTCTCCCTGCCCCTCCCTTTGCTTTTTCCATCCAAACTTCCCTTCCACTTCCTCTCCCCTTTCCCCAAACCCAAACAAACCCACGTTCCCATCCCCTAATAGAGGCTGATTCATGGTTTGACGTCAGCAGCTGCTCTCCTGGCCAGACCCAGCTCTAATTGACACATTCCAGCTGCTGCCAGGAGCACGTGGCCCATCTGGAAGCCGGGCAGTGCTGGGAATGTGGGGGCTGCAGTGACACAGCACAGAGGGGACTGCTCAGCTGTGCCTTCAGAGGTGGAAAAGGGAGATCCTGGGTTTGATCAGTTATTTTTTAAATGCAGCACTGGAATTAAGGCAAATGAGGGGAGAGATGGAGGTTAAAAAAAGAACTTGGCTCGGGGTTTGGGTTTAATCCAGAACACTGAAGGAGGAAAAAAGGCAATTTTAGGAGTGGGTTCAGAGCAAGGCGTTTATCCAGCACTGATCTCACCAACCTCTCCATGGATCTCCATGGATCTCCATGACCAGCAGTCACAACCTGCCCTCTCCCTTCCCCAGCCCACCTGGGAATTGTGCAGCAGCCACCACATTCCACCAGGCACTGCTCCTGGAACCCTGCCCAGCAGAAGGAGCCGAGTACTTGGCCCCTGAACCAGCTCTGGGGGTCTTTGCCCATCCAACCAGGACTGAGGGGCTCCAAAAGCAAACCCTGACCTGGATGGGCAGGAAAAGGTGCTGCCTCAGCTGGATTCTCCTCCCTGCTGCAGCAATGCCAGCTCTGCCCAGGGCAAGCTGAGGGTCCTGGAGCAGATGGAGCCGTTCCAGCACTGACTGCATCCACCCCATCAGCACTGAGGAGCTGGAGGCAGCAGCAGCAGCTGCAGGTAAAGCCCAAATCTGGTTGCCCAGAACAGTTTTTAGCACCCTCTGAGACCTGGGAACGAGAACAAACTTAAGGTTACACAGAATATAGAACTTTATTCATGTTAAATGCATCCACTCGCACCCCCACCTGTCACACGTTCTCCAGGACACCTCAGGCATGGAGCTCTGCCTGCCCTGACTGATGCTGGCAAAGCAACCCAGAGGGAATTTGGTCAGTGCAAACTACACAGGGAATTCTTCTAGCACTGGTCTGGGCAGCCCCTGCACAGAATATTTGCTCCACGAGGACAGAACGACCCCAAACCAACAGACAGCTGGAATTCAAGTGTCTCCAGGAATGCCTCCAACAGCCACATCAGTCAAACCCAAGATTTTTGGTATTTACACACTTGAGCCCTGCTCTGGATTCCAACCCTCCTCCCGGTGTCCATTCAGTTGTTGAAAATAATAACCAAAAATCCTGGTGAGGGATAAGCGGATTTTGCCCAAAGCAAGAGTGGGCTGGGAAAAGCTCTCCTGGGAAGAATGTGCCTGTGGGGAAATGAGCTCGCTCAGCCTGACAGGGAGCTGTGTAGCAAGTGCAGTGTGTAAATTATTTCCTACTGTGCTGTTTTCCTCCTCCTGTCAAGCACATCAGACTTGAGCTACTCCAAGGAAAGCTCAGGACAAGGACTCTGGAAGCATTTCTGATGGACAGAGAGCAAAGGGAGAACGGAACTACGGTGTTTGCCTGCAAAGGTAAAGCCAACAACAACCACAATCTCATGGAAAACTAAACTAAACTCTATAAAACAGTCAGAAAAAAACCAGGATCTGCTGCTGAAAGCGGCTCAGCTACTTCTGGAAAACTGCAAGAATTGCCACGCCCGGGAAGGACTTCCCAGCAGCAGGAAAGAGGAAGAACACCATAAATCCCAAGTTCTTTGCAATTCCTTTTGGTCAATTCCGTGTTCCAGCCCCTCCCCAAACCCCCTACCCCCCCCCAGAACTGGCCAACCTGCAACACCTCAAACCCAGGAACCGCCCGAGGGACACACTGGGAGGACCTGCCAGGCCCCCCAGGCCCGGGGGGGGAGCAGAAACCAGCTCTGAGCAACCAAGGAGGGCGGGGTGGGGTGGTTGTTTCAGTCGTCAAAGTCGGGAATGTCGTCGTAGGAGTAGCCCCGGTAGCCCTTGGAGGCGTAGTAGGCGATGCGCAGGTGGTAAAAGCCGGGCAGGAACACCAGGATGCCGATGATGAGCACGGGGATGGCCCTGTCCGTGTCCTGCAGGGGCACAGCGAGGAGATCTGCATGAGGGGCCTTCCTTTCTCCCACATCCCGGCCTAGGGGAAGGTGTCCCTGCCCCTGCCAGGGGGTTGGGGTTGTCTGTAAGGTCCTTTCCCACCCAAACCATTCCAGGATTCCATGGTTCATCCCTCAGGCCTGGCTGGGGGTGCTTTTCTGGCTCTACATCCTGCCCAGAGCAGCTGTGGCTGCCCCTGGATCCCTGGAAGTGTCCAAGGCCAGGCTGGAGCGACTTGAGCTGGTGGAAGGTGACCCTGCCCGTGGCAGGGGTTGGAACAGGATGATCTGTAAGGTCCCTTCCAACCCAACCCATTCCAGGATTCCCTGGTTGGTCCCCAAGGCCCGGCTGGCTGAGAACCAAAACTCCATCCAAAATCAGAAATATCTCAGGTGTCATCAGGCTGAGCCTTGTAATCCTCTCCTGGCTGCAGGAACCCCTGGAGGGACCTTCTCCTGATCCCCCCTGGATGTGCAGCCAGGGCTGGGAGCCCCAGCTGAGCTGCCTGTGCCTGGAGAGCCCCCGATAGAGCCCCAGCCCTGCTGGCTCCACGCTGATAAGCGGAGCTGCCAACGGACAGCGATTCCCTGCGGCCAAGGGGCAGGGGCAGAGGCACCCAGGCAGCTCCAAGAAGCAGATCCCCCCCCTTCCCATGGATCCACAGAGATGGGAAAACTGCTCCTGTGCCCTCACCACTCTCCTGCCCGAGTCACCAGATCTGCACTGGAGGTGATGACCCCAGGCCGAGGTTTTCCCAGGACAACGAGCTGGGAGATGAAACTGGACCCCAGGAGGGCAGGAAAACTCCGCCCTCCCTGGCAGGTGCCAGCCCAGCTCTGAGCCTGCTCCAGACTGCAGGGATCACAGGGATCTGCTGCCAGGGAAATGGCACAACACTGTGGTGGGAATGACTTTCCAGGTCTTTGGCTCTGGATTTCCACACTGAACACGATCACAGGATCATGGAGTGGTTAAGGCTGGAAAAGACCTGTGAGGTCATCAAGTCCAACCACAACCCACCACCATGTTCACCATTAAGTGTCACATCCACGTGTTTTTTGGACACTTCCAAGGGATGGTGACTCCACCACTGCCCTGCACAGCCTGTTCCAGGGCTGAATAACCCTTTCCATGGAGAAACCTTTTCCTAATATCAAACCTAAATCTTTTCCTAATATCAAATCTAAACCTTTTCCTGATATCAAACCTAAACCTTTTCCTGATATCAAATCTAAACCTTTTCCTGATATCAAACCTAAACCTTCTCCTAATATCAAACCTAAACCTCCCCTGGTACAACCTGAGGCTGTTTCCTCTGCTCCTGTCACTTGATGGTTCACGAGGGCTCAGGGCAGCTTTGAGGGCTGGGCAGGCAATGCAAAACTGATAACAAGTGTAATTAAAGTGCAATTAAAGTAATTAAAGCACTCACTCCTTTGCTGATGTACCCTGCCAGCAGCAGGGCTCCGATGATGATGAGGAAGGTCCCGATCATGAAGAGCACAACAGCCAGGGCGATGGCCTTGTAGGGGATCTTTGGTGGGCTCTTCTTGAACTGGATGGCAAAACCCCAAATACAGCCCAGGTTAACTCAGCACAGCTCCCCTCCCAGCAGGGCAGGGCTGGGAATCCCACGGGTGGCACGGGACACGCGGCTGAGGCAGCTCCTCCACGAGGGACCCTGCCCATGGAGACCCTGCTGAGCCAGCCCTCCCACCCAGCACTTCACTCTGCCCCAGGCCTCACCTCCCCCCGTGGAAACTCATCTGCTAAACAACCAGCCCTGTTCCCAGGGAAGCTCCAGGGTTTTCCAGAGGGGAAGGGCAGAGGGGGTGGCTCCCACCCGGCTTTGTCCCTCCCTGAGCTGCAGCTGCTCTACCAGAGAGGCACAAAGGAGCAGCTGCCCATCAGTGCAGAGCTGCCTGTCCTGCTTCACAGTTCCCTTTTCCTACCTGCAGGTCAATGTATCCATCATCAGTGCTGGAGAGCTTGGAATATTTCACCTTGCTACTGGGAATGCCAGCGGAGAGGTTGGTGCGGGACGGCATCATTCCATGGAGGGCTGGGCATCACCCAGAGCCTGGGGAACACAGGCAAGAGCAAAAACATGGGAGAAAAAACCATGGGTGGTGGAGTCTGGGAGCAGCAGATCAACTTTCTGAGGGGAAGCTAAAGAGTCAAGGCTGTTCCAACAGAAAGGGAAAAAATTTGCTCTTCAAAAATCGTTCTTCGTAAATTAAAACTTTTCAACGTATTGAAGCTTTTGATTCTAAGCTTAAAATGCAAAATGGGTGCAGCTGCAAGAGGGTTTGCCAATTCTGAAAGCAAAAGCCAAGCTTAAGGTTTGAACCTGTGCTTAAAACCAGAGTGAAATTCCCGAATATCCTGCCATGCCCAGCCCAGCTCCCGTTTGGCAGTGGGATCCCAGCCCCTGCTGCTTCTCAACAGGGACACCAGCAAATGAACCCAAACCAGAGAGAAACAAAGCAGCTTTTTTGCTGAGAAAGCGTGGAATAAAGTGAACAAAAGTGCACGTTCCAACTGTATCCAGGAAAGGATAAAGACACTCCTTCCAGAACAGGATTTAGCGTTAAAGGGGATGCATCTCCACAAAACCCTTTGTGCCCCCACGTTCCCCACTCAGGTTTGTTCCTCCTGCTGTAAATTTGACTTTTTTTAAAACAAAAACCCAAAGCCCTCTGATCTTAAACCCCCACAGCTGAACCTTCAGTTTGAACCTCGGGGCTTGTTTTGGTAGCAAAACCCAAATATAGAAAGTCTTTAGGAAATACCTCCCACCCACAGGGCGGTATTCCCAGCTCCTCACACATCCCTGCTTTTCAGGTCCCAAACACCCCCAGGGTCTCCTAAAAACCCCCACATCCCTGGGGGTGGATGTGCAGGAGGGGAAGAAACCAAAATAAATCAGCGTTTCTGAAATGAAAGCCACATTTCCCCACTCTGCTCCATCTCCCCCTTTTCTCCTCACCCACCACCCCATTATTCACCAGTTATTTTAGTAACTTCTGTGGAATTATTTCTCATTGACACCTGCACAAGTTGTCTGCCTTTCCCATACACCACCTATGAACAAGAAAGAAGCTATTCATGATAAATGCATTAAAAAAATTACTCTCTCGGGGAGTTTAAGGGCCAGGTTTAACCCCATTAAGCCTCACACCGAGCCCGGAGTGCCTTAAATCGCTCCAGCAGCAGAAACAGGAATATTTACTTCATATAAATAAACACGCAAGGCGTAAGCAACTTATAAGGCCAAAATAACCAAGGCTGTAATAATCCCAGATCTCAGCTGTGTTTTAAAGCCGGGGGAGGATCCGGGAAACGCGAGCGGGGATTCCGCGATTATCCCCTAAAAAGAGGAGCAATATTCCACATGGGACATACGGAAGGGCTGGGGGGGATAAGGGAGGGGTCACTCCGGCCCTTTTGGGAGCTCAGAGCTCACCGGGGACACCCCAAAACGTCCCCGGGACACCCCAAAAGGTCCCTGGGACATCCCGAGGTGTCCCCGGCGCATCCCGAGGTGTCCCCGCACCGCCGGTCCCCGGCTGGCCCCGGGCGCTCCCAAACCCCCACAAACCCCCCCAAAATCCCCTCCCCGAACCCCCCCAGCCCCCGTACCTGGTGCCGGCCCGGCCCTTCCGCGCTGCCCGGGAAGTTTATCCCGCTGACGGAGATTTCCTTCCAGGTCACGGCGGCGCCCGCGCCCCGCTGCCATTCCCGGCCTTTCCTTCCAGGGAAAAAACCGCTGGAGTTCCAGAGTTCTTGGACCGTGTCCCGCGGGATCCCCCCCGGGGTTCACATCTGGGGGGGTTTATGGAGCAGCGGCTCCGTCCGCGCCTTCCCATAGAGCGGCTTTCCCAAAGGATGCTCGCGGGTGTCTTCCAGCCGGGAATATGCCGGGACATCCCTGCAGGGCCGGGGAGGGGACACACACACACACAGAACACCGGGAATGTTAAATCAGAGCGGACAGGGTGCGGATGTTCCTCCTCCAAGGAGCTTCCCAAGGGAGCTGCTTCCTGTGAACGAGTAAAATACGGGCTGGATTTGGAGCCCGAGAAGCCCAATCTCCTTAAATCCCAGAGAATTATCCCTCCCCCCTTCTTATTTATTACCTCCTTGGTAGGAAAGTGTAAATATATAAACTGCTAAAACTGCCTCTCAAACGGGGAGGAAAACCTGGCATTTATTAACACTCCCCAGGCTTTTTTTTGCATTTAGTTGGGGGTTTTTGTTTGTTTTGGTTTTTTTTAAAGGGAACATCCTTTAAAATTTTCATTATCTGGGCCTGGCAAAGTAAAGGTCCAGCTGCTTTCAGGGTTTATGCAGAGACCAGACAGGACAGACGTGGGTGAGGACCAATGGTAAAGGATGTTCATTGCAACAACTTGGTCATTTCAGCTGTGAAAATAAGCAATTAAACAATTTGGCTGATTTTGACAATGTGTTTATGGGTAGAACAGCACAAAGGAAGAGTTTGGTGACCTCTGCTACAGCTGGAAGTTGCACCGAAAGGAATTTGCTTCAATCACTGGATTTACACTCCAGAATCCTTCCCTATTTCCGTGTCACAAATCTTGGATTCTCCGCCAAAGCCAAAGTTCCCACAAAATCCTTCTAAAGCCAGTTTGCCGTGGGCACCACAGGGCTGATCCCACCCCAGCACCACGACTGGAGGGACAAAAAGCCCCCTGGTTCTTTAAGGCTTCTGCCACTACTGTGACTGCTGAAAAACTTCAGAGATCTTCCTTTCCAGGCTTTTCCTGAAGGTCCTGAATTAACCAGCCGAGGAATTTGAGGGTAAATGGAGACACGGGGCAGCTCAGCATGGGAGGCACCTGCAGCACAGCAGCAAATCGGGGTCCAAACCACGGAATCCAGACCGGTTTGGCTTGGAAGGGATCGGAAAGATCGTCTGGTTCCATCACCTTCCACGAGCCCGGCTTGCTCCAAGCCCCGTCCAACCCGGCCTTGGGCACCTCCAGACCATCCCCAGGAGCAAGGCAGGGCTGCTCCCAACAGGATCAAGGTCCAGGGCACGGGGAAATCCTGTCCCCGGCTCCAGCAGGGAGCAGTGTCCGTCCCACGGCGGCACCGCCGCTCTGACCCAGCGGGATCCGTTTCCTCTCCGGCACTGCCACCTTGTGCCATCCTCCCGCTCCGCCACTCGGCCCTTCCAAGGGAGGTTTTCAGGCCGCTTGTGCTCAAGCTATTCCTGAGTTGCTGAGCACTGGGAAGGACGCGGCCCCCTGGAAAAATAGGCTTAAAACCATGGAATCGTCGGGGTTGGAAAAGATCTTTAAGATCAGCAAGTGCAGCCATCAGCCAGCACCACCACCGTGTTCACCACTAACCCATGTCCTCATCCACAGGTTTTTTGGGACATTTCCAGGGGTGGGGACTCCACCACCTCCCTGGGCAGCCGCTTCCAAAGCTTTACAACCGGGGACGGCAGCAGGGAAGGTGTGGGAGAGGCTCCCACCACGGACCTTCCCCGGGCGCAGCTTCACCTCAGAACAGCAGAGCCGGGGCCAGGAGGGGTCCCAGCGTGACCTGGGGGTCCCGGTGCCACCCCTGCCCTCGGGGGAGTCCCCGGGGCAGCCCCAGGGACACTCCCAGCCCGGGGCAACCCCTGCACCCCCTGATGGGATGGTTGTCACAGAACCCCTGCCCTTGATCACAGGCAGGTCACGGGAGGTGAATTCTGCTCCTCGGGTGAGACCCCACCTGCAGAGCTGCTCCAGCCCTGGAATCCCCACAGTCAGAAGGGTTTGGAGCTGCTGGAGAGAGTCCAGAGGAGGCCCCGGAGCTGCTCCCAGGGCTGGATCCCTCTGCTCTGGAGCCAGGCTGGGAGAGCTGGGGGGGTCACCTGGAGAAGGGAAGGATCCAGGGAGACCTGAGAGCCCCTTGCAGGGCCTAAAGGGGCTCCAGGAGAGCTGGAGAGGGACTGGGGACAAGGAATGGAGGGACAGGACACAGGGAATGGCTTCCCACTGCCAGAGGGCAAGGAGAGATGGGATATTGGGAAGGAATTGTTGGCTGTGAGGGAGTTGAGGGGCTGGGCTGGAATTCCCAGAGAAGCTGTGGCTGCCCCTGGATCCCTGGAGTGTCCAAGGCCAGGCTGGAGCAACCTGGATTAGTGGAAGGTGTCCCTGCCCATGGCAGGGGGTGGCACTGGATGAACTTTAAGCCCAGGCAGCTCAGCACCTGACAGAGCTTTGATCCACCCCCCTAAAACACATTTTAACAGGACAAACCCCATGAAATTATATCCTTTTATTTCCAAGTTTCAGTTAGAGTATCAGCTTCAAAAATAAATGAAGTCAAGTCACATAAACTTGTGGCATAATAAAAACATCAACCCTAAACTACACAGGTGAAACTCCAGGAGACATCCTGACTCATTAAATATTGTCCCCCTTCTCCTGCACAAGTTGAGAGGAGTCAGAAATTTCACCTTCAGACAGCATCCAAGAGATTATTGGGAGTACAGGAACAGACTAGGAAAACCCAAACGATTCCTATTTCCAAAGATACCAAAGAGAGCAAGACAAAAAGTCGAAAAATATTTACAAAGGTATCTACAGGCCAAGCCTAACAGTGCTCCCAGGACGCTCCAAGGCACTGGAATTGCTATCACCACCATTCCCTTCTCCAAGCCACGAGCAGATGCCCCTCAGTCCTGCCCCACTTAAGAGCCTTCCTGCTCGTCCTCGATCTTTGGAGCCAGGTAGTACTTCAGGTGTCCCATGTCAGCGATCTTGTACTCCACCACTGCCAAAGAGAAGGGGGGGAAAAGGGTCTTCAGAAGGTTCTACAGCAAATTCAGGTCACAAGTTCCAATCCTGCAAGATTTCTCCGGCAGAGCCACTTGCACTCACCCAGAGGAACGTCTGCAGACATGCTGAGTGTGACTGTAGGGGACAGGGGGGTGGCTTTGGTGAAGAAGTTCAGGTACCTCAGGGCAAAGGTCAGCTGGACTGGCTCGTTCATCTCTATTGTGACCTGAAAAACCAGGGCACAGCTCAGGAAATGCAGCTGCAGCAGCTGCCTCCAGAGAATGGCTCACACAAGTGACTGGGACATCTCAGAGGTCAGCACTTGGGGTCCAGGGCAAGGACCTCGAACTGGCCACGATTTGTGATGTACAATCCACACACCAGGGGCAGACACAGCTCTGTCCCTGCTCACTGCAGGGGCTCATGGAATTGTAGGGCACTCCTGAGCTGGGAGGGACCCACAAGGACCATCCAGTCCAACCCTCAGCCCTGCACAGGCCCAGCCCCAAGGGGACCATCCCAACCCTCCTGGAGCTCTGGCAGCCTCGGGGCCGTGCCCACTGCCCTGGGGAGCCTGTTCAGTGCCAACCACCCTCTGGGTGCACCAGCTGCCCCCTGAAGGTCCCTTCCAAGCCCAGCCCACCCCAAACCCCTCAGGCTCAGCCAGAGCAGCTCTGTGCACTCACAGCCTCCTCCTCCTTGTCCACGTTGCTGGTCTGGGACAGTTTGATGTTGCCGTTGCCCAGCTCTCCGTTGGCAGAGAACTTGACGCCGTCCTTGGCGCAGGAGATGACGACGGCGTCGCCGATGTGGCTCAGGTCGCGGCAGATCCGCGCGAACTCCGCCGACGGCATCTTCACCACGCAGCTGTACTCCTGCTCCTGGGGGCACAGGGAGCGCTGCCCTCACAGAGCCACCTTCACTCACCCTCCAGCCCTGGCACTGGTTTTTAACGCCTTCAGAAATCAGCCGCTCGGGCCCCCACTTACTGGAATGCCGAGCTGCTCCACGTCCAGATCCATCAGCTTCATCTCGTAGTCCGAGACCTTCTCCTGATCTAAAGGAGCAAAGCACAGTGTGACCAAGTGTCCCTGAGAAGTTACCAACCCGAATTTAACTTCTGTTATCCATCAGCTTCACCTCACGATCAGAAACCTTCTCCTGACCCAAACAAACAAGGTGCAGCGTGACCAAGTGCTACCAACCCGAATTCAACTTCTGTCACTCTTCCCCCCGCCCCAAAGCCACCTCAGCGATGACAGTGAGATCCACCTCGTTTCCTTGGGGCTGGAAATCTGGAAGTGCCCCAAACAGCCTCTTACAGGCTGAAAAAAGGACAGGTGAGGGCACCTGTGCCTGGCTCAAACAAGAGCCTTCCCCTTACAAAGGAAGTATTGCTCAAGTTTAGATCTCCAGACTCCCCCAGTTTGAGTATCAGGTGTCCCCTCCCCTTTCCCTGCTATTTCCCTCCCTCTGTGTGGCTCATGAACCACGTGTGGGGTTTGTGAGGCTGCCTGAGAGCATCCCACCAACAGAGGAGCTCCCAAAGTCAACACTCACTCGGTGCCTCGAACACCAGAGCCAAGGTGTCCGCGTTGTCCTCCGCCCGCAGGGTGATGATGTCCTCATTCCCTGCACACTTCAGGATTTTGGACATGCTGGAGGGGGAAGAAAAGGCAGGTGACCCTCAGGATTGGAAGCTGTGATGTTGCAGTTGTCAGAATAAAATACTCCAATCTGTGCTTTCAGTTTAGGATGATGTTGGGACTGCCACTCCCAATTTGTTGATTGGGATAATTCCTGGGTGGAATATCCAAGATCCATGTGATGTTTAGATTTGTATGAACTTTCATAAAAGCAGTGAACTCTTTTTTGGGATCAACCTTCTGGATGCTGCACTCCCAGACAAATGAGAGCTCTCCTTTTAACCCTGCTGGAAAAACAGGGGGTGTAGGGACTGTATTCCATGTCATATCCTGGTGTTATTCAGCCTTCAGAGTCCCAAAGTGCCTCTTGCCCTAAGAGCAAGAGGGTTGAGCATCCTGCAGAGGACAGGAGGACATTCCTGTCCCACAGCTGGACACAGGGACAGAGCTGATTCACAGAGTGGGTGAGGCTGGGAGGTACCACAGAGGGTCACTGGTCCCACCTGCAGGCTGAGCAGCCCCAGCTCCCTCAGCCTTTCCTCTCAGGGGGGCAGCTCCATGTCCCTGGACACAGCACTGCAGGGCTGAGCAGAGGGGCAGGATCGCTCCCTGCCCTGCTGCCAATGCTCTTCCTGATGGCCCTCCGGATTCTGTAAGGACCAAAAAAGGGCAACGAGGCTGGGGAAGGGGCTGGAGCACAAGTGCTGGGAGGAGCAGCTGAGGGAGCTGGGGGGGCTCAGCCTGGACAGGAGGAGGCTCAGGGGGGACCTTCTCACTCTCTGCAACTCCTGACAGGAGGGGGAGCCGGGGGGGGTCGGGCTCTGCTCCCAGGAACCAGCAGCAGGACAAGAGGGCACAGCCTTGAGCTGCCCCAGGGGAGGTTCAGGATGGGCTCGACGATCTCAGAGGTCGTTTCCAGCCTCGGTGCCCGCAGAGCCGCGATCCGTGTCCCCAAAGCTCCATGGCCGCGGCTCCTCCCGCCCCGCGCCCGCTTTTCCCGCCACTCGGCGCCGGCAGTGACGTCACGGCGCGCGCGCCGCGGAAAAAAAAAAGGGCGCGAGATCCGTGAGGGGAATTTGGGGGGGGGGGGGGAAGGGCTGAGGGGGCTCCGGGCCCCCGCGCCCCAAGCGCCGCCCCTTCGCCCCGCATCGCCCCTCACACACCCCCACACCCCTCACACAATCCCCTTCCTCGCCGCCCTCAGCCCGCTCTCGGCCGCCCCGTCCCAGCGCGTCCCGCTGAGGCCTCGTCGCCGCCCGACCTGGACAGGTTGACGCCCATGGCGATGTTGCGGTCGCAGCGGTACGTGTCGAAGCCCTCGGAGCGCAGCGTGAGCTGCACCAGGGAGACGTGCGAGGAGTCCATGCTCTGCAGGCTGATGCCGCCCGAGCCCAGGTCCCAGCAGGCCTCGGTGATGAGGTCCTTGAGGGCCTCCAGCACCCGCTTGAGCACCGAGCCCTGCACCAGCCGCGCCTCAAACATGTTAGCGACAGCACCAGCGGGAGCAGCGGCAAAAACAACACACGGGCAGCGACGGAGGAGTGAGCGGGCCTCCCGCCCACAGCCCTCTTTATAGGCTCTGTCGCCCCGCTCACCTCGCGTCACAGCCAATGGCCAGCGCCGCTCCCCTCCTTCTGCCCAATCCCATCCGTGCTTTCATAGAGGACCCCCCGCTGTCGACCAATCACAGCGCCGCTCCGCCCCGTAGTCCCGCCCCACCCCTCGGCGGGAGCCAATCACCGCGCGTGTTACACAGAGCAGCGGCCCCCGCCTCGCTGCGCAGCGATGGTGGCGGGGCCCGGCCACTGAGGGGGAACCGATCCCTGCAGGGTCCCCCCGAGGGGATCCCCGATCGCTGCAGGGCCTCGGCTGAGGGGAGCGCTGACCCCTCAGGGCCTGCCCGCAGGGACAGCGCGGCGGGCGCGCCCCTCCTCAGACACCGCTTCCCGACGGGAACTGCGGGCCGGAGCGAAAAGCGGCCGCAGGCCCAGCCCGTTGGTGCCGTTAGGACAAACACCTTCCCGCGCGCGGGGCTCCCCCCTCGCTCCCTCCCTCCCTCAGTGACGCACTCTCGCCTCCATCATGGCGCCCCCCCAACATCCGGGTCCGCCCCAAGCCCCGCCCCCTTCTCCCATCCCGCGCCTCCCATTGGTCCCCGGCGGCGCCGCTCCCTCCCAACATGGCGCCCTCCACGAGCCCGCCACACCTGGGCGTGGCCGGTGCCGCTGAAACCCCGCCCCCTCGGGGCATCCCGCACCGCCCATTGGCCGGCGCGCGGCGCGGGGGCGCCCCCTGGCGGCGGCGGGCGGCGGGCGCGGGTCCGGCATGGCCGAGGTGCGGCAGCGGCCCGGGCGCGGCCTCGGCGGGCCTGGACCCCAGGACAAGGTGCGGGGCGAGTCTGGGGGCGCGGGAGGGTGGGGAGGGACGGGGGAGGACGGGGCGTGCGGCTGCGCGACCCCCTCGTGGGGTGGGTGTGGGGTGTGGGGTGTGGGGGGGCCGTTTATTTGCCCCTCGTTGGGTTTGTTTGTCACCCCCCGAAGGAGCAGATCGCGCCCCCGGAGAGGGGGTTCGACAGCCGGCCCCGGCTCCGCCGTGCGATGGGGATGTGAACTGTGGGTTTTTTTTTGGGGGGGGGGGCGTTTGGTGCCTCCGAAATGCCCCCCGGGGAATGGGGGGCGTTACAAACCTGCCCTCAGGGGGTGCCTCCCGAATCATCCCCAAGGAATGAAGGCGGGGGTGGGGGGTGCTGTTCCAAACCTTCCCTTAAGGAAAGATTTTGGTACGTCTTAAATCGCTCCCAGGGAATGAGGGGTTGGGGTTCCAGACCTTCCAGGTCCTGGGAGTGAGTTCGGGCTCCCAGACTTTGCCTTAGGAAAGACTTTGGTCCCTCCTAAATCCTCCCCAGGGAATGCCCTCCCTGGGTGGGCTCAGTGAGGAGTGAAGTTGTGTTTCTGTGAAGGAAAAGGTTTGTTTTTGCACTCAGAAGAGCCATGGAAAGCCAGCCTGGCTCTGTTTTCCTGTCCCCTGAGCCTGGCTGGGTGCTCACGGTCCCTCTCTGTTCCTGCTCCTCCCCGAAGAGGAAAGGACCAAGAGGAATAAACAGCCCGGGAAAACTTTGTAAATAATGTTTACAGGGTCACAGACAGCAAAAACCGGAGGGGAAAAGGGGTTCTTGCTGCCTTGGTGTTTAATGCACTTGTTTTGGGAGAGGCCCTGAACCCTCAGCACCATCACAGGGATCACCAAGGATGCAGCTCAGAGCAGCAGGAAACCATCAGGCTAAACTCTTCTGCAATTTAAATGCGATTTTAATGCTGTTTTAGTGCTGTTTGAGCACCAGTGGGACACCTGCAGGGGCTGTGCAGGCGGGATGGAGGCAGATTTGTCGTGCTGATGGGATGTGATCAGAGGGTGAAGGTTGCCTCGATGTAGATCTGGAGGTTCTGCCTTTCTCCCATTTTCCTGGAGCTCTCTGATCCCTGATTTCCTGAGCTGGGTGAGGGGCTGTGGGTTGTGCAGGGGGTGACACCGTTGCCTTTGAGATAAGAACCTTTGCCCCAAGCTGGAATTTTCTTTGCAGCAGAAAAAAATCTCCAGGGAGTTTTCTATTCCAGAACTTTAGTGGGAGTTGGGAAACCTCCCTCAGCAGGCTGGGAAGGGGAGGGGGAGCTGGTGCTGCTTAACTGGAGCCCAACCAACCCCCTGGGCCAAGCTGGGATTCACTTTAGCCCCTAAAAGAAGCTCAGAGGGCACAGTTCCCAGTGCAATCCTGTTATCTCCAGGCCAGCATTGTCATCTGCAAGGAGGCTTCTGAAGGACCCCCCTCTGATATTTCCTGGGAGTCAATGACTTGAGTGCCCTTCCTGGAGAGAGGGAACGCTTCTGTTGCTCTGCTCCTCCTGGAACAGCTCGAATTAATTTTCAGGAGGGAGAAAAATAGAAAGAAATTGTTTCCTAGCAGTGAGGAACAGCTCCTCCGAGGGGCTGAGTGTGGTGTTTCTGAGGAGAGAGCAGTGCTGGGAGCAGGGAATTTCCCTGAATTGTTCAATCCAGCTGCTGCTGGGAGGTGTTACCTGGTAACTAATCCTGCTGCTGTGGATCCCTCTGGGGCCAGTGCTTTCCGTGGCAGCTCAGGGGCAGGATTTGCTTTCCTCCCCCTGAGATCCAGCCCTTGGGTTTTGAAATGCCTGGAAAAGCCTGGGAACAGCAGCAGGGAAGGGGCCAGGGCAGCTGAATTGCTCGTGGTGGTCTCAGCCTTCCCGGGGCTCTGCTGCAGGTGCTGCTGGGAGAGGGGACATTCCCATTCCTGCTTTGTCATGCACTGAGCCCTGCCAAGGAAAAAACCACTCAGCAGCAGATATTTTACTCTCCAGAAACCCTCGTGGCTTCTGGAAAGAGCTCTGAGATGTAAACACCGAGGCAGGTTTGAGATGTAAACACCGAGGCAGGTTTGTGTTTTGTGCTCGTTCTCACTTCCCTGCTTCGACGGTGGGAACAGGGAGGTTGGTTTCACTTTCTGCTCCTCTCAGCCTTGCCCGGGGTGTCCCTCCCTGAGCTGCCCCAGTCGAGCTCCTCGTGCCAGAGCGTTTGAAAATCGATTTTTTGCCCAGGCTGTTGTGCAACACAATCCTCGTCTGGGAGGGAACGTCTGCTTGTTGTGCTCGGTGAACTCCCCCTCATCTCCCCAGTGAAAAACCAGGCAGAATTGCCCTGGTGGTGTTTGTAGGCATTTCCTAAGCCCAGAGCACGGGGATGCTGTTCCCTGTTGGTGTTTGTGGGGTGATCCCTGGGAGGAGATCGTGGAATCCTGGAATGGGTGGGCTTGGAGGGGACCTTAAAGCCCATCTCATTCCAGGGACACCTTCCACCAGCCCAGGTTGCTCCAAGCCCTGTCCAGCCTGGCCTTGGGCACTTCCAGGGATGCCACAGCTTCTTGGGCAACCTCTGCCAGGGCCTCACCATCCAACAAGTTGTAATTTGTTGCTGCCTTGCAGGTCCTTCTCCCTCGGTCTTTGTAGCCTCATTCATCACCCAAACCCAGAGGTCAGTGCCTCTCTCCCCTGTTCAGTGCATCCCAGGAAGCCCCATTTTCTCCTCCAGCTCCCAAGGAGAACACAAGTGCAAAAGAAAATTGTTTCCTGGTGCCTGCAGAGCTCCTGAGGGCTCCTGCTGCTTCAGGAGGGTTTTATGATCCTTTCTCAGTAGCTCTGTGCTTTGTGTGACTCCACAGCGAGGACTGAGGGGATCTTTCCTTTCCCATCCTTTTGCTGGGATGTTGCACTGGGAGTTGAAACAGGGGGGGGTTTCTCAGACATCCCAAGGCCTCTGCCTGTGGAAGGGGGAGCTGCTGGAACTGGAACTGGAATGATTCTGCACTTGAGGAGTGCAGGGAACAGCTGCCTGGGCTGGGCTGGAGCAGCAGCAGCAGCTCCAGTTTTGGAGTTCAGCTCAGGAGAGGGCTCAGGACACGGAGAAATAACAGTGCAGGTGCTCTGAAGGGTTTGGGCCATTTCAAGTCCTGTTACTTCCCACGTTGCAGGAGAGCTCAGAGCTCCTGCTGGTTGGGAGTTTGTGATAACAAGAGGAGGTTCTTGTAGGACCAAACCCAAGAAACCACTGCAGGGATGCTTCTCTTGATCTCATCAGGATTAAGAGAGGCTGAAGGACAAGTCTGCTTCCAGAGCCACTCCAAAAGCTTAATTTTTAATAGCTCTTAATATGATTTTAGGCTCAGTTCCAAGCACCAGTTCACTTGGCTCCTGCTGAAGCACAGACCTCGTTGATTGTGGAGAGATGTTCACCATCCCAGCTCTGCTGGGAGAAAACACTTCAGCCCTCCCTGCTGTTGGATTCTGAGCTCTGTGTGTGCCTGGCAGCTCCTGGGCATGGTTAATTGTGGCCTGGAGGGACTGGATTCACTGTGCTCCTGGTGGGAAAGGGCCTCAAATCAGACACCTTTGCCACAGTTTCCTTTGGAAGGGCTTTGATTGGCCTCTGCTCCTTCTCATTTGTGGTGATCCCAGGGAGATTTTTGTCCTTTTGAGGGTTGGGGGAGTCCCCTGGGGCTGTGAGGAGATCCTTTCCTTCCCAGTGAGCAGCTCTTCAGGGGACTCTCCGTGCTCTCATCCAGCCCCCCGAGCACACGGTGCTTTTCCTGTTGGGATAGATCCCTTTGGATAGTGCAGGGCTGGCTTCTGCTTCCCATCCTTATTTAATGAGTAGATTTACTCCTGTCTGGTCTGGGGGGCCACACCAGTGAGTGTCCCTCTCAGCAGTGCCTGGAAGTGGCCACTACCCCCAGAGCTCCCTGTTTTTCCCGGTGTTCCTGTGGGATCTCTGTGGATCCCAAGCTCCCTCCTGCTGCTCCAGTGGTGTAATCCTCAGTTCCAGTCATTTGCTGTGCACCAGGAGGTCAGGATGGCATGGGGTGATGGAGGGAGGCACATCCATAACTCCCTGTGGATACTCCTCTGGCTGCAGGTTGAGGTCAGGGCTCAGATGAGTTGCTTTGTGCATAAGTGACATCTCTGCTGAGGCTCCCAAAATCCTGTGCTCTCAGTGCTATCTGAGGGTGATTCCTGTGGGTGGAGGGCTGTTTGGTGCTGAGAAGAGGGAAGCTGGGATGTTTGTGTGTGTCTTCCAAGCAGGAAAAAAATCCTAAGGGCCAGTGTTCCTGTCTGTCAAGCACAAACCACAGGCTGAGTGGCAGGAAAACCACTTTCTCCTCCTGCCTGCCTTTGGTGAGCAGTGATTAACACCAGAGGTAAAAGTCCTTGCAGGTTGGAATCATAAAATCCCACTCTGGTTTGGGTTGGGAGGGACCTTAAAGCCCATCCATGGGCAGGGACACTTTCCACTATCCCAGGTTGCTCCAAGCTCTGCCCAGCCTGGCCTTGGACACTCCTGTGGCTTCAGCAAAGCCCTGATTTGGGTTCATCAGGATCATCTGAAAATACTCACCCAAGTCCTGTGTGGTTCCTTTCCTTGACTAGTTCAGATAAAGCCGAGGGGTTTGACTGGCAGAGCAGGATTGTGGCACCACAGCCAGCAAATTAAATAGCCTGGTGAGATTGTTTTTTTCCTGATTATGTTTTGGAAAAATACATGCTAACACCAGAGGAATTGAGGATCAGGAGCCACTGGTGTGATGCAGACTCTCATTTCAGAGGCCAAAAATAGCCCTTTCCTGCACTAACCTTTCAGAGTGAACAGTTGCTCCAGAGCTGTTTGTTCTCCCTCTTGTTTGTCCCAGCTCTTCCTGATGAGTCCCAGGGATGTGTGACTGCCCAGGGATCAGATTTGCTGATGGAGATCAGGCTCCTGTGCTGGCTCTGAGCTCATCCCACTGCCGAGGGAGGGACTCCCTGTCCCAACAGAGCAGGAGCTTCGGGGGCACGAGATGAGTTTTCTTTGCTCTCTTTCAGCCACTGTACAAACATTTCTGCCTTTTTGTGATGTTATTTCAGGCATGTCCCAGTTTCCACTGCATGCTTTCGACTGGAATATGGCTATTTTGGGGTGGGGAAGGGAGTCCTTTATCAACACGAAGGAAACCTGAGCTTTGTGGGGTTGTTTGAGACAACAAATCCCGCGGTCAGCACGAGATGCCAGCTTGGAGTGGGGGCATGGGGATCTTGAATTTAATTTTCCTGCAGGTGACCTGAGAAGTTCAAGCACTTTCCCCAGCACTTGCAACAAAACCAGTGTATTTTGGGGCTCTTAGTCCAAATCAAACCTGGATGGTGGTTTGGTTCTTCCTTCCAGTGTTAATGATCTCCAAACTTCTCCCTTGTTTCCCCCTCCTGAGCTGTCAACCCATGAATGAGAACACCCTGTAATTTGGGAGCCCTGGGGTGATTTTTCCACCTCGGTCTCACCCAGAGAGGTGGATTTGGTGGGAGGTGGGTCAAGCAGGGAGAAAGGGAGAGAGGAACAGCAGTTGCATGTGGGAATTAAACCCCCTTCCCAAAAGCACGGAGATTTTCATAACTGAGGCCTCTGGGTCTGTGTTCATTAAACTAATTATCCTGGCTTTGATCCTGCCAGTGTGCTGGGAGGTGAGAACAGCAGAGGCCTCGGTGCAGTTGGTCCCTTTTTGTTCCAGCTGTCAGTTTTATTGCCTGAAAAAGCAACCCCGTTTCTCCCTCCCAGCATTTGTTTTATGGTTTTATTTTCTGTCACGGCTTTTTGTCAGAATCTGGCAGGAAGGTGCCCAAATAATGGCATTTTTTTTTGCAGGAATTTAATCTGCCAGCGTTGGATACTGAGCTGTAGATCTGTGCTGGGCAGGTTTTTGGCAGGGAGAGAGAGCTGACTCGTTTCTATGACAACTGGGATCATGTCATGGATGTTTGGGTAAAAAAACCTCTGTGAGAGGTTCTTCCTCTGTGAGAAAACCACTGAAATGTGAGCACAGATTTTGTACCCCACGGTTGAAGGAGCTGGGTTGTTTAAGGAGAGCTCAGACAACTCATTTCTCTGTGGATCTTTCTCCGAGGTGATAAAATATTTGTTGGCAAACGTTGCTTAGACCTGCTGAGTTCAGAAATGTAAAAACTGAGCAGGTATCTGCTCTGGTTCACTCCTTGCAGGGAGTTGGGGTTTTACTCTTCCTTCTCATCGTGACTTGTGTAGAAATCAATGAATTAATACAAAATGGGCGTTGTTATCTTGGTTTTATTCCTTCATTCTTTTTGCCCTTGATGTAGTAAGAAGGCTTCAATATTGAGATGATCAGTTGAAGAAGGAGCCTTGGGCTTGCCAAAAGCACCCCCTGTTCAATTTAATAGCTCCATGTTGGTAACAAAAGCCAGTAAAAGCTGCTGCTGATTGTGTTTTAATAGATTCAGTGTCAAATAAATGGAGGACTAAAGCCAGATCCCAAGGTAACCAGAGAGAAGGTTTGCTTTGCTCTTACTGAGGGGTTTTAACTCTTTCCCAGCTCTGCATCCTGCAGGTGGATGGATGTCTGACATCCTGAGGGGTCTGACATGGATGTCTGACACCCTGGGAACTCTGCCCCCTTGCCTGGGAGGAGAAAAGCAGAGGGAATATCAGGAACTGACAGGGAAAATCAGCCAGGCAGAGCTGTGGTGAGGGAAAATGGAATAACTGGAGCTGGAGACAGCTCTGTGCCCTGCAGGAGCAGCAGTGGGAAGCACTGGGGTTGCTGGGAGGTGTCTGGGCAGCGTGGGGTGGAAGAGGCTCAAGGGCTTTGATTTTAGAACCTAAACAGCAGCCAAAAAAAAAGGCAGAAAAACAGTCCCTGGAGGGCTAAAGGAGAGAGAATGGGAGGAGAGCAGTCCAGTGGCCGGGGAAGGAGGCAGGTCATGATTTCTGGCGTAACTTTGTGCCAGTCTGAGTCTCTCCAGGCTTTTGTTTCAAGGGCAGGAACAGGAGAGAACAGATGAGGCATGAAAAAGCTGCTGTGGCTGTGACAAAATATTGGACCCAGCTGCCCTGGCAGCCCTGGCACTGCAGTCCTGGGCAGCCACAATCCCTTTGCAGCAGCACTGACTGTGATGAGCTTTAATCCGCCCCGGGGAGCATCCGTGCCTGGCAGAGCAGAGCCAGCTGCTGGGATCTGTCTGCCCACATGGAGGGCTGGAAAGAGCAGTGGGAATGGGCAGGAGGGTGTCACCAGGGCAGTGCCAGCTGCTGGGATCTGTCTGCCCACATGGAGGGCTGGAAAGAGCAGTGGGAATGGGCAGGAGGGTGTCACCAGGGCAGTGCCACAGCTGGCTTCAGCGGCCCAGCCCAGGATATATCATCACACTCAGGCTTTAACAAGTTGCTTAGCATCCCTTCAGCTGCTCAGAGTGGTGATTTGTAGGCTGATGGGGGCAATTTGCATAAAAGGTATAAAAATAGCGTGGATTCCTGAGTCCTCTCCGTAGCCTATATCTGGCACAGTGTCCTATATAATCCTAATGCTCTGATTCAGAGAGAGCTGAGCAGGGAGAAGAGCTGGTTCCTGCTGCTGCTCAGTTGTTCTCAGTGGAAACACTCTGGGGATAACCTGGCAATGTTTGTTGGGGGTTTGGTGCTGCAGGGATCAGATCATGGCAGGGATCAGGCCATGGCAGGGATCAGGCCATGGCAGGGATCAGGCCATAGCAAGGATCAGATCGTGGCAGGGATCAGGACGTGGCAGGGATCAGGATAAAACAGGGAACAGGCTGTGGCAAAGATCAGGATATGGCAAGGATCAGAATATGGCAAAGATCAGAATATGGCAGGGATCAGGACAAGGCAGGGATCAGGACATGGCAGGGATCAGGCCATGGCAGGGATCAGGACATGGCAGGGATCAGATCATGGCAGGGATCAGATCATGGCAGGGATCAGATCATGGCAGGGATCAGGGCATGGCAGGGATCAGGACATGGCAGGGATCAGGGCATGGCAGGGATCAGGACATGGCAAGGATCAGGATATGGCAGGGATCAGATCATGGCAAGGATCAGGATATGGCAGGGATCAGATCATGGCAGGGATCAGGGCATGGCAGGGATCAGGGCATGGCAGGGATCAGGCCATGGCAGGGATCAGGGCCATGGCAGGGATCAGGGCATGGCAGGGATCAGGACATGGCAGGGATCAGGACTGCCAGTTCCAGCAGCTGTGGGATCAGTTCAGTTGTACCATCACATTCCTCAGTCCCTTGGGCTTTGCCTTCATCCCTCGTGTCCTTGGCCAGGAGGGCACAGGAGGGGAGGGCAGGAGGGCACAGGAGGGGAGCTCTTTCCCTTCCTTTTGGTCTCTGAGCACTTTGCAGAACTTCTGATCCTCTGGGCTGCACCCAGGAACGATTTGCCTGCTTTGCACTTGGCCTTTGGGGAGTAAAACCTGGGAATGCTGCTTGGATCTGCCTCCTCCTTTCAGTGCTGGGCCTTTCACCCGGTGACCTGGGTGAGGTGATGGGTCCTTGGACTGCAGGAGGGATCTGCCTGAGCCTTTTGGGTTTAGCCTGTACAGAGGAGACTCTGATTCTGGCCAGGCTGGAGCTGTTTAGGTTGCTCCCAGGGGAATTCTGCAGGAAATCCTTTTGTTGGAGAGAGTCTGGATTGCAACAGGAACATGGATTGCAGCTCAACACAGTGCAGTGATTTCCCAAAACCTGACTGTCAGATGCCAAACTCGTCATCTCCAGGGAGTTTTTTCATTTCCAGTCTCTGCCTGCTGCCATTTGCAGCTGCCTTATGGATTTGAGTTCTCAGCTAAATGGCACTAAATCTCTCTGAAGTCTGGGGGCAGAGTGGATTTCACGGGTCACTTAAAAAAACAGCTGAAAAAAAGCCAAGTTGCATTTCACTGCCAGCTCTCCAGGCCCACGTGGGGGCTGACAGCAAGTCTGGCTGAAAGCAAACCCAAACTCTTCCTTCCCAGCTGATGGGCATGGAAAGAAGGAGCAGGGAGGGAGGTGAGGAAGAGCTGACACCCAGGTGCTGGTGGTGCTGCTGGTGGTGGCCAGAGCTCTGCTGTCCCTGGGAGTAATCCCTGACATCACTGTTGTATTTTTAGCTGCCTCCACCTGACGGTGCCTGGCTGTCCTTGTCTGATTTAAGAACCTGGCCTGCAGCCATTGACAGTTCCAGCTTGGGCAGTAATTATCTTTTCCTGCTTTGAATAAGGGAGCTGCTCCAGCCTCGCTGCTCCACTGAACTACAAATACCACAAACCACAGGTTGTACCAGAACAGTCCCCTCATGTGGGCAGCACTGCCTGGGACCCCAAAGGGATGGAGTCCTCTTGGTTACAGAGCTGGGACCCCAAAGGGATGGAGTCCTTTTGGTTACAGAGCTGGGACCCCACAGGGATGGAGTGGAGTCCCTTTGCTTACAGAGCTCCCAGTGTTTGTCAGCTCGGCTCCCTCGGTGCTTTTCCTGCAAACATTCTCCCTTTTCCAGGAGTTTCCAGTGCCAAGTGCAGGCTCTGCCTTGCCTGAGTGCTCCCCAGGGAGTGGCCTTTTCCTTCCTTGCTTCAAGGAGCCAGGAGCAGGATGAAGCTGTGCTGCTGAAACGAGGGACAAAATGTTTTAAGTTTGGACTGGTCCTCTGTTCAGGAGCTGGATTGGAGTGGAAACTGCCACTGGGAAGAGGCACAGGACTGCTGGGGGGCCAGAACTCACCTGGAATCCTTTTTCCACCACCTGCCTCCCCTGTATTTGTTTCCCCCTAAACACAGGAGTTTGCTCAGAGCTGAGTGCTGGGCAGTCCAAGGGGCAGGGAAGGCACAAAGTGTCTCTCTTGCCAGTCCCGGGTTTCTCCTGTGCCAGAGGGGATGTTGGGGCTGGGTGATAAGCTGGGCTCTTCCTCTTCAGCTGCCTGAGGATGGGCTGGGCGTTATTTTTAGTGTCCCTGTGCAGTCAGCACTTCAGAAGTCTGCTTGGAGAGGCCTTTCCTCCTGGCTAATTTGGGCAGTGTTACATTCTTCGAGATCTGCCTGGGGATTGGGAGGCCTTGTAAAAATTCCTGCTAACAAGGCTGCGTCCCTGAAGCACTTGGAGATACTCATTAATCAACTGAGAGGCATCTTTGGCTGTGAAGAGGGAACAGACCCTTTCCTGTGGCTGCTGCTGAGGCTGAGGGACATCCCACCCATCGTGGATGGCGCCTGAGACACCTGATGATGTTTCCCGTGGGTCTCACCCCGCGTAAGACCCAGAATATTTTCTCTGATGCAGAAGCAGAGTGGTGGTTGGTGTTACAGCCAGTGGGCTGCCCTGAGTTCCTCCAAGGAGTGTGGCTGGTAAAGCTCCTTGTCTGTCTGTCCCTGGCAGGAGTCCGAGTCCGAGAACAGGCTGGATGGAGAGACGGCGTCGGACAGCGAGAGCAGATCGGAGTTTGGAGGCTCCTCCACGGTGCAGACATCAGATGACACCCCAGAGGTCCTGAACAGAGCTCTGTCCAACCTGTCCTCGAGGTAACACTCTCTGAGCATCATCTCCCTCCCCTGCCAGGGCCCTGCATCATCCCCCTCCCCTGCCAGGGCCCTGCATGCTCCCCCTGCTCTCCTGGCCCAGCAGCACTTTGGGGGCTGCTGGAAGTGGAAGGAGCAGCTCCCCAGCTCTTTTCCTGCCTCCAAGGCCACGGGAAGCAGCAGGGAGAGCAGGGAGCAGGGTCAGGGGTGCTGTGGGTGGGAGAGGAGGGGGCTGTGGGAGGATCTGGCTTCCTGCTGGGTCCTGGCAGGTGGAGGGGCCTGGGTGGGAGAGACCACAGGGGGTGTGTGTGGCTTTGACAGCACTCACAGAGATTTGAGCTGTGGAGGTTTTGAACCACCAGTGTGCAGGAAATGCACAAGAAATCAATGCTGAGGAGGGCAGGAGTTAACAGCAGGAGTTAACAGCAGCCTGGATGTTCTCTACAGACTGTGGTGGGGGGAAGTGTCTTGTTTTTATCACAGAAGGTGTCAGCCCTGGGTGTGCTGTGAGGATGGGACAGGCTCAGGGCAGGGCAGCACTGAGGGTACAACACCTCACGGCCCATCTCTCCTCCTTGAAAGGAGTGCAGAGAAGGGGGGGTGGTCCCTATTTTATTTAAACTTATCCTGCAGCTTGTCCAGGGGGTGGGAAACCTGTAGCAGGCCAGGAGCAGACGCTCTACTGTCCCATTTGAATGCCTTGGAGATGCCCAGCACCTCTCTAATGCCTTCTGCAGTTAGTGAGGCTGATCTGAAGCCTTGCAGCTGCTGCAGCCAGGCCTTTGGCAGCAGCTCGAGCTCTCTCTGCAGCACTGAGAGGAAACCTGGGCTTTCCAGGGCTCAGTTTCCTTCCTGTGACACACATAGAGCTCGGCTGCTCTCGCTCTGGTTTGACTTACCTCTGACATCTTCCCTTCTCTCTGGCCCAGATGGAAGAATTGGTGGGTGAGGGGCATCCTCACGCTGGCAATGATCACCTTCTTCTTCATCATCATCTACTTGGGGCCCATGGTCTTGATGACAATTGTAAGTGCTCCAGGGAAGCGTCCTGACGTTCACGGCCACGGTGGGGAGGTTGCTGGGACCATTGGTGGGGTGGGAAGCTCAGAGCCTCGTGTCTCAGGAGGCCCTGTTCATCTGGCTGGATGAAAACCTGGGCAGGAATCTGCTGGTCAGCATTTGGCTGCAGTTTGGAACGAAGAGAGGAGGTTGTTGGAAAGGGGAGGGAAGAACGGCGTGGTGAGATCCCCGTGGTGGATTAGGAGGCTCCTGCCAGGCTGATGTCAACTGTTAAAGTACCTCTTGCTCTGCACATGCATGTTTTTTGTCTCCCTGAGGAAAGAGCTGTTTAATCACCGTGGATTGCAGCTCTGGGTGTCTTTCTGTGCAGGTGATGTGTGTGCAGATCAAGTGTTTCCACGAGATCATCACCATTGGCTACAACGTGTACCACTCCTACGACCTGCCCTGGTTCAGGACACTCAGCTGGTGAGTGAGGGGGTTGCTCCCCTGCCCAGGAGTGTGCAGCAGGAACAGCCCATCCCAGGGCAGGGGACACCCCCAGAGACCCTGGGGTTGCTGTGTGTTCACTGTGGTGTGTGTTAACAGCTCCTCTAAAGGCAAATCACAGAACCATGGAACAGTTTGGGTTGGAAGGGGCCTTAAAGATCATCTCATTTCATTCTAGGACACCTCCCACTAGAACAAAAAGCCCCCAGGAGTCTTGATAGATCAGCATCTTAGGAGAGCCCTCATTGGTGAAGTTTGTCCTGTTGCTAATGAAGTGCAGAGATGAGAATCCCCTGATCTGTGCAAGGGACAGCAGTGACAGGAGTCACCACCTGCAGATGGATGTGGTTGTGTGGGTGGGATGGGAGTTTTCAGGTGGTTGTGAAACAGGGCTGAACATGGGGGCACAGAACCACAGAATGCCAGAATGGGTTGGGTTGGAAGGGACCTCAAAGCCCATGCAGTGCCACCCCCTGCCACGGGCAGGGACATCTCCCACCAGCCCAGGGTGCTCCAGCCTGGCCTTGGACACTCCCAGGGATCCAGGGGCAGCCACAGCTTCTCTTCTCCAAACTGGAGGAAATAAAGTCCAGGCTGTCACCTGAAGGGCCCTGTCCCAGGGCAGTGATCCAGGGGGATCAGTCACCTCCTGTGTTTCTCCAGAAGCTCTCCAGGGTTCCTCCTAACGAGCATCCCCGTCCTCCCCAGGTACTTCCTGCTCTGTGTGAACTATTTCTTCTACGGGGAGACGGTGACAGATTATTTCTTCACGCTGGTGCAGAGGGAGGAGCCCCTGCGGATCCTCAGCAAATACCACCGTTTCATCTCCTTCGCCCTCTACCTGACAGGTACAGCCCCTTCTGCTGCCTCACCTGGGCAGGGAAGTGTTGAATGACTCTCACCCTGCGTGCTGTGCCCGGTGCAGCGTCCAAAGCAAACCATCTGTGCTCTCCAGGGACGCTGTAACTTGGCTCGGGGGGGGAGCAGTGGGGGCAAATCTCTTTCTTACATGAGTAGAAAAAAAACCCCAAAAAATCCATAATCTGTCTGGGACAGCCAGGTTGTTCTCCTCTCCAAGGGATACCTGTAGGCAATGGTGTGACTTCCAAAACAGTGCTTTCCCTGCTTAAAATTGATCTTTTACTCAGGTAAAATCTTCAGTAGCTGCTCAGTCTCGTGGTACAAAATTCTTTCTGGCTGTGGAAGGTGCATTTCCCACCTTTGGCTTTTCTTCTGTCTCTCCTCAGGTTTCTGCATGTTTGTCTTGAGCCTGGTGAAGAAACATTATCGCCTCCAGTTCTACATGGTAAGGTCCAAAATTAGGGCCTGTTGGGTTAAATTCAGGGTCTGGTGAGATTAAATTCAGAGCCTTGTAAGGTTGAGTTCAGGGGCTGGAAAGGTTAAATTCAGGGGCTGGTAAGGTTAAATTCAGGGGCTGGTGAGATCAAATTCAGGGCCTAGGTTAAATTCAGAGCCTGCTGGGTTAAGTTCAGAGCCTGGAAAGCTTAGATTCAGGAGCTGGTGGATTAAATTCAGGGCCTGGAGAGGTTAAATTCAAGGGCTGGAGAGGTTAAATCCAGAGCCTGGTGGGTTAAATCCAGAGCCTGGTGGGTTAAATTCAGAGCCTGGTGGGTTAAATTCAGAGCCTGGTGGGTTAAATTCAGAGCCTGGTGGGTTAAATTCAGAGCCTGGTGGGTTAAATTCAGGGCCTGGTGGATTAAATCAGGGCCTGAATGGCTGCCCCCAGTGGGAGGCACAAGCAGGAATGATGTAGGCTGTCTGAAGATGTGTGGAGGTCGATGTGTCAGCAGCTGCTCCTGAGCTGGCTGTGCATTGTACTGCTGCCTGGAAGGAAGGTGCCTGTGAGCAGACTGTGTTTTTAGGAAGCTCTCTGACAGAACTCCCCTTCAAAGATGTGTTCCCTTCCCTCTGCACTCGTGGATGCTGTGAGGAAGATGAGAGGGCTGCAGGTGCTGAGGACAGATTGGCTTTGTCTCCCTCTTCCCAGACATCAGTGAGGTGTTTCCTCACCTGTGACCATTGACCCAGCTGGGTTTGCTCTCCAGAACATTCAACAAAACAGGGATGCAGCTTGGATATCTGTTAGTGTTCTGCTCTTCTCCTGCAGTCAGAAATCTGAGTGAGGTGTATGGGGAGCAGCAGGAGTTCCCAGTGAAGGTCTCAGCTGGGATTGAGCTGCAGAACTTGCCCATAAATTCCACGGGGTGGCTGTTGGTGTTTGTCCTGGCAGAGGTGCTCTCTGAGGGAGCTCACAGCCCCCCGAGCTCTGCCCCCAGAGCAGGGCAGTGTCCCTGGGCGGGCTGGGCTCCACCTTGTCTTCTCTTCCAGTTCGGGTGGACCCACGTGACGTTGCTGATTGTTGTCACCCAGTCCCACCTCATCATCCACAACCTGTTTGAAGGAATGATCTGGTGAGTTTGCTCTGGCTTCTGAGGGCTTTATTTTTTTGCAGCCTGAAATGGCTGAGGGGAAGGAGCTCCCTGTGAGGGACCAGCCTGTCCAGAACAGAGCAGGAACAGCAAAAGACTGAGTGACTCCTCAATGTCTTAGGACTTGCTTTGTGCCACTAGAGAGATGCTGTAAAGGAGCATCTGACAATACCTGTGGGGTGCAGGGACCCTTCAGGTGGTGTCAGGCCTGGGTAGATGATTTCTGTTGATACCTACCCCCAAAAAATGGATAGGAGAGTGCTGCTGGATTTGGGGCCGGGCTGTCAGCAGATGGTAAAGGCCGTGCTGTGGAAGGAAGGAGGTGGAACCTTCCACCTCACTCCAGCTGCTGTGCAGAGGGGAAGCCCCTCTGGTGGTCTTGCCAAAACCAGCAGGGCCAGGAAGTAATTTTTGGGCCACTTTAATACTGCACATTCCTCTGTGTGTGACAGCCAGCCCGGGGGACTCTGGGGGTGGCGTGGGGAGGTCAGTGCCCAGCAGCATGTCGTGTGGGACTAAAGGCAGTGTGCTTGAAACAGGCCATTCTGGGTGCACAACCCCCTCTTTAGCCCAGAACACTTGAGTAACCCCCAGATTTCCCGTGGAGCTCCAAGTGGGTGCTCCTTGCATCGCCCTGGAGGAGGAAAGGTTGGTGTGCTGGCCCTGCAGAGCCCCTTGTAATGGCAGCTGCTCGTTAGGTCTTGGCGTTGTCTGGTCTTGGCACTGCCAGTGGTTTGATCCCTGTGCCCTGCAGGTTCATTGTGCCCATCTCCTGCGTGATCTGCAACGACATCATGGCCTACATGTTCGGGTTCTTCTTCGGCCGCACGCCGCTCATCAAGGTCTGTGCCACTCTGGGGAGCAAAGCGTGGGTTTGGGCCTCTCTGGGCCTTGGGGCTGTGTTCCCTCAGCTCCTGCTGGGGGTCTGAAGCGAGCCTCCAAATTAAACCTGGTGTGCATCCCAGTCTGAGGAGGCTATCAAATGAAATAATAGAGGGTTGAGGTTGGAAGGGACTTTCAAGATCGTGGAGTCCAACGGGGAATGAATGAGCGGTCTCAGGCTGAAATGTTGGTGGCAGTTTGTGACCAAACTCTTATTTGGGGATGGTGGCACCAGCTTGTATTGGCCTCAGCAGTTCACAGGTGAGGAAGGGCTGCAGAGGTGCAGAAATAATGACCTCCTTCTCTTTCCCTTGGGCAGCTCTCCCCAAAGAAGACCTGGGAGGGTTTTATTGGAGGATTTTTTTCCACTGTTTTGTTCGGATGGCTGGTAAGTTGGTGCTTATTTCATTGATCTTTTCCCTTTGTCTAAAAAATGCAGTCAGGCTTTAATCTCTGCCAGCTTTTGTCAGAGACTTCACCTTTTCTTTGCTGACCTGCTCTGAACTGGTCCATGGCTGTGTGCAGACACTGGGGGAGGTTTTCAGTCCCTGATAAACCCTGTGACATGTTCATTGCAGGGGGAATTTGGATGGGTGCTCTGCATCATTTCACAGGCTGTGTGGGGAATTCTGCACTCTTGGAGTGTTGTAACCAGTTTTACGACCATCTCTGACTGCCTGTTGCTGTCCCCTCAGCAAGGGGGTGCAGCCTGGCCCAGCTCTGATCACTCCTTGCTGAGCAGATGCTCTTGCTGTGCCTTTAGCCAATTACTGCTGCTCAGGAGGGTAATCTCCTTAGGAAAACCGGAGTGTGGCTCCCTCCTCTCCTCATCTCCTTGCATGGCCTTTTCTGTGAGATCAGCTCTGCTGCTCCCCTCAGGAAGATATTAATGCTGTTTTCTTTGTTGTGTCTCCCTTTGTGTGCCCTTGGAGCTGTCCTATGTGATGTCAGGGTACCGCTGCTTCACCTGCCCCGTGGAGTTCAACAACGACACCAACAGCTTCACGGTGGACTGTGAGCCCTCCGAGCTGTTCCAGCTCCAGGAGTACAACATCCCCCTGGTGCTGCAGTCTGTGGTGGGCTGGGTATGGCTCTCCCTGTTTATCACATCCAGTTTATTGGGATAGGAGCCCTAAGAAAGGAGAGCAGGGCTTTGTTTTGATGGTGTGCGTGAAGGAACACGACAAGGGAGGATGGTGGTGTGGTCACTGTTGGCTGACATCCCCAAGGAGTTGTCCTGGGTCTGGTGGGGCATTAACCCACTTGAAAACCAGCTGAGCTACATGCTGGGGGGCAGAGAAGGAGGGGCAAGCAGTGGGCAGTGGTGTTCTCGTGGAAAATCCCTCTGTGCCGTGTCTCTCCTGCAGAAGACGGTCCGGATGTACCCCTTCCAAATCCACAGCATCGCCCTCTCCACCTTCGCCTCCCTCATCGGGCCCTTCGGAGGCTTCTTTGCCAGTGGGTTCAAGAGGGCCTTCAAAATCAAGGTGAGGATGGGCAGGGTCAGCTGCCTTTTAGGAAGGGAAGGCCAAAGGGTTGCTGCCTCTCAGAGCAGTCCCTGCACTCCAGGGAACAGCAGGATGGTGCTCTGGGAAGGGAGGGGGTGTTTGTTCAGTCACAGGTAAGGTGGAGCAGGATCTGGGGTTTTTTTTTGACTGAATGGGAAAAGACCTTAACATTTCAGCTGTGGTGTTCTAAACCCTGCTGTGGTGCAGAAATTGAAGTAGGGGAGGACAGACCCGGCCAGGAAATTTTGCAATCTGAGGCTTCTCTTGATGTCAACAGGCTGGTTTTACATGTAAACGGTCTGTGATCAGTTAAGATGCCTTGAAGGGCAAGGCAGGGTGACAGGAGATAAACATCAGCCTTCCCTGACCTTTGAGTGACAGTTAAGCCTCACTGTCCCTCGGGCACCAGCAGCTTCATGCAGGAGAAACTTTTTAAAACCAGGGGAGAGATTAAACAAAATGTCTCCTCAACCTGACTTTGCCTTCTGGGAAGAACTGGAGCAAGGGGGTGAGTGCCACGTGGGGAGGCACGGAAGCAAGTTATAGCAGGTATTTGGAAGTGCTCAATGCAATCCCTCTGCTTTGCTCAGGACTTTGCCAACACCATCCCGGGGCACGGAGGGATCATGGACCGCTTTGACTGCCAGTACCTGATGGCCACCTTTGTCAACGTGTACATCGCCAGCTTCATCAGGTCTGTGCTGCTCTGGGGGCCCTGCACGACCCAGGGCTGGACAGGCTGGGCAGGAGAGGCAGTTTCCCCCTTAGACTGACATCTAAAAACAAGAAGACACAGGGGGAAGGCTTGAGGGAAGGGAAGGGTCTTTTAGTGGGGTCGGGCAGAGCTGGAAGCACAACCCTCGTTCCCCAAGGGCTGTTATTCCAGTCCCACTGAAACTCCTCCTTCTGTGAGGGTTGGACAGGGTTTCCAGAGTCAGACAAGCAGGAAAAATCTCATTTTGTAGCATTAACAAGCGTTCTGTAGCCAAGCACAGAAGAAAACCTGTAGGCACATCAAAGATGTCTCAAGGAGCCCAGGAACTGTCTCTGTGTGGCTGCCTGGATTTGAGAGGGGGAGCACCTGCTGCTGAGATGCACAGTCCTCTTTAAACACACTGCATTTGGGGTGTTCTTTTGTGTCTACAGTTCAGCACCCCGTGCCTTTTGAACTGATTTCCACATCCCAAGTGGAGTTAAGCTCCCCATGTAGGGCTGGTGAAGGAATGGACAATGTGGTCAATAATTTAAGCCCAGTATTTCGCTGCAGTTGCACTGGAGCCCCCAGCTCAAAGAGATTTAGCCATGTTGCCTCTCTGATAATGGTGATTTTGTGTTTCAGGGGCCCCAACCCAAGCAAACTGATCCAGCAGTTCTTGACCCTGAGGCCAGACCAGCAGCTCCACATCTTCAACACGCTCAAAGCACACCTGGTTGACAGGGGAATTTTGGGGAGCCTGGAGGACGCGTAGGCACCGGGAGAGCGGGACAGGACTGAGCACAGACAGGCCCCCAAGAGGAAATCCCTGGCTTGCCTGATTGAAGACAATAACAAGGCCTCATTTCACTGTAACTTTTCTTCCTTTCTTGGTAAATGTTTGCATTTGTGGTTTTTTTTTTTTTTTAAAAATAATATATTTATAGAGCTTTGGTTCAAACGAGCAAATCTCGGGTTTGGAGCTGAGGAGGAGTCAAGGTTTGGAAGGACTGTGGGCTGAAGCAGGAGGGTAGGACTGTGCTGAACCTTTGCAGTGTTTGGGCAGTGCTGAGCTTTCCCTGTGAGTGGGTTTTTGCAGGGAATACAGAGCGTTGTCTGTGTGGAGCTGGCAGGGAAGTGACTCCGTGCCCTCCCCTGGCTGCTGTGCCAGGCTGGTGGCAGCTCTGGGGACCAGCCTTCTCTCCAGTGGGACCTGGGAATGCAGTGGGAGTTCTCCCAGAAAGCTGTGGGGATCTCCTTGCCCAGGCTCTGGTAATTGGAAGAGGATCTTGTACTAACCCAGCCCTGTTTCCTCTGCACAGCCAGGCACCTGCAGCTGCTCTCACCTGCTGGTTTTTGCAGTGCCTCTCACATTCCCTCTTTTTTTGTGGCTGATATTTTGGCAGATGAGACTTTTATAACCAATTAAACCAGGAACAGACTGGGGACAAGGAGCCAAGGAACTGGGAGTTGCACGTGGGAATGTGGGAGGTTCAAATCGCTTCAAAACTGCTTGGAGTAAATAAGTTTTAAAGAGCATTGAAGCTTCACTGAGTAATTCCTGCCAAGTAAGAACAACCCTTAATTAACTTGGTTCATTTTCCCCCATTAAATAACCTTTAAGAACCACCCTTTTCCATTTCTTGATGGTTGGAAACCCCTCACTGGGATATTTTAGGCAATTTGGGGAGCAGTTTCCAGCCTGTTTTCTTGCTGGTTGGGCTCTGGCTCTGCTGGGGCTCCACTGGGAGTTTTGTTTTCTTTTCAGGGATCATGTCTGTTTGTTACTTGAGTTGTAGATGTTGTGCTGCTGAGTTTACCACGGTCTGTGTTGCATTTCAGTCTGGGTTCATTTCTCTGCAGGCTTCTGTCCTGCTTTGCTCACTGAATCTTGTCAGAAATAGTTTGTACTTAATAGCTGCAAGTTTTACTGAAGTACTTTCCTTTATTTTGTCATACTTTTTTTATTATTTAAAATGGAGAGCCCTAATTGTAAAACTTTTTTTTTTCTTTTTTGTGCTCAAATAGTGAAAATATCCCCATTTCCACCTTATACAATGATCCCAAACACGAGGTGACTCTTGATTTTTCCTTCTTTCCATAGTTTGTGCATGGGAGAGAGAACTTTTACCTTATTTTAACCTGGGGAAGGAGTGACAGGGAGAGTTCATACAGAAGTACATTGGTGTTTTCAAGCAGTTGCTGACACAACCCTTAGGCACAGCCCCCCCCAATATGAGACCTGTACCTGCTGCAACCTGGCTTAGCCTCGACAGAAAATAAACCACCTGAAAACACCCCAAATTCAGTTTTCCCTCCCTGTTCTGGTTCTGCCATTGCTGTGTGCAAGAGAGCTCGTGTGTGTGTGTGTAAATATATTGAACAGATCCAGCCTCTCCCCTGCATTTCTGCAGGACCCTGTGCTGGGCTCTGCTTCCTCTGCCCAGACAGGACCCCCAGGGCAGGAATTTGTCTGCAAATGCAGGGATTTGATGGAAAGCACAGAGGAAGGGGCTGTTTCCCCAGAGTGTTTTCAGTGTGGTGCTGGCAAAGCTGCTGCACTGAGCCAGGGCAGGACTGGCTTTGGGGAATGCCAGTGGTGTCCCTGGGCTGGTTGTGGTGTCTGTTCCTTCCCAACTTGAATTAGGCAGGGATTTATTTTCTGTCCTCTTAGAGAATGTTGGTCCAAGGCCCCTCACTGGCAACCTGGAGAGGTGGGTTAAGGTGCCCAGGGAGACCATTTGGGCTGGGTTTCATCACATTCTGGGTGATTTCAGCAAGGCAAAGTGAGGGTACCTGCCAGGAGCATCCATGGGGATGGGTGTGGGGGTTGCTTTGTGCAGTCCCTGAGATCATTTTGCCCTGTGGGGTTGGACCAGCTGGTGCTTTTCAGGGTTCCCCTGCCCTTGCCAAAACCCCTGGTGGGTACTGTTGGGTCACAGGCAGAAGTGATGGTGTTAGTAACTATTCCAAAAGTGTGCTCTGTTTATATTGAGAAGTTTTTTCCAATGTCCAGAAGTTTTTTTAGTCTCCTGCTCTTCTGCTTTGACCCTTCTGTGCCTCTTCAGCTGTGATTAGTGGGACAGAACCTGACCCAAGGCTGGGCAAACCCTGACCCAAGGCTTTGCTTCAGGCTTTGGTTTATCTGGGCCTTTCTGGAGGGTGCAAGTGCTGGGTGTGGGCACTGGAGGGCAAAGTGGCTCCGTTTAGAGGCTGCCCTGGCTGGGAGAGAAGCAGCAGCAGCAGCAGCTCTGCCTGTGGGTGGCTGCTTCCCTCATCAGCTTTATTCCTGCTTCCTTCCCAGCACTGCAGGGAAAGGGGGAACTTCCAAGCCTCTGCTGGTCTGAAGGGCAAGGCTGAGTGGAAAGGGTTTAAGTATCCTGCATGGAAGTCTGTTAAACTGAATGGAAACAGTGGAGGAAGGCAGGGAGATGGGGGTTGTTAGGAATATTTGCAAGTTGTACAGCTGGACCTAGAGAATCCTGGGGCGCTGTGGGTTGGAAGGAGCCTGAAAGATGATCTTGTTCCAACCCCTGCCGTGGGCAGGAAGCCTTTCACTTGGCCAGCTTGCTCCAAGGCTTATCCAGCCTGATCCTGAACACTTGCAGGGATGGGGAGTTCACCACTTGCTGAGAAAAAAAAAAAAGAAGAGTTGTTGTTACTGGCTTTGGTTGTCCCTCATGTGGCCCCCTCTTTGCCACTGTGTTAGGCCTTGCAGGACCTTGGTGATGCTGCAGCTCTCGAGAGTTGCAGTTGGGAGGGAGGCTGATGGAGAGAGGCCAGAGTGACCCCAGGGATGGCTGGGAAGGAGATGCCCAAGGGGAGTTTCTCCAGCTCGGGGCTCCAGCTCAGGTTGCACCATAGTTTTGGTTCCCAGTGGGCTCCAGCACTGGGGAAGCTCTTCCTGCTTGTGCCAAACAAATAGGAGGAGCAGAGCAAGGGGGAGGTCCTGTGTCAGCTGCAACGTGTGCTTGGGTTGAGAGGAAGAGACGAGTAGGATGTGGCCAGTGTGGAGCTTCTGAGGGCAGGGACAGGCTGGTGTGGGAGCCACCTCTGCACCAGTGCCACTGGAACAGGCAGAGAGGGACGTGGGAGTGTTTTATGAAGGGATGGCACGTGGCTGGAAAGCTGCTTTTGTGTGCAGTGAGGGGCTGGCTGTGCTGGGGAGGGCACTGAGCACCCCCAGGGCTGTTGGCCAGTGGATGGTTCAGCTGGGCCATGGGTTTGATCCCCAGCCTGAGCTGGGACAGGCTGGGTCTGGGAGATGAGCACCTGGCACACTGGGGTCGGAATTTGTGTCCCAGATGAGTGTGCAGATGGGATGCAGGGGCCAGCCCGTGGCCCAGAGTGCTCAGGGAAGCCCCAAACCTGGTCTGTGCAGTTGTGTCCTGTGTGATCAGCCTGTGTTAAACAGATCCTTTGGGGTGAGGGGCTCGGCAGTGACACCAATCCCTGGGGTTCCTGGTGGCTCGTGGAGCTGGAGATCCCCCAGCATCGCCTAAAACTGTGAAATCCCAGGAGCCTTTTCCAAGGGATGTCTCCTGTTTCCAGGATGTGCAGGGGGCTCCCCCAGACCTGGCCCTGGTGGGATCCCACCCTCTCCTCCTCCCCCAGCTGCCTGTGGTGGGAGCAGGGCAGAGAGCTGTGTGTCAGCACCCAAACGGCCCCTCTAGCCCCTCCTGGGCTCAGGTCAGTCATGGAAGGCATCGTGGGGAAGCTCCTGGGGTTGTCCCCTCCCTGGGGTGGCACTCTGTGCTCCTGTAATCCCTGTGTGCCCTGTTCTCCAGCCCTGCCGTGTTCCCACCATCGGCTTCTTTCTCTGTGCGTTGTTCTTTTGGTTCCTGTTTTAGCTGCACACGTAGAGTTGCCTTCCTTTGACCGAATGTTCGAATGTGATATATTGTATATTTTAAAAGTATCTACCCTATTTATATACTGTATGTTACTGTTAAATAAATATAAGTTCCATTATCTGCAGTGGAGTTTTATTCAGTGGGATGCTCCAAACCTCCTTTCCGTGCTCTGTAGAGCCAGATCCAGCTGTTCCAATCTCACATTCCCTCATTCCTTGCTCCTTCCTCGGGGATTTTCCCAGGAGCAGACCTGGTTTTGGCAGAGAGCACATGGGCAGGATTGGACCATCCATGTCCACATTCCCAGCGGGATTTGCAGTGACCCTGGGGTCGGATCATCCAGGCCCCATTTGATCAGTGGTGAGGGGAGTGTTGGCACTGCTGCCCCTGTAAATCAGCTCATTTTACCCCAGAGATTTCATTGGGAATGTGAAGAATATAAATTATTCCTTCATTTCAGCCGTTTTTCCTGGCTTGCCTGGGGTTGGGAGGGCAGAATTCTCTGTTTACCCAGAAAAAACGCTATTTTTAGCTCTGGTGCTATTTTGACTGTTTCTGACTTATCAGCTAAGCCAAACCAGCCCCTCAGCAGCCCTTTTACGAGCTTCCTGTCACGCTGTGTGGGCACTTGCAGACAAATTCACCCTCCAGCAGCACCACAACACGCCGCCCTCTCGATGGCCAGGGCGCAAAGTGACCCCGAAGCCCCAAATCCCACATTCTGGCACCTCACCTGGTTATAGCAGGAGCTTGCTGAGACCCACCCTGCGATATTCAGCGATGTGGGAAGCAATTCAAGGTCTGAAATGATTCCTTGAGGGTAAATGTGCTGGAGAGGGGGCTGTGAAGCCCTGAGGAAGCCGTGGAGCCTCAGGCAGCGGGGCTGTGGTGTGACCCTGCCGTGAGTCAGGCACAGCTGATGGGGCCCAGAGCCCTGTCAGCCCCTCAGCTGCACAGCCCACCTTATTTCTCCCTGTCCTGGGCCAGTTTTCATTAAATCAGATGTGGGAAACTGCACATTCCCAGTGGAAATCCTGGTACTCGCTGTTCTCCACACCCAGACAGCCTCAAACCAAAGCTGCCTCTGTGTGACCCCTGTCCAGACACGTTTTCCATGAGATCCTGATGGAAGGGGGATGTAAAAACAAAACTAACAACTTCATGGGCTGAGATTTGCCTTTTTAAAGTTCTCCTGGGGCGTGGTAGGTTTAAGTGGGATATTGGGAAGAAATTCACTCCCTGTGAGGGTGCTGAGGGGCTGGGATGGAATTCTCAGAGAAGCTGTGGCTGCCCCATCACTGGAAGTGTCCAAGGCCAGGGTTGGACGGGGCTTGGAGCAACCTGGGCTAGTGGAAGGTGTCCCTGCCCATGGCAGGGAGTTGGAATGAGATGATCTTTAAGGTCCCTTCCAAGCCAAACTATTCTGTTATTCAGCTCAGGAATTCAGCTTGATTGCTAATTAAAAAAAAATCAACCTTGTGTTGTCCTTTCCCAAACCCAGAAGCAACCAGCGGGTTGCCCGATGGGCTCAGGCAGGAGGCAGCTGAAGGGGGCTCTGGGGGTGCTGGGAAGGGCTGTTTTGGGGTGTCAGGGAGGGCTGAGCCCTGTGGTGTGACCGCAGAGCTGGGCTGAACGGCAGATTCGGGGCTAAGACACAACAGTTTCCGTTCTGGAGGAGGGGGAAGGACCATGTGACATCCTGCTCACCCAGCGGGGTGGGAAAGGGCTGCTCCAGAAAGAACTGAAGGGCTGAAGGAGAAAAAAAAAGGGTTCAAAATGTGTGAGCCCCCTGGAGCTCCTGTGGCTGGCTGCTGATAGTATTAAGAGGGGAAAATGGTGTTTAATTCAGGGCTCCTTCAGGACTTTCTCCACCTGGGGTGCAGCAGAAGTGGAGCTGATTGAGGAGTTTGGGTCCCAAGCAGGATATTGGGTTAATCTCGTTTGCTCCGGGCTGCTCTGCTGGGTTGTTCCACACTGTCATGTTCCCTGGGCAGTGGAATGTGTGAGCTGGGGATCCCTGAGCTGGCTCCACTCACTGCCCAAAGCAACAGAAGTGGTTTTTTTGGCTGTGATTAAGCCAAATTAGCCCAGAGGGTCCACCATGATGTGACTTGGACACCCAGTGCAGGCTCCAGCTCCTTCCTTTTCTCAACTTATGCTACAAGACTGGAAAAAAAAAAAAAAAAAAAAGCCTTTGCAAGTGGCTCAGAGCACCCTGGGCACGACCCTGGGCTGGAAATCACAACGGGAACCAGTGGCCACGTCCTCATTCATCCCCCCGCACTCCCCCCCGTCGCTGTTCCTGCTTCTGCTCGGGGCAACTTCCCTCTCCACAAGGTCTGGGCTTTCCCAGGATGGGGGAGATGGCAGCTGGAGCCTCTGTCAGGCTTTGGGGGGACCCTGCCATGGCTTGGAGCCCCCTCACTGCTCATTTGCGTGCTTGTATCAACCCTCCTGTGCCTCCTCCCTGCGCCTCAAGAGCTGCAGCTCAGTCCAACCACATGCCAGGCTGCTTTGGGGATGCACAGCCAGTTCCTTGGAGGAAAACCAGCACCAAACAGGATACACCCGCTGCTGTGGGCAGGGATTTCGCTTCATCCAGTGCTCCTGGTGTGTCCACATCCTACATTTGCCCAGGGAAGCTGTGGCTGCCCCATCCCTGGAAGTGTCCGAGGCCAGGTTGGACAGGGCTTGGAGCAACCTGGGATAAGGGAAGGTGTCCCTGCCCATGGCAAGGGGTGGAACCAGATGGGCTTTAGGGTCCCTCCCAACTCACACCATTCCATGTTTCTGTGACCCCCTGGCCCTCACTGCTCGATCCCCACAGCCTTCCCTCCAAGGGCTGCCTCATTTCATCCCCATCTGGCTCCCACTGCTGTCACGACGCGAGTGTAAAACCCTAAATCAGCTGCGGGGACTCAGCAGTCGGCAAGAAAGATCAAAGGACACCCTTGTGTGCCCAGGGGGATGCCCCAGGGCAGGCACACCATCCCACAGCCGTGGCCACCCAGGCCACAGCTGGACCCGCTTCGCTGCTGAGCAAAACCTTCCCGAAACTCCGGGCTGGGCCGCGTCCTCCGGCGAGCGGCTCTCGGTGCCCCAGCGGGACCCACTTCCTCAAATGCTCCGAGCGGAGCGTGGGGAGCCCCGGGCAGCGCGTCCTGGGTGGGCTGGGACCGCGTCCCGGGTGGGCTGGGACGGGGCTGCCGTGTCCCCACAGCCCCCAGAGCGGGGGGCAGACAGGGGGGCATCACCCTGAGCGTCGTCGGGGCAGCCCGAGCGGAGCCGTGCGGGGAAGCAGGGGCAGGAAGGTACTTTTATGGGGTTGATCTCGGCAGCTGTCGCAGGCAGGAGGAAGTTCGTTGGCAAATCGAGCCCCGCCGAGCTGTCGCTCTTCGTGGGGGGATCAACCCCCCGTGTGGGATCCCCACGGGACCGCCGGAGCTGCGGCTCAGCCCGTCTCCTCAGCAAGCCCACCTTGGGAAGAAAAAGAGCCCTCCCCGGTGCAAAATGTCCCTCAAGCTGCCAAGGAACTGGGATTTCAACCTGAGAATGGACGCTGCGAAAATAGGTACCGCGGGGTGTTTCTTTTGTGCCGGGGTCAGGGGCAGGGACACGCCACGGGCTGTGGGGGTGTCTGTGGGCAAGCCCGGCTGCGATTTCACCCGTGGCCTTGGAGGGGGGACCTGGCCCTCAGCCGCTGCTTTTCCAGCCAGTGGATGCTTCGCAGGTGATTTGCAAATGATTTGCAAGAAAGTGATTTGCGAAGCTTTCCCCCGAGGGACGCTGTGGGAGCAGGGCCGGGGCTGTGGGGACAAGGGGGGACCTGGCAAGGTGGGGCTGCTGCCCCTCCCCAAACCAGGTTCGATGGGGGGTAGGTTTAAAGCACAGGGGCTCGTTCTGCTGGCCAGGCCTTGCAGGGCTCTCATCCACACGTGGGGACCACTCGGGAACGCCTTTGGGAAGGCGCGTGGGATCCCCGTGTGGGCCAAAGTAACCAAACTCGGCGCAGGCACCACACGCTGGATTTGTCCCCGCGCAGAGGTTTGGCCCAGCTGGTCTCTGCCAGGCTCTGCCTCCTCCCCACTGAGACAGATTCCAAGGCCGACCTGCCTGGATTTTCCTGCGAAGTCGTTTGGGTTTCTGCCCACTTTTCTGAGAACGACCAAGCCCTTCCCTCCACACAGAGCCCCAGGTGAAGGGGCACAGCTGTGGCTGGGCTGGGGACACCCAGTGATGGGCAGGAGGGGACCCGGGCGGCCCAGAAGCTCAAGGAGGACAAAGAAATCCCCACACACTTATCACAGAAGCATCCTGGACTCCTGCATTGCCCATTCCCAGGATAATTCCTACTTTTTTTGCCCAGAGGCTCTGGAGAAATGGGGAAAGTCAATCAGCAGCTCAGAAAAAAAGGCCAGGGGACACTGAGCCTGCTGGGGAGTGAAGGGTGGAGATGGGACAGAAGCTTGAACTCGTGTTGGCACCAGGAATTTCTTTTTTTTTCCCAAGAAAATCTGCTTGTGATGAAATTCCTGGTGCTTTTGCAGCCTCCAGCTGCTGTGAGCTGCTGGATGAGGGTGTCTGTGTGTATCTCCAAGGGGTGCTGCCACTTCATTTGTGGAAATGTAAAGTCATATTTGCAAATATTTGCTGAGGAAACTGCAAAGCTCTTTGTGTCAATTGGGATTTCATTGTGAAACCTCCTGTGGCCCTTTCACTGGTTTTTATTCCAAGTCCCCACTGTCCCTCCTGCAGGGCCAGGAGCAGGGAGGGCTCTTGGCCAGCACAGGGTCCGGGGCAGGAGCCAAATGTCCATGTGGGCACCAGGGTGGCATCTCCTGCCATTCCTCCTGCAAGTCCCCTCTGGCAGGGCTCCTCTTTCTGGGGAGTGGGCAGCAGGACAAGGACACCCTGCTGTGGCCAGTGCCAGGGCTGGAAGAAGAGGGAGGATGTTTTGGAGGAAATGTTCAACCTTAGAGGTGGTTGCCACAGGAAACGCTTTGGGGGCACCACAGTAGCTCTTGGTGGCTCCTTCCTGCCCCGTGAGAGCACAGAGGAGAGCAGGGCTGAGGGTGCAGGGCTTGGGGGAGGAAAGAGGGGTTGGGTTGGGCTGGACCAGGCTGGGGAGAGCCTGGGAAAAAGCTTTGTGCCCACCCCACCTAAAATCTTGAGCTGGGCATCACACCTGGTTATCTGAGCTCGTTATCACAACTTAATTGGACATCACACCTGAGCTGGGCATCTCACCTGAACTGGTCATCACACCTGAGCTGGGCATCTCACCAGCCACAAAAGGCAGAGAGAGACTTATGAAAGTGGTGAGGAAGGAGCCCCAGCCTCGGTGGTTCTGGTTCTGTGCGTGCAGAGAAGTTTCCACCGGGCAGAAAAACCTTGCTTTGTGCAAAGCCAAGGCCCCAGAGCAGGACCCTCCCCACACCCCCCCTTGAGCCCTGAGGTGGGGCCGGGCAGTGACACCTCTGGGGAGGAGGCAAAAATAGCAAAACTGCTCTTCTGGCCTTCAGTGGGCCCAAAGTTCAGGCAGAGCTGCCTCGTGCAGAGGGAAAACACGGCCCCATGTTCAGGTGGGGGCACATGGATGGGCACAAACACGGCTGAGCACAGGCCTCCAGCTGCACCTTGAGCCTGGAAGGGCTGATTCTGAGCAAAAGGGACCCCAGGGAACCCCTCTGAACCCACACTCCTGATGGACCTGGGGAAAGCTTCAAGGAGGGAGAGAATAAACCCGGTTTCCAGCAAGGATGGACAATTTAAGCTCCAGGCTGAGAGCAGAGGCAGCAGCACCCACTGGGTGCTTCCTTTCCATCTGCAGACCCTGATGGGCTTAGAGGGAGGTTGATATCTCCCATAAAGGGTAGAAAACCGTTGCGTTTTTCATAAAAATCCCAAATTTTTTCCTTCCAAGCCTTGTGCCACCAGAGTATCAATACTGCCAGGCTGAGCTCTTTGGGGAAGGCTGGACATGGAGATGGATGGAGCAGCTCCCTGATTTCCACCCGTGTGAGTGGGTGTGAGTTAAGGGCCCTCTGAGCTCAACTGCAACAGGTTCACTTTGGAATAAACCCCCACAGGAGGCAGGCAGGATCATTGCCTAAAAATCCTTCGTCCCCAGGAGTCTGCAGCAGCCACAGGACACGAGGGGATGTGATTTATGGAGGACAGTGATGATGCTCCTGAGGATTTTGCTGGGAATAGCTAATATTTAGGAGATCTGAGTAATGCAGATGTTTTGGCAAGGAGCAGAGAAGGTGCCAGAGCTGGAGGAGCAATTTGGAAACCCCTTTTGGGTTTTTCATCAGGGTAATCCCCAGTACCAGCTTTTTTCTGGGGAGCTGGCTGGCAATTCCCTTTGGGAGGTCCCTGCTTCCACCCTCGTCCTCTGCAGGGCCACACTGGGTGTGCAGCATCCTCATGGCACTTTGAAGGCTGATTTTGGGATTCACAAGCCTTTTTTGGGATCTTTGGGGAAGTGATTTGCAATCCTGTGGCAGGTTTGTAGTGGGGGGCGAGCTCAGGGTGCCCTACCCAGGGGGAAGGGAAAACACAGGGGGTTTCTTGCTCTGGGGGATTTTGGAAGGGGGAGTGGGGACACATCTGAACTGCAGCACCCCCTGAAGCACCTGCCCTGCTCAGCCCAAGTGCTCTCAGGCTCGTGCTCCCTGGGGGTGTCTGTGCCATGTGCCACCTGCTCAGGTGTCCCCAGTCCCCAACACCACAAGGCAGTGACAGATATTCTGAGTTTGCACCTTTGTTCAGGCTCTCCTTTGCGCTCAGGCCCAGGCCAGGGTTCCTGGGTGCTCACATCTAACGCAGCTCTTGCAGTTCTCTGCCCCACTGGCCATCGTGGGGAGAAGAGTGTGTCTGGGGGCAGAGATTGTATTCACCCTGCAGCCATAAATGCTGACTCTGCCCAGTCTGGGTTGGCACTGGGGGGCTGCATTGTCTGGTCCAGAGGCAAAAATCCCTTCTGGAAATGACCCCTCCCAAGGGATTTGCTGTCACAGAGGCATTTGGAGATGGCACAGGGTGCCTGGCACCAGTGGGGCTCCTCTGTGCGATGCAGACAGGGGACAGGAACACTGCTCTGCCCAGTGGTAAATCCACACAGGCACTTTTTCCCTCCTTGGAGACTTTCCAGTCCCAACAGTGTGAGATCTGCCCCTTTGGGAACACCAGGTTCTCCCAGAGCAACTTCCTGGCGGTTTTTCCCAGCCAGGTCGGGTCACTCCGCTGGGGCGGGCTGGAAAAAACACACACACTCCCATTAGAAAAAAACAAAACAAACACACAAAACCCCCAAAAAAAAAACCCACCACCAAAAAAAGGCTAATGATTTTCTTCTCACTTGCAAGACAATTACTCCCACGCAGGAAAAAGGAAGCACACCCTGACAGATACTGCAGCCACTTCCTTTGAACGCTCGAGCCAGTTCGCTCGGGGCCGAGAGAGCCGCTGTCCCTGCTGGCTGCTCCTCTGTCCCCTGTGCCCCCTGTGTCCCCTGTGTCCCCTGTGTCCCCACTGTCCCATCCCACCCCTCTGTGTCCCTGGCAGCCCGATCCAGGAGCGTGATGAGCGGGGACCCCGCGGGCGCCCGGCCGGGCTCCCCCAGCGCGCTGGAGCGGCCGCTGAAGCTGGGCTGGCTCAAGAAGCAGCGCTCCATCGTCAAGAACTGGCAGCACAGGTACTTCGTGCTCAAGGGCCAGCAGCTCTACTACTACAAGGATGAGGATGATGCCAAACCACAGGTAGGACGAGGCCACTGGGCTTTTTGCTGGTTCTCGAAGTCCTGCTGGTGTTGGGAAATTGAGGCTGAGAGAACTGGGGAAGAGAAACTTCAGGGTGACCTAATGGTGGCCTCCTGAAGGGAGCCTGAAGGGAGGAGGGGGAAAGAGTATTTGCAAGGGTTTGAAGTGACAGGACAAGGGGGAATGGCTTCAAGCTGACAGAGAGTAGATTTAGATTGGATATTAGGAAAAAAGTCTCCCCTGTGAGGGTGGGCAGGCCCTGGCACAGCTTGCCCAGAGAAGCTGTGGCTGCCCCATCCCTGAAAGTGTCCAAGGCCAGGTTGGAGCAACCTGGGAGAGTGGAAGGTGTCCCTGTCCATGGCAGGGGGTAGAATGAGATGAGCTTTAAGGTCCCTTCCAACCCAAACCATCCCATGATTCTATGGTTCAGTGAAATGGTTTGTGGTTTGTCTGGAGTTGGGTATTAAAGGAGTTTTGTGCCTCTGGGCAGCAAGAGAGATGAAAGATCCTGATCAGGGACTTCATCTATTCACTGAAATTCTTCAGGTGCCTGCAAGCCCTGCTGGGGTCTGGATTCCCCTGTGCCCAAGAATTGGGGTGCTGGGATAAAAACAAACCACTCAACAACTCCCAAGCTGTTACCCTTTCCCCAGAGAGGAGAGCTGAGGAGAAGAGCTGGGGAGAAGAGCTCAGTTCCCCCCCATTTTCCTGGCAGCAGGTGCAGCACTGGGTGCACAAGGGGCTGGGAGCTCTGGGAGAGGTGCCAGCCCTGCTCTTGATGGGAAAGGCACCTGACAGGATGCCCGTAGGAAAAAACAGCAGGACTTGCAGCACAGCCTGGCTGTGAGGATGAGCTCAGACGGGAGGATGAGGCCAGAGCTCAGGGCGGGGCTGAGGGCTGGGCAGGGGCCAGCCAAGGGCAGCTGCTTCCGTGGGACCTCCTGCCACGGGAGAGGCAGCTGGAAGGGAAGGAAATCTCTGTCTCTCTGCCCTCTGGGTTTGTGTCCCAGCCCAGCCCCATCCTCAGTGCTGCAGGTGCTGCCCTGGCTCACCCTGCATGGCTGGAGGGACAAGGCTGGAAACCTGCTGAGCACTCTGGCTCAGAGCAGTTCTGGTGCTTTTTGGGGCCCTCAGGAGAGCACAACAATCCTTTGGACACAACTGGGGTGTGATCATTCACGTGGGCAGGATTTGAATGTCTGCACCAGTGCCCAAAGTCTGCAGCCCCCTCAGGCAGCTCCATCCCACCCTCAGCCCCTCCAGGCTCCAACAACCCTCTGTCCACCCCACACAGACCATTTCTCACGGAATGCATCACTCCACACCTGCCTGCAAGAAATCCATAAATTTCCCAAATTTCTGTGGATAACTTTTCAGTTTTTCATTCGTTTTGTCAGCATTGTAACTTGCTCTCTGAGCATCCACCGACTTTTCACTTGTCTGGAGAAATTCCAGGGAAAAGTCCTGCCTCCTCCCCTGTAAATGGGATGTGGGAACAGGAAGTGCTGGGAGAAGCTGATGGTTCTTCCTGGCACTTTTGGCAGCTCTGGCCATGACCCTGGGGCAGTTTGAGCCCCTTTGATCCCATCAGTGATACCGATGGATCCATCAAAGATTCTGATGGACAGATCAAAGATTCTGATGGATGCAGCTGCAGTGCAGGCTCTTGGAGCCTGAAATCACTGAGAAACTTCATTTCTGAGGCACAGCCTCATTTCCTGCCCCTCGAGGCCTCTGGGGCTGACTCAGCCCAGCCCCTCCACCAGCCCCCACAGCCAGGGGAGAGAAGGTTCAACAGAATTTGGCTGATTTCCACTTTAATTTTTGATTTCCCATCCCTTTTCTTCTTTTCCCCTACTCCTCTCCTGCCAGCTTTGGGTTGGTTTTTGGGTTTAAGTGATGCTGTGTTAAAGGAACAGTTTTCCTGCTCCCTCACAGCAGAAAGAGGATCCTCTGTGGTTTTGCCAAGTCCCTTCTCCTTTGTTCTCTCTCCTTCCACTCCCAATAGGGGCTAAAAAAGCATGAGAATGGAGGGAAAAAAAAAAAAAAGAGCAAAAGAAGCAGGTTTTTTTATTCTGAGAATCACTTCATTGGGAAAACTTTCATTTAAGAAGTGGCTCTTATTGTTTGAAAAGCCATTCTAGTCTATCTATCTATCTATCTATCTTTCAATCAAATATATGAAATATAGCTCCTGCAAGCTGTTTGGAAGCAGGAATTCCACCCTCAGTGCTGGCACACCTTGGTGTGGCCTCGCAGAGGTGGGACACAGGTATTTTCAGCTCCTGCTCTGCTCTGTCCCAGGGCTGCCTGTCCCTCCAGGGAAGCACCATCAAGGAGGTGGCCAGCAACCCAGAGGAAGGAGGGAAATTCATCTTCGAAATCATCCCAGGTGAGGAAGGCTCCCTCCTCTTCCTTGCACACTTTTGGGCCGCTCTGTTCACCCCCAATCACTCAGGCGAGTCTTTTTCCCAGTCCTTTTGCTCCCGCCTTTTTTTCCACAGTGCTGTTTCCTGTAAGTAGGATAAATATCTTACTTTCAATACTCAGGCCTGGAGCAGGGCCCTGTGTCATGGTGAGAAGAAGCCCTGCCAAGCTGCAGAGTGCAGCAGTTTCTGTTCCCTTCTTGCAGAGCTTCCCCGAGTGCAACGTCAGAGCTCTGCTTCCTTCGCAGCCGAGGAGACAGTAACAGGGAAATCTGGAACTGGAGTCACCCAGCAAAGAAAGCAGCAAGAATGTGCCTCTTCTCCTCCATAAAGGCTGCACAAATGTTCATTTTTTTTTTTGCAGGGGGGGCTGGAGAGCAGCCCCGGGCAGGGCAGGACCCCTGCGTGCTCATGGCCAGCTCCCAGTGCGAGATGGAGGAGTGGGTCAAATCCATCCGGCGCGCGCTGGGCTCGGCGGCAGGAGGTAAAGGGGGGGCAGGGGCAGCTCTGGGAGGGGTGGTCTCCTGCTGTCCTGTGGGCTGGAAGCACTTCTGGGTGAGCATTTCAAGGCTGGGCTCACAAATCCTTGGCACAGGAAAAGGGAGCGCCCTTGAAAGCTGGGGCAGAGCCTGGTGCTGGGGCTGCTGCAAACACAGGCAGTGCTGAGGAAAGGGCAGCCAAGCATGAACGAACATTTCTGGGCTGGTTTCATCTTCTTTTGCCAACTTCCTCGTTGACTTACTGACCTTGAAAAAGTTGTTCTTGAAAACAACTCCCATTCAGGGATGAAGTGCTGAAAAATCCTGCCTTTCATCAGCCAACCTCCTCACTTTGCTCTGCTTTTCTTCCAGCTTTTCTTGCTCTTCCCAACCTTTCTGCTCCCAGCCTGCCCTGGGCCACACACTCAGGCATGATCCTTTCAGCCCCAGGTCTTCTCTTCCAGCCCCCAGATCCTCTTCCAGGCCCCCAGCCATGCAGTTAATCCATTGTAAAATTGCAGTCAGGGAATTCTAAAGCATGGATGGATCAGAAAGGATCACACTGTAAAATTTGACACCACAGCTGAAACCACAAAAGAAGCAGCAAAGGTCACTCCAGCCACTTTTCCCATCAGGATGAACTATCCAGACTTTTCCTATAAGGATGAACTCCTGTAAGAACTCCACATCTGATCCCTACTGGAACTTAGGAGACTGTTGGTTCCTTCCAGAGAGATGAAACAACTTTATATGACAGAAAATGTACATTTATAGTAGCACAGACACCCCTGAGGACAGCAGAGAAGTCAGGGACTGTGGAGCTGCATTTTAGGTGAATACCCAGGTTAACAGACCCCAAAACTCACACTGAGGGTTTTTTGGTTTCAGAGTGAGCTGAGGCAACAGGAGGTTTTAGAACAACCCACGGGGCAGGGGAGGTTTTGGCAGCCCTGTGACCCAGCTCGCTGTGAGCTCGTTGCTCACCAAGAAGCAGAGAAGCTGCAGAGTGTGAAGAAACAGCAAAAGCATCTCCAAAATCTTGGAGGGTTTTGCAGGGCTGGTTGTCACCCTCTGACACCGGGGTGGTGTCCCCAGATTAACAAATCTGCCAGCCTGCAGTCAAATAACCAAGTCATTATCAGCTACCAAAGCAGAGAGGCCAAAAAAAAAAAAAAGAAAAAAAAAAGAAGATATTTGCTTTTCCTGTGCACAGTGTCAGGTTTATATTCTTTATTTAAAAGTGTAAGCCAGTGATAAAATGAAAAGAACCCCGTGACCAGGCAGGTACTGACAGGCCTTGTGGTTCCAGATGAGGGTGTTTTTACCTGCACTTTCCTGGGCTGGGGGATGCACAGGAACTATTTAAGCCTTCAGAGCACAAAGTGGACACATCAAGGCACTGCTGGGGCACAGATGGGATGGAGGACCAGAGGAGCATGTGCCATTAATATCCCAGAGCCAGTTGGAGTTGGGGTTTGTCTGCCCTTACCATGGCCCAGGCTCCGGGGAGGAAGAGCTGGGGTGAAGGCTGCTGCCTTCCCACTGCCCTTTGCTGGGAGTTCAGGAGGAAAAAGCCATTTCTCCAAAGGAAAGGTACCACCCTCTGTGGAACTCTGCTGTTCCTTCGCACTGGGGGAGTTTCTGGAGGGGAAGAGGGAAAGAGAGCAACTAGATCAGTGAGAATTCCAGCTCCAGATCCGTTCTTATTTCTGAGCTTTTTGTGTCTTTCCTTCCCTCCCTGTGCCCTGCTCCTGTCTCCTCCTGCATCAGGACCCTGCTTCCAGGCAGCCAAACCCCAAGGCTCACTGCCTGGCTTTAATCCTTTCAGGAACTGTGAATTATCTGGAGGAGGAACAAGGTTTTGTTTCGCTGTCATTTCTTCGGGAAATAAGTTCTCCTTTCCGTGGAACTTTGTATCGGCAAAGGCTTTTGCAGAAACCTCTCTGGATTTGAGTGTAGGTTTAGAAAGCTTGCAGACTCCTGGTGTGCCCTGTGCTGCCAGAGCAGCAGGTGCTGCTGGAGCACTTGCAGTGACCCCCCTTGGGGGGTGCTGAGCCTTCAAGCTGAGCTTTTGGGCCCCTCTGAGGAGCCTTTAAGCTGAATTTTGGGCCCCTCACAACGTGTTCCCCTCCCCAGCGGTGTTTGGGCAGCGCCTGGCAGAGACCATGGCCTACGAGCAGAAGTTTGGGCAGCCCCAGGTGCCCATCCTGGTGCAGAAATGTGCCGAGTTCATCCGGGAGCACGGGCTGAGCGAGGAGGGGATTTTCCGCCTGCCCGGCCAGGACAACCTGGTCAAACAGCTCCGCGACGCCTTCGACGCCGGGGAGAGACCCTCCTTCGACAGGTAACGCTGGGACCCGCCTCTCCCACCCCCAAATCCCAGGGCAAACAGCCAGTCTGACCCCCCTGCAGTGCCCTGCGCCCTCCAGAAGGGCTTTTGGACAGCATTCAGCAGAAACCACAGAGGGAGGCACAGGGGGCTGCTGAGATGAGATTCGTGCAAATGAAGGAAAGCATTTACGGGATCACAGGATTTGCTGAGCTGGAAGGGACCCACGAGGATCATGGAGTCCAACCCTTAGCCCTGCACAGGGCAGCAATTAGGATTGCAGGAGCAATTTAGGATTTGCAGGAGCAGCCTAGGAAGGAGCAAAGGGAAGAGCCTGCAGTGCCCATCAGCTGAGGGTTTAGAGAAAGGAGAGCAAGGAGAGGATCCCAAATGAGCTCAGAGCACACCCTGATGCACAGCAGAAGTTATTTCTCTCCCTGCCAGCCCCCAGCCGTGATATTTTCCTCCTGCTGCTTTTCCCTGCAACACCACACAGAGATGTGAGTGATTTTTGCTGCTGCAAGGCAGGTCAGGCCCCCCTGACCCTCGTCCCCTGCAGAGCCAAGAGGAAATGGAGAACCCCCAGAATCTGGGAGAGCTGCCTGTCCCTGCTCGTGGGTCCTGGAGAGAGAGACATTTGCAACTGCTGCCTCTGCCATGGCCTGTAAAGTGAGAGGAGGAGGGTAAAGCCCTGGTGCTTCCCTTCCCAAAGGGATCCTAAAGGGATGCAGCTGCCCCTCAGGTGTCTCCCTGTCTCCAAGGGAGCTTCCCACCTGCCCCACCTGAACCCCTTGGGTCTGGCCTCCATTCCATAAGGAATTCCATCCCTCAGTTCCCACCCTGTTCTGTTCACCTCTGCTGCCCTGGGGCTTCACCTGCCAGCTTGTGCTGGTGAAATCCATGATCCTGGACCTGGAGTGATGGAAAAGTGGGTCCTGCCTTTGCACAGCACCAAAAGTGAGGGGTTTGGCTCAATTCCTGCCCTGTCCTGCCCACTGGAGACAAGGAGTGCCCAGGCTGCTGCTGTGTGTGAGGGGGACACTGGCCGTGGGGATGCCCCACCTGGGCAGAATTTGGGAGCTGCTCCCTATGGCAACACCTGAGCTCTGAGAGCTGGGATGTCCCTGGGAGGGGAGCCCCAAACCCAGGAGCTTCCCTGGATTTTTGTGCAGAACCCCTTGTTTAAGTGGTGTGCAGGGGCCTCCTCTGTCTATTCACCAGTCCCTACCATAAAACTTTTCCTGCTTTAAAGCAGTTTTGTTAGGAGAGATCTTTGATCTAAATCCCATTGTAAGTCAGAGCTGGGGAGGGCAAACAGATATGCACTAAATAACGTGGCTTCAGAGCTGTCCAGTGGGTGAAGAAAGCTGATTTTAGGTTCACAGTGTGAAGGGGAGAGATGGAGACAACACTATCTGACCAAGAGAGGAGCCTGTGTCGTGCCAGGGGCAGCTGCTGCTGCTGCCTTGGCTCCTGCTTTGCCCCAAATCGTGATGGAGCAGCCAAGGAAAGGGACTGTGAGCCAGGGCCCAAGGGCAGGGCAGGGCAGCTGGGTAGAGCTGAGGCAGTGACTGTGCCTGCTCAAAACTCGCTCTTGGGGAGAGAACAGGAGCCCTTGTACTGAATTTCTTGCTATCCCAGCTCAGACATTGGGACCTTCCCGACCCATGGTGGTGAAAATCTCCTCCAAGCCTTTACTGTCCTGCCATGCTGGGGCCATCCCCTGGTTTGGGGTGCCCTGTGGATCCCCCCAGCTCACCCTGCCCTCCCCACCTACATCTCCCTGTGCCCACATCTGTGCAGGGAGCTCGAACAGAGCCTTGGGGCAGGGTTTGCTCCCCTGCTGGGACCTCCTGGGGCTGAGTTTCCCCTGAGGGACCCTGTGCACCCTTGCAGGGACACGGATGTTCACACTGTGGCCTCCCTGCTCAAGCTGTACCTGCGGGAGCTGCCGGAGCCCGTCGTGCCCTGGAGCCAGTACGAGGATTTCCTGCTCTGTGGGCAGGCACTGGATGCTGATGAGGCAAAGGTAAGAGATGCTTTTGTTTTCCTCCTCCTGGCCTTAAAACCAGCTGTGTTTCACATGCAGGGCTTTGTGGGGTGGAGGTGCTGGTGCATGTTTAGCTGGGCTTTATCAGCTGCGTAATTACTGAGCTCGGGAACCTTTGGGAGAAGAAGAACACAAAGAAAAAGCAAATATTAAAAAGGAAAACTCTCCCAAACCCAGTGGGGTTTCTCGACTTGACAACAGTCCCTGCCAGGACCCTGCTCCATCTGGGAACTCCCGTGGGGTCACAGCCTCCTTCAGATCCCCACCTGCTCCAGCGTGGGCTCCTCCAGGGGCTGCAGGAGGGTCTCTGCATTCCTGTGACCCCCCATGGGCTGCAGGGGGGTCTCTGCACCCCGATGCTCCCCCAGGGGCTGCAGGGGCTCAGCTGCCCCACCCTGTTCTCCCACAGGGGCTGCAGGGGAACCTCAGCTCCAGCTCCTGCCCCTCCTCCTGCCCTGCCCTGGGTGTCTGATGTTCCCATGGTCTCCCTCCGCTCTTCCCTGGCTGGAATTCCTTCTGCTCAATCCCTTTCTGTTCCTCAGTCTGTTATCCCAGAGGTGTCACTGTTATTCCTGATGGGCTCATTCTGGGCCAGCAGCAGGAATTCCCTCCTGGAGCAGCTGGAATTGGCTCCACCAGGCAGGGGAAGCTTCCAGCAGCTTCTAAGAGAAGCCACCCCCATAAACCCCCCACTACCAAAACCTGGCCAAAGAAACCCACTCCAGGGAAATACCCCAAATGATAATGAAAGCACACAGACCAACACCACAGATCTGCTCAGCTGGGAGCTCTGGCAGCTGCAGTTCTCAGGTGTTCCCAGGGCAAATGTTTCTTGTGGGTTGTTCCACTTCGGGATCTTTGGGGTCAACGACGTCCTGAATGTTTATACACAAGAAACTCGAGGAGATGAGGCAGTTGATGAGGAGATCAGCCCTTTGCAAAGAGCTCCTGGCTGGAGGGGACCCTGCTCCTTCCTTTGCTGCTGTGGCCATGGGCTGCCTCTCCTTGCTGTGCTCCTCCATGTCCATGTCTCCTGATGGAGAAATGGGACTTCCAAGGAGAGCAAATGGCAAGAGAATTGAAATATCACGGAGTTGTCAAGGTGGGGAAAGACCTGTGATATCATCAAGCCCAACCATCAGCCAGCACCACCATGTTCACCCCTAAACCACGTCCTCACGTGCCACATCCACGTGATTTTTGAGCACTCCCAGGGGTGGGCACTGGGAATCACCAAGAGGCAGGAGCGTAACAAGGGGGGGTGGAGTGGCCAAGAGCCGTTCTTGAGTCCAGTGAATCTTTCTAGAGCTGTTTCTTTGCTTGCCTTTAGGGCCATCAGGAGCTCTTGAAGCAACTGTCCCTCCTTCCCAGAGACAACTACAACCTCCTCAGCTACATCTGCAGGTCAGTGCTGTGTGGACAGCTCGGATTTGGTCTTGGGGAGCAGAATTGTCACCCCAAAGGCCAAAGCTGCCTCCTCCAGGCAGAAAGAAGTCTTCTAAAGCCATGTTTTGGTTTCCATTGAGTCACCAGATCCTGACTCCTGCAGGGGGAAGAATTTCAGCCACAGGGATAAACACCTTGGCAGTGTTTGAGCATAAATCACTACCCTAAAACTCACTTACAAATCCCTGGGAGTTAAAATCAGGTGTAGTTCTCCTGGACAGAACCTGGTGCACCAAAACTTGTGGGTTTCACCCAGCCTGGGTGGGTTTATTCTGAGGTTTACTGGGAGGTTTCCCTTCCTTTTTGGTTTGTTTTGGAGGTGAGCAGCTCATCCCATGGGGGGATTTTATGCTGATACCAGTAAGGCCCAGCTCCAGTTCTCTGTTCTAAGGTGAACTATTCCTGTCCTTGTGACTGAGAGGAAGAGCTGGAGGATCAGAAAAAATCAGGATTTTATACCAGTGGGTGTGAAAGGCTTTTTGCAACCTTCCTGCTCTGATGGGGAACATTTTCCCCTGAATTCTGGCAGGTTTCTACACGAAATACAGTTGAACTCCAGCGTCAACAAGATGAGTGTGGATAACCTGGCAACAGTGATCGGAGTGAACCTCATCAGACCCAAGATAGAGGATCCTGCAACGATTATGAGAGGTAAAAGGGACTCCTGGGATAACTGGCACTGGAGCACCTGGCATGTTGGAACACTCAGGTGCATCCACAGTCCTGAAAATGCAGTTTTTCTGTGGATGGACCGATGGATATCAGCCAGAAACGGGCGTGGGCACAGAAAGAACAGCAGAGCAAGAGCAAAGCCATGTGCTACTGGCTGCAAAGGTGTCTATGGTGACAAAAACCACTGTTTATTCTCTCCAGAGAGCTCAAACAATTCAGGAATTTGGTGAGGTCATTTCTATTTCTTAGAGCAGGAAGGTGTCAAATCCTTCTAAGAGAAACAAAGGAAACCCAGAGAAATTAGTGTTTAGCTGAGCCAAACTGTAACCCTGTGGGCAGGGACAGATGTAACAGAGCTGATAAAAGAACAGCTGTAAGGCCAAAGGCTGCTTTATTCTACAGACCTCACATGCAAATTATGCAGATATTCACACACCCCATACCTGGGCTTGGCTGTTGAGCCAAAGGGAACAAATCCATATCCTACCCCTGCTGTTAATAGATATATGTAAATAATGCATAAATATGAATATTTATAATTACACAATAATATCTTACAAATATGGTATATTTATAATTACACCAATAAATATATAATAAGAGGTTGATATAAAAATAAAGGGCAATATAAAAATCCTCCCCTCTATTTGGCTTTATGATCCCGCTCCTCGTCTTCACCTGCAGCTCCTTTTTCAGGCACCAGAACCTCCCAAGCTCCTTTTTCAGGCACCAGAACCTCCCAAGCTCCTTTTTCAGGCACCAGAACCTCCCAGTGTGGGTGAAGGAACCCCTCTGTGCTGGCTTTGCCCCTGACAGCCTCTCCTCCCTGCAGGCACTCCCCGGGTGCAGAAGGTGATGACTGTGATGATCAGTGACCACGAGAGCCTCTTTCCCCTGTCCAAGGACGTGCCACTGTCTCCGCCTGCCCCCAAAAATGACAAGAAAGCCCCTGTCCCTCGCAGCTCCGTGGGCTGGGGGGCTGCAGAGGACCCTGCCGTGCCCAGGGCCGTGATCCAGAGGCGAATGGTAAGGACAGATCCCCAGGGAAATAATCCCCCCCACGTTTATTAAGTGTGTGATTAATTATGGTGGGCTCTGACAGGTCAGCGAGCCACTAAAAGCACTTGCTGGTGAAAGGGGGAAGAGCTGTGTCTGTCAGCTCTGGAATATTTATGTCAGGAAAACGATGCAGATAAACTTTCCACTTTCCTGTGGAAAATCTGCTGTCCCGAGAAACATGAAAATTCCCAATGCTTTTCATCTAAACAGCTGAACAGATGAAACCTTTTCAGCTCAGGCTGGTGAAGGCAAAACACCGAGGCTTAAAGGCTCTTCTCGGAAGAAATCTCTGCAAAAATTCTCTTTAATGGGAAGGAGGGTCCAATCTAAAATAATTTTAATGGTAAACCGTGGCCGTGTTCAAATGTGGCTTTTGGAGGTCTTGCAGTGCCAGCAGTGGCTACAACCTGTCTGCTGCCAGGGCAGGGCCAGCCTCTCCTAACGCTATTCCCTGCTTTCCAGAGGGATGACCCGAATTCCAGCGGTGCCCCTGGACCGGCTGCGGGCTCAAGCGCCCCCAGGGAAGATAAGGAGCCCAAAGATACCCTGGGAACGTGGAAGATGGAGCCAAGGAAAAGAACTCAGACTTTACCGAACAGGAAATCTTTGCTGGCAGCGGCTGCCCCGGGGGACAAAGGCAGCCAGGAGAAAAGGGATGTGTTCGCCAGTGACTTTTGGAAAAGCTCCCCCGGGAGCAGCTCCCGCCCCGTGCTCCCCGACGGACACAAGAGAACGTTGTCTCACGATCTTTTTAAGCTGCTCGACCTCCACCGGGCTGCGACCTCCGACAACGTCCCCCCCTCCCCGCCGGAGAGCGGGGACGGCAGCGGCTCCAGCCCCAGCCCCTGCAGCAGCATCTCCGACAGGGAATTCCTGCCCTGCCCCAGCCCCAGCCACGAGCCCAGGGAACCAGCCAGTCCCGCCACTGAGGTGCCCAAGCCCGACCAGGAGAGCGGGGAGTTCCTGCAGAACATGGTCCTCAGGCTGGAGAAAGAGATGGAGGCACAGAAAAACGACTACGAGGAGCAAATCAAGAGGTAACTGCTCCTTCCTTTCTGGGGAGCAGGAAATCTGCAGCTGGGGCGGTGACAGCAAATATTGCCCAGATTTATGTGCCAATAATATTAAACAGTATGCAAGAGTAGTGATTAATGCTAAAATACAGTATTTAGTAGGCTCTCTAAAAATCAATTTACTGTGTCTGCTGTACTGTCATGACTCAGTTGCTAATGTTAAATTACCACAATATTAATACTTTATATTTCTTATCACATCACTGTATGGCACTGCAGTGCTCCTGCCATAATTAAACTGTCCTAATTCCTGTTATTACCTTAATCCTGTACCACCATGCTCTCCAGATTTCAGCACTAGCATTGCAACACTGTTAGTTGTAACCATCACATAGTTATTGTATTATCACTATTATCCCATGATCAATACACATATTGATTTACTGCATCATTTTATGTGGCCATGGAGGGACCCAGGGCAGGACCTTTGGCTTGTTTTATTCCTTAATGACACAGAGGGTGGACCCCTTAAGAGCCAAGTGCTGGTTTTCCAGCACTTTTCTGATCCAACCCTTTCATGCTCCACTTTTCTCTGCAGTCTCCAGAAGGAAAACTACGAAGTCTGGGCCAAAGTGGTGAGGCTGAACCAGGACATTGAGAGGGAGAAGAAGAAGTCTGAGGAGCTGCAGCTGAAGTTGATGAACGTGGAGCGCTCGCGGGAGGACGTGGAGAAGAAGAACAAGAAGCTTGAGGAGGAGCTAAAAAAATTAAGTGAACCCACAGGCAAAACTGGTGACAAAACCAACTAGGAGGAGACAGCCAGCTTTGCACAGGCACAACATGCAGCTCCAAAAATCCACAGGAATTTCCAAGCAGGTTCTGGGCCAGGGATTTGTGTTGTCCAGTGTCCTTCTACCGACCACAGGCCCGTTCGGAGGGAGGAGTCCAGAGTTTAGAGGCTGCTCAATGCCCTGAAAATGGAACTTTCAACAATATCCTTTAGCTTTTTTTGGTGTGTTTATCTCAACTCCTCTTTCAGCTGCTCAAGTTACCTGGAGAACAGGCCAATACTTCCTGCTGCTCAGTCAGAATGTCTTGCACTCGGGAGTTTGGGTGGTGGACACATTTTCCCTCTACAGAAAGAAATCCCTCCTCCAGCCCCCTGGCTCCTTGCTGGGGATCCCCACCCTGCAAAACATCCATGAATCCTGGATCCAGGGAGACAGAGGAGCCCCAAGGTCCAGGATGGCACAGCCCACTGCCTGGTGGGCTGCAAATGCTTCAGCACCTCAGCTGAGGGTGTTCGTGTTGATCCCACAGCTGGTTATTGCTCTTATAGAGCAGGACAAGCCCAAAGAGCTCCTCAGGTCAATCAGAGAATCTCCTGCAGCATCCTCTGCTGTGATCATCATCACCAAGGCTCCAGCTGGAAAATCCCAACATCACAGAAACCTCCCCAGTTCAGGGGCTGTTCAGGTATTTGAAGTTGCTGCCCCCACGTGCACAGAAATCCAGCACAGCTGACAAAGAGCACTTTCACACACCCCTCCCTGGAGCTCTTTGTGCAGAGGGAGTCCATCAGCAACTTTGCCAGCACAGAAAACGGGGCTGCTGCGATTTCCCTGATGGGCAGTTTTCAAGGAAGGGCAGATCTGGATTCATTTACTGCCCCTGCTTTGGTTTCTCACTGTTTCTACAGCACAGGACAGGATTTCCTCAGCCAGCTGGTGGAAACCTGGGTTTGCACCCCAACCATGGTGCTGGTGCTCTCCCCAGCACCTGCTGCCATCAGCATAACGACAAACTGGACCCCAAAAATCCCACTGTGACTATTTATGACCTTGCCTGCTTGTTCCCACCCCTGCCAGCCAGCTGTGGTTCCAGCAGCACCACGGTGCTGCCACAGCTTTTTGGGGGAGGAAAGAAAAATAGCAGGACTCTGCAAGCAAACCTTTTCACTCCTCATTTCTGTTCTGTCAGCTCTGCCTAGAGCCTTCATGGGGATGGAAAAGAGAAAACCATGGAGACCTGCAGGAGTTTTCAAGCAGCACCAACCACGGGTGCCTGTGCCAAGCACAGGGAGGTGAATCCCAAAACACTGGGTTCATGCTGCTGAGGCCTTGGCTTTGATGAGGCAAAGCTGTGTTCAAGGCAGGCTGCAGAGCTGTCTGACAGAGCCTGGGGAGGAGAAAGAACTGGTGAGAGGAAGGGACACAGAGGAAACTCTGTGAAACAAAGGGAGATGGGAGTGGGAAAACGTTGGATAATAAAAGTCAGTGTTGGGTATAAAGCACTTGGTGCTCTCAGCCTTGCTGGGTGTGGGAGATGTGTCTTGTTTAGCCCTAAAGCTGAGCCCAGACTCAGTCTCAGGTTCAGTTTGGTGCACTGAACCCACGTGTGCTCAGCTGGGGGTACAAAGCACTGGTGAAGGAGAGGTTTGTGAAAGTCCAGCCCATAAATAGCTCACTGGACCTACGGATGGTGACTCTGGGTGGTCTCCCTCTCCATGGGATCCCCAGAGGCTACACAGCTCCTCCCTGCCCTTCCCACAAACCTTCCCACCATGGAACTGAACTTTCTGGAGGGCTGTGTGGGCACAACGTGCAAAATCCCAGTGCCTTCCCAAGGACCCACAGCCAAGGTCCTCTGCTCTTCCCGGGGATCAAATCCAAGTACAAGGTCCCAAACTTGAGTAGAAGGTTTTAAATCTGACTGAAACTTCTCAAATCTCAGTCCTGGTGATCTGAAATCTCGGTGAGGATCTCAGTAGCCCCCAGCATTGGACCAGCAGATCTTAGTTTAATTTTTTTACCTTTGCAAGAGGGCTCGTCACTAATCTGAGCATGAGGCTCAGGAGTCATTAGGGAGAAACTTCTCCCTCGGGTGTAGGAGAAACTCTGACCATCTGGGCTGGAAATGCCACACGCTCCTTTCTGCAGAGATCAAAAGTGTGAAGAGGCAAATAATTCCTTCACAGCAGATTGGAATGACGTGCAAAGGCTTGGCTGAGGCTCAGAGACCTCCACGACCAGGACAAGTGCACGTTATTTTAGTGTAAACTGTGCATTCCTCCACTTCCGCTGCAGAGAGGCCAAACAACCTCGTGGCTGCTTCTGAAGATCAGAGTGACTTCTTTGAAGATATTCCACCCATTAACATTTGGAGTGTTTACAGAGGTCATCTTTAAAAGATAGGCTTTGCAGTGGAGGTCAGGTGGGTTGGAAATTCCTCAGTGCCTGGAGGGAGGAGCAGCCTCGGAGAGCATTTTTATTTTTTTTTTAATTTTTTTTTTTTCCCCTGCAGCCAAACCATGAAGCTTTTTGGGGAAGGAGCAGCAGAGAAAGTGTCTCCTGCACCTGGAGCAGGGGCTGCTGCTCCTCTGGGCTGCAAGGGGCAATGTAAACTCATCGAGGGCTGTCTGGTGCCTTTTCAGCTCAGCAGGGTTTGGGCTTTGATTCTGGATCCCCTAGAAAATCTGAAGTTACTACTGTCGTGTAAAGGCACAACAGATTGTCCACAATAAAGAATAAAGAATAAATCCCACAAAAAGGTCCTTTTCAACCCTGCCCTGGGCTCTGTGGGCTTGCAAACTGCCAAAAGAACACTTTTTCACCCCTTTAACCCTCACAGTGCACAGCCTGAGGACACAAGAGCATCACCGAGGAGACAACCCACGAATCAGAGGGAGGATTTTCCTCTCCCTTTAAAGGTGACACAACTTTGCAAATTAGAGCCATTAAACCACAGACCTCAGTGCATCTAAAGCTGTCCAATCATGCCTTTTGGGTTGAAAATAGGACACCTTTTGGGCTATAATTTCAGTCCTCTCACTGTTTGGGATTCTTTGCGTTAGAGCATAAAACCTTCTGTGCCCTTCTCAGGTATTTCCCGAACTAATTTAGGAATTCACTTCCTTGTACCCGGGGGTTTGGAAGGTGTCGAGAGGCAAGAAAATAAAATTATCCTTCCCACATTATCCCCCTCCAGATCCCGAGCCAGCCACACTTATTCTGCCTTATCCGCTCAGATTTATCAAAGTTGCATTTTTGGCACCAGGGGAACTTTCCTTTTTTAGCCTGGCCAGTGCTCAGAGGAGCTGGGGGAGGATCGGGGGACGTGCGGGAAGTGTCCAGCCCTTGCCGAGGGGGGATTGTCCCAGCCCTGCAGCTCCTCCAGCCCCAGGAGCAGTGGGAACATGTTGTTCCCCCCAGGCAATTCCAGACTGCTCAGTCTGTCCTTCCTTTACGTGGGAGCTGGAAAATCCCCCCAGACCAGGCTGCTTCTGGGGAGGAGATGCTGCCAAACTGAGGGCATGAACAACTGCTCACCGAGGTGGGGAGAAAAAACATGGCCCAAACTCTGGGAGAGGTCCCACTGTCCCACTTTCTCTGTGCTTTCCTGCCACCTTGCTGCAGCACAGGGATGCCACAGCTGGCCTGGAGGAAAAATAACCTGGGAAAAAGTGGCATCCTGGTAACACAGGGACGATGTGGGCAGCAGGGGCAAGAGTTGTCCAAATAAGCACTTCTTTGGAGAAAATCCTCGTCTATTCTAGTCCCCCAAAAACCCTGAGTTGCTCAAGCTGGGAGATTCCCTGAGCACTTGCATGGTGAATGATTCACAGAGGCTCCAGCTGGGACAGCTTCTTCCCTGGATAGTTCACGTTGCCACACAATGCCACCACATGCATTGTCCCCACCAAGAACAGTTGGTTCACCGAGTGCTTTCTTTGCAAGGGTTTTCTCAGGAGATAATTCCCACAGCCAGAAGTGCTCAGGGGTTAACTGGGAGTCAGGTAAGGTTCATAACTTCGGCTGAGCACAGAGGGCTGAGCTGGCTGGGGCTGTGGGGCAGAGCAGGGCCCTCAGTGGTGCTGCCACCGCCGGACTGCAGGGTGTGCTCAGCCTTCAGCAAACACCAGAGAGCTCAGCAAGCTGAACAGCCCAGCGAGCAGAGAGCTGGGCAGGAGGGAAATATCCTCCTTATCCCCAGCCCGTCGTGTGGGGAAGCCTCACAGAAAGCCCTTTTCAGGCATAACCCTGTCCAAAATGCCTCCCTGTGCCCAGAGCACCCCGGCGAGCCCTGCCCAGCTCGGGGCACCCGAGTGGTGTGGCCGGTGAAAATTTGCTTTATCACGTGTCAAACCACTGGGATATTTCAGCCCTTCTCGCACAACGTGCTGATAACGGGGACGGGGACAGGGCAGCAGGAATCTCACCAGCTGGCCCAAAGGTTTGCTGCTTCCAGGGAGCTGTTTCCAAAGCAGCCTGAGGGGCAGAGACCAGGCTTTGACCTCTCATTGACAAAACAAGGGTAAGTGTCAGTTTGGCACCTGCTCCCTGAGCATGTGAGAGGTAAATCTTTGCTTTCCCCACAGCATTGCCTCGTTTCCTTCCTCATCTCCCTGATAAAGGCTGGCACAGGCTGCCATCCAGCCTGAGAGTCTCCCCTTGCCCTCCATGTGCTCTGGATGAGATCCACACTCAATCCCGAGGGCCACTGTCAATTTGGAGTCTTCTCAGTGACACCTTTACCCTGTGTGCCCCTTCCTGGGGCTCAGAGGGTGGGTTTTTGGATGCTGCCTAAGTGTTGCCTTCGCACGCATCCAACATTTCTGATGCCACTGAAACTCTGGTGCTCGTTTTAGGTGCTGAGCTCTGTGGAAATGCCATTCCAAAAGGAGCCAGGAGGTCAGCCAAGCACCCCAAGGACAGTTGTTCCCAACACAACAGCTACAGACAGTGAAAGGTCAAAATGTCCACTGGAAACTGGAGTGTTGTCACACCCTGGGAAGGGATGTTTCCATTAGGGGAGTGGGAACATCCTGCTCCTTCCCTGTGTTCCTCCTATCCAGTGTAAAGAAAGCTCTGTAAGGTCTGAAATGGGGATAAATCCCACTTACAGTTTGCAGAAGGAGTGTTTAGAAGCTCATTAGCTCCAAAAGACAGGATCTTTCCCCCAGCTGGCAGCGGAAGGGCATTGGCTCGGGGTCAAGGATAGCACAAGAAGGTATGGAAAGGTATCAGCAGATTAAATTGCTGTCATCCACTCTGACCCGCTTGTGCTCACTCAGACATCAACCCTCCCCGATGATGGCAGCAGGGGTGGCTTTAAAAATAAAACTGCAGCAGAGTCTTTGTCCCATTTGTCCCTTTGCTGTGCAGGAATCACGTGCAGGATCAGCAGCTGGGGTGAAGCTTCCTCCCATCCCACCCAAGGGGGAGAGGGAGCTTTGATGTGCTCTGCACCTGCGGCGGTTTCAGCACCCTGGTGAGGGTCAGAGTGCTTTTGCTTCTCCTGCCTGACCTCCCCACCCTCTTTTAGCTTCAACACCAGAGCGAGGAGCCCTGTGGAGGTGACCCTGCACCAGGCAGAGAGTGCAGCAGGGAGCTCAGCACCCACCCTTCAAACCAGACTAATTCAGCCTTCAGTCCCGGTGAAGGGCAGGCCAGGGAGGTCACAGGGATTTACTTTCCAAAATGCAGCACAGAAATAACGAATCCTTTTGAAAATGTTTGCAGGGCACACAAGAGGCAGAGCCAGACCAAGTCTTGGGAGACCTGAATCCCGTTCCATAAATAAATCAACCCAATCTATAAACGTTTGTGGTAACAACTTGTTCTCCAGCCTCGCCAGGTGACCTTCATTTTATTAACCTGGGGCTGGAGCTTTGAGGCAGAAGCGTTGACCACACTGGTGCTGCTGGTGAGGACACTGGTTCCTTCCCTGAGAAGAACGATGCAGAAGGAGGATGCTGATTGACAGAAGAGCAGCTGGGAGTGAAGGCAAAGGTGCAGTTGTTCACTCCCAGAGGTGTTTTGTGTCCCAAAGGCCGCTCACCCCTGTGTGTGCCGACCACAGCACTCTGCCTTAAAAGTCACTCCTCTCTCTTGCAGTCTGAGCAGGGGTTAATGCAGCTCCCTGAGGCCCTTGTCTAAACAGTTTGCCTGCCCTGGAGCTCATTAGTGCTGCAGGCAGTGCCCTGAGCAGAGTCAGGGGGGCTGGTGTGTGGCAGCCCCTCAGGAAGGACACTTGCCCTGCCAAGCATGGGCTGCTCTGCTCCCCTGCCATTAACTCCTGCCCAGGGCACGGGGCTTATCTCAAACCCGCTAATTAGGGTGCACAGAGGAAGCACAAGACATGCAATCAATATTATTGGGCCGAATTTGCAGCTGGTGCAAGTTGTCGATGGGCAAGAGGAGTGGGAAAGAACAAGAAACCCTGTGAGCTGGAGAAATCCTGAGGGAAAAGGAGGGAGCTCAGCAAGGAAAGCAGCTGTGGATGAAAGGACATTGCTTTCCCTGCCAGAACAACTTCAACACTGGTACAAAGCTCTGAGGGAAGTTTTGGATAGCAGGTTGTATTTGCACAATGTTTGTGTCCCTCTCAGCAGCGACCAACTGCCCTAAGGCAGAATCAAATCCCTTCAGCTCTTTCAACAGCTGCATCAGCCCAGGAGTCTCCAAATGCTGTGGGACTCATGCTGTGGATCCCCACTGTCATTTGAACCCAGGGGGAATTCAGGGAGTGGATCTGCTGGGGGGCACAGTGAGCAATGGCTAGCTGGTGATCCCAGCTCCCAGTGCTTTAGAGCTGGTGAAAGGGCTCATCGTTCCTGCAGCACGACGTGTGCTCTGCTGCAGCTCAGCTGGCTCATGGGTCAGGCTGGGTGGAGGCTTCTCTGGGCCAGGATGTGGAGCTGGGCATCCAAAATCGTGGAATCACAGAATGGTTTGGGATGGAAGGGACCTTAAAGCTCATCCAGTTCCGCCCCAGGGGCAGGGACACCTTCCACCTGCCCAGGTTGCTCCAACCTGGCCTTGGACACTTCCAGGGATCCAGGGGCAGCCACAGCTCCTCTGCCTAACCTGTGCCAGGGCCTGACCACCCTCAGAGGGGGAAATTTCCTCCATACATTTAACCCAAATTTATTTTCACCCAAATTTTATAAATAACCTAAAACCTGGCGATGATGAAAGCAAGCAGAGCCCCATCAGCTCTGCAGTTTTGCAGCTTTGCTTTCCCACTCTCCTGATTAGCCAGCGGTGACAGCTCAGGAAACGGATTCCACCAAATCTCACAACAACTGATCTGAGCTGCTCTAATCTCTGGGGAGATAAGGAGTTGCTACAGCAAAGCCAACATAAACCTGAGCTCTGGAAGGCTGGGCTGTTGTTTAGCCCCTGTTGCTAGTCAGCTACTGTACTTGATTTCAGAGACCACCCTGTATTTAAACCTTCTCACTTAACTCAACACATATATTTTCAACACCATCTGAAGCTCCCAGCCTGGACAGCCTCAGTCACACGGGGCTGAAGGACATTGTTTGGGGAGCTCTGGTGCTGCAAGAGCATCCCCTCAGCCTGAAGCTGCTGCAGATACGAGTGACAGCAGCTCCTGCAAAACAGTCGTGTTAATACTGAATTAATGGTCCTGCAGCTGCCCATCTAAAATAAAATACAGCCTGTTGTCTTCGTTGGCCTTCACAGAAAGTGTGATATTTGGAGGTAGGGACCCCCCTTCTTTTCAGGAAGCACTGCTCCCTGTCACGGCAATCCACTCTTCTCATATAATTTCCTTTATTGCCGACATGTTGACTGCTTTTATCCCTCATATTTTCTTTGTTTACTTAAAAAAACGCAGTCAAAAGTCCTGCTAAGCCCTTGGAATGCTGAGCAGGAGGTGGATCAGTTTGGGATGGGCATGTACCAACAGCAGAAAACAAGCGAATTTCCTGTTCCCAGCGGGAGCTCTTTTGCCCTGAGCTGGCTGTTTTTGCAGGATATTTTGCAGTAGAGATGTTTGCAAAGCTCTTCTGTATTCTCTGGCATTATCTGCCCCAAGCAGTACCTCAGTTTTCAGGGAGAACACACCCATATCCCACTGAGTCCTGCCAGCAATGTTGTGTGGTGGGTCGGGGTTTGAAGGAGAAACTTTCTCAGCTCATCATCAGCTCCAGCTCAGCTCTCACTGACATCTGAAGTGACTCCCTGAGGGGCAGGAGGGTGAATTGGGATTTACTGGGTTGCATCTGAGAGGAAAACCCCTCAGTTGCTGCAGGAGGAGTCCAGAGAGGAGCAGGGAGAGTTGGACCCCCTTCCACGATTCATCTTCTTGACAAGGGTACCGAAAGGTGGACCGTTCTCTCCACTTTCATCAGGGGAAAGAAGCAGCAGCTCCAAGGGCTGCTCCTTCCACTGCTCTCCACGGCCCTGCCCCTCTCCAGGAAGCTGCTCCTGCCTGAGGAGCAGACACGGACGTGCCTCCAGTCCCGTTCCCCAGACCGAGGGACAGCACCCGGAGCGTGCCTGGGATGGGGAGGGGCAGAGGGGAGGGGGAGAGCCAGGAGGGGAAGGGGAGGAAGGAGAGGGAGCCAAGACACCCAGCAGCCAGATTTGTCCCCAAAATACTCCCTGGGGCTGTGAGGTCATTCCAAAGCCCATCCTTGTTGACTCTGATTAACCTCCTGCCTTTGGAAGTCGCTGCCTTTGTGGTCTGGGTTTGATTTTTCAGTGGGTGTCTCTTTTTTCAGTGGGCTCGTAGGGCAAAAATTTGCTTTTTATTCCTGTTAAGAAGCTTTTAAAGAAGTCTTCCAAATCTTCCCAATATATTTATAGGTACTAGAAAGAAATTCCTCCCTGGGAGGGTGGGCAGGCCCTGGCACAGCTTGCCCAGAGAAGCTGTGGCTGCTCCTGGATCCCTGGAAGTGTCCAAGGCCAGGTTGGATGGGGTTGGAGCAACCTGGGCTAGTGGGAGGCATCCCTGCCCTTGAGGTGGAACTGGATGAGCTTTAAGGTCCCTTCCATCCCAAACCATTCTGGGATTCTGTGATTCCAAGTTCCTTTGCAGAGCAGCAGGTCTGTTTTCTCTGGGAATGTCCAGGGGTGCTGGGCCATCACCTCAGCTCCTCTTTGGGTTTCAGCTCTGCCAACTGAAGGTGTGAGCAGCCCTGACAGCAGCTTCAGACCAGGCTGTCACAAACCTGCCCCTTGTTTCTGGAGGATGTTCCAGGCAGACACATTCTGGGGGCTTTTGTCTGTGCTAATTCAGACATTTAAACTCCAGAAATTCGAGTGCATCTGTGTTGTTCCTTTACCTGCAGGGAAGAGAAAGAGGTGTCACCTCCTCCCCTTATCCAGTGTCAGTGCCAGGCACACCTTGGGTCATTCCTGTGTCATGCCAAGGCTTTCCCTCAAATCTGTCTCGTTCCACACCCAGGGAAATCACACCTAAGCAGGTCAAAACAGGAGGAAAAGCCTCATTATTTCTCCTTTTAACTTCAAAGCAGGAGCTTGGACTACGATGAGGGTCGTGTTTTGTGGCTGGTTTGTGCTTTCTGTGAGCAGAAGCAGCTCCCTGTGCTCTGCACTCCTGACACTGCCTGTGCTAGAAACACACAGCTCTGGCCAAAATGCCTGCTCCCAGCACTAATATCCAACAATAATGCTCTCCACATAATAAACCTCTTCTTCCAAGGGGCACTGATAAGAATTTCCATTTTTAGTCGAGGGCAAATGAACCGTTCAGCCTTTTATTTGTTGCTGCTGCAATTGAAGAAGGAGCAGAAGCTAATTTTTTAACTTTTCCTGTAAATAGTGCATTAATGAAGACAGATGGGTCAGCAGTATAAACAAAAGCTCTATCTCAAGCTGGTTTTGTTCTGGTTTTGTTTCCCAATATAGTAAGCAATCCACCATCCCCCTGGTTCCCATCCTATTAGCTGTGTTTGCACTCCAAATGTTGAACCGGGTCCTGAGGAAGTTTAAATTAACACTGGGCTGTAGTTTTTCAAACACTCACAGCAGATGTTCAAGTGCCAGGAAATCTTCCTGTTTTGTTTTTTTCCCCCCCCCTAAAAATGAATAGATTTTTGTGGCTCAGTGTGTTTCACAGAAAATACCAAACTGCACCTCTCCCTGTAGGTGACCCAGGCACCAAAACTGCCCAGGGCTGGCAAAAACTGCGTGATCCTTTGGTATTTCTACACTGCTGGAGGCTCTGGCTTGCTTTGAGCAGCCCAGGGAGGGCAGTGCAGCTGCTGCTGCTTGGGAGGAGAAGTTGGGAATAAGTTCTGGCTGCTGCTTTGGGTGATGGTTTCTTTAGGAGATGATTTTCCCTAAGTGACCTCGGTTTTTGGGGAGGTTCATCCTCCTGTCCTCAGCTCCAGCTCACCTGGCAGGGCACAGTGATGGATGGATGGATGGATGGATGGATGGATGGATGGATGGATGGTAAGACAGATACTTCAGTATTTTTCCAAACCTTTCTAAAATTCAGATGCAATTTAAGATTAAAATCAAACATCTGCTAAGAGGTCAATACGAAATAGACCAGAGATGAAAGGAAAAATCAATGCACACCAGTATTTAATGTGACAAATGAGGTTTTTTAGAAACAGAAGTCACAGTATTAATGTAGATGGATGGAAGGAAGGGGTAAGGAAACAAAGGAAACGAAAACATGCAGTGGAATATTTTTTTTTCAGGGGCTTGGAACATTTTTCCAGGGAGTCCTGACATTAGCAGCACTCCCAGCTGAGCCCTGGCTCTTGTCACACACTCACCATGTTATTTGTGAGTGTCATGTCTATTTGGACAGGGGCATTTAAAGCCCAAGCACTTCTGAGCTTGCAGAAACAACCTCAACGTGCCACTCTTTATAAAATAACTGCCCCCCATTTCTTTTTGGTGGCATTTTCTCTGATCTCTGCCATCAACTGCCCCAACATCCAACAAATGCCTTTGTATGTCCAAAGGCAAGGGAAAAGGGAGGTGGGTTTTTACTCAAAAAAATTTATAGTGATTATGGGCAATTACAGTGGGTTACATATTATTTTTAAGGTACAACCTCCTGTTCAGAGATGTTGGTGCTGTCAGGAAAGGACAGTGGTGCCAAAAGCAAATCACTGCCACGGGATCGGTCGCAGAAAAGAGATGATAAAAGCAAATGTCGGATTATCTCCCTAATGCTGGATTATCACTCCTAACAAGGTGAATGGCTTGTCTTGGCAAATGGCTTCATAAGAATCGTGGATGGTTTTGAAAGGGTCTGTGTGGTCACACTTCAACCGCTGGCTGCTGCAGTTCATGTCAGCAGAGCAAACATCACACCTCTCGCGCATTCCTCCAGCGCGCCATCAACCACAGGCCCAGATTGCAGAGTGGCTCGGGGGAAAGGTCTGGGAGCGGTGTCAGTCACTCTCAGGGGTGAGGAATAAAGCAATATAACTATCTGGGAACAGGCAGCATGAGTGGAGACTGCATAACTCTACAATAAACTACACAGCTGGGCACTTAAAGCCGTGATACCCCTGCAAGAGGAGTCACCCGCTGGACAAGACCAAATGTGCTCCAGAAGGCTCCTGAAATCCCTGCAGGGAGGAAACTGGGGCCTGTGGGATTTACCAATATCTAGGGGAGGAGATAAATCAGCAGCCCCAACCTCTTGTGCAGCACAGCCCAACAGAGAGAGATTTCACGTCAAGTAGGATCAGTACAAGGTTTTATCCAAGTGGGATTACACACCAGCACAAAAATAAAACATTCTGTATTCTACATTATATTACAAAGGCAGGCAGTCAATAAATAGGTCAATAAATTATGGGAAGCACAGAAGAGTATGTGTGAAAATAGGTGAAATTGGGTTTAGCTGGTGCATGATAAAGTCTTTTGTGTTCATTCCCATGGAGTGTTGGAGTGATTCTTTCGAAGACCCTTATCACTTCCAGGGAAGATAACTTTCCCTTAAAAGTGTAAAACAGATGCAGGGACAGTACACTAGGCTCTGGTACGGGCTAAAAGAGTCAACATCACTTACACTTTCCCAAGAATCTGACAAATTTGCAGCTTAGTATAAATAAAGTGACGGGTCTATTGTTTCTCAGCTCCGACACCTCCTTATCACCAGGATTTGTCTAGGGGGAGTGGCAGAAACATGGCATGTGACTCCTTCTCTCTGGTTTGGGGAGGGGGGCAACATCCTTATGAATTGACAGCTCCAGCACTCCCAGAAAGGGAAGATCCTCCCTGTCCCACTGGGGTTTGCTGTTCTGCCCTGCTCTGTGCAGATTTGGTGCAACGCTCCTCGGCCATTTGAGTGGGATGACGTGGCTGTATCATCTGGAATTCACTGCCCTGCGTAGGGGGATGAATTCCTTCTTAGCTGGGATAAATTTCAAGGGCAATTTTAGGGGATGCAACTTCAGGGATTCAGGAAATGTTCAGCACCTCTTTCTGCCACTCAAAGCTCTGGCCCTTGGGAGACAAGCCGTGGCCACCACAGCAAAACCAGAGTTTACACACAGTGGTTTGGGACTAAACCTGCACAGGGGGAATTTCTTGCCATGGCCCACGCCTGGCACTGCTCCTGGGCCCTTTGTTTTCCTGAGAAAAGTGGGAAAGGGAATGGTTCCCTTCAGCTCCAGATGCCAAATCATCCCTGCTAGTTACTTTAAACTGTGACAGGGAAAGGAATAAGAAAAAGGGAAAAAAGTCTAACATCTTGTTGTGCCTGTGGTGGTTCAGAATGATCAGAGACAGAATAAGATCTGCAGAGATTAAATTTAAAAAACTGAGCATGTAAAGATCTTAATAAAGATTTTACAGAAAACTGAACAATCTAGATGTGACTGGCCACGGCTCACCTATCTTTAACAGCCCTGCAGATGCCAATGAACATTGACAAAATACAAAAATATGCCTTTATTTCTGAGGATTTCAATGTGCCCCTTTGGCACGAAGAGCTCTCCCAGACAATCCAAACCATCTGCTCCATGCCCTGATGGGAGGAGGGACTCGGTCATCACTTGGACAGCGAAGAACAGCAAGAAGGAAGCAATGGACCAAAATATACAATCCCTGCGCTCGTACGACTTGCCCGTTCCCCAGAACAGGAAGCACACAATTATCTGTACATGCCTCATTAAATAACCTCATTAAATAGCAAATCCGAAATGTACAAATTTACAGACTGAATCATTAAATACTCCCCCTGTGCCCTCCCCTGTGCCTTCCCTCCTACTATCTGCAGCCACACTCCGAGACCACCATGCCCTCGTATTTGAACTTGTAGGTGACCACCCCTGCATCCAAGTAGAGAATGGAGATGGGGTCGAGTTTGGTGGGCACGCAGCAGGCCTTGGAGGCTTTCTGGGGGTTCTTCAGGTGAACCAAAGTCTTGACTATGGCGTGCTTCGTGGGCGTGACGTGCTCCGTCAAGGGGTAGGAGCACACTCCGTGGCACTCGTAGGCTTCGTACCCCGCCGGGGCGATGATCCAGGAATCCCAGCCAATCTCCTTGAAGTCGATGTAGAGCGGGGTCTTTTTGCAGTAGTTGCCCTTGGCGTTCCTGCGGATCCGGGCGGTGGAGTCGTAGATGATGTTGGAGCGCATCTGCAGCAGCGCCTCCTCGCCGGGCTGGTCGTGGAAGTGCCCGACCTCCAGCTGCTCCAGGTCCACGAGCTGCTCGTGGTCTATCATCTCGTTCAGCTCTTCCTTCTCCTCCTTCTTGTCGTTGCTCTGGTCGTCGGAGTACACGACCAGCAGGGGCACGTGCTTGGCCTCGGAGTTGATGTCGATGTCGAGCTTCCCCTCCCCGTCCCGCTCCTCCCCTTCCCTGCTCTCGATGTGAACTTCCAGCCGGTGCGTGGTCAGCCCGGCCCTCCTCCAGCGCCGGATGGCCTCGGTGACCTCAAAGCTCTCCCACTCGCTGCTGGTGCCGTAGACGTGCCGGGATGCCAGGGCCATCAGCTTCGGCTCTTCCCCTGCCCCGCCGGGGACGTTCTCCAGCACCTCAAAAATGGTGACCTTCCTGTCCAGCCCCTCGTAGAGCATCTGGTCCCGCTCCACCAGGGTGTAGAGCCTCAGCTCGGCCATGGTGATCTCCTCGTGGTGAGGGATGGAGACGTTGAAGAGGAGAGGGTATTTCCGGGTCCCGGTGACACCAGTAGGGTGGGAATCCAAGTCTGGAAGGGACAAAGATCAGAGGGTTCAGAAGGATGTCGGTACATCCAGAAACACACGCACTGAGGTTCATCCCACATGTTTGCCATCCCTTGGTTTCAGCTGAACAGCTCCAGGAAAGTGTTTGTTGTTTTTTTTTTTTTTTTCAGCACTTCCCAAAACTGTATTTGGAAAAAAGTCAACTTTATTTGAGATGTCAAAGAACAGCAAGATCCCAGAGATGCTAACAGACCATAAACCTGGATTTAGAGATTCTCCTTTTACCCCCAGCCCTTCCAAGGACTTCCTTCCCAACTGGAAGGGTTACATATTGAAAATGTGTGGCCTAATACTGAAATACAAATCACTCTTAGGTTGCTGCACAGCAATTATCTAATAAATGAGGAAAAATGTCTTCAGTGTAAGAGGAAGGGAGGACTGGAGTGAACATGAGAAGTATAAGCTGCAATAATCTGTGTCTGCTCAGTGTTTCTGAGGTAACAAGTGTTCCCTGCTGCTCAGAGATCCCTCAGACACTGCAAAGGCCAAGCACTGGTGGAGGAAAAGTTGCTCTGAGAGATGTAAAGGCTCCTGGTTGGGAGGAGCAGGTGGTGAATCCCCAGTGTGACCCTCTGGAGCATCAGTCCTGCCACTGAGCCAGTGGGCTCCAGGGGAGCAGTCCAGCAGGGCACTCAGCCAGGTCCTCAGGGCAGCTTTAGTTGATAAAAAACATGTAAGAAGTGCAGTATCTGCCTGTCCTGTCTGTGCCTGGTGCATTTCTGGTCCCTGCATCTCCCAGTGCAGGGAGTGGCTCCCTGGGGGGATTTGCTGCCTCCCCAGAAATCACACCAGGCCACAGAGACTGTCATTTCTACAAAGGCAAACTACTTGTACTTGTGACCTATCACTCTCTTCATCTCTGACTACTCCATTTTTCATATGCTTGTAGAAAACTGGCACTGATAAAGCTGCACGTACTGACCACGCTCCACTGGTGCATTTAGGCAAGCAGTTAATTAACTTCAGCACGTGACTTGTCCTGCTTAATTCCAGTTTTGAGGTTTTGAGGCACCTGCCTTTTCACTTTTTATTTTTTTTTTTCCATTCTGCACTTTCATCTGTTAGTAACCAAAAAAATGAGGGTTGATTCTGCTTCCATTTCCCTGCATGTCAGTTGGTAAAGGTGGTGAACAGGAGCAGACTGGGAGCTAAAGATAATGTTATACAAGAAGAACTACGATCTCTGTGCTGGAAGTAATCTTTGGGGCTTTCCTAGACCTCAATATGCTAAAACAAGGCCTCCAAATAAAGCCAGGGTGGGGAAATGCCACTTGATCATATGGGAGATGAGCACAGGGAATTCACCAGGAGGAAGGGGAAGGCCACACCATGTGCAAGGAGCTGAGTGAGCCTTAGCAGGGCAGGACAGATGATCCTCTCTAAGCCAGGTTGTGACTCTGCTCTTCAGCTAGAAAGTCCATAGGGTGAAAGATCTCCTGCTGTTCCCACTACACCCCTAGGAGCGTCAGGAAGGAAGATTTGGAGTCTGCAGGAAAATAAAATTTTCCCTTAGGGCTTTTAATCAGGTATTGAGAACTGATTACAGTCCCATTTACCACTTTATGGTCCATGGTTTAAAACAAAGAGCTAACTCCAGCCATGCAGCCTGTTATATTTCTATAAGAAAGGATTTGATGGAAAAGCATGAAACTACCATTACTGCCAATTTTCAGCAGGAAAGGAAACAATAAAAATGTCATGGTCTGTTTCTCCTGTCCTTACCATCCCAAATAATGAATCCCTCTATCAGAAGAGCTCTTTAGCATGAAGTGGATGGTTCTCAGTTACACAGACTCTGAGGACACGCAGCAAACGTTACCTGCATAGTCCTTTAACCGTGTGTAGTTATGCAGCTGTGTTAACATCAGCAGCCTGTCTGGTTTGGATGGCAAGAGGGGAGAGAGAAACACTGAAATGGCAGAAGTTCAGGCCAAATTTCCCCCACCTGGTGCAGAACTTCTGCAGCAATGAAACAGGCACAGAGCTGCCGACCCCACCTGTAATGCTGCCAGAGGTCAGTCTGTGCCATTTCGGTGCTGCAAACCTGCATTTTGCTTTTGCAGGTGGAATGATTTCAGGTTTATGCCACTAAACTATTTTTCTTCACCATATTGTACTTGGTATTTTCTTTTTAATCCCATTATTTTTTTCCGAGCAGTGCAAACTGAGAAGAGAACAACCCTCAAGTGGAGTAATGGGAATTTGGAACTGTCTAGTTGAAAAATATTTTTAACATAAAACCTGTGTTGCTGTAAAAAGGCAATGACAAAATACTGATTGTTAGTACTGAAGAATTATCTCATCCTTGTTGATCTGTGAGGGAATGATGAAGGAAAACGGAGAGGGAATGATGAAGGGAAAACGGAGAGGGAATGGCAATTAGACTTCTTCAGATTCTGTTTGCTTGTTTGTTTGCTTCTTTTTATTAGGAAATACTTTGGTCCTCCAAAGTAAAGCCTAAGGGTTATCCAAAATTCCACTTCCCATATTTCTATGTATCTGCTGGGCTGTGCTCCAATGCCAAGGCAAGAAACCTTTGCAAACACCCCAGGGATCAACAGTGAGGGGATATTAACAGAAAATCCATTTGGTCAAGCTGATGATATGAAAATATTGCACCCCTGAACAGTGTGTAAAAACATCTCTTGCCTTCATTTCAAATATCCCTGAAGGTACCCATTTGAAAAATTAACCAGGTAATTGCAAATGATGTGTCATTATGGGGATAAGGAAAATGATGCACCAAAATTATATGTGGTGCTGCCCAAACATTAAAGGCATATTTTCCCCCGAAACCTTGCAGTCTCCAGAGCAAAGGACAAGGGACCTGTCCCGCAGGATGTGGGACCTGGGCAACCCTGTCACACCCAGTGCCAACTGCTGATTTCCAAGACCATCCTCACCTAAAGGCCTTTTTCCCCAGCTCAGCTCACGCTCAGTGACTGCTCAAGACATCCCCCTCTGGCTCTAAAGACGCTCATTTCTATCCTCTTCTCCCAGTAATGCACATTTCTTACCTTCATTTTTGAAGCTCCTGATGATGTTTGCGGAAGGCATCGATGTCCTGTCGGTGGCAAACCTGTTGTACAGCTCTAGCATGTACTCTGGCGGGTCCACCTTGGCCGACTCGTGCAGGGGAATGTCAGAGAGGTTCAAGGTCTTCAAGAACTCGTTCTTCATATTCTGGAGCAGCGTGTTGAAATCAACCCCATCCTGCTCGGAGAGGATCTCGTCGAAAAGAGGCGCGTCTTCCTCCAGGGAGGAGTGCTCCAGGCTCAGGATGGGACTGCAGGCAGCCAGGTGAACCAGGAGGGAGAGGACAGCCCAGAGCTGGAGCGCTATGGAATCCATGGCTTCGCTTGAGCCTCCAACCCCAACGGGCTCTGGCTCTCGTGCGGGCTAAGTGGCCGTTTTATCCCCTGGGTCGTACGCGGCTCGTGTCACACAGACATGACAAGTTTGGAAGCTCTTGTCTTGGAAACTTGTGATCCGTCCTGTCTGTCTCCCCCTTCCCCCTCCCCAAGACCAGGGCCTGGTAATTGGATCTGACTTGCTCCCTGCTATGGCCGCCTTGCCTCCCTTATCTCGGGCAGCGTGAGCTGCTCACCAGATTTGTTGCTATCTCGCAATCCCCTCTGCCTTAATGAGCGTTTTGTAAACATTCTGCGCAGGACACTCAGAGATAGGACAAGTTTCTCCTCGGAGAGGAACTGCCCTTTCTCTCTCCCTCCTGGTAGCCGATTTCCTGGGCCGGGCGCGAACGGCTCTGCCCCGCGCGGATCCCAACGGAATTCCGCGGAGCCTCTGTCCGAGCGCCTCCATTTCACACCACGGGCAAACAACAGCTCCCTCAAGGTAACACCCCTGCCCTTGGCCAAACTGTTTTAGAGCCGAGCCTTTATGGTACCCTGACAAAGGAATTTCCTCGGGAAAAGTTCCGTTCTGGGCTTGTCCAGCGCAAAGCCCGGGCCAAGAACTCTCGGTTCACCCACAACACCAGAGTCACGAGGATGTGGAGTAGCACATGAGCCCAAGATGAGCGAGGGGAATGACATCCTGCAAGGGGTAGGGAGTTGGACTTGGTGTTCCTTATGGGCCCCTTCCAACTTGAGGTATTCCACAATTCTTATGACTAGGGGAATTCACAAACGATTCAGAAAGTCTGCACTTCCTTCTTAGTCACAAATTTGTGACTTGGCAAGTTAGAGTTTATCCTCAATCAGTGTTAAAAACACACAGAGGCCAACAGATAGCTCTGATTTCAGCTCCACACCAACTCAAACAGCTCAGAGACACAGAGTGGGGAACGTGGAAATGATTTTGCAAAAAACAGGCGCTAGAATTTCCATGGCCACACTTAGAAACACGTGGCTACAGTTTTATGCTTTAGTGTGCAAATACCCACAAAATGTGAGCATTGTGCATGCGAAGATAGGTCTGGTTCATACACATTGTTCACTTAAACCTGCCTGTTCTTCACAGGCTTTTCCCAAGTGCCCTCGTTTTGGCAGCACGGCCGGAGCTCAGCTCCTGTCCCCGAGGGGTTCAGCACTTGAGATAAAGAGGAATTTCTGCCCCTGTTGCAGAGTTTTTCCTTCCAAGCACTAAAAACTTCACCCAAACCACTGACCTGCTGGGTTTTCTGGTTTCTGCTTTTTGTCTGAGCACGTCCATTGATTTGTTACCCCATCTCTGCAACCTTCCCCCTTCTTCGTTAGCCCAAATTTAGCACTGGTAAAATGGTCATAAATCCAGCTCACTATTACAACCACAGGTCATGCCTGGTGTTAAATTAATACTGGTTTAAATTTATACTGTATTTTTTATTAAATATCAATGTAATAAATGATATTACAAATATGACAGAATAATTAGATAATGCATATAAATATATATAAGTGATGTATAAATAGATAAAATAAATAAAATAGGCAAAATAAATATAAAATAAAGATATAGTAAAGATATAGGATAGAATAAATAAAAATAAATGTAGAATAAATATATATATAATAATATAAATTAAAAAATAAAACAAATATCTTTCTTAAAATCACGTGCAGTGTTGGTGTCATGGAGCCAGACACTGCCATGGCATTTTAAACTCATTAAAAAATACACAAAACAAATATATAATTAAAAAACATAACAAAATTAATACCTTCGTGGCAAGCACATGCAGTGCTGATGTCATGGAGCCAGATTTTGTTGTGGCACTTTAACCTTTTCCTCCTCTGAACATAGGGAACCTGACAACAGAAGCCAAGTGTGTTACCAAGGTCCCTGTTGTTGCTACACCACACTGCAAGTAGATATTTGAGCTTAGCAGGATGAATTTAGACCTCCTTGTGGCGTTTGTGGTCACCTGTGCAAGTTTATCTTAAATCCTCTGCAGCCTTATCAAAGGCCCATCTCCACATATTGTGGCTTTCCAGAGCTAAGAATGGAAAACTCTGGGAAATTTTGGAGTAGTTTGGGTGGCTTTTGTTAATTAACTTTGAGAGAAAAGCGCAGTCCTCTTTTTGGTGGAGATTCATCACCCAGGTGAGGGCTTTGCTGCCAGAGGAAGTGAGATTAACATCAATAACCCTGAGAACAGACTCTGCCTTAACTCTTTGATGCAGCACAACAGTGGCTCCTGTAAAGGGAAGTCTTTGGGATGGGTTCAGCTAGGAGGTTCATCCTGAGAGTGATGTCACCTGCAGAAATGGTTTCCCTCTTAGTGTTCAAATATCACTTTGGAAATGCAGCGATTTCACATAACTGTGCAGATCCCATTGAACTGCAGAATTAAACTGGAAGAGCTGCTGCACCGGGGTCTGTGGTGCTACAGGGCTCCTTCCCGAGGGGTTGGGGTTTTCTGTGACATTCAGAGCTGAAGGGCTTGACTTTAAAAGGGTTTCTTCAGCAGGTTTTTAGCTGGGTCTCCTCTCTCACTGGGAACATGCTGGCTTTTTTGGGGACTGCACTCCGTCAGACACTGAGAGAAATTCTTCCCTCTGTTACTCTGTTAGTGCAGATGAACAGTTCTAGAGGCAGGGGAGCTTTCCTATGTTCTCCCCCATTTCCTAGGAATTAAAACTTAGCCTGTTGTGCAATCCTGGCTCCCTGGGTTTGCAGCAGTGACAGAAGCAGCTCTGACAGCAGAGGCTGCCTGGGACCCCCCCGAGCCCTGCTCAGCCCAGACACATTTCCTGCGAATCTGTAACTTCACACCCTGCAGATATAACCATGTAAAGTAAAAAGCAGTGTGAGCACAGTGCTCTGACATTGATTTCCTAACCTCCAAGTGTGTCATCTTGCTGCAGTGCCTCGTTAGGAACGATTCCTGCTCAGACATTCCAAGTGCCTTTGCATTTCCGCTGTCATTTTGATAACTCCCTGAACAATAGCAGAGGGCAGGGGGTGCAGGGTTATACACAAACCAGTTTCTGCTGCTTTTCCTGACTTATTCCATTTAGACCCTGCTGGGGATGTGCCAGATGAGGAATACCCAGAGAGTACATCTGATAGAGAGGCTTCCTTGGGCTGCAGGTTGATGGATTCAACACATACGTAATTACTTTTTTTCTGAATTAAATTGTTTAACACAGGGGCTTTATTTCATGTCCCCAAAAGGAAGAGGTTTGTCCTTTTTTTTCCCCACATGCACTGCAATTTCCGTGCACAAAAAGCGTCCTAGAGAGGAATTGCTCTCAAAAACATCTATGCTGAGTAGATTACCTGAGGTAGCTGGAGAGGGAACATTAATAAGCATCACTTGTTAATCCTCATTAAATCTCTGGCATAAACAATGACCCAGTTTCATTAGCAATATATGGTGCATCAGCCACAGAATCCCAGAACATGCTGAGCTGGAAGGGACCCACAGGGATCACCAACTCCAACCCTGCACAGGCCCATCCCCAAGAGTCATCAGGCAGGCTGAGCTACAGAAAGGCCTCTTGGCCCTCACTCCTGGGAAGCTGGTGCCCATCTCTGCAGTTAATTTGCAGGTTATACATGAGAAAATGCAGTTATTGAAAGCCCAGGGCTCTGCACTGAACCCTCCAGCACACCCAGCTCTGGGGAGTTCGCGCTTTGCCCTTCCTGGTGATCTGGCTCGTGGTGGAGGTGGCACTATGGGCTGGAAATGCTCCATTCTTGTGCCACAGTAAGAACTGGAGGGGAAAATCACCCCTGGAAGCAAAGAGAAGCCTTTCCCGCTCCCAGGGCTCAGCAGGGAGGGCAGGAACACTCGTGAGGCCGAGGCTCCGCAGCCACTCCCGGGAACAGCGCGTTTGTCCAAAGGGTCAGTCCCGAAGATTGTGGGGCTCCAAAATAGCCTCTAATCTCGGGCACCCCCCCAACTTCCTCCCAGCTGATGCCCCCACGGCTCCTCCTGTCAAGAGGCAGCAGGAGAGCCGGGCTGGAGCAGGAATGTGAGAGGCAGGAGCGGTGCTGAAAGGCTGGGAAGCGAGGCTGGGCTGCGCCGAGTGTCAAGGTCGAGGACACGCGAGACCCCAAGGGTGTGATGCTCCTCGGGGGAGCAGGAATGTGAAGTGTTTCTGAAGCCTCCTCAGCCTGGTTTGTGAAGTGTTTCTGAAGCCTCCTGAGCCTGGTTTTGGGGATGGAGGGACACCTGCTCCCACCCACGCGCTCAGACGTTGGATCAGCCTGGGACGTGGAGCCTTTTCCTGGGGAAAGAGATGAATGTTTGCTTAAATAATGATTAATTTGTGTCCTGGGTTTGCTGGAAATTAATTCCTCAGGGAATGAAAAGCAGCTTTTCCACTGGGTTACATGATGTCACATCTATCTTCCCCACCTGTAAACTCAGGTGGATTTGGGTTCAGCATTCCACACCTTAACAAATTATTTAAGACCTTTTAAATTAGATTGCTATTATACATTAGGGTTTTCTTTAAAACGTGAAAAAAATGTTTCTTTGTTTCCAAATTTTTTTGCCCCTTTTCTCTCCAATTGCTTTAATGGAATCTATTGAAAAAGTCTCTCAGAAAACACCACCAAGCAAACCCACAGAGATTAAGGTTTCAGTAGAGGGAAACAGAGTTGTTCTTGGATTAAACACAGAAGCATTACTTGAAGGAAAATATTCCTTTCAGTTCCTCTTTTTTTTTTTCTTTTTAACATTTGATGAAAAAAATTCCATAACTAATATATTGGAGGGGGAGAGGATATTAAAATTTTGCTTGTTCCTGCTTGGATATGAATATAAAAATCACAGCTAAAACTGTGGCTGGACTGTGGAGGTAAAAACATTTCATTTCAGATTTCACAAGGGAAGGACTCACATCCACTGGCAGTTTTTGGGAATAGAACTTCAGTCTGCAATTCCACATCCCCACATTTAGGGCAGGTGAGACAGGAAATCTAACAAGCATCAAGCACTTCCCCTATCCTGTGATCTCAAAGAGTTTTGCAATTTTAATTCCAGCTTTATGTCCACTTGTGTCAGCAGCACAATTAGCCACTTGCATTTGAAATAAATGATAAATAAATCCTGTCCCCCCAAGAACATGCACAGTATGTGATGAGACCCCCAAGGTGGCAAAGGGGCATAAAATTTATGAAATTCCTTGTCCAAGGAAGCAGAGGACATGGACATCCTATCCCACCCTGCTCCTGCAAGGAATCTGCTCCACAGCACAGGGGAACTGCACTGGTTTCTGGACTAAAACCTTTGAGAAACCCCAAAAAAGCCACCACACTCCCCCCACGAGGGTTTTTGGCCATCAGTTATGGAGTTCTAATAAAGAACAGACTGTTTAGTGGCAGAACAGGAGTGACTTTGTTGACGTTAATCAGGACTGAAAACCACTGGGATCAATTGAAAAAAAAACCCCTGCCCTGTGTAAGGAGGTGTAAGACACATCCCTGCCACAGCACTTGGATTTGGATTGAATCAACAGCAAGGCAGCTTGTTGAGAAACTTTGAAAATTCATTCTGGGCAAACCCCAAATCCTCTTTGAGAGCCGTGGAAAGGCAGGATTTGAGTTCCAGGACACCCCAGGCACACACGAGCTTTCAGGGAAGTGGGAGGTGGATCCAAGGGAACGTGCTCCAGCAACCACCACGGCATGTGACTTGAGGTTTTCCAAAATACAGGGATGAAATTATTACAAAAATGCCCCCCACCGGTCCCTGTCAGGAGATGGCTCTGGCATGAGGTAACTGCTGGGTGTGATATGGGAGATAAGGAAGAGTGTGACAGTGACAGTGTGATGAGCTTGCAAGGGAATAACTAAAATTAGTTTCCATTCCTGCATCTGCCCCAGCCCTTATTCCCGTATGCCTCAACTCCTGGCTGCTCTGGATTCCCTTCCCATAAATGGGCTGTTCCCCAGGGCTCCATTCGGGTTTCGATGTCCCTGGAAAAATGAGAAGATGGTGTTTAATGAAAGAGTGGGGGGAGAGGAGTGAGAAATGTGTTACAGCCTGTGTGAGCAAGGAAAAGGAAACAGGGAGAAGGAGGGAAGTCACTGGGCAGCCACCAGGGCAGGGAATTGCTTGAACTGTGTGACACCCGACCCGGAGCACCAGTGGCTTTATAAGGGAAGCCCAGGGCACGTCTTCCCCAGCTATTGCCAGGCAGGGGAAGGGGATGGGGCTCACACTGACCAGCAGGGCACACAAACCACCTGCACAGCCTCTGGAAATTCCCTCTCCTCTCTCCTTTTTTCCTCCTGAGGTGGCAAAAGGCCCCAGGAAGGGAGTCCACACGTGTGGCACCAGCACAGCGCGGGCTCAGCGCGGGGCAGTGGCCACACAGATAAATAAGGATAAGCTGAGATTTATCAAGGCAGTGCAAAGCCTGAGGAACTGAAACAGAAAGAAAAGAGCTGGAGAAAGCTGGACATGGCCTTGCTGTCACTGTCCTGTCAGTCACAGGCAGCAAACTCTCTGCAGGCTTGTTGTTACTGGGGCTCCCATCTCCCTGTGGGCTCACTCCTTGAGCAGATGTTTGGGAGAGCTGCTGTTTCCTAGTGTGATTGGGTGGGATTTGCACTTAATTGGGGAATTTTTAGCACACATTAATGTTCACAGCCCAGTTCTGCAGTCAGACAGAGAGTGATATACAGAGAATTCTTAGATCCTTACATGAGACAGTCAAAGTAAATCCTTCAGCGTCTCACGTTCCAGCATTGAACCTGCCTCTTTCCCTGCTCAACCTCAAAAGGAACAAACACAGGCAATAAAAACCCCCACATATTTCCAGGGACAGTAATTTTATTTATATATTTGCTTATATCATCCATGGGATAGGAGTTATCTCAAGAAATCTATTGATCTGTGTCCCCTCCCGTGAGTTCAGGATATGTCTCCATGTGGATGCATGGAGGCTCTAACTGATATTAAAAGGTCATGCAAAATGTAATACTCTTAAAGGTCACACAGTTTATTAATTCAGTCCTGAACTAACTCAAACCTGGTGGGACATGACCAAAAATAAATCAGTTCCTATTTGAGACCTTCAGACAGAAAGTGGGAGCAGTGCAGGGCTAATGAACAGAGAGGAGGAGTTGTTTAATCCCAGGAGTTTGCACTCCACAGGCTTCTTATCACGCTCCCTCCACAGAACAGTTGGACAGAAAAAGGTCAAGAGAAAGTTTTAATTTTGCATTTTTGAAATTCCTTCTCTCATCATGCAGTTATTTGACGGTGCTTTGGTATTCATGTGGGTGTTAAACTTCAGGCAACTCTCGGAGCAGCCCCAGTGTCGCTGACAAAAGCAAGACAACCACACAAAACCTCCCCGAAACCTCCAAAACTGCTCCCCTTTCCTTGTCAGCCCCGTTTGAGGAATACCATCCTTTTTCCTTAATGAGAACTCCACTTAAATGGTCCCACAGCCCCTAAATGAACAAAGTCCTTGGGAATAATTCCTAAATGTACCTTGTCATTGTGTTTGAGAACTGCGGATTCCTAATCTCCAACAACAGGGAAAAAAACGAGCTCTGGCCACCAGAAACTATTTTGCTGACAATTTTGATTAATAACATGAAATTATTTAACTGACAACTTGAGTACTAAGCAAAGGTGGAATATTTTCTGGCAGCTTCAGTCGATATCTCAGCACGAGATATTAATTACAAAGTCAACAGCTTGTAAGCACACCAACAAAGCATGAGGATAAATTAGACAAGCCTGGCTAATATTTGCTCTGTTTATTTGATGTTAGGGCTGGAATCAGAAAGGGAAAGCAGTTTGTGTGTAACAGTAGGAAAGATTGATTCAATAAGAAGTACTGTTTAAGTGCAGCCTGAAAAATGCAAAGGTGAAAATGTATTACATTCCAGCTTCTGTAACTTGAAGCCTGGAATTATACTGGGTAAATTAAGGTTGTCAGCAGCCTCTCTCTCTTTTGAAGGCCATGCAGCTGAATATAAAATTTTGTCTTTTCTATCCCTTTTTAAGGGAAACTGTCTCTAATGTCTCATTAATTCTGATTTCAGTTGCAGCAAAAATTCCAAATACAGCCTTGTTCCTCTTAGTCTGGCTTCTGCAACTCCATGTTTTGGGATGCTCAGAATATTTGTTTATTGGTCAGCATGACCAAGGGATCTGATCAAACGCTGCCAGTGCCTCAGTTCACAGGGCAACTGCTGAACCCTCACCTGGAAAAGTCTTGCATCTGTCCAAGACCAACACAGTGAAGGATTAATGTCTCTCCAAATTTAATGAGTGCTCAGAGATGTGACTTTGTCTTGGCAGCTTTTATGAAACTGCTCCCAAGAGACAGGGAAAATGAGAGTCCACTGGCAACAGCTCTATGCAAATGTCTTTACAGCAGGAAAGCTACCTCGTGGCTACAGGGATTGTTTGGGGATTAACTGTCCCATCAGTTTGAGACCATTTTAGTGGCCTCTGGATACAGAGACTCCTCTCTCTCAGGCACTATTTATACCGCATTAACACTTGCGAGGCTCAGGATCGTGAAAACACCTTTTAAATGGAGATTTTTTTAAATCTACCTCCCACTTTTCAGACTCTGCTTGTGCAAGATCTATCCCTGCTCTGTTGTGCTGTGCCGATCTCCTTCTCAGCTGTTTAACACCTGTAAGATGCACACAAACCCTCCCACCCCTCTGGTACCCCCTCATTTTTAATTAGGACCCTCCCCACAGCTGGGGTTGGGGCTTGGGGGAGCCTGTGACGTGCTTTAAACCACTCTGCACACCCCCGCTGTCCCCGGAGCAGCAGCCTGGCAGGTCGGAGTGTCCCCAGAGGCGCCGATGGCAGCTTATCACATGGAGAGCAGGGAACGAGCCCCTGGCAGGGCTGGTGCTAAAGGGCTCCACTTATCTGGGCTGAGTGGCAGAGCCCTGGCTCAGCTCTCGGATTGTTCACCCCGGGACGGGGCTCGGTGTGCTGTCAAACACCTCCCGTGTGCTCAGGGCACAGCTTGGAGTTTCTTTAGGTGAAAGCAGCCTCTGCCTCCCATCACGGCGGGGGGAAAAAGGGGGACTGGTCACCCCTGTGGGCTCAAGCCCCAGTGTTCTGAGTTTAAACAGATTTTTAAATGCTTGACAATCCTTACAGGCCCATCTGTCCAGTGGGAGGAAGGAGAAACTCCCCAGCAGCTCTGTCGGGGTCTGTGTGGGGAGGAGGATGCTCCGTGTCCCACCTGGACAGGGCAGGATTTACAACCTGCAGAACGATAAAGGTCTTCACTCTTTAAAGGTCTTCACTCCCTTCATAGTCCAGGCTGTCCTGGAAGCCCCCTGAACCACAAGAACCTCCTCAGAAAATCTCACTGTACTTCTTCACCACCCCCCCTAAACTCCTTTATATATTGATTTTGAAGGTTGGACTCGATGATCTTGGGCATCTCCTCCAACCTTAATGATTCTACGATTTTATGATTGTCTTCCCACATCAACTCTCATCCCAAGACTGGCCATTACAAAGTGATTGTTTAAGGGTGTTTTCTCCTCTCTCAACACAGCCACAGAAGGATCAGCTTTACGCTACATTTGCTTTTCTACCCGACAAGAAAACGCCAGAGCAACCTGAGGTTCAGCAGCTCTGAATCACCTTCCTCTCTTTGCACACACCTCTGGAAATTAAATAAAATGGGAGCTGCCCAGCCATAGCAGTTTGGCTGCCTCTTACTGAGCTGAGAGAAAGGGCAAAGAAAGGACTTGCAGAAGTGTGAGAGGGACACCAAACCCAGCAGAGGACGTGGCCCTGACTGGCAGGACCTGCCTGCAAGGAACAGAGACCTGGCTGCAGAATTCCAGCCAGTTTTCCAGCCCCTTTGCCCCTGGTGTCCTCCAAAAACCCCACATCCAAAGCCACACAACCCCTCTGTGGGTTCTTCACTCCCAAGGAAGGAGCCTGGCTGAGCAGGACTGGGCAGGGGCAGAGGCAGAGGAGGCTGCTTGGATTTCCCTTGGTGGCAACAGGGTGGTGATAAGGAGAGATTAAGTCTTAATATATAATGGAATATATCCATACACATATCTATTGGAGAGAAAACTAAAAATATTAAGGCATCAAAAATTAGCTTAGTTAATCACCAAGTGGGGAATAATTACATGTGAAAATAAACATTACACTGGTTTAGAAATCTGAAAGAAAGAATTCTAATCCCCTGTATCCTGACTCAGCTTTTATTTTCTGGGGAACAGAAAATAACAGGGATTAATAACAGGGATTTTATCGTATTTTATTTTTTATTTATGTTTTGCTCCTAATCGGTGCCTTCACCAGCCTAATGACAGCAAGATCCCGACTGCGGTAAGAAAACCTCATGCTGAGGTTGCTGTAACAATTTGCCATCTAGTGGTCAGCGGGAATCTCATTCCTGCTTGGCTCGAGCAGAGAGAAATGTGTCCACCAGGATTGGGTTGTGTTCCTCGGAAATCTGGCCAAGGCATCCACTTAGTTTAAAAAAGTAACTGTGGAAAACCCAGCTCACCTCCTAATAATTTATAATCTGAGTATTTACGGTCAGGCACCTTGAGGCAAACTGAACTGAGGAGTGCTCCCTCCTCTCCTCTTCCTATAAGAGAAAATTTGCCAACGTTAGTAATTGTGCCTTTTCATGACTTGATAATAACTGGAAAACTTGCTTTCCCATCTCAGACAAGACATTTGAAAAGCTGCCGCTGCTCCTGATGTAAGCAGTGCCTTTAATGAAAAAGGTGCTGCTCTCCAGGGTAAGAGTTTCCACACCGAGCTCTGGTTTTGAAATGATCACAACTGGTGAAGGTGTCACACCCTGGCCTTGGTCAACAGCCCTGTAGCCTGGGAAACTGAGGAGCTGGGAGGTTTTTGGGAATGGGTTCAGGGGGAAAAGTGTCTCAGATTAATGTGCAGCACAGATGACCAGAAAAATCGGTGTCCTTGGCAGTGAGGGACCACAGAGGCTTCCTGCCCAGGGGGATCAGGAAAGTTTAACTGCACAGGGGTGGAGATGTGAGCTGTTTGGGCTCATCCTGCCTGCCCCAAATGCCTGACATGTTTCAGCTGCCTGTCAGTGGCATCCAACCATACCATTGCTTGGATTCCACACGTGCCTTCAAACACCTTCTGGGCTTTTTAGAAAAAGCTGGGAGCAAACAATCAGCATTGTCCTGCTATCCTAGCCAGGGATAAAACAATCAGCATTGTTCTGATATCCGAGCCAGGGACATATATTGTTTTAATTTACCAAAGCTGCCAATGCACACGCACAGATGCTCCCTCAGGCACACAAAAACCCAAATTCTCCATTTTCTACAGAGCAAGCCTGACTGAGAAGGCAGGTCAGCTTCCAAAATGTGCATATCTGGTGGAGAGAAGCTCTTGGAAAGAAAGATCAAGCAACTTCTAAGACCACGAGTCACATCTTGACACTCTTCCTCCGTGGACTTTCAATTTTTGGGACAGCTCTGTGTTGGAGTGCTGGTGGGATCAGGGCAGCCCTGCCCCTCTCCTGGTGCAGACAGCAGTGGCTCTGCTGCTTCCAAGGTGTTACCCTTGTGCTTGGAGCCAACAAGCTTCCCCTTATCCACCTGCACATTAACCTTGGGCGGTTATCGGGCCGAGCTCTGATTGCTCCTGACTCCACCGTTGTTTCAGAGGTGTAGGGCTTGCAGTGCTCTGTGGGTGCCTCCCACAGAAATCAGTGGGAATTTTCCATCCATCCCAAGTGGAAAAATCTCATGGGCCACAATGCAAAAAGATCCTTCCCAACAGACAACCCACAAAGCTGCTGATACCCAAGGAGCTCCAGGACAGACGTTGTGTGTCATATAGGGCATGTCTGAGTTAACTGAGAATTAAAATTGAAGGTTGAATATATTAATATATTCAGATTTGGGCCCCTCATGGCAAAGAAAGACATTGAGGGGCTGGAGCATGTGAAGGGAAGGGGTTGGAGCAGCAGGAGCAGCTGAGGGAGCTGGGGGGGCTCAGCCTGGAGAAAAGGAGGCTCAGGGGGGACCTTCTGGCTCTGCAATCCCTGACAGGAGGGGGGAACTGGGGGGGATTGGGCTCTGCTCCCAGGGAACAGGGACAGGAGGAGAGGGAACGGCCTCAGGCTGTGCCAGGGGAGGGGCAGGTGGGATATTGGGGAAATTCCTTCCTGGAAAGGGCTGTAAAGTATTGGAATGGGCTGCCCTGGGCAGTGGTGGGGTCACAATTCCTGGAGGTGTTCAAAAAACATGTGGATGTGGCACTTGAGTGGTTTAGTGGTGAACGTGGTGCTGGTTGATGGTTGGACTTGGGGTGATCTTAAAAGGTCTTTTCCAAACTTTATAATTCCATGATTCTGTGATTTCCTTCAGATTGTGACCACTCAGAGCAGACCCTTTGCTGACAGACTGATTTAAAGATTAACAACCTTTTCAGGCCACAGTTATTTAAGGCAACAGATGGACCTGATCTTCAGGGACACTTTACCTGTTGTTGCCGCTTTTTACCTCCTTGGTCTTTCCCTGTAGTCCAGTAATGATATCAACCACCTGCAAGATAAGAAAAATAGATTAATTACAGTGTAATACAGGTACATAGAACATACTGTAAACTGTGGCCTAGTCAGCAAAGAGAGAAATGGCAGGAAATCACAAGGGCAAACACAGTGTCAATAAATAAAATATCAAATTTCTTTCTCCTGCACATGTCCTTTTCTCTGCTTTGTTCAGAGCTGGGTGTACATTCCTGTTTGCCCTGTAATTAGCTATTTTAAATTGGGAATAAATTTCTTTTGCTCTGCAGCCTTTTCCAGCAGGGCCTTTGAGGCTCTTGGTGATACCAACAGGCCCAGGCTCAAGGTCAGTAAATTCAGAGCTGGGAACAGACCATCCTGTAAGAAACTGGGGGCAGCAGAACATGGCCAGGTGGGTTGTTTGGTTCATGATTCTTCCTGCACTTCCCTCTGTCTGTGCTGTGAGCTGGAGACCCCAAAAGGTGCAGCAACCCCACAGCAGATTTGCCTCTGGGTGCTGCACCCAGAGGTTTCCTGTGAGCTGGACATGTGGGCATTGGAGGTGCTGTGAGTGGATGGAGAGCTGGAGCTTTATTTACCAAACAACAAACACAGCAGTCAAAATGCAAATATATTCCTCACAGGCCTGACTGATACAATGAGACTGGGAACTCAAATTAAAGCTAAGAACAATCTTCTTCCATTTTTGAGTACATGAAGGGCAGGGACACAACTCCCTAACTCAGAACTAAATGGCAGATAATGAGGTATTGAGGTTTGTTTCAGAGTTCATAGAACATAAAACAAGTATTCCTGTATTTAATTACCAAAATTTGACTCTCCAGAAACATTCTTTGGCTCACCCAGAACCCACAGCCTGTTGTGGATACAATTAATCCCAAAGGACAGCTTCACCATATGATAAAATGCTCCCTTAATAAATAGCAGATGGTTTGATCAGGAGTCTGATTTGAAAATAACTACTTGCAGATCTTGGGCCAGTTTCCTCCAAGGGACTGTCTTGTCCTCTGGCAGCCACCCCAGGCTCCAAGAAACAGCAAATATTCAGTCTTCAGCCCCAGCACATCCACCCCTTCCAAGCACTGATGGAAAGGATGTGGGAGTTGCACCATTCCCTGGGATCAGCATAAGAGCAGGGAGGTGGCAGCAGCGCTGCCTCCCCGTGTATTTTCCACCAGCCCCTGACACAAATGACTCCCCAGCACACTCAGCAAGTGGTCACAGCTCTCCATGCCCTGGCACTGTGTGAAAGGGAAACTTCACTCCAGGTGGCAGATTTTTTAGGACAGGGACAGTCTCCTCTGCCCAAAAAAACCTCTCTGTGCTCATTCAAACTGCTGCAAACTTCCACTGGCCCCACAGAATCCCAGCTTTATTTACAATGTTGGTAATGTAGATCTGCTCCCTTCCTTTGCCTCCATTCACCTCTTTGCTCCCTCCCTCCAGCACCTGTGCATGAGGTGAACCAGCACCTGAAGAGGCTGGATGCTGATGCTAAAGTGAAGTTCTCCACCCCAAGAACCTATTTAATATCTGATTCTTCACCAGCATGAAGCCAAAGCAAAGCCTGGGCCACGCTGCAGCCTGAGCATAGCAACGAACTAAAGGCAAAATGTGTCTCCTCTGCAGCAAAACTGGCAAGACCCACTTTAATTCTGATTTTGGATGAAAAAAAAAAAAAGGGCAAAGCGTTTTCCTCAATTATTAAAGCATTATCTTTATTTGTGTATCATAGGTTTGTCATACATCAAAGCTTTGAATGGGCAAGTGGAGCCTCGTCCCCGAGCTCCGCTCCAGCTGGAGAGCACGGTCCCCATCCCAAAAGCATGCAAAGAAACCAGGCAGTTCCTCTCAGCAGGAATGTCAGGATTCAGTTGCAATGAGTTTTTCACAGATTTTAAGGCCCAGAATGCTCGGAATTCCTGCACTGGCACAGCCATCAGTATTCTCCGGTGCTGCAAGAAACAAGAAGATGAAGAGATGATCAGCGATGAGATCCCTGCATCCAGCCAGGGAAAAAAAATCTCAACCCCCTGCTCAAGGCTCCTGTCGGTCCCAAAACTGTGCCAAACATTTGTGGTGTAACTCAACGGGGGAGAAGCCTGCCCAGCTCAAAGCACTGAGAGGACAGGAAGGTTTGAGGGGCAGGTTATGCACTGCACCAGGAGCAGAGTGTTCAGATTGTAACTCACGTTCGGTGGCTACGAGCTGGTAGAGGGGCAGTCCCGTGCAGAGCTGCTCAATGCGCTTGCCATAGAGGATCCAGTCCTTCAAACGCCCCAGCACAGAACTGCCAGACTGAAACTGGGTCCACACGTTATTTGGAGAGTAAACATCCTTCATCATCTGAAAAGGAGAGGTTACACAGCAGCAGTGATGTAGCTTTGGTTTCCCAAATTTAAAATCACCTTCCTTTGCCTCACAAAAAACCATTAGCTAAAGAGGTTCCATGCCTTTAAAGAGAAATAAACATTTTCAGTCTGTTCAGAAACAAAATTCACTAGATACTAATTCTGCCAACACTGCAAACCTGAGCGTATTTCTACCTTATTAAATTACGTTAATTGGCAGTAAATTTTGCTGTAAATTGTGCTACTGCTGGGCTGGCACAAAATGGGCCAAAACTCCAGGTCATCTCCAAGAAATACTTCCAGTCACCTTCTGAAACCTCAGCTTGAATAAGGAAGCCAAAGTATGGTCAAAGTAAATTGATCTCTAAGCTCTGTTCTGAAAAAAAAAATTAAAATTCAAGCTATGTCAAGCTCAAAATATCAGCAGGGCAATGAATAAAGGGCAAATCTGCCCAGAGTTACATTGTGATCACCTCAAAATAGTCAAATTACATCAGTTTCAAGCACTGGGGATCGTACAGTTCGAGGCACCCTGACAATGTGTTCTAAAACTGCAGGGGGGCTGTGATTGTTCATTATCCCAGGAAAACGTTCGACATGATATTCCCTGGAAGTTCTGTCTTGTTGGATCAGCTCCATCATGGCTAAGACAGCAACAGAGCAGCTGCTTTTGGAGGCAGAGTGGGGGCTCCCATCACACCCCACCAGTCCTGCTCTCCTTTGTGGACAGTGAGGGGTTCACTACGAACTCACCTGCCTCTCGAAAGCCAGCCGTCCGATCTCTTGCAGCTCCGGGATTAATTCCTTCTGGATTTTCATGATAAAGCAGGCATTTCGGGAGAACAGCCTGGTGGCAATATACCCCTGAGGCCAAAAGAAGGAAGGTTAAATATTTAATTAAAAATGGCTGGCACTGATGTTTGTTGATGGTCTCCACTTCAGGGCAATCCAGAAGAAAACCCGAGTGGCCACACAGGCTGCTGCATTTACTTTGTCCCCTTTGGCAATGGAAGCCTGTCCCAGTCTGTAAGACTGGAAGCATCATTTCTGGCAGACTTTTCTGCACCTGAGTGCTGGCAGCCCATCCTCAACTCTGCTCTCCTCTCACTGCCATGAAGTGCCACCACAGCTTTCATTTGCAAGTCTTTTAAACCGATCCATCGTATGGGTGAGACAAGGAGATGGTCTAAGAGGGGGAAGGCGATGGGAGGGTCAAAAGACACTGGTTTCAGGGCAGCACGTGGCAAAAACACACCATAATAATTTCTGAGTTTAAAAACTTGCTGAGAGGGGAAGTGGAGGCCGATTTTACTCACGTGGGAGTAGTCGAAGATGGTATCGGAGGAGTAGACGCCGGAGCGGACGTGGACGTCGACGACGTGCTCCTCGCTGTGGATGGTCATGGTCCCGGTGACATAGTTACTGCCAGGCTGTCGCAGCACAAAGGTCTGTGGCACAAAGCACAGAGTCACTGATTGTCAGCTGGCTTCATCTCGAGCAGGTGCAACAGAACCCAGTTTGCTTTAGGGAAACGCTAAATCCCCTCACGACCCTCGGGCAGTCTCAGGAGGCTCCCGAGGTGGAGGTCAGGGCCCTCCTGCAGGCTGAGGAAAACCACAGTGAGACATCCCAGTCATCTGGGACTGGCAGGAGACTGCAGCAGTTTCCAAATTTCAGCTGAGCTGAGGGGACCTGTGTGCCCCAGATTTCCCGTTACTCTGCACCCGCACACAGCCACCTCTTTGCCTTGACTGTCACCTCTGGCAACAGCTCTTTTTCTTTGGCAATAACCAACTTGTTAGTTCCTTCTGTGCTTTTCTAACTGCTCTATTCCCCCTGACCAGGGATCCAACACATTTTAAATGAGCACATTCAGGAGAAGGTTCATCATCTACTTACGTCCAGTGCAGAAGTCTGAGCCCAGAAGACTCCCAGCAAAACGAGGACTGAAGCCTGTAAAAGGAATCAGCATCTCACTCAGCAAAACACCAGGCAGTGACTTCAAAACACTATAAACTGAGGGCAGCAGCAGTAGCATCAGTTTGAAAAATGACCCATTTAACATGTGCATTAGTTGAAAGCAATTACAATTCTGCATTCCAAACTTCTCGTTTATTTGGGTCTCTTTTGCCTGTAACTGAAAAAGCAGAATAACTTAACCATCAATTTTTTTGTGTTCTCAGAAGTCCCTCCTTGATGCCTTGTTACTTCTTGCTTCGCCTCTACAACTGCAGTTATTAAAACACAACCAAACCCCCCTTGTGAATGGTAACCAGTTCTTCACTCTGTACTCAAGTGATGCTGCAACAGACTGCACTGACCCAAGGAATGCAGGTTTCTTACTGAACCACCAAAGAAACAGCACGTTGTACCTTGGGCATCTTCTCCTCTGTCCTTTTGTTCCTAAGAAATAGGAGCTTAGAGCATTAAAAGTTCAACAGAAATGGAGATACTCACAAGTCTCTTCATTTTTCTTTCGGATGAGAGCAAGACGCAGCAGAAGGTAAAACGTGGGGAAATCCCAGAGACCTTCAACTTTTATATCTTGCTGGAGGTGTGGGAAACACTTGACAGAACTTTCCTTCATGACTCGAACAAGTCCATATCTACATGTCGTAAGCCTCCTATCTGAATTTTGGGTTGGCACAGATAACCTGACCCTGATATATTTAAAGCACTCAGTAAGACTCAGTAAATCAATCACTCTACAAATGGCTATTATTTACTGGTTTAAACTTTAGAGGAGTTCCCAGGCTTGCTGGTTCTATTTTTTTAAAATGTTTAACAGGATATTATCCAGAATGAAATGTCATTGGGAATAACTCTGCTATTCATTTGTACAAACTGCATTTTGTCTTCTGGAATGCAATCCCCAAGAGCCCGACTGACGGTCTGCAGACAAACCCTGGATAAGAAACACCTGTGTCATGGTGACCTCCACACCAGCCACCCAACAGGACAATTACTCAGCCATTTCTTTCATCTCATCTCTTGGGTGGGGCCTTGAGCAACCTGCTCCAGTGAGTGGCATCCCTGCCCATGGCGGGGGTTGGAACTGGACGATCCCAAAGTCCTTTCCAACCCCAACCATTGTGGGATCCCATGATTCTCTTCTCTGGGCTTGGACTCTTACAAGAAGTTCTGCTCAGTTTTGATCAGTTCCCCTGATGGACAGAACACCTGCATTGAAATTAGTGACAGAGTTAGGAACCACAGCTGTGCTTCCCAGGACAACCTGGGTGACTTTTGGCCTCCTCAGCATTCAAAGGCGTGATGGGAAAATCCAGAGGCTGCGTGGTTTCAACACAAGGTCACAGAACCAAAAGGAGCAGGATGGGGATTCCCCCTTTAAAGGTGCCACTGATTGCTGTGTTTTATGAAAATCCAGTGACCACAGGGCTTTGCCATGAGAAGTGTTCTCTGCTGGCTGCGACCTTGCCCAGGCTCCTCCTCATCCACAGCTCCACCCCAGCCAGCGCTGGGACCTGGATGAATCACACTCTGCTTTCTACTAAAAGGTCGTAATAGAGGCCGGTTCCCTCCAAATAAAACAAGAGCTCAAACTAACAGCAAACACATTTCTGTAATCTCTGTTATCGGGGGAAAAAAGTGAAGGAGATTGTACAGAAATCTCTCTCAGCAAACAGGCCTCAATGGAAAACAAAAAACAACAAAAAAAGAGGAAATTGTACACATTTGCTTTATGCCACCTAAGTCCACACAAGAAAAGGTTATCTCCAGTGTAACCAAGCTGTGCTGCTAAGCAATGTATCAGAAAGCACATAAACAGATATCAAATTGTGATAAGCACAGTTAGACTAATTAGGTTGAAGTTGCCCTCCTCTTAAGAGCTGGCCCTGGCCCTTCTTCTCAAAAGATTCTTTGTTTCTAAGATTCCAGTTATGTCAGAAATACTCAGTGTAGATTTCAGCAGTCAAATAAGCCTTTCACATTAGGAATATAACAGGCTCAGGCACCACAAGTTAAAACAAAAAGCTTTAATAAGTTCTAAATGCATTAAAGGGAAAGTTGAATTTGATTTTCCATTACTTTTGGGGGGGGGGGGTGTCCATTTAATTTTCCATGCCTTTGTATAGTAATTTCTTCTGAAGAACACCCAAGAAACATGAGCTCCTGCTTTCCTAAGCATCGACGTGCTTGGACACAGGTAAGGGCACAGCAACCTGGGAGATCCACAGTTATTCACTTCAGAAATAGCCACAGTCTCACAATTTTCACCTTCCACTGGGCTGACTGAATTCTGCTGATCCCATCAGACAAGGACAAAAATTAAAGATTAATTTCTGAAAAGCATTTGACTAATTAACACGATTGTAAGAGAGAACACAGCCCAGGTTGGTTGTCTCAGGCAAAGCCTGGCTATATTCCAACAGGAAAGCCTTTTTGGAGGCTTCTTCCCCCAGTTTATCACACATCTCCCAGGAACATACCTGAAATCAGCACACATCAGTCACAGCCACAGGATATGCTGAGTTGGGAGGGATCCACAAAGACCATCAGTCCAAACCTCAGCCTTGCACAGGCTCATCCTCAAGAGGATCATCCAAACCCTCCTGCAGCTCTGGCAGCCTTGGGGCTGTGCCCACTGCCCTGGGGAGCCTGTTCAGTGCCAACCACCCTCTGGGGGAAGAACCTTTCCCTGAGATCCACCCTGAGCCTGCCCTGACACAGCTCCAGCCATTCCCTGGGGGCTGTCCCTGGTCCCCCCAGAGCAGAGCTCAGTCCTGCCCCTCCTCTGCCCATGCCCAGGCAGTTGGAACTGCAGTGAGGTCTCCCCTCAGTCTCCTCTGCTCCAGCTGAATGCACCAAGTGCCCTCAGTGTCCTCACATGGCTTCAAACCAAGTCCCTTCCCCATCTTCTTTGCCTCCTTTGGACACTCTCCAATGGGTTTATGTTGTTATGTATGTCCCCCTAAACTGCCCCAGTGTCGAGATGAGGCCGCCCCAGGGCAGAGCAGGGCAGGACAATCCCCTCCCTGATACCCCCAGGACAGGACTGGCACTCCTGGCTGCCAGGGCACTGCTGACTCAGGGCCAACTGGCCAAGTACCAGGACCCCCAAGGCCCTTTCCAGGCACTGCTTTCCTGCCTCTCATTCCCAGTCTGTCCGTACAGCCGGGATTGCTCCATCCCAGGGACAGAATCCAGAACTTTCCCTTGTTGAACTTCCTTTGGTTGGTGATTCCCAGCCCTCTGACCTGTCCAGGTCTCCCTGCAGGCCCTCCCTGCCTTGCAGGGACTCAACAGCTCCTCCCAGTTTTGTATCCAACTTGCTGAGTGTCCCTTCCAGTGCTGTGTCGCAGTCAGTGTTGGAGATGTTGAAGAGCACAGGGCCCAAGGTGGAGCCCTGTGGGACCCCCCCAGTGCCAGCTCACATCTGGTGTCACCCCAGCCACTGCCACTCCCTGTGCTCGAGCCCTCGAAGCACCTTCTATATGAAGTAGCTGAAGGAAGGAGCTGCATAAGAAGGGCTGTAACCCCTCTAATTCCACTTTCTCCAGGCCTCAGGCAGATGGAGGTTTGATTTATGAAGCCGTGGCTCAGAACCTCTTGGAGAACATTTCCCAGGGATGTCACATTCTCAAAGGAGTCCTCGTGTTTTCCATACTTCTGAGTGAAACCTCTCACACCTTTCCCCAGATGAAACCACTCTTTCCCCAGCTGTTACACTTGCAGGCAGGTTGGTTGTATCAGGGAAGAGAGCAGAAAATGGAATCTGAGAAATGTGCAGAGCACATAACATGGTGTCACAGCACAGCAACGATGATCATCACAGGAAGATTCACTTCTCCATTATTTTTGTAAGGCCAAATATTTTCAATTACATTCTAGTTTACCCTGATGAAAAATCGTTAAGCCACAGAATTACACTTAATCTAAGAATTTGACCCAGTAGTTGACACTATCATCCACTAGAAAACATTTAAACCAAAGAACCTTGAGCATCAAGTGAAAAGAACAATTGCACCATCTCAGTTCATTCATTCAGTGCCCAACAAGAGTTTTAACATCTGAAGGAGAAGGATTCAGTCAAGTCAAGGGGATCATACGATCATGATAAACTCTCCTGGTGACTCACAGGGTTTTTCTCCAGGTACTTTTCATAAATATTTACTTTATCAGGGAGTGAAGAGGCAGTGGGAGAAAAGTAAAGAGTGAAGCAACACCTCACTCACCTCAAAAAACCAACATAACTCTCCATGCTCCCGTTTGCACTCGGGTGGGCCATGCTCTAGATAAAGGAGGGGTGACATAGCCTAGAAAACTCCAGGGCTCAAGGACAGGTCAAGTAGAATTAATAATGTTCCACAGTTACAACAAAAAATATCGAGCTTGAGCTTCCAGGATGACACCAGAAAGAATTTCAGTAGTTTTACTCTTGGTAGACAGTGAGGAGCAAAAAAACCACATGAAAATGTAAGTGTGTGCCAGAATGAAACACTAAGTTGAGGAAAGGGTGAAAACTGCAACAACCTTGGGAGTTTGCTGCACAGAGGCACAAGAATTTTACTATGGAAACAGAGTGCCTTGAGCAGAGCTTGGAAGAGGAGACAATCTTTTATTGGAAAAACACCAGTCAAAGCCCCTTTCCCTGCCCTTTTTCATGGCCATTCTGCTGGCCTCATTAGCTCTGTAAGCCAAGCTTCATGTCAAGTGCTCGAGCTGGGCATTCACCATACAAACTGCTCAAGCAATCAGAAGCTGATGGAAGATGTGCAGATTCAGGGCTCCAAGGGTGACACGTTGCTGCAATGGCCACGATGGCTCTGGCTGTTGGAAGATGGACAAAGCTGCTTCCCACAGTTGCTACGACACTGCAGGGATGAGGATTGTACAGCTCAGGTTCTCCTGCCTTTCTTGAGAACAGCTCCATTAATGGAATTTCCACAGGCTATGAGAGGATTCTGTGACAAATAAAGTAAGACTTTCACAGGTATCTGGGGTCTTGGAGGCTAAGAACATACCTGACTCCATCCACAAATCAGCCCCATAAATGCTTTCCCTTGGTAGTTTATTCCTTTCATTCACCATATCTGGCACCTCAAGCCAACTGCAAAGGGGATGTGAACCAGATGAGAAGCAGAGCCAGAACTGCTCCACCTCCTCGGCACTCAGGGAGTCCGTGCCAGGCATCAGTTCCTGACTGAATGAGCTCAGAAAGGACAGTCAACAAGAGAACTCAGGAATTTCTGTGACTTAGAACCAGCTCAATGATCTCCAGGGACTGATTTAGCGTTTTTAACACAGCAAGATCACCATCTGCTGTGATTTGAATGTGGTTTTGGTTATAGGTACGACGTCAGGCCGAGTCCTTTGCCACAAAGGCACAAAGTGGTATTACAAGTCTACTGAGAGTCTGTTCTCTGGTGCTGATCATTCTTTTTTTTCCATTTAAAAGTCACTGTTAAATACCTGGGACTTACCAGGACCAGTTTTCTTTCATCTCCCTGTACGCAATGAATTCAATCAGGCTGCTATCAAAGCCTCCTCTTATCAGAGCACTTCCCCAGGAAACCCGTCATGATTCTGTGAACACAGGGCACCTGCCAGTAAGGCAAACCCATTTTCACATTCAACTTTGGGGTATTATGTATAAAAACTAAGAGTACACATCAATTAGCAGCAGAGCTTGCCTGGCCTACCATCAAAATGAAGTTCACTGTAAGTAGATAAATCACTTTCTCATGGAACTCTTAAGGCTGGACAGTTTAAATGGGTTTGAGTCTTTCTTGGCACCAAGTGAACTTGTAGTGATTTGTGCAGGGATCACAAAGAGAAAATGCCAGAGGGGTGGGGACTGCAGGGGTGAAATGTCCCTTCTGGCAGGGATGTCACTCCATCTGCCTACTTAAAAATGAAAGAGGGAAGTGCTCTGTCTCAGGGGTGACACACACATGTGGACTGTCCAAAGGACAATATTCTCTCCTTCACAGATCAGAGACAAGTCAACAGTCTCAGCAAGGTCCAGAAAGTGAGGGCACAGCTGTGCTGAGAGTGCAGGAGAACCATGAGAGACTCCACATGCAGGACGGTGGTGTCGGGGTGTTTACAGTGGCTGGAACTGTGCAGGATAAATTCCCACATGTTAGTGTTAAACATTCTGAGTCACACTTGGATCTTTCTCATCAAAATTCTCCTCTGAAGGAGACAAAATCTGGGACTGATTTAATATTCAAGGGATTGTCTCCAAGAGAATAATTGTAAAGAATCGTTATCACAAAAGAATTTATCTTCAGAACAATATTGAATCTCTCCAAAAGAGACCAGCAGTAGTTTGGACAATAACAAGTATGTGTGTCACTGAAACTCTGACTTTATAAAGGGGATAGAAATATTTAATGTCACGTTTCTCTGAAGAGAAAGGTTCATGCCTACCCTTAGATTATTAGCTCTGTATTTGGAGGATGAAATCTCTGTGAGGATGCTCAGGTGCCATTGCTGCTGACACAGAGCTGCAGTGGGCACCCACATTCCAGCTCTTCCCAGTAGGTGCACATGGACACTTCATGGATCTGCTCCAAATCAAAAGGTCGAGGTGAAAAGCTCGCTCTTTCCAAGAAATTATTTCAGAACACCTTTTTCCAAGGAGTTTATGGCACTGGGGCTGGGCAAGTTTAGAGCCTGTTGGTTCAGGGCAATGTCTGTGCATTGATGATCTCATGGAAACTCCTTTAAACAAAACTCTCCTGCATATTTAAATCCTCTTCAGCCAGGTCCCCCTGCAGAAAAGTGCTGATCCTCTGTGCAAAATTAAATGGAAGTAAAAATTAGTTAAAGACAGTAAATAACTTGATGCAAGATAAGCAGTGCAATGTTAAAATGTTGTGAATTTATACATTCATTTCAGATTGTGATTGCTGCTCTTCTTGGAGTTGTCCTGGCTCCAGCTCTTGCCAACAAGGTAAGGACAGAGCTACACGCAGCTCTTCACTTCTGCCACTAGAATTAGTGGCCTTTAGCTATTCCCTCTGACAGTTCTGAGAGTGAAGCTGCATTTTTAAGTGTGATGCTTAGAAAAAAATTCTATTTTTATTATTATTACATGCCAAGGGAAATATTAATATGCTTGATACATCAAGGGAAAAAACCAGTTACCACGTATGAAATCAGGAAAGTCTGTCCTGAGATGAACAAAAGTACTGCAAGGAGTGGTGAGAAATGAATATCAGTATGAATGATCTGACCACAAAATCCAGGGGAATACTGTAAGTAACCTGGTGTCTGCAAACTCCTAGTAGGGAAAGAACAACAAGGAATTATTTTACTTGTTTAGAAACTAAGGGGCTTCCAAGTCTTCATTCTGAGGCCAGAAATTACCTCCTCTTTAAAATCATCTCCAAGAGCAACAATTTCACAAAACACGGCATACTAGAGCTATTGTTTATTGAGTGAAACACTCCTGGGAATCCCCAAAGGCACATCCTTACGTCCTTTAATCTCTCCCAAAAACCAGAACACTGACAATGGGCACCACAGTGAAAACTCAAACCGCTCTGACAGCGGCATCAGCACCGACCCAAAGGAGGGCTCTGAGGGCTGGAAAACTGTCTGGGACTTCAAGACTGTAAGTAGCTGCCAGTATGGCTCAAAACAAGTGACAAGAGACAGAAGGTTTCTGAAAAACACCAAAGCTTCAACAAAACTTCACCAGATTTTAGGGCAGATTCTTAAAAATGTGCCCCTGCAGCCACGGGACTGGTTCTGCTGTACTGGGAGCTGCTCTGAGCTCTTCAGCAGCAAATTCCTTCACCTGCCTTAAGCAGGAGAACACATCATACACGTGGCACTACTGGAGGAGGCAATTTACCTTTCACCAAAGTCCCTCCACAGCCTCCATGACACATTTACCTAAACAATATAATTGAAAGGACCAATATTTTTCTTTCCCCATGACTGTTTGCACTGCACAAAGCCTTTGTTTTAACCAGTGCCTCTCTCTAGCAATCCACTTCTCTTTCCCTGTTTGCAACAAAAAAGGGGGTTTGTGTTTAATTTTAACAGGGCTACGTTGCAACCAAAGTGTTTTCAAAGAACACCTGCATCATTGCTTCAACGAGCAGGAGGTTTTGGCTTGGCAAACAGTTTCCTACACCACCTCCTGGAGATACGGTAGGAGGGTGGATGAAAGTGGCGTGAAAGGCCAATCAACTGCCTGTTCCTATGTGCAAAGGAGAAAAGGCCCCAAGAGCTGAAGAGAACTTTCTTGGCTTTATAGCTGAATCTCTCAAAGTCCCTGCAAAAGTTGCATCACCCATGAACAACCCCCATTCCTGTCTAGCCTGGCCTTGAACGCTTCCAGGGATGGGGCAGCCACAGCTTCTCTGTTTGAGGTTGTGCTGTAGCCAGGGCTCACCACTCTCACAGGGAAGAATTTCTCCCCAATATCCCATCTAACCCTGCCCTCTGGCAGTGGGAAGCCATTCCCCCTTGTCCTGGCACTCCAGGTCCTTGTAAATGGTCTCCTTCCATGTTTCTTGTGGGCTCCCTTCAGGCACTGGAGAGCCACAACCAGGTCAACCCAGAGCCTTCTCTTCTCCAGGCTGATCAATCCCAACTCTCCCAGCCTTCCCTCACAGCAGGAGCTGCTCCATCCCTCTGATCATCTTGTGGCCCCCTCTGGACAGAACCATCCCCCACATGCTGCCCACGCTGTGGGATCAACCCAGGGCACGGGAGGTCTCGGGGCTGGGATGGGGCAGCCCCAGCCTCTCACCCAGCAGCACCCCCACAAGTCCTTCTCCCCAGGGCTGCTCTCCATCCCTTCATCCCCAGGCTCTGAGCTCCATCCTTGGTTTTCCTAAATGCTGTTTTCTGGGTTTGTCTCTTTGGTGCTCAGGGCTCTCAGCCTCACCCGCTGCCATCCAGAGAGAATCGCTTCCTCATCTCCAGGCACAGACTCCAGAGCTTGAGCCCCTATGGAAAACGCATCCAAGCTCTGTGCAGAGGAATCCCCTCTTACCTGGCTTACCCAGCTCCTGGTGAGTCTGCTCCTGACAGCCTTTGTGTTCCAAAACGAAGGCAGGTTAATGAGATTACAAATGATTCAAGCAAAGGTGAGCAAGTCAATTATTGAAATCCTGTGGTTTTCAATAACTTTTTATCCATCAGTGAATATGAACATAAGGAGATGCAGCAGGTCTGTCACTCTTCTGCATACAACCTGGAGAACAGCTTTTTTTCAGGAAGGTTCTGGGCTCTTGCTCTTGACATAATCAGGATTTTTTAGTTGGAACTAGTTGGAAGCATTTCAGCTACTTTCTTATTTTCTCAGTGGAAATCTAATCACTTTTCCTTTTTCTTTCAGGATCAAACTTCTTAAGAGGATCAAACTTCTCAGGATCAAACTTCTTAGAACGACGTGTTTCATGATTGTCAGAATTAACGAACTGCCCATTTATTACTGTGATTTTTCCTGACAAAGTTTGAGGAAGAAAATTCATAGAACTGTGTACCCATAAGAAAGATTTTTCTCCTTGATAATCTTCTCTTGATCATGCTTGCAATCATTCATCTGTCTCTGTCCTGCTCTGTATGGATGCTGTTGGGTCTCAGTAAAATTTATCATCAACCTATGTTGGTCTATGCTGTGTTTTTACTAACCCTTTAAATTAAATACAAAACAATTCCAAAGACAAGCTGATAAACGAATGTTCTTGCAAAATCCCAATTTTGGCATTTAAACCTCATCCTGTACAATTTCCCAGGGAGATTTCACATGCTGCCTTGAGCAATTATTCATCACTACTAGGAGCAAATGGTAAAATAAGCAGTGTTGTGCAATATGGCCAGTTGCAAATACACAGATACACTATTGCTCTCTGATTAACCCAGAAATCAAGAAGCAAATGACAGAATTAAGAAGAGTATTAAATGCAGTCTGCAGTTGAAAACAGAAGTTATTTAAGAATGTTTCATAAAGGTTTCACACAGCAAGCAAAGAAGCATCCCCTAACCAGCTGAAAGTTGAAAATTTGAAAAAGTCAAATTAGGCCAAAATAAGACAAAAGGGTTGGGCAGAGTTCCTTCATCTAAAACATCAGTAAGTCGCTCTCTGTGGGAAACAGCAGATCTTCACCTTCCCTCCTTGCTTAGGGGCCCTTTCCTTGGCCTTTAATGGGAGTTACTCCAAGAGACACTTCACCCACTCCGAGAGTTTCTCTAAAGAAAGGACACAGCAATGTGGTCTGTTCAGGAAAAGGCTTTTGGGGTCTCCAAGGGTCCACTGACATTAAAACCAAAGCAAAGCTGCACCCAAGAATATTTTAACACTTCCAAGGAAAAGCAACTGTGAGGTTGCAGCATTTAAACAAAAGTTCCTGTCTGACTTGCCTGGAGTTTCTGGAGAGAATCTGCTGTCCTTTCCCAACTCTACACTGCATTTTCCCTGAGATCACACAGGCACAGCCCTCTTCCCTTATCTTGCTGTGAGTCACTGGAACGTGTCTCTGGGGGCCACCAATCCCCTGAAGACCATGGGCCAGACTGGCACGGATGATGATTTCAAGTGCCCTGAGGCTGCGGGGTCTGACCTGAGCAGGGTCTGTGGTGCAGCATCTCGTGCCAAGAGCCTGGCAGCCTCACAGGCAAACAGGGATACCCTCAGCCAGGCTCCAAGCAGAGCCTCCCTGCTCTCCATGCAGGGACTAACAGGGCACAGGTGCTTCTGGAAGGGACAGTGCCTTCTCCAACAGCATCTCGCTTCAAGCCAGAATTCCAACAGGAGAGCACAGCATGGCAGCAGGGCCCCACTGTTCACAAAACTGCTTTAGCTTCATGCACTTAGGGGGAAAATCAACAGTTCTAAATTAGTAAAGCTGAAAAGGCATAAATGTGCCAGGGCTGCTCTGCCAAGTCCACTGAGGCACAGATGCCCCAGCCCCCACCGCTGTATTTTACTGGGTGCCATGGTTACCTGATAACACACAGTACATTTTGGAAGGTGCAAAGTCTTTTACTCATTCTGTCTAATGCAAATCTTTTTATGTTCTTGTTTAAACCCTAGGATATCTCCGGTCTTAAGTGTAAAGTGAATTTTCAAAAGTAATTAGTATGTGTCAGAAAAATACTAAAAACTTATTTAATTTTTCACTGCAAATGGATTCCTGTCAGATGATTATCAGACTCCAGCAGGTCAAAATGTGCAAAAGTACAGTCCCTGTATTTATCAAGTAGTTACAGCAGGAAATAATTTCCAGTGACAAGTGACAGGGAAACAAATGACAAAATAATTTTATTGCCACATTCAGCCCTTCCACCGTGAATTCCGAAAACATATATAAGGTAGGAGGTTCACATCGCTCTTTCTACCTGCAGGAGCATCAGCTCTGCAGTCAGGATGAAGCTCCCTGTGAGTACACAAGTTTTTCTTCCTTATAAACTAAATTTTCTCTCTGAAGTGCCTCTGCCTGCCCAGAGCACAGAGGTTTCTCTGGGGACATTTTGCTCCTCCAGAGTGAGCAGCTCAGCCCTCATTAGCTGAACCAGCTGACGAGGTAAGGATTTTCCCCACAGCTGGGCTCTCCATTAAGCAGAATACACAAAACCTAAGCCATGGCCATTTTTGCCAATGCCTTTGCAAAGCTGGAGCACTGCACTGATGGATCAACCACTCCCCTGTAATGGTAAAGCACAAGAAATGGAAAAGCGTTCTCCTCACTCTTGCAAAATACCTGTGTGTGCCTGCACAGGTCTCAGAAGCAGCTTGAGGTTCAGCTCTTGAAACAGCGACTGGGAAACCTGTCCAGTTTGCAGCACTCGGTGACTCCTTTAGGGCACTGTTGCAATGCCAGGATGGAAGCAAAAGAGGATCCAAGGAGGACACTTCAACAGCAGATTAGGAAAAGGGCACAGAGATTCTCATGACTGGATTCATCAGCCAGACCTGCAGTTACACTTTTGTATTTGATTTGCCTTTCAGATTTTGACTGCAGTCCTTCTTGGACTCGTCCTGACTCCAGCCCTTGGTGAATATGTGAGTACAGTGACCAATTCCCACAGGCACAGCTGCTCTTTCTATATCCCCTGCTTTGGGAGATCTCCCTTATCCTTTCACCACTCCTTGGGCAGATAGAAATTGAAATCTCCTCTCAGACATGAAACCCTTAAGGCACCACATACCAGCTGTAAGATGCAGCAAGGATTCACTGATGGCAGGAAAAGAATTCTTACGGCTACGGCCCAACACCACAGCCTTGATCCTTTGTCCTTAAGAAGATCCTGAGGGCTCTGCTGGCACTCCCTGCGGGAAACACTTGTTCTACTCTACCACGGATTTCTGTAAAGATGTGGGGAGGTCACTCCCAGATTCGCAATGTAAAAGTGTGTACCTTTATTTTCTAGTACCAGGAGACAGATGGAAAACAGGAAATCATCTTTGGTGGAGACACTCAAATCTCTATCACTGGCGTTGCACAAACAGTGAAGATCAACAGTCAGAACCGTGTGGCAATTATCCAGCAAATGACCAAAGATTTGTCATGGAAAACCATCTGGAACTACAACACGGTGAGTGGCAGGGAGCGTGCTTGTGCGGGCACTGTGCCGGGAGGCTGCCTCCTGCTCCAGATGACCAAGGCACGGGGCTTCTTGCTTTCTTCTCAACCTTTCCAATCAACCCTCAGGGGCAGAAACCATCTACATTCCTCACCTCTTCAATCCACACCTTCTCCCAGCTTTTCCCAGTTGCAAAACACAACTGCCAGTGCTCAATACCTTTCTCTTTACAGGGCGTCATTGCAACCAAAGTGACGCAACAGAACACCTGCTACATTTCCGTCATGAACAGAACTGAGATGCCCAGCTTTGACAATCTGGCCAGACTGGCTAGAGAGAGCAGGGTAAGAGTCCAAAAGAGCTGCAGTTTCTTGACCTTGGAGCTCACAGGGCCTTTTCTTAACTGGGCTTTTTCCTGCTGCAGAGGACCAGCTTGTCACTCGTGGCACGACTCTCTTGCCCTCAACTGCAGTGCGGCTTGGGAATTTGCACGAGGGATGCTTTGTCCCAAGGAAAGAGGGGGGTCACCTTCCCTCTGCCAGCTGCGCTTTCTCTCAGCAACCTGAGCTCTGCGCTTTGCTGAGAAACCCTTTCTCTCAGCAGCTCTTCAAGGCCACCAATGCTTTTGGCGTGGCAGTCCTTCCAAGGCCTTCAGAGTCATTGCAATACCAACCCGCCTTTGTCAGCTCAGACCTTTGCCTTGCACCTGCCATTGTCCACACTGCCTTTGCTGACAGGCACATGCAGGGCCTTGGGCCAGGCAACAAAGCCTTCGAGTAGGAAAACTTCTCCTGCCAGGCCTCCAGCCTGAGCAGCTCTGGGAGGGGAGAGCACAGGGACGCAGCAAATGCTTTGCTGGCACGTCTGCCTTAACACACCGGCTGCACTCCTCGGCTCCTGCTCCGCGCTTGCCTTGCGCTGCCACTTCTCCTTAGGCTCCCTGCACCTCCACCGCCTTCCCAAGGCCTGCCTTCCCAGCTGTCTTCAAGGCTGCCCACTGCTCCCTCGGGCCCCAGGGGATTCAAAGGCACCACTAAAGGCACCTGCCACTCACACCCCAAGCACCGGCTCGTCACTGCACGACTCGCCATGTGCCTGGCATAAAATACAAACCAGAATTGATCTTGCTAAATGCTGTCCTTTGATGTCCAGAACCAGGTCGGATTTGGAATACCTACAAGGAAGATCACCTTTGTCACCAGTGGATTGGTCAACAACCTCAACTCCTACGGAGTAGACATCGTGTCCATGTGCAGCGGACTCACCACCTACATGACCTATGAAGTTCAGGGTGAGTGCAAGCAAATGAATTCTCTCTCCCATTGGCCTGGCAATTTCTTTCCCTTGGCCAATGACTACTGCACCTCTGCTCTTCTGCCAACTCAAGACGGACAGAAACCAACAGCTTAGCTTAGGCAGAAAGGCTTTGCCATCTCTGCAGGTCACAACTGGACTGGCCCTGAGTCCCAGCCTCCAGAACTGACCCGGACCAAACCCTTCCACCTCCCTTCCAGGAGGCTGAAGGAGGCTTAAGTTTGGGCCCTGAATTTTGGCCCACCTTGACCTCCTTGGCAATGTCCTCGCAAAGACAAGGGCTCAGCTTAAGAACCCCTGTCCTTCCCTTCCCACCTTGCTCACCACTTCACCCAGGAAACCACCAAAGCCTTGTGTGCTTCACAGCACCAAGACAAGTGCCTTCCTTCCCTGGGCCTTGTTCCCGGGCCAAGGATGCCATTGCCCACCACTTTAAGGACCTGCACTGGGCAGGCTTCTCGCAGGAGCTCCCAGCCCCACGGGGCCCAGCAACTGGCACCAGCCTCAGCCTGGAGTGCCCAGACCCCTGCCCTCCCAGCAGTCAGTGGAACAGTGCTCCGAGTGCTGCACGGCAACACCCTCAGCGTGCTCCAGAGCCCCTCTCTGGGGCCACCCTTGCTGAGCCACAGAGCCGCTGCTCTTTGGCCACTCCAAAGGAATCTTGCCCTCCCACATCTCCAACACTCCTCACACACCAAAGGACTCAGAACCTCCATCGCTCCCACCAACAACCACCCCCTCTTGGGCAGCTGCAGCCAAGGGCACAGGCCTCACCTCATGGCCTTTGGCTTTCTCTCTGCTTGCTTTTCCAGGATCCCAACTCAATCTGGGACCATGCGTCACCCTCAATGTCCTGAGAGTCGTGCAGCTGAACTACTGCAATGGCAATGGCCAGATTGACCAGGTGGGAAACCCTTACCCTTCTCCAACCCAGCGCGGGGCTGCCCAAAGACAACCCCCATGCCCTTCTTCCCTGCCATCTCCTCTTTGGAGAGCTTTCTTCTTGGGGGTGGAGACACTGAAACACAGCAGGCCTTGATCCTTTGTCCTTGGCAAGATCCTCAGGGCGCTGCTGGCACTCCATGCGGGCAGCACTTCTTCTCTTCTACCAGGGGGGATCTGGGCAGGTCACTGACTTCCTTCAAGGGCTAAAGGCTTCCTTCTTTCTCTTGGCGTTTTAGCCTTCCCAGGATCAGGGTCAGGATGACAACCAGGAAGTCATCATTGGTGGCCAGTCCCAAATTCTGACCATCCACAAGCAATGGCGTGTGGCAGTTATCACCCAAACAACCTCCACTGGCTCTTGGAAAACCATCTGGAACTACAACACGGTGAGTGGCAGGGAGCGTGCTTGTGCGGGCACTGTGCCGGGAGGCTGCCTCCTGCTCCAGATGACCAAGGCACGGGGCTTCTTGCTTTCTTCTCAACCTTTCCAGTCCACCCGCGGGGGTAGAAGCCATCTACATTCCTCACCTCTTCAATCCACACCTTCTCCCAGCTTTTCCCAGTTGCAAAACACAACTGCCAGTGCTCAATACCTTTGTCTTTACAGGGCGTTATTGCAACCAAAGTGACGCAACAGAACACCTGCTACATTTCCGTCATGAACAGAACTGAGATGCCCAGCTTTGACAATCTGGCCAGACTGGCTAGAGAGAGCAGGGTAAGAGTCCAAAAGAGCTGCAGTTTCTTGACCTTGGAGCCCACAGGGCCTTTTCTTAACTGGGCTTTTTCCTGCTGCAGAGGACCAGCTTGTCACACGTGGTACGACTCTCTTGCCCTCAAGTGCAGTGCAGCTTGGGAATTTGCACGAGGGATGCTTTGTCCCAAGGAAAGAGGGGGGTCACCTTCCCTCTGCCAGCTGCGCTTTCTCTCAGCAACCTGAGCTCTGCGCTTTGCTGAGAAACCCTTTCTCTCAGCAGCTCTTCAAGGCCACCCATTCTTTTGGCGTGGCAGTCCTTCCAAGGCCTTCAGAGTCATTGCAATACCAACCCGCCTTTGTCAGCTCAGACCTTTGCCTTGCACCTGCCATTGTCCACACTGCCTTTGCTGACAGGCACATGCAGGGCCTTGGGCCAGGCAACAAAGCCTTCGAGTAGGAAAACTTCTCCTGCCAGGCCTCCAGCCTGAGCAGCTCTGGGAGGGGAGAGCACAGGGACGCAGCAAATGCTTTGCTGGCACGTCTGCCTTAACACACCGGCTGCACTCCTCGGCTCCTGCTCCGCGCTTGCCTTGCGCTGCCACTTCTCCTTAGGCTCCCTGCACCTCCACCGCCTTCCCAAGGCCTGCCTTCCGAGCTGTCTTCAAGGCTGCCCACTGCTCCCTCGGGCCCCAGGGGATTCAAAGGCACCACTAAAGGCACCTGCCACTCACACCCCAAGCACCGGCTCGTCACTGCACGACTCGCCACGTGCCTGGCATGAAACGCGTCCCGGCACCCATCTTGCTGAATGCTGTCCTTTGATGTCCAGAACCAGGTCGGTCTTGGAAGATTTACAAGGAAGATCACCTTTGTCACCAGTGGATTGGTCAACAACCTCAACTCCTACGGAGTAGACATCGTGTCCATGTGCAGCGGACTCACCACCTACATGACCTATGAAGTTCAGGGTGAGTGCAAGCAAATGAATTCTCTCTCCCATTGGCCTGGCAATTTCTTTCCCTTGGCCAATGACTACTGCACCTCTGCTCTTCTGCCAACTCAAGACGGACAGAAACCAACAGCTTAGCTTAGGCAGAAAGGCTTTGCCATCTCTGCAGGTCACAACTGGACCGGCCCTGAGTCCCAGCCTCCAGAACTGACCCGGACCAAACCCTTCCACCTCCCTTCCAGGAGGCTGAAGGAGGCTTAAGTTTGGGCCCTGAATTTTGGCCCACCTTGACCTCCTTGGCAATATCCTCGCAAAGACAAGGGCTCAGATTAACAACCCCTGTCCTTCCCTTCCCACCTTGCTCACCAGTTCACCCAGGAAACCACTTGGTGCTTCACAGCACCAAGACAAGTGCCTTCCTTCCCTGGGCCTTGTTCCTGGGCCAAGGATGCCATTGCCCACCACTTTAAGGACCTGCACTGGGCAGGCTTCTCGCAGGAGCTCCCAGCCCCACGGGGCCCAGCAACTGGCACCAGCCTCAGCCTGGAGTGCCCAGACCCCTGCCCTCCCAGCAGTCAGTGGAACAGTGCTCCGAGTGCTGCACGGCAACACCCTCAGCGTGCTCCAGAGCCCCTCTCTGGGGCCACCCTTGCTGAGCCACAGAGCCGCTGCTCTTTGGCCACTCCAAAGGAATCTTGCCCTCCCACATCTCCAACACTCCTCACACACCAAAGGACTCAGAACCTCCATCGCTCCCACCAACAACCACCCCCTCTTGGGCAGCGGCAGCCAAGGGCGCAGGCCTCACCTCATGGCCTTTGGCTTTCTCTCTGCTTGCTTTTCCAGGATCCCAACTCAATCTGGGACCATGCGTCACCCTCAATGTCCTGAGAGTCGTGCAGCTGAACTACTGCAATGGCAATGGCCAGATTGTCCAGGTGGGAAACCCTTACCCTTCTCTAACACAGCACAGGGGCTGCCCAAAGCCAACCCCCATTCCCTTCTTCCCTGCCATCTCCTCTTCGGAGAGCTTCCTTCTTGGGGGTGGAGACACTGAAACACAGCAGGCCTTGATCCTTTGTCCTTGGCAAGATCCTCAGGGCGCTGCTGGCACTCCATGCATGCAGCTCTTCTCTTCTACCAGGGGGGATCTGGGCAGGTCACCGACTTCCTTCAAGGGCTAAAGGCTTCCTTCTTTCTCTTGGCGTTTTAGCCTTCCCAGGATCAGGGTCAGGGTGACAGCCAGGAAGTCATCATTGGTGGCCAGTCCCAAATTTTGACCATCCACAAGCAATGGCGTGTGGCAGTTATCACCCAAACAACCTCCACTGGCTCCTGGAAAACCATCTGGAACTACAACACGGTGAGTGGCAGGGAGCGTGCTTGTGCGGGCACTGTGCCAGGAGGCTGCCTCCTGCTCCAGATGACCAAGGCACAGGGCTTCTTGCTTTCTTCTCAACCTTTCCAGTCCAGGAATTGGGGCAGGAACTATTGGTATTCCTTGCTGATTTCAGTCCAGGCTTTCTCCCAGCTTTTCCGAGTGAGAAAAGTGAATTGACAGTGCTCAATACCTTTGTCTTTACAGGGCGTCATTGCAACCAAAGTGACGCAACAGAACACCTGCTACATTTCCGTCATGAACAGAACTGAGATGCCCAGCTTTAACAATCTGGCCAGACTGGCTAGAGAGAGCAGGGTAAGAGTCCAAAAGAGCTGCAGTTTCTTGACCTTGGAGCCCACAGGGCCTTTTCTTAACTGGGCTTTTTCCTGCTGCAGAGGACCAGCTTGTCACACGTGGCACGACTCTCTTGCCCTCAACTGCAGTGCAGCTTGGGAATTTGCACGAGGGATGCTTTGTCCCAAGGAAAGAGGGGGGTCACCTTCCCTCTGCCAGCTGCGCTTTCTCTCAGCAACCTGAGCTCTGCGCTTTGCTGAGAAACCCTTTCTCTCAGCAGCTCTTCAAGGCCACCAATGCTTTTGGCGTGGCAGTCCTTCCAAGGCCTTCAGAGTCATTGCAATACCAACCCACCTTTGTCAGCTCAGACCTTTGCCTTGCAGCTGCCATTGTCCACACTCTCTTTCCCTTTGGGGAGGGAGAGGGATCTGTGCCATGGCAAAGGCACCACTAAAGGCACCTGCCACTCACACCCCAAGCACCGGCTCGTCACTGCACGACTCGCCATGTGCCTGGCATGAAACGCATCCCGGCACCCATCTTGCTGAATGCTGTCCTTTGATATCCAGAACCAGGTCGGTCTTGGAAGACCTACAAAGAAGATCACCTTTGTGACCAAGGGATTGGTCAGCAACCTCCAGTCTTACGGAGCAGACATCTTCTCTATGTGCAGCGGACTCACCACCTACATGACTTATGAAGTTCAGAGTGAGTGCAAGCAAATGAATTCTATCTCTCTCTGACCTGGCATTTTTCTTCCCTTGGGGAATGACAACTGCAACTGTGCTCTTCTTCAGCCTCAGGACAGATATGAAGGAAATGCTTTGGCTTAGGCAGAAAGGCATCTCTGCAGATCATGACTGGACCAGGCTTGCGTCCCAGCCTCCAGAACTGATCCGGTCCAAACCCTTCTAACTCCCTTCCATACTCCTGGAAAAGCTGCAGCCCATGGCTTGGACAGGGGCACTCTCTTCTGGGTTAAGAACTGGCTGGAGGGCCGGGCCCAGAGAGTGCTTCTGAACGGGGCTGCATGCAGTTGGTGGCCGGTCACCAGTGGTGTCCCCAGGGGTCAGTGCTGGGCCCAGTCCTGTGTAACATCTTTACGGATGATTTAGATGAGGGGATTGAGTCCATCAGTAGCAAATTTGCAGAGGACTCCAAGTTGGGAGGGAGTGTTGACCTGCTAGAAAGCAGGAGGGCTCTGCAGAGGGACCTGGACAGGCTGGAGAGTTGGGCTGATTCCAATGGGATGAGGTTTAACCAGGACAAGTGCCAGCTCCTAAACTTTGGCCACAGCAACACCCTAGGACGTTATAGGCTGGGCACGGAGTGGCTGGAGAGCAGCCAGGCAGAAAGGGATCTGGGGGTGCTGATTGACAGGAGGCTGAACATGAGCCAGAGTGTGCCCAGGTGGCCAAGAAGGCCAATGGCATCCTGGCCTGCATCAGGAACAGTGTGGCCAGCAGGAGCAGGGAAGTGATCCTTCCCCTGTACTCAGCACTGGTGAGGCCACACCTTGAGTATTGTGTTCAGTTCTGGACCCCTCCGTTTGGGAAAGACCTTGAGGTGCTGGAGCAGGTGCAGAGAAGAGCAACAAGCCTGGGGAAGGGACCGGAGCACAGCTGCTGTGAGGAGAGGCTGAGGGAGCTGGGGTTGTTTAGTCTGGAGAAAAGAAGGCTCAGGGATGACCTCACCACACTCTATCACTCCCTGAGAGGAGGTTGTAGCCTGGTGGGGGTTGGTCCCTTCTCCCAGGCAATCAGCAGGAGGACAAGAGGGCACGGGCTTAAGCTCCGCCATGGGAGGTTTAGGTTGCACATTAGAAAGAAGTTCTTTACAGAGAGGGTGATCAGGCATTGGAATGGCCTGCCCAGAGAGGTGGTGGATTCATCATCCCTGGAGGTTTTTAAGATGAGGCTGGATGTGGCACTGAGTGCCAAGATCTCGTAATCACAGTGGGGTTGGATCAAGGGTTGGACTTAATGATCTCGGAGGTCTCTTCCAACCCAATTAATTCTATGATTCTGTGATTCCGGGAAGCTGAAAAGCTTAAGTTGAGCCCCAACTTTTGACCTCCTCTGCAATGCCTTCAAAAAGACAAGGGCTCAGCTTAAGAACCCCTGTCCTTCCCTTCCCACCTTGCTCACCAGTTCACCCAGGAAACCACCAAAGCCTTGTGTGCTTCACAGCACCAAGACAAGTGCCTTCCTTCCCCGGGCCTTGTTCCCGGGCCAAGGATGCCATTGCCCACCACTTTAAGGACCTGCACTGGGCAGGCTTCTCGCAGGAGCTCCCAGCCCCACGGGGCCCAGCAACTGGCACCAGCCTCAGCCTGGAGTGCCCAGACCCCTGCCCTCCCAGCAGTCAGTGGAACAGTGCTCCGAGTGCTGCACGGCAACACCCTCAGCGTGCTCCAGAGCCCCTCTCTGGGGCCACCCTTGCTGAGCCACAGAGCCGCTGCTCTTTGGCCACTCCAAAGGAATCTTGCCCTCCCACATCTCCAACACTCCTCACACACCAAAGGACTCAGAACCTCCATCGCTCCCACCAACAACCACCCCCTCTTGGGCAGCTGCAGCCAAGGGCACAGGCCTCACCTCATGGCCTTTGGCTTTCTCTCTGCTTGCTTTTCCAGGATCCCAACTCAATCTGGGACCATGCGTCACCCTCAATGTCCTGAGAGTCGTGCAGCTGAACTACTGCAATGGCAATGGCCAGATTGACCAGGTGGGAAACCCTTACCCTTCTCCAACCCAGCGCGGGGCTGCCCAAAGACAACCCCCATGCCCTTCTTCCCTGCCATCTCCTCTTTGGAGAGCTTTCTTCTTGGGGGTGGAGACACTGAAACACAGCAGGCCTTGATCCTTTGTCCTTGGCAAGATCCTCAGGGCGCTGCTGGCACTCCATGCGGGCAGCACTTCTTCTCTTCTACCAGGGGGGATCTGGGCAGGTCACCGACTTCCTTCAAGGGCTAAAGGCTTCCTTCTTTCTCTTGGCGTTTTAGCCTTCCCAGGATCAGGGTCAGGGTGACAACCAGGAAGTCATCATTGGTGGCCAGTCCCAAATTCTGACCATCCACAAGCAATGGCGTGTGGCAGTTATCACCCAAACAACCTCCACTGGCTCCTGGAAAACCATCTGGAACTACAACACGGTGAGTGGCAGGGAGCGTGCTTGTGCGGGCACTGTGCCGGGAGGCTGCCTCCTGCTACAGCTGACCAAGTCATGGGGCTCATTTCTTTCTTCTCAACCTTTCCAGTCCACCCGCGGGGTAGAAGCCATCTACATTCCTCACCTCTTCAATCCACACCTTCTCCCAGCTTTTCCCAGTTGCAAAACACAACTGCCAGTGCTCAATACCTTTCTCTTTACAGGGCGTTATCGCAACCAAAGTGACGCAACAGAACACCTGCTACATTTCCGTCATGAACAAAAACAAGATGCCCAGCTTTGACAATCTGGCCAGACTGGCTAGAGAGAGCAGGGTAAGAGTCCAAAGAGCTGCAGTTTCTTGACCTTGGAGCCCACAGGGCCTTTTCTTAACTGGGCTTTTTCCTGCTGCAGAGGACCAGCTTGTCACTCGTGGCAAAACTGTCTTGCCCTCAACTGCAGTGCGGCTTGGGAATTTCCCCTAGGGATGTTTTGTCCCAAGAAAAGCTGGGTGGCCTCATTCCCTCTGCCAGCTGCGCTTTCTCTCAGCAACCTGAGCTCTGCGGCTTGCTGAGAAACCCTTTCTCTCAGCAGCTCTTCAAGGCCACCAATGCTTTTAGAGTGGCAATCCTTCCAAGGCCTTCAGAGCCATTTCAACACCAACCCTCCTCTGTCAGCTCAGACCTTTGCCTTGCAACTGCCATTGTCCACACTGCCTTCTCCTTTGGGTTGGGACAGAGCCTCTCTGTGCTGCACACCTTTCCCCCCAAACAGTGGCAAGAGCCACAACTGGAGGCCTGTGGCTGTAGTTGAGGAAGGATCTGGAGAGCAGTAGGAATCCCAGTTTGTAGCAGGAAGGACAGGCATTCAAGGCGTTGGTGCAGGTACAAAGCCCCCGAGTAGGAGAGCAGAGTGGGAAACAAAGCCCTCTGGAACCCATGAGAAAGACCTGTCTGTTAAATCCCCAAGAGTTCTCAAACAGGTCCTAAGCATCACCTGCAAAGAGTCCCAGTGGAGAAGGACCTGCAAGCTGTTACTGCTGCCCTCGTTGCTTCCATTTGAGCATGCTGGAGGAAGAGACTTCTCCTGCCAGGCCTCCAGCCTGAGCAGCTCTGGGAGGGGAGAGCACAGGGACGCAGCAAATGCTTTGCTGGCACGTCTGCCTTAACACACCGGCTGCACTCCTCGGCTCCTGCTCCGCGCTTGCCTTGCGCTGCCACTTCTCCTTAGGCTCCCTGCACCTCCACTGCCTTCCCAAGGCCTGCCTTCCGAGCTGTCTTCAAGGCTGCCCACTGCTCCCTCGGGACCCAGGGGATTCAAAGGCACCACTAAAGGCACCTGCCACTCACACCCCAAGCACCGGCTCGTCACTGCACGACTCGCCATGTGCCTGGCATGAAACGCGTCCCGGCACCCATCTTGCTGAATGCTGTCCTTTGATGTCCAGAACCAGGTCGGTCTTGCAAGACCTACAAAGAAGATCACCTTTGTGACCAAGGGATTGGTCAGCAACCTCCAGTCTTATGGAGCAGACATCTTCTCTATGTGCAGCGGACTCACCACCTACATGACCTATGAAATTAACGGTGAGTGCAAGCAAATGAATTCTGTGTCTCTCTGACCTGGCCATTTTTTTCCCTTGGCCAATGACTACTGCACCTGTGCTCTTCTTTCAACTCATAACGGATAAACCACCCCCTCTTGGGCAGCGGCAGCCGAGAGCGCAGGCCTCACCTCATGGCCTTTGGCTTTCTCTTTGCTTGCTTTTCCAGGATCCCAACTCAATCTGGGACCATGCGTCACCCTCAATGTCCTGAGAGTCGTGCAGCTGAACTACTGCAATGGCAATGGCCAGATTGTCCAGGTGGGAAACCCTTACCCTTCTCCAACCCAGCGCGGGGGCCGCCCAAAGACAACCCCCATTCCCTTCTTCCCTGCCATCTCCTCTTTGGAGAGCTTTCTTCTTGGGGGTGGAGACACTGAAACACAGCAGGGCTTGATCCTTTGTCCTTGGCAAGATCCTGAGGGCGCTGCTGGCACTCCATGCGGGCAGCTCTTCTCTTCTACCAGGGGGGATCTGGGCAGGTCACCGACTTCCTTCAAAGGCTAAAGGCTTCCTTCTTTCTTTTGGCGTTTTAGCCTTCCCAGGATCAGGGTCAGGATGAAAACCAAGAAGTCATCATTGGTGGCCAGTCCCAAATTCTGACCATCCACAAGCAATGGCGTGTGGCAGTTATCACCCAAACAACCTCCACTGGCTCCTGGAAAACCATCTGGAACTACAACACGGTGAGTGGCAGGGAGCGTGCTTGTGCGGGCACTGTGCCGGGAGGCTGCCTCCTGCTCCAGATGACCAAGGCACGGGGCTTCTTGCTTTCTTCTCAACCTTTCCAGTCCAGGATTTGCAGGAGGAACTATTGGTAGTCCTTACTGGTTTCAATCCAGATTTTCTCCCAGAGTTTCTGAGTGAGAAAAGTGAATTGACAGTGCTCACTACCTTTGTCTTTACAGGGCGTCATTGCAACCAAAGTGACGCAACAGAACACCTGCTACATTTCCGTCATGAACAAAAACGAGATGCCCAGCTTTAACAACCTGGCCAGACTGGCTAGGGAGAGCAGGGTAAGAGTCCAAAAGAGCTGCAGTTTCTTGACCTTGGAGTCCCTGTGGCCATTTCTTAACTAGGCTTTTTCCTGCTGCAGAGGACCAGCTTGTCACACGTGGTACGACTCTCTTGCCCTCAAGTGCAGTGCAGCTTGGGAATTTGCACGAGGGATTCTTTGTCCCAAGGAAAGAGGGGGGTCACCTTCCCTCTGCCAGCTGCGCTTTCTCTCAGGAACCTGAGCTCTGCGGTTTGCTGAGAAACCCTTTCTCTCAGCAGCCCTTCAAGGCCACCAATGCTTTTGGCGTGGCAGTCCTTCCAAGGCCTTCAGAGTCATTGCAATACCAACCCGCCTTTGTCAGCTCAGACCTTTGCCTTGCAGCTGCCATTGTCCACACTGCCTTTGCTGACAGGCACATGCAGGGGCTTGGGCCAGGCAACAAAGCCTTTGAGTAGGAATACTTCTCCTACCAGGCCTCCAGCCTGAGCAGCTCTGGGAGGGGAGAGCACAGGGACGCAGCAAATGCTTTGCTGGCACGTCTGCCTTAACACACCGGCTGCACTCCTCGGCTCCTGCTCCGCGCTTGCCTTGCGCTGCCACTTCTCCTTAGGCTCCCTGCACCTCCACTGCCTTCCCAAGGCCTGCCTTCCGAGCTGTCTTCAAGGCTGCCCACTGCTCCCTCGGGACCCAGGGGATTCAAAGGCACCACTAAAGGCACCTGCCACTCACACCCCAAGCACCGGCTCGTCACTGCACGACTCGCCACGTGCCTGGCATGAAACGCGTCCCGGCACCCATCTTGCTGAATGCTGTCCTTTGATGTCCAGAACCAGGTCGGTCTTAGCAAGACCTACAAAGAAGATCACCTTTGTGACCAAGGGATTGGTCAGCAACCTCCAGTCTTACGGAGCAGACATTTTCTCTATGTGCAGCGGACTCACCACCTACATGACTTATGAAGTTCACGGTGAGTGCAAGAACATGAATTCTGTCTCTCTCTGACCTGGCCATTTTTTCCACCTTGGCCAATGACTACTGCACCTGTGCTCTTCTTCCAAAAAAAGAGAGACAAACCACCCCCTCTTGGGCAGCGGCAGCCAAGGGTGCAGGCCTCACCTCATGGCCTTTGGCTTTCTCTCTGCTTGCTTTTCCAGGATCCCAACTCAATCTGGGACCATGCGTCACCCTCAATGTCCTGAGAGTCGTGCAGCTGAACTACTGCAATGGCAATGGCCAGATTGACCAGGTGGGAAACCCTTACCCTTCTCCAACCCAGCGCAGGGGCCGCCCAAAGCCAACCCCCATTCCCTTCTTCCCTGCCATCTCCTCTTTGGAGAGCTTCCTTCTTGGGGGTGGAGACACTGAAACACAGCAGGGCTTGATCCTTTGTCCTTGGCAAGATCCTCAGGGCGCTGCTGGCACTCCATGCGGGCAGCACTTCTCTTCTACCAGGGGAGATCTGGGCAGGTCACCGACTTCCTTCAAAGGCTAAAGGCTTCCTTCTTTCTCTTGGCGTTTTAGCCTTCCCAGGATCAGGGTCAGGATGAAAACCAGGAAGTCATCATTGGTGGCCAGTCCCAAATTCTGACCATCCACAAGCAATGGCGTGTGGCAGTTATCACCCAAACAACCTCCACTGGCTCCTGGAAAACCATCTGGAACTACAACACGGTGAGTGGCAGGGAGCGTGCTTGTGCGGGCACTGTGCCGGGAGGCTGCCTCCTGCTCCAGATGACCAAGGCACGGGACTTCTTGCTTTCTTCTCAACCTTTCCAGTCCAGGATTTGCAGGAGGAACTATTGGTAGTCCTTACTGGTTTCAATCCAGATTTTCTCCCAGAGTTTCTGAGTGAGAAAAGTGAATTGACAGTGCTCAATACCTTTGTCTTTACAGGGCGTCATTGCAACCAAAGTGACGCAACAGAACACCTGCTACATTTCCGTCATGAACAAAAATGAGATGCCCAGCTTTAACAATCTGGCCAGATTGGCCAGAGAGAGCAGGGTAAGAGTCCAAAAGAGCTGCAGTTTCTTGACCTTGGAGCCCACAGGGCCTTTTCTTAACTGGGCTTTTTCCTGCTGCAGAGGACCAGCTTGTCACTCGTGGCACAACTGTCTTGCCCTCAACTGCAGTGCGGCTTGGGAATTTGCACGAGGGATGCTTTGTCCCAAGGAAAGAGGGGGGTCACCTTCCCTCTGCCAGTTTTGCTTTCTCTCAGCAACCTGAGCTCTGCGCTTTGCTGAGAAACCCTTTCTCTCAGCAGCTCTTCAAGGCCACCAATGCTTTTGGCATGGCAATCCTTCCACGGCCTTCAGAGCCATTTCAACACCAACCCTCTTTTGTCAGCTCAGACCTTTGCCTTGCAGCTGCCATTGTCCACACTCTCTTTCCCTTTGGGGAGGGAGAGGGATCTGTGCCATGGCAAAGGCACCACTAAAGGCAGCTGCCACTCACACCCCAAGCACCGGCTCGTCACTGCACGACTCGCCACGTGCCTGGCATGAAACGCGTCCCGGCACCCATCTTGCTGAATGCTGTCCTTTGATGTCCAGAACCAGGTCGGTCTTGGAAGACCTACAAAGAAGATCACCTTTGTGACCAAGGGATTGGTCAGCAACCTCCAGTCTTATGGAGCAGACATCTTCTCTATGTGCAGCGGAGTCACCACCTACATGACCTATGAAATTAACGGTGAGTGCAAGCAAATGAATTCTCTCTCTCTCTGACCTGGCCCTTTTTCCCCTTGGCCAATGACTACTGCACCTGTGCTCTTCTTCCAACTCACGACGGACAGACTACCCCCCCCAGGCAGCGGCAGCCAAGGGCGCAGGCCTCACCTCATGGCCTTTGGCTTTCTCTTTCCTTGCTTTTCCAGGATCCCAACTCAATCTGGGACCATGCGTCACCCTCAATGTCCTGAGAGTCGTGCAGCTGAACTACTGCAATGGCAATGGCCAGAGTGTCCAGGTGGGAAACCCTTACCCTTCTCCAACCCAGCGCAGGGGCTGCCCAAAGCCAACCCCCATTCCCTTCTTCCCTGCCATCTCCTCTTTGGAGAGCTTCCTTCTCCAGCATGGAGAGCCTGAAACACAGCAGGGCTTGATCCTTTGTCCTTGGCAAGATCCTGAGGGCGCTGCTGGCACTCCATTTGGGCAGCACTTCTCTTCTACCAGGGGGGATCTGGGCAGGTCACCGACTTCCTTCAAGGGCTAAAGGCTTCCTTCTTTCTCTTGGTGTTTTAGCCTCCCCAGGATCAGGGTCAGGATGAAAACCAGGAAGTCATCATTGGTGGCCAGTCCCAAATTCTGACCATCCCAATTCAATCTGGGACCATGCGTCACCCTCAATGTCCTGAGAGTCGTGCAGCTGAATCTACTGCAATGTGCAATGGCCAGATTGACCAGGTGGGAAACCCTTACCCTTCTCCAACCCAGCGCGGGGGCTGCCCAAAGCCAACCCCCATTCCCTTCTTCCCTGCCATCTCCTCTTTGGAGAGCTTCCTTCTCCAGTATGGAGAGCCTGAAACACAGCAGGGCTTGTCTTTCAAACCACACCTGTCCCTTAAAGACCTGGAGTGTGCATTCCTTCTGCCCACTTCTCTTGCACGCCCCACACTCCAAAGGCAGCATACACCAGCTGTAAGATGCAGCAAGGATTCACGGAAAAAGAATTCTTACGGCTACGACCCAAAGACACAGCCTTGATCCTTTGCCCTTGCCAAGATCCTCAGGGCGCTGCTGGCACTCCATGCGGGCAGCGCTTCTTCTCTTCTACCAGGAGTTTGGGGAGTTCACTCATTCCCTTCATAACCTAAACATGTTCCATTACTTGGTGTTTTAGTCTCAGCAGAGTGATAACAACTGCCAGATCTCTGTTGGTGGAGTCTTCCAAAATATGACCATCAGTAGTCAAACCCATGTAGCAGTTTTTGAGCAAAGAAGCAACGATTTGTCATGGAAAACCATCTGGAACTACAACACGGTGAGTGGCAGGGAGCGTGCTTATGTGGGCACTGTGTCAGGAGGCTCCTCCTGCTCCACATGACCAAGGCACGGGGCTTCTTGCTTTCTTCTCAACCTTTCCAGTCCAGGGTTTGGGGGAGGAACTATTGGTATTCCTTGCTGGTTTCAATCCAGACTTTCTCCCAGATTTTCCCAGTTGCCAGTGCTCAATACCTTTGTCTTTACAGGGCATCATTGCAACCAAAGTGATGACACAGAACACTTGCTACATTTCTGTCATGAACAAAAACAAGATGCCCACCTTTGACGCCCTGTTCAGACTGGCCAGAGAAAGCAGGGTAAGATTAAAAGCAGAAGTTGCCTTG